>NC_069660.1:255850528-257341362 GCF_027244095.1 Hemicordylus capensis | reverse complement strand
CAAAGTGATATATTTTTAGTATTCAAAATAAAGACTTAATAGAGACAATCCAAATTCAAGAGTCAAATGCCTTCCAGAATCTGAAAGCCAGAAAAAGGACTCACACTTTTATCATTTCATTGTGCTCACTAAAGTATGAGATTTCTTTCCTTCTCTCCCTACCTCACATCTACATATACTAAGAAGTTTTACAGAGTTTGAGATTGCAGTCAAATGGTCTTCATTGTTAGTAACCTTTGGAAAGGAAGTTAAAATAACTATAACTAAGAATTATGTTGACAGTTAACTTTAGAGCACTGATTTAAGTGTGAATTCTAGGTGTGTTTTAAAAACAACAACACTGTTTAGGGCCCATGTCTGTCTGTCTGTCTATCCATAGATCTAAGTTAAAATTCAGCAGTGTATGAAAAGTTATCAAAACTTTGAGATCTTTAAAGAATTGCATGCTTTCCTTTAACTTCTTTACTTTTAATCCCACATGGCTAGGCAGATGTGACTATATTACTTACTGATGAATGCACTGAGTGATAAAGTTTAGACCCTAAAGTAATTATAATGCATGCCATGTTGAACATGTAAAATGTGTGCATTTGTGAGCGTTTCTGCCTGAGATGATGAGTTCATGAATGATATTTGGCTTTCCCTGTTTCCTCTGTAGCCCATAGCTCACTGTGGTGGGTTTGTTGGATTTACTATAAAGGTTCTGTTCGCACCCTGTGGGTTGGGTTAAGAATTAGGATTTATGCATTTACTTCTACTGCAGCATTGTTTATACAGCTTTGGTTTAGTTTTGATCCCTTTTTTTGCCTTTGAGGCTCTTCCACAGTGTCAGCTGCTGACTGATAGTAGGAGAACGGCCTCGTGGTGTGAATGAAAGGGACCTAGCGGTTGGTAAACAGAGATAAGGAATAAATAGAGCACAGGCAAAAGGAGATAGTTCTGTGAGAGCCCAGATTGCCGCCAGTCTGTTCAAGTGAGATGCAGTGCCTGTCCTTTTCCCAGATTAAATTAGTGTGCGAAATCTCCAGTGACCTCCTCCCCTTCTCCCCATACCCTTTAGCCAAGCTGAACAGCCTCTGCTGTAAAGTATTCATTTTATCCAGGGACAAGTTGGACAATAGAACTCTCCCTGATACTTATGGACAGCTGTCGTCATTCAGAGGGCTTTTCAGCATTTCATTTTTCATAGGAGTTAAAAGGGTTTATGCCTTGTAACTGAAGAGAGGGCAGAAATACATGGTTGCCAACTCTGAGGTTGCCTGGAAAGGGGGGGGGGGAGAAAATACACCTTTGCCAGCCTGCAAAACTGTGCTCATCTTGTTGTTTTGCTATTGTTTAAAGGGCTTTCATTCTGATAATGTGATTACAGTAAAGCATGAACTGGATGGAGGAAATAACAATCAAGTGCAGGAACATGCAGGGTATCCAAAGTTATTGCAATTATTAAAGGTCATAAGTGCAAACCTTTCTGGATGTCCCATTCCATTCTTCCCTATTGTTTGTGCTGAAAACCACTGCCTCTTGCCTTCAACAAACTCCCAAGAAATATTAAATCCTCATGAGATACCTCTGTGGTCTCATTTTTTTTTTTTGGTGATTTATTGCAAATATATTCAGCATCTGACTGATTAAATAGACCTTCGGCAACCTTGAGGGTCACTGTGTAGAGTATGTACATAGAAAATGCATCAGCCCATTGTACCCTGGCAGCTAATGAGATTGGTCGTTAAGTAAATGACACAAAGCCTACAAAAAAAGCTTAGCAGCTCACTAGAGTATCACAGAGTGTCCCTGCACACCACACAACGACACAAACACTGGACTAACCTAGCCCACCCCTGCTTTATTCTACATCACTGCTTCCCTGATGTCAGCGCGAGAGGCAGAACAAAGGCTAAAAGGCACACGGTAAGTCAGTCTGACAATTATGCCCTGGGGAAAAAGTAGAGCAAATCTTAGCCTAACCATGGGCTTGAAAGTCCGTTTTGGACAAGTAGGTCATAATGAAAGGATTGCTTTTGTGCCACTTCAGAACAGGGAAAATGTCTTTAAAATTGGTGCCTGTCTGTCTGTCTGTCTGTCTGTCTCTCTCTTCTGTCACCTTTAAAAAAGTTTTGTATTTCTAAAGTACAGTGGACTGGGATGTTTGGTGAACTTAATGTTGCTGTGAGTTAGAGCATGTTATAGGGAGAAATGCATTGTTTGTCATATCTCCATATAATAAGCACCACCTCAGATTAATGTTTTCAACTTCACAAGAATCCACTTTCCCCCTACTTTTCTGCACAACCAAAATCTTTTAAAGATGCATCATAGAAATAACTCTGTATTTATTTCAAATTTCAGTCTACTTGCCAGATGCTTATTCACTTGAATAAATGGCATGGCATTTAGAACCATGTGTACAGAAATGAAGCTTTTTATCATTTTGGATTTTCAGGCATAAGCCACAGAATTTAATCATGGTGTCTTCCCCCCATTTATTTGTCCACTTGCTTTTGCTGAAATAAAAGAAGATGTGAGGATATGTTGATTAACAATCATAATGCCAAAACCTGGGTTAAAAAAACCCAAACAAACAGGAGAGAAATAGATGCTGCTAACCTTATTTGCTTGCCAGGATATGTGTTGTTTTCATGTGCACTAATAATAATTTTGTTTACTTATCAAAGCATCCCTTCTATATACTCCCCCTTTTCCCACACTTAAAAAAAAATGGCAACAGGAAGTTGCACGGAAGTCTTGCTTGTGTACCTGAATTTTTTTCCTGCAGCTTTTACCATTCCATGCCCAGGATGCAAGACAGGATTAAAACTGCAAGTTATAGTTACGAGATATTCAAGTGAATCCCATATTTTATGCTTTATTACTAAACCGTGTTGATAAAAGTGATAATGAGATGATATATTTATCTTTGATAAATATTTAAAGTAAATAGATGGAAGAGTTTGTTTGCATTATTATACCACATGATCTTTTGTAATTTAGAAGTTAGTTTTGGAAAACATGCTTGCCAATACGAAGTATCAACCAATGTTAGAATCATCAGATCACTTACTTAGTCAAACTTTTCCTACTCCACTTAGGTAAACTCACAAATCCTCACCTTGAAATGCATTTAAAATAACAAGAGCATCACTGATTTCAACAGATCTTACTTGCAACTACTATACTACTCAGCCTAACCCACACTGAAGTGATCATATATCTTTGACACAGATAATAGAAAACAAAACAAAAGTATTATTTGATGTGACATTTATAAGAAGTTGCTGTGGATGTCAATACCATGATTAGTAATCTGTACATGAAAAGTACCAGGTTATGTATGTACAACTGTACTTTACACCTTCAATTTCTTCTGCTTGGACAGCTGAGTGAGAAGAGTGTGAACAAGCTCAAGTTGGTAATTATGATTTTACCATATGTTCTTGGGTGTTTGTATCCCAGAAACATGTATGTTTGTTTAATGCCATAAAACATGGGATACAACTGTTAGCTTTACAAAAAATATTCTCAGGAAAGAAATTGTGTCTAGTGAGGCAAACTGAATGAATTTTCTTGGTGAATTAAATTTCAGCAGGAGTTCTACTTACTTTTCAAATGTACATTAAGTGTATAGTTCATCCCCCAGCTCCCCACCATGAATTAGAGTTCTTACGTACAGGTGTAATATTTCACTGGAAACTTTCATAGCACCATCAGGTGGTGATTACTGTATTGTGTGTTTTTTATTTATTTTTGCATTTTAGGTAGTTATAATGGTAGTTTACATTTGTTGTCTACACTCTTATAAGTTATCTACTACTTATGATGCCCATGTGTCAGTTAAACAAAATAAAAGTGCATTTTGTCATGCTATCAGAAGAACCATGGATACACCATCACAATACTAGTCTAGAAATAATATTTCTATGACAGTATTTAAACATCTAATGCATTCCCATAAAATGTCCCTTTCCCCCTATAAGCATGTCTGTATCCCCCAAACAGGTGACCAGTTCCTGCATGAGTTATTAAACTCACCATACTTTTATCATCTTATATTTGGGAGGACACTGTAGCAAGGAGGAGCCCCCATCTTGGTCAAACACTCCAGCTGACATCACTATATACTTTTTTCTACCTTAAATTCTTTGCCCTTGCTTACTGGTTTGACTATTTCCAACACAGATTTTTCCATATTCTAGATTCAGAAGCCAAAAGTTGCCAAGACTTCCTGCATTTTCCTAGAATAATCTTTTCCAAGACAATTACAGACAGCTCTGTCCCAGGCTGAGATTCTCTGTTACCTGTGTAGTGTTACATAATATATCAAATATTAATTAACATCTAAATCTCTGTGCCATCATCTGATTGCATAAATTAAAAGTAGCTTTGTATTCTGTCCCTATATATATGTGAATAAATTGTATTTGTCAATTACTCTAAGATTTGAAACACAGAGAAAAAGTAGCATTTTGAGTTTTCATATTCATTTGAACTGAACTTGAACTATTCTGTAGTTTGTACAATATAACCTTGAGACAAAATTATATAAATGTTTATTGTCAAAAAAGTAACTTTTCCCATTATAAATAGTTGGTTTATAAAGAGTAATAAAATCTGGAAATGCAAGAATATCCTGAACTGCAAGCAGTGAGGTACTAGCTGAACTTTGCTATTGTGAGTTAACGAATTCAGTTACTCATGTCCATCACATCTCTGCAAGTTTCTCTGATCTATTTGCCTAACTTATTCTCATTCTGCCAGAGATGTATAACATAGTTCTTCATTGAGCAGTTATATTATTTTGCTTGCTATTTAATGAGGTCATTCACACAAGTGAAAACGGTGTCCAACCGGGTTTGGGAGCTGTGTGTGCTCCCAATTTTCAGTTGTATGGAAGCAAGGCAGGAGGAAAGCCTGGGTAGCTTTTCTTCCTACCTTGCTTCCACACAACCACTTCTATCCAGGTTTTCCTCCTACCTTGCTTCTACACAACTGAAAATTGGGATCACAAAGAGCTCCCAAACTGGGGTAAAACACAGTTTTTGCTTATGTGAATGACCTCGTTGACTCTGAAAAGTTTATGGTCTTCAAAAACTGCTTAGAGTTAATACTATTTTAATTCTTCTCATCGTGCAACAGGAAACTTGTCCCCATAAGACAGTCACCTGTGGAGAAGAAAACATAATCACCTGTGTAGAACAGACAAACATACACCATTATCAGGATACATGTGAAACAGCTGCATTGACAGAACAAAATGGTAATGGTTCCAAAGGCACTGTTATGGACTATCAGGTCAATAATCCCTGCACTAAGAAGGATTTACATGATACAGAGTAATGGTTCTGTTGGCTTTCAAGTTAAAAAAAAAATCCACTTTTTTCAAAGCCATCAAAGACTTCTTTGCCTGACCGACACCAGATATGGGCGATTGAATAAAATAGTTTGCATTCTCAAAAAGTGCATTTATAGCCACTAACTGATATTTACAATGTCCAAATACAATCAAACATTTAAATGGGACTTATCTCTGAAAGAGACTATGTTTTCACAATGCTGAACTGTTCTTCAATGACATTTTCTTGTCCCTTAATTATAGTATGAAGATATAAATCCATTTGCAAACAAAATTGCTGTTTTTCTAAATAATGTATTTTGTGCTTGCAAAAATAGCCAGGCAATTGAAACTTAATGTGCTCTGTTCCATTTGTCTCTTGCAGCCTGATCCTAAACATGTTTACTCAGAAGTAAGTCCCACTGAACTAAATGGGACTTATTCTTAAGTACAGGTGCAGCACTGATTATATCCCGAACTAAATCTGATATAAATACACACGTTCAAGTTCTTGTTACAGACCTCTCTATTACCTTTAACAACAAATTAATAACAGAGATCAGTATTTACTTTTTCACCTATACGTTCATGCCATAAACATGTACAGTGTCAAAAAAGATTCTATCTATCTATCTATCTATCTATCTATCTATCTATCTATCTAGTGGAGTATGATTATGCAATACAGACAACAAGCTACTAAGAGTTATGAAGACCTTACTGGATGAAATTCTGGAATAACATTCAAGTGACTAGAATGTTATTTTTGCAAGATTTTGTACAAATGACATTTGCATCATATTAGAAAGCAAAGATTGTAAGGTAGCTACATATATATCCTTCCCTGAGTAAAAACAAAATATGTATTCATCAAAAGAGCACTCAAGCTGGGCAGGAAAGGTACAGAATGTTTAAGTCTGTGGTCAACTTATTTGAGCAGAGCTTTATCTGCTCCATATGTAAACCAGCACTCTCTGCAAAAAGGGTTAAAGAAAATGCATTCTGTTGCATCTGCTTATTAAATCCCTTACTTTAGTAGAAATTCAAATTTTGTAAGATTATTCGTTTTATTGATGCATATAATTATAATCACAAGCCATCTGCTGATTTGGCAGGCATGGTTAAAATCTCTAACTCTCATAACCTTTCAAGTACAGTGCCCTTGGGACTCTATTTCACTTTTATATTTTGGAAAACACGTATGAACAAACAAGAGAGGTCATCTGCCGAAAGTCAGACCTATTAAAATGCCCTCAGTATTAGATATCCTGGACCTAAGAATAAAGACAGTATATTTTTCTGAGTATTCTTTTTTAAATTTTGACTTCAGGAACAGATTATTTTCTCATGCAGTTGGGGAATTTGAATTTTTGCTAGGGATTAAAGATCTTTTCTCTCACTCTTGGGACCTGGATTCCACATCTAACCTAAAAGAACAAATATTGCTCATTTTGGTAGTCACAGGTGAATGGATCACATATGACCTTGCCTGTATTTTAAGTATGTTTTGTTTGAAGAGCCAGTGTAGCAAAGTGGCTAAAAGACCTCGATACAAATCTTACCTTTGCCATGAATTCACCAGATGGCTTTAGGCCAGGTCTTGTTTTGCTTCTGTCCCACTCCTTCAGTCTGCAACATGGAGATAATAATACTGATCTACTTTACAGGGTTGTTATAGAGACTTCAAGAAGATGATTATATGAAGTATTTTGAACACTCGGAAGTGCCATGTAAATGTGACAATTATTTGGAAGTATTCTGTAAGAAATTCTTTATGGCCACTAGCAGTGTCTCTCTTTCTAATGAGGAATAACAGACTGTGAGCCCTTTCTCACAATCCGCAAGAAAGGGTTTGAAGGGGCAGGGGTGGAAACCTCAAAAAGCTTACTCCCCCACAAACTATCCTTGCGGTTGGTCTGGACTTGGAGATCATGTGCGCAGATGTACAGCTGCCTCCTTAGGTAGCATGGAGGGTTGTGGACTGCGATGTGTCACCCCTGCACTCCCATAATGCATTGCGCAAGTGTGCAGTACATTATGGGGATCCCCCCAATGCCAGCCAGGAGGCAGGAGCCTTGCAGTCTTGGCTGCAAGCAGCCGGGGCTGGTAGACAATCAAATGAATGAGGCTAAGGGAGCGCTAGCTCTCTTAACCCTGTTTAAGAGGGTAGCCGGTTTGGTGGGTTTGCCGCCAAGGCACTGGCAATCCTGCTGGTTCTCACATGTGGGCAACACCAGGCTTGGCTTTATTAGCCAAGGTTTTCCTGTGCATGAGAACAGCCTCTGTGTATTTTGCATGAACAGTTTTCTTTCACCATGAAGATCAGGAGACCTTTAATTCTGAAACTTAGCTGCAGCAATGCACACAATTTAACGCCTTATCTTTATTGCTACTACCAGTTAGCTGTATGCACATTTGTGTCCTGTTGGATACTTGCCTTATTTGTCAGGTGCCGTACACTCTGACTTTTGCTGGCAAGAAAAAAAGAGAGTTTGTGGTTTATCGGACGTTAATGATACTGAAATGATGTGAATCATCACATTCAGAATCATCTGAATATCCTGGAACACAAAAGAACATTGGGGGTTGGAAGGTTACAGGGGTAACATCCGATGGCTAAAACTGCACATATTGTTCGCCATTAGGAAGCCGTAGTTTAGGCCTGCTTTGCCATACTCTCATGATATCATAAACTAAAACTTTGCCCTGAGTTTAATTCATGTACATAAAGGGATATGTGCAGCATGTATATGACTTTGCACCTATAGGGAAGTTTGATTCTCACACCCCTTTATGGAGAAACAGGACGCGAATGCACATGTTTGAAAGTGCCAGCACAGCTGAAACTAGGAAAACCGGCTGAATGTAGCTCTGGTTTATTTCACAACCAATTAAGTATGACATCTGTTGAAACTCAGGAAACCAAGAATTCCCTCCCCCCCTTTTCATACAGTTATTTGAACTGCTTGTTTTTGACTTGGAAATAGTGAAGGATCAGATGCACAAAGTAAATGGAAACCATTATAAAAAGATAGGTCCGTGCAGTTTTGTTTATGTGCAAGTGCAAATCCAGTACCCAGATGCAGAAATATACCCACTGAAAGGCAGATTTGCATCACTGTTTGCTTCTGTAAATGTATGTCATGTGAACAGTTACACATAATCACTGCCTAATAGTAATGCACTGCAGTAAGTATATGGCCACATGGGGAACCAGTCCTCTGTAGTATGTTCCCAGTCTGAGGACAATTATAACATGTCCATCTTTCCCTAGATTTCTGCTTGAGAGTGGAGTTATGATAACTTCCACTCACAATGAAGGTGGATGCTGCCAGCCGTGCGCTACGCTTGTCATAGTACAACCTTTCAGCGAGATCTAGAGATGGACATGGAAGTTGTAACTTCCATGGGAGCAAGGGCTAACATACACTAGCTAACATCCAGAAGGACATTGCTCTGGCTTCCATAAAAGCAGCAGAAGGGCACACCTCAGAGGATCTGCTGAGATATGCCTTATTACTACTTCCCTTTTTCACTTCAGTTGTCCCAAAATACAATTTAGAAACCTCCTCTGGTTTGTATTCACCACTGTGAAGCTGATGACCAGGTGAGCTGTAGGTCTGCTCAGTCAGCAGTCTAGATGCAGAGTTCTCAAGGCCCCTGCTTCTGAACTCAAGGCCCCTGCTTCTGAATCTCCTGGTTAGGTTTACCACACACAGTCCTCTCTCCTCTTCCCCCACAGGTCACCCAGCCTGCTCTCCCCAGCCAGACCAGCAACTTCACCTATTGGCTCAAGGCAGGACAGCCAGCTAGCAACCAAGCCAGCCTCTTTGCATGCTGCCACAGTGGTGTATGCATGGTCTCCCACTCGCTTGCTGTTCTGTATGACTACAAACATTTATATACAGCTTTTCAACAGAAGGTTTCACAGTGGTTTTCATAGAAAAATAAGAAGCTCCCCTGTCCCCAAAGCACTCAAAATGTAAAAAGAAACAAAAGGTAACACCAGCACCAGACATAGGAGGAATGCTGTGCTGCAATTGCATAGGGCCAGTTGCTCTCCCCATAATAAAAGAGATTCACTACTTTAAAGGTACCTTTTTACTCATTTAGCAGGGGTGGCTGCTAACCATTTAGCAGGGGTGGCTTTACTAACTTACTAAAGTTAGTTAGCTAACTAACTTCTCACTTCCACCACCACCTGAAGGAAGCAAGCTACACCTGCCAGGCCCACCTATCCGTGCTCCTGCATCATGTGGTTCTGCAACCTGCCACTCTGGCTTCCCCATTGGACGGATGGTCAGTAGGAAGGGGAAGAAGACAGAGGAGGAGAAGCTGCTCATGAGATCAATTTTCCTGAGCAAACAAAATGTTCCAGCTGCTCCCCAGAAGAACTTTGGACACCACAACACATGCAAAAAAGCTGTTTGGTCTCCAAAATAGTCTCTATTCCTCCTAATGCAAAAAAAAAAAAAAAAGTCATTTGTTCCCACAAATAGACACATGTCCTCTATAAATGTCTCTAGTTGGCAACGCTAGCATTAGATGGAACTTAAATAGCATAGCACTCCAACAAGCAGCCATAGGTTACATCAGTTCCCCAGAGAGAAAAACCTGAACCTAAGATGGATCAGCGCTCTGTCCAGTTTCTTTATTCCAGTCTCTCCAAGACTTATTCCATCACACATCTAGCCTGAAACTGCTGTTTCTTTTCACTGACCAAACACATGTCCCTGGTTTGTGGATGGGTGTGGGAAGAATGAGTCAGTTTACATTTTTGCATCAGCCTCCCCACATCAGGTGGAGGATATGTTCCTGCTTACATGTCCCTTATGACTTCTCCCTCCAGGTTAATGACTCACTATTAGCTCACTTTAAGAAACATATATTTACCCAAATAGAAGATGACTCTGAATTTAAAATGATCCCCTTTAAAAATCCAGATTAAATCCAGATTATATCTATATATATTCAAAAGGAATTTAAGGAGGCCTCCCCAGTTTCTGACATCAAAGAACTGGTGTGGGAGGGAACTAGTCTTGGATTCAGGTGAATACGTTACACTGATCTCTTGAACTATTAGCCAGTGATCTGCCTTGCACAAGTGTTGGCAAGCCAGCACTCATGACTGTAGAGTCATTGCACATGTAGTGAAGCAGCTTGAGATGTTGTTACTCAAGACATTGCCACGCAACTTGGGTTACATACTCTGCCAACTGCAATGAACTACTAGCACAATCAGGAGCTAAGAGACCAAAGTAGGTATATACACTGGCATTTTACCACCGTTTTTCAGTGGATGTTGTCCTGCAGCTATGCAGTTTAGGCTTGACCATTGGCACGTCAGTCTTAATTTAATGATTGAACTTCTAGCCGTAGCTGACTCTTCTTTTCCCTGAGATACTTGAAAAAGAGTGTGAACCATGTAGCAAGTGAAGTCTTCCTAGGAAGAAATAGATAGACTGTCCAGTTTCCATTTGATAGTCAGCATCCTCCATCCTCATTTACCTATTAAATGAGTTTAAATCAATAAATCAATAAATCAGTAAATATTGCAAAGTGACCATCAGATAGCCATTACATTTCATCTCACCTTTCAAGAACACTAAGAAGTATAGCAGTAATTCACTGAGAGTGAAAGCAGTATAGAAGTGGAATGTTACTGCTTTAGTGAACTAGTTAGGTGCAAACAACCAAATATTAAGAAAACGTAATTGGGATCAATAAATGGTATTTTTAATTAAATGAATCTGTACTTCAGAATTTAATTTTTCCTTTAGATCAAAATTAGTTAGGTCATGGTATGGTATTTATCTTTTTGGTTTTTCAGTGTAAGGGTAGTCACGTCTAGCAAGATGGGTAGATATTAAATATTGTGGGCATCACATGCTGAACATTGATCTGGGTCCTTTCCACTACAGCTTGTAGGAAGAATGGACATGATTCTAAGAAACTGTAGAACTTTGGGGAGAGGCTGGGAGGAAGTAAGAATGTGGTATGCGTCACTTCTCCTATGTTTATGCAAGACCAGGGGATACTGCCATAGTCAGAGACCTTTCCTGTCCAATCCCCACAACTTTATGTCTTTGGACTGCAAATAATATATACTGTAAGTGCAGAATGGCAGTACTGTATCTAAACCAACATATTAAATCTAAATGTCTTAGATTAAAATCAACAGCATATTCCCAATAGGCAAAGAAGTTTCACTTGCCTTTTAAGTGATATGATAATGGTATAATATAAGTATGCGATCTAATTATTGTAATCCTTTTGATTGCTTTATATGGAGCATTACAATCTTTTTTTCAGGTTTTTTTAAAATCAGCAAGTGGTTTTCCTCTTTTCTGTGTGGTTGTCAGATTTTAAGTCACTTTGTTCCCTTTCTCTCTTCATGCCATTGTACCATGACATCTCTCTCTCATGATACCTGTATATTTCACATCAATGTTTACTTCAATTGTTTTAGGATTTTGAGAGGGAATTGGGAACACTTTGTTTCTCAGGAAGCTGAGCTAGGTATTTTCACCCTGGAGAGGCTGTAACAGATGCACACAGTGATGCAGCTGAAGGGTATGGTCAACGACAGGATACTGACAGAAGGTTTACCGGGGGTACATATATCCAACTATAAGCATTCAGAAAGACATTTGAGCTGTGTTCTCAGAATGCTGTCAAAGGATGTGGGAGCAGTGCGTAAGCCTTAATTTTTAAAAAGTGGCATGGCAGGGCTCAGACCAGCACTGTAATCTTCCCATCTTCCCTGACTCCTAAGTTCTGAGGCCAAATTCAGACATAACATGAAACCAGAGGCTGGTGAATCTACGGTTTCAACTCAAAACTGTAAATTGCACTGCAGACGTTCATCAAACTGTGGCCCGCCAAACTCCAGTTCCAGGAGAGGGGAGCCCCTTCCTCCTGCTTGGCCGCTGAGGCCAATCCCAGCAAGCTCCATGGCCAGACTGTGGGCAAAGCATCAGCATGTTAGTGGAGTGGCTGCGATTGGCCACGATCTTGAAGGGGGTGTGCCGATCGCGATCATTCATTTTTGGCATGGATCACTCACCCTTGGCAGGGAAAGGGCATTTAAATCCCTTTAAATACCATTCCATGCCAGCACTTCTTCTGACAGTGATGGCACCACTCCACAAGAGCCCTGCACCCAACTAGTCCCACACAAGCATGATCTGGGGTGGAGGACTGGTTGGGGAACTATTTCCCTATTACTCTGACAAGGGAAGGGAACATGGAGACTTCCTATGAGGGGATATGTATATGAGGGAGGGCAAAGGATCCTGGGGGTGGGGTGTCTGACCCACCATGAACGCTGTTGCGAGAGATCACCCCATCTAAACAGTCCATGCAGACCAAATTACACTCCTGCTCCACTGGCGGCTTTTTGCCAGTGGGCTCACCCTCTCATGAGATGGCCAGTCTACTGGGAAGGATCATGTGGCTTGACCCCTACGTTTCCCTTTGGACTGCACACTCACAAGCTGAGTTAATCCCCCAACTCTCCATGATAAAAAATAGAACAGAACTGCTTCAAGACCTCACACACGCACACACACACACCCCAGCAAAGATTTGAATGCACCCAAAGGAGATTTTGACACTTCATGGGTCAGAGCCTGGTCGTGTGTATGGCCAAGAAGAACACCAGGTGCATGGGTGGATCTTTAAAACCCAGGCTGAGTTTAAATTCCCTGGGTTGGTCCGGCATCATAATGTATGGGGAATCATGAGAGATGAGAGCCCCAGTTTCCAGTGACCCTGGGAGAGCGGGGTTGCCGTTTGGGGGCACAAGCAAGGGTGCACGTGTCCATATGGGTGGATGGGTTAGCAGGTGGCATGCTTTAACAGCTATCTGGCAGCAGTCACCCAGGCAGAGAGAGCTGTTGCTGGGGTACCCGTCCGCACTGCTTTCCTGCATAGAGCAACACTGGCTCAATAGAGAAACGCAATGGCCTGGCACTCTCGTGAAGGGGAGAAGGGAATGTTTTGCCGTCATTACAGACATTGCTCGGCAATTCTCTCCCCTCCCTTCTGATGGTTCTTCTCAGGAGTTGCAAGGGGGGTGCCCCCCCCCATAGCCTGACACTCTCTTGACCCTGGGTCAGCATGCTCCTTCTTTTCTGCTGCCATCTTTGAGCACTCTGACTGGAGCACTGGTGACCCTGGCTCTGCTTATGAGTAAGCCTAGGGAGCTCAGACCCTAAGGGGAAGGGGCTGGGACCCCCTTACTCAAGCTTTCTGTGAAAAATATAACTTGACTGCTTGAGAATCCCTGCTTGGGGCTGTCTTTTAAATCCGACACCACACACACACACCCCGAATGTTCTGCTCCTGGGTGCTTTCCAGACTAGCTGCTTCAAGAGCAGCAAAATGCCTTCGTTCAGGCAAGTCGCATTGAAAACATAAACAGCAGGAGGAGCAGTCTCACAGCAACTAACAACCCGAAAAAACAGCAACTTGCTTACGCTGGATATACAACGTCCTAGCTCTATATTGCAATGATTAAATTTGAGACAAGGCATTGGAAATGTGAACAGCGCCCTGCTGTCCACATCGGGACTGTGGTGTCACAATGCAGGAAGTGTGGAAGCACACTTCCAAGATATGATGTGACCCCGTTGCAGAGTCTAATCTGGAAAACACCTGGATGCTGTGATGGGGTGCCCTGCCTATGTTGCCACATGGAGTGTTTGCGCTTGTGAACATACATCATGCTTGCTTCCTTCTTGGGAAGCAAAGCATTTAGTGCTCGTCCTGACATCCCATCCCCTTACCCTCCTGTTTGCCAGGAGGGAGGAGCAAGAGACAGATTGGGAAGAGGGAATGCCCCTGTGTGAATGTACCACTTGACAGGCTGTGACAAGCTTGGGATGGAATGCGGAGGCATCCCTGTTGCCGGGCAACTGCATTGCTGGATTGGCAAAGGGACAGAAGGGCGGGGCTGGTGCTTGGAGATGCAGGCATGGAGCAGGTGCAATCCCGGGTGCATCTGCGCCACTGCCTCTTCAATGATTGCGGTTTGAAAAGCAGCATGAAACTGTGGTTATGGTGGTGTCTGGGTTCAAATGTAACCCTTCGGTGGCCAAACCAGAAGTCTCAGTGGTGAACTTTTGTGCAAACCAAAGGTACTAATTGAAGATTGGAGAGGCAAACCACAGGTCACTTTTGCCGCAAAACGGTGGTTTCATGAATCCGGACATACTGGAGTTCCAATCTCTGCCCATTTAACTACAGCTTCATGTTACATCTGAATCCAGCCTAAGTGTGCGGGGAAACAGGTGATCAGTTGAGAAGGGAAGGCACTAACTCAGAGGCACCTTTCTTCATTATATATTATTAAATATCTCCTTTGCTCGGAAGTACTTTTCTTCATTATATATTATTATTTAATATTTGTTTCTTCAAAGAAAGGTGCATGGCCACAGATAGAGCATGTAATGCTAGGGGTCATGGTTAAAAAAGGAAAAGATGGGGCCGCAGCAACAAGATCTATTTTCTTTTTACTGGGTTCTCTGTTCTGTCCTGTTGCTTAGTTGGGCTCTAGAAGTCATCAAGTTATTGCATTTGTTACACAAATAACTGTAGGGTAACTCATCAGTAGTTGGTACTAATAAAGGCATTGTCCTTTTCTTTTTTCAAAGGGACCCACAGAGTTCTTCTCCAAGAAAACAAACACACACACACACACACACACACACACACACAGAGACACACAGTGTTCAGGCCTCACTGAAGCTGCAAAGTTAATAAAGTTAATAATTTATGGGACTGTGGTCAGTTCCCTAGGCATAATGCCCCACTCTTAGTTGCTTAGGGCCAAACTGCACATTGCAGCAAGCACATAAATTGCCCTTGTATGGTTTAATATTATTATTTCTTGTTTACACAGTCAGACAGGTGTTATTGACTGGTTTGTTTTATCCAGACATCAAGTCCTTCCCAAGGACCTGGGATAGCTGAATTTTATCATCAATACTGTTGGTTATTATAGATATTGTCGCAAAATATAGGCTCTTCCCAGTAAAGTTGCTTTTTGTAATTGGCTGAAGGTGATTTCTGTGGCCCCTATGGTGTTGAGGTACTCTTCAAGTTGTTTTGGAATTGCACCTAGGGCGCCAGTTACCACTGGGATTATTTTGGTCTTTTTCTGCCACAGCCTTTCAATTTCAATTTGTAGATCTTTGTATTTGGTGATTTTTTTCTATTTCTTTTTCTTCTATTCTGCTATCCCCTGTTATTGCCATGTCGATTATTTTAACTTGTTTTTCTTTCTTTTTGACTACAGTTATATCTGGTGTATTGCATGGCAGATGTTTGTCTGTTTGTAGTCGGAAGTTCCATAATACTTTTGCATCTTCATTTTCGACAATTTTTCAATTTTATGGTCCCACCAATTTTTGGCTACAGGTAGCTTGTATTTTTTGCAGATGTTCCAGTGTATCATCTCTGCTACCTTGTCATGCCTTTGTTTGTAGTCAGTCTGTGCGATCTTTTTACAACAGCTGATTAGGTGGTCCACTGTTTCATCTACTTCATTACACTTGCTGTTTGTTGTTGACTTTTCGACTTTTGCTCTTATTGCATTTGTTCTTAGTGCCTGTTCTTGTGCAGCCAGTATTAAGCCCTCTGTTTCTTTCTTCAAGTTGCCATTCTTAAGGCATTGCCAGGTCTTGGTGATGTCTGATTTTTCAGTTATATTGTGCAAATATTGACCATGCAGTTACTTATTTTTCCACTTTTCTGCTCGGTTCTTGACTTGTTCTTTCTTGTAGGCCTGCTTTGTTTCATTGGTGTTCAATAGGTTCTCATTATTTGACCATCATAAGTGCATCTTCTTCACCGTCCTTGATATATTCTTCAAGGCCTCTTTTCTCCTCCTTTACTGTTTGATGGACTTGCAGCATTCCTCTTCCACCTGAGCTGTGAGGGAGGTATAGGCTATCTACATCACTGTGGGGGTGCAGAGCATGATTGATGGTCATGATTTTCCTGGTCTTACGATCCAGCGTCTCTAGCTCTGCCTGGGTCCAGTCTATTATTCCTGCAGTGTATCTGATAACAGGTATAGCCCAGGTGTTTATGGCTTGTATGGTGTTCCCGCCATTGAGTTTGGACTTGAGGATTTTTCTAACTCTCTGGATGTATTCACTTCCAATTTTTCTTTTAACTTCAGTGTGTGCGATGTTATCAGCCTGGAGAATGCCCAAGTATTTGTAATGTTCTTTCTCTTCCAGGTTCTCGATGTTGCTTCCATTGGGCAGTTCTATTCCTTCTGTTTTTCTTATTTTTCCTCTTTTCATTATTAATGCAGCACTCTTGTCTAGTCCAAACTCCATTGCTATATCGCTACTGAATATACGGACAGTGTTTAGCAGTGATTCGATTTCTGACTGGGACTTTCCATACAACTTCAGATCGTCCATGTACAGCAGATGGTTGATTTTACTTGATGTTTTAGATGTTTGGTATCCGAGGCCTGTTTTGTTTAGTATTTGTGAAAGTGGGGTCATGGCGATTACAAACAACAGAGGGGATAGTGAGTCCCCTTGGAAAATGCCTCTTCTAATGCTAACCTGTCCAAGTGTCTCGCCATTGATTGTTAATTGTGTACTCCACAGGCTCATTGCTTTTTAATAAATATCTGAATGTTTTTGCTGACACCAGTTGCTTCTAAACATTTTAGTATCCATGTGTGAGGCAATGAGTCGAAGACTTTTTTGTAGTCAATCCATGCAACACTTCGATTGGTTTTTCTTCTCTTACAATTTTCTAAAATCATTTTGTCAATCAGCAGCTGGTCTTTTGTGCCTCTGGTGTTTGGACAATTTCCTTTCTGTTCAACTGGAAGCTGTTTTTTAGTGAATAAGTGTTGCATTACTTCATATGCTATTATTCCAGTTAATTTGAACATGGTTGGCAGGCAGGTTATCGGTCTATAATTACTTGGAACTGCACCTTTTGCTGGGTCTTTCATTAAGAGATGAATTTTCCCAGTTGTTAGCCATTGTTCAATATCACCTCCTTGCAAAATGTGATTGAACTGTTTTGATAGTTGTTTATGAAGGCTTGTTAGGTGTTTAAGCCAAAAGCCATGCAGTTCATCGTCGCCTGGAGCAGTCCAATTTTTAATTTTCTTTGCTCTTTCACTTATTAATTCTGGTTTTATTATTAGATCTTGCATTTGTTGGTTACATTTTTCGACCTCTTTCACCCAGCCTGCTTTTTTATTATAATCTATTGGATTGTCGCATAATTTCCCCCAGAATTGCACTGTTTCTTCTTTATTTGGTGTTTCTAGGTTTCTTGCAGTTTCTCCTTCTATGCTTTGTTAGAAACGTCTCTGATTCGACTGGAATTGGAGATTCTGCCTGTGTTGTGTAATTCTGGCTTCATATCTGCTCATCTTCTTTGACACTGCTGTTATTTGCTGCTTTATTATTCCCAGGAACTTCTCTAATTTTCCTTGAATCTAGGTGGTATTTTTGGATAAGATACTGTTTGATGTTTTCATTCTTCAGCTTCTTGTCTTTCATATCTTTCGATTTACTAGCATCTGATCTAAGCCTGGTGAGTTTATTTTCTAATCTAATCTTCCATTTAGGTGATGTACTACCTCTTTTTTTACAGGTCCACTGATCTTATATCCAAGCTTGTGTGTTGTTATTGTTGCTGCACTGTACATTAGTTGGTTTGTTTCTTGCAAATTATTGGTTGTTATTTCTGCAAGTGCAGCATTGACATCTTTTAATACCTGAGCAAGTTGTTTTTTGGCAACTGTTTTTAGAGCGGGAAGTCGAACCCTGTTGTTTGGTTGGTTCATGTGCTCAGTTATTTTTTGCTTTAGTTCTTGTTGCTTTTCTGTTAAATGGCATTTGGGTTTTTGTGGTGAAGACAAAGGGGAGGTTGCCTGGCTTTGATTTTGAAACAGTTCAGCAACAGTGGCATCCTTTATTTCCAACACCTCCTCCACCTGTGCCTGAGCAACTGCTTCAGTTGGTGGTAATTCTTCTTCCATATCTTGAGCCTGTGTTGCTCTTTGCAGTTCTTCCAGCTCAACTTCTGTGAATACTTTATTTCTTATTATGAATCTTCTCTGGTCTGCTAGCCTTTGTTCTGTTATTTCTGTATCTGGATGCTTCTCTTTCCAAATTTGGTACATTCTTTTTAAATAACCTCTTCTAGTTGGACTAGACTTGTAATAGCAGATCCTTGTTGTTTCCTTGTTGGTGTTTTTCGTATATATATTTTTGGTTAAGCGACATTTCTTCCAGTAACCTTGTAGTCTCCAGCCCTGGTTGTTCAACTGAAGATCCTGAGTCCTGTAGCCCACTTGCCACCAGATGTCCAGGGACTCCAGCACATGGCACAGTCCTTGTTGACCCGGGCAATGACTAATCCGGTATAGATTTATTAAAGTTACGTCTCACCATATTGTTGATGGGAGAGGCACTCTTCGTCTGGCTCCTCTGGTGAGACCTGTTCAGTATGGTTGGACCTCTGACATAGCTCTCACCTTCCTCAGAGCATGCAAGCCCCATAACCATGCCAATGTAGTGCCTCACTGGGGTTTGTTGTTGTTGTTGTTGTTGTTGTTGTTGTTGTTATTATTATTATTAAGAAATATTTATATACTGCTTTTTTAACCAAAAAAAGGGTCTAAAAGCGGTTTACATAGAAAAAGAAATAAGAAGGTTCTGTGTCCCAAAATGGCTCATAATCTAAGAAGAAACACAACACAGACAACAGCCACTCAAAAGAAGAAGAAGAAGAAGAAGAAGAAAAATGTCATGCTGGGGTTGGATAGGGACAGATGCTCCCTTGCTGCTAAATATAAGAGAATCCGTACTTTAAAAGGTGCCTCTTGTTTCCCCCAAATAGAAGCCAGATTGGGATGGAAGTGTGGGGTAAGAGAGGGGGCTTCAGCCCATTGCCCTCACCATGATTCCATCCAGATCATACAACGCATGGCTGATATGCCCCATAGGTGCCAGTGGGAGCTTCCCTTCTGGGGCAAATAGCATCCATAGGAGACCAATCGAAATTGGTCTCCCTCATCCATGCTGCAATCCTAGTTCAGATCAGAAATCTCTCATTGCTGCTATTTAAAGGGAGAAAATATAACGTTTTATCTCAATATTTATGTTTTATATTTAATATTTAATGTTTTTTTTATCTTTTGAAATTATTTTTACTTCTTTTGTGAATTTTAACTGTTTTATATTCATTATGTTTTAACTGCACACCACCTAGTGATGTCTATATCAGGCAGTATAAACATAGGATTAATTAAATAAGCATCTAGCGGGACAAGCATGTGCTTGTAATATGTAGTTTGACTGGGATGACAGTCAAAGGAGGTATGAATGTAGGACTTCATCCATAAATCCATGTGTTTTTGGTCAGAGCAAGGCTACAAAACAAGTGTTTCTGAACCACATGCTCATATATACTCATGACATTGGGCTGGAAAACTTTCCCAAGTCAAGCATCAAATCAAAATATTTGAGAAAGTATCTTTCAAATTTAGTTGTGTTAGCATCTGCAACCACACTTGGGGCTCACAGCAACATCAAGGGGAGGGGACCATCAGGATCATAGTACAAGGGCAAGGAGTTGCATGTCTTGTCTACACACAGTGCCCCCCACAAGCGTGGCAGTAATTTTAAGTAAAAGAAAAAATGCACAAGTAGAAATGCAACATTTAGCTTCAGGTTTGGTCTGAACCTTGGAAGTCACAGGAGCAGTGTGCATTTTGAGACTCTGAGCCATATGAAAATCTGAGCATATGTTTTTTAGACTTAGGACCTTTGGCCATTCCTTCTCTTCAAGGCAAGGAATAGCCGAAGGTCATAAGTCTTAAGATGTACACAGCCTGCAACTCACAAAGCTGAATGCAGCCAGTTATTGACAAGCCATAATATATTGTTGTGGTGGTGGTGGTGGTGGTGGTGGTGGTGGTGGTGGTTGTTGTTATTATTATTATTATTATTATTATTATTATTATTATTATTTATTAGATTTCTATACCACCCTTCCAAAAATGGCTCAGGGTGGTTTACACAGAGAAATAACCAACAAATAAGATGTATCCCTTTCCCCAAATGGCTCAGAATCTAAAAAGCAACATCAGATAGACACCAACAACAATCACTGGAGGTACTGTGCTTCGGGTGGATAGGGCCAGTTACTCTCTCCTTGCTAAATAAAGAGAATCACCACATTAAACGGTGCCTCTTTGCCAAGTTAGTGTGGGCTGTATTTATTTTGTGTGGGTTGTGTGGGCTGTATTTATTTTGGTGGGTCACAGGTTGTGCTGTCCCCCACCACTCCTTTTTGATAGCCTTAAAATTGACAGATAAAGCTTTCTTGCACCGAGACCCAAGGAGACACAGAGACGTTACTGTGGTGTAATTGGTCACTTTTATTGGGGCTTAATTGTCTTGTGCTTACAAGGCATATTGGCTGGGATTGGCTCTCCTCCCCCTACAGTGTGGTCCCTAGCAGGCAGGGCACAGCTGTGGCCGCCATCGCCTATGACCATGGCCATAGCACCTTGGCTCCAGGTGGCTCCTCCGCTCTAAAGCGTGGAGCGCCCTTCTTCGCTGACCTAAGGTCAGGTCTCCAATAGCAAACTCCTCCCCACCAATGCTGTACAGCCATACAGAAAGGATGTCACCTGCTGAGAGGTAGGAGTTAAGCAACATCCCTGATCTGTCAAGCCTCAAGGGATCCGCCCCCTCCTTCATGTATAAAGCTTACCTAAGGTGCCACACCCATTTTCTTAGCTGTTCCCCACTGCACTGTACCTGCATTGGCGGGCATTAGCCTAGCTTAACACCCCGCTCCCCACAGACCCAGTAGAACCACTGCCAACCCCAGCCGCAAGTCATCTATGAAGAGCCTCATGCCCTCGGCCGACAGGTGGACCCCATCGCCTCGGTAAAGGGTGGGCCTTGAAAACAAAATGTCATCGTGCAGAATACAACCCCCTCCACTAGTGGCCAAGAAGCATGCCATCGCTGCGTTAACCACTCGCCTAGCCCTGTCCACCTTGTTCTGCCTGAGCGCCCCTTTCCATACCCTGTGCTGAGTGATGTTGGACCAAATTATGACCACACCTGGACACCATGCCAGGACCACCTCCAGGTCCTGCGAGGTCTGCTGAGAAAGTGAAATACCTGACTGACTAACCAAATTGTTCCCCCCAAAATGCAAGAGCAGGATATCCGGCACCGGATTCTCCTCCAGGAACTCACGCAGCATCGGGAGCAGCTGGGCCCTTCGCATACCCTGCCGCCCACGCCATTTGACTGAGGCCCAACGCCCCAGGCCCATTTGTGTTCCTGGATCCATGCCTTGAGCCCACTTGAGGGCCCAAAATATAAAGGAGTGGCCCAAGATGAGGACTCTGGCCCGCTTCGCCGGAGACTTTGTCCTTGTGCAAGAGAGAGGACATGGTGGGGGAGAGGAGAGGCGGGGAGATGCGGAGGCCCTCCCCTCTCAACGTACATATTTGCGGTAGATTGCAGAACGCCAACGGCCCAAGCGCTGTATGGCATTGCCTGAGTAGCCCATACCTGCCGCTGCCAACGCTGCTCCAATCCTGAAGGAGTGTGATGATAAGTGGTGTGTGTGTACGCCAACCACGATGAAGGCCTTCTTCATTACAGCCCAGAACTTGTACTGGGACAAGTGGCTACCATTGGCGTGGACAAAGAGGCACCCTTCTGCCTCGCCTCTCACCCCCATATAGGCCCCCAGAGCCCGCACCGGGCACATTTGCTGGTCGACTGCCCTGTGGATGGTGACCGACTGTCCCTTGCCCTTCTGGTCCATCTTGGAGAAGTGTAGCCGCAGCATAACTGAGGCTGACCCCAGCGTAAGGTCCCGCTTATGCAGCACCCTGCCTGCCACACTGCGTGCCCCCCTGGGGAACAACTCCCCAGCCCTGAACACCCCATAGAAGGCAACCAGCGCTGCTGCATGGAACAATGCCTCTTCGTAAGGGGAAGAGCAGACCTCCGTGAGGCACCCCACGGCTCGCTGCAACACCTCGGGTGTAATCAGCCAGTTGAGCAGGGGTCTCCCTGGCCCAGCCCTCCAGCATGTACTGGACTCTAAAGTTGCCTGAGTGGTCCGTAAGCCCTCTGGGCTTCCTGTAGAAGGCCAGCACTGCTAAATGGCCGGCCATGGTGCTTACCGCCAGCCCGCCTGCCCAGAGGTGCACCAGATACTGCATTAGGTGCTCAGGCAGGGCCAGCCACTCTTGATCGATCCCTACCTGCAACCTAAAGTGTTGGAAGGCCCTAACTCTCCTGCTGTAGGCTACCCATGTCCCCAGCACTACCGAGGCCTCAATCGCCCTGAGCGCCTCTACATGCCAAGGCTCCACAGCCCTTTGGGCATCTTTTCGGGCAGAGCGGCTGCTTCGGGAGCCAGCTGCCGGAAGCGCTGCATCTGAAAATGAGACAGGGCATCTGCTACATCGTTCTGCACTCCAGTCATGTGCTGCGCCGTGAACAGTATGTTATTGCGCAGACAGGTCAGCACCAATGCACGAACTAAGCCCATAACTCTGGGGGATTTAGATGTCTGGTTGTTGACCACCTGCAATGTTGCCAGGTTATCGCACCAGAAACGCATGACCGAATTGCTGAAATGATCTGCCCAAATGTGCACAGCCATCACTATGGGGAAGAGTTCAAGGAATGTGAGGTCCCTTGTGACCCCCCTCACTGCCCAGTCGCACAGCCATCGCTGGGTGCACCACTGACCCCTTAGGTACAGACCGAAGCCAAGGCCTCCTGCCACGTCAGACTGCACCTGAAAGTCCGCTTCCAGCAGCTGCAGGGAGCGCCAGAAGGAAACCTCATTGAAGGAGTCCAGGAAGCTCAACCAGAGCCTCATGTCCTCCCTCATGGAAGCAGTTAACCTAATTCGAAAGTGTGGCAACCTGCACCCCATCGCACTGTCGCAGAGGTGCCTCAAGAAGGGGCGGCCTGGAGCCACAGCCCGGCATGCGAAGTTGAGATGGCCGATTAGGGACTGCAGCTGGCGCAGGGTGACCTTCTTGGCCCGCTCACAAGCTCTCAGCAGGGCCCTCAAGGCCTCGAGCTTGTCAGTGGGAAGTCGGGACAACTGACCTATTGTATCTAGTTCAATGCCCAAGAAGGTAAGCCTGGTTGACAGCCCCTCGGTCTTGTCCTTTGCCAGGGGCACTCCAAGCTCCTGGCAAAGGGTCATGAACGTGTGCAGCAGTCTGCTGCATTGATTAGTCCCCACCCTCCCTGCGCAAAGATAATCATCTACAGAGTGAGCCGAAGAGTTGAGCTGTGCCTTTTGACGCAGCGCCCACTCTAACATTGTGCTGAAAGCCTCAAAAGCTGTGCAGGAAACTGAGCAGCCCATAGGCAATGCCCTGTCGATGTAGAACTTCCCCTCAAATGCAAACCCTAACAGATCGAAGTCAGCTGGGTGCACTGGCAGTAGCCGGAAGGCTGACTCAATGTCGCATTTGGCCAGCAGGGCCCCAGGCCTGCACACCCGGACCATTGCTGTCGCCTCATCAAAAGATGTATACTGGACCAAACAAAGCTCAGTCGGTATGCCGTCATTGACAGAGGTGCCCTTAGGGTAAGACAAATGGTGTATTAGCCTATACTTCCCAGGAGCCTTCTTGGGTACCACACCCAGAGGGGATACCCTCAATGCTGGCAGGGGGAGCTCAGTGAAAGGGCCGAATACTCGTCCCAAGGCTACCTCCTTACTAATTATCCTAGCTACTACCTGCTCCATCCCTCGCACTGATTTCAAATAGTGTGCAAAACGATGCTTACGTGGAAACTGGCATGGAATCCTAAAGCCCTCAGAAAAACCAGCCTCCAGGTAGTGTGCGCTCCCTGCCTGGGTAGTTGCGCAGGAGCCGCCGAAGCGCCGGCATCTTAATTGGGGTGGGGCCCTTTTCCCGCACCACCTGCATGGGTGGCTGCAGGCCCCTTTCCCCCACCTGAGTGGCGGCACCCACCTCCCCCTCTAAAACCCTTTGTACGGGGGGAGTGGAGGCCTGCGTGTCGGCCTCCACAAAAGCCACATTCATGTCTGTACTTGCACGGGGATCGGGAGCTCTTCCTGCTCCTGTTAAACTCCCAGCAAACCAGGGGAATTTGAACCCCCTGGGCACCCGCGGACAAGGCTGGAGTTTTGGAAATTAAGTGGCCGCTTTCCGCGCGCTTCCCAGTCAAGGGCCTGGATGGTGTCATGATATGGAGCCACAGCTCAGAATGCTGCTTTTCGCATAACAGCCCTGGGTTGTTCAACACCCATTCGCGAAAAGAGGTATCATACGCCTCCCACGCATTGCCTCCAAAGTCCATGAATGCTCTATGAATGGTGTCAAAATACTTAATGAGAGCAGGGCCCTTGTCGGGGTACTTCTGAGTGACCACTCCCATGTATATGGTGAACCCAGGAACCCAGTTATTCCAATTACATTCTACAGGCTTCTGCCTGGTCCGCTCCTTGTCCTTTTCTCGCTCCCCCTCCTTGCCCATGGGTTCTGGTTCCTTAAAAAGCAATTGGAAGACATCTATGTACTTGCCCTTCCAAATGCGCTCCTTGACGTGGGGCAATAGGTGGTCCCCTAAAGGGACTGGCCCATCATCAGTGCTGCTGCTTGTGTTTGCCGTGGCAGCCTGCGTAGCAGCAGAGCTTGCCCCGGCCTGCTCAGGGGTGAAACTTGCCCCCCCTGCCCAGCCCCCCCTTGCCAGACCTGATTACAGGTCGCATGAGGTGATGCCCAATTCATCAGGATTGGGTACCACCCACAATGCCCGGCAGGGGGGCTGCAAGGCAAACCCCATAGCCAGACCCCTTGGGGTGACTCACCGGATCCAGACCCTCGCCCATCAGGTTCCTCTGTGCCGCCTCCTGGCGTGGGTGATGTCCTCTCGGACTGGGTGATGGCAATGCATTAGCCTCAAGCGTTGCTAGGCGATCAGCAAAGCCCTGCATTAATTCAGCTCGCTTCGCAGCCCTGGACATCCTCTGTATTTGCGCGGGCACCCCAGATGGGCCACCTCCCCCACCGTCCCCTCTTGGCGCTGCCCGTTCCTTCTCCAATGCTTCCGGGCGAGCGATAAGTGCCCTGATGGCCCCCAGTTCCTTATCTTGCTCATCCTCTGAAGAGGAGTCTGGCAAAGCTGGGGGCCTCTTAGGGGGATGGGATGGCTTATTCCCCTTTCCCTTTGGTGCCTTCTTGGGGCCCATGGCTGAGGGTTCCTCAACCAGCTGAGTAAAACTCCCGGCGGGGGGGAGTGTGTGTGAAACCCAAGCCTTCGCGTTTTACACACGCACACGCAGTGCCTTAATGGAGTAAAAAACACACAGGGAGGGAGTGTGTGTGGAAACCAAACCTCTCCGCGCGCACACACAGCGCCTTGAATTTGCTGAGTAAAGCACAAGGAGGGGGTGTGTGCTAAACCCCAGCTTCCATGCCCTATGCACAGAGGGTCCACCGATTAAAGCCCAGGGAGGGAGTGCGCGTGAAACCAAACCTCCGTGCCTTACGCGGGCGCACGCACACCGTGCCTTAAGCCCACTGAATAAAACACAGGGAGGGAGTGTGTGTTAAACCTAAGCTTCCGTGCTTATGCGCGTGCACGCAGTGCCTTAAACTCACTAACACCAAGGAATGTGAACCCAGACCTCCGTGCCTCTAGCTTGTGCACGCAGCACCCAACAGCCTGCTTCTTAGCCCACCTCTCTCCCCCAGCTACAGGCAGTTGCTAGCAATTGGGCCTGGGGACCTGGCGCCTAAAGGATGCTTCGCTCACCTCCCTCTGCCAAGCTGCCCCCCACCCGGCCTCATCCCGGCCCGTGGCAATCCATCCCCCAGGCAAGCCTCCAAACCTGAGGCTGCCACCGCTGCTCCGCTGCCCCGAGGAGGAGCAGGCCAAGCTGTGCCCTCTGCTCTGCTGTGTGCGGGGGAGAGGCGAACTCCAGCCTTGGAACCCAGGCCACGTGCTCACCCAAGATGGCGGCTGCGTCCCACCGGCGGCTGCCGGCCTAGCTTCCTGGGTCCGTGTGCGGCAGTCCCACCACTAGAAAGCAGTGGGCTTAAAAGCCCAGGACTTGCTGCTACAGCCCCCAGGTGCGCTGCTCGAAAGGCCTGGCCACGTGCTCTGTGACTGGCTTCGGAGCCCTCGCCCGGCACGTCCAACCTCTTCGCTGTAGAGAGGTGGACTGATGCCGGCGCAGGCGTGCTGCCGGCTTGCCAGTTCTGGCCCTGCCCTGGAAGCATGCCGAGGCCAATGGGAGCGAGCTCCCAGGTCCCGTGTGCTCCTGTGAGGTGGGGGCTGAGGGCAAACGAGCCACGCCACTGAGGAGGGCGGCGAGCAGCTTGATTGTTGAAGCGTTTAGGATTTGCCCCTTCTGAGTGGAAATTGCAGAGTATCTGGAACTCATTGAATGTCTGAACATTAAAAAGTGAACTGAAACGGAAAATGCAATAGGAAAATACACACCCTCACAGGGGTGTAGTGAGCTTCCCGGCAGCCAGGGGACAAATTGCAGCTAGGGGCCCTCCATCATGCCACAAGCCATGCCCCCTGTGGCTGATGTTAGATGCAAGGGGGTGGTGCAACCTAACCCACCCAAGCCTTTCCCTCCACCGGTTTTTGTGAGTGGGTGGCTGCCACCATGGTCAGCAGCAGCACTGGCTCGACAGTGTGGAGCTGGGCTGGGCGCTGGGCTGCTATCTGCCAGGGGCGGGTGTGTATCAGGGCCTGGCAGCATGGCTTTGGTGGCCAGGAACATCAAGGGCAGCAAGGGGTGGTCCGCTGGAAGGAGGAAGTGTGGGGGGAGGAGAAAGGAAGCCCAGCCCCAGCACATTTCTTCTTTTCCCATTGTGTGCAGAAAGCATGCACACGCCCCAGCTGCAGGGCACTTGTGTGGAGAGGGCGAGGTGGCAGGGTGCACCCCGAGCCTTGTGGGCCCTCTGACCCTCCGGGCTGGGGGACAAATGTCCCCCCTTGTCCAATAGATGCTATGCCCATGCACCCTCAAATGTGGGGGTTGTTTAGTGATAGATGTACATAAGTCCACATTTCCACATGAGCTGCAAGATGTCCTTATTTGTGGCAGTGTTTTGTGCTGAGCATTAACTCTTTGGGGGTTTATTTTCAAAGAACACTTTTCTGTTAGTTTCCTTTGTTTTTAAAATGTTGTTCTATGTTTTAGATAATATACCCTTTCCCACCAGTCCTGTGCTTGTGACATATCATGAAGAAGGGTTCACCATTATGCCCCTTGGCCCAACCCCAACCTCTGTAGGTTAATCTGACTTGCATGCATGTATGCAGAAGATCAGATGCACGCATGGAGATTGGGAGTGGGGCCAACTGGTTGATCCCAAGTTCTTTATATGACTTGTCACCTGCACAGGCCCAGCATGGCTTAAGAGCATGCATGCATGTGTGACAGTTGCTCCCATCTTGGAAGACGCATTTGGTGCTTCTGGATGTTAAGTTTTCAGACTTCAACCCTTCTTTATATAGCTGATCTGAGAGGGGCAAGAAATATTTTAAAATATAAATATCAATATGTTTTGAAAAAAAATCAAGTAAAGTTATGATAACATATACCTAACCCATCTACAAATGGCCTCTTCAAATAAAATGTTACACCACTTTCAAGAGAAGCCTGGCCTTAGACCTTGACAGAGTAAGGTTGCCAACTAGGGACATGTGACAATTTTGGGGACCAAATAAATTTTTGCATGTGTTCTGGTGTCTGAAGTTCTTCTGGGGAGAAGCCGGAACATTTTTTTCACTTAGAACACCATGCTCTCATGAGCAGCTTCTCTTCCTCTATATCCTCCCTGTTCCTACTGACCATCCATCCAATGGGGAAGCCAGAGTCAAGGTTCTGCTTCTGTGGCAGGTTGCAGAGCCACATAGGAACATAGGAAGCTGCCATATACTGAGTCAGACCATAGGTCCGTCTAGCTTAGTATTGTCTTCAAAGACTAACAGCAGCTTCTCCAAGGTTGCAGGCAAGAATCTCTCTCATCCTTGATTAGAGAAGCCAGGGAAGGAATTGGATTCATTCTGCTCTTCCCAGAATAGCTCCATCCCCTGAGGGGAATATTTTACAATGCTCACACTTCAAGTCTCCCTTTCATATGCAACCAGGGCAGACCCTGCTTACTAACCAAATGTGTGTTGTAAACCTAACAAAGATAAATTTGCAGTTAAGAAGCAGGGGCCTTGAGAACTCTGCACCTAGACAGCCGACTAAGACAGCTCACCTGGTCATCAGCTTCACAGGGGTGAGCAAATTTATTCTTAAATTATCCCATTTTTATCAAAATATGCATATATAATACCAATAAACATATGCTTTTGGGTGAAAAGCTCCCTCTATCTCCACTTATTTGGTGATGGATATCGGCTTTTTTCACCATTTGGACCTGGCAACTCTATGACAGACCTTTGGAAGGGCAGAATTCCAGAGCTCATGAGCATGCCTTTGTCTATTCCCTCATGATTCTTATTTTGAATAAGGGGTGCAGAATCAGAAAGGCAGCATTGATTCTGGGGCATATAAAGCCTAGCCACTTAGGCTTTTTAAACTAAAAAGAGCACTTCCAACTGTGTTTAGAAAGTAACAGAGAACTAATATAGTTTTTGGTTCAAGTCTTTCTTCAAGTACTAAGCAGCAAGTATGACAAGATATAATGAAATATGTGTCCAGTGCATCTTGTTTATTTTCAAAATATTCTTGAGTTGTCAGTTGGTGAATGTGTAGGATAATCTATAGTGTGACCACTTTGGTCAGCAATTTGCAGGTAAAGTTCCTTCTTGTATCTTGGATGCTACTTTTATATGTTGTATTTATATGTTGTAGCTTGGATGCTACATTTATATATTGTATCTTGGATGCTACATTTATATCAGGGATCGTACCAGAAATCACCCTAGCCTCCATTGGTCACATTTGCTTGGATGAGTATTAGCTGATTATACCTGAGCAGGCAATCAAACCATTAAACATCTGGGTTCAGTTCTGATTCACACACACACACACACACACACACACGTGTGTGTATCATATAAAGTAGTTTATACATATGCATATACATATAAAGTGGTTTGCTAACTGGTTCAGCCACTTTACATTTCATGCAGAAAAATATCAAATTATTTTGCTTGCATTGTAGTTGTATAAAATGAATACCATTATGAGGCTGTTCTCACACTCAGTCTAGGTTAGGCTGCGCATGAGAACTGCCAGGATCCGGCCTGATCCCAGAGGGGCATTGCCACCTAGCCCCACTATTTGCCCTGGCTGTTAGCCAAGGTAAAGGAAGCGAGTGCTCCCTTCCCCCTGGCTACTTGCTGGTGTGCAAGTTTGGGCCACTTCCAGCCCAGCCACACACAGGTGTCCTGAGTGCCTGTCTCTTGGGGGAATCACTCGATGCAGTACGCATGCCTCATATTGCTGTGTGGGCTTCATGGAGGCTGGGACAATGCATCCCAGCCTCCAATCAAACTGTCTTGCTCTGCACTGCATACTTTTTAAAAAAATGTATTCTAAAATACTTTTAAAACGTTGCTTTTGAATGTCTAAATGTTGTTGTTTTTTAGCAAACAACATGCACACTACAAGTATTGGAAACTAAAACATTACTCATACAATTACGAGCTGCTTGCCACTTATTGAACCACTTATTTTGAAGCAGTTGCCACTTTTTGTGTTTGTGAGTTTCATTCAGGTTCAAGGCAACCAAGGGTCTGGTACACTGAAAATAAACCTCCATGACCTGGTTTCCCATTTGGGGTTCAGGTTCTGTTTGATTCCTTGCAACTGAGGATATGAACCTTGGGAAGTTCCATGCCATGATATGCCTGCTCAATCACTGCACTTCTTGGCTTCGAATAGTGAGCTGATTGAGCTGGCAAATGGCTGATTCATTGAGGAGTCTGTTCCTGCTTCTCTGAAGGAAATGGTTGCCAGGCCCCTTATCAAAAACCCGACTCTTGACTTTGCTGATCCAGACAATTATAGGCCAGTCTTGAATTTCTCTTTTGGCACAAAGTGTTTCAGTGGATAGTGGCTAGGCAACTACGAAATATATTGAATGAAGGTGATTACCCCAATCCTTATCAGTCAGGTTTCTGACCTAGATTTGGGATGGCAACTGCTGGTAACCCTGACAGGAAAAGGACGTGTGTGTGTGTGTGTGTGTGTGTGTGTGTGTGTGTGTAACTTTGTGAATCCTCTTGGACCTTTCAGCAGTTGTCAGTGTAACTCAGTAAGGTATCATTCAGAATTGCCTTTGGGATTTTGGAACTGGTGGAAATGCTGGTGATGGTTCTGCTCCTAAATGGAGGGACCCCTGCTAATAGAACAAAGAGGCACCTTTCAAAGTGGTGATTCTCTTATATTTAGCAGGGGGAGAGCTAGGGGCTCTCCCTAAACCCAGCACAGCATTCCTTCAGTGGCTATTGCTGGTGTCTAGCTTATGTTTCTTTTTAGATTGTGAGCCTTTTGGGGCAGGGAACCATCATCTATCTATCTATCTATCTATCTATCTATCTATCTATCTATCTATGCAAACCGCTTTGCAAACTTTTGTTGAAAAGCAGTATATAAATATTGGTAGTGGCAGATCTAGAAGGGAGTACTGGGGGACTGTTGTTCATCCCCATAGGAACTATCCTATGGGATCTTTTACTGTCCAGTGTTGTATCCAATTATTTTTAAACCCACATGGAACCACTAGGAGAACTCGTCCAAGAACTGGTGTGTGGTGCCATCAGTATGGTGATGACACTGGAGGTCAGGTCAGGCAAGGCAGGCTGGAGGCACAAGCTCTATATAGGAGCTGCTGAACTAGCAAAAGGCTGGTACCAACTGAGAGCTTAGGGAGCCAGTGAGATCCCCAACCCTTCCTGAATCCTCAGTTCAGCTTTACTGCACTTGTGTGGCCTTCTCCTGAGTAGGCCCATTGAGATTGGAGGCCCTGAGCAGCCTGGAGAGTACTTAGGCAGAGTGCCAAGTGCCACTACCCCAGCCACACCAGCTCTACCCGTTGCAGTCATCATCTCACCTGCTGCCCTGCCTGCTGCTGCAGCTCAGAAGCAACACAAAGTGCCTCAGTGTGCTGGATTTGAAAGGAGAGAGGAAGAAGAGCTGGAGAAGAAAGGAAAGTAGTGGGATAGAGAATCTCCCCTCTCCTCTTCCATTTTGTCCTTCACCTCCTTTTCAAATCCAGCATGCCAATTTGGAGGATAACACAAAAAGGCTCTTCATGCTATTACCTAGTGGTGGTGGCAGGCATGGGAAGGTGAAGTTGACATCCAGGGGTGGGTGGGCAGGTGGAGCAACAGCAGGGGCAACAATAGCCACTATAGACTTGTACCCTGATAATCTGCCACCTGGGATGACTGCTTCAATTTGTTTCATTATGAGGCTGGCCCTGGATAACACTCCACTTATTTCTCCTTTTCATCTGGTGAACCTGGTGTTGTAGTAGGTTTCCTAACTAAATGTCTGTGATCCGTGAGGGGCTGGATGAGGCTGAATAAATAAAAGCTTAGTGCAAAGAAGATGGAGATGATGATTGTGAGAAGTTACATCAAACAGCTTTCTGGGAAATTGCCACGAGTGTCATACTTCTCCTGAAGGAACTGATTCACAGTTTGGAGTGCTTTTGGATCCAGTTCTGTTCCAGTGGCTGTGGCCTGAAGTGCTTTTTAACAGCTTTGGCTGGTAGACCAGCTGTTCCTTCCTGCTGGAAGACAAAGATTTCACTACTGTCATTCAGGCATTGGTGACTTCCAGGTTAGACAGCTGTGATGTGCCATACATAAGGCTACCCTTGAAAGCAGTTTGGAAACTCCAGAGTGCAAGTAACATAGGCATGTAAGCTCTGGATGTAAATTTATTTAATTCAAGATGCTAAGCTAGCTTAACTTTTAAAGCTCTAATGATCTGAACCCTGAGTATCTCAGGGAGCATCTTCTTTTGTATGACCACTCCATCCCCAGTTATTAAGATCTGCTAATGAAATCCTCTTTCAAATACTAACACTTGCTGTTAGTAGTAGGTTGTCTTCAACAAGGAACAGAATCCTTAGTGTGATTACTCCAGAATTATGGAATTATATTCCCCTGGAACTTGGAAGAGTGATCTCCCTTGCTATTTTTCTCAGGGAAGTGGAAACACACTGCCATCTTGAACTGGCATTGATGACATAATCACAAAGTATGTCATTGAAGTGTTCCTGTGTGTCACTCACTACAACCGTACCAAATTTGGTTAAAATGGTTAGGCAGTCCACAAGTTAGCCATCTTGCACCTCAAATGTTTAGGCGTCCACCATCTTGGTTCAGTGTGGATGACATCATTGCAAATGACATCATTGAGGTGTCCCTATGTGTCACTCACGACAACTGTAGGGAATTTGGTTCAAATCACTTAGGCGATCCACAAGTTAGCCCACTTGCACCTCAAACATTTATGCACCCACCATCTTGAATGGAATCACAAACTGTGTCATTGAGGTGTCCCTATGTGTCTCTACAGCTGTACCCAATTTGGTTCATATTGGTCCAGACATCATCATCATCATCATCATCATCATCATCATCATTTATTCGATTTCTATATTGCCCTTCCAAAAATGGCTCAGGGTGGTTTACAAAGAGAAATAACAAATAAATAAGATGGATCCCTGTCCCCAAAGGGCTCGCAATCTAAAAGAAACATAAAAGAAACACCAGAAACAGTCACTGGAGGTACTGTGCTGGGGGTGAATAGGGCGAGATACTCTCCCCCTGCTAAATAAAGAGAATCACCATGTTAAAAGGTGCCTCTTTGCCAAGTTAGCAGAGATGCTTTACAACTTTACACTGTAAAGTTGATGGGGGGATGAGCACACAGATGGACACACACATGGAATGCCAGGTGATCTCATAAGTCTACTGGAAAGTAGGCTTAAAAAGGGGGAGTGGTGACTGACATGAGCTGGCTGCTGGGAATGTTATCAACACTACAATCATTGCTAAACTAAAGCTTGCACTGCCTACAGAAGTGTGGCCAAAAATGGAAAGAAAAGCTGTAACTATACATCCACATTATTCTTTTCTTAAGATACTGTACTATTTGTGGAAATTGGCTTATTTACTATGCAGTAAGTACTTCCAGTTCACATTAGGGCTGATATGAACACCCCCCACACAATTTTGTTCCTCATTTGCAGCATTATACCTAGAATCATCTTTATATTGGGTGGTGCACAAAAGGTGTTGAAGCTAGTAGTAAGCTAGTGGTGGGGAACACCACCATACAGTGGCAATGGTGGTGTTCCCCATCATCTCATCTCAGCCTTCAAATTCTGGGGGGAAACTGTGGCCACCAGCCACCAAGGCCTGGCTATTCAGCCACTGAGACATTAGAAAACACCAGCTTCATCCATCCATCCATCCATCCATCCATCCATCCATCCATCCATCCATTTAGTAGTTAGAGGGGCTATTCTCATGATTAACAAAAATCAGGCTAGGATTGCTTAGCCTGATATTTGTTAATCGCCAGAACCACCGGGCTCGGCTGCGAGCCCGGTGGTTCTAAAGCGGGTAACCTGCTCTGCAACCCCCGGTAAAAAGCCAGTTTGCAGAGCGAGCACTCCGCAAACCTGCTTTTTACAATTGTGAGTAGCCACGGCGCGCCTTCATGCCACGCCTACTCACGAGTAGACCCTCAGCCAGGAGGTGACAAGCCGCCTCCTGGCTCGGGGGTCTCCCCAGTATGCCCTGAGTGCTCGCGCAGGGCATACTGGGGCTTGTGGGGACCGCGCGGCCCCCGAGCTCCCCAGCCCCCGCTGGCTCCGTCTCAGAGCCGGCAATCATGTGGGAGGCCGATCCGGCCGCCCAGAGCTCCCTCTCCACTTGTGAGTGGGGAGAGTGGGCTTAGCCTGCTCTCCCCGCTCATCCAAAGAAACCAGGTCTCATGGATTGTGAGACCCGGCTCAGAGTGTTGTACTAGGACCGGGAAGACCTAGGTTTGAATCCCCATTCAACCATGAAACTCTCTGGGTGACTCTGGGCCAGTTATGTATTTCTCAGCCTAACTTACTACAGAGGGTTGTTGTGAATATAAAAATAACCATGAACACTGCTCTGAGCTCCTTGGAGGAAGAACAGGATATAAATGTAAAAAAATAAAATAAATATTATTCAGATGTTATGAGCACAAGCAGCACTCACACTTACAACTTCAAAAGTGGGTAGGAAGTCCTGCCCTACTGCTGTCACTTGCCCCTCCTGCCAGCCGCTCATGGTTACATCTCTGTCTGAAGGGAGAAGCACCATAATCCTGATGGCTGGGGCTTCTGTGAGCAACTTTGATCACCTGAGGTTGCCACTCATGAAAGTGCTGGCCATCACAGTTATGGCACCCTAACCCCTTCAGACTAATGAAGCCATAACCATAAGCAGCCAGCAGGAATGAGTGAGTGACAGTGGCAGGTCGGGACTTCCTACCCACTTTTGAAGCTCTAACCATGAGTGCTGAATGTCTGATGAGGGCTACTGTCACCACCACTTCCACTTGGACTTTGATAGTGGAAGCAAAAAAGTAAGCTAGTGGGAATTCTGGAGATCCATTGACACACAAGTACACCTCCCTCTCAGAATACCCAAATTTTGAGCCAAATCAGATCATCTTTAGTTCACACCATTTTTCCACCCATAATCAAGGAAGCAAAATGGTCTATGGATATGTGCATGCAAGACCTATGTCATTTGTAATGGAGAAGTAGTAAGCAGAGCAATGGCTGAACTAGACCTATGCCGTAAAGGTAACTGGCTTAAAAATTGGGTTTCATACAGGCCTTTGCACAATTCATAAATCTGCAGGTACTGTATGCAGAATACTGGGTTATGATAGATTATTTGAGCTTTACTTATGATACTTTCTGGTACAATGTACACATGGCTATTGATCTGTACATGTGTACAGTTATTAATACATTGTGTTTAAGGGCACATTTTATTTATTTATCATTAAATTTCCATACCACCTTTCATTAAAATAATCTCAGTGTGGTTTACAAAACATTTAAAACAATATAAGACTATAAAACAATTACACAATAAAAGATTAAATTGGAGTATAAAAATACAAATCTAATTAAATGTTATTTAAAAAAACAACATACACAATAGGACCATAAAATACAGATACAATAATATACAATAGGACCATAAAATACACATACAGCAGTATACATGATCTGTACCCTATATTTTCAAGGAGTCCATTCCCCCCATTGCTTTTTAAAATTGATGCATGTGCAATCATCAGGACCAGCCCTAGGTTTTGGGCATCATCCTAGGTCGACTTTGGCAGCGCCAAACCCCCGCATTTATTATTCGGCAGCGCCCCCCCACACACACACATTTATTCTGTACCATACAGATATAATTTTAACTGAATGTGGGGAGGGGGCCAAAATCATACATGGTGTTGGCTGGGGCAGAGGGAGAGCAGTGAGAATGCAGATGATACTTTTAAAGATTCATAAGCTGTCCTACCACTGTAGCCCCAATCCACTACTCAGTTCTTTATGGAGTCTGCCCCTGTTGCATGCCCCATCTCTGCCACTCAGCTGCCCAGTGTGCATGCGTGGTAGCCATTTGAGGGATCAGTTTAGCAAAGCTTTTTTTAACCAGGCTGGCCCCTCAAATGGTTGCCACGCATCGGCCAGCTAAGTGGCAGCAGTAGGGTGGCAGTTGTGGGGCATTTTACACAATTTAAAAGGTATCGGCTGTTTTCTCACCGCCCCCCTGCCCCAACTACCACTGGGAGGGGCTGTGGATATTCACTACAGGAGGCAAGGGAGGGACGGCAGTCACCTCACCCCCCCCCCCAAGATTTGGTGCCCTAGGCAAAATTAGTTTCTTAACCTTGGGCCCCCAGATTTTTTGGACTACAACTCCCATCATCCTCAGCCACAAAGGCCATGTCTGGGGATGATGGGAGTTGTAGTCCAACAACATCTGAGGCCCGAGGTTAAGAAACCCTGCCCTAGGCAACTGCTTAGGTGTGCCTAGTGCACAGGCTGGCCCTTGCAATCATCATACAAAACTATATTGTTTTGCATGATGATTGCAATGTCAGGTGTGACTAGCTCTACTGAGTACAGGGGGAAGATGTGGAGCAAGATTGCAGGAGTAATCTGCAATCTCTCTTCTCCACAGAGCCTACTCAGACTTTTAAATTGCTGTTTTAACTGTTTGTTTTATTTTGTCTTTATTGTGTTTAGTTTTATGAGCCGCCTAGAACCTTTGGAGTCAGGCGGTATATAAATTAATTATTTAATTGAATTATATAAATTGAATTATATTAATTAATTAATTGAATAAATAAATAAACTTCTGCAGCATGGAGGTCAGGAACAGGGCCTCTCACTATAAGAGCCAGCGTGGTGTAGTGGTTAGAGTGCTGGACTAGGACCGGGGAGACCCGAGTTCAAATCCCCATTCAGCCATGATACTAGCTGGGTGACTCTGGGCCAGTCACTTCTCTCCCAGCCTAACCTACTTCACAGGGTTATTGTGAAAAAGAAACTCAAGTATGTAGTACACTGCTCTGGACTCCTTGGAGGAAGAGTGGGATTAAAAAAATGTAAAAAATAAAAATAAATAAATAAATAAATAAAAATAAACCTGCTCTACCCATAATTCAGGATCTGGTTGCATGAATAGTGCCAGTGATATCCTATAATGACAAGGCTGCCAGAAGGCCTTGAAATACTTTAAGGACAAAATTTTGTCATAACTTCTGCTGTACTGGACAGATATAGTGACATTTTAATGCCATTACGTGCCAGTAGATGCTAGATTCCAAATTGCTGTAAAACTATTGAAGTTTGCAATGCATAAACCACTGGTAAAAACAGAGAAGAAGGGAGGGTGGAATTTGCTTTGTGCTTAGGGTGTTGTTTTTGGCCCACTACTTCATCATTGAAAATGCATATTGCGCAGATATTTCCATAAAAATGAAAAGGTTTGCGGTACTTTTTCTTTGTAAAATCATTGCACAACAAACATCCCCAATATGTAAACAAGGCTCCAGCTCCTGTGTTTGTCCACAGCTAGAGCTACAGATGAACACAGTGTAGTTGTGTGATGACAGGAACAGCTGACTCATTAGTAGAGAGCAGTGAAAGGTAATTAACCCTGGGAAAAGTACAGCTGCCATGCGAGCTGTTCCTTTCTGTAGGATCTGATTAGAAATTAGTGTTAAACCACTGATTCTTTTAAAAAATGTCATTGATAATTCACTTTCACTTTCAGGTGTGGCCCCCAAAAAGGGGCCTGGAATGATACTTATGGTTGTTGTTGTTGTTTTTAAAAAGGCCATTAATCTAAAAAGGCTGTCCGAGAAAACACTACACACCTGTTTGGCTCCCAACGGAGTTTTCTAATTATGATTACTGAACGTTTTGAGGACACCCTCAAAATCCATGGGCAGTGAAGAGAATGCTTTAAATTTAAAAAGTACAGATCGATACATACATACATATAAAGTCCATGAACTTTACAGGATGAAATAACAGAGAGTGTTGATCAATTGTAGTAGTAGTAGTAATTGTCTATATCATTTTTAGCATCAGTTGGGATCATTTTTGATGCTTGTCTTTGTCTTCTCTGCTCAAATGACCCAAGATACTGAGGGGGAAACTCAGAAGAGTAATGTTTTATCATTAAAAGAAAAACCAGCTAAATGAGAATAAGCTAAACCACTATACAGGGTTATCAGTTTTGACATAGTCCATAGAAACCCTTATGCCATATGGTGTCTACTAGAGTTTATCACAGGTTTGAAGAATATGCAAGAGCACTGCTTTCTGAGTTTGCTGATGTAGTGCTTTAAAAGAAAATAAGCTACAGCTTTCAAATATCTTTGTCTATAATATTGGCAGATATTAAATCTCCAAACCTCATTCAACATATTCTACAGTAATCAAGCCAATGGGTCTTCTTTAGAAGTTAGTGGGTGTAGGGACAGACCACTGGATCTTCCATCAGGAGGGCTTATTTATGTACAGTGACTTGAAGAGGAGGGAAAATACATAATGCCCAACTCAGAAAGCTTTGCTCACAATTTAATGATAAATCCTGGATATATTCCATAGAACTGGATGGCATTATATATCACCCATTCATTTCTATGGGATTTTTTCAGGAAAATTACCTGCTGGATAAAAGGAGTTTAGAATGTTAATATATTATGAAAATACAGTCATTTGGGCTCTTCTGTCCATAGAATAATAAAGCACACATTACAAAGATGGGCTGATGATATGTTCATTGCTATTAATGGTTAAATAATTCTGTACCAGTGAGTGAAGCTGTTGATTCATCATCATGGGGACAAAACAAAACAAAAAAGCCAAAATGGTGTGGAGCCACACAGGTGACTGAATACATATTTTCTTGATATAATGTTTGTCAAAAGAGCAGACATGATGAGACATCATGCACAAATCCTGAGAACAGGATCCACAGTATCACAGAAAACATATTAAATCTGGGCTAAGCCTGAATGTGGCACATTCCAGACTCACCAGGAGCTTGTGACCAGGTTGAAATATTTGAGTGTCCCATTATCTTACTTTAATTTAGCACCTTGGAAGCTGAGGGGAAACTCCTAGAATAAGTGTTTGTTTATATCCTGCCATGATAATATCAAACATACTGACTTAAGCATGGTTATCTAAGATTTTCCATAAGGAGAACACAGCACAGTGAAGTAAGTGCTAGGAAGCCCTGCCTTTAACTGTTAGGGCAGTTACAAATCTTTTAGGGGTGGCAGACTGCATTTCACATGGCATTGTTGAATTTAATGAACATATGCGATTTGCATGCTCAAAGATGGCACACTTCTTTCTTTTGTGTGACTCCCCCCAGCACCCGCCCTCTCCTTAGGGTATGTCTGTCATGTCTATTGAAGGCAGAAGCCTTTGTTCACAAAGAAGAGAGGGACTGTGTCTGAAAGCTGAGAGGAATAGCATTTTCTTCTTTTTATTGATTTAAAAGTATCTCCAGTGTACAAAGTGCTTTACAATTCATATATTATTGCAAAACATTAGCCAAGTAAGGTCAAAAGTTGGAGGACAACAACAAATTAACTCAAATAAGTTAATTAAAAAGAAAAGTTAAGTATGTTACTGTATCTCAGTATATGAGTATACTGAATTCAATGTTCCCCCCTCCCCCCATGTTGGATGTGGTAACCCAAGCTTCTAATACCTTTGATTAATGTCCATGGGCAACTCATATTTCTAATTTTATCTTACCTCACAAGTTTGTTGTCAGGATTAAATACAAAAGAACTTTTAAATGTGTATATTACAAAGTGTTATAGGAGTGTAAGGATTGTATATAATGTGTGCATACCCTCCTGTTCCCCCAGACAGTGTCCATACACCAAATAGTCCAATATGAGTAAGGCAGATCAGAAGCGAGTGAAACATCAAGGGATCCATGCCCTCCCTTTCCTACAGTGGTCCCACTCTGCATGCCTTGCTATGGGGGCATTTTTGCAGCTCACAGGATCACTGCCTTTATCACAAAGCAAGTAAAGTGTGTAGGTAAACCCCTTCCTCTTACTTAGCGAGGGCCATGTTGGAGCGAAGAGGGACTTTGTATGAGGACAAGTATCCTCCCCCCATGTAGAATCTCTATCTGCTGCAGTGCAAATCAAGGCTGGTTAGTTCCCTACTCACTCCATGGTGGTAGCCTAACAGGAGCATACTGTAGCTATAATTGAACAAGGCAGGACAAATGTCCGCTCTTCACCTATATGTGTTGATTGTAGGAAGTATACATGTTAAGAAATGTTCCTGAGTCAGGGGAATATGAACATGCAGAGGGGTGTGTGTGTGTGTGTGTGTGTGTGTGTGTGTGTGTGTGAGAGAGAGAGAGAGAGAGAGAGAGAGAGAGCGCATGCATATAAAGTGATGCACATTGGAACGAAAAACCCCAACTTCAAGTATACTCTGATGGGATCTGAGCTCTCGGTAACTGACCAGGAGAGGGATCTTGGGGTCGTGGTGGACAGCTCGTTGAAAGTGTTGACTCATTAGGAAGGGGACTGGGGATCATTAGGAAGGGGATTGAAAATAAAACGGCTAGTATTATAATGCCCTTATACAAAACTATGGTGCGGCCACACTTGGAGTACTGCGTCACCACATCTAAAAAAGGACATTGTAGAACTGGAAAAGGTGCAGAAGAAGGCAAACAAGATGATCAGGGGCCTAGAGCACCTTTCTTATGAGGCAAGACTACAACACCTGGGGCTTTTTAGTTTAGAAAAATAACAACTGCGGGAAGACATGATAGAGGTCTATAAAATCATACATGTTGTGGAGAAAGTGAATAGAGAGAAATTCTTCTCCCTCTCACATAACACTAGAACCATGGGTCATCCCATGAAATTGATTGCCAGGAAATCTAGGACCAACAAACGGAAGTCCTTTTTCACACAACGCATAATCAACTTGTGGAATTCTCTGCCATGAGATGTAGTGACAGCCAACAACCTGGATGGCATTAAGAGGGGTTTGGAGAATTAGTTGGAGTTACTAGTTGGAGGGCTATAGGCCACTTCCAGCCTCAAAGGCAAGATGCCTCTGAGTACCAGTTGCAGGGGAGTAACAGCAGGAGAGAGGGCATGCCCTCAACTCCTGCCTGTGGCTTCCAGCGGCATCTGGTGAGCCACTGTGTGAAACAGGATGCTGGACTAGATGGGCCTTGAGCATGATCCAGGAGGGATGTTCTTATGTTTTTATGCATGCATGCATGCATGGGGTGTGTGTGATTATTTTGCATAGGACTGAGAGAAAGGGCATGCTGAGAATATTTGGTTTTTCACCATGTCCTTGCAGTTCTTCGGCAGCAAAAACATAGAAAGGTTGCAGAAGAAAAGAAGAAAGGGTGGGGGGCGGGGACCCATCTTCACCTCTTGTTCCAGAGCCCACTCCAACTTTGCTATGCCCCTTGGCTGTATGGTGGCAAAGACTCTGTTCACCCCAAGTCATTCTCCCTACAGTGGCTGTGTAGCAAGAGGGGGCAGAACCTGATGAACACCTTCCATACTTAGTTCACTGTGGTTGGGTATGGCAAAGGCCTTCTCAGCTTATTTGGCCTCACACAACATACCAGAGTGATGAGCAGTGGTGACAACTAGTATCTATTTGCATAGTTTTATAGATATATTTTGCATAGAATTCTTCTCAGGCCAGTTGGCTACCACTGTAAATGTCTTTTAGGGTAGGTATGAGTGCAACACTGATGTTGGCATTACTCTTAGCTCTAGTTCCTCCCTCCATTGTTGGGTGTTCCTTCCTCACTGTTCTTTATTGGTTATATATGCAGTGCGATAAACACTGATACTGAACACAGTGAGACTTGCACTCAGGGCAAACTTGGTGAATTTAGCTTTACAACTTTTATACTGGGCAGTCCCAAGCATCTGGAACCCCTAAGTCTTTTTCATGGACTTAGCAAGCCAAAAAAGTACTGAAATGGGTAAAAGGTCTGCTATATGATAGTTTGCAAAATGGGGTTGTCTAATCAGACAAAATTGTTGCATGTGGAGCGGATTTATCCTGAGTCTTCTCTTTGAAACCCTTCGAGAATGGACTATCTCAAAACCAAGATTATGGTCTTTGATAAGAGAACAAAGATTTAACCCTGGCGCATAAATGGGAACACAATCAAGCAGGCCTCATACTTTCAATGTCAGGGGTTGGTCTTTCATGCGTCTGACACTAGGAAAGCCCACAGCAGCTGTGCTGCCCAAACGCCCAGAGGAGCATGGCAGCCATCCTAAAATTCTTTCAGTCAAAAGGAGGCTAATACATATCTGCAGCCCTTAAACTATTTGAGGCCAAGTTCCTGGTGCAACTTCTCTACCTAACCCTAACCCTAACCCTAACCCAGCTGGACCCATTCTCCAATATAGCCCTCTGGAGCTTGTCCAGTCCAAATTCCTAAGAGCAGTATTCCAGGTACTCTTCTGTGTCTCCAATGCCGGTCTACGACTGAAGCCAGGCCTGGTGAACGTAGAGGCCAGAGTATGTCTATCCAAACTTAATTTCTGGCTAAGACTATCCTCCTTCCCAATGGGCCTGGCTCCCCTAACACTGGAGGATGGATACCAATCTACATGGAAGCGAACTCTGCTTGAAAAACTATCATCACTTGAGCTCTGCCCACACCACCTACTTTCTCTGGGATATGAACAGGCCAGGACACTTCTTAAACAGCACATAATGGATGCAGAGTAGTGATGGGTCCGGACCAGTCCGGAGGCCATTGTAAAGGCCTCCGGACTGTCCGGACCGGTTCGGACCTGGCCGGTCCGGTCTGGGTGGAGGGGGTCCCTTTAAGGGCGGGGAGGGTTTACTTACCCCTCCCGCCGCTTTGCCCCCTCCAGCGCCCGTAGTTACTGTAGAAATTGGGGCGGCAGGATACCTCCCTGCCACCCCTTCTGCCTCCTCCTCATTGCAAAAGGCTGCGACAAGCCTTCTGCGCATGCGCACGTGGCGTGCGAGCTTCACGTCTCCCTGACGTGATGGGTAGACCGGGCCTCCGGCGGTCGGAGGCCCGGTCTACCCGGCCTCGTCCTGACAGTTAGACCGGGCCTCCGGCGATTGGAGGCCCGGTCTACCCGTTGCGTCGGGGAGACATGAAGCTTGTGTGCCGTGTGTGCGTGCGCAGAAGGCTTGTCGCAGCCTTTTGCAATGAGGAGGAGGCAGAAGGGGCGGCGGGGAGGTATCCTGCCACCCCAATTTCTACAGTAACTATGGGTGCTGGAGGGGGCAAAGTGGCGGGAGGGGTAAGTAAACCCTCCCCACCCTTAAAGGAACCCCCTCCACAGTGCCGGACCGCAGCTGTGCGGTTCCGTGCACACCCCTAATGCAGAGTGCCAAATGGACTTAGGCAGGGCCTAAACCTCCCCAACACTGAAAGCCTAAGGTGCACAGTGACACCTGCTGCATATCCTATGCAGCTAGAGGTCTCTAACCACAGAAGAGCCTTCATCCTGGCTCGCTGAAACACCCTCCCTTCGGCTGTGATACATGGAATATATAGGAAGATCCCCTTCCCGGAATGCTTGTGCCCCGTGACACCAGGCATGTTGAAACCACTGAACATGCCCTCCTTCACTGCCTATTTTATAGAGAAATCTACAATACTCTCATCCTCCCACTACTTAAAAGGTTGCCAGGCTGCACAGGACAGTTCAATGTATCATCACTACTTTCTGACTGCAACCACCTCATAACACACAATGTTGTCAAGTTCTGCACGGCAGCATGCAAAAATTGCCAGGCACCTGTCTGCCTCTAATCTCCTACTCCTCGTTCTTACATTTCTTATCTTAATTTTAACTTTAAAATTATCTTAGGATTTAACTTATCTTAATTGTTTTTTTATAGCTCGTAGTCTACAGCAATACTATGAGGTCATTCTCATGATCGGGCAGGCGAAGTGGTGGGCAGGTGGTAGAGAAGGCTTCAGAAGCCCTCCTTCCCCATAGACAATTTTTGAGGACTGTCTGGGCACATGGATCATGCACATAGGAACATAGGAAGCTGCCATATACTGAGTCAGACCATAGGTGCATCTCGCTCATTATTGTTGACACAGACTGGCAGTGGCTTCTCCAAGGTTGCAGGCAGGAATCTCTCTCAGCCCTATCTTGGAGATGCCATGGAAGGAACATTGGAACTTAAATGCTCTTCCCGTTTGGCCTATGGCTACAATAAAAGAACTACTACTACTACTACTACTACTTTTCCCAGAGCGGCTCCACCCTCTAAGGGGAATATATTACAGTGCTCACACTTCTAGTCTCCCTTTCATATGCAACCAGGGAAGACCCTGCTTAGCTAAGGGGACATCATGCTTGATCAGCACCCAGTTGGTATGCCACTGCCCAGGGAGTGTGGAAAAGCAGGGGCCTGGGATGCCTCCGGAAAATCCAACAATGCACCATGCCTGTGTGCGATGCATTGTGGGGATCCCCCCAGTGATACGGGGGTCTTCAGTCAAGTCTTCAGCACTGGTTGCAAGCTGATTGTGCTGGCACACAATCAGAGAAATGTGGTTAAGGGAGCACATGCTCCCTTAAACTTGTTTACGAGGCAGGCTCCCTAGGTGGATTTGCTGCTGGGAGCTGCGTGCCTCCCGGTGGTTCTTATGGGCAGCTAAGCCTGGGATTGGCTTCCTTAGCTCAATCTTGGCTGCTCGTGAGAACAGCCTCTATGACTTTTATGTTATCACCTTCAAACTCTTCATAGATTAACACCTGTTAATCTCTTAGCTTCTATGTTTTTACCTGATCACATTTTGATTTTTTTAACCAATTTCATATTTTTAATAGTTATAGATAGCAATATGATTTTAGTATTTTCATCTTCTGATTCTATAGTCATTGTCTTCACAGCTGTCATAAGCCTAGATGCCATCCACACAAGTGAAAACTGTGTTCTACCCAGGTTTGGAAGCTGTGTGTGCTTCCAATTTTTGGTTGTGTGGTGCAAACAACTAGGTAGGAGGAGGGAGAAGTAATTGTGTGGAAGCAAGGTAAGAGGAAAAGCTACCCAGGGTTTCCTCCTACCTTGTGTCACTCCTCCCCTCAAGGTCAGGGGTGTCCACTCATGAAGGGGTTTCAAGAGACCAGCTCGGCCTCAGAGTTTGTGCTGGGATCCGGCTCCATCCTATGTCAGGGGCTCGTTCCTTTCATATGGCGCTTTGGGAAGGTGCTCTCCAGGGCTCCAACCCAACATAACATAAGGCTCCTGCCCATCTGAGCCATCCTCGAGGTCTGGATCCTCATCATCAGCCAGCCAGTCTTTTTAAAGCCCCTGACACTCAGGGCACTTTTCGCGATATCTCAGCCCCAGCTGAAATCTCTGACCGAAATATTGAGGGATCCCTCCAAGTCCTCACAAGATACTCCAGATGTCTTATGAGACCCCGCCAGCAACAGGGGTCTTTATAACCTATAAAACCCTAAACAGCTTGGGCCCTGGATATTTAAGAGAATCAAGCCAGGTCTCACAATCAGTGAGACCCGGTTCGTAAGAGTGAACAGGGAGAGCAGGCTAAGCCCTCTCTCCCCACTCATGATCAGAGCAGGAGCCCTGGACAGCCGGATCAGCTGCCCACATGATTGCTGGCTCTGTGACAGAGCCGGTGGGGGCTGGGGAGTTTGGGGGCTGTGCAGCCCCCGGAAGCTCCAGTATGCCCTGTGCAAGCACGCAGGGCATACTGGGGAGACCCCCAGAGCTGGGAGGTGGCTTTTCGCCTCCCCTCCAGGGGTTTACTTATGAGTAACCGCAGCATGGAGCCACACCATGGCTACTCATGATCTTTAAAATCAGTCCTACTCATGATCTTTAAAACCAGTTTTGCAGAGCACTTGCTCTGCAAACCTGGTTTTAGGGCAGGGGTAGTTAGGCGGGTTACCCGCCTAGGAACCACTGGGCTCGCAGCCGAGCCCGGTGGTTCACACAATGGGGAGAAATCGGGCTAGACTCCTCTAGCCCGATTTTGCCCCATCATATGAATAGCCGCAATGTCTTTTTTGGCATGAACCACCGCCCACTGAGATCAGTTGGAGAGGTCAGTCTGCAGTTGCCACCAGCTTGTCTGGTGGCCATTCAAGGACTGGCCTTCTCTGCTGCTGCCCCGAGGCTTTGGAATGCACTCGCTAGTGAAATAAGAACCTCCCCATCTCTGACAGCTTTTATAGTCTTTAAAAATGCATCTCTTCACCCAGACTTTTAATTAATATTGTTTTAATGGTTTTAATGCTGTTTTAAAATATTTTTTTTACAAATTTAAGTTGTTGTAATGTTTTAAACTTTTCACTTTTGTTTTAACTAATGTTTTACTTTCTGTTTTTATTTTGTTGTAAACCGCCCAGAGACATAAGTTTTCGGCACTATAAAAATATGTTGATAAATAAATAAATAAACTTTATGGTAGGGATAATTAGGAAAGAGATTGGGAAAAAAACCCTCCTAATATTGTAATGCCCTTATACAAATCTATGGTGTGACCACATTTAGAATGCTGTATATATAAAGTTTTGGTCAACCAAAATGTTTGTGGGGCTAGAGCACCTTCCTTTTGAGGAATGGCTACAAATTTTGGGACTTTTTATTTCAGAAATAGGTGATTGCATGTTGATATTTACAAAATTGTGCATGGTGTGGGGAAAGTAGGTACACAATACTAGAACCAGAGGTTGTCCAGTGAAACTGATTGGCAGGAGATATAGGATGGACAAAAGGAAATATTTCTTCTTGCAACACATAATTAATCAGTGACATTCACTGCCACAAACTGTAGTGATAGGCACTTGCTTAGATGACTTTAGAAGAGTATTATACAGATTCATGGAGAACAAATCTATCAGTGGCAACTGGTCAGGATAGCTATATCCTACTTTCATGTCCAGAGGCAATTTGAATACCAGTTGCAGGAGGGCAACTGGGGTATGCCTTCATTTTCTGCTTGTTAATGTCCTCGAGGTTTCTGATTGATCACTGTGGTAAACAGAATGCTGGAGTAGATGGACTTTGGCAGGCCATCTAGGGTCCATTTAGTTCAGTATTGTCTACTGGCTGGCAGCAACTCCCCAGGGTTTCAGACAGGAGTATTTCACCTCTTTACCTGGAGATGCCAGAGAGGGACTGAACCTAGAACCTTCTTCCTGGATAGCATGTGCCCTGCCACCAAGCCACATGCCCATCCCATAAACACATTTCTCTACAAAGAACATTCAGATCAAGAATCATGTGTGGTCTTTGAACTAGGCTATTATAAAACAAATTGCTCTGAAATCGTAAGGCTGTTATGGTACAGTTTTATTCAAAATTATGCATATCATTCTAACCCAAGTGTGGAAGTTAAGTGGTTAGTTCAGTAAGACACAGTTGCTATAGCTACTCCAAGAGAATAACTTTTCTTTCTTTAACAATGTAGCTTTAAATCTGGAAAACAAACAAGCCTGCAGAAGTTTATTGAGTTGATCGATTCTAAAATAAAGAAGGAAGTCTTGATAGTTTTGGATGCTAGCATTTTATACATGGCATGCATAACTGACTGTCAAGAAACACAAAATGCAGTTTTATCCTCTTCCATTCAAACTATGGCAGAGAAAACACTAAAAAAAATAAGATTATGCCTTTAATATATTGTTAATAAATTTCTCAAGTTTCTGAGTTGTTAGGAAAAAAGAGCATTCTAAAAGAAAGAAAAAACATTGCTAAACATAACATCTCATCTACACCAAGGTCCAACTTTATTATTCATAATAAACCCTCTCTCCTGAAAGGCATGATAGGAGGGAAATGGAATTTATCATAGTGAAGATGTCTTCTAACATCAGCATCATTGAGTTTTTTTGGTTTAGCATCGAGACGTGCTCTCCCCAAAGTGTTAATGGAGGTCACTGTTGTTGCTTTCCTTTGCTGTGTATAACCAAAAGAGTTCTTGCGTAGTTGACTGTGGAGAAGCAAAATGATGTACTTCCATGTATTTCACCTTCAGCTTGAAAGCAGCAGTGATTAACAGGAGTTTTACAAAGTTTCTGTGTAGTTACAAGGACAGCTTCAATCTTCTGTCATTTTTTTGCATTACCTATGATTATGCTTTTACCACCAAAATGCATTTATTTTAAAGGTAACAATACAGACTCGGAGAATAGCTTATGTTTCATCTATATTTATCAGCACTCACTGTACATTTGTGTCTTCATTACCAGGAAATATTAAGGGACATTGTGCCATCTATTCCTGTTTACAGTTTATTATGCAGAGATAGGAAACACTTAGCATGTAAAATGAATGTAGAAATTATTCCTGGATAGAAACACGGACATTTCCCACTCGTTGGCTCTTTCTCCTCCATCACCGGATCAGAGTGTAATTGTCAGTAATCAGGCCTGCTTGCTGCTGATAAAACCACTCTGAATGCTAGCAGCCTTCTTTGTGTGATGACTCAATTATTCCAGAAGTGCCTCATCAAATCTGCCCCATCAGCTGGGCTAATAAATAAGGAGAAGAAACTGGCCCCCCAAAGCAAATTATAAATCCATTTGCATTAACCATTTCGCTGGTCCATGATCTAGGCAGAAATAAGCATGGCAGATTGTGTTAAGCTTATTTGAATATGTTTATAATGTTTACAGCAGGCACCCCCTCCTCTTTTTTTTAACACAAGGTGTTGGAACTATCAGCCATGAATAGCATCTAAATGCAGTTATGTTAATTACAGTGAGGCCTTGGGCATCTTTGTGAGATATTTTGTTGCTTAAATCAGGTGAAAGTTAAACCTTTCTGTTAGGCGAAATATGATCTTGCACAAGGCACCAGAACTGCTGCAGAGTATAAAAAAGAAAGCAGAGGCAGCAGCTTTTTACAGGTATTGTGAGGACAAGTGCAGAGGTTAAAATGCTTTCTCATACAGGCAAAAATGAACTTGTTCTCATTATCTCACTGCCATAACTAAAACCAAGTTAAATCAGCTGTCTTTAAATAAATTCAGCTCTGTGCAGTACTCTACCCTAACAGCGGTGTGTCACTCACAACCACAAGCATTAAAAAGTTCTCTGCCGGGAGTCTGAAATGCCTACCACACTCTCATGGCATGATAGTGATTTACCCATCATGCTTCCTGCTGTGCAAGGACCATCTGGTTTGGCCACAAACCAGCCTTCTCGGAGATGGAGGTTTGAGACTCTGTGAGGGTGCCATGTGCCACAGGCCAGGCCTCCGGCACCTCTGGGACTTTGGCAGCTGGGGCATAATGGAGGGCAAGGCTGGGAAGGCGGATCTGGATCGGGAGGGCAGAAGTGCCTGCAAGTGAAAGGCAAAAGGTTGGGAAATGTTCAGGGTGGGGTATTGGCAAAATGCCACCCCACATCACAAGGCCGTTGAGGGGTCCCAGTCTCCAGCAACCTAGCAGTGCCATCTTTCATTTGTGGCTGTGCAGGTGGCTGTAGTCAAAGCAGACTATGCTGCACCTTCTGGCAGTTTGTGTCCTCTGACAGGTTCCCCATAGCTCCTCTTGGTTCAGTGATGGAACATTCCAACATGGTCCACAAAAAGCACAAGGTCTGTGCATAGCTTTGTATGTGCTTCTTGACCTCTGTGCAAGGGACAGGATTGTCACCTAAAATGCCCCATGAATGGTCAATAGCACAATAAAATTAAGTCATGCTGGGGATGGAGTGGAAGTCCATGTGCTTAATTTTGTTAAGAATATCCAGACCTAGAATTGCATTACTAGTAGACTGCACAACAAATACAACATGGCCTTTGTTATTATGTCTTTGTCTTTATATTTATTTATTTATTTAAAATATTAATGCCCCTGCCCCTCTAGTACACTACTGCTTGAGATGGCTAGCCAAGTCCATAGAAACAATACATGATCAAACAATATAAAACTAATTAAATAGAAACAAATTAAAAACAATTCTGTTAAAACCAAAATTTAAAATCACAAGTTAAAACTTCAAAAGTTAAGAGATTAAGAGGTTAAAAATCAATTTTAGTTAAAGCTAAGATGTTAAAATGCTTCTCTAAAAAGATGGGTCTCCAACACTTGCTGAAAAACTCTAAGGGAAGGAGCATGACAGAGCTCTTCTGGAAGGGCGTTCCAAAGTTGAGGGGCCACAACTGAAGCAGCCCCATTGTCTTTCTTAACAAACCCACATTTCCAGTTAAGGGTGATGTTTTTGGCAATGTAAACTTTGCTGACTGTGTTGCATTATATCTTATGACAAATCAAAAAGCTGTAATACATGCTAAAACTGATCCAAATAGTAGGCAGCATCCAGACTCAACCAATCATGACAAAGTCCCATTGAAATCAATGGGACTTAAGTTAGTTATGACAAACCTGTCATTGGTTTTAATGGTGTTTTGTCATGACTAACTAGTATGCATGTGGCCCATTGACTGTTAATGTTTGCAGTAGTCCCTGGTGTGTTGGTACCAATCACGACAGTACCATGTGGGCAGAGGCACTCTTACTCCCAGACCCTGGGGCGCCAGTCCATGGCCTACAAAGTCCAGGGGGCCTCCAACTGTCCAGAGGACCTCCTGCCATCACCACACGCCCGCCCTGTTGCTGCCCCACCATACCAAACTGCCGATATTTTCCATAATTTAGCTGCCTTGGGTGCGGCTGGGAGGTGAAGAGTGATCTGAGCAGGCTCCCCCGCCTCAAGCAGCCCTTGAGAACTGTGAGATGCTCCAGCATGCCTGCACAGTTGGAATAGACCATCGCAAGCCCATGATGTCATGGGCTTGCAGTGACCTATTCCAACTATGCAGGCGCGCGGGAGTGCCTCACAGTTCTCAAATGCCGCTGGTCCAGATGGAGAGGCCCAACGGCTGTTCCACCTGCCGCCGGCATGGGATGGGGGCTGCTCAGTGTACACCCTAGCCATGCACATGGTGGCTAAAATTATGGAAAAGATTGGTGGTTCGGAGCAGTGGGGGCAGGCTCCTAGAGAGCCCCACCCCCATGCAGGTTTCTTTTTTATTTTTTATGAGGCGGAGGCTCATGGCAGCAAGGGCTCACAGTGGGCACCAAAATTACCTAGGTGTGCCACAGCCTGTGGGGTACAAGCTCAGTTCTTGAGATTACATGGGTGGGCCACTGCATATAGGAAGAAACCTGAGATCTGAGAACATGTCATAGGGCCTGAAAAAATGCTCAATATAGTTTGGTTAATGGTTTCATGTTTCAAACTGGTGTGTCAGAAAGAGCAAAAAGTGAAAGAAAATCCCTCATATGTAACTACAGGATTTTGAGGTTTCCCCACAACAGAGAACATAAGAACAGCCTTGCTGGATCAGGCCCAAAGCCTATCTAGTTCAGCTCCCTGTTTCACACAGTGGCCCACCAGATGCTTTGGGAAGTCATACAACCAGGAGATGAAGGCATATCCTCTACCTATAACAATGGTGAAAAAGTAGTCAAACTTCATTTCCAAAGCCATTCCTTAGGTGGCATATTGCTGTTTTCCATCTACAGCTCTGAAGGCATTGATATCTACAGAAATAAGCATCCTCACCTTGCTACAAGAACCAGGTGGATGTACAGACAACAAGTGAAGCCAAGTCTACTTCACAAGATCCCTCACAACCTGGTCAATTGCACTTTTGCTGGCCGTACAATGAATGTTCAATGCACGACAGCATGGTTTTTTAATGACCAACATGCATCCAGACAGAGCCCATGATGAAAAGTGAGGTTTTTGGTGTGCCGCTTATTATCATGCATTTGCTTAAGATACAGGCACTGGGGCTGTTCTCATGAGCAGCCAAGCCCTGGCATAGGCAGCCAAACTTGGGCTTGGCTGCCTGTGAGAACTGCTGGGGTCCATGTGGATCCCACTGGTGCTGCAGGGCCAAAACGAGCACTGAAGCCTGGCTCTTAGCCCAGGTTAAGGGCACAAGTGCATCCTTAATCTGGCTGCCAGGATTATGTGTCAGCACAAGCTGCTTGCAGATCATGCTGACACAGAGATGGAGTCCTAGAGCGCCCATCCCCTGGGGGAATCCCCCAGTGCACTGTGGAATATCTGGAGATCAGGATAATGAGTCCCAGCCTCAGAGCGATCAGCCCTGCTCTGCACCACACAGAGCAGAACTGATCATGTGGGAGCATGCTCCAGTCTCCCACTAAGCACAGCATGATCATCGGGGGGGGGGAGATTTGTGAAGCCTCCCCCATCACCTGCCCATTAGGTTGTGTTAATGGCCCCAATGAATCAAGCAAACAACTACATTGGCATATAGTGAAGCATCCCTCACCCCCACTTCCGCAAATCCAGCTCACCATACAGCAACGTTGTGCAATATCATGTGAATTGGCATTCAGTGTATTCTGTTCCAGTTGAGGATCAACTCACTTGGTTTATTTGGATCAGATCATTTGCATACATTCATTTGGAAAGAAGCCCTGGACCAACAAGTTGGGTTTAAGCAGCACACTGATATGCGGACTCTCACAAGCAGGGGCGTGACTATAATAGGGCAAGGGGAGACAGTTGTCTGGGGGCCCACTGCTTTGGGAGGGCCCCCAAAGGCAAGTCACATGACTGACTCCCCCAGCTGTGCACCCGTCCGTGCTTCCTTCAGTTGTCTTCATCCTCCAAAACTGATGTGAGTGGTAAGACCTGGAGGTACCGGAACAGCAGGTCTTTCTCTAGGACCATTAAATGTCTTGCATCGTCCACAATTTACAAAGCCTTTTTAGAAATCACTGAGGAGATATATAGCTATGCTTTTTGTTACCACTATTCAGCCTCTTAAGATTTCTTTACTTCATGAGCTGAGCTTCAGTGAGCAGGGGGGCATTTTAAAATCTTGTCTCTGGGCCCACTCCAACCTTGCTTCGCCCCTGCTCACAAGGTGCTTCTGCTACCTCAGCGCTGCCTTTGGGCTCCAAAGTCCTCAACTAAGTTGAGGTCAACTTGCCAATTCTCACTAGCCAGTCATGCAAAGATGCTATTGCTATCGAATGCTGCTGCTCATCATACTCCCTGACCTCCATCATGCCAAAAACTGGCCTTCAGGAGAGCCCCTAAGAACTATCTGTTTGGCCCTGCCTTCCAAGGTTCCTAAACTGTTTTAAAACCATAAAGGTTTGGCTTGGTTTTCCAGGGTTTTAAGAACAGTTTTAATTGTTTTAATAATGGTTTTATGTTGTTTTTACAGTTTTTGGTTTTAATAGATAATTGATTTTTGTTTTGTTTTAATGTAAACCACCCTGAGCCATTTTTGGAAGGGTGGTATAGAAATCTTGCAGGCCAAAGCAGAGAGACCCAAGCACAGCTCCTCTGCCTCTGGCTAACTGCATGCTGAAATCACACAAGCTGCTTATATATTCCACTTACATCCATCCTCAGGAAGCAGCCATTGGCCAGCTAACTGATTGACACCCACTGAGGCCAATGGTGGTATGTGGTTGATGTGAGATTATCAGGTGGCAAACAGGCAAAAGCCTTTTTGGCAGGCCACACACTGTGACCAGGCGTGGAGGGAGGCCCAGGTACAGCTCGCTGCTGCGGGCCCCCTAATCACACCCCATATGTCACGTCCACATCTGACATCAGCTGCTGGGGGTGTGGTTTGCTCACAAATAGGGCCACGGCCCCCGTTTGCAAGTAAAATCTGGCCAATGCTACATTTGCACCATGACCGGAGCAACTCTCCCTGCCTTTTAAAAGCAGGGAGAGCCACTCCAGCCGTGCTGAGAATGTGGCACTGGCTGGATTTTACTCACAAGTGGGGGTGCGGCCCCATTTGTGAGCAAACCATGCCTGATGTATAATGTTTGGGGCATGGCTGGGGCATGAGGCACAGCCCCTGAAGCACGGTGGCCTGTGTTATTTGGACCCATTTGCACTACAGTGGCTCCGCCAATGACTGCGATGGTGAAGAAGCTTTTTGAATATCCAAAAAAGTAACTGGAGTGTCTGGAAGACGGCATCAGTGCAGTTTCATAAAGCAGTTATGAAACTGCAGGATGAACTTGTGAACTCTGCTCTTAGTGAGGCTGCAGCCTATTAATGCAGCACATCCTTCAAATGTTTATACACAATGCATAGACCTCTTAGTACACAAATTCCTATGAGATCTTCTTCTGATCTAGATCTCTTCCTTGCTGGGCAGGCAGTAGTGCCATTCTGATTGTTTGTGCTGTATTCCGGCCAGCCACAAAATATCAAATCAGCAATGAGAAAGAGCATGTTAAGGTGCTGTCTGAGCACTTTACCTGGGGAGTGTTTTGCATGTTGGGCCTTGGACCGTGGTTCAAATCAGTCTGGCTCTTCTGATGGTAGTCCAACAAAGAACCCAACTATTAGTCAATCGTGCGTTGTTTTTCCTTGCTATTACCAATCAGATTTCAGGTGGGGGATTCACATTTTTCAGTGCTGCCCTCAGATTGCAGATGCAGGGTGGGGGACCTTGCTAGACATAGAAAATTAGCCTATCAAAAAGATTGGCTCTAAGACAGCATAGCCATTTTTGAGCTGTGCTAGATTGTTATATGAATGCTTATTTTTCATGGGAAAGCATTCAGGCATGTCCCTGTTGGAGCACAACAAGCAAAAGTCTAAGTTAATCTGCTACATGTACAGAGGAACAATAAAAGTATTCAAAGTTTACTTACTAAACTAAGTAAAGATTTTCCATTATTTCCATCATTAATGGAATAATGATAATAATGATGGTGATGGGATGAAAATCCCATTATAAATTTCCTTTACTAGCCCTGCCCATTGTGAAGATTGATCCAGAGATGGGTCTGGATTGACTCAAAACATGTTGCAAGTTAGTTTTGTGGGGACTTGCATTTTTCAATTCCTTCATTAAAAAAAAAAAAATTCTCACCTCTTTCTTACAAAACGAAAGTAAAACTCAAATGGGGAAGGAAGGGATGCCCAAACCTGCAAAGAGAAGCAAAACGGTAGCCCTTTTATGAATATGTAAATGAAATAATTTACAAGAGTATAAATAAACATAATCTTAAACAGAAACATTACAATGGCTAGGTCTTCGTCAATTCAATAAATACAAAATCATTCACAATACTGCAATATTATCTACACAATCATGAAAAGACACAAGGAATGTTTCTGTGAGCAAACAACTCGAATCATTCCAGCTGCAATATTTAAATACTCACAGGAGACTGGTCACCTAGTCTATGTCATTGGAATTTAATAATGACCATAAATCCAGTTGTCACAAGGATTGTGCTAGATATAACTGGTGGTGTCAGCAGCTGAGTTCCATGCTGAGGGCTGACTTGAGGTTTCAGGGGTTCTTGGCATACTAACCTTCAGTGCTCCTCCTGCCTGTGCAGGGTCTGAGAATCTCTGTCCACCAACCCACACAAAGGCTATGGGTAACAGGTGGTCTCAGGGATCAGCATGATGCCAACCCCAATGAGGGTTGCTAATCCTCCAGGATTGACCAGGAGTCCCCAGGATTTGGCATCAGTCTCCAGATTATTGAAAGCAATCCTGGGGCTTTTAATGAGCTGATGTTATGGCACATGTTGCAGGGGAGGGATCCAAATCTCCAGGTGTGTAGCTTCAGTCAGAGCTGGCCATCTTACCCCTGATGTTGGCCCTGTCCATTCTGACTGAAGGCCTGAGTCACTAAGCTAATCCAATGTACTTTACCCTTTCAGCCTTGATTAATGGAGAAAACTTACCTGGAGACCTACAAAGCAATAGTCCTCAGTGATCTTAGGAGCCTCAAACATGCAAGGTGCCCTTTATTCACAGGGAGAATACTATGGCAAGGAGAAGACCAGTCTGGTCCTAGCAACTGGCCAGTGAAGGAGCAGCTGCAGGAACCTATTTCTCCTTCTAAACCCTGCTTCTCCCTTTCTGTAAAAAAGAGCTCTGCTTGGCCTGCCAATTTCTCTGAAACTACAGAAGTGATAGGAAGGCCTCTATTACCTGCCAGGCTACTGAGCTTCCTGGGCTGTTTCTTCAGTGATTGTAATCTGTTGAAAGCCACTTTGGGGATAATTTGATCAAAAGGTGGGGTATAAATCTTCTAAATAAAACAGTAGCATAAATGCTCACAGAAGACTGGTCATCTAGTAGAGCTAGAAGCACTTAGCCCATAAAACTGGGTGTCTTTTCCAAAGCTAAAATGCAGGAAAAAATTGCTGATATTAGTCAAAGAGATTTTAAAGGCAGTTGATGAGAACTTTGGACAGGGCTGGTGTTTACTCAGCTGATCAAGGACTAAATACCCTTGGGCTGAAGTTCCTTTGAAATTAGTGAGACCTTCAATTAGCATGAAACTCAACTCTTGATGTTCTGTAGTGTAATGGAGTTAGAAAACCTCGGTTGGTCGCTCATAGATACTGTTCTGATCTGTGCTTGCTTGCCTCTCTGCTTCAGTCAGAAATCTATTGCACTTTGCCGCTAGCCTGCAAAGTTACACATGCCCCTGCCCTCTGTGCACTTCCTAAGTGGATCTCAGCTGTGCTATCTTAACTCTCAGTCCCTGAGGAAGCAAGAGACAGCAGATGGGGTTAGGGCAGAGGGCTGATGCTTCTGACAGTAAACGGCTGGGTTGTTGAGCTGAAGCTGTGAGCGTCAGGAAGCGCCTTGTCTCTTGGGAGCCAACCACTGAAGAAAGTTGAAAACGAGCCTTTTGAGAAATGCTATTAAAAGTAGTAAAATTTACAATTGTGCAGATGATGTGCTGCTGTGTGGTTATTCGGATGCTAATGAGTTTGACATTAGGGAACTCCAAGGGTTTACAGCTACTCCCTTATGTGATTTAGCATTTTATTGGCAATCTTTGAGAAAATAAGTGGGAAATGTAATGCTAATAAATATATAACCTGATAAGGTGTTAGAGAATCAGGCAAAGCTGCTAAATTTAAGGAGACAGACAGGACCTCTTTTTCAGGGAACTTTTGTTTTAGGATAACATATTGCAAACAAAGGGACAGATGCAGGTGTAAAGTGGTTCTTGTATAGAACCAAATTAGCAAATTAAAATCTTACCAGGGTACACAACTATTTTTCTCATAGCATATCTGTTATAGGTTTAACATACATTTTGCTAATTGGATCATATTCCTTCTATGCCTTAATGTTGCCTTCTCATTTGCTTTTCCTACTTGTTAAACTTCTTTTTATTTGATATGGCATCATTCATTCATTCATTCCATTTCTTCCAAAAATGGCTCAGGGCAGTTTACACAGAGAAATAACAAACAAATAAGATGGATCCCTATCCCCAAAGGGCTCACAGTCTAAAAAGAAATATAAGATAGACACCAGCAACAGTCACTGGAGGTACTATGCTGGGGGTGGATAAGGCCAGTTACTCTCCCACTTCACCACGTTAAAAGATGTCTCTTTGCCAAGTTTGCAGGGTTTCAAATTATTTTGATTTGAAAGCCTAAGGACTCTAAAAATGATGCAAAAAGCAACTTTGACAGATCAATCACCCAACAAATATTTAAAATAAGATTAAATTGAAGCTACACTTAAGAAGAACTTTATCAAAGTTTGCAAAGTGCATGAAAGCCAGAATGCCCATGCCATGATAAATTGGTTAGTCTTGAATGTGCCACATGACTCTTTAGCTTGCATATGTGGAAGGTACTGGTGTTTGCAGAAGTGGTGATGGAGCTCACAGATTCCATCAACTTCCCCTTGCTGCAACTATCATGCCACATTATCTGCCATTCTGGAATATCTCTCAACCCTCAGGAGTGGCTTTTTGGGAGAGTGTGTGTCAGGGGGTGGGGGTTGTACTAGTAAGAAGGGGATATGGAAGTTCTGGTGTATGAGCAGAATTCAATGCATGGTTCTTTTGATCTAAGCCCCTTTCTTCACATAAAAAAGGTTTGATTAATGGTTAGATTTATTGTATTTTCTGCTGTGTAGAAAGAAAGTGGGAAAGTTTGAGGAGCAACTCCTCACAATTGGTTTGTTTGTTTGTTTGTTTTTTGTGTGGTGGGGGAGCAGACACTTTTGTAGGGAAGAAAAATATGTTTTGGGCACCAAAGATATGAGTTATTAGGTTTGAGGTGGGAGTTCAGTAAAAGAGGGGGAACTCCTCAAATGCTTAGTGGGGAATTGCACCCCTGGCAAAATTAACTCATTGTTAATCTAGAAAACTGTTTCCAGAACACTTCTGAAATTGTTTTTAAAATACATGGCAAAAAGGAGTGCTATGTGCTATCTAGATTATTTTTCCATCTGTGCGATACAACTAGAACTCAGCTGAAGCAGCCAGGATATGGGTAGGTTCATTTCTGAAAACAAAATAAAAACAGTCCACCAGGAACTTCCCTTATACACAAGCTCATATAAATCACTGGGAATTTTGCAAGGGCACAGTAATGGTCTTGTCCAAGTCCATTCATTTCATTTGGCTTTTATCTAATGTTAAAGATCTCATCCTTTTGGGAAACAGATAGTTAAACTAGTTCTTGGGTGAAAAGGATGGTGGAGGGGGACACCAGATCCCGTGGATTAGCTTAAGTTGCAGTGACAGAAGTAGCGAGTAACTATTTAGGCTAACTTGGCTGAGGTACAGTCTTGATGAGTGAGGAAAACTGTATCCCTTCCCTTAAATATTGGCCAACATTCTGCAGAGTTCAGCCTTGTCCGGGGTTGCTGTGCACATATGGGGCAGCCCTGAGGTGGTTGTGGAGGTGGGCTGTGCAAAACTTCTTAGAACAGCATGCAGGCACTAATTACATTGTTTGTAATGGAAGAAGCACTGTGGAAGTGCCTGGGCATGGTTTTAAGGAGTTTCACAGCAGCCTGCCTCTATGACAGCCTTAAAACTGCTGCACACAGCAGTCCTGGCAGCTTGCTAATGCTGAGGATGCACTGTGCAGAACGTTGGCCAGTGTTTTTAGATATCTGTTATCTTTACCTATTTAGCCTTTACTCTGTAGCCTCCTGTGTGTCACATTTTAGCCTGTCTGCAAAGCTGGGCTACTTGACAGCTTCTTGATCTGTGAATAATAATAATTATTATTAATAATATCATTATCATTATCAGTATCATTTTGTTATTTAAAATATTTAGACCCTCCAGTGCATTTCTGCTCAGGGCAGCTTACAACATTAATAAAATAGATATAATATAGAACAATACAAAAGTTACAAAATTTTAGAAGTTAAAAAACCAGGCTAAAACCACAATAAAAATGACATTTAAAAAAATGCAAATAAAAGTTATCAATAAAAAGCTAAACACTAAGAAACCTAACAGATATAGGGTGGATAACATATTTTAAAGTTCTCTAAAAGTTATGTCTTCAGTTGTTTCTCAAAAACACTGAGGGAGGGAGCCTGTTGAAGCTCTTCCAGGCCATGCACCTTGACGGTACTATATACATAAAAATCAGCACTTACAGTTATGTATTGGTCTTTGCAATACTACTCAATTTCTAGGGGGGAAATGTGGGGACTCAAGTCTATCTGGACACCACCCTCTAACCCAGAAACTATTCCTCTTTCCTGCTGTGTGAGAACTTTCTGGGGTTACTCAGTGATGAGGGAAAGGCATTCTCCTGCTCTGAGGTATTTTTATCTATTCTTACAACATATGTTCCTTCCAGAGTTTAGCAGGTATTAAACACAGATGTAGGGGCTGCTTGAGCCCTTATTTGCAGTTCCTGTTGCACACAAAGTGGTGCCCTTCCCTTTCTAGAGCAGTTTACACATTGCATTGCATTAGCTCCACTCCAGGCTGCTTCTATGTACAAGGGAGATGGAACACTGAACCATGAGCTTGAGCTATAAGTCACTCCTATCCAAGGCTATTCTATCTCCTGTACATTGTTGCCTCCCATAATGGCAACATACTACAAAAGTGGTTTTTCCAGTATTTACTAAATAAGTTACCTTCAAGTTAGCTTGAAGTTAAAATACTGGTTTGTCCAGTATTTATTAAATAAGTTACCTTCTCGTCCAACGCTTATTTTTTAGAAGTAAGATATAACCAACAGCCTTCTGTGTTCACAGTTGTCTCATAGCCCTAACTTAAAACACTTATCCCTCATTCACTGTTTATTCATTCATTCATTTATTTGGAATATTTATACCCTGCCCTTCCAGTACACTGCTGCTTGGGGCAGCTCACAACATTTATAAAATACTTACAATGTAAAACCAGACTAATAACATTAACCAAATTAAGCTAAACAAGTTAAAAATCCAAGCTAAAACCACAATCAGAATTACAGATTTTAAAATTTAAAATTAAAAGTTATTTTAAATAACTAAAAACTAAGAATTGTAATAGCTAAAGAACCTTTAAGCAAGAGTTAAAAGATTTAAAGGCCTTATTAAAAAGATCTGTTATTAGTTGTTTTTAAAAAAAACACTGAGGGAGGGAGCATGGCGAAGCTCTACATGGAGGGTGTTGCAAAGCTAAGGGGACACAACCAAAAAGGCCTTGGGGCTATTCTCACGATTAGCAAAAATCGGGCTAGGAGAGCCTAGCCCGATTTTTGCTAATCGTAAGAACCACCGGGCTCGGCTGCGAGCCTGGTGGTTCTAGAGCGGGTAACCCACCCAAGAACCCCTGTCCTAAGCGAGCGCTCCGCAAACCTGGTTTTAAGAATCATGAGTAGCCGCGGCGCAGCTTTGCGCCATGCCTACTCATGAGGATACCCCCAGAGGGGAGGCGAAAAGCCGCCTCTCGGCTCCGGGGGTCTTGCCAGCATGCCCTGCGCACTCGCAGGGCATGCTGGAGCTTGCGAGGGCCACTCCCCCCAGCCCCGCCAGTTCCGTCTTGGAGCCGGCAATCGTGTGGGTGGCGGATCCGGCCACCCAGGGCTCCCTCTCCACTCGTGAGCGGGGAGAGCGGGCTTAGCCTGCTCTCCCCACTCACTGCCCCAAACCGGGTCTCACGGATCAGGAGACCCGGCTCCCTGTCTCTGGTCCCTGCCAACCAGATCTGGGAGCACATTGGGAGATGGGCAAGGGAACCACGGGTTCACTGAACCCACGGTTCTTAACACAGTCCAAAGGCAGCCCCAGAGTCAGTTAGTGGGTTTCATGTCTGAGCAGAGATTGAAACCTGGGCCCTCCTAGTCTAGCTCATAATACTCTATCCACTTCTACATACTGCTCTTTGAAGTAATGCAAAATCAGTGGTGGACATTCTGCTTAAGGAAGCACTAAGGCTGTACCAGTGCACACAGTTGGGGGGGGGGCCTCAAGGACATATTTTTAGGGTGTTGCAGCCAGCTGCAGAAAAAGGGGAAATGGTTTCCCCATCTTTGTGCACCAGTGCAGCCTTAATCTGGAATACAGCACTGCTGCACTGGTGCTTCTTTAGGCAAGATCTTGGTCAGTGCAACTAACTTCCAAGTTAAGTAGCATGGATTTTCCTGTCAGTCTGGAATGGAAAAAGTAATTTATTGTCATCTTTTAAGAGTAGGATTAAATCTGGGTGCAATTATAATTCAGTACATATATTATTATATAAAAGCAACTCTAAATCTGAAGTAATGCAAGTTTATGCATTAATCTGAATGCAAATAAGAGTCTTCTCATGTCGCCTTTTAACAGAAAAGGAGAGGAATTCTGTAGCCCAATTTCATCCTGCTTCATCTATGGTTTTGCTCATTCATTTTGCATTCTTTCTTACAGAGAATGAATTTTGGGATTATCTGTTAAGTCAGACAAGAGATTTTGGTCCGAGAGACGGATTTGGTCATTTGGACTGTGGCCATAATTTTGCTCCGAAGCAAGCAAAGGTGGGAGAAATACATTTAGTGTTTAGTTTTTAGTGGAAAGTATGTGATTTCATTTGTTGCCCTCCGATTTCGTTTGGAAATCTCATTATTTCTCCAAACTTTGACTCTAACAGCATTTCATAGGACCATAAAGCACCTTTTAAACAGCGGGCTGGAGTTTCTGATGCTCCCTCATTCTAAAATAGGCAAGCGGCAATGATATTTTCATATCCACATGTACTCTTCATAATTGAAAATACTATTTCAAATGTATGACTTACATTAGATGTAAGAAGCATTTCTTTAAGGCTACCTCCACCATACAGTGTTTGGACCATATTTTTGTTCTAAAAAACTATGGCATATCACACAGTTTTGGTCTTTATGTTTTTGTGTTATATTAGGAATCCGGTTTCTTTTTTTCTTTTTCTTTTTAAATTGGTTTCTGCTATATGCAGTCAAGAAAACATATTCCTTCATAAATGAAATCCTAAATAAATTTCTTTATAAAGATTCACTTTCAGCTTGTACTGACCTATCTTTTATGTGGTGTAATATTTTTACATATTTGTTCTGAAAATATAAAGCTGGCACTTGCCCCCTCATTTCATAAAGCTGCGACTTTACCCTCTGATGCCTTGGTAAAGCAGACTAATAGAAATCCTTGGCACACATTAGTTACCTAAGGGAATAATAGAACTATTTGCTGTAATCGTTTGGCAAAAGGACATAAACATATGGCTTTGGTTTATATTCAGCACTGCCAGTTGTGCAAAGTTGCATGGATGAGGTATACAACAGCAGTGACAACTCCGAAATCAAAAGTGAGAATCAAAATAAATCATCCTCATTACAGAACCATCCAAGCTTGTCTCTAGTCTAACGTTTATTTCGCTGTTATGCATTTTCAAATATGAGATCCCGCTTTGAAAAATACTCCTTCAAAAATATACATAGCATTTGGCCATCAGTAATCATGGCATCCTGGAATGGATTACACGGTATGTAGTCTCAAATTGAATCTGTTTTCAGATTTGGATTTAGTGTTTGGACTTATTTATTTTAGTTTTGGAGGAGACCAGCACAGCTGAAGCAGTCAGATTCACATCATTCATTTTTCATTTTGTGAAGGCCACAGCAATAATAGCCCTGTTCACTCATTATTAAAACTGTAGATGCTGTGTCCACAGGATTGTTCCAGCAAGCCCTGCCTCCCTACTCTTAAACCCCGCCCCCTGCTCTCCACACATAGAGACTTGTCTGCAGAGACAAATGCTGTAGTCAGGCGGAGAGCCTCCCGGTTATTAAGAATGCTGGGTGCCCAGCATTCTTTATCATGGGTATCATCTCCCCCAGTACAGCATTTGTATCTGCAGAAGAGTGGGAGGAGTGTGGTTTAAGAGCATGTTGGTGTGGGCATGGGGCTTACCAGCATCTTCCCATGGGTGGACTACCTGGGTATGGTGTCCACTGTTTTAATAATGATGAACAGGGCTAATATTGGAGAATATTGTGTCTCTGAAAGAAGTTATCAAAATTCAGAAAGCTACACAGCAGATCCTTAAATACTCTTTCGACATTCTGTGCCTGCTGATATATATTTTTTTAAAATAACCAAACTTATTTGGATAATCAAGGAAGGAAGGAAGGTTCCTTGAGATCCATCTTGGTTCTTTTTTCATTGTAGATAAAACCCCCAAATTATTCTACTATTTAATAAAATCAACACAAATGTCCATTCACATAGTTAAAATGCTGAAATTAAATGTTTGTCTCAATTAATCTAGGTTAAAATTGTTTATACAAAATTCAACTGATTGGCTTTACAGGCAATAATCTCCTTTTAATCTACCTTTTATAATTTATTTATTTAACATATTTGTATACCACCCAAAACACAAGTCTCTGGGTGGTTTACAATGAAACAATAAAAGGAACAAGTAAAAAGGTTAAAATGTTACAATAATCTAAAATTTAAAACAAATTATGAGATTAAAATTACAATGAGATTTAAATTTGGGTTGCAAATATGGGTGTCTGCAGGGATTTTCCCGGTGGGAGGAGAATATGAATACAAATATACAGATACATAGACCCATAGCTCCATATTAAACTGGCCATGAAGCTTGGGGTCCATTTCTCTCCCAATGGATGCCCCTGGTTGCAAATGAGACATAAACAAGTTGGCAATGTTATCCATAACTGTGTAAATTGCAATGGTTTTGATTTATGCTATTTAGCTGCTCTTTCCCATGACTCCCAGCACATTGATGATGTGGGTGGGTGGAGCTGCATCCAGCAGACTATGAGGCTGTGCACACGAGCAGCCGGGATTGAGGCCACCAGAAGCCCGACTTTTAACTCTGGCCCTTAACTGGCGTAAAAGGGCACAAACATACATTCAACTTCAGGGCCAGGGTCGTGTGTGTGCTTGGGCTACACGCAGCCCAAGCACATACAGAGTCAGGTGCCTAAAGTGCCCAATTCATGGAGGATTCCCCCAATACACCATGCTCATCTAGCAATGCTTTGTGCAATGCCTGGGACTAATTTTCCCAGCCTCCAGAACTCCGCACTGCCATGCACACCGCTTCGTGTGGGTGCACGAGCCGTGTGTCCCACATGTGGACCTTGCTCATTTTCGGGGAAGGTAAGCTGGATCTTGTCTTCACCCCCATGCCCTCCCACCCATCAACAATGGTCATGTGCGCAACCTTTATGAGTCTGAATATGTCTGACTGCATCTGCAGCACATGTGTAGCACATGCACAGGCTGAAGAGTCAAGTATCATCATTGGATGGGGTTATTTAAAGTGGCTGCATCCTGTTCTGGCTTCCTCTTCCTTATTAACTCAGCACCAACCCACCTGTCCATCTGTCAGTATAGAAGAGCCAATTGCCACATAGGGATTTTTAAAATCTTCACCATGATTGGCTGTTATGTGGATTTTTTCACCTACTTCGCCCTGATGATTTTATTGTGATTCCTCATTCTAGTCAATTGCGATTCTTCATTCTAGTCTAAGATTAAACTTAGCTACACTAGACCCTGGTCGCAACATCTGGTGAGTGTGGATACAGGGGATCTCCAGAGTACTATCACTAGTGAGCCACCAGAGTCACTGTTATAAAGAGAGTGGGGTTTCCATGGAGCAACCTGTCAGGACTTTACAGCCCAGGCAGTAATGGCCTGTATGGGCAAAACTGGGGGTGGTAAATGAGCCAGAGGTGCAAATCATTCCCACTCACCTCTCCCGCCCCAGCTGCCTCATTCTGCTTCAGTTCTCCATCCCCCACCATGTTAACTCTAGTTGTCCAGGCTGCTCATTTGCCTTGTTCTACAAACCAGGAGGATGAGCAGCCCACACATCTGGGCTTAACATGGCACTGGGGGAGGCAAGGCAGAACAGGACAGCATAGTGAGATGTGAGTGGGAATGAGCTGCATCTGCAACTCGTTTACCTCCCCCCTTGCTCCACTCATATGGGCCACCACTGGTCCCAGGGGATTTGGTTAAAAGCTATGAAGCTCAGGGTGATTCAGACAAACCTCCTTAAATACCACCAACAATATAACTTGAACAGGTGGCAACAGTCAAGTGACCACTGATGTTGTCAGACACGGGTTGAAAAGGTGGGAGGCAGTAATCACTTTGGTTGCAATTACTTCAGCCATAGGAATCTAGGCACATTATAGGTTGATTGAATTGTTTAAATATGTTTAATAAAGTTGTGGCCTGAGTTTAAATTCATCTCCATGAAACTCACTGGGTAAACTTGGGCCTGTCAGTCTCTCTCAACCTAACTTGCCTTATAAGTTGTTGTGCAGATAAAATGGAGGCAATCACCACCCTGAGTGCCTTGGAAGAAGGGTGAGATAAAAATGTAATATATAACATAGATTAGGAAAGTGATTGACGCAATACATCTGACTTAGGTAATCCCCCTCCCTGAACCTCAAGAAAATGTCCTTACTCTCCCTAAAAGCAAGTAAGAGGAGGTTTTATCCCTACTGAACCTCCCCCAATTGCCAGAATTTTGGGGGAAAAATTAGGTCCACACACACACACACACACACACACACACACCAAAAAAACCCTTCTCAACCCAACTAATTATTTGAACTGGAATGTTCATGTGGTGGTTCTACAAATGGGCCCCATAATTTCACCGGCCATCATACACCAAATATGGCAGCTACTCCCAGAGGCCATGGGAAGTGTAGGCTGTGTAAAGTTAGCCCCAAGTGTTGGATAAACTAGACGTGCAATTACATTCATCCATGTAGCCCTGAATATATTCTGAAAGTGATATAAGGTGGTTATTTTATCCAGGCAGATAATTTGCAGCTGAAGATGAACAGGAGTGATTTAGACAGCCGTGGAGCCAGACCATGGGCGGTCCGTGTCTGACCGCTGCCACCACCCCACCCCCTATGTCTGAGGTCCAATGTGGGGCTTAGCCACACCCCCATGTCTGACGTCAGATACGGGTACGTGGTCCGGCTTCTGAACGTGGCTGCGCGGCCCCGTTCAGGAGTTAGATCCAGGCCAGCGCTGTGTTTGCAGCGCAGCCAGAAGTGGCACTCCCTGCCTTTAAGGCAAGGAAGAGCTGCTCCTGGCCACGCTGCGAATGCAGCATCGACCATTTAACTCCTGAATGCTCGGGAGCTAAACCAGCACCCCCTGCATCTGACGTCAGATGTGGGGGGCATGTCAGGGCCACAAGGCATGGCCCCTCAGGGGTGCAGCCCAGGTTCTTTGAACCCAGTCACCCAATAGTGGCTACGCCCCTGGATTTAGATAAAAATAGCATCTAGGTGTTTTTTTTAATGGCCTGAGCTTTTTGATGGGTTGAAATTCAGATAGACAGACAGGCAGATCATCACATCTTAGTCAAAGCCCAAAGTACTGAAACTCTCTATATCCAACTATATTGGCTTAAACTGGATGCACTTCTGAAGTTTTATTGTCAATGAAGAACAAATTGTCATCATGTATTGGGGCTGTGGCTGTTGCTCAGTGGTAGAGCACCTGCTTTGCATGCGGAAGGTCCCAGTTTCAATCCCTGGCAGCATTTCCAGGTAGGGCTGGGAAAGACTCCTGCCTGAAACCGTGAAGCATCACTGCCAGTCAGTGTAGACAATACTGAGCTAGATGGACCAATAGTCTGCCTTGGTAGAAGGCAGCTTCCCATATTCTATGTATTGTATATTATGAAAAGGTTAGAAACTTCCCCACAGGCTTCATGAGAGAACTGTGGGGCACACTTTTTCTACCCAAAGTTCTTAACTGTGTATGAGCTCATTACATTTTACTCCAAAATGGCACTGAAGTTTCTTCCCAGACACTCAGGACAAACCATAATATTTTCATTTTAAGACATCATAAAACACTGCCTGTCATCAATGAATATAAAAGTGCTGTGAAGCTCCCATTAAAATGAAAATTGTTATAAAATGAACCCTGCTCTATTGTGTGAATGCATACTTAGACAGTCTTGATTAAATCTTAATATATATTTTATGTCTGTTTGCCAATATGCAACCTGGTAAGTGTGTTTTAAGATGGAAGCCTTTAGCTAGAATTAGGAATTACATTGTAAGCTCTACATAAAAAATAATTAACATTCAAATTAAAATACATTGGTGCTATATTGCTTAAATCTATCAAAATCAATAACACTGTTCCCACAGAAACTGCATTGACAAAATTTCAGGTTTATTATAGTTTTGAGAAATGGAAATGTGAGGTTATGCCATTAAAATAGGGATTGTCTTATGTATTCAGTCCAATTTAGGTTAAAGACCATTGACAGGAAAAAGAAGTCCTCCTACAGATATTTTTCCCTATACAGAATTTAGCATAGTACTCTTCGAACTTCAGTAGCACATATATGGGATATCTTATACTTATTTCACCTCCACCTCTAATTTCTTATACCTCCTATTGTGTACTTTCTTGGTTAACAGTTTTCAGATTACTTGTTCTGGGAAAAACACACACAAACAAATTTGGAATTAAATTTGGCCCATTGTTCAAGAACCTTCCAGCATATCCTTGGTCTATTCCAAACTCTCTCTTCTAATCTATATTTGTTTGTTTATAATATGTAATTATCGATTTCATGAATTCATTAGATTCACTATGTGCAGGGGGTTAGACTTGAAGATCATCAAGGGTCCTTCCAGTTCTAAAATTCCAAATTCCAATCCTAACTTTGGTATCAGCATATAAAGTTTAACATAGCAAAGGTGGGGGAAAATCAGCTTCTGTTCCAGTGAAATGTTGCAATTCATGGCATTGTGCAAGCATGGTATCTTGACTATTGCATGAACTCAGTAGCATGGGTTTGAGTAGGTGGACCAACCTTAAGCATTCTCATCTGTCAAAGTGGCATGAAAAAGCTTTTTACAAATAAATGTTACAAATAGTGGGTGGAATTGGGGAACCACTTACCAGTACCAAAGGCATTTTTACCATCATGGAACTGCACTGGTGCAAAAATAGAGGCAGTATACCTGCATCTGGGCGATACCACTTCAGACTACAGATGGGGACTCAATTGACTGAATTTGCCTCCATACTATAAAAAATGGTTTCACATAGAAAACTAGATATCAGCAAGTTGACTAGGCTGATACCTTGATGAAACTATTGGTGAAAACTTTGTTGAACACTTAATATGTCCCCTTAGTGCAATGAGTAAGGAAGCAAGGTTAACCTGGACTCCAAGATTCCTGGTTTGAGCCCTTAAGCTTTTGTCAGACACTTTGGATGAAAGATAAGAAGTCTGTGAAAAAGGCACGCTGTTTCATTGGTTGTTCCTTCTATCCAATCAACACATAAATATTTATGCTTCTCTTATTTGTAGCCCGTGCTATTTTAGGGACGATGTGGAACTTGTAGGTGGCTCTGCTGAGACATAATAAATTGCAAAAGGCAAAAGTTATGAAACTACCCATTCAGTTCCCAATAACAATACTCCATAGAGTACACCAAATATACTATAGTAAGTTGACTCCTTACTAACTATACACTAGTAGATAGTTTTCAAATATAGAGAGTTAATAAATAAGGCGATTGGACAGGGTATTCATCTATTAGTGGCCATAAATTATGAAGCATGCTGGAAATGATGGACTTTGGGCTAGTTAGTAATCTCTTGGACCACTTCAAACTGAAAAAATTGAATCTCTTTGACTAAATAAACACTACAGTATTCTTTTAACAGTAAAGAAAAGATTGTTTTGGAAGATAATAACAATTAAATATTGTTATGCCAACCAAATCCTGATGATCTTTCCTGGTAAGATATCACTGCTACTGCCTTCTTAGTGTTAGGTAATGGCAGTTAGGTAATGATCAGAATCTTATCTATCAAAGGTAGGGTCGCAATCTCACCAGTTTGTATAACAGTTCTGCAAAGGGTCGATTTAAATGAATGAAAACTGCACAGCAGTGGTACTGTGTGGATTACACCCAGTTTCCTGAGAAATAAAGCTTTGTTTCCCCTCTTCTTTTTTTAGTTTTGTGTGAGTGGACTGTTTTATATGCAACAGACGCTCTCTGCCCATGATGATGGGTTTACACTGCTATGTTCATCATACTAAATAGGCCTAGCCAGTTTAATCTTAATCTGTTTAAACATCTGTCATAAATTCAAATGATTTTCCTAAAGAAAGAAAATCAATAGAAAGAATCACCTATATTGATTTGGCTGGTGGTTTTCACCCATTGTGTGGTTTTTAAATATTCATGACAAAATAAAGCCCAAGTAACTGCTGCTTAAAAAGAGACAGCAGGCCCCTTTTTTGTTTCACAATTAAAAGAGAAGTGTGGTGATTGGTGTGGTATTTATTATGAAATGATGACAAAGGGGTACCAGTGGTTTTAATAGTTTTAGCTTACAGGAGCGGCTGTTAATTTTGTCAGCAGAGTTGCAGGTGAAATAATGCACATTGGATAAATAGTCTGTATTGGTTTAACTGAACATAATATATAGTGTGTTCTGGAGTTGTTTGTCTCAATAGACTATAGTAATCAAAAGTAATGAACCTATTATGTGCAGGACCTTGGAGAGCATAGAATGGCAGTAAAAGTGTGGCACATAAAAGGTTTATTAAAGGAAATTAAAGTCCATCATTGCCACACCTGCTCCCCTATTATAAGTCTATGGCAGGTCAGTGCCTTCAATCACTACTCAGCATCAGCGAACAGAGCCATGTTTCCCATTACCATTGCAGTCACATTGCAACCAATCCCGTCTATGATTTGAATGGCAGCAAACAACTACAGGCAAGTTTCAGTTTCTGTTCAAACCAACACCTTATTTTTAATCACTCTGTTGCTAATCATTAGCTGTAAATCAAGCAGATAAAAATATGACATTCTGTTTCCCACCGTGGGTACTGCTGAAAATATATTTTTCTAGTTTCAGATTTCATGAGACAAACACAGAAGCAACAGAGTTATTCAAGTATTTGCATAACATTTTCAAAAATCTGCTCAAGCATTTGACTGCTTGTTTATTCCTGTAAAAAGCTATTTAGGTCATATGTCATGTACCATATGTTCCATGTCTCATGTAGTCCTCTGTAATAATTAGCTGGGGAAAAAGAGAGGCACACAAATGTTTTTTCATCTTTCAATTGGTTACCATCTTGAAAGGGGATGCGTTCTCTGCATTGTGTCAACTGTACAATTAAGCTTAATATATGTAGTATATTCTTCAACTTTTGACCAAGGAAGATCTGTACACTATTCTTAAAATGATTAGGTGAACAAGGGTTTAGGAGCAAGGTCAATGAACAAACCATACACATATTTTGAATTTCAGTACTGGTAGATACTAAACAAAGTTGTAAGTCCTGTTTGCATTTCAGACAGCCACTGCTTTTCTGCTCAAATAGAAATGACAGCAGAAAAGCTGCACAGAAAGTCCCTCTGATGCATGGGAAGAAACACTACTAGAAACTAGAAATACATGAGTAATTTAGAGAAAATGAATTCAGCAAAAGATCTTTGGCTAATTTGCACAACCAATTTTACATGGTGATAGATAAGCTAAGTGAGTGAACTTTGAGGCCTGGTGCACATGCTATGCTTGCCATATAACATATTCTCACAATACAGATCCGTGTGATGAGCCATACTGCATGCTGGAGCAGTGGCATGAAGAAAACACAACATGGAAGCTGCTTCAGGCAGGGTCCATGATGAACGGAGACCCTCCCTGAGTCTTTCTCTTGAACAAATGGGAGGTGATTGATCACAGGCCCAGAATCTGGGTTTGTTTGTTTGCATAACATGAGACCGGGTCTCACGATCAGTGAGACCAGGTTTTCCTGGTGAGCGGGAAGAGCAGGGAGCCCTGGGCGGCCAGATCGGCCACCCACACGATGTTCGGCTCTGTGACAGAGCTGAAAGGGGGGGGAGTGGGGGCCGTGTGGCCCCCGCAAGCCTCAGTATGCCCTGTGCGACTGCGCAGGGCATACTGGGGAGACCCCCGAGCCAGGAGGCGGCTTTTCGCCTCCTGGCTGGGGGTTTATTCGTGAGTAGGTGCAGCGCGAAGGCACGCTGAGGCTACTCATGATTGTAAAAAGCAGGTTTGCAGGAGCACTCGCTCCACAAACCTGCTTTTTAGCAGGGGTTCTCGAGCGGGTTGCCCACTCAAGAACCACCGGGCTCAGCTGCGAGCCCGGTGGTTCTTACGGTCACCAAAAATCGGGCTAGCCTCTGCTAGCCCGATTTTTGCTGATCGTGAGAAGCACCCCATGGTCTCCTCGTTTTACCAGGCAACTACTCAACTCAATTCTAATAGTGGATTGTGTCCTTAAATTAGAGTACTTCTATTTATCAGGAGGAGAGCAACTATCCCAATCCAACTCCATCACAGCATCCCCCTAGTGGCTGTTACTTCTGATGTCTACCTTGTGTTTCTTTTTAGATGGTGAGCCCTTTTGGGACAGAGAACCATATGATTTGTTCATTTGTGGGGGGTTTTCTATGTAAACTGCTTTTTAGTTGAAAAGTGGTATATAAATAATCATAGTCGTCGTCATCATCATCTTTCAACTGGAGACCCTCAGAGATCTGTTATTAACCTTCTACTATGTTCACCCCTAAATGCTGTCCCTATGGTTCAAATCACATGTTTTCAGTCATATCTATATGCACTGATGAAACCCAGCTCTGTCTCTCTACCTCAGAATTCCATCCAAGCCCACATATCCAACTGCTTGTCTGATATTTCCATGTGGTCATTTTGTCACCATAAACGTAATGGCCCACATGTTCCACAGTGTTAGGAGAGTAGAGCAAGAGCTGTGTCCTCTCAGAGAGACTGCTGTGGTGCTCAGCCAAAGCTTGTCCCACAGCTGAGTTTTTGCAAAGTGGGAGGGAAGCAATTTTTGAGAGAGCAGTGAAATTTACTCCCTCTCCCTCTGCATGCTCTCAGCTGTGGAACAAGCTTTTGGCTAAGCTCTGCAGCAACCTCTCTGAGAAGGTGCAGCTCTTGCTCTGCTCCCTTAATGCTGCGGAACATGTAGGTCAGTATGTCCAATACCAAACCTCATTTTTTTCTTTCAAGCCTTCCTGTCCCCACATGCCATTCAATCACCATCTAGCCCATTGACCAGGCATGAACCTCTGGCTATATTTATTTATTCCTCTCTCACCTTTTTCAGTCTGTTGCCAAAGCATGCCACTTCTTCCTGTATAACACTGCAAAATATCTGTTCTTTCATATCTGTTCCCTTTCATATCTGTTCAGATATCTTTCATATCTGTTCCCTTGTGGTGGCGGGCGGGGGGACACACAAACCTCTGATTTATACTCTGGTCATCCCCTGCATTGACTATAGCAATATTCTCCCATCTGGCATTTTTTGGTTACATATTGGCTCTCTCACTTCTCTCCAGAAGTCTTCTGCAAAATATGTTCACATCTCTCATTGCACATTACACTGGCTTTTCCTATCCACTCCCACATTCAGTACAAACCTTTCACCTTCATCTTCAAAAACCTACATAGCCTTGCGGCCTACTTCTCCAGCTCTGTATGCTGATATATCCACACCTATGTACCTCCAGCTGCACCACCATGAAATATCTGGAGGTCTCTTACTTGCTTAAGTTGCCCTTTCTCCACTGTTGCCTGTGTAGGATCCTTAGGTTGAAGCTATACAAATCCCCACCCCCACCCTCTTTTTTGCCTTTTAATTAACTGCTTCTCTCTCTCCTTTCCCCCCACTCTGATTTAGTAGCTGGTTAAAATATTAGGGGAGCCACCTAATGGCGCAGTGGGGAAGCAACCTGATCAGGTGCTGTTGGTTCGAATCCTCGCTGCTTTGTTTCCCAGAATATGGGAAACTCCTATATCGGGCAGCAGTGATATAGGAAGGTGCTGAAAGGCATCATCTCATACTGCACAGGAGAAGGCAATGGTAAACCACTCCCATATTCTACCAAGAAAACCACATGGCTCTGTGGATGCCAGGAGTCAACACTGACTTGACAGCACAATCTTTTAAAATATTAGGCATGAAGATGAACCAAACTGAGGGATCATGAGCAAAATAAGAGGTTTACAAGGTTTATTTTCATGATGGAAAGTTTCTTGTAAATCCAGATCAGTGTATAACGATTTAAAGGTTTTAATTAGATGACGTGTTGTTATTCTCTTCTCAGTCATTTATGTTAGCGGCTAGACTTTGGGCTTAGTTATTTCCCTTCTTCAGCTTTAAACATACTTTTCGCTTTGGGAGTGATTTCTTCACTTTCAGTTGTAGGCTTGACTGTTAAGCAAGCTCCTCATAAAATAGTTACTTTGCCTGTAGATTATTGTGGGCATAGCAATGTTGGAGTGGGCCCTGAGACAAAAAGTGAAGATGGGCCCTTCCCCTGCTGCTTCTTCTTCAGAAAGGTGTGAGAGGAAGACCTCAATACCCGTTGTTTGGGAGCAAGAGCAGGAGAGAGGGCATGCCCCATTCAGCTCTTGCTTGTGGGCTTCTCAGAGGCATCTGGTGGGCCACTGTGTGAAACAGGATGCTGGACTAGATGGGCCTTGGGCCTAATCCAGCAGGGCTGTTCTTATGATCTTATGAGACCAAAGAGCAAGCTGTCACCAAGCTGGTGGACCCCCCTTCCTTAGGCTCCCATGGACATTTCCATCCCATTGTTAATTTGTAGCTTTGCCCCATTGTATAACCTTGAAGCAGGCTCAGACCCTCTGAAGTAACTGCATTGCTTATCTGTTGTCTGGAAATTATCTGGAAGGATGTAAAATTCTTTATTCCTTTTCTCCCTCCCTCCTTTCCATTTGACAACAGTTCTCTAGTCTGCTTTCTTTACCTTGCCTATCCCTTTTCTCTTGTTCTCTTACAGCTCTACCCTCTCTCACTGCTCCCACTGCCAGTGCCAATCATTGAATCTTATCCTTGAATCTTACCTGCCCTCTCCCTTCACAGCAGCCTATCCAATTTGTAGTCATACTCCCTTAGAAACTGAATCTTTCTAGCAACCATAAGAACATAAGAAGAGCCCTGCTGCATCAGGCACAAGGCCCATCTAGTCCAGCATCCTGTTTCACACAGTGGCCCACCAGATGCCACTGGAAGCCTACAGGCAGGAGTTGAGGGCATGCCCTCTCTCCTGCTGTTACTCCCCTGCAACTGGTACTCAGAGGCATCGTGCCTCTGAGTCTGGAGGTGGCCTATCACCCTCCGACTAGCAGCCACTGATAGACCTCTCCTTCATGAAGTTATCCAAACCTCACTTAAAGCCATTCAGGTTGTTGGCTGTCACCACAACATGTGGCAGGGAATTCCACAAGTTGATTAGGCATTGTGTGAAAAAGTACTTCCATTTGTTGGTCCTAAATTTCCTGACAATCTATTCCATAGGACGACCCCTCAGTCTAGTGTTAAGTGAGAGGGAGAAAAGTGGATTTCTCTCTAACCACTTTCTCCTCACCATGCATGATATTATATACATCTATCATTTCTCCCCACAGTTGTCTTTTCCCTAAACTAAAAAGCCCGATGTGTTGCAGTTTTGCCTCATAAGAAAGGTGCTCTAGGCCCCTGATCATATTGGTTGCCATCTTCTGAACCTTTTCCAGTTCTACAATGTCTTTTTTGAGATGTGGTGACCAGAACTGTACACAGTACTCCAAGTGTGGCCACACCATAGTTTTATATAAGGGCATTATAATATTAACAATTTTATTTCCAATCCCCTTCTTAATAATCCTTAGCATGGAATGGGCCTATTTAACAGCTGCTGCACATTGAGTTGACACTTCCAATGACCTGTCCATCATGACCCCAAGATCCCTCTCCTAGTCAATCACTGACAGCTCAGATCCCATCAGCCTATACTTGAAGTTTGGTTTTTTGCCCCAATGTGCATTACTTTACATTTGCCAACATTGAAACGCATTTGCCATTTTGTTGTCCACTCACCCAGGTTGCAGAGATCCTTTTGGAGCTCCTCACAATTTGTTTTGGATTTTACTACCATAAATAGTTTGGTATCATCTGCAAATTGGGCCACCTCACTGCTTACCCCAACTTCTGGATCATTTATGAATAAATTAAAAAGCACTGGTCCCAGTACAGATCCCTAGGGGACCCCACTTCTTACTTCCCTGCATTGTGAAACCTCTCCAGTTATACCTACCTTTTGTTTCCTCTCATTCAACCAGTTAGCAGTCCACACATGTACTTGTCCCCTTATCCCATGACTGCTAAGTTTTCTCAAGAGTCTTTGATGAGGAACTTTGTCAAAAGCTTTTTGGAAGTCCAGGTATTCTATGTCAACTGAATCACCTTGATCCACACACTTGTTGACACTCTCAAAGAAGTCCAAAAGGTTGGTGAGGCAAGATTTACCTTTGCAGAAGCCATGCTGGTTCTCTGCCAGAAAGGCCTGTTCTTCTATGTGCTGTACAATTTTATCCTTGAGGATGCTTTCCATCAATATGTCTGGAATGGATGTTAATCTAACCAGGCTGTAATTTCCCGGATCGCCCCTGGATCCCTTTTTGAAAATTGGTGTTACATTTGCTACTTTCCAGTCCTCCGGTACAGAGCCTGGTTGTAGGGATAAGTTATATATTTTAGAAAGGAGGTCGGCAATTTCACATATGAGTTCTTTAAGGACTCTTGGATGGATGCTGTCTGGCTCTGGCCATTTGCTAGTTTTCAATTTTTCCAGACAGTTTAGAACATCAACTCTTCACTGTCATCAAGGGATAACAGTGTCCTACTAATTCTCACTGTTCCACCATGTTTCTGTCATGCCTATATCTATTTTTCCCCCATTAGCAACCAAGCACTCCAGCTCACTCATCTTGACTCTAACTGGCTAATTACCTGCTAATAGCCACTGCAGTACAACCACCAAACTATCAAATTAGCTTTTTGTTCTCAATTTCTTCCTCAGGACTCTTCATACTGCCCTTTAGACCTGGAACTCCATCCCAGACTACCTACATTTTGCTACTCTTTCCCTTAAAATCCTTCTTCAAAACACACCTCTTTGATGACTCCTTTGGCATAACCCCCTTTGAGCCAGTTCAGATAATATTGCCCCCACCCCCGAACTGGCTTACACAATTAATAGCCGGGGGGATAAAATCAAAACCATGCACCTGATGTCTTTTCCAGATGTCCCAGGATCCTCCCAGCATGTTCCTTTATTAAGTGGCAGGGCAGTTTGTCCAGATCACCATTTTGCACACAGTCCAAGAGCTACTGAATAGGAATGTGCACCGAATTGCTTCAGTGCACATCGAAGGGTGGCAAGGGGTTGCCTTAAGAGGAAGTGGGCAGGTCCTACCTGCCTGTCCTCCAAGTCCCCACCATCCCACCATGGTGCTATTGAAACAGAAATACCTCCATGCAAGCGGCAGCTTGTGCCACTCACTCCTTGGCCCCACAAATGGCATTGACATACGAGACGATGCCGCATGAGGGATGCCAGGGGAGGCATCCCATCGCATTCCATCGCCGCGGCATTTTAAAGGAGCATGCAGCACAAGCTGCCGCTTGCACTGAGGTATTTCCATTTCAACAGCACTGCGGCAGGGCAGTGGGGACTTGGAGGATGGGCAGGTAGGACCTGCATGCCTCCTTTTAAGTGAACCCCTTGCCCTGCACCAATTTGTTTTGTCACCAGGGAGCCGAAAGCATTTCGGTGCCTCTCCAAAGAGGTGCCGAAATGCTTCAGGCTCATCTCTACTACTGAAGTTTAAACTGTAAGCTCCATGGGGCAGGGATCTGGCTTTTTGATGTTACTTTGCAAAGCACGATGCATACGGACAGTGCTAGCTAAATAAATAAATGAGAGGAGGAAAAACAGAAGCCTCTCAAGCCATATCGCCTATCCAGATGACCTTGAAGTGATCCTGTATAGAATCTGTGTTATTATAGTAGGCAATGAGATACTGAGACATTAGTTGGGGCGCTAACTGAAATTACTAGTAAAACACACATTTCAATATGATTGTCCACTTTTGCAATGTTGTAGATTCAGTTATACATTCAATTGCAGATGAGGAATAATCTTAGAAAAGTCACAAGTTCCATTGTGATGGCTATGTAAAAATGGCATCTTTTTGTTTTCATATTCATACTTTTCCATATTCTATAGTAGAAACCAGATGGCATTGTTTCTGTGGTTTTTAAGAGGGAGGTATATATTTGTGTACATTAAAATACATTCTACATAATGTATTAGTGCAGTAGGTTTATTTATACTTATATTACATTTTAATGTTATCTGTGTTATACTTCTACACATACAGTAAAACAAAATACTCATATGTTTACCTTCAGCTGTGTTTTACACAGAGAAGGATGAAATGCATAAATCAAATTCAGCATTAGCGTTTGCAATTTGCTGTTATATGGGAAATGATTCAGGAAGCTCAGAAGCCCTTCATCACTGGTGGTCAGTTAAGAGCATAAGAACATGATACTAGCAGTCTTGCCACTATAGTTAAGATGGAGGGTAGTTTGAACATTCCACTCTTAGAAGCCCTGAATATTCTATTGCTTATAAAATAAAAACCATTTGTATGATCTGCCTGGCCATCAGCATACATTCCTTGGTGACAAGAAACACCTCCCCGGCAACTTTGGTGAAGATCTGTTGAAAAATGATTTAGATAGAGCAGTTCAAAGTTTTTCTCTTTTGAAGACGGGTTTAAAGATTAGGGACATTCTTTTGGATTGAGGAAGTGGTATTTAAATGATTTTGTAGTCCATTTGCATGGTTTAACCTTTAACCATCAACCTTTAGATGGCATGCCAGAAAAGTGCCTTTTGTAAATCGCTCTGGGACCCAGTCGATGGTTATTTCAGAATTGATCCTCAAAGTAGCATTTTAAGAGGCTGAAAAATGGTTCTTTACTGCTAAAAGAATTTGTGCAGTAGGACTTTTGAAGCTGTGGTGCCCACAGCATTGCCCACAGCCAGTATGGTGGTGAGCTCCTCCCCTGTTTGAGCCTTGGGACAACAGCCCTTCAGTTCTTTTCTTCCCCATTGCAGCTATACCATTTAATACTGCTAGTTTGCCTTAGAAAAAGCACTGTTCAACTCTGGCCATTGGTTACTCCATGGCCATTGGTTCTTCAAAACCACTTGTGTTTCATCCCGAACTTTAGCCAAAATGGGCACACTGCTCTGTGCAGCCAGGTATAAGCAGGAGGCAGGTGTATGGAGAAGCACTCCATTTAGGTAAGCTGTGAAGGGCTGTTTTGAACTCCTCTAGGCTGCAGTGTATTTATTTATTGTTTTTATTATTAAATTTATACTCCGCCTTTCATTAAGAAAATCCCAAGGTGGCTGTGGGGGGATGTATGTGTATGTGGGGGGATGGCTGCTGGGTGGGGGCTGCGGGGTGTGTGTGTGTGTGTGTGCATGCGTGTGTGTCGGTCATCAGTTCTTCAAAACCACATACATTTCATCCCGACCTCTAGCCAAAACTGATACACTGCTCTGTGCAGCTGGGTGTAAGTGGGAGGCTGGGGAAAGGAGATGCACTCTGTTTAGCTAGGCTGCAAAGGGCTCCTCTAGGCTTCAGTATGCATGTGTGTGTTAGGGTTGCCAACATTCTGTTGCCCAAATATGGGACACGTCGGGGGGTGTCTCAGGGGTGGGGCCATCATTTCTGCATGCGCTGGCTTGGCCCCATGTGGGAACTCCCCAAGACCAGTCTGAAGCACTCCCACAGTCCTGCCACTGGGTCCTGCCGTCTCGCTCACTCACTCATCCCAGCCTCCCTACCACTAGGCCTATCCTAGCCTGCTCAGGCCTGATCCATTGCCAGGGATCCACAAAATGCAGGCAGTGACAGCTCCATTCTGATGCGCCCTTCCCTCAGCTGAGACCACTTCGGAGTTAGCAAGGGGCCAATCAGAACACAGTGGTTGGATCATGTGGTGCAGCGAAAGCCAATCTGATGCTGGTAAAGACACTAGGAAGACCAAGAATTTGGGCAGGGAGACTTGTGCTTATTGTGGCACAGCATTGCTTCCACCACACTCCAGCTTCAGTTTTTTTGTTTTAAGGCTCCATGCAGCCATACTTTGCCTTGGTCTTTCAGTTGGACATTGGGCTGGGGAGGGATGCATCCAGGCAGAAATTTTAAAGGAGCAGTTTCTCTAATCACTACCTAGAGATGCCCCTGATGAATTTCTGTCTGTTGCACCTCTGATCAAGGCAAAGTGTGGGTGCAGGAACCTCATTTCTAAAGTGATCATCATATACCAGACTGTACAAAGTATTTACAGCTTATATGTTGTGGAAATTAAGATGGGCACCTTAACTTGCAATTTCCATTCTTTTTAGAGCACGAGTGAAAATGTAAAGCGTCTTAACTCTCATCTTAAATGGAAGGTTTTTGGATTACTGAATAAGAACATAAGAACAGTCCTGCTGGATCAGGCCCGAGGCCTCTCTAGTCCAGCATCCTTTTTCACACAGTGACCCACCAGATGCTTCTGGGAAGCCCACAGGCAAGCGCTGAGGACATGCCCTCTCTCCTGCTGTTGCTCCCCTGCAACTGGTATTTAGAGGCATCTTGCCTCTTAGGTTGGAGGTAGCCTATAGTCCTCAGACTAGTAGCCATTAATAGACTTGTCCTCCTTAAAGCCATCTAGGATGGTGGTTGTCACCACATCTTATGGCAGAAGACATATTTCCTTTTGTCGGTGCTAAATTTCTTGGCAATCAGTTTCATGGGACAATCCCTAGTTCTAGAGTTATGTGAAAGGGAGAAAAAATTCTCTCTAGCCACTCTCTCCAAGTCATGCATAATTGTACAGACCTCTATCATGTCTCCCCTCAGACTTTTTTCTAAACTAAAAAGCCCCAGGTGTTGTAGTTTTGCCTCATAAGGAAGGTGCTCTAGGCCCCTGATTATCTTGGTTGCCCTCTTCTGCGCCTTCTCCAGTTCTATAATGTCCTTTTTGAGGTATGGTGACCAGAACTGTACACAGTACCCCAAATGTGGCCACACCAAAAATATGTACAAGGGTGTTATGATATTAGCAGCTTTATTTTCAACCCCCTTCCTAATAATTCCAAGCATAGAATTGGCCTTTTTACAGCCGCCGCACATTATGTCAACACTTTCAAAGAACTGTCCACCATGACCCCAAGATCTCTCTCCTGGTCAGTCACTGACAGCTCAGACCCCATCAGCATATATGTGAAATTGTTTGTTGGGGTTTTTTGCCCCAATATGTGTCACTTTACACTTGCTTACACTGATCCGCATTTGCCATTTTGTCACCCACTCCCCCAGGTTGAAGAAATCTTTTTGCAGCTCCTCACAATCTGTTGTGAATTTCACTACCCTAAATAGTTTGGTGTCATCTGCAAATCTGTCCATCTCGCTGCTTACCCCAACTTTTAGATCATTTATGAATAAATTAAAAAGTGCTGGTCCCAGTTCAGTTCTTTTAATGGTCTTCTCTAAAAAATGCAGGTGTTGCTTGCTAGAATATTGGCATGCCAGTGCCATGGAAAGGCAATGTGCTAAATGAGTATCATTTCTAACACTGTCAGGATTCTTTCATGTAACTTTGCTAGGGAAACAAGTTTTTCTTTCTCAAACTGCGGCTTTGATTATTGACAAAAAGTCAACAAGACTTCCAGCATACTGGTATATGAAATCAATAGGCCAAGGTTATATAATGTTCCCACAATTTCATTTTTTCCCTCATCTTCCCTTATCTTGCCAGATATGTACACTGCCAGTGAAGTTCTCTGTTGGTCTGGTGTCCTACTATGCTTTTTGTTTTTGCAGACAAATTTGTAAGCCAACTGGAAGCAGAGTGAGACACCAGACCAATTTGCAATTTGAGTCAACTCTATTTCACCTTCTCTGCAAGCGTGCTTTATCAAATCACCACCTTTTTGTTCATATTTATTTATTTATTCATTTATTTATTCAACATTTTTAATTCTGCCCAAAACTTAAGTCTCTGGGCAGTTTACAAGCCTATATGTCAATAGAGTCTGCTTTCCATAAAGTTTTAACTTTTGGTTGCAGAAAGTGTAAGGGAAACTTTACAGTTCAGAGTTATGTACGTTATGCACATCTGCACTGTTGCTCCTGAGGAGCTGTGTCATCTGCACTTTGTACATTTTATTCAGGTCCTTCATTTGAAATACTTGTACATTTTTATCCATTCTTTTCATATCTTCTGTGTCAGTCATTAGAGCAGCATTAAAGGACCTTCTTACCTATATTGTAAATATAGATTAATTGACATTAAATGATAGGTTGTTAGGTGAACCTGAACACTAAAGAAAAATATATATTGTGTGTGGCTCTGACCAACTCTCATGAGTCAGTTGTTCTTCATTAGCTTCCTCTTCTATCTGTTTTGTTTTTCAGAAACATAACCATGATAAACTAATAAGAATAATTATTGACATCCAGTCTACTGTTGTGCTAGTGTAACAAGATAAGTTGAGAACACTTAAGAAGTTTGCAGAACTGCACTATTGTGATAATCTAAGATGTTCCACAACTGCTAGTGGAAGACAGTCTTCCACTACAAGTTTTGTGCAATTGGTTGATCAGTGTATTGTGCAAGTGACTGGGTAAGTGCATTGTGGAATCTGCTGTGCAACTACATTTTCCACTAGCACAAGGACTATTCTGGAATAGATATTCCTTTCCTTGCACCAGGGAGGAGAACTGGTCTTGTGGAGGCAAGCATAACTTGTCCCCTTTGCTAAGAAGGGTCTGTACTGGTTTGCATTTTAATGGGAGACTACAATATGAGCAATACAAGATATTCCCCTTAAAGGATGGGACCACTCTGGGAAGAGCACCTGCATGCTCGCATGCAGAAGGTTCCAGGTTCCCTCCCTGGCATCTTTAGATAAGGCTGAGAGAGACTCCTGCCTGTAATCTTGGAGAAGTCCCTGCCAGTCTGTGTATACAATACTGATCTACATGCACAAATGGTCTGACTCGGTAGAAGGTAGCTTCCTATGTTTCCATATAGGAATGTGGAAATCAATTTGAATTCCAAATGATTCAACTTGAATCTGGGTGATTCAATTGATTCAAATTTGAATCAAATCATCTTTTAAAAGGGCAATTTGATTTGAATTGAATTCTTGGAATTCAATTCGAATTTGCTTTAAGAGCCATTGGGTACCTTTTAAAAAACCATTCAGTTGATTTTTTACAAAGTGCCAAAATAGGGTCAATGAATTCAAATGAATTCAAATTTTAAAACCAGATTTGAATTTGATTCAAATTCAAAATAAATTTTCAGAGTTCAATTTGAATTTGAAGCAAATTGAAAAATTTGTTTTGTGTACATCACTATTCCTATGTCCTTGCTCTGTGTTCTTGCATTAGCAGAACAGCATTATGCTCATGCAACACTATTCTGGATGTAGGTCCACAAATATTAAATGTGTTTTAAATTGAAATATATTCAGTGTATGTTTAAAAATAAATTGCTTGACCTCAAAAACCACACAGATGACACTACACATTCTTATATGTAATCTAGAAAGATTTAGAACATGAAAAGCAAAACAAAGCAAATGGTGTTTCCCCCCAAGATGGCTTCAGATCTGAAATTTGCTGTACAGCTGGTATCTGCAGTCCTGCAAAATCAGACCTTTGAATCCCAACTTGCAAAATGTTTACGTTTGTTTTATCATCTAGCACTTCAGCTATGTGTAACTCCTTGTACAGTACAGAGCTATGCTTGTTAGACATTCTTTTTTAAGGAATATGCCCAACATGACGAGGTGAGTCACACGAGCATTGTGAGGTGCCAAAAGGAGGTCTGTGAGGAGATCCAAAGGCAGCCCTTGGCGTCCACATCAGCCACCCACACGGGGCATCCTGGAGAGACCCCCAAACCCAGGAGGCTGCTTGCAGCTTCCTGGCCGGGGGTCTACTCATGTGTCACCACATGCCGTGGCGACACATGGCCAAAAAGATGGGGTTAACGGAGTGCTTGCTCTGTTAACCTCGTCTAAGGGGAGGGGTATTTATGAAGGTTTGCTGCCGGGAGACGCATGGCTCCCATTGCAGCACACGATTGGCCAAAAGCAGGCTAGGCTCCCTTAGCCCACTTTTGGGTGATCATGAGAATAGCCTTGATGTCTCTTAGTTCTGAAATTATAATTGGACAAAGATTACTGTATGTAATAGGGCACATGAAGCCAAGGAGTCTACTCTTCCATGATCTTTGTGTAGAAGCTTGAGAGGGCAGTTTGTAGTTCAAAAGACCAAGAATGTCTATGTAAACTACTTAGGAATCATCTACCAGTGGCTGTGTGCAGCTACATTATGATTTGGAGCAAAATGACTGTTCATAGCTATCTATTGCTGCGGTTTGAAAGTGAGTATAAACAATCCAGAATACTAAATATATTGCTTACAGGCCAAATCAAGCCTTTCCTGGGCTCTTCTGGGCTTTCCCCCCATAAATGCTTTTCCTCCCAAACAGCTGGCATGAATGTGCATTATCCTCTGGTGCCTGTGAAGATTTGTATGGCCAGATAGGGGAGCAGGACCCTGGTGGACTGGATGTAGCCAGAGGACAGATATTTTCTGCTCCTAAATGAATCCACGATGCACTCCCTCCCTTTAGTATATAATGCCATATTATTGGCAAAATATGTTGGCAAACTTAAAGTTCTAAGTGAAGCATTCCAGCAACATCAGCTCAATGGAACCGATTTTTATTTCTACCAAGGAAAAAGATGAACAGTTCTGTTGCCTTTGGAATAAATGAAGCTTTTTCCAAGAAAAAATATGCCACAGGAAATAAACAAGTCAAATACTCCCAACTAAACCCCTCAAATTTGTTGACCGCTGATTTTCACTTAATGTTCTGTTCTATTATGACATAATAATCTCAAGGTCTCTCATCACAGGACCTTAAAGCAAAATAGGTATTTGATTTTCTGCTATCCATTCTTTATTTTGTTCCTTTCATTAAGTAAACGTGTGTGCTTGTGTCAAGATTTAGATCATTCATTGAATTAAGTTCAGATGACTGTACTCTTAGTTGGAACATTTTCCCCAGGACTAGTTGCACATCCTCACCTCAAACCATGGCCCCTTTATATTTCTGAGATACTGTAATTAGATCTCTAGATCAAAACCTGCCATTATTTTTCCCCCTGGTTTATAGCCAAGTACTACCAGAAGCTCTTATATTTTTCCAACTCTTGCTTGAATGGGGAAAAAAAAGTTTAAGAACAGCTGCTCCTGCAAGTTCCACTTTTCCAGTCTGAAATTTTGTTTAGTGGGCCAAAATTCATTTCAAAACTGAAGCCAAAATGTTCCATTTTGGAACTCGTAACTCCAACCTCAATTTACATGGTTGTGAATCACAACATTGCCTTGAAATACATGATAACTAAAAGAGACAAGATGTAAAGGGCAGTAAGACATTGCTATGCATTTTTCTCAATAAGTGCAAGCATTAGATAATATCCTATTTTTACCCATTGTTGCCATATTAATAATTGTGTGCTATGTTCAAAAATAGTTTACTATATGATAATCTGATAAATTGGGGAAAGGTCTTTCATTTCTGGCTTAGTAGTAGACATTCTCACTTTCTAGAAATCTTTTGAATTTTTCTGAGTGAACAATTTTGCATTAGACCAGAGTGATTAATGTTGGCAAGCTACTTTGAAAAATAGTTTTTAAGCAAAAATAGTTTTCTCTCTTTTACTCATTATTATTATTGTCGTTATTATTTTCATCTATATAGTGCCTATCCTAAAGCAGCTCAGGGTGGTTTACAATAAAAATTCCAGCCAACTAATTTTAAAATCCTTAAAACTACTTAAATATTATTAAAAGCCAGATTGAAAATATGGGTCTTTATAGCTCTCGCAAGTCTCCAAAGATGATAAAGCTCTTACACCCATAGGGAGTGTTCCACAACCTAGGGGCAACTGAGCAGGCCCAATCCGAAGTCGCCACCAGATGAACTGGTGGCATCTGAAGATGGACCTCTCCTGATGAGCTTAATGTTTTGAAGTCATTCTCTTCAAGGAACAGGCATAGTTGTCATATTAGCCAAAGCTGGTGAAAGGCGCTCCTGGCCATAGCCTCAGCCTGAGGCACCAGCATGAGATCAGAATCCAAGATCACTCTCAAACTGTGTACCTCTTATGTCTGGGGGAGTGAGACCCCATCCAGAACAGGAGATTCTGTTTCTCCCTCCAGATTGTCTCCCCCTGCACACAATGAGCACCTCCATCTTGCTTGGATTCAGCTTCAACTTACTATCCCTCATCCAGACCAGTACTTCCTGTAAGCAGACATTTCGGAAGATAATACCATTTCTTGATAATAATGATATGGAGAGTTAGATTTGGGTGTCATCAACATATTGATAACACCCAGCATCAAATCTCCTGATTACCTCACCCAGCAATTTCATGTAGATGTTAAGAAGAATTGGTGAAAGAATTTAGTCCTGAGAGACTCTATGTAACAACTCCCATTTCAAAGAGCAACTGTCACCAAGTGCCACCATCTGAAAGATGCAAGGCAGTGCCTCCTATTCCCATATCCCTCAGGCAATCCAGAATGATACCATCGTAGATGGTACCGAAAGCCGCTAAGAGATCCAAAAGAATCAACAGTCACAATCCCTCTGTCAATACCTGGTAAAGGTCATCTATCAGGCCGACTAAGACCATCTCAACCCCATAGCCCACCCTAAAGCCAGTTTGAAATAGGTCTAGAAAATCAATTTCATCTAAGGTTGTTTGAACCTAGTTAACCACCACCTTCTTGATCACCTTATCCAACCACAGGAGGTTGGACTGGCCTATAATCATCCATCACCAAGGGAACTAGAGCTGGCTTCTTAAAAAACAGTCTAACCAGAAGAGGTCTAACTTAAGAAGAGGTCTAAACATTACCAAAGGATCTAGAACAGGCTTCTTAAGAAGAGGCCTAACCAAACAAGGAGGCACCCTGTCCTCCCTCAGTGAGGCACCGATGATGTCAACTCTTGGTAAGATGAGATCAGCAATGTAGGGCAAGGATCCAGAGAAGAAGTGGTAGGCCGTACCACTCCAAGCAGTAATTGCAATTAGTAATTGTATCTTCAGGATAGGTGCTTGAATGTGTTTTGCTGTAATTTCATGAGCATTCTTGCTGAATCAAGTGGGGGGAAATGGGTCTTACTATGTTGCATGTGGCTTGCAGTTTCTGTTGGGGCTAGGACCCTGGCAGCATCAGCTCTCATCTGCAATGCCTCATAGTGACCACTGCAAGGGGTGGGCATTGGGGTAATGGATAAAAGTTCTGGGCTCCTCCTCTCTTTGTTCTTCTAGTGTTAGTCTCCATTTTGTCTCTCCAGAGATGGCTACTTTTTTGGTCTCTCTCTTCAGGCATGAGCTACAGCTGAAATTAAACTGCAGGCTTTTTCACATTCATTTGTAACCTTTTCTTTAAATAAATCCTTGTAGTTCTCCAATACTAACTGTCTCAAGACCTCTTGCTTTGCTACTTTCTCACCAAACTGGTTTTGCTTTGCTATTTGGGGATTGAACTTCCATTCTTCTCCTGGGCCCAGAAGCCATTAAATAAAAGAGAAAAGCCTAGAGAGTTCAATAGAAAGCAAAGCAAAGAGAAAAGCTTTGAAAATGGAGGCAGCACAAGGATTTCAGATTACTTTAACATTGCAAGATCCTGAGCTCTGGTCTTTCAAGATGGAGATGCTCCTCAAGAGTCATGGACTTGGCAGTGTTCTGCACACCCAGTGCCCTGCTGATGCAGGAAAGGAGAAGAATGACTGGGACAGAGCAGATGAAAAGGCGTCAGGAATGATTTGCTTGGTGGTGAGTGACCCAATCTGAGTGCATCTAAGAGACAAAATAAAAATAAAAATGCAAAGAATATGTGGGAAACTCTGAAGGGATTATATAAAAAGAAGTCTGTGGTCCCCAAAGAGCATCTAGTAAAAAAAGTGAGCAATAAAAGACTTAGAGAAGGAGAAAGTCGGTCCAAGCACATACATGAAATGTTAGAAATATTTAGGCAACTGCAATCTCAAGAAGTAATTATGCCAGATGCAGTTTTGATGGGATTGCTATTGAATAGCTTGCCACATTACTTTGATAGTATGACTAGTGCCTTGGAAGTCAAGGACGATGCAGACTTACAGTTTGTAATTAACCATCTAGAGGACTTTGATTTTTGCAGAAGGGATGATAGGTGACCAAAGGAAAGTGAAGAAAATTAGGCTTGTACCCAAAACGTTTCAGAGGCCATTATGATGGCCTCCGAAATGTTTCAGTGCTGGGGGCAGTTTCGGTGCCGAAACGCCAATGGAGGTAGCACTTTAAGGGCGGGGGAGGGTGTACTCACCCCTCCTGCCGCATTTCCCCTGCCGGTGCGCTGTTGATTTTAAGCCCCTCAGGGCAGCAGCGTTCCTCCCTGCTGACCTGTTTCCCCTGTCGGCCGGAAGTGGCCGGAAGTCGCGAATACATGTGCACCCATCATGCGCGTGCGTGCACACGGCAGAAGGGTGCACGCGCACGCACAACGGACGCACGCTCACGACTTCCGGCCACTTCCGGCCAATGGGGGAAATGGGCCAGCAGGGAGGAATGCTGCCGCCCTGAGGGGCTTAAAATCAACAGCGTGCCGGCAGGGGAAATATGGTGGGAGGGGTGAGTACACCCTCCCCCGCCCTTAAAGTGCTACCCCCGTCGGCGCCGAAAGATTTTCGTGCACATCCCTAAAGAAAATGCATTTAGAACCTTGCAAAAAAATGAGAAATGTTGTACTTGTGGAAACCCCAAACACTTGCAGAATAAGTGTCTCAAGAATAAAGAGTTTGCAGACAAAACAAAGTTGCAAAGAAAGTGAGTCATCTGGGAACACAGAGTACAGAACTCACAAGCAATCAGGGACTAAAGCTAATAAGCAAAGGATATGCCTTGCAAGAGCAGATAAAGTTTTGGAAGCAAAGTCTGAGAAATGCAGCAGTGGCATTTGCATTAACTTGGGTGCTATAAGCAACTTGATTAAGGAAAGGGAGAGATTTATGAACTTAGATACAAGTTGTAAAATCCCTATATATTTGACAGATGAAAAACTGATGTATGCAGAAGAGAAAGGATCTGCACAGTTGCTCTGCAAACTGGAGAAAGGAGAAACTATTGGATTAACAATTGAAGAAGCTTTGCATTTGCCTACTCTAGAAACAAGTCTGATGTCTGTAAAATATGCTTCAGAAAGGGGCTATGAAGTAGAATGTAAAGGAAGGCACCATTTCATTATTCATAAAAAGGAACTGCTTGTGAAAGCAGTTTTACAAGATAATGGATTGTTTGAAGTAGAATGTGTGACTGAAAAGGCCAAAACTGTGAAGGAATGCATACACAAAGGATGTCTGAATTTGTGGCACAGAAGGTTAGGCCATAGAGATGCCAAAATATGTCATATATATTTTGTCATATAGAGAGAGAGATGTCAGGCTGAAAAGTTGAATTTGGTAAAGGGTCTAAAAATAGCCCCCTCCAGCACTGAATCAAAGTGTGCATGATGTATAAGAGCAAAGGCAACATGGCCTGCTTTTCTTCCATAGAAAGAAAGAGGAACACAGCATCCTTTGGATCTGATTCATAGTGATGTTTGAGGACCTATGCAAGTTAATACATCAGGAGGGAATAAATATGTTCTCACTTTCATTGATGACTATTCTAGATACACGTATACATACCTGTTTAGTGAAAGTACTAGAAAGACTAAAAGAATATGTTTCATGAGTGAGCAACAAGTTTGGGAGAAAGCCACAGATCCTCCACACTGACAATGGTGGCAAATACACTGGGAATGATGTCATAAGAGTCCTAAAGAAGTAGGGCATTGAACACCATAAGACTCTACCTTATACTCTGGAGGAAAATGGAATGGTGAAAACAACCATCCATTCTCTTATGGAAATGACCAGATGCATGCTTGTAGATGCTGGTTTGGCTACTAATTTTGGGGGAGAGGCAGTGATGACTGCTACTTACCTGCAAAACAGATTGCCAAAAAAGCCCACAGGGAAAATGCTGCATGAGGTGGAGTGGCTGCACAAGCTAATGTTGAATTTCAACACAGACAAAATGAAACTCACTGAGATGATTAGGATAATCAAAGCTGCATCAAGATGTCATAAATGGAGAAAATTAAATTTAGAACAAAACACATTGAAACCAAATATCATTATATGTGGGATGCACAAGAAAGAAGACTTTTAAAATTGATGCATTGCCCAAGTGAGCAAATGGCAGCAGACTAAGCCATTGCCCAGGGATTGTTTCAAAACCTTGAATGAGAAATTGGGACTTCTAGACTGTCACATCCTTGCTCTCAGATAGTGAGAAGGAAGGGGAAGCTGACAGCCCTTCAGCTGATGCAGGGGTGCCTGAGGGGCAGAGCCTGGTTGTCAGTTCCTAAGAGACAGCTGAGGCAGGTCTGGCTGATGTTTCAGAGCATGCACAGCAGTCTGAGGCAGCAGAGAGAGTGACAGACGAACCGGAGAATGAGCTTTGCAGGCAACCCCCACTGACTCCACAGCAGAGGCGTGTCACAAGACGGTGGACATAGCTGGAAACCATCAGGAGAAGTAAGTGCCTCTTGCAGAGCGCTGATAAGCCTTGAATCCCTGCCAGCTGAGAGTTATCAGCTTGGACTATAAAGCACGTCTACAGCTTGCAGTTAGCCACTAGAAGGCAATGTATGTCATCCCTGCTGTCAACAGCTTTCAGCCTGAGCCAGAGAGAGAGAAATATTTCCAAGGCATGTTTCGCTTCTGCAACCCAGTTTGGTCTTTTGGTGAACTATCATCCTAGACTTCCCTACCGGGTGGCCAGATTGCTGACATAAACAACAACATGAGCCAATGAGAAGGACTGTTGGAACTAGGACCCTGGCAGCATCAGCTCTCAGTTGCAATGTCTCATCGTGACCACTAGGGGTGGGGCAAGGTCATGGATAAAAGTGCTGGACTCCTACCCTCTTTGTTCTTCCAGTGTTAGTCTGTTTGCTATTTGGGGCCTGAACTGCCATTCTTCTCTTACAGTTACATCCTAAAGACAGACTATCTGATATTATAGTCAAGAGATTGTGTTACCAGAATTGTTTGTGTTTGCTGGATCTATGGTAGATAAAATGTCTTTTCCATGCTGCATAAATATCCTTGCACCCCAGCCTTTTCCTGGAGGAAGTGGCTTTGCCTGAACCAATGTTGAGAGAAGGCACCAGATTGCAGGGTTAGCTGGGCATTTGGAGCAGGGTATGACCAGCAGTTTGTGGGGCATATGCCCACCAATGTTTCAGTGACACTTTGTACAGCTCCTCTCCTTCTTACCCTGGTGAGCACAGAGTGGGCTTTGCTGGTTATCCATTTGAAGTCCAAGTAGGATTTGTTTTTGTCCTCTGACAGGTTGGCCAGGTTTGGATGTTTTTTTCACCTACTCTATTCTGTACCCTTTTTTTAATATAATTAGGTACTTAGGTCACAAGTGGCAGGTTCAGTGCAGGCAGAGAGTATGTAGGTTGATTGTTCTGTGAGCATCCTTGGGCTAGTTTGACAAAGTGGGGGGAGAGCTCAATCTTCAAAGGTAGGTGGTTCAAGGCCTTTGATTGGGACTCATTCCTGCTTCAAGGCGCCACCAACTTCAAAGGCTAATCAGCTTGTGTGTTGGGGTTGCCAGGTGCAAATGGTGAAAAAGTCGATATCCATCACCAAAAAAGTGCAAATAGAGGACACTTTTCAACAAAAAGTCTCTACTTTTTCTGTCACTGGTGCATGCATGGTGTCCTACTTGCTTGCTGTTCTCTACAACTACAAACATTTATAGATAGCGTTTCAAAAGAAGGTTTCTCAGTGTTTTTCACAGAAAAATAAATAAGGTGCTCCCCTGTCTCCAAAGGTCTCACAATTGAAAAAGAAACACAAGGTAACACCAGAAACAGCCACTGAAGGAATGCTGTGCTGGGGTTGTATAGGGCCAGTTTCTCTCCCCATGAGAAATAGAAGAGATTCAGCACTTTAAAAGCTGCCTTTTTACTCAGTTAATTGAATAAAGTTAATTAGCTAACTGCTAACTGAAAAATGTTAGTTCGCTAACTGGTAACTTCTTACTGCCACCACCACCGTCAACACATGAAGGAAGCAAGCTGCACCTGCCAGGCCCACCTATCAGTGCTCCTGCATCATGTGGTTCTGTAACCTGCCACTGAAGAAGAACCTCCACTCTGGCTTCCCCAATGGATAGATGGCCAGTAGGGAGGGAAAGGATCAGAGGAAGAGAAGCTGGTCATGAGAACAAAGTGTTCTGAGTGAACAAAATGTTTTAACTGCTCCCCAAAATAACTTCCAACACCACAACGCATGCAAAAAACGCCCCCATCATTTGGTCCCCCAAATAGTTGCATCTCCTCTATAAAAGTCCCAAGTTGGCAACCCTATTGAGTGGGGGGGGGGGCAACTGGCCATATCCATTTCCAGCACAGCATCCCTCCCAAGGTTGTTGCTGTTGTCTACCTTATGTTTCTGTTTTAGATTGTGAGCCATTTGGGGGCAGGAAACCATCTCTATCTATCTATCTATCTGTCTGTCTGTCTGTCTGTCTGTCTGTCTAAACAGCTGAGGAAATGTTGTTGAAAAGCGGTATATAAATAGTAGTCGTGGTGGTAGTCATAGGTGTGTGTGGCCTAAGGTAGGCCTGCACTGATGCAGGGTTGTGATGGAGAATTTTGTCTGCTGCCCTTTCTCCCATATGATGGTTCAGTGTCTTTATTGCCTCATGTCTTCTGGTGTGGGGGCAATGAGTTGTCTCGTGTTTATTCCATGTCTGACTACTCCATGCCACATCTCCACCAGACTCTATGCTTTCTTAAAGTTTTGTGTCAGAATCAACCTGATGCTATGTATGGCAAAGCTGTTCCTAATTTAATGGCACCAAGAAACTCTGTTGCACCAGTGTTATGTCTCCGTTCCCCTTTCGCCACAATACAATATGTCATTGCACTGTTTCCATAATGATTGCACATCAAAGTCTACAAACATTATTGAAGTATTGGAGCACTTTCCCTACACTGGGCCTAAAATATTTGGAGCACTTGTTAAAATGATGTGATAGTTTTATAAAATAGAACTAGAACTTAACTAGCTCACAGTCACACAGTAAAACTAGATTCAGAACAGACAAAATAAATGCATAATTAATGTATGGAATCTGCTGTTGCAAAATGTGAAGATGTCCATTAGCTTGGATGACCTTAATGGGGGATTGGACACATTCATGGAGGACAGGTCTATCAACAGCTATTAGTTATGCAGGTTCAAATGCAGTATGCCATTGAATACCAGTGGGTGGTGGGCATCAGTGGGGGAGGACTTTATGTGCTGTTTGTGGGCTTCCTGGAAGCATCTGGCAAGCACTGCTGGGAAACAGGATGCTGGATGTTGGTCTGAACCAGCAAGGCTCTTCTTATGTTTCCATTCTCAGCAATTATTTAACCTCATTGGGATCAGAATATAAATCTTCAGCAATCTCTTGTAGACATTGACACTTGTCCAGAAAGAATAATTAGCAATTGCATAATTAAATATTTTTCCATTATGAGTATCTTCTGAACTGTGCTTAAAAGTTATTCACAGATGGCATCTTATCTGAGTGACAAGATTAATAAGTTCTTGGCCTATTGAAACTTTGAAAGTCATGTTAACAATTCTCCCACTACCGCCTTCAATGGTGAATAGAATTAACGAAAGACTTTCTGTTACTGTTACAGATGGATGCAGATGGTGAAGATAAAAAGCTGCGCACACGCACAAGAGGAACCAAGGGTGAGTTAGAAGACCCCATCGACGACCCTGTGCCCATCACACCATGAAATGTAATGATTTCTGCACATGGTCCCAAATGTGTCGTCAGTGAGTCTACACCTTCCTTAGGGCTCATTTTAATCAAGTCAGGACACAAACTGCAGACATTAGGAGGTGAAATGTTATTTAATGTGTGTGGGAGTGAAAGGGGGAATAAAGATCTTGTTACTGTATGATCATTTTGGATAGATAATTTTTTTAAGCCAATTAATGCTGTTGGCTATTTTGACATAGAATTACTTTGACCATTCAAAAATGATTTTATAAATGGGAGCACTTTGATCAAAGTGAGAACGATCCCCTTCAAATAACATGCTGAATTGAAAAACTACACACATAAATTCCCCTTTGTTTCTGCTTTCTGCTGGATCAGTTCTGCTGAAAGAGAAAGAGGCCCTGCTTCTAAATAATAATAATGAAATTAGAATTGTTTCTCTCTGAAAACACTGCAATGTTCATACTGTTGTTAATTTCCCCCCCAAAATAAGAAGTTAAACTTTCTGTTCCTCTTTCATCAGTTAAGGAACAGATGGTAATGTAATATTGAGATTAAAAGGCCCCTTAATGATCTAAACATCTGGAAAACATGATTGACTCGCAATACAACCCCTTAAGGAAAATAACTTTTTATTATAATTGGTAATGCTTTTTGTGACCCTTGATTGTGAGTGGGAAATGGGCATATGTAAAATAAAATAAACAGGGACATTTTGTCTTCAGTGGAAGCAGATTTTAGTTGCAAAGTTTGCAACCGAACTTAAATGACTAGATGTAATGTTAACAAGTCTAATTTGTTAGTGTACTAGTTAGTGTGACAATGTGTACCCTAAGAGTAGTTTTCATACACAAGTCTCTAAAGTGCCTTTGAAACAACTCGTTATTTATACCATGGGAAAATATTGCGAATCCAGGCTAAAATGTGGGAAAGAGTAATTTCTAAATAAAATGTACATCTTGACCAGTTTGTAGCAAGGTTAATTTTCGGTGCTGCTTGTGGAAATGCCCTAAAATCTTATCTGTGCTACACTGCAGAACACAACTGGAAGACTGTTCCTTCTTCCTTTGAGACACAGTCACTTTGACAATGGGAAGACAATAGGAGAGGAGAGCTGGTCTTGTGGTAGCAAGCATGACTTGTCCCCATAGCTAAGCAGGGTCTGCCCTGGTTGCATCTGAATGGGAGACTTGATGTGTGAGCACTGCAAGATATTCCCCTCAGGGGATGAAGTCGCTCTGGGAAGAGCTGAAGATTTCAAGTTCCCTCCCTGGCTTCTCCAAGACAGGGCTGAGAGAGATTCCTGCCTGAAGCCTTGGAGAAGCCGCTGCCAGTCTGTGAAGACAATACTGAGCTAGATAGACCAATGGTCTGACTCAATATATGGCAGTTTCCTATGTTCCTAAGTCATTAGGAAGACTGTACAGCCTGCCCTGGTTTCATAGGCATCTTCATTACCTGAGCAGATGAGTGGGGGACCAGCAAAGGCTGAGAGCACTGATGCATGTGGACTGTTCCACATGTAAAATGCTCATTTACCTACCACTCTCAGTTCAATAGACAGAAAACCCACTCTTCTTCTTTTCTTCAAGGATCAGATGCATTTCTTGGATGCTTTTGACTCTGAAATAAACACAGTGCAGATGTGCTTTAAATGGATGTCCTCACTTAGCATTGGCCATCTGGGATATTTCTTTTCTTCTCATCATAATGTTCTGGGCAAACAAGGATTTTAAATAATTTTACCATTTAAGTACACTATAAGTACTACAAGCTGTTTGACACACATTCCAATATTCCTATATGGAAGGCATTTGCCCAGATAAATTAATGTGCAATCATCTCATCACACAAGATGACCAAAAATGAAGGTTTATTTCACTCTGGCAACATATATCTGCCCTTAAGAACAGCCAGTCATTGCTTTCAAGGACATGTAATGGAGAGGGGAACACTTACAGAAGCAGTCATCATGATCTGTGTGTGGATGGCATGTTCATTCCTTCATGCATGCCTTCTATGTATGACTTTTATAAGTTGTGAAGCAGCTACTACATCATACTGCAGACAAGAGGGGCTTGCTGTAGTTGTGATAACTCCTCTTGCTTTTCTTCTCCTTTATTAGCAAGTCATAATAATGTAAAACAAGATTTGGTGTGGGACTGGGGAGCATTTGTTACTTCCTTCATAGGGTCTTAAATCACAGAGTCAGATTTGAAAACGTAGTCCAGGCCCAGCCTTTGCTATGCTTGTGGAGATGGCCTTCTTAATGGACAGGAAGGAAGACAGGAGTTTCATTTCATGTGTGAGGAATAACTTTCCATACTATTGCAACTATTATGCTTCGATGATTATCCCTTCACCATCATTTTCATCACTTGAGGCAATTGCCATTGTAGACAGGGGCGGGGGGGGGGGATGCAAAACCCGTGAACAAAAAAAACCCCAAAGTAAATGATGGATAAATAACCAGCTCTCAGCACATGTGAAAATAATCAAACACATCTGTATAACTCATATAAAAATACAATGGCATAATTTATTTTTATTATTACATTTATATCCCGTTCTTCCTCCAAGGAGCCCAGAGCAGTGTACTACATACTTGAGTTTCTCTTTCACAACAACCCTGTGAAGTAGGTTAGGCTGAGAGAGAAGTGACTGCATAGGTGCTGTTTGTCCCACATTAGGAAGTGTTTAATGGGAGCTTTTGCTTTATTTCTTTGGCCAATACCACCTCGGAACTGAAAACAAGTTTTTTTGTTTTTGTTTTTTTAAACTTGAATAATAAATCACTGAACCAATGTACATTTAGAAGTCTTTATTCAAATAACTACATTGAAATAGTTTAAACTTGAGTTGTTGTGAAAGTGCTTCAAAATAATAATAATATATACACACACAGCTTTTCAGTGAAAAAAAGTTCTCAAAGTGGTTTACATAGCACAAGAAATACAAAAAGAAATTGTTCCCTGCCCTCAAAGGGCTCAACATCTAAAATGAAACAAGAGGTAGATGCCAGCAGCAGCCATTGAGAAAGATGCTGGGCTGGACTGAATAGGGACAGTTGCTCTCCTACTAAAGATAAGAGGACTTTTAAAAGTGTCTCTGGGCCCAGTTAACAAGAGTCCTTTTGAGATATTTGGCGATTAATCCATTTTTTTCACATGAAACTGTTTTACACGTGACTGGTTGATTTTACCACCCCCTTATTCCATCAGCTATGTATACATCAACACTATATTTATAGATCATCTTGGATCCATTTGAAAAGGTGCTCTTCTTTTCAAAACCCATGTTTCACATATTCAGTAGCAGGGAAGTAAGGGGCTTGAACAACTAATAAAGCCGCCCTGTACTGTCTAGGGCTGTGCACAAAGCAAAAATTGTGGCTCAGCTTGGATTTGAATTGGATTTGAGCCACACTGTGTGCTGGCCGAGCAGTCGGAAATTCAGCAGCTAATATTTGTAAAGGCCAATCTGATGAGGATTCTCCTTTACAAATACAGGGGTGGGGGAACCCTGGCTTTTGTGAGGGGTGGTGGTGGTGGTGGTGGTGGTGAGAGAGGTAATGAAAGGGTCTGCTTACTCACCATGTCCACTGCCCGTGCCACCATTCAACCCCCAGCACAGCCCATAGCTAGAGCACACATGCTCTTCCCTCCTTTACCAAGCTGCCCACCTGCTTGGTGGTGGCTTGGTTCTGAGGGCTGTGCATGTATCCATGCAAATGGCATCTGTGCATGCATGGAGGCCAGAACCAAGCCACTACCAAGCAGGAGGCTTGTTAAAGGAGAGAGGAGCGCGCACGCACTCTAGCTGTGGGTGCACCAGAGTGGCAAGTAGCACCTGAGTAGTGCGCTTGGTGGGTAAGCAGACCCATTCACTACCTCTCTCCACCTCCCCCAGCCACCAATTTGGCACCAAACTGGACTGCTCGAACCAAGCTTGGTTCAGTTTTATGGTAGACCAAGCCGTCCCTGCTCTAGTCCACGACTGGACCAATAAACCAGCCCAGTTCGAAGTGAACCAGTTTGGCACTGAACCGTTCATGCATGTCCCTTGCACTATCAGCCATGTTTAAGCTGCAATGGCCAACATTCACTATCCCTGCACTGTAGTATACATCACATAGGAGGGAGAACACAATTTTCAGTATAGCCCTTCCCTCTACAGCCACTTCTGCCTTCTGAAACTATGTCCCCATGGGGCCCCCAGTCCTCCAGGACATAGTTTCAGAGGGCACAGACAGCTGCAGAAGGAAGGGGTAATTGCTGAAAATCGTTACCTCCCTCCTGCACAATGTAAATCCCTGGCACATCAGAGCAGGGTTAGTCAGCCAGTTTCTTTTTAAAAAGCAAATACTGGAATTTTGTAAAGGGCCATCAAACATTTGATAGGCTATTAACAAAGCCGAGCTGAAATGGTAGGAGCAGTTTCCATTCAGTTCTGTTCAAACCATGTTCTAGGTCTCTTTAACTACTGCACATATTTGTTTCTAGGGATATATAATATATATTTATCAATAAAACCAGGGACAAACGATGGTCAAGAGATTACTCTGCTCCCACAGAAATGAATGACAGCATATCCATACAGCTGAGTAAGATCAGGATCAATCCCCAAATGGAGTGAGTAATTGCGAGAGCATAATGAAGTTACTGCTGCATATCTGAACATTGTAGTGAGTCTCCATTAGATCGGGTCTGCAGGGAACTACAGACTAACTGGCTGGGTTTCATTTAGCATTTTCTAATCAGAGTTAATTCACTGCCATACTTTCTTTAAACATTTAAAAGGTGATCTCTCTCATTTAGCAAGCTAGTTAAACATATTTGGGGCTTAAAATGTCTCTCTCTTGCACACACCGGCTTAATAGAGCAAGAGCATTTTCCCAGAAGTGGGACAACGGATGTTGTCTGTGCAACATGAGTAATCTTTAGAACCACCTGTTGGCTCTTTCAATCTGCTGCATAGTCTTGTGTGGGCAGGTATTTGTAAACACCAGCTTTCTTCATTCCCAAATCAAATTATCACTTAGGAAAACAAAGCTTCCTCACTGCGCATCCAGTTTAAGAAGGAACAATTTTTAAGAAGGAAAGGTACTTTGGCTATTTCTCTCTGTTGAACAACATCATCTTTCTCATGTGCAGAGTTTTTAATTTTATTTTAAGTAACTGTGGGAATGACACATTAAGTTTAGCCCATTAAGTTTAACAATAATCCTGTGGTTAGGGGGAAAGAAAGTCACCTGTGTCCTCCAAAGCTCTGCTCTCTCATCAGAAACAGGCAGGTGTGCAGAACTCTGCCAGTAAACTGATTCATTTCCCCCTTCTGTTCCTAACAGCACACGTGGATTCGATAGCACAGGAGCTCAGGTAAGATTCAAGAAGTTTATCTTTTGGCTTTGTCAGAGGAGGTATGCAATTGAACTTTGCATTTATTGCACCTCACTAATATAAAAAACAGAATGAATATTGTGCTCACAGTGATTCAAGTTCTTTGTTTTAGGTGCTTGAGAAGAGTCATTTAATGTCCATCAAAACACAGTTGCCTATCAATAGTTCCGTGGTTGTTACTGTGTGAGGGAGACTTCCGTTTGGCATTTTAGGCAGCTGCTATCAGAAATTCAAATCCTTAAGATTCCTCCCTCAGACTGGTTTGGAGTGTGTGTTGAGCTGGGCAGGAGATAGATTTCCTGTGTTTTCTCAGACTCTCCTCTGCCATTGCAAGTTTTGCATGGGACTGAACTGGTATAAATTGAACTCTGCCCCCTTCCCCACTATTTTGACATATGGTGTTTGAATCTAATGAGAGAACTCTACAATTAGGTAGGTGAACATAGCTATTGACTAGGACATTGACAGGATGGTGGCAGATAGTGCGGCAGATGCTGATGGCTGCCACTACCCAAACCGCTTACCACCTCTAACGCTTATGACATATTTTACTTTCAGAACTGCCCCTTCCTCATCACGTATGCCAGAGTGGTATCATCCATATTGGCCCCTCAATATTTTTGATACACTTCTCTCAAGTAAGAAAGAGTGAACACTGCCTGCTGAAATGTCTGCTTTTGCCTTTGCCCATCTTAGTGGGTTTTCTCTGTACTTTGTAGAGGTTACTCAAATACTAAGTGACTTAAATTCCAATTTAGTAATTCTGGACTTTCTTTTACATAAACACATAATATCCGGGGGGGGGGATGTGATTCCTCTGCGTGGTAGTTCTATGTATCCAGCAGGAAACTTCAAGGCCAGAAACTGCATCCTAGTGGATCTTCAGGAGGTTCTGATCCCATTTTTATATGTGAGAAATGGAGTTTCCTGTCATTTTCTAAATACTATGTATCAGACTACAAGCCAGGTTACAAAACTAGTGGCATGATTTTCATTTGTCCTTGTGTTATTATTGGGTCACTGAAAGCATTAGATAAAATAGTATATAAGCACATTATGTAGATTAAAAGATGCCAACAATCCTTCAAGAGAAAAAAATCTTTTTCAATTCTTCACATCCCGTTTCTAAGTACTTGAATCAAGGAAACTTCAAGGACACATTGTCCGGGTCCTAGTGAAATGTGCTGGGTGGCAGCACATGAAGGAAATGAGGTTTTTATACAACACAGATATGGTAAAGACTTGGGTTGATCTTGTTTTTCAATCACCACCACCCAAAACTTTATGATGTGAGCGCCCTATCCCTGACATTCAGAACAAGGAACTTAACATCTTTGGGGCTATTATACATTACGGCCTGCATATGTGACAGTGCCCTGATGACTCTCTCAAGTAAATGAAGCTGCTTTGAGAGGAGAGAGTTTAAAGTGGAGAGGAAATGGGGGAAGCATGATGCCTGCCTTATATTGAGTTAGACCACTGGTCCAACTAGGCCAGTATAGTCTACACTAACTGAGAGATGTTTCAGATAGGGTATTTCCCATCTCTACCTGAAGATACCAGGGCTTGAATCTGGCATCTTCTGCATGCAAAACATGTGATCTACCATTCAGCAACACCCTGTCAACATTAGGGGCCTGCTAGACAACTTGAAAGGCAGTTCTGACAGTGTAGTGTGAAGGGGCTGCTGTGGAATGACTTATAACCACTTCCAGGCAGATGGACAGTGCTTCTTTCATTGGAGGGAGTGCTGTGTGGCTGCCCAGAAGTGGTTTTAAGTCATTCCGCAGCAGCCCCATTGCACTACGCTGTTAGGATTTCCTTTCAAATGGCACAGCAACCCCTGTGGGTCCCTAATGTCAACGGAGGGCTGCCCATTATGTTGGCCACTATTAGTTGTTGTTATTATGCGGCTGTTCACGTGATCACGCACACAGTCGGTTGGACAGGCAGGGGTGAAGGCAAGGTTCAACCCACCTTCCCCCAGACAACCACCCACAGTCTGGGTGACATGCAAGCTACACGCCTACACAACCAGTGCTGCCAAGAGCAGCGAGGATGAATCTCCATGCTGCTTCAGGCAGCGCTGGTAAACAGAGGCTGGGACTTGCTGTCCTGGTTTCCGTGAATCTGCATTGGGCATTCCCCCAAGAGACGGGCACTCTATGTGTCCTTCTCTGTGTGCAGCCAAGCTGGAAGCAGCCCATGCTTGCACAACAACAGGTAGCCAGAGGTAAGGGAGCGCTAACAGCCGGGCTTAAAAGCCAGGCTAGGCAGTTCTGGCCCACTGGAATCAGGCCTGATCCCAGCAGTTCTCACATGCAGCCTAACCCCGGCTGGATGTCCCTAGCCCAGGTTGAGAACAGCCTCTATTTCTCTCTCTAAGGAATTAGATTGATCTACAAGGTTATTTCCCTTTTTTTAACCTTCACACCAACCCTATGAGGTAGCTTATGCTAAGAGAGAGTGACTGCTCTAAGGACACCCAGTAACTTCATAACAGAATGGAGAGCTGATCCTGGGTCTCCCCAAACCCTAGTTCAGCCCTTTAATCATTGTACTACACTGACTCTGCTACAATGTCGTCAGCCCTTTGGAAAATGAAATTCCCAAAAGGCCACTGAGACCTATGTAGGCAGGCCTCCCTCCTTCCCTCTCATCATAAACAGAGTGCTGTCACTGTTGTTATTGCTACATCTGTTTTAAAGTCAGAGAGCAAGTTTGGTAGGTTGCACATTGGTGGGATGAGCAAGTGACTTCTGAATTGGAATTCCTTCCAATTTTGTGGAGGAAACAAGTAGTGCTCAGCTTACTTTCTGAGCCAAACTGGCATGATCCTAGCAGAAACCACCTATTTCTAATTGCTAATTGTTGATACCCATACTTTGAGCGCTCTCCATTTCCCTTGAGGTTGCTTACTTTTTAAAAAATGTACCTAGTTACTGTGGATTTTGGCAATTCCTCTTGTTTTGCACTGGGAAAAGGTTTTCCATTGTACACAATGCACAATTGGATGGAAATATGTAAAGTTGAAATGAAGGAAATGTCGTTATAGCACCCAGAAGCAAGATGGCTATTTCATGGTGACTGAGTAGAAGCTGGAACGATCAGGATGGCATGCTTGAATCAAAGCATGTCAACAGAGTACCATGCCCTGTGGATCTGTGATGAGTAGGAGCAAATAGAGGCAAAGTTATATGGTCATAATACAACAGGAGTGCATGCTGCTAAAAGGAAGTGTTGCAAGACCATATATGTATTGCATGATTGGTTGCCTTCTCCACTGAATATATTATTGTGTGCTGAGATATCTGCTGTTTCATGTGGTTACAAAAATATATTGCTTTAGATAGTACTATCGTGTGAACTGTAATAGGGCCTTCTCATGCAAAGGTGAAAGCAGCTACATCAAGTTCTTGGTGCTGATAAAAAGTAATCCAAGCCTATGAAGATCCCACTACTGAACCACATGTTGTACAAACCTACACTAGCATTTTCAATTGGTTGGCACTGCTGCAAGCATCTAAGGCTGTGCTGGTGGTCTTTTGCAAGACTGCAAGTGTAAAAATAAATTATTTTGCAGTGTCACTTTGGGCGTGCATCTTGCATTCTTTCCAATGTAAGTTGCACTCCCAAAGAGTAGGCACACAAGTATTTGCACACTTTCACTCTTGTGCAAGACTGCTGGCATTTCCTTAACTTTAAATAGTTGCACACTTTTTCAAGACTGCCGGCGTTTCCTTAGGTGCCTACAGCAGCACTGGCCAATCGGAAATAGGCGTATAAGCCTACATAACATGTGGGCCACTGTTTCTTATTTTGGGATTCCTTGGGAAGTATTCCTTATCAGTAAATGATGTCACTTTCTGTCAGTTCCCACAAATATGTGTTTATACTACGGATGGTAAGGACATATACCTTTCAAGTAGAACCCACTATTCTTTTACAGCTGCACAAGGACCGGATATTATCAACATATTCATGACAAGTGAGAAATGGTAGTATTGAATCTTAATGGAACTCCACAAGGCTGATCCCATAGTGAGAAGTAGCAGCTGCCTATCACCCCCTCTACAATCAACCAGATAGAAGGAGTAAGGCAGCAGGCCAACAGCATCATCAATTTCAGTGGAGGATGCCAATAGTCTTGGAGCAATAGAATGGACATCTGGCCATACTCCATAGATGAAGGAAATGGATTACACTTATGGGGAATATTTTATTTGTGACAAACTGAGGTCTGAAATCTTAGCACAGGTAGTCTAAATATGTGCAGATATCCTTTATTAATTTATCTCATATTGTACTTTTTAATGATAGGACCCAGTTACTTACATGACAGTGCCAATTTATACAGTTAGCAGAATCTGTCCTATACTCCTAGACCATACCACTTCAAACTGCAGGGAGAAGGTTGCATATCTGAACACTTCCCATGAGGGGAGAAAAACACCTCTTTGCTCATATAAAATTAGCATATTAGTGAAGAACATTAAATCAAAACATGCATTTTTCAAAATTACAGGCTGAATTTCAGTCAAAACTTCCAGCTGAGAAAGCTCCCAGTCATGTGACACAAACATCCCATGGGCAGCTGGTACAGTCTTAGAAAACCTTTACCACTTGATATTGCAAAATGTATGTAGTCTAGTGTGGTCTGAGACCATTACAACCAACCCAGTAAAGATGATAAAAACATCCAAATAGCAGTGCCAAGTGTCTGGGTATTTCCTGATCATGCCTAGACTCTAGCCACATAGTCATCAAAGCTAAACAAGTAATGATGAGTTTTCCCATGCCCCAGCTTCATTTGGAATTTGAATAAGTGAAAAACAAAATCAAGAATTATTTTTTTTAGCCCAGTGTCAAAATTTGGACCTTTCACACTCCTGATGATCACTGGGAATGTGGTAGTATGTGAATACCTTCCTAAACTCTTGTGAGCCCTCCAGCTAATCCTTATAATTCACATCCCTTCCCTACAGCCAAGAGTGTAGTGAAGTGCTACTGGAGACCTCTCTATGAGGCTTCCTCCATCACTGGCAAACTGAATGCTTCAATTGTAGAGCTAAATGTGCAAGAAGCCCTGGGAAGTGTCATTTCTAGGCCATATCATGTCCATGTGAAAGGTTCAGGCAGCCTAGGAAAATTAAGTTTTCCAAGGTCCCCAATGCCTGGGGTGCTATTGATTGATTAATTGCTGTCAAGTTGGTGTCAACTTTTAGTGACCACATATATAGATTCTCTCCAGGATGATCTGTCTTCAACTTGGCCTTTTAGGTCTCTCAGTGGTGCATTCATTATTGTCATAATTGGGTCCATCCATCTTGCTATTGGTTGTCCTCTTCTTCTCTTTTCTTCAACTTTTGCCAGCATTATGGACTTCTCAAGGGAGCTGGGACTTCGCATAATGTGTCCAAAGTATGATAGTTTGACCCTAATCATTTGTGCCTCAAGTGAAAATTCTGGATTGATTTGTTCTAGCATCCATCTGTTTGTTTCCCTGGCTGTCCATGATATTGTCAAGAGTCTTTTCCAGCACCAAAGTTCAAAAGCATCAATACTTTTTCTATCTTGCCTCTTCAGAGTCCAGCTTTATCATCCATAGAGTGTCACAGGAAAAACAATTGTCTGAACGATTCTAATCTTTGTAGGTATAGCCATGTCACGGTGTCTAAATATCCTTTCCAAAGCCTTCATTGAACCCTACCAAGTGCTAATCTGTGGTGTATTTCTTGCTGGATCCTTTACTGTTGATGGTTGATCCTAAAAAGCAGAAGCTATCCAGCACTTCAATGTCTTCATTGACAGTTTTAAGGCTGGTTGCTGTATCTGTTGTCATTAGTTTAGGGTGCTATATCTGTATATTAATGGTGTCAAGGTGGGAAAAAGGCACAGGATCTCTGATTCAGGTTTATTCCAAGCTGGAGAATAATATTGAAGTGAAATGCAGAGCACCAACTGGACAAGTTCAAATTATGTGTCTGATATTTATCTGATGACCTCACCACTCTCCATGTTATCTGATGACCTCACCACTCTCCATGACATCTGGAGATGCCACATGAGAGATTCTTAAGCAGTAACCCTTGTGAAGTAGATTCACACCTATATTGAGTTGTTTATAAGTATTTTATACTGACATTCTCAGCACAGTGCATGGATATTTATAATGATAATAATCTATATTGTACATAATTCACAGCACTATTAAAGGGTTATGACAAAATTCACCTACTCTTGTTATTACATCATGTATGTCAACCACTCACTCTACTATTAATTAAACAAGTTATAAATGTTAACCATTACTGCAATAAACTTTATAGGTCTGTTTAAAATCCTCCCTTGTTTCTTTCTCCATCTTTTAGACCCCTCCTTAATTAGCTACATCTAAAAACCAGAGCTACAGCTCTTGATCACTTTTAGTAACTCTAACAGCTCCATCCTAGTAAATTGCCAGTGCATGAACAGCCTTTCCTGGTACTTCCAGAAGAAAGGAAAGCCCTTCTGCATTATACTGTAACACATGTGGACTACATTGTTGCTGTTCGCTTGACCTTGTCTTGGGTGTAGCAAATTTGCCCCACCCAGCCTTGAACAAAGCACAGGGCTGGAGTGGCTCTCTCTCTGGTTGAGGGGCCTGAAGAGTCAGAGCAAGCAAACTGTTTGGAAGCCTGCCTGTCTCAGGCACTCATTCTGTGTTTGAGCAGCATCTCTCCCTCCTGTCCTTGATGAGTGTGGGCTTTGGACCCATCCCTCAGTGCTCCACAATGCATCCCATTTTTTTCCTGGATCCACTGCTCCCACATTGAGTGTTTGAGCAGCACCCCTCCCTTTGATCCCATCCCTCCCACATAATCACAGTGTGGCTTCAGCAAAGATGCCACACTGTGACACCTTTTAGGGGGCAGGTAGGGATTTTTTTTTAGCCCTCCATGAAATTGGCCTGATGGGGGGGGGGGGCTTGTTGCCTAACTCACACTGTCTTCATACTTAGTTAGGTCTCCTGGTCCTCCTGGTCACAAAGAACAGGTACAGTGTGAGTCTGAGGCTGCCTAGATTAATGGTGAGCTGCCTGAGTCATGTGTTTGGTGTGGCAAGGAATTCTAGGCCATTCTATATGGAGTCATGACTGGGGCTTCTCAAAGGATGGGAATCTTTGGATACAACGTGTTGAGAGTTCTGTGTGCACCATCACCCCTTTATACAGTCATAAAAGCTCATGATAATGGAGACCCACCATCATTGCAAGCTAAGTTTGTAAAGCAGCCAGAAATAGGCCTGGGCTTCCCGCTCACCAGATGTGTTCCTGGACTCTGCCCCCTGGCGCCATCGCTGAAACAATTCAAGGCTCTGCCCCTGAACCCCTCAGACCCCCACCTAGACCAGAATTTATTTTATTTCAGAAGCTGACACCCCTAGTGCAAGCAAGTGAGAGGGCTGATTAAACGGGGCCTTAGTTTAACTCAAGCGTAAAGTGAACTTAATTCTTCAGTGACTTTCTCTTCTTTGGGTAATTTATCTTCTTTGTTTCCTCCACTAACTTGGATTGCTAAACAAATACATTCTAATCTTAGAAGTTAATTTTCAGTTTTTGATTGACACAGCTAAGGCAACAACATGCAGGTTAATGCTGAGACTTGTCTTTGTTTTATTTATTTGTTTATTTATTTGTTTGTTTGTTTATTTATTTATTTATTTATTTTTAAATCAAATTTGTACAGCACCCCAAACTTTCATCTCTGGGCGGTTAACAATAGCATAAAAGAAGTTAGAAACATATACCAAAAACTTAAAATTTAAAAATAAACCAATGATTAAAACCTAAAAAATTTAGGAAGCTGAGAAAGCTTGGGTGAAAGGATGAGTTTTCAGGTGGTGGGTTTTTTTGTGTTGGTTTTTTTGGAAAATTGCCAGTTTTTATTAATGTAATTTAATATCCTGGTAAATACTAGGCCATGGTATAAATTGATGATTGCCATTCTCTTGCCCAAAGCTACCTATTCCCTAACAGCCCAGGGTTGGTGGGCAATGCTTAAGATATGGTTCAAAATAATCATTATGATAGTAAAATGTGTTTTGAAAAAGAGAGCAGCAACACAATTCTTATTGCACTTTAGGTTTCTTAGCAAGCTGTCTATATGTATTTGAGACCCACCCCCACCCCCCTCTCCATGTTTCACAATGAACTCCAGGCACGCATAGATTTCATTATAGCTGCATGTCTTCTCCTGGGTTATTACCAACTTCCTATAATTCTGGCCTTTTTACATGCTTCTTTTTATTTCCTCAGTCATTTCACAGTCCAATTGTTCCTTTTGGTCAGGTGGCCTATAACATTAGTTTACTGTCTGAAACATCTCCAGCCTCAAAGCATAATGACTCGACAGCATTACCCATTCCTCCCCAGCCTCCTCTTAGGAGGACTAATAAATTCTCTTTACCCAACAAGGCTACACAACCTCCTCTGTTCCCCCTATTATTTTTTTAAAAGACGTGATCCTTTGATATTGAAATTCCAATCTGATTCCAGTTACATCATAATGTATTTTCTTTTCAATTATTATGTACCCCCTCTCCCCAGCACTCTTTCACTTTCTTCTTTGCCTTTCATTTGTATATTTGCACACTTTAATAACTTCATGCTATTTGCCCTAATATTGGTGTTTGTGAATCTTCATTCCCCTTTTATCTTCATTGTCATCCAAACCTTTATATTTCCTCCTTTCATCTTTTTTTGTCAGTATGCTTGCCCTGACGTCACAAACATAGATTAAATTAAACTCCTCCTCAGAACTTTAATTGGCGATTGGTATGGAAAGAGCATTAATCTTCTTGAGCAGATGTCTTTCTGTTCATCCTTTCTATCCCTTCTTCATATCCTCTTCTGACAGGAACTGACCAAAACAAGATCTCTCTCAGTGTAGGATACCACCTGAGCAGAGATTAAGCATTATGAGCTTTGAAAAAGGATCTGTTTCAGATGAACTCATTGCTTCAACACTGCTAAGCGCTACAATACACAAAGATATAAGTATTGATATTGAACATTTTATAATCCTGATTATTTCTGAGCATATACAACTATTGGTGAAATCAGTAGTGTTTGCATGAGATATATAGCCATGCACCTGATTGTTTTACAAGCTCTTTATTTGGATTTGGGTCAAGTGTGATTGTGATATATAGATGAGCATGAGTGAGTGTCCTCTTGAAGTATGGATCTGTAATCATCCTCTAGCTCACCCTGAAATTTTTGAGTCTTCACATCAAATGCATACCTTGAGGCTTTTTCTTTTTAGAATTCTATATACACTCAAAAATCTGAGTTTATCAGCACTTCACATCCCTGCCAGTTCCTAAACCTTCCCTAAGAGGGGAAAAAAAACTTATATAGTGGAAACAAGGGGCAGGATAATGAGCATAGAGCTTTCATATAACAGCTTTCTTTTCCAGACAGGAGTCTCTTCAACTTTTAAGTAGGGATGTGCAAACCAGTTTGAATTTGAACTGGTTCAGATTTGAACTGGTTTGGTTCAATGTTTGAATTCAAACCAAACCAGCCATTAGGTTCGAGCTGCCAGTTTGAATTTGAACTGAACTGGGGGAGGGTTTCGATTCAAACTGGTTGGAAGTGGTTTGAACCTTCCAAAGTGTGTGGGGTGGTAGTTGGCACTCATGGGTGCCTACCACCCAACTCCCAAAGCAATCGGACACTTGTACGATTTTTTTAATGCTATAACAGGACTCAAACTATAACAGGACTCAAACCAGACCATTATTTCCTATTGTGAAGCACCCATGGGTGCCAAATACCACCCAAAGCCCCATGCAATTGGACACTCCAACAATTTTTAAATGAATTTTTGAAATATTTTTAATTATTTTTCTCATAGGGTCTAATGGGACATGAATCAGCCCCCTATCCCCTATGTGGAGTACCTAGGGGCACAAAAGTGGGGTGAGTGATAGGCACTCAGGGGTGCCTACCACCCACCAAACCCCAAGGCAATAGAATACTCCTCCGATTATTGGTGAGTTTTTAAAGTATTTTTGAATTCCCCATAGGGAATAATGAGGAATCCAGCAAATGTATAGCTTCACGTCGGGGGGACCGGGGTTTCCCAGAGCAGGGTGGGATGGGTAGTCATGCCCACTGGGGGCAAGGAAGCTACCAGAATTATTTCAAAGGATTTTGGCAAAGGACTGATTTTTAATTTTTTTTTAAGTTTACGCATCTTTAAGCTTTTTCCCCATAGGGAATAATGGAGTTCTCAGTAGCCCTACAACTCCACTTGGGGGGCACCGGCGGTGGCTGTGCAGTGCACGTAAGGTGCCAACCACCCCCATACCCACAAAACCCTGGGGTATTGGGTATGTTTGTTCCTGAGGTATTGAGGGTGTAGATTCTCTGGTAGCTACTGAAAATCTCATAGGCTACCAGAGACCCCCCCCCCACACACACACACATAGAGGTCTCTAGGGAGGTGGCATTTCCCATAGGGAACAATGGGGATTTGGGGCATCCCCGAACCCCACCTTTGACGGGTGGCAAGGCACCCCAAAGTGGCTCAGAGGGCATGGCAGGGATGGCCTCTACTACTCCCAGCAAACCCCAAGTGGATAGGATTTATGGTTCAAGAGATATAGAATTTTAAAGGTAATATTTTGAACTCAATAGAACTACTTTCCCTTAATTGTTGGCCTCAGTTCAGTCATCAACCAATGTAGGTCAGTAGGTCAAACTGCAGGCAATTCTATTCTATTGAGTCCAAATTATTACCTTTAAAATTCTATATCTTCAGAACAATTTATCCTATCCACTTACGGGTTGCAGGGATGGCTTCAGGCCATCCCTGCCGTGCCCCCTGAGCCACTTTGGGGTTCCCTGCCACCCCCCAAAGGTGGAGTTTGGGGCTGTCCCAAATCCCCATTGTTTCCTATGGGAAATTGAAAAATACCTTAAACATTCACAAAAAAATCACAGGAGTGCCCTATTGCCTTGGGGTTTGGTGGGTATAGGCACTCCTGGGTGCCTATGACCCACCCTACTTCTAGCAGTGGTGGTGTGCCCAAGGGGGGTGCCCTGCCACCCCCCCTTTTGTGCCCCTTAGCAGCAGCACTCTAACAAAACACACTGAGACAACTAAGAAGACAACCTCCTTGAACTCAAAAGCCACCACAGAAACACACCTGTGCCTGCACAACTGGGAAAGTCAAGACCACCAAGCAGCCAAACTAATCACAGCGCACAGAGACTAGCCAGTAACAACAACAGCCCAGCCAGGCAGCCACCTGGTGCAACCAACAACACAAGAGACTTAACTACCTGTGGCTGGGCAAGGGGCAGTAAGAACCCAGGCAGGCATGCAGACTCCTTGGAGGGAAGCAAGGAGGGGGTCACACTGCTGAAGGAGAACAACTTAAAGTGACACTCACCCACCAGGCCAGCTCTTTCTTCTGCTCTCCCAATCTCTTCGTGTGTGCAATCAATGCATGCCTTATGCCTGGTTTTTTTGCTCATTCCAATTACTGTCTGTCCTCCTCCATTTTGTAATAGTTATTTTGCTCAATTTGCTGGCTTTGCATTAGCTGAGATATTGATTCTGATTGGCCAGATGAGTGGCTCTCTGGTAGGCTAATGCACCTTTCCAGACATTAATAAACAGGTCTCAAACCATAGTAGAGAGACCTGAATGGACCCTGTGTGGCCTCCAAAGCAAAGATGTGGTGGGTCAGAGACACGCTTGAGTAGTTCTTTCCCCACACAGTCATAAGGCATGCACCCAGCAGCCAGCCTGGGTTCTTACTGCCCCTTGCCCAGCCGCAAGTAGTCTCTTGTGTTGTTGGTTGCACCAAGTGGCTGCCTGGCTGGGCTGTTGTTGTTACTGGCTAGTCTCTGTGCGCTGTTATTAATTTGGCTGCTTGGTGGTCTTGACTTTCCCAGTTGTGCAGGCACAGGTGTGTTTCTGTGGTGGCTTTTGAGTTCAAGGAGGTTGTCTTCTTAGTTGTCTCAGTGTGTTTTGTTAGGGTACCTGCTGCTGTGGGGCACAAAAGGGGAGTGTCAGGGCACCCCCCCTTGGGCACACCACCACTGCTTGTGTAAGATTGCTGTGGGGGTTGGGTGGTAGACACCCATGGGTGCCAACTACCACCCCACCCACTTTGGGAGTTTTGAACCAGTTAAAACCAGTTTGAATTTGAACCAAACTGGGGGAGGGGTTTGAGAAACCGGTTTGAATTCGAACCAAACTGGGCAAACCGGTTTATTGCATATCCCTACTTTTAAGATGGTGCTTGCTACCTATAGTTTTTATAAATACTTGTATTAAACATAACTTTATTTTTAAAAATCTGCAGTTGAATTAATTGAGGGCACCTTTTAGCTGATCAATATTTTATGAATCAACTAATCCACTTGATTAAGTTTTGCAACATTATTTAAACCTGATTGAGGCATTCCTTGTGAAAATAGGCCAAATATACAAAAATAGTTCAAGGATGTGTAGTCTCATATATTATTGATTTTAATATGCATTGTCCAATATTTTTAAGATTTATTTTTCAGTATGATTGTGGATCGAATTCGACAGATCCATGCAGGAGTTTTGAAATCCATGCTAAAGTCTTGCCCAAGTCAGAATTCTTGCTGAAGTCTTGAAACAATGTTACATGCTAACAATTTTGAAGTTTTAATGGGATTGTTTATACATGAATAGATCTAAAATTGCACTTTTAGGCCATGCTTTGAAAACCCCTTTAGATGCATATAAGGGCTTCTGTGCATGAACAAGAATTTCCCTGCCAGATTGTTTTCCGTGACAGCTCTTTGTGCTATGCTGGATATCACTTTTGGGTTTCCCATTTTAAGGATAGCTTGTGGATAAATTGGACAGGTGTTCGGTTTCAGAAAGGTATGATTATACAGTGTCAGAACTCCACTTTGAAATATAATCAGCAATGCTAATTTGTCTTTCTTGGTTTGTGTATGAGTTGTCTGTCACCTTAGTAAAGGACAGGGCTCCCTGGGGCTGGGACTCTGCCTACTGCTGCTCCTTGTGGTGATTTGCTGCACTGTAGCAGCTTTTGGGTTTCCAGGATTCGTGCTGTGAGGTTTGTAACTGGCTTCCTTTCAGACAACGACAGTAGACCCTGCTAACTGAGCAGACACCTTTTAGAGTGGTGATACTCATATTTAGCAGGGGGAGAGCAACTGTCCCTATCCACACCCATCACAGCATCCCTCCAGTGGCTGGTGGTGGTGTGTACCTTATGTTTCTTTTTGAATTGTGAACCCTTTGGAGACAGGGGACCATCTTATTTATGTTTTATTTTTCTATGTAGACCGCTCTGAGAATTTTTTTTTGAAGAGTGGTGTGTCTATCTGTCTCTGTGTGTGTCTATCTTGGCTCCCTGGCCCTGGACTGGCTACTCAGTGGATCATCTGATCTTTCTCTAACTTTCCCTGTCCTGGCCTGAGATTTGCACCCCTTAGCGACTGCTGCCCATGGCTCAGCTCCTGACAATATCAAAGCCTGGGGTTTTCTCCTTCCTTCCTTCCATCCTGCCAAGTTAATAGCTGCCTGTCTACCTTTAAGTATCCTGAAGTACTTTTAGGGAATTTTCCTATTTATGACCAGACTTACCTTGAGAAAGTGCTGTGGTGGGCTCTCCTTCTCTAGAGGTTTTCAAACAGAGTCATCTGTCAGGATGCTGTAGTAGTTACCTACACTGAGCTGGGAGTTGGACTAGAAGATCCCTTCCAGCTCTAAATTCTATGAGGTATAAATGTTTGTCCATCTGTCCTTCTTTGGGATACCCATGCTAATGCTGATATGTTTTGCTACCTGGAAGAAGTGCAGTTACCGAGCTCAAACTGGCTGGCTCAAACGAACTGAGATCTGGTAACATGGAGACATGATATTGATACCAAGGTGGGATGTGTTCTACAATCTACAGATGCTGAAATATGTTTTTGGAGACAACCTCTATAAAAGGAAGAAGCAAGCCTTTGCTTTGGTTTTTGAGGAGCAAAGTCAACTAGATCAAGAAAAAAGTCATCACCCACAGAAAGGTTGGAGGTGGTGATAATAAGGCAAATTGAAAAGCAAATTGATGGATATACTCCAAGCAACTCAAGCTGCCTGAATTAGTGAAAAAGCTGCAAGTGAATATACTAGAAGGATATGTGTATAAGTGGGAAAGCCCTGCTGGAGAAAATGAGGTAACCCAAATGAAATGTTCCTACTTCAGACTTCAGGGAATCAGGAACTGTGAGAATGTGGAGGAAAGCCTCCAGGCAGTTACAGAATGGGTCAGTTTTGACTATCATGAGTGACGCGGTTTGTGAGCATGCATGTCCTGCCTGCCTTCTGCTGAACAGTCCCAAAGCCTCTTACTCACATGAGGAAAGTGTGAGGGACATCAAACTGCCTCTCATACAAGGCATAAATACAACTTTTTGTAGTTAAATTGTTCTGCATTACATGTGAGCAAGGCTGGTCAGCCAGTATCATCTGAACTGGCTCAATGCCTAGACATTTGAATAAAGTGATCTGTCAGACATTAGTAGGTTCTGGGTGAGGTTAAGAAGACCCCAAATATTGAAAGAATACTATAACAGAATATACCCTTCTAAGCAATCTCTCAAAAGATGCTCCCTTTGCTAATGCTAATACTCCATCTTTCCTTGTCTTGATTTGAGCCTCAGAGACCAAGGGAAAGTGTGGGTGCGTGTAAGTGAGCACAATTGATGATGTTGCACAATATCATTACTGTTCATATGGCATGCCTGGTGAGGCATCAACCTTAGGTTCCAAATTCCCAGAGTTTGTTCATTCGTTCATTCTTTATCATATTTTTATACCACCTGATATGTGCTTCTCTAGGCAGTGTACAAAATTTAAAACCATATTTAAATACAAAACAATTAAAACAGTAGCATAAAAACAGAAATAAAAACATTTGAGCCATTTTGGAAGGGCGGTATAAAAATCGAATGAATGAATGAATAGCTTTATAGGTAATAACAGGCACTTTGTATTTCACCCAGAAACATATTGGCAGCCAGTGCAGTACCCTTAAAACTGGTGATATGAGGTCCCTTCGAGTTGTCGCAGAGACCATTCTGGCTGCCATATTCTGTATCAATTGTAGTTTCCGGACTACATACAAAGGCAGCCCCTTGTAGAGAGTATTACTGTAGTTAAGCCTGGAGGATACCAGCATATGTACCACTGTTTTAAGGTCATTTACCTCCAGAAATGGACGTAGTTGTTGTATCAGCTGGAGCTGATAAAAACAAAGCACTCCTGGCCACTGCCTCAATTTGAGAAATCAGGGAGAACTTTGGGTCCAGGAGCACTCCCAAACTACATATCTGATCTTTCAGGGGGAGTGTAACCCTGTCCAAAACAGGCAGATCTAAACCAACTCTTGGGTCCCAACCCCCACAGTCAGTACTTCTGTCTTATTTGGATTCAACTCCAGTTTGTTATCCCTCATCCAGCCCATCACCACCTCCAAGTATGCATTTAAAGAAGATATGCCATTTGCCATATCCTGATGAGGTTGACATAGAGAAATAGATCTTGGTGTTATTAGTATACTGATAACACCCAGCACCAAACCTCCTGATAATCTCTCCCAGAGGTTTCATGTAGATGTTAAAAAGCATTGGAAACAGCATGGAGCCTTGTGGAACTCCACACTTTAGTTCTCACTTTTCAAAACAACAGTCTCCAAGCAACACCATCTGGAATCTAGAGGTAGGAACAGAACCACTGTATAACAGTGCCACCCAATCCCACCCCCCTCATGTGGTCCAGAAGGATACCATGGTTGATGGTATCGAAAGCCACAGAGAGTCCAAAAGGATCAGCAGAGTCACACTCTGGAGCATGAGCCAAAATGATCTTAAACCGGCAGGCTTGTTTGATCGCGGAATTGTTTTTAGATTATGGCAATTGTTTTGTGATATAAGCCACCTTAGTTTTCTCTTTGATAATGGAAAGATGCGGGGTGGGGGGATGATGATTATAATGATGAACTGTTGGTGAGAACTACAGTAGCAGCTCTTGTATCTAATTCCGTTTATCCCTAAACTTACTCTGCAGCATGTGATTTAATATGAGTTTGAGCCTAACATCTTAAAACCATCAGGCTGGTGAATTTGGCCAAAAACACCATCAGAAATGGTTGATGTCCATGATGCCATATTCTGTCTGATGGAGAAGAAGCTGGCCCACTCCATTCCAAGCATTCATTTGTTGGCACAGCAAATGATAGCACTGATTCACTATTAGCTTTACATTTTACAGTTATCTACTTAGGTTTCATACCAGCGTTCAATTAAAAAAACCATAAATATCCGAAGAGTACTTTTAGCACTTTTCATCAAAAGTCTGCTCATATGGGATATTGAGCGAATGTGTTATGTTGGCTTCTGATTCATAAGAAAAGCCTTCTTCCATTTTATGTCTCAGATTCCCCAGTAACCTTGACAGCTGAACCAGTGTTCCATGACAACAAGCAGACCATTGATAAATAGCAACAAAACTATTAGTGCTTGAATTTATGAGATGAGTAATAGAGAAGCTAAATTATAGGCTTACTGTTTGACAAACTACAGCTTGACACATATTTGCAAATTTGTGTGTAGTGTATGAGAAAGAAAAACTTTTCTAATAACAGGCTCCCTTAGCACATTACATGGGAATTCGTCCAGCAAAAAGCAATGGTCTCTCTCCACAAAATATTTGTTAGGACTGAAGTACAAGTATTTACTAAGAAAAAGTTGGAATGAGACATTGGTTTATATTAAGTTCCAAAATAATGATTGGAACATACTCCTAAAGTATTTACTTTCATATTTAGGAACTTATGTATTTATGTATACTTGTGTAAATAAATATACATTTAGAAGGAATGAGGAAGATTCCCTTCTAGGTAGGAAAATATATATATATGTGATGAATGAAATGCAATCTTTTTCATCTTCTCTGATTGTCTGTTGGTGTTCTTTCTATCCAAATTGAATGGGAAATATGTAAAACATTTGGATAATCAATTGATCAGACGGGCTGTTCAAACTAAAAATGTATACGGTGTGTATATAGTTCTCTTGAATAACAGAGAACCTTGGATAACTGGAATTTAGCCAATAAGCAGTTCTGAAAATGTTATTACATTAACTGCAGTACTTCTTACTGTACAGTATTCAGTATGCCAGGTGCAGCCCATGAACGTGCCTCGGGGGAGGGGGGGGCGGCAGGCAGCATCTTTAAGTGTAAACAGAGCCAGTGCTCCATGTCACCCAGCAGCCCCTGCAACGGGGAATCGCCTTTGCCACTCACCTGGCCGCAGGTGGGGGCTCACCTCCGTGGGAGCCAGGTGAGTGGCAGAGGCGATTCCCTGCTGTGGGGGCTGCTAGGCGGCACAGAGCACCGGCTCTGTTTACACTTAAAGATGCTGCCCGCCGCCCCCACCCCACCCCAGAGGCATGTTCATGGGCCACGCCTGCAATATGCTACCTGTTGTTTTACCTTAGTAGCCTAGATGTCCTTGAAAAGAGACATCTATCAATGATTACTAGTCATATGCGACTTCCAAGTTCAGAGGCAGACTGCTCCCAAATACCAGTTGCTGGAAAGTCATTTGCCTCCTTCCTGCTTCTCCTTTTCCAGGAGGCATCTGGTTGGTCACTGTGAAAAACAGGGTGATAGACTACAATATAATGAATACAGTGATGGTAGATTACAATACAACTTTTCAGCAGAAGTTCCCTAAGTGGTTCACATAGATACAAACAAACAAAATGGCTCTCTGTCCCCAAAAGGCTAACAATCTACAAAAGAAACATAAGATAGACCCCGGCAAAAGCGATGGGGGGATGCTGTGCTGGGGATGGATAGGGCCAGTTGCTCCCCCACTGCTAAATAAAGAGAACCACCACTTTAAAAATGTGCTTATTTGCTCAGCAGAGTGTCTGATCCATCTTGTGTTCTAATAATAAGCAATTCTAATAGCAATCCTCAATTCTGTTCTACATTAGAACTGTAGAGTAGAATCCTCAATTCTACATCACAAAATCAAAATTAAAGGACAGTGCTAATTCATAGTACTGTACCAGACATCACTGTATAATACTGTAGAAGGCATCATAATGCTGTATATGAATATGACCAATATTTATATACCACTTTTCAACAGAAGTTTCCAAAGCAGTTTACACAGATATAAACCAACCAACCAATAAATAAATTAAATAGCTCCCTGTCCCCAAAGGGCTCAGAATCTAAAAAAGAAACACAAGATAGACACTAGCAATAACCACTGGAGGGGTGCTGTGCTAGGGATGGATAGGGCCCATTGCTTCCCCCCAGTAAATAAAGAGAATCACCACTTTTTAAAAAGGTGCCTCTTTGCTCAGTTAGCAGGGTATCACTAATTCATCTTACTGTGTAAGGCATCACTAACATGAGGAAATAAGGATCAGGTGTGGGTCAAATAACTTGTTCTGCTTTTGAACAGAGAGTTAAACTAGATGACCTTTTGGTGCTTTGCAAGTCTAATTCAGCCAAGCCTTCTTTTCCGTTCTAGCAACAAGTATTTTTCTATTTCTTTTTGTTACATTTTCAGCTTTGCCTAATGTAGAACAGGCTGATTGGGGATCAAAATTTAGCACTGAGTGGACTAAAATGCTTGAATGATACTAATCACATTCAGCTAAAGTAATAGTGGCCAAATATAGCAGCCTTGTGTCAGATAAAAAAATATTGTGTGTGTGACTATAAAGGTTGTGCTGAATGGTTGCTTGCAAAACGTTTTGGTGAAAATATAGCTGTGTAGTGTGTGTTCATTGCTTCCTGACAGACCCCCACCACAAGTATTTCAACTATGTTCATGGTTGTTTGTGTTCCCCCTCTCCACCGCTTCTTCAACACTATTTTATTTCCCTCTCTATATACCAAGCAATTAAGAACCATGGAGTAGGGGTGATAACATCACAAACGCACATGCCTGATCAGATTTGCCTATATAATGATGCCATGCTTAAATGCTTAAAGGGAAGGAAATGCTTCCTACGCTCACTGTAAATGACTTCATGGTAGTATCACATAGGCAATCAGATGTGGCTATATGACATTACAAAGCCAACTCAAAGTGGGAGTAATGCTTCTCTCTGAATGTGTGTTGGGAAGGTAGGAGTTTGGCTGTTCCTCCAATCTCCAATGATCAAAAGGGATGGTGTTTCTCATATGGGCCAAACATGTTCACAGAGGTGCCCGGCATTCATTTTGGCTGTAATGAATACCTTATTATTGAGAAATATTCATAAAATACTGTCATGCTGATCCAAAAGTGCATGTGCACTCAGTTGTCTAGATCAGTGGTTCTCAACCTTGGGTCCCCCAATGTTATTGGACTTCAGCTCTCATAATCCCCAGCCCCAAAGGCCTTTGGATGAGGATTGTGGGAGTTGAAGTCCAATAACATCTGGGGACCCAAGGTTGTGAATCTCTGGTGTAGGTTAATCTCTTTACAAATTTCAGTGGAAATATGTGGTCCACATATGTAAAGGAAACTTTACATAAAGGTTCTTCTCTTGTAATCATGCACACCTTGAAGGTCTGGGCATGAAAGAATGCCCTTGAACAATGCAGTACTATGTATGCTTTTGTAAGAGGGACCCGTCATTGGCAGACTTGTCATGGAAATAGCAAATTGCTGTCAGTGAGTCACATTGCATAAAAGATGCTGCAATGAAACACTGTAATATTAACTGAAAAATTGTGTTATATCCACAGTATTATGAACAAAATGTATACTAACAATAGATTTAGTCATATCTCCATGATCATATATTTGCTCACAATGGGTTGGAACTAGATCTGCACTTGTGAAATGGCACAAGCACAAAGGATATTCTCTGCCCCCCACTCCCAACAGTCAGAAGGGTTGGGTAGCATTGGAAATGTTGCAGAAACTGAGCACACAAACTTTCCACAAGTGAAGAATCATTTGTGGATGGTGCTTGGACCTGGTTTGTGAAGATGCCCTGCATGGTGTTGCCAGCTTGGTGTAGTGGTTAGAGTGCTGGACTAGGACCGGGGAGACCCGAGTTCAAATCCCCATTCAGCCATGATACTTGCTAGGTGCCTCTGGGCCAGTCACTTCTCTTTCAACCTAACCTACATCACAGGGTTGTTGTGAGGAGAAACTTAAGTATGTAGTACACCGCTCTGGGCTCCTTAGAGGAAGAGTAGGATATAAAAATGATTAAAACAAAAACATAAACATTTAAAAAATGGTGCATATCTTCAAGTTCCTCAGTTCTCAGGAGTGGCTTTTGAGGGACTATAGTAGGAATGAAGGGGAGCAAAAACCCTTGCACACGTGCCATTGTGCAGGCATAAGTCTGGATCCAGTCCAATGTCATTAACTACCCCAGGCATGAAAATGCAGTAAGAGTTGCAGAATAAGACTGACTTATTTCAATTCCTAAGCAGATAAAATTATCTGTACTCCTATGCTGCAGCTCCCAGTTTTTAAATGTTATACGAATACGATGGATATTTATGTACCACTTTTCAACAAACGTTTCCAAAGCGGTTTACACAGATATAGATATTGTCAATAGCAACATACTAGGCTGAGGTCATAGGAACACAGGAAGCTGCCATATACTGAGTCAGACCATTGGTCCATCTGGCTCAGTATTATCTACCCAGACTGGCAGCAGCTTCTCCAAGGTTTCAGGCAGGAATCTCTCTCAGCCCTATCTTGGAGATGCCAGGGAGGGAACTTGGAACTTTCTGTTCTTCCCAGAGTGGCTCCATCCCCTAAGGGGAATATCTTTCAGTGCTTACACATCAAGTCTCCCATTCATATGCAACCAGGGCAGATCATGCTTAGCTAAGGGGACAAGTCATGCTTGCTACCACAAGACCAGCTCTCCTCCCTTAAAGGGAGGAGAGATTAAGTCATAGTGGGAGGTCAAGGAATTGCATTGAGAACTTCATTGAAGCAGGGTTCATGAAAGTTTGCCATATCTAGGCTGGGAAATGGGTGCTCCCCAGTGTGGAATTCTAGATAAACACACAATGTTTTCAGACTTATTATTGTTAGGGATGGTCAAAGGTTCGAGAAAGTTTTACTTTTACACCAACTCCATATATGTCTGCCATGATGTGCATTAGAAGTTAACTGAGCAGAGTATGGCCACATTCAAAACTGTTATTAAAATTTATTTCAGAGAGAATCTGTTTTGATTGAACATCAGAAGTCAACATTATAGAAATCCTGTGATGCATGTACATCTCTTTGTAAATCTACATGTCTCCTGTACATCTGCAGTACATACCCATGACGACATGCATTTTTACTTTCTTTCTGTCAGTGCAGGAGTATACAGTTCAGACTACTCCTCAGGCCACTTTAAGGGTTTTGTGAGATCAAGAGGGCTGCACTTTCTACATTGATATGAAGTGCTCTGAAGTTAGGAAATGGCACAATACGTAAGGTATTTAGGCAAGCATATAACATTTTTTATTACCTATTATTTTTTTCTCACTGAATGGAATGCTACCAATATTTCTAACTATGTTAATTCCTTTATGCCTAGAAGCATTCAGAGGCATCTTAAGGGTTCCACAACACAAGCTTCAGGCTTTCCCTTTTTAAACATTGAAAGTACTAATTGCATAAAGTTTCATTTTTCTGCTTGGATACTGCCATATTCTGATTAAAATGGCAGTATGGTACCATTAAAGTAGAGTGAAACAAAGTCTTATGCTCTGTCTCTCACAGCTGATGGTACATCAGATGTGGTCACTCAGCGTCTTCTTACTGCCTTATCCATTGTGCTGGTTGAAATACTGCACACTATTCCAAATAAAGGAGGGCTCAGTTTAAGAAGAAAACAATTGCAGGAGTCTTCTGGAGTTCTACCTCTCACAACAGTGGCGGCTCCCCCATGAGGCAATGGCTTCAGGTGGTGAGTGTGCTACAGGATAGCAAGTGGGGGAGGGGCAACCTGCTATATTTATTATTGATTGATTGATTGCATTTCTGTACCACTTAGTATAGAAATCTCTAAGCAGTGTAGGCATCATTGAAACTGCCTGCCACCACCTCTCTGCTACCAACTTTGGTCTTCTAAACCTCCCGCGGCCCCACCCCAGGCAAAAACCCAGCACTGAGACAGTCCCTCTTCTCACAGGCCTCTTTGGTGTTGCACCATGCTCTGACCTCTGGCCAGCCCTGCTGTTTGCTGTAGCAGTCAAAGGGCATCAGCCTTTGCTGGCTGGTATGCCTCTCACCACCTCCTCCACTTCAGCTCTCTCTCTCTAGCATTTAAGGTCCACTTTGTCTCCAAAAACACTTCTTTACTCTTCTCAGAGTCTGACTCTGTGCTACTGCTGAGAAATGGGGTCATGACATGAATGGAGATATCTTGCCCACCTTTGTTACCTAATACAGATGATTAACTTACCTGGTGGTCGATGTGGAGAAGCCCAGCCCCCAACCCTTTACCACATGTTGTTTTTATTTTATTATTTTGTTAAGAATATTTACATTGAGCCTTTCAAAAAAAAAAGTTATCAAAGTGCTTTACATAGCAAAAAGAATGAGAAAAAGAAATAGAAAATGGTTCCCTGTCCCACAGGGGTTCAGAGCAACACAAGGGAGACACCAGTAAGCAACAGCCACTGAAAGGATACTGTTCTGGATAGGGGCAGTTGCTCTCCCCCTTTTAACTACTGGAGAACCTCGATATTTGCAGTGATTCTGTTCCAGGCTGCAGCCACAGATATGGAAGTCACGAATATCAAGGCATGGAATCCTATGAGATTGCGGGGGTTAGGTTCCTGGCCAGCTGAAAATTGGCCGAATTTTGAGGGGGGGGCTTCTTACCATGCTCTGCTTCTCCCCCAAGTCATGCTGTGCCCCCAAATTGGCATCCCCCCACATTTTTTTACAAAGATGGGAGCCATTTTGTTGCTCTATTGAAGAAAATGGTGGCACAAAATGGCCTCTGCGGTTATATCCAGCCACCTCTGATCCACAGATGTACAAGGTAGGCATGTTTTATTTTATTTATTTGCGTATGCCAAGGTCAGGTGTCTTTTTCAAAAAATCAAAAAGGTGTGATTTTTCCCAACCATGGATACATGAATCCATGGCTGTGGAATCCGCGGATATCAAGGTCCACTTTAAGAGGTGACTGTTTACCTAGTTAGCAAGGGCATTATAATCTGTGGCAGAAAAAAGATCACACCATGTTTGCATTAAAAAAGACAACCAAGCAACCAGGCCGTAGAAAACTTGGTCACACTGTAAATTAGTAATCTGTATTCAGCCAGAGACAGCTCCAAATCTAGAGGCTCTCACATGTAGAGGCCCTAGTGTCTAGATGGGTCTCAGATGAGCAGAAACTGCCCTGAGAACTTTGCATGAACTGGCCCAACATGAAGTGCATGAGTAGCCACTTACTTGTTGGATCCAGTGTTCTCTCTAACAGGGATTCCCAGATGTGGTTGACTACAACTCCCAGAATCCCCAGCTGCATGGCTTTTGCTTGGGGATTATGGGAGTTGTGTACAACAAGGTCTGGGAATCCCTATTAGAGGAAACACTGGTTGGATCCCAACAAAAGTTTGGATTATGGCAGCAGCATGTAGCTTAAAGTGCTGCTGCTAAGAAAGAGTTCATGAACCTGTTAACTCTGAAGAATGTGAATATTCATCTCCTTTCTCCTTTCCATTATTTAAAAAAAAAACTATTTCTTGCATGTGTGTAATGTGCTGCATACTGTACATACAAGATCTGAAGAGTGTCTTATTTTGAAATACTAATCTAACTGCTGGCATGGCCGATCTACTAATGAGGACAGTTAAGACAGCCACCTCAGATGATGGATTGACACATGGAGCTTTCCCAGGCTTTACTGGAGGTTTTCTGTGAGGCTTTACTGTGAGTTCAAAGTCGCCACAAAAAACCTACTTAAAAAGTGGAATTTTTTTTTTACTCCAGATATAATTCAGGCTACATTGTCTGATGAAAATCCCAAATTGTGTGTGAAGTGCTCCCTGATAGCTCACAGAAACTTCAGTGTAAATTTGGCCAATATGTGAATGCACACCTCCATTCTGGAGGCGATGCAGACTAAAAGCCAGGTGTGAAAAACTTCATGGAGCAGATTGGCCACTACCTTTGGCTATCTCACTCTGCCTCATGCTAGGCAATCCTCAAATTCTTTCCCCTTGGCTGTAGCACATGCATGTACCATCTGCCACTGCCTTCCTTATCCTGCTCCTCCCTCCATTCTGGTCACATCCCACCCTGCCTTTGAAAGGGCAGAGGGTGGAGAAGTGGCAGGAAATGTCCTAAATCACTTCCTGCCATTCCAGCTACCCTGCCCTATGCCTTTTCAAAAGGTAGTGTGGAGCACAATTAAATGGAGAGAGAAGCCGGACAAGGATAGTGGCATAAGCTGTGGCAGATTTTGCTACCAACAGGTAAGGAAAAGTGTGGGGGGGAGTGGGGGGTCAGGGGAGTGATATCAATAGGGGGAAGCAAGGGGTGAGGAATCAGGGGAGGGGTGGGGGAGACAGGCATGTGCAATTGGTGTGTGATGTGCTTTGCACATAGGGATAAATAGGAGAAGGGGAGACTGAGTACTAAGAAGGCAAGACTGGTGGGTAGGAGTGGAACAGCCTCCAACCACAGCAACTTGGGCATCAGGGGAGCTTGGGGTGGGCCTGACTGTCAGAGCAACCAGATCTAGAAATGAAAAGAGAATGTATATACAAAAACAACAACAATCATATTATGCAATATTATCTATTCTGGTATTGGCCAGTGTTGTTAGTTACAGGAGCACTGCATATCCTTGAATGCGTATCCTGAGCACTATCACATTGTGGCACTTACTTTGCTGTAACAGATATATGCTCCATAAAGCACAGTGGTTTTTAAAAAGTGATTAAAGTATCCATTATAATGATCTCCTGTTTTGTACAGCATGGTAGCGGATCCACAGAGTTTGCCATTTAAGATGCACATTGATTGCACTGTAACTTCCACAGCACTGCTGTCCTCACATTTGTTTCCATGTCCTTTATATTTGCAATGGTGAATTGCCAACCAGATGCCTTGCCAAACTGGATTTTTTTTTAAAGCAAAAAGCTTAAGTTAGTCATATGCTACCATCCAAAACAATCCGAATTGGTGCCAATTTAGTGCACATAAGTTACCTTGGAAGGATTAATTTATGCTGTTGAGCTTTGTAATATGTGTAACCAACAGGGAGCTGTCTGGAGACAGGGATTTTTGCAAATCTTTCAGCTAGATCAATGAGCCAAATGCAAAATCTCACAACCAGGGGCATCATGTAGATTTGTGATGCTCCCTAGGGGAGCTGGGGTCCAGCAACCAATGAGTGGATTACACTGATCCATAAATGCAGGTTTTCATCTGTGACAGATATAATATAAATGCTATTATTCAGGTTGCATAACTGGGTGAGAACAACAGACAATGAATATTGCTTATCAAAAAGCATAGATTTTTGCAGCAGGTGAACAGACCTTTGGGGGGACTTAGACCTTGTCACACAGTTCAGCCGGAACTGGACGCCAGCTTGAATGTCCTTATATACCATAGTAGACTTATCAGTACAGAGAACTGTCAACTGAGGTGTTAATTCCCATATCACTGAGCTTCATATTTCTGCACAAAGAATGATGCACTATCATTCTGTGCATTGGCTATACTGAATGAGCCTATCCAGTCTCATCAGCAACCCCCTGGCATACTTAGAACAGCCTTGCTGGATCAGGCCCAAGGCCCACCTAGTCCAGCATCCTGTTTCACTCAGTGGCCCACCAGATGCCGCTGGAAGCGTACAGGCAGGAGTTGAGGGCATGCCCTCTCTCCTGCTGTTACTCCCCTGCAACTGGTACTCAGAAGCATCCTGCCTCTGAGGCTGGAGGTGGCCTATAGCCCTCCGACTAGTAGCCATTCATAGACTTCTCCTCCATGAAGTTATCCAAGCCCCTCTTAAAGCCATCCAGGTTGTTGGCTGTCACCACGTCTTGTGGAAAGAAAATTTCACAAGTTGATTATGTTTGCTTTCATTGACAGAAAGGAGGTGGACTGTCATGTCTAGAAACATTCTTATGTTGCATTCCTGCATACACAGCACAATAGTGAGGAGGCTATTGATATTCTAAAGCAGGCATCCCCAAACTGCGGCCCTCCAGATGTTGCTGAACTACAACTTCCAGCATACCCAGCCACAAAAAATTGTGTCTAGGGATGCTGGGAGTTGTAGTTCAGCAACATCTGGAGGGCCGCAGTTTGTCCAGGCCCACAGTGGAATCTCATGGAATCAAAGGGTCGTTTTTATTCAGCCATCTTCACTGTTGCCTTAAGGATGTTATAAGATATCTCAAATGTTCTTGGTGTTCAGTCTTCGTGCTCTTCAGTATTCAGTCTTCTGAAGATCTGGCTTACAATATTTTAAAGGGTCATGTTATTTCATTGATTATTTTATGTTTTTTGGTGACATTTTATTTTATAGTGTTACGATCAAGAAAATTATTTAGGTAAGTATTCATATGCAGGGAAGATAAAAGGCTGACATAGATTCATGATGGGTTTAAATAAAAGATACAACAAATATATGATGAAGATCCCAAAGTATTAGCAAAACAGATAATTCTGCGTGTGTGTGGTGCACACATGCATATGTGCATAGTTTATAGTTCAATATTATTGATCTTTTAACAAATAATATATATAACAATTTCTCATTTGCAAGTGATTAAAAATATTTGACAGGATCATTCTCAAAAATAATTCTTTGAGGTAGGTTAACATTTGCCCATTAACAGACACCAGGATTACCCACTGAATTCATGGCTGATGTGTGAATTGATCCTAGGTCCAACACTGGAACTACATTGTCCACATCAGACAACCTATGTGACCATTTTATTATATTAACCTTCTGTTCTCTTAACTCATTAGTGACAAATGGAGATGCCAATTGGGGGGGGGGCTATTCACATGACCACATGGGTGGGCGGGAGGAGGCAGGGTTCAACCTACTTTCCCCCATACTATCAATCTTAGTTGCTTTGGCACGCAAACCATGCATCCACACACCCCACGCTGCCAGGAGCACTGTGGATTACTATCCATGCTGCTCCCGGCAGTGCAGATCAACAGAGGCTGGGACTTCTTTTCATTGCCTTTGGGTATCCCACAAGGCACCACACAATGAGTGCATAGCCTTGGGGGATTCCCACATCAGACGGACATTCTAGTCACCCATCTCTGTCTTTCTTTGGGCTTCATGGATCCCAAGGAAACCTTGCAGCAAGGTTAAGGTAGCAGTTGCTCTCTTAACCTTGGCTAAGAGCTGGGCTTGGGAGCGAGGTTAGGCTGGGCAGGAGCACCAGGATCTGTGTGGATCCTGGAGCTGCACACAAGCAGCCTAGTCCTTTGTGTTCTTATTTTATAGAAGAACTAGACTTACAAATATAGTTTTGAACTGAAAATTTACCATTCTATCCATTCATCCATAAAATCCCACAAATCTATTTACAGACATAAGCATCAGGAAAAGGCACTCAAGCTGGCATCCTCTAACCTCCAACCTTACACAACTGAGCATAACAGACAAAGTTGACACATGTAACTTGTAGTGTAATTTTCACATTAGCGGTTTCGATGGATTAAAGTAAGGGTGTGCCGTCGAGTCGATGCCAACTCCTGGTGACCACAGAGCCTTGTGGTTTTCTTTGGTAGAATACAGAAGGGGTTTACCATTGCTATCTCCCACACAGTATGAGATTATGCCTTTCAGCATCTTCCTATATCACTGCTGCCCAATATAGGTGTTTCCCATAGTCTGGGAAAAATACCAGCAGGGAAGAGAGCTGGTCCTGTGGTAGCAAGCATGACTTGTCCCCTTAAGCTAAGCAGGGGCCACCCTGGTTGCATACGAAAGGGAGACTAGAAGTATGAGCACTGTAAGATATTCCTCTTAGGGGTGGAATAGTTCTGGGAAGAGCATCTAGGCTCCAAGTTCCTTCCCTGGCATCTCCAAGATAGGGTTGAGAGATAGTCCTGCCTGCAACCTTGGAGAAGCCGCTGCCTGCCTGTGTAGACAATACTGAGTGAGATGGACCTATGTTTTGACTCAGTATATGGTAGCTTCCTATGTTCCTATGATTTGAACCAGAAACCTCTTGCTCCCTAGGCAAGTTACTTCCCCACTGCACCATTAGGTGGCCTTTCTAGGGATTAGCAGACCACTAAAAATATTTTCTTTTCCCTTCCTGGTCAGATATAGTCTCATCCAGAACAGAGTTTAGATTAACATATGTTAGGATTAAGGATGGTTTAGGGTGTGTGTGTGTGTTTGTGTGTGTGTGTTTATACACCGATTTTGGGTAGCCATGAAAGCAAAATGGTGTGATGGGGTTCATCTGTGTCTTCCTTTTTAACTCCAACAGCTAAAATCAAATCCATACTCAGAGACAAAAGATGCAACTGTAATAATATTACTTCATTTTTTTTTCTTGGAAGGATACATAGACTTCTGTAATGTATTATTACTATTACTATTTGTAGTGGTATTTCTACTATTCATTTTCATTCCTTCCATCCTCAATACTTTTACCTGACTGCAGTGCCTACAAAAGCTCCATGGCCAAGAAGAGGAAAGCTGAAGAACAGATTTCAGGCGTTCCAGTCAATAAAAGGAAGTCTTTGCTGATGAAACCCCGTCACTACAGTCCCAGTGCAGAAGGCAAAGGAGAAAACGAGGACAAGGCAGAACTGCAGGATGACGACAGCAACATCCACAAGACAGGTATGAAGGAAGACTGATGCCGAATGAATGGAAGAAACCTCATATTCCCAAGGGCAGAAGGGGCATGGGCAAATCATCTCACTGGGTAGTATCAGGTGGAAGGTGGAGTGATTTGGACTCAGTGGCTAACATCCTGAGTCCTGACTAATGAGGTGTCCATGCTCCAAACAACTGTAGGACACATCAAGCGCCCAGTTTCATTATGAATTCTGAGTGCCATTCTGCGGGAGCATGAATATTTCGGAGTGCTGTTCTTACTACAGAAGTACTCTATAGAAGCAGAACCATGTCCCTTAATGTGCAGACCTGTGTTTGCTTCTACAGAGTGCTTCTGGCACACAGGAGACCATTCCAAAATGTTAGTGCTGTTACACAATTGCACTCATAACTTTGAATGCAATGAAGCAGTGTGTGGGCTCTCACTGAGTCCCTGCAGCTGCTTGAAGCATGGATGCTTCATTAGTCAGGATGTCAGCCAGTGTCTGAATGTACGTTTAGACTGAGAAATGAATGTGACAAGAGGGAAATAAATCTCAAGACAAGATGGTGAAAGACAAAATCATTCCCTTCCAGGTCCAGCATGAGTCAGAGATAGACTAAACAGTTAAAGCATTTATTTGTTAGGAAGCATTGTCAACAGAAGTAATATTGTTAGGTTGGGATGCTTCCTTTTCCCAGAGGTGTAGTGGTTCTGATTTACCTTGTCCTGATCACAGAATGGCCCAGGTATGCTAGCTTCTGGTTTGAATTTCTGGAATTTGCAAAGCCCGCAATGCATATGGAGTTTTCTCTTCCCACAACCTTTTCTCCCTTAAAGTGATTAATATTCACAATTGTGCACATTGAAAATATGTTGTGGGGTGTGTGTGTGTGTGTGTGTGTGTTTGCTCTGGGTGTTGAGAAGGCAGCTGTGAACAGAATCACATCAATGTTCCTTGGAAATGTCTGCAATACACAATTGACATGATTCAATAATTCAAAAGTGATTTTCACACATTTTAAGACAAAAGGATTTGAATTGCATTGATAACCTGGTCCTGTGCATATTTACGCTGAACTTAGAGGGACTTAATTCCAAGTAAGTGCGCATAAAACTCCATCCGCAGATGGCATCTGTAAAGAAGCATTCCTACACAGACTTTCTAGTGAGTAAGTTTCACCAAAATTATCAATGTAGATTCCTAATCTCCTTGTCCTAAAGGAGTCACTATGTATTTGTCAGTTTCATGTTCTATTAGCTCTACATTAGGAATCAAAATGATTGCTGATTGAATTGTACATACTACTGTATTTATAAAAAGCCAAGCTTTGTTTTGCTTTTTAAATGTCCATGTACATTATTTCTGTTGAGGGAAGAGAATCCACAGCAAAGAATAGAAGGACTGAAATAAAATTCACTCTAGAGCCTTAATAACAGTTACCGAGCAGACCAGAAAGCTGGGGTAACTGCAAACTGCATAGGCCAACTTCTGAAAATAAATATACAGATTCTGTGCTGAAAATCAGAAGACCATGGGACAGTAGCCTGGACACCATCAACTTGAAGATTTTTGAATCTGAATGGCAGAAATCTGTCCACTCCTACAGTCAACATAAACCAAGACTTTTGAAAAACACAGGCTATTTTTATTGTTATAAATATATCCAGGAAGACAGAGGCTAATTCGCCTGCCTGAAGAAATGCTGCTTGGCTCAAACATTTAGCAGAACAAATTAATATGCAAGTTTACTTATGCTTATATTTTATCTAGCCACAAATACTTTTTGTTTTAACTCAACTAAGCTTATTTTTGTTACAAGCTTTGGGGGAATTCTCTAGCGTATTTGGTGAAGAAAGTAACAATTTGGCTTACTTAGTTGCATGAAATGACACATTGAATTAGGGGTATAGCAACAACTGAATAGGGGGGATGCAACTGTCCCTTGGCCTCTGAGGCTGGATGACAGCTTGCTCTTACTCATCCCCTTACACCCATGTAGAAGACGTTGGCAGGGGGCAGGGGCCCATCTTCATATTTTGTCCCAGAGCCAACTCCAACCTTGCTATGCCCCTGTATTGAATAAAAAAAAATCTACAAATATATTTTAACTCATTGCTTGCAATCGTATATTCTGTTATTCAGCTTAGTATCCAATCCTGTGAGCACTGCCCCCCTGTAAGTACACATATACCCAGTTCAGATGAAACTATCTTATACTGAGTCAGGCCACTAGTCCATCTAGCCTAGTACTATCTGCTTTATCCACATTCAGGCGTAACACAAAACCAGAGTTAAACGGGGCATAGGTTGGAACTCCGTTAGGTTCATATGCATGCAAACACAGTTTTGTGGCAAAAGCAACCCGTGGTTTGCCTCACCAAACTCCAATTTGAACCTTCAGTTTGTAGTAGGTTTTGCTGCCCCAACCTGAGGTTTGGTGGCAGCACCATTACATCAGAACATGGGCGGCACCATAAGCACATTTCCATTCACTTTCTGGAGCCTCAATCATAGAGACAGTGGCACAGACCTGCCCAGGATGGTGCCTGCTCCATGCCAGTGGCACTTCTTTCTGGCTGCCTCTTTGAGCACTTACCCTGCCCTGCCTGACTTTGATCCAACAAAGCAGTTGCCCAACAACAGGGACACTGCTACATCCTATACTGAGCTTGGCAGCCACACAGCAAAGTCACACAGGGCCATGCCCTCTTTCAGCTCTTGTCTCTTGATTCCCCCTTCCTGACAATCAGGAGAGAAAGGGGACAGGATGTAAAGATGGGCAATAAGTGATTTACTCCTCAAAAATGAAGCATCAGTTATGTTTGTTTGCAAGCACATGAGATCCCATTAGACCACTGGGATGGGAACATATGGCAGGGTGAGGATATCCGAAGTTGGGTTTAAAAGGAAGCCCCAACCAGGAATTCTTGAAGAGTGAAGGTCTATTTTTTTGCACAGTGATGTTGGGGTAGGGGGCCCCACCCCCTTCCCCTTGGAGGGTACCTGTGTGGTCCCTAGGCTTACTCATGAGAAGGCCCGGGCAGCAGGAACAGCATTGCACCAGTGAAAGGAGTGATTCCTCATAAGTGATTAGAATGTTGTCTGATCTGGAGCAGACCGCTCACTCATGAGAGTATAAGGCTATGGGGATACCGCTTAACAACTCATGAGAAGAACCATCTGTGGGGACAGGGGTGTTGGGAAGGATCACTAATAATGTGTGATGACAAACCCCCTTCTCCCATGGACTGCTCTCTCACAAGAGTGTCACACCATGGGGGCCAGACGGCAGATGCCGTCCGGCCAGGTTGCTCTATATAACATAGCCGTGGGATGGGTAACCCACTAACAGCTCTCCCTGTCTTGGCAAATGCCACCAAATAGCGATCAAAGCATGCCCTCTGCCAGCCCATCTGCCCATTTGAACATATCCATCTTTGTTTGTGCCTGGAACAGTGACCCCACTCTCCTGGGGTCACTGAAAATTGGGGGTCCCCTCTCCTGCAATTCCCTGCAGTGGCAGATCTGCATACAGTGCAATGCCACTCCAAACCTGGGAATGAGAATAAAAATCAAGACCTAGTGTTTCACCAGTCCACACATGTGGCAAGGCTGTGACACATAGAGTGTCACAATCTCCTTTGTATGTGTGAAAGTCTTCCCGGGGAGGAGGGGGTTGCAGTGCAAAAGTTCTGTTGTTAACCAGAGAGAGCGGGGATGGGGCTTTGTTGGGTAAGCTCAACACATGAGTGTGCAGTCCAATGGAAGACTGAAGGATTTCAAGCCTAAGGTCTTCCCCAGTAGACTGGCCCTCTCATGAGAGTCGTAGTATGCTGGTGGCATGCTGCAACTGGAGTAGGAGTGTACTTTTGTCTGCATGGACTGCTTTGCAAGGGTGAGCACTGACAAGATCCTCCTTGGTTACAGCTGGCCAGACCCCAGGATCATTTGCCCTCATATATCTATACACATCCTCCCAGGAAGTCATCAGGAAAGCGGGTCCTGTGGTAGAAAGCATGAATTGTCCCCTTTGTGAAGCAGGGTATGCCCTGGTTTACATTTGAATGGGAGACGTGTGAGCACTGTAAGATATTTTTGTTGCTGCAGCTTTATATCTTATGGTTATATTGTACTTGTTTTTAAAACTTTTAATTAGATTTGTATTTTTATATTCCAATGTAATTTTTATTGTGCAGTTTTTATAGTTTTATATTTTAAATGTCTTGAAAACTGCCCTGAGGTAATTTTAATGAAAGGCAGCCAGGGTGCAGCTATAATTGAGCGAATGGGTTCAAAGAACCAAGGCCCCCCAGCTTCTGAGGGCCCACCAGCTCCACCCCTCCTTATTTTCTCCATTATTGAGAGGGTGATGGCCTCTCAGCTCCAGACAGTCTTGGAGGAAACGGATTATCTAGACCCATATCAAACTGGCTTCTGGGCTGGCTATGGGGTGGAGACTGTCTTGGTCGGCCTGATGGATGATCTCCAACTGGGAATGGACAGAGGAAGTGTGACTCTGTTGGTCCTTTTGGACCTCTCGGCAGCTTTAGATACTATCAACCATAGTATCCTTCTGGAGCGTCTAAGGGGGTTGGGGATGGGAGGCACTGCTTTGCAGTGGTTCCACTCCTACCTCTCAGGCAGGTTCCAGATGGAGTCCCTTGGAGACTGCTGTTTTTCAAAATCTGAACTTTCCTATGGTGTCCCTCAGGGCTCCATATTGTCTCCAATGTTGTTTGACATCTACATGAAACCACTGGGAGAGATCATCAGGAGATTTGGTGCAGGGTATTATCAGTATGCTGATGACACCCAAATCTATTTCTCCATGTCAGCCTCATCGGGAGAGGGCATAACCTCCCTAAATGCCTGCCTGGAGTCAGTAATGGTCTGGATGAGGGATAACAAACTGAGACTGAATCCAGATAAGACAAAGGTACTCATTGTGTGGAGTCGAAACTCGAGACGATTTTGATCTGCCTGTTGTGGATGGGGTCACACTTCCCTAGAAGGGATAAGTATGCAGTTTGTGGGTGCTTCTGGATCCAAGTCTCTCCCTGGTGTCCCAGGTTGAGGCAGTGGCCAGAGGTGCCTTCTATCAGCTTCGGCTGATACTCCAGCTGCGTCCATTTCTTGAGATAGATGACCTCAAAACCGTGGTACATCTGGTGGTAACCTCCAGACTGGATTACTGTAATGTGCTCTATGTGGGGTTGCCCTTGTACATAGTCCGGAAACTACAGTTGATTCAGAACGTGGCAGCCAGGCTGGTCTCTGGGTTATCTAGGAGAGACCATATTACTCCTGTATTGATGGAGTTAAACTGGCTGCCGATGTTTCCAGCAAAATACAAGGTATTAGTTATAACCTATAAAGCCCTAAACAGCTTGGACCCTGGGTATTTAAGAGAACGTCTACTTTGTTATGAACCCCAATGCCCATTGAGATCATCGGGAGAGGTCCGTCTGCATTTACCTCCGGCTCGTCTGGTGGCCACTCAGGGTAGGGCCTTCTCCGTTGCTGCCCCGAGGCTTTGGAATGCACTCCCTAGTGAAATAAGAGCCTCTCCATTAGGTGTGTGCAATTCAGATTTTCAGTGTTTCGATTCGGATCCGAATCGAAACACCCCGTTCTGTTTTGTATCCAAATCTGGCCCATCCGAATCACCCCCAATTCGATTCGGATCCGAATTAATCCAAATCCGAATCTGAATCGATTCAGATTAAAAAATGGGTCCTGGGGCCAAAAGAGTGGGGTGGCATGGTAGTGCCCAATGGGTGGAGGCTACCACCCCAATTTCAGAGTGATTGGGCAGAGGGCTGATTTTTGGTGAATTGTTGAAGTTTACGCGTTTTTAAGGTTTCCCCCCATTAGGTATAATTGAGGATGTATTGCTTCACGTCAGGGGGAAAGGGGTGGCCTAGAGTGGTGTGGGGTTGGTGGTAGTGCAGGGTAGGCGCAAGGAAGCTACCTGAATTTTTTCAAAGGATTTGGGCAGAGGGCTGATTTTTGGTGAATTGTTGAAGTTTGCGCATCTTTAAGGTTTTTCTTCATAAGGTATAATGGAGGTTTCAGCAGCCCCATAAGTGCACTTGGGGGGTGCTGGGGTGGCCCAGAGCAAGTGGTGATGTAGTGCACATAGGGTTCCAACCACCCCCATGGGTTTCTAACCCATGGGGTACAGGGTTCTGTTGTTTCTTAGATGTTCTGAGTGTGGATTTTATGATAGCAAATGAGATTTTCATTGAGACACCATGAATCCACTCTTATTTTGTCCCGTTTGCGCTTATTCCTTTGGGAAAGCGCCTTGTCAGGAAAAACCATGGAGCGCTCGGGCGCCGCTCCGAATGAGACCTCTGATGAGGTGAATGGGTCATTGGGAGTGCTCTCACAGCCACCGGGAAGGCCTGGGACACCCACGGGGACTCCCTCTTCCTCCTCGCTGCCTCCTGCCCCGATTGTACTCAAGATTACCTCACAAGGGCAAGCTGTTTCATCCTCCATCTCGACACAGCCTTCAGTTCCCGCTGAGCAGTTCACTCCCCCTTGTGCTCACCCGACTGCTCCTGCACCTAAGAAACACAAAAAGAAGAAAGACAAGTCTAAGGAGTTGTCGGCATCGAAACCTAAACAAGCTCAGACTGATGGCAGCCGTAAACACAGTGCTTCTCATACTGAGCATGCTCGGAACTCCGTTAACCCTGTGCAGCACTCGGAGCACTCCAGCATTGAAGCCACACAGAGGCTGAAAAAGCAGCAGGGTGCCAAGGGGAAGCAGCGCTCACAAAGACAGCAGTCGAGCTCCCCAGCACCAATGACACACACTCCTGACCTCCCACGTAGCCCGGGAGGGCAGTATTTGACCAGTGTCTCGCAATTTGAGACTCCACACGTCCCAGTCGGCACTGAAGCCACAGCTTACTCTGGCGAGTCTTCCTATGAGTCTGACCCCGCTCTCTCCTTCTCAGATGACTCTGCCCCTCGATGTTTCTACTGGGAGGGTTGGCAATGGCGCTCAGAATCACCTTATGAGTCAGCTGCTTACTACTCCCCTTGTGACTCAGAGCTGTCAGATGAAAGCGGAGAGGAGATCTATTTTGACCGATTTTATGGCCAGAAACGCTATGCATATCCTAATTACTGCCCAGCGTTCTATGAGCGTTCACACAGCAGCAGACACCCTTATCGTGAGCTCCCTCGCCTGTCAAGGAGACATTTTCGCTCTAGATCCCACTCCCCCTGCCGCAGAGGGAAACACACCTCCTCTGGGGTAGGGAGCACTCCCCCACGCATGATCACCAGTTTAATCATGCGCAGCACACCTCTCGTACTGCGGTGACACATAAGCTGTTGTCTCTGCTCCTGCCCCAGGAGGTTCTTCTGCCTCAAATGTGGCACTACATGAGGAGCCCCAGAACATGACTGTACCTCCTCCTCTTCAGGGGCAACGTACATCTGGTCAGCATCTAACTCCAGCTCCGACTGCTCCTTCTGACTTACCACCATTAGCTCCACTGGGTCCAGTACCTCCTGAGAAGATTCGCCAATCCTCTGACTCTTAGGAACATAGGAAACTGCCATATACTGAGTCAGACCATTGGTCTCTCTAGCTCAGTATTGTCTTCACAGACTGGCAGCGGCTTCTCCAAGGTTGCAGGCAGGAAGCTCTCTCAGCCCTATCTTGGAGAAGCCAGGGAGGGAACTTGAAACCTTCCTCTGACACAGATCCAGATTCCTCTGCTTCTTCTGCTCATCCCACCACTCCATTGCCTAAACGTCGGAAGCATGATAAGGATGATGACTCCTCATCTCTCAGGTCTCACCTTAAGGTATTATCGGTTTATATGGCCACCATGGCCCATGCCTTGGGTATACAACCCAAAGAGGTAGCCCAACCATCTACCAACACTTTTTTCGATATACTGGAGGATAAATCTTCACACTCCCTTGCACTTCCAATGAACTAGGCTCTGTCAGACATCACCAAGAGTTTCTGGGAGAAGCCCTCCTCTGTGCCACCTGTTTCGAGGAACATTGAAAATTTGTATAGAGTTCACCAAGAGGATTCTCCCTTTTTTTGCATAATTACCCTTCTCTGACCTCTATACTATAAGAGCCCCTGGTGGCGCAGTGGTAGAGCTGCCGCCTGTAACCAGAAGGTTACAAGTTCAATCCTGACCAGGGGCTCAAGGTTGACTCAGCCTTCCATCCTTCCGAGGTCGGTAATATGAGTACCCAGAATGTTGGGGGGCAATATGCTAAATCATTGTAAACCGCTTAGAGAGCTTCCAGCTATAGAGCGGTATATAAATGTAAGTGCTATTGCTATTGCTATACTAGTGGAGGCAGCTCAATCTAAGTCAAAAAATAAAATGTTAATAACTCCCATGGACAAGGAGGGCCATAGGCTGGATGCAATGGGCAAACGCTTGTACACCAGTGCCACCATGGAAGTAAAGAACACTGATTACCAGGCATGCATGGCCAGATATAATCACCTCCTATGGGAGAGATTGGCAGAACATTTTGACGGCATGCAACCGGCTTACCCTTGCAGAATTCCAAGCAGATGGTTATGAACTCAGTAAACAATTGCTACATACTTCAAAACATGCCACAGATGCTGTGAGCAGATCTCTTGCCACTTCTGTAGCACTCCGTCGCCATGTGTGGCTTCGTGCCTCTGGTCTCAGCACAGAAGCCAGGACCAGGATTGAGGACCTTCCATTTGATGGTTCCATGTTGTTCGGTACCCAAACAGATGAAACAATGGAGCGTATTCAAAAGATGCATAGGAATGCTAAGTCTATGAGTTTCTCCATGAGCTCCTCTCTTGGGCGTTTTAACCGGCCTTTCCGCTCCCAACGCTCTTACCAACACTGTGCAGGGTTACGACCATTCCTTTTGCCCGTCTCAATACTCTCAGTCCCATCAGCACTACAGAAAACGGCAATACCAAATTCCAAAAGCCACTCAGCAGAAGCGTAAGCAGGAGCCCTTCCCAAAGCGGGCCTGACTATCCATGGATGGGTTTGTGGCTGCATCCCTAGCTGGCTCAGTGGGAAGCCATAACAACAGATCCTTGGGTTCTCACCATCATCAGGATAGGCTACGCTATCAAATTTGTTCAGCAGCCACCAGATTCCGGCAAGTGGTCCACTCCCCTGACCCCTGCTCTTCAGGACAAGATTCAGTCACTACTCGACAAGGGCGCCATCGAGCAGGTCCCTCCTCACGTTGAAGAGGGCCTGTTCTCCCGGTATTTTACTAGACCAAAGAAGGATGGTGGACTTCGACATATCTTACATCTTTGTCCCTTGAACGAATACATCCACTGCGAATGCTTCCGGATGGGCGATGCCTTTGTGACCATTTGGACTGGGGAGTTCCTCTACATATTTCCTCCTGTCCCGCTACTCCCCAGAGTGCTACAAAAATTAGAGGTGGACTCCAGGAACTGCATCCTGATAGCACCCTGGTGGACCCGGAGGCCCTGGTTTCCGCACCTCATGCGCCTCTCCAAGGGCCGCTTCTGACGTCTCAATCCATCTCCATCTCTGCTCTCCATGCAAGGTGGCCGGATCCTACATCCCAACATTCACACCTTGCGCCTAACAGCCTGGAGGATCCAGTGCAGCCAGCGTGGTGTAGTGGTTAGAGTGCTGGACTAGGACCGGGGAGACCTGAGTTCAAATCCCCATTCAGCCATGAAACTAGCTGGGTGACTCTGGGCCAGTCACTTCTCTCTCAGCCTAACCTACTTCACAGGGTTGTTGTGAAAGAGAAACTCAAGTATGTAGTACACCGCTCTGGGCTCCTTGGAGGAAGAGCGGGATATAAATGTAAAAATAACAACAACAACAACAACAACAATTCAGCTCTCTGGGCCCCAGAATTGAGAGACGTTCTGTGTGCTTCTCGAAAGCCCTCCACCATAAAATCGTACACGGCAAAATGGAAACGGTTCTCTTTATTTGCCACGGCACGGGGCAAATCTCATCCTGATCTAGCGCCCTTGCCACTAGTATTGTCTTATCTCCTTGACCTGAAAGGTTCAGGACTTTCACAGTCCTCAATCAGGGTACACCTGGTGGCAGTTGTGGCCTTTAAGCATGATGCTGCCCTAGAATCGTCCCTTTTCACCCTTAAAAGGGTTAAACAGTTTATTAAGGGCCTCACCCACCTCTACCCTGATCCTCCAATGACAGTCCCCTATTGGGACTTGCAATGTTGCATAAGCCTTTTGAACCCATGGCAACTTGTAACTTGATACTGTTAACTCTCAAGACGGTTTTTCTGGTAGCTATAACTTCTGCCAGAAGGGTAGGTGAAATTAGGGCCTTACACTGTGATCCTCCCTCCTTTGCTTTCATAGAGATATGGTGGTTTTACGTGTTGACTTTGCTTTTCTCCCCAAGGTGGTCTCGACATGCCACAGGTCTCAGTCTGTCTCCTTATGTGTTTTCCCCCCTGATCCTTCTTCACCTCAAGAGCGCACCCTACACGTGCTTGATGTCAGATGGGCCCTGGCTTTTTACATCCACCGTACTGCTGCCTTTAGGACCACTAAGGCATTGTTCATGGCTTACAGGCTGCCATCGAGAGGCAATAGGGCCTCCGTCCAGTCAATCTCTGCCTGGATAGTCCACACCATTAAGTTGGCCTATGAAATCACCGGTAGACCTCCGCCGGCCCCCCTTAGAGTTCATTCTACCAGGTCAACTGCTACCTCCACTGCTTTTGATAGGGGTGTCCCACTGTCTTCAATATGCCAAGCAGCAACATGGTCCTCCCCCTCAAGCACTATGCTTTGGATGTAAGGGCTCGACAGGATGCCTGCTTTGGCAGGGCTGTCCTGAAATCTGTATTTAACTGACTTCATTATTCTGTATCTATGTTTGATCCCGTTTGCAGACTTTACATATGTCCCCCCCCCAAAAAAAAGTCTGTTAACATTACTGAGCATGAAGGTTGTGTCATTTTCATGAACTTAAACGTGTTCTTTTACTACCATGGCTTCCTTTGCCTACTATATTTTATAGATTCACAACCTTGTCCAGGGCTCTGCCCCATCTCCTTGATTCTGGAGCTTGCTATGTACCCTTCTGGACAGAGACCCCTTAGAAGAACTGCCAGTTGCTTACCTGTAACTGTAGTTCTTCTGGTGGTCATCTGTCCAGTCACACACCCTCCCAACTGGCCCCGCTGCAGAGCCTTACTTCTCGGCGTACTCCAGAACTGAGGAGAAAGGGGTAGGGTCACGTGACTAAGGTGTATGGGGAGGTGCCCAGCTGAGACAATCTAGAAGAAAAATCAGCTTGATAGGTGTTCCGGACTATTCTTCCTGCCGGCATGAAGCCCATCTGTGTGACTGGACAGATGACCACCAGAAGAACTACAGTTACAGGTAAGCAACCTGCAGTTCTGCAAGCAGTTTTTTGCCTCTGTAAAAAAGCATCTCCATAGCTGGAGATGTTGCAACTGAATCTGGAACCTTCTGTGTATAAAGCATGTGCTCCACCACTGAGTTATGGCCTTGTCCAAGGCCACAGGAGTCAAATTACACTCACCTTCTCATCTCATGTGTGGTTCTGCTATATACCATACATGACTTTGCTAAGAGCTTTTTCATGGCAGCACAATAGTGAGACCAATTACAACCCCTCTAGTCTCAGCCCTATGAGTTGACTCTAGAACTGTGAATAACATCACAGCTCAGACCTTTGAGTTGCTGAATATCAGGAATTGATGGCCTGATGCTTGTGTCTCAGTTTCTATGGCCACTTCATAACTTTGGTCTGCCTCTCCCGTTAATTTTCATTGTTCCTGTGTGCATAACTGAACACAGGACTGATGCCATTATTTATGGATCTGTCTCTGATTTGAAGCCTTTTGAATGCTTGGAGGTTGCAGCTCTAAGGATTGGCTCAACTTTGTGAGCAGCCTGATTCAAATGATATGTTCAACACATGTAAATCTGTGTACATTTAGACTCTTCCTAAGGGCTACTGCAGTCTCTTTGCATTGCAGTAGCACTTGTGTAGTGTTCAGATTACAACAGCCCTGCTATTTCGGTGTGGTTCACTGCCCAGCAGTGTGTCAGAATAACAATGAGAGGAGGGGGGACACATTGAGCACAGCCACTCCCTCCCCACCCAAGAATGCAGTGAAAGCCTCATTCCGTCCCCCCACCCCGCCCCACCCCGCCATGGGGCCAAGGCCCCATTACCTCACTACAACTGAGAGTGGTAAGTACAGGGTCCAGGTCTGGGATGTGACTGGGGTGGGGGTGGAGAACTTCCCCAAGTTATCTGAGTTCATAGAAGAAAATTGGGGCTTGCAACAACACTTGCCCTTCATTTCCTGAAACTTTTCCAGACTCCAAAAATCACTCTCTGAGTTCAAGTGCAGAGAACTTCACTGACATCCCTACAAATATCTCAAAATGCAGATCCCAGATTTCTTAATGGCATATATGACTAACTTAACTAATCAGTTCTTAAAGCATGTTGCATCTCATGTGGCCTCTGCCAGCTCACTAGGGGGACTACCTGATTCTGCAATTCTGGGGGCAGAATTACCTTTTTGGAGGGCAGTTGTGTGGGTACAAAACATCTTTCACCAAAGCAGCATGTGAAAGGAGGGTGTGAGAGAATGTGGTGCCCACCTTGCCTGCAGCTGGTTTTTATATTGCTTTTTGTGTGCATCTCAGCTGTAATGCCTGCCTTCCCCTAGCACTTCAGGGTAATGGGTAGATTTGCATACTTGTAAATTCTCATTTTTGCAGGTGGTGGGGGCAGGGGGAGGCAGTAGACCTATCCTATTTTCTGAACTATGCAGCTCAATTCTGAGGTCTAACCGTTCAGCAAATTCCAATTTCCAGAAGTGCCCTCCTGTTATGTACTCCTTAACATTTCCTCCTGAGTGTTTTGTTTCAGAAATGTATTGTGGTGGTTAAGTTTAATAGGGTTAATTTGATGGCCATGATTTGGGAAGCTGGGTAATCCCTTGCCTTGGTCTCCTAGCAACTTGAGATTGCCTATAGCCAAGAGGAGGTGCTATCCCAGTGGTAATTATTGTCTCCCCTGCCACCACCGAGAATGTGAATTTACAGGTAAGCAAAATGTTCTTTTCAAATACTCGTGGACATGTTATACATGTACTTAGTGTGGCCCATATTGTCTCTGCATCTCAGCCGTACTTCTACATCATCTGTGTTACACTTTCTCATGGTGAAGAATGGGAAAGCCAGGAGGCTGCTAGTAGAAAGGAGACAGTACACTGACTCCTACCTCAATCCAACCGGAAGGTGCTGAGGGATTGTTATCTCAGGACTATAACAATCCCTTTCTCCACACTCTGAAGTTGTTTTTGTATGGGAGAAATAGCTATAACACATACCTGCTTGTACATTTTCCCTGTACAGGAAAAGCAGAACTGTTACATAGTCCCCCTGTGCTGTGAAGTGAACACATATAGATTGGGTTGCCTGTTGGTGCAATGTTTTGATTTAAATTGAACAAATCAAGTATCTTATTCAGTTTCATTGAAAGTCTCTAAGCCATGTGAGATTTCCAGCAGAGAAGGACAAACATTACCAAGTTTACTTGGGATTAAGTAGGAACAACAACAACAACAGATCATATGAAATTGGTTAATATTGGATCAGACCATTGGTCTATCTAGCTCAGTAATGTCTGCTTTAATTGGCAGTGGCTTTCCATGGTCTCAGACAATAGTCATTCCTAGTTCTGTGTGGAGATGCAGGGGTTAAACTGGGACCTTATGCATGCAAAGCAGGTGCTTTACCACTGCTACAGCCCAGACAATAAAGATGTTCACAAACTGAGGTTTGTGCATTGGTTCTGTAAATGAACTGGTTTGTAGTCTGACAAACTAGTTCGTGCCAGTTTGGCCCAACCACAAAATGGTTTTGTGATTCAAGTGTGGTGCTGGGGAGGAGTGAGTGGCACCTGTAAAAGATAGTACAGAAGGTCCATATGGGTGTGACTGCCGCTCCATGCAGCTTCCTGCGGCAGGGGTGCTCTTCCCAACAGCCCGCATGTGGTGGCAGCATGGTTCTGGCATGCACATGGTCTCCATGCATGCACAGGAACCATGTGCTTGGCCAGCAACACCATGTTGATTGTGCACATGGCTTACGCACATGTGCGGAGGCTATGTGTGTGCTGGCGCCATGCCGGAGATGTTGGGGGGAGTGCTGCTGCAGCAGGAAGCTGCATGGTGCAGCAGTCACACAGGTCTGGATCTGCTGTGCTCTCTTTTGAAGGTGCCGCTCCCCCCTGCACCGCTGCCATTCAAGGCTATGAACCATCCCTTCTCCATGCTAACTCTTGACATTCCAAAGAGTCCTCCCCAGCAGTCCCTCACAAAACCCTTTCTCCTTATCATTTTATTTACCTGACGCATGGCAGGGGGTGAAAGAAGCAACAGTGGGCAGGTTTGTTTCCTTCCTTCCCCCACTCTCTCGCCCTTTCTGATGCCCTGGCTATCGCTGTGCCAAGGTACCAAGCTCAGAAAACGATGGGAGAAGTAGAAGTAGTTGCTTCAGTTGCTTCTTGCATGGTGCTCCAGGCTTTTTGCCCCTGCATGCTGCTACTAAGCATATCATGATGATGGAGGAAAGGGTGAAAAGGGAGAAGCTCCCTTTCTCCTCTATATACACCGCTACTGATGCTTCCTAGATCACTGCCTCTTGGCAATAAATAAAGGGAAGGATGGGGCCATGGATGTCTGCCAGACTTTTTTCCAGGGGGGCAGCAAAAGCTGCAATCCTGTACTCTCTTACTTGGCACTAAACCCCATTGAATTCAATGGGACTGGCTCAGTCTGGGGCCAGGGGGAGTGTGCCTTCTTGCCACCCTGGATGCCCATGGATCAGTTGCATGGGTTTTTGTTTTTGTGTGTGTGGAGGTAATGGCAGAAAGTGCTTTGGGGGATGTCAAGGACTGGTGGGGACAGGAAAGGAAAGCAAACTAGTGGGGACAGGAAGCCAGAAATTATTGTTTCTCCATCTCAGATTTTCAAGCAAGCTGGTAAAGAATCTGGGAGCTTTTAAGTCTTTGCTCCTCTTTTAAGGCAAGTTTTTTTTTTTTTACAAGCTCCCATCCCACCCCAAGTTCTTTTCCAAACCTGACTCAAGGAAACTGTTAATAGAACTGGCCCTGGGGTGTTTGGTCGGCACCCCAGTGTTTGGGCTTTGTGGGGAAATTAGCTCTTAAAGGGGTCAGCTCCACCAGTTTTAATTTGTGCAGAAGTTTGGACTCAAGAAATGACTGGACTGAAGCAAGATATAGTTTCAAAATAACAAGAATAATTTATTTGAGGGAGGTGAATACAGGAAGTGAATCGTGGTTAAAGCAATAAAAATGCGTTACTAAGCAAATTAACTATGATGAGGCGTTTCTAACTTAAAGAGCAATAAAGTACATTTCTAAATAAATCAACTTCAATGAGGCATTTTAGCTTAAGGTCTAATTGTGTATTGTTCCCAGGCAGGCAAGAGAAAAAGGCTTGAGAGATGGGGGTAGCTTGGATTTAAGAAAGAGATAGTTGAGGGGGCCCAAGAGCGGGGCACATGTTGACCTTCACCTGATCTGGATGACCTGACCACTTGAAAAGTAACCCATCAGTGTGGAAATTCCAAAATAAAGTTGCACTGGAATTTTCAAGTTGGGCAGCAACAACATAATTCAGAGTAAGTGGTTCAGAAAGGCCACATCTTTTGGTTTGGGTCCAAACTTTTGAAGAAATAACATAAGAATTAATAAATATTGTATTTAATGTATAACAAACAGTTGAACAAAACAATTATGTAAACTGGAAATGACCCAAAATGCTAACAGTTTGGCAGCCATAAAGTGAAATGTATTGTGGTGGCACATGTGCATTTGTGTCCTCCTCCTCCCTTCCACAATAATCTGCACTTAATAGGAATATTTTAAACTATGTAGCTAAGCAACAGAGGTAATTGTTGCTTTCTAGAGCTTTTGTTAGGCACTCCACCATTACCCAAATATGCATAATTAGGTATAATGTCTATAAATCATTATTGTACACATGTGGGTAGTTAAGTGGATTGAGAGAATAGTTCAATGAATTGGACATATTCGCTGAAAATGCTTTTTATTTGTTTTCGGTAGTTGATAATACTTTGAAATTATGATAACCCTTTACACTTTCTCTTAATAGCTCACTGTTGTTGAGACAAAACTTCATTTGCATTTTTAGACTATATTTAATTTATTATATAAGCCTGGAGCTGGTCTGACATGGATTCTGCAAAGAACCAGGCCATCTTATTCTTTATTATAAGCTTGCTTATCTCATTTTTTGCCCACTAGGAAGTAAAATGTGGAACGTTCCAGTTTATGTTGAATACATCCCAACAAAAGAATGCACCGTATAATCAGCATTATTGAAGGGGCTAGTGTTGTGGCTAAATTCTTCCCTTCGTCCAAAAATGCTTTTAGTTACTATGGTAATATTTACTTGATCCTGGCAGACCAGTGTTGATTTTAGGAAGATAATTACCAGAAAGGAAGATGATGGAGATGTGTTATAGAGTGTCCTTGTCAGAAAAAAACTCTTTAGGAAAAATTAAATGGGACACTAAGGGTTTATTGTCTTTCAGCATTTGACACCCTTTTCCTGTGGCCTTTACTACCTACTGTTTCCTGCTGTGATTTCAAAGAAAAATGGTTTCTTAACACAGAATGCATGTGTCTTTTGCAGTACTTAGGAAAATGAGAATCTATCTGTATTTTTAAGCTGCTTTATCTTTTGTGATCTAATGTAGCCTTTTGTGCTGTAACTGCAGTGATTACCTGGAATGAATAAAGTATAGTCTTCAGAGCAAAGGTTTTCTATTAAACTGAAAGTTACCCAAAACATCCATTTTGTAAAAATGCTAAGGAAAACAGCAAAGGAGAATTGATCACAGGAGATTAAATACAGTATCCATCAACAAAGAGAAATGTCAAAGGTCTCAGTCTAAGGTTCCTGTATTATATTGTGTGATACTTTAATGTTTCATAGCAGGGGCTTCTAAACTTTGGTCCCCAGATGTTGTTGGACTACCACCCCTATCATCCCCAGCCAGGATAGTTGAATGACGTTGTGACAGGGGATGAGAGGGGTGGCAGTACTGGGACCCAAAGCTGGAAACCTCTGTTTCACAGCAATAAATCAATACACTCTCAATGAACTGCAGATCATAAGAACAGCCCTGCTGGATCAGGCCCAAGGCCCATCCAGTCCAGCATCCTGTTTCACACAGTGGCCCACCAGATGCCACTGGAAGCCTACCGGCAGGAGCTAACTACATGCCCTCTCTCCTGCTGTTACTCCCCTGCTGTTACTCCCCTGGTACTCAGAGGCATCCTGCCTCTGAGCTGGAGGTGGCCTATAGCCCTCTGACTAGTAGCCACTAGTAGCCTCTTCTCCATGAAGTTATCCAAACCCCTCTTAAAGCCACCCAGGTTGTTGGCTGTCACCACATCTTGTGGCAGAGAATTCCACAAGTTGACCATGCATTGTGTGAAAAAGTACTTCCGTTTGTTGGTCCTAGATTTCCTGGCAATCAATTTCATGGGATGACCCTTGGTTCTAGTGTTATGTGAGATGGAGAAGAATTTCTCTCTATCCACTTTCTCCACATCATGCATGATCTTATAGACCTCTATCATGTCTCCCCGCAGTCATCTTTTTTCTAAACTAAACAGCCCCAGGTGTTGTAGTTTTGCCTCATAAGGAAGGTGTTCTAGGCCCCTGATCATCTTGGTTGTCCGCTTCTGCACGTTTTCCAGTTCTACAACGTCCTTTTTTTAGATGTGGAGACCAGAATTATATGCAGTACTCCAAGTGTGGCCACAGCATAGTTTTGTATAAGGGCATTATAATATTAGCAGTTTTATTTTCAATCCACTTCCTAATGATCCCTAGCATAGAATTGGCCTTTTTCAGATCTGCCACATGTTAGTTGACCTTTCAATGAGCTGTCCACCACGATCCCAAGATCCCTCTCCTGGTCAGTCACTGACAGCTCAAATCCCATCAGTATGTACTTGAAGTTGGCGTTTTTCATCCCAATGTTCATCACTTTACACTTGCCAACACTGAACCAGATTTGCCAGTTTGTTGCCCACTCACCCAGTTTGGAGAGATCCTTTTGGAGCTCCTCACAATCTGTCTTGGATTTCACTACCCAAAAGAGTTTGGTAACATCTGCAAATTTGGCCACCTCACTGCTTACCCCAGCTTCTAGATCATTTCTAGATCAACTTCTACAGATCTCTGGGGGACCCCACTTCTTACTTCCCTCCATTGTGAAAACTCTCCAGTTATACCTACCCTCTGTTTCTTCTACTTCAACCAGTTAGCAATCCAAACATGTATTTGTCCCCTTATCCCATGACTGCTAAGTTTTCTCAGGAGTCTTTGATGAGGAACTTTGTCAAAAGCTTTTTGGAAGTCCAGGTATACTATGTCAACCGAATCACCTTAATCCACAGACTTGTTGACACTCTCAAAGAACTCCAAAAGGTTGGTGAGGCAAGATTTATCTTAGCAGAAGCCATGCTGGTTCTCTCCCAGCAGGGCCTGTTCTTCTATGTGCTTTAAAATTTTATCCTTGAGGATGTTTTCCATCAATTTGCCTTGAAGGGATGTTAAGCTAACCGGCCTGTAATTTCCAGGATCCGCCTGGATCCCTTTTCGAAAATCTGTATTACATTTGCTACTTTCCAGTCCTCCGGTACAGAGCCTGATTGCAGGGATAAGTTATATATTTTAGCAAGGAGGTTGGCCAATTGCACATTTGAGTTCTTTGAGTACTCTTGGATGGATGCCATCCAGCCCTGGCGATTTGCTAGTTTTCAGGTTTTTTTCAGATCTTTCTTGCAAACTTCAGCACTGCTGTTTTGGAACTGCAGTCCAGCCCTCCATCTTTTTACATGCTATTGTAACTTAGGGGGAGACAGAGAACATAAGAACAGCCCTGCTGGATCAGGCCCAAGTCCCATCCAGTCCAGCATCCTGTTTCACACAGTGGCCCACCTGATGCCTCTGAGAAACCTGTGGGCAAGAGATGAGGGCATGCCCTCTCTGCTGCTGTTGCTCCCCTGCAACTGAGGGACAGCAGTATTACTGTACCAAGAGAGGTGAAGAATGGTCATCTGCCACTTGGCATATAAGCTCTCTTTCCTTATGAAAATACTGTTCCCTCCTTATATTTTCAGGTGCAATATAAGTCTTTAGTCACAGTGTGAATATATTAGAATAATACTCAGCAGAGAAATAAGCAGTTTTACCAATGCAGACACTACATATTTTTTTCATACATTTTGAAACCACAGTAGAACTGCAGCCCAGTTCTAAACAGAGTTTCAGATTACTTTATTTACGGTCAATGACCAAAAGAGAGATATAAATGACATAAAATAGCATAATATCCTTAAAATAAACATATACATATATCTAAAAATGGCAATTTTAAAATACACTCATAACTTTGAGACTCTTATTTTAAAAACCACATAACAGCAACTATTCTAGAAATTACTGAGTCTTCATCAGCTAATAAATACTTTACGAGGAAATCCCCGGTTTTCCCCTTCAGATTATTTAGCAGGGGATTAGTTAACTGCTGTCTTACATCCTGGTAAAGTGAGCACTTTAAAAGAATATGGGCCATTGACTCAATCTCCTGGGTGCAAGGACATATGCGCTTTTCATAGGGCAATTTGTTATACTTCCTGTATAATAGTGCTGATGGAAAGGCATTAAACCTCGCCCTAGAGAAGGCCCATCTATGATTACAATGAGTAATCATAAACAAATAAGTTGCTGGACTTAAATCTGTCTTAAACTGTACAGATTTGTAAAATTGTGGTAAAATAGCCTTCTCATTTTGTATTTCTATGTCAACCAATCTTTGCTGCACCAATTTGCGTGCTATAGTCGCACCTGCCTCCAGCAAAAAAGGGGGGGATAATCTGCAGCAGGAAAGCGTATGCATTATTTCCTTGCACCAGGATGCTTGTGGTTCTGCTGCCAGTAATTTGGGGATTAATCCTGTCGGGAAAAGATGCCGTTTTATCCAATAGTTTATCGATAACATCCAGGCCTTGGACTCCAATTTAAGAATGCCCGCCTCTGAGCGGATCACTGCACTGGACACACAGTTGGGGGCGCCGAATAGCTTCCTCAGGAAACCCGTTTGGATTTTTTTGAGTTCACCAGATTTTGCATACATCCCCAATTGGGCTCCATATAGTAACTGAGGAACCACCTTGATCTTATAGAGTTTGATTGCTGCTGGAATATAGTTTCCCCCCTTAGACCAAAAAAATCTCTGTATTGCTGCAATATTATGTTTAGCCACTTCAGCCATTAAGCTGATGTGAGCATTCTTGGAGCCATTGGACTGAAAGTTCATCCCTAAATATTTAAATTGTTTAACCTGGTCTATTTTGTGGCTGTCAATTGACCAATTATAACTTTGGTTTTTCTTACTAAAATGAACTATCTTCGTTTTAGTATAATTTATTACTACCTGTTCTTCTTTGCAAAAACCGGCCAACACACCTAGGGCTTTCTTCAAGCCTATTCTACTCTGAGACAAAATCACTGCGTCATCAGCATACATAAGGATTGGTATGCGTCTATCTGATAGTTTGGGCGCATGAATATCTGTTTGTTGTAGACGCTGAATTAAGTTATTCACATAAAAGTTAAATAAAAACAGCGCTAAGATGCAGCCCCGTCTGACTCCCTTATTTGTTGGAATCTTCTTTGAAAGATGACCTGCAGGGGTAAGATGAACGCAGAGAGTTGAATTTTCATAAAGCCTATATATTAGTAGTAATAGTTGCCTATCAATTGACATGTTAAGTAATTTAGACCAGAGGATGCCTCTTGAGATGGAATCAAACGCCATCTGAAAATCAATGAAAGCTGCACATAATGGGATTTTCTTAGTATAAACATATTTTTCTATTAGATATTGGAGCACAATACAGTGATCCAACACTGATCTCCCAGGTCTAAAACCTGCTTGTACTTGTTCCAGAATGTCCTCCCGGTCCATCCACTCACAAAGTTTGAAGCACAAATGCTTAGCGTTCAACTTGCTGATGACATTGAGGAGACTTATTGGCCTATAATTCAAAGGGCCATCCCGCACTCCCTTTTAATATATTGGGACGACAACTTTTTATATATTGGGACGACAACTGCAAGGCCCCAATCAGTGGGGATATGAGTTGTTCAGTCTATATAGGTGAATAGTGCAGCTAAGATTGGCGCCCACCAATCTATGTTTGCTATCAAGAAATCTGGAGCAATGTAATCATTTCCTGGGGATTTACCTCTCTTAAGTTGACCGATTAAGCATTTTACTTCCTGAATTGTTACTGGGGACCAATAAGGTAAGGAGGTCAGGGAAATATCCGGTTGCGGGTAAATGGAGGTCTCTCTGTAGAGCGTTGTGAAGTGGTTGTTCTAAACAGAGTATTCAAAAGGTTTTCCCACTGGATATTGGCAAAACTAGGAGAAGCATCACAAGTAATGTTCTATCCCCAAATGTAAGGCTGCAAAATGCAGTACAGCCTTCCCTCGCCAACCATGAGGGTTCCATTCTGGGAAACCCTTGTGGTTGGCAAATTTGCAGTTGGAGAGCCATTGAAAGCAATGGCAAACAGGGTTAGGGGGGTTGCGGTTGACAAAAGACTGAAAAAGAAGGTAAGAAACAAAAAAATCCCCCTGACTCCCCCCCCCCCAATTCCCCCCAAAACCATTTTTTTAAAAATCGCCAAACCGTGGATACTTGGGTCACAGTTGGTGAGAGTGATTGCCATTTCCCAATCACCGATACTCAAATCCATGAATGGGACGACTGTACTGCAAAGCACGTGTGGGCAAAGTGCATGATGCATGAGGAAAGCTGGTAAAATTTAAATTAACAAGTCAGCAAGAAGCACAGACACTGTATATGTTACGAAGCAGTTGTGTGATAGTATAAGCATATACTAAACTCAGATTTACTGCAATGGATTCACCTGTCAGGTAAGCAGATGTCGAAGCAATCACCTAATCACTACATGGATCTTCTTGGTTTACATTCACGTGAGTTTTGTCATTTAAACTGGTCTTCTATAAAACACATTGAAAATGTAATAGTGTTTGTGTGTAATTCTTGCTATTGTTCATGAAACAGATCTTGGTCTAGAGCAATAAATTGTGTCTGGGGATTATGGGAGTTGTAGTTCAGCAACATCTGGAGGACCACAGGTTTGGAACCCTTGCTCTAGGGTAAGGCTGTGGTTTTGCATCATTGGCACTGGAGCATCCTCACTGATGAACTAATTTATAAATAAGTGGTTAGTGGATTTTGGCCAAGATTCGACTGCAGACATAACTTATATGAATGTTCTGTTTTTCTCTTCTTTTTTCTCCATATAGAAGAAAGCACTATGATACCAGCAAAAGGGACTTCTCATGTGGATGTGCAAGAAAGTACTCATCAAAAGGATGATTACACTAGCTACCAGGACCTAATGACCAAATCTTTAATGCATTTTGGAAAAATGGCAAAAGATGTATCAAATCATCCAGAAGATGATAAACTAAATGACAGTGGGAGCCAATCCTTAAACATCAAAAACTGCCGTGTTGATGAATGTTATATGATTGAAACAACAGTAGGAAAAGACAGAATTGGTGTTTCAGATTCGCAGTACTGTTCCTCTGAGGACAATGAAAGTAGTTCTGAAATTCTGGACAATGAATGGGATAGTTCCTCAAACTTATCTGAAGAGACAAGCATAAAATTTCCCCTAAATAAAAAATACATTATAGGATGTAATCAGCAAGACGTCGTAAAAATACCAGGAGTCAAAACCGAAGACACAGATTTTGATAAATCTGAATCTGTTTGTGACTCAGAAAAAGGGCTTCAGGAATCACAGGACTCACACACTGAACCTTTCAGCAACAGAATCCAGAATCCATTTCCAGACAGTGAGGAAGATGAATGCCTGTCAGAAAATACGGAAGTGTCATTTGATTTGGACAAAACGAAACAGAACTTGAGTTTGCTAGAACAGGCAATAGCTCTGCAGGCAGAACAAGGTCATGTCTTTCATAGCACCTACAAAGAGCTGGACAGGTTCCTACTGGAGCATCTTGCTGGTGAAAGAAGGCAAGCCAAAGTTGTTGATCTTGGTGGTAGACCAATCTACAACAACAAACGTAAGTCCACTTTTCGTGTTCGTGGTGGACTGCACATTTGTTTAGACAGCTGGTAATTGTTTTCCCTTAGATTTCATAGCGATAGTGTTTTGCATTTTAGTTTTGCAATTTAATTTCAGTTTAGCAATGTGAGTACGTCACGGTGTGCTTTAGCTATTTAATTGTGCATTTCAGTAAGCCTTCTATGGTTCTCTTCCTGCATTGCATGCTGCCCATGGAATTTCATAGCAGCTTGAAACATATGAACAGTAGGGCCTGTCTTCAGGTCTGTGTCAGCCTGACCAGTTTTGCTGGCATGTTGGTGCTCCTCTTCCTCTAAGAGACCTGCCATGGTCAATCCACTAATACAACTTCAGAAGCTGTATGCACTAGGTAGAGTAACTTAATGCAATATAAAACAGCCAGAGAAGAACTTTCATCCGTGTGCATGAGGAAGGGATGGTGCTTCAAGCATTGACTCTTGGTATGAAAACAGGGAGGTTGCTAGTTTTTCCGGTCACTGACCAACACATGCTGAAAAGAGAAAAGAAAACTACATCAAATTCCTAAAAGTTCCTAAAAACAGAAAACGTATTAGGGGGAAACCAACTCATTATATAACAACTGTCCTCAATAGATAGTGATACTTAATTGTTCAGGTATATAACATGGTCTTATGAATTCTGCTAGCAATTAGGCAAAACCTGGCAACTACTGCATAAGAGATCTTGTCATTAAGAAATGATAAAAGATAGCATATGTAAAAATCATCAGAGCAGCCCAAAAAGTTTAATAAATATAGAGTAATATGCATATTATGAATGTCCCTATAGAAATTACAATATAATTGAACATGCGCTGTTGATTCTATAGCTCCTGAATCACAGGGACAAAAGTGCTCTGCAAATTCAAGTTTCTTAAATCTGCCCTCAAGCACTGCAGTGTGCAGAACATGAAGCCGTGCTTGAGTAAATGCCCTGCAATACTTGGTCACTCTAATCTGGTTAAGATATCTGCCAGGGCATGTGTTCAGAATTTGATTTCCCAACCCTGCTTACCTTGAGATGAAACTTTGGTCTGTCTGCAATTCTGTATCTAAGATTCTTTGGGTAACCACCAGCTTTGCCCGGTCACAGCCCATTATTATTAGTACTTGCAGTGCTAGGCCATAAGTAAGCAGCTTCTGCTCAAATGAGCATTCCCATTTGGAAATAAATTAATCTACAAGCATCAGTGGAGCCATCCCCAAAGGATAAAAAATTTAGCTTAAACCAAAACTTAAAGATAGAAAGTCAGATCTTGGGTTCTACCTTGGGAAGACTGGCTTCCAGGCAAAAAACAGCCCTGGGGACACCATGAGGTTTTTGAAATAATTTCCTGAGGAATTTGGCTTGTACCTCTTCATAACACATAATAAGAAGCTGCTGCCTACCCAGCAGTGGTACCCAACTGTTTAATGAAGTTTAATGAATGAACTATTTAAAGAAGCCATCTTTATGTATGTATGTATGTATGTATGTATGTCACTTTGGGAACTTTTCTCAAAAAGCAGTATATAAATATTCGTAGTAGTAATAATACCCACCTAATGGCACAATGGGGAAATGCTTGACTAACAAGCAGAAGGTTGCCGGTTTGAATCCCCGCTGGTACTATATCGGGCAGCAGCAATAGAAGAAGATGCTGAAAGGCATCATCTCACACTGTGATGGAGGAGGCAATGGTAAACCCATCCTGTATTCTACCAAAAGAAAACCACAGGGCTCTGTGGGCGCCAGTTGTTGAAACTGACTTGACGGCACACTTTACTTTAGTAGTAATAATGGTAGTGAAGTAGGAGGAAGAGGCCTCCTACCCAGAAGGATAACAACAAACTATCACTTTCTCCACTTCCTTTTTACAAGCACATGTTTGCAAAATGGGAGTGTGCACACTCCTGAACTTGGGTAGGATGCTTGTCCTACTCGTGACCTAGCCTATTATTTAGTAACTAGGAATGTATGTGCAACATTTCCTCCCTCATTTTTTGAATCCATTTGCCTTTGGAGCTCTCCATTCAGGCCCACTTCATTTCGGGTAGCAAATGAGAGTGGATTCATGGTTTGTATTGAAAATCTCATATGCTACCAGAGAATCTACACTCAGAACACCTCAGAAACAACAGAACCCTCTACCCCATGGGTTAGAAACCCATGGGGTTGGTTGGCACCCTATGTGCACAACACCGCCACTTGCTCTGGGCCACCCTAGCACCCCCCAAGTGCAGTAATGGGGCTGCTGAAACCTCCATGATTCCCTATGGAGAAAAACCTTAAAGAGACGCGTAAACTTCAACAAATCACCAAAAATCAGCCCTCTGCCCAGATCCTTTGAAAAAATTCTGGTAGCTTCCTTGACTCCATCCTTTGGGCACTACCACCAACCTCACACTACCCTAGGCCACCCTTCCCCCCCCCCAGCCCAACATGAAGCGATACACCTCCATGATACCTTATGGGGGGAAACCTTAAAGATGCATAAACTTCAACAGTTCACCAAAAATCAGCCCTTTGCCCAATCCCTCTGCAATTTGGGTGGTAGCCTCCACCCATTAGGCGCTACCACCCCACCTATTCTTCTGCCCCAGATCTGCCCCAAAGACACTAAAACTTCAACAATTCACAAAAAATCAACCCTTTGTCCAATCCCTCTGCAATTTGGGTGGTAACCTCCATCCATTAGGCACTACCACCCAACCCTTTTGGCCCTGGGACCCATTTTCTTGATCTGAATCAATTCAGATTCGGATTCAGATTAATTCAGATCCGAATTGAATCTGGGGTGATTCGGATGGGTCAGATTCAGACCCAAAAATGAATTGGGGGTGTTTCAATTCAGATCCAAATCAAAACATTGAAAATCCAAATTGCACACCCCTAGTGGTGAGGAGAGCCCAACATACTTTATTTATTTGTTTGTTTGTTTATTTTATTGCCCCTAATGTTTGAAGTAGAATTGTAAAATATATCTAGCATTTGCACTTATTCCAACACCTTAATAGGAAACTTCATCTGCATTGGCTTTATCCTTTGAAAACTATTTGGCTTAGTAAATGCAAGGAACAATCTTCAGAAAAGCATTTCACGACATTTTTCTACAGACTTGCCTAGATCTGAAAAGAGAGAGACAAAATGTCCCATTCCAGGATGTGATGGCACAGGGCATGTGACTGGCTTGTATCCACACCATCGCAGTCTTTCTGGTTGTCCACATAAAGTTAGAGTGCCACTTGAAAGTAAGTACAATTTATTCACTATAGTAAAGCACCTTAGCCCTAGTCAGACATTATGTTGTATGAGTGTACAGATATCTGTACACAGGTACATGTTTTTGTGTGAACAACTGTACCTGTATTCATTTTAAAAGTGAACTTGGGTACAGGTTCCTCAAATGCATAGCACGGATAGGAAGTATACTGCCTTACCTGTGTTCAACATAATGTATGAATAACTGTAGCTGCATACAGATCTGTGCCTGTGTACACAGTAAACTTGTTGTACGAGTATTGAACATAATGTACAGTATGAATAGAGCTATTGTGACTAAGTTCATGTGTGCTTTCTCTAAGAGAAAGCTGGGTTGAGTTTTTCTTCTTTGTTGAGTTTCTGTTACTGACATTCTCTCAGAATCCTTATGATTGTTGATAATATTTCAAATGTTTTTTTTGTATTGTATTATGTTGATTTTAGTTTTGTAAGCTTCTTAAAAGGCCCTTTTGGAGGCCAAGAGGTAAGGTAAAAATCCTTATATAAATAAATGCATATGAGGGATATCATGGATGTGTCCCTCTTATGGCCTCTTTCCCTTCACTTGTCTTTTAGTGACATATTGCTTTGTGGATTTATGCAGCTCAGCTGAGCATGAGACCGGTTGTAGCCTCTTACAGTACATGGCATCCTACGGACTATTCAGTCACCATTCAGTCATAGGAAACATAGGAAGCTGCCAAATAATGAGTCAGACCATTGTTCCATCTAGCTCAGCATTGTCTACGCAGACTGGCAGCAGCTTCTCCAAGGTTGCAGGCAAGAATCTCTCTCAGCCCTATTTCAGAGATGCGAGGGAGGGAACTTGGAACCTTCTGCATACAGATGCTCTTCCCAGAGTGTCCCCATCCCCTGAGGGGAATATCTTACAGTGCTCACATATCTAGTCTCCCATTCATATGCAGAGCCTGCTTAGCAAAGGGGACAAGTCATGCTTGCTACCACAAGACCAGCTCTCCTCCTCCACAAGATCAGCTCTCCTCCCAAGTTGGAGAGTCTGAATCCAGTCTAGATTTGACCCAAACTGGGAAAACCAGTTTTGTGCACACCACTAGTATTATCTAACTACCACTGGCACTGTTCAAAACACAAATATTTCATCTAAGTATATTTCAGTGGCGCTATTACCTAACGTATAGGAGAAACATTGCACATACATAGAAAGTAAGTTGCCTTAAAATCAATGGAACTTGCAACCAAGAAAATGTATTTTGAAGCAGGTGGTGAGCTGGCTAAAATCCAAATACTTCATTTTTATCTGTCACAGCTATAAGACCTGGTTAAGGGTTTCTTTGCAACTTCCTAAAAAGAAGTATTTTCTGTCTGTAACTTCAGCGGTAAAGCACTTTATCTCTGTAGATATGGATAAACCAAAGTGAACGGATGTAGCTGACTCTCCACTACATTGGCAGGGATGACTCTATTTCTGAAATTACTGCTAGAGTGATGTATTACTGTTTGAGAGGATAGTGTGAATACCCCTGAATCTGTTGCCCAGACATGAACTATTATCAGACACTGATCTGTTGAAATAATTAATGTGATGCTAAAGTAAGCTGAAGGAATCAACAGCCTTGCAAGATCAAAGCTTCTTGATTCATCTCTCTTTCCCCCCACCCCCATATGTGTCTCTCTGATGTAGCAAGGTTATCCATTGTGTGTGGGGTTCCATAAAAACACATTCTGGAACTTTTTATTTTAAAAAAAGTTTATTATATCTCAAATAACTGCACAAATTACAACCAAAAGATAATAACCTCTTAACTCTGATTGCATCTCAAATGAGGATAAATGCTGACTAAAAACAGTTTTGAATTAGGAAGAGTTGCATCTTTGTTCCACACTTTTTTCCCTTTTTGTTTAGTCCTTGCCATGCATGAAAATGTTCTAAAGTGCCCCACTCCTGGATGTACAGGAAGAGGACATGTAAATAGCAACCGCAACACTCACAGAAGGTAATCCTGGGCTATTATTACTGATGATAATTTAGGCTGTTTAAACAAATTAAAATTTCAATTTGCATTGGACATGGTACCCACACCAATGAAGACATGAGGCAAAAGGTACCACAACTTTATTCAATCAACAACAGATTGAAACAACATGCGGACTGTCTCTCCACTCCACTACAGTACGGTACTAACAATGATAAATGCTATATGAAGCAATATTATATATGAAGCAATGAGAGGCATACAACAGGCAAGGGATCTCGGAGACAATGGCATTAGGAAAGGGCATGCAAATAGACCAGAGGACATGAGAGTGAGGAATGAGTGAATGACCAGGAATAGCCTAACTGGAATAGGGATATGATGTGACAAAGCCCACAACAAGAATTGGATGTCTGTGATAACTGTGGAAAGAGAGATGGCTGGACTTCCACAGAGGAAGTGGGATGGATGAAGAGGGCCCTCAGAATAATGTGGGAGATCAAGGGAAGAATGTATATAATGCCAGGTCGGTCCAGAACAAATCAGAAACCATCCATGATTTGATTCTGAATGAAGGTGCTGACCTGGTACTGTATGTATTACAAAGACCTGGTTAGGGGAGGCTGGGGGCCCAGTGTGGTCCCAGCTTCTCCCTCCAGGGTACACTGTTGAGGAGCGGGTGAGGGACCTGGGGAGGGGAGGTGGAGTGGCTGTGGTCTACAAGAATAATATCCCCCTTACCAGGATCCCTGCTAGAGTGTCAGACCATATCAAATGTGTGTACTTAAGTTTGGAGACCAGGGATAGACTGGGACTTCTGTTGGTGTACTGATTGCCCCACTGCTCAGCAGAGTCCCTAACTGAGCTGACGGACTTGGTCTTGGGTTTGGTGTTGGAGTCGCCCAGGCTTGTGGTGCTGGGCAAATTCAATGTTCATTTCGGGACCAATTGTCTGGGGCGGCTCAGGAGTTCATAGCGGCCATGATGACTATGGGCCTATCTCAGGTGGTCTCGGGACCGACACACATTGCAAGTCCCATGCTTGATTTGGTCTTTCACTCTGATCAGGGTGGTGTTCCGTGGGTGGGGAATCCTGTGATTTCCCCATTGTCATGGACGGACCACCATCTGGTTAAGGTTGGACTCACAGTCACACCCCACCTTCGCAGGGGCGAGGGACCTATTAGGATGGTCCGCCCAAGAGGGTTATTGGATCCCATAGGATTTCAAGAAGCCTTGGAGGGATTCAATGTTGGCTTTGCTGGTGATCCTGTTGATGTCCTGGTGAAGAATTGGAATGGCAAACTCATCGGGGTGCTAGACATGATCGCTCCTAAGTGTCCTCTCCAACCTGCTTCAAAACTGGCCCCTTGGTATACAGAAGAACTACGGGGGCTGAAGCGGTGAGGTAGATGACTGGAGAATAGGTGGAGAAAGACTCAGCTTGAATTCAGCAGATTGCAACATAGAGCTCATTTGAAGACCTATGCTCAGGCGATACGTGCGGCAAAGAAGCAATTCTTTTCTGCCCGTATTGCATCCGTAAGTCCAGATCCGGCGGAGTTGTCCAGGGTTGTGAGAGGGGTAGTATGTGCCCCTTCTCCCTTGAATAAGAATTTGGAACCATTTATTACCCGCTGTGATGTGTTTAATGAATTCTTTGTGGGGAAAATATCTCATATTTGGGCTGACTTGGATTTCTTCTCTGCACTTACTTCAGTATCTGAGGTGGAGGTATCCAGTGACTCCTCTTATGTGGTTAGGTTGGATCAGTTCCAGTTTGTGAGTCCTGAGGATGTGGACAAGCTGATTGGAACAGTGCGGCCCACCACCTGTCCTCTTGACCCTTGCCCAACATGGCTTGTTCGATTTAACAGGGAGGTTGTTGTAGAAGGCCTGGTAGAGATCATAAATGCCTCTCTGAGGGAAGGTAGGATGCCTCCTAGTCTTAAGGAGGCAATTATTAGACCACTTCTGAAGAATCCTACCTTGGATCCCTCAGAGCTGAGTAACTACAGGCCTGTCTCCAACCTTCCGTGGCTGGGCAAGGTAATTGAGAGGGTGGTGGCCTCCCAGCTCCAGGCAGTCTTGGAGGAAACGGATTATCTAGACCCATTTCAAACTGGCTTCTGGGCTGGCTATAGGGTGGAGACTGTCTTGGTCGGCCTGATGGATGATCTCCAACTGGGAATGGACAGAGGAAGTGTGACTCTGTTGGTCCTTTTGGACCTCTCGGCAGCTTTAGATACTATTGACTATAGTATCCTTCTGCAGCGTCTGAGGGGGTTGAGGATGGGAGGCACTGCTTTGCAGTGGTTCCACTCCTATCTCTCAGGCAGGTTCCAGATAGTGTCCCTTGGAGACTGCTGTTCTTCAAAATCTGAACTTTCCTATGGTGTCCCTCAGGGCTCCATATTGTCTCCGATGTTGTTTGACATCTACATAAAACTGCTGGGAGAGATCATCAGGAGATTTGGTGCAGAGCATTATCAGTATGCTGATGACACCCAAATCTATTTCTCCATGTCAGAATCATTGGGAGAGGGCATAACCTCCCTAAATGCCTGCCTGGAGTCGGTAATGGGCTGGATGAGGGAAAACAATCTGAGACTGAATCCGGCTAAGACAGAGGTACTCATTGTGCGGGGTTGGAACTCGAGAGACAATTTTGATCTGCCTGTTCTGGATGGGGTCACACTTCCACAGAAGGAACAGGTACGCAGTCTAGGGGTGCTTCTGGATCCAAGTCTCTCCCTGGTGTCCCAGGTTGAGACAGCGGCCAGAAGTGCCTTCTATCAGCTTCGGCTGATACACCAGCTATGTCATTTTCTTGAGTTAGATGACCTCAAAACAGTGGTTAATCTGCTGGTAACCTCCAGACTGGATTACTGCAATGTGCTCTATGTGGGGCTGCCCTTGTACGTGGTCCGGAAACTACAGTTGGTCCAGAATCTAGCAGAGACCATATTACTCCTCTTTTGAAGGAGTTACACTGGCTGCCAATATGTTTCCAGGCAAAATACAAGGTGCTGGTCATAACCTATGAAGCCCTAAACAGCTTGGGCCCTGGGTTTTTAAGAGAACGTCTTCTTCGTTATGAACCCCACCACCCATTGAGATCATCGGGAGAGGTCCGTCTGCATTTGCCACCAGCTCTTCTGGTAGCTACGCAGGGATGGGCCTTCTCCGTTGCTGCCCCGAGGCTCTGGAATGTGCTCCCTAGTGAAATAAGAGCCTCCTCATCTCGACATCTTTTTAAAAGTCTCTAAAGACACATTTCTTCACCCAGACTTTTAACTGATATTGTTTTGATTGTTTTAATGTTGTTTTTAGAATATTGTTTTAAAAAATTAAATTGTGTTTTAAATTTCTTGCTTTTAAATTTTTTGTTTTTGTTTTTAAATTAATGTTTTACTTTTAATCTTGTTGTAAACCGCCCAGAGACATAAGTTTTGGGTGGTGTAAATTATGATAAATAAATAAATAAAATAAATGTTGTGTCAATTGTGCCAAAATGCATGTTTGAGGTCCTCATACTTTGCATGAAATCACTTATGTGGCAAATCTCTTTTAAACAGTCTTTCTGGTTGTCCAATTGCTGCAGCTGAAAAAATGGCAATGTCTCAGGAAAAAATTCAGCACGACTCTCCCAAAATAGGGGAGTGCCATGATCAGGTCCACAGGTAAGAATTGTTCACTAATGGTATTTATAGTAGAGATACATGGGTGCAAATCGGTTTATAAACATGTTTCAGTTTGTAACACTCTGAAATATTCAACTTTTGAATCTGTAACGCAGGTAATTCATTCATTAATGTCTTGTGCAAGACACGAGTGCCTCAGAACGGTCTTCCAAGTTCTGCATGGACACTGAGTCAACAGATTGCAGTGCTTATGCACAGAACTACTACTTGGATTTCTTTCAGTCCATTCAGCTGGGTATTTTTCCCTTCATGGACTGAATAGTAAACAGCCTTTGTAAATCAGGTGCTATGATTATGAAATGCAGTTTTGCATGCTAATAGTTAATGGCATGGAAGCTAGCAATTTACTCTTGTAGCACCAGATTCACAAAGTGAGCTTGCCATGCATGCATTTAGTTCATACAGGAAAAGAAACTATATCTGAGTATTATGTTGCATGTGTGTCTACAAGGGACATTGCTTTTATTTAGCTGCACAGATTAAAAGAAGCTTTTACTATGTTTGTATGAACTGATCCTTTGAAAGCTCTGCTTCCATATGTCCTTTGTCCAAATGAGTTCATTAAGAGTATGTTGCACTTTGATCAAATTGTGGATACATTAAATAAGCTTTCCTAATATCCCTTCTTCATTAATGCTTTAGGCACAGATCTAGTTGAAAAGTTATTTCTGCCACCAAAACCAGGTTTGCTTACAGCAGAGTTCACAAGTTTATTTTATACTTATTTCTCCTGAAATGCTTCAGAAAGGTCAGATGCTTCCAGCTAATTTGGTTGAGGAAGTGGAGTATTGTGGATTGCTTATAAAAACAATCATAAATGGGCTTAACGGAACACACCTCTTCTATGTACTCATAGTCCAGTGTCTACATTTCAACACTCTTTTCTTCTTACAATTCATTAGACTAGTGCAGAAATTTAGCCTTAAATGGGCTGGATCTGACTTACAATTATGCAACAATGTGAGCAGATGTTATCTACTCATCCCCACTGCAGCCCCCATTTGATGGGGTCTTTCCTTAAATGAAACAGAGCACTTAAGCATAGGTAGACATTGAGGGTTTCATTCATAGACACATTCATGTAATAGATAAACAACAGGTTTCATATTAGGAAAGCAGTCCACTTGGAATTTAAACCATAACAGGAAAGAAGATATTTCTACATCTGGTTAAAAGGAAGGCTTTTCTTTGTCTCGTGACAGCAAGATGTTAAAAGGCATAGACATGTCTTAGTTACCCAGTTCCAAAAGTCCTTGTTCAGGCCATTTCAATATGTTTGTGGTTGCTAGGTCACCCCCTAGCTTGAAGCAGCTCTGGCAAAGTTGTGTATTCTCAGGAGGCATTAGGACAAAAAGAAGAAAATAAGAAGAAATAAGAAGAAAAGAGAGAAGCGAGAGAAATGGAATAAAAATGAAAAGCTCACAGCCTCATCTCTTCTAAAAAAAAAAAAAAAAAATTCAACCCACCAAGATTGGGCAACAGGTTATCCAACTGCCATTCCAATCTCCAAGTATGTCTGACCCAATCCATATCTTCTAAGGGATAGAGCATTTGTGAAAAGCCAATTTGAGAAGTATATGCTTCCATTCCTTATGCTAATAGAGGCAATATTGCTATAAATGTTTGACCATTATGTAGACCAGTAAGGAGAAAAATTCTGCTCTACTCCTCTCCCAGGTAGCCTCATCAGGAACTTAAGAAACCGAGAGCAGTTTGGGACAGTTAACAGGGATTAGGTGAATGCAGAACTGGGGAGATGAGAGGTTTTGCCATCAAAGCAACAAAGAAATAAGACAGACTACTGTTGTTGACTCCCCAAAATGGAATGTTGCCCTTCTTAATACAGAAGGAAGCCACATCAAGTGGACCAATATACACCTAGTTCATTATAGGCACCTTCTGAGCCATTAGTAAATATTATGTCAGTTTGGCAAGTACATGTCTTAATGCAAAAGTGCTTATTTTGTATACAAAAGTGTCTGTGAAATTACATAATGTAAGTAGTTACTACATGAACATAGCAATGCAGCTAAGGGGTATGCAACACTGTTAATTATTCTTTCTTCACAAATATTCCAATCAATTGTTGCATACAGTAATGTATAATATCTACTTGTGCCAATGATAATTGCTAGCATGGCCTGAGGTGTTGACTTCACGGTATATCAGGCACGAAAGGATTTCCCCCATTTCATTCGTTTCTTGATCCATGGGTGCGCTCTGGCCCGTGTTTCATCAACCTGAATACTGATTTAGTTAAGAGGATTTCTAATCTAGTTCTAGAATTTGAATTTAAGTAGTTTGCTGAAGCTTCCACCTCCTTCAGTTCCTTTGCATCTCTGTTCTCCTTGAGACTGCAAAAAAGAAGAAGAAGAAGAAGAAGAAGAAGCAGTCTTGATGCATTCATATGGAACATAGGAACATATGGTTGAACCAAAGTTCTTTTTTCAGTCTTTTAATGATGAATGCATGCATTCTTGGGAAGCTGCACTGGGAAGCTACATAAAAAAAGATTTTGATATCATCATAAGCCCTGTTTGGGCATTATGCAAACTGGGGATGCTCTATTTGCATACAGAGTGCCCGAGAAATCACTTGAAAGTCCCACCCTCAACAAGAGTTGTGTAACCCCCCCACCCGTTCTCCATACTTAAAGTGTTTGCCTGCAGAGAGACACTGTACACATGGAGAGATCCTCCCTGTGATCCAGTATTCTGCATTACAGGGATTATCTCTCCATAAATACAGTGTTTGTCTCTGCATATATACACTGTAAGAATGGAGAGCAGGGGTGGTGGCAGTCCATGCATGTCATGGTGGGGATCAGATTTTCAGGTGCTTTCTCAGGGATGCTGTAAGAGAGTACAATTTGCATAACTCCTGAACAGGAATCTGAACAGTCACAATCATGTATGTGTGGCAACATTTTATCAGTGCACATGTTCACAGCACATTGATCATATAGAGGAAGAGGAAAAGACACACATAAACTCAAGGAAATGAAAAGTGTAACAAACTGCAAAACTCAGATATAAAAATTAGAACTATTTGGAAGCAAAGACAGGTAGTTTGGAACTCCAGAATATGGAATGGAATTTAGATGGGAAGAATTTCAGAAGCACCCCTGGAGCGGCAAACCCACTCGAGAACCCCTCGTAACAAGCAGGTTTGCGGAGCGAGCGCTCCTGCAAACCTGCTTTTTGCGATCATGAGTAACCGTGGCGCGCCTTTGTGCTGTGCCTGTTCACAAGTAGACCCCCGGCCAGGAGGCTTAAAAGCAGCCTCCTGGGTCTCCCCAGTATGCCCTGCAAGCTCGCACAGGGCATACTGGGGCTTGTGGGGGCCATGCGGCCCCCACTCCCCCCCCGCCGGCTCCATCTCGGAGCCGGCCATCGTGTGGGCGCCCAATCCGCCCGCCCAGGGCTCCCTGCCCGCTCTCCCTACAGTTCTTACAAAAGCGGGTCTCACGGATTGTGAGACCCGCCTCCTTAGGTCATACATTGTGCTTTAACCACTGCTTGCTTTGCCTCTAGGGAGCCTTCCACTAAACAGCTATGAGAGCCTGTTCATGTGTTAGGCTTGCCACACCAAGCATTTATATTGCTTCAGGGCTATTCCCACGTTCGGGAAAAATTGGGCTAGAAAAGCCTAGCCCAATTTTTCCCAATTGTCAGAACCACTGGGCTCGGCTGCGAGCCCGGTGGTTCTGGAGCAGGTAACCCGCTCGAGAACCCCTGCCCCAAAACCAGGTTTGCAGAGCGAGCGCTCTGCAAACCTGGTTTGTTTAATTGTGAGTAGCTGCGGCGCAGCTTCACACTGCACCTACTCATGAGTAGACCCCCAGAGGGGAGGCGAAAAGCCACCTCCCAGCTCCGGGGGTCCTCCCTGTATGCCCTGCGCGCTCACACAGGACATACTGGAGCTTCCGGGGACCGCGCGGCCCCCAAGCTCCCCAGCCCCCACCGGCTCCATCTTGGAGCCGGCAATCATGTGGGCAGCTGATCCGGCCGCCCAGGGCTCCCTCCCCGCTCACCGCCCCAAACCGGGTCTCACGGATCATGAGTCCCGGTCCATAATCTGAGAGAAGCACCCTTGCAGGTTGCAAAGGATGCTCGAGCATAACTTCTGGAGCATAGGCATCTGAGCACAATCCAAGAGTTACACTCTAGCATTCTACAGCATGCAAGAGATCCTGGGCATGCCTCTCAAAGCACATTCTGCTTCACTGGATATCTACCAATGCTGCTGGCACCAGTAGCCACTTGAGTTGCTTATATAGTTGGACCAGCCCATAATATGGAGACAGATGACACCTTAAGGTAGGACTGTTGTTGGTTAGCAGGAGTAATACTAGATAATTGAAGCCCTGTGCAGGTGACATGTTCATGAACAATGAACACACTGGGGGTGGGGGGGGGAGGTTGGGATCTTTCTCATTGGCCCCACCCACCATCTCCATGTTAACCTGACCGTCTGTAAAGAGCCTATATGTGTGGGCACATAACTGATGGAAGGTTGAATAAACATCTGGAGATCAGGAAATGGGCCAGGAATCACAATCCACAAATGACATGCATTCATTCCAAACAACATGTTGTCAACATGGCTAATGTGTCTTCATAAAAGAAAAAAATCTTTATAAAAATTATAAAAGCAGTCAATTATAGTTTTTCCAGCCTGTTAAGTATGCGGAACAGGGCCTTCTCCAGGAATGTCCCCAGGCTATGGAACTTGCTCACAGCTGAGATTTGCATGGTTCCCTCTCTCTCAGCCTTTCGGAGGAATCTGAAGACCACCCTTTTTCTACAAGGGCCTCTAGATCTCTTTTTAACATAGCTGTGCTTTATTATATCAGGATTTTTTAACTGGAGTTTTTACTACTGTTTTTTTGGCGGTTAACCACTCTAGGGTCTTTGGACGAAGGGCAGTATTAAAATATAAATAAATAAATATTAGATCAGTCTTAACACCTGGCTTTGCAAATATTTTGTCCTCTCCTAGTTCTCAGCATTGACAGCACAATATCAGAAGTAAGTCCTACTGAGTTCAGTGCAACATACTGGCTGACATCCAGCACAGCATTGGGGGCCTGGGGGTGGAGCAGGAGCGGTGTCCTTACAGCAAGGGCTGCTCCTAGCACAGCTGAAGGCTTGTCAAGTAGCAGAACATATGTGCAGGGGGAGAGGGAAGTGATTTTTGTTGCTCTCCCCTCTCTCCAAAAGTATGTTTTGGCTCCCATGAATATGTTCCTGTGGGTTGTGCAGCCCTCAGGCACATATGCCTGGAAACCAAAGAGCAGGTTTGGAGGGGAGAGTGCTAAAATCACTCTCCCTGCTTAGCTCTCAGTGCAAAGGTGCAGCTGCTATTCCACCTCCTAACACTGCACTGACTGGATGTCAGCCACTGTCAAGTAAGTGGGCATAGGTCTGCAGCTTGAATGTATGTTAGTCAGTTACACCTTGGCAAGAAAATGAAATCAATAGTGTCATTATTCTAGTTTCTTACTGTCTTCTTCATTGTCTCTGTAGGACACACTTAGTGAAGCAGCTTGAGCTATCTCAGTACCACTGCAGATCTGCCCAACCAATCCCTTCTCCCAGACCCACCTTTACAAGAGACCAAGAGAAGTGTGGGAAAGTACCATTTGACTATGCTAGCTTTGATGCCCAAGTATTTGGCAAACGAACAATGATGCCAACTGTGCAAGGCCAAAAACCTACGCAATTCCTCGAATGTAAGTGAAAAACACAAAATCCAATAACATTTTTTTCTTTGTTTCAATTTCAGCTAGATTGTAAAAACTAACAAATGTCTTTAATATAGCCAAACCACGTTTAACCATGCAGTTTAGAAGTGTACCATAGTGGGGGGAGGGGAAACCCTCTGGTTTCAATCACAAAGCTGGGGAAGCATTGAAAAGCTTGCATATGTTGCTGTGCCTGCAGATACAGTGTCTTGTGCACAAATTTGGGAGACCTGGGGATCTCTATGGAGATTTGGCATGGAGTTCCACATACACTCCTCTATTGCTGGAAGAGATCTTTGTCTCAATCACTCCTATCAGATTTCAATGCATTCCCCACAATTTATCCAGTGATCCACTGGATTAGAGGGCCTTTTTCTCATCAAAAGGCAGCACCACAGCTATAGGGGGAATGCAGAAGATTTCATATTCTCACTATCCCAAGTGTATGGTTCTTGGATCCAATGTTGAAAATAATCCCATGCAGGTCAATAAGCAAAATCCAGTTGCTGGTCTAAAACAGTATAACTATTAGGCTGCTGATCCATCACCTAGCAACTAATTGGACTTCAAGGTGTTGTTGAATTCTGCAGCAGGTAACATTGTCATGATGTGTTGTGACAGCATCTGGGATGGGCACCAGTGTGAAGGCAGAAATGTTGCTTTTATGCTTGTAGTAGTCCTTTCCCCCTGGGCCCATGTGTAGTACATAAGCAGTCATCCAAAGGTTGCCACTTGCTTTTGCCATGCACAGTTGAGTGACTAAAATGTTATCCTACTACTCTAGTCCCCATAAACATGATCCTATCCCCACAGATTCCCCAACCATTTTTTGTTTTAGATAAGGCTAGGTTTAGGGCTTATCTCCTTATTTAGCAGGGGGGAAATAACTGGCCCTATCCATCCCCAGGACAATACCTCCAGTGACTGTTGCTGGTGTCTATCTTATGGTTTCTTTTTAGACTGTGAGCCCTTTGGAAACAGGGATATGGATCTTTCTTTCTTTCTTTCTTTCTTTCTTTCTTTCTTTCTTTCTTTCTTTCTTTCTTTCCGCAGCCACTTCTCTCTGTTCCTCGCCCTGAGACTAGTGGGCTGGTAGTTCATGTATGGGGAGTTTAGTCCCCAACTGGGTGAATTACCTGTCCGCTGGGCTGGGGGAGGGGGTGGCAACGAGGTGAGAGAGGGAGCCAGGGTGGAATGGGAGCATCATGCACTGCACCTGAGGCTCATTTTCCACTCCCCCAGATGGTTTGTACTGGCTGCCCCTGGCTGTATGTGTGATGCTTGCCAAAATAAGGCTTGCAGATAGTTTCTTTGTTCACAGCATAGAGTCTGCTCTCTCTGAACGAAAAAGCCAATTTGTAATGTGTTGAAGTGGGATAAAAAACTATCCCTGAGAAAATGAGACTTCTTCTTTGCCTTACAATAAGAAACAGGTTCCTGGATTATATTGGTGTTACTTTGTGTACCTAAATCTTGGCCAAAAAAAATGCCATTAGTACATGACTGGGGAAACCTGTAAAAAACATAGCTTGGATGGCTTTAAAAGAGGCTCAGACAAATTTATGGAGGACAGGTCTATCAGTGGCTACTAGTCTGACTACTGTAGGCCATATCCAGCCTCAGACAAGATGCCTCTAAATACCAGTTGCAGGGGAGCAAGAGCAGGAGAGAGGGCATGGCCTCAAGTCATTTCTTCCCTGTGGACTTCTCAGAGGCATCTGGTGGGTTGCTGTATGAAACAGGATGCTGGACTAGATAAGCCTTAGGCCTGATCTAGCAGGGCTGTTCTTATGTTCAACTTCTATCCATGTATTATTATTTTTTAAATGGAAAAGCTTAAAAGTATTATCACCTGGGACTTTTACTCACAACAGGTTTTACCACAGGTTTTTGAGGAGGCTTCACTGTGAACTTGAACTTGTCCCAAAAAACCAACACAAATAGTGGATTTTTTTACCCCAGATATAAATTGGGTTACACTCTAATGCACAATGAAAAACCCAAATTGTGTGTGAATTGCTCCCTGATAGGGACTTTGGGGTAAATCTAGCTGATATGTGAATGCACCCCCTCCATTCTGGAGGAGATGTAAGATAAAGGGCTTCAAAAGCCCCATGTGAAAAGCTTCCTGGCAGTTTAAAATAGTAGTTGGAAAATAATTGTATGCACACAATCCAGACTAACCAAAGCATCGATGCTATGGAAAAAGCACCAGTATAGCACTAGTGCTTCTGACGAGTTACAGACTAATGCTGCACCAGTGCTTGCATGGGGAAGGGAAATTCTGATGACTTCCCCTTTCTCCAGAAGCACTCAGAAATATGACCTTTAGTAGTCTGGATATCACTCAGTGTGCACATACCGTTCTCAAGTCCAACCATTATTTTAAATTGCCATTGTTCTGTGGGCACACCAATTTTTTTTCTCCATTTCCTTTTAAGAAGGATCCCTCATGTACCTCCCCAAACTCTTAAAATGCTCTTTAGATTTTTTGAGGCCAAATGACAATTTGTGATTATGTTGGTGAACACTTTAATAGGGAAGTGATGCCATTTTTATTTATTTAATTTATTTATTGTTAAGTTTATATACTGCCTTTAATTAAAACAATTCCAAGGCCATCATTTCCCTCCCGCTCCAGGTCCTGTTTTTAGAACTCTTCTTATTCTAATCTTCTCACTGTATTTTGAACTCAAGAACATTTAATGAGATGTTGGGAGTTTGGGGCAGGGGACCTCCTTCTGAAAGGGAAACTCAAGGAAAAAAATTGGTGCATGCATGAAATATGAGGTCTGGCAAGCATCAACAAACATAAAACTACAAGAGGTAAAAATAAAGGATCTTCCAATTTTAGCAATCGGTCAAATCAATAAAATCAGTAATACCTCCACTGATAATGTGAACAAAAATGAGAAAAGCAACTTTTAGTTACAGTAATAATGAACTTGATAAGAGTTGCTATTTTTGAATTGTTCCTCTTTAGCTAACATATCTATGTCAAGTAACAAATAATACCTGTTAACTCAGTCTGAATCTTACCTTAGTTCTGCTTTCTTGCTTTAAAATAGCTAGCAATTAAGATGCACTTTATATTTATTTTCTCGGTGAATATTATATTTCACGATATAATATAATGTTCTTCCTCTATAAAGGACACTGTTTTTATTTAACTGTTCCAACCTTTTAAGCAATCAGATTTATTTATCAAAAAGAATAAATGTGTAACAGTAAATGTCAGGCAACATTTGGCTATAGCCCATGATTGTTACAGCTTATTTTGTTGGCTTTATATATATTACAATTCAGAGTTCAGTGTAACTCATTGTATATGTTTTAATTACATTTGAAGCCTATTTGCAGCCCAACTAATTGGGCCAAATCATGTTCATTCCGATTCATCTATTTACTGAAGTTGATTAAAGAATTTCCTGTGTAAGGAATGAGTAAATCTTGAGTAAAGATTTCACAATTTGTCTTGTTTAAACATTTCTCTTGAAAATGGGGGGGGGGGGATCTCATCCATAGAGTAATTATAAGTTTATAACTATAATGTCAAAAAGGTGTGTGTGTGTGTGTGTGTGTGTGTGTGTGTGTGTGTGTGTGTATATATATATATATATATATATATATATATATATTCATGAAGCTCTTTAATAGTTCCTAGTCAATAGACTATCTTTAATTTCATCTTTGTATGTTTTATGGCATGAAATTATAAGCCATAAAACCCAAGATATTTAATAGGGAGACCGTTGCATGCAAGCTATTTCTAATCAAATCTCTCTTCAACAGCAAAGCATTTTTCAAATCCAGGAAAATTTTCTCATCGGCTGCCTAGTGCTAGCGCCCACACACAGAGCCCTTACCATGCCAACTCTTATGGCTACGGTCAATGTAGTGAAGACACCCACATAGCAGCAGCTGCTGCAATCCTGAACCTTTCCACCCACTGCAGGGAAGCAGCAGAGATCCTCTCCAACAAACCACAGAGTCTGTCTGCCAAGGTAGGCTAGTCCAAGAACCTGGAGGGTGTGCTAGCTACTAAACTGTGCAAATAAACTGTCTTTCATGGAAGTGACTGCATTCAGTTCCTCCCTTCCTCCTCCAAAAAAGAGCAGCTTCTTTCTGCGTGTTCTTTTAAAGAGAGGCAGAGGAATGACGGGGGTGGGGTGGGGGTGGGGTAGACCAGAAAAGAAATTCAAGGATTGTGTTGTGGACAGGCGCCATAATTGGTTTTAATGCACAAGAGAATCTGTTAGCAAAACCTGTTAAAAGAGGCTTCTATTGGCATAGCGCAAAGACTACTGAAAGTTACCATTCATGGGGCTGCTAACATTCATTGAAACAATAATATTATAAAAAGTATTCACAGATCAGAGTTTTGATATTTTGGGTACTGTCTGGTGAGTCTACTGACAATCATGGAGTTGATCCTTATTCAGAAAATCATAGGAGGTGAATAAGAGCTGTGATATTTGGAGAACTAGAGGTGAAGTGGAGATCACTTGTTTGTTTATTTATTGTTCAATTTGTAAACTGCCTTCCATAATGCATCTCAAGGCAGTTTACAAAAGTTAAGATATTATAAAATTCCATAAAAGTTACATTAAAAAACTTAAAATCAGTTATGTGGAATCACTTGCAGATCTGATTTATTTAGTTGATAACCATACCAATTTTGTTCTAATCATATTGTGTTTCTGTTCATCAGTAAAAGCCACAAAAGGCATCTGTGTGTGATATACCACAAAGGTTATAACACACCCCTGACTGTACATCCTTGCAAGTTGGATCTTAGGCTCATTGTTGTTGTAAGGTAGTGTTGTAATAATAGTGCCATCAGTTGTAGTTCCAGGAACTCCAGGGACTTTTACACACAGCAGGCTTTACTGCGAGTTTACTGGGAGGCTTTACTGCGAACTCAAAGTTGTCTCAAAAAAACCAACACAGAAGTGGGGTGTGTGTGTTTTTTACCCCGGTTATAAATCAGGCTACACTCTAGCACTCAGTGAAAAACCCATACGTGTGGGTGAACTGCTCCCCGAAAACTCACAGGGACTTCAGGGTAAATCTGGCCGATATGTGGATGCACCCCCTCCATTCTGGAGAAGATGTGAGCTAAAAGGGCTTTAAAAGCCCCGTGTGTAAAACTTCCAGTAGAAACTGCTACTGTGTTGGCACAAGCCTCAAACAAAGGCATTGTGGCTTCTTGGAGAAAGATGCAAGAGCGCAAGGCAAGGCAATGGACAGTGTAAAAAAGCTTTCTAGATGAAGCTTACAATATTGCCTTTGTACTTTAGTATTCAAGTAGTTGAATACTTCTCAGAGACAGATACACGACTGCCTAGCAAATCCTCCATGGATTAACAGAACAGCAGCACTCTATCACATCATCTGGACAGCAGTCATTCTGGCTGAAGAGAGGTTCCTTCAGTGGAACCCCTTTTCCAAGAAAGGTAAAGGTAAAGTGTGCCGTTGAGTCAGTGTTGACTCCTGGTGACCACTGCTATTTCTGATGAAAAAACTCTTGTTCGAAAAAATCGCCTGCAAAAAACAACAACAAATTAGATATCCCAGGCCTGTATTCAGCAAAGTTGAATCTTCTGCTTTGCCTTTTGTGATGGCCATTGCAGCAGCCAGGTTCTTGAAGCCAATGATGGTGATAGCCTCGAAATAGCTCTGCCATCCAGAAAACTACTTTTTAAGGGTCCAGGGTTTGTTGATGGTATTCATGATATCGGCCAGAGAAATTGTCTAGTACTAGGCAATGGCAGAGGTTTGTTTTTTTTCCTAGTATGGAAAAGGGGGCTGATGCCAGAGGCTATATTAAATTGCTTCGCCTACCTTTGGCTGACCTTAGAAACAAATCTTTCTTGCCAAGGAAAGGTAATAAAGAGACCATACATAAGATTTTTCAGCTGTACACCTGTTTTGTGTTTGCCAAAGAATGGAAGGCGATCATAACAACTCACGGTGGCATTTGGGGCATATCATGGGGGTGGGGGTGGGTTGCATCCAGAAATAAAATTTAAAAAAATGTCTCCATGCCTTGTCTTCTGCCAGCCTTCACTTTTGCCAAACTTCCAGCAGGGCACAATGACAACCCAGTGGTACAGAATATCTGACAGAAGAATTAGAATTAGCTTCTGGCCAGAGTGAAGGAAGCAGTGGAGTAGCCAAACACACAAACATTCTTTTTATTTGGTTTGGACAGTGATCTCTTTTAGGAAACTGGGATTTTAAACAGGAAAATATATACAAGTATACTTTCTGGATGCATGTTCCTAAATAAAACAAATTACTGATTTAAAAATGCGTTGCAGACAGAATTGAGTACTGTTACATTTGTTTTGTTTCAATTTTGTATTACTGCACTGTGATTCTCTTCCTACTTTTCCACAGTGCACATGGCTTTAAGAGGGGTTTAGATAACTTCATGGAGGAGAGGTCTATCAATGGCTACTAGTCGGAGGGCTATAGACCACCTCCAGCCTCAGAGGCACGATGCCTCTAATTACCAGTTGCAGGGGAGCATCAGCAGGAGGGTATGCCCTCAGCTCTTGCCTGTGGGCTTCCCAGAGGTATCTGGTGGGCCACTGTGTGAAACAGGATGCTGAAATGGATAGCCTTTGGGCCTGATCCAGCAGGGCTTGTCTTATGTTCTTATTTTTTTTAATTGTAAGGGTTTGTTTCCAATTTGCATACCATTTTCTCAGAAAAAAAGCTTCAGAGATGAAATTTTTTGAATTTAGATTTTCTCTCTCTTTTTTTAAAAAATGATTTTTTCCAAGTTTTTTTTTCCACCTGCTCAGACCACTTTATTTGGGATGGTCTAACCTCCACTATTGTATTAAGTCTGCAAACAGTTGGCTGCTAATGCAGCTCAAGTACATAACAATTGGAATAGACAAAATGGCATAAGTATACTGTGCCTTGAAGGGAAACAAAGCAGAAAAATAAAAGGTGCTTGCTTGGAATACATGAAATATGTAGGAGAAAAACAAATTCAGAACAGTCAGAGAGTAAATACGCATAGCCTAATATGTTTAAAATTATTAAATAGTATTAAATATTCCCAATACACATGAATTTTATAATTAAGTGCCTAGTACTTCTCAGTTATCACGTGGCATTTACTGGCCAGAATGCAGGGAGGTGGGAGAAATTTTGCTGCCTGCTGAGCAATTTATCTTTACTGGTCCCCTGTTAACTGAGTAAAGAGGCACCTTTTAAAAGTGGTGATACTCTTCTATTTATCAGGGGGAGAGCAGTATAGAAATATTAGTTGTTTGCTATATTTTAGTTTAAATTTTTTGTGTGAGGCTGTTCTCACAAGCAGCCTAACCCATGCTAGGGCAGCATAACCTGGGCTAGGCTGCTTGTGTGGAGTGCCAAGATCCATGCCCAGCCTAACCCAGCCCAGCCTAACCCCACTCCCAAGCCCACTCTTAGGTGAGGTTACGGGAGTGGTGCCGTGTGGATCATCTGGGTGCACAGTCTGAGCTTCTAGCAGCATTTTTGTGCTCGTCTGCGGGGAAGGTGAGTTTGTGCAGCCTGCCCCCTCCCCTGACCATGTCAACGACCCCACTCCTTTTAAAAAACTAAATAAAAATTGAAGAAGTCCTGGAAAATCCATGATGGGCAAGGCCCTTTTGGCCATCGTTCTAGACTGAATCCAAACAACCTGTCTGATGGTTTTGATTTTCTGCTGAGGCCCTACTCTGATGTTCCCACCTATTGATTCTGAGGTGGATGGCTACCCAGGACAGCACCTTCTCGGTGGTGGTATCCTATCTCTGGAATTCCCTCCACAGACACATTCATCAGCCAACTACTATATATAATTTAGATGTGCACTGAAAACATTTCTGTTTACCCAAGTGCTTTAGATTATTTAATCTAATCCCATTTAATTTGGAGGTTTTTACAACCATCTTTTGTTTTTGCTGCTGCTGCTGCCTTATTAGCTGAGGTTTGGCTTTATTTGTAATGAAATAATTGTTGATTGATTTATAGTATTATACTCTTTAAAGTAATTGTTTTAAGTTGCCTTGAGGGAAAGCTTGTTGAAAGAGGGATACCATTATTTCTGATAGGTAGGTAGATAATATAATATTCACTACGGAACATCTGCACGTCATGCATTGCTTATTGCTAGTTAAGTCTTTGATTGTTATTGTATGTGACTGATGTTTTATTACTTTCTAGCAACTGTTAACCTCTTGTAGGATTCCTTTTATTCTATCATTTCTAGTTGATTTGTAAGATGACCATGGGTTGTAAATATATATATAGCTTAAGATCATCTACATGAGTTTGTCCTTTCCATTTTAATATAATTAGAGATTGTATAACAAGTGATGAGGGTTAATATAGATTCTGTACTACAACTTCAGGTTGTAGAAACTCCCTTCTGCATAGTATCCAGTAGGGCACAGGGTAGTACGTGTCCAGGAGATATCATGCAAAAACAATGTCCACCTTAGCTTACATACCTCACAGTGAGCCATGCACCCAAGAGGAATGCAAACTCACTGACTGCTTGGGACTCATCACTCTGTCCGTGCTTCTAGTGAAGGCAGAAGAGGCTTCATGCGAATGACACTGTACATCATCGCAGCTCTTCCCAACACTCTCAATAGGAGTTGGGCACAGCACAGCATTTAGGATGATGCCCAGCGCCATTGTCATGGAGCCTCTTCTGCTTTCACTAGAAGTATGGGCAGAATGGTGAGTCCCATACAGCCAGTAAGATCACATCCCTCTTGGGTGCATGGCTTGCTTCATTGTATGCAAGCCACTATGAGTTAGCATGATCAGTCTCAATAATGCTCCCAATTATGAAATAAATCAACATAAACTAACATTTTGTCTTAGATAGCATTGACTAAAAATAATCCATATGTTACAGCAGTGTGTGTGGTTGCTGCTAAAAATATTTTTGCTTTGTACAGCTATTATATGAGAAATATTCATCATGTAGGCCTGCACTGCCACAGAAGAAGTTGTTGCATGAGTTGTTGCTCTTGGTGGTGGGGTGGCAACTTCCCACATAATAGCCCCAATCCATATGGTGAGCCCCTTCTGTCTGTTATAAAACCACATGGCAGCACCTATACTACTGTCATAATAAGATATGGAGTGGGCTTGAGCCCACTACAGATTTGTTTACCCATGTGTTTTGCATACAAACACAACAACCGAATGCTTGGTTGGTGTGGTTTTATAGGACATGCAACTATGACCAATGGGTTATTATTCTAGGGAAATGTATTCTTTTACAGTGATAGACTGTGACATCTTTGTCACGTATCTTCACACAATGCATATATAACTTATGGAATTTGTTGCCACAAACTGTGATGATGACCATTAGTTAATCCTCATTTAAGAGGATTAGACAAATTAATAGTGCATAGGTCTCTCAATGGCAATTAATTATGATAGCTAAATTTCAGAGCCAGCAGACCACTGAATTTCAGTTGCTGGGGGCAAGGCAGGGAAATTATTGCCTTCATGGTATGCTTGTGGACTTCCCAAATTTATCTGAACAGCTACTGTTAGAAACAGGATGCAGGACTAATTAAACCAGGGGCCTGATCCAGCAGGGCTCTCATGTTATGTTCATGGTAATCATGAAAAATCAGCCATATGCAAAATTCTTTCTTGTCCTCTATGGATCCTAGCCATCCATGTGGTCTATCCTATGCTTATATTGTAGGGATTGGGAGGGTTGAAACTGCTCTCATAAGCCTGGTTCACACAATCATTCAACTCTAGAGCCTCATCCAGATATTACTCACCTTGGCAGCACTCATATTTACAGCTGCAAAAGTGAGGAGGAAGTCCCACCCAGGAGCTATCACTCACCTCCTCCTGCCGGGTGCTCATTATTATGGAACTGTTTGTGTGAAGGAGAAGGTGCTGTAACCATGATGGCCAGAGCTTCTGTGAGCAGCAACCTCAGATGATCCAGGTTGCTGCTCATGGAAGCACCAGCCATCATGGTTATGTTATACAAACAAGCTCTGTAACTATGAGTGCCTAGCAGTAGCGGGAGAGTGATAGCTCCTGGGTGGCACTTCCTCCCCACTTTTGCAGCTGTAAGCATGAGTGCTGCCAAGGTGAATAACATCTGAAGAGGACTTATTTTTAATGTCGGTTACCAACAATGTGATTGTGTGAACAATCACGCCAAAGTGGTATATGGCCTGAGATGAATCTGAGATTCTCACCTTGTCGTGGGTTAAAGAATCTCTTAACTTAGATCTGATACATGCATTCAAGAGAGTGGTGTGATACAGTTGGAGGGGGTGGGGGACAATTGCCTTGGGCCTCACACAGGGAAGGGGCCCATCTAAAGTATGGTCCAGTATTTGAAATGATCAGACCAATCCTTCAGTTCAAGGCAGCAAAACTAATCAGTTAAAATATAACCCCAGGATCAAGAGCAGTGTACTTTTCTTTTTCAAAAATAAAACCTTAACATACTGTTGTGCTAGCTCTGATGTCAATATAGATGGTTTTTGAAAAGATTATCTGCACATCTAGCTTTTTTCAAACTAAGAAAAAAATTACACTGACTCAGAATGCAATGAAAAGGAAGTGTGCGTGTGCGTGTGCGTGTGTGTGTGTGTGTGTGCTTGCATGCTCATGCTCCAATGGACATTCTGCTCTTGGGTCTCTCTGAGTTTTAAAAAGGACCTGGCTGCAGTCTCTGAAGGGCTGTTCTTCTGAATGTATATATCATTGAATTCATTTATTTATTTATTTATTTATCTATCATATTTTTACACTGCCCAAAACTTACATCTCTGGGCGGTTTACAACAAGATTAAAAGTAAAACATTAATTAAAAACAAAAACAAAAAAATTTAAAAACAAGAAATTTAAAACACAATTTAAATTTTTTAAAACAATATTCTAATAACAACATTAAAACAAAACAATATCAGTTAAAAGTCTGGGTGAAGAAATGCATCTTTAGAGACTTTTAAAAGATGTCAGAGATGGGGAGGCTCTTATTTCACTAGGGAGCGCATTCCAAAGCCTCGGTGCAGCAACGGAGAAGGCCCATCCCTGAGTAGCCACCAGACGAGCCTGTGGCAAATGCAGACGTACCTCTCCTGATGATCTCAATGGGCGGTGGCGTTCATAACGAAGAAGATGTTCTCTTAAATACCCAGGGCCCAAGCTTGTTTAGGGCTTTATAGGTTATAACCAACACCTTGTATTTTGCCCGGAAACATATTGGCAGCCAGTGCAACTCCTTCAATACGGAAGTAATATGGTCTCCTATGTTAAATGTAATGCCTATTTAAATGTTAAATGCCTTCCTATGTTTTTAAAAAAAAACACACACCAGAAAACACTCTGCTTACAGAATGCTAGTCCAGCAGGGAGAAGTGCTCTACTCCAGCTTTATCTGATGTGCTAGTTTTCTATGCACAAAGTTATTTATTTATTTATTTATTTACTAGCTTATTTATTTATTTATTTATTTATTTATTTATTTATTTATTTGGGGGGGGGGCAATATTCATACATGCCAGTCTTCACCTACATTCTAAAGTAGTCCAGCCTGAGGAGAAGTGTATGGCACGATTATTTTCAAACTTCCCTTAACCAGCCAGCATTCCTAACCTTATAAAACAGAACAATTTCTCTTCCCTCTGCTGAGAGGATCACTGAAATATATACATTTAAACTATTATGATCATAAAGAAAGATCTTTTGATTAAGGGAGATGGAAAATAGAAAGGGAAAAATATGAATTCTATAGTAGCTTTTCATTTGCATTTGTTGTGACTGCAGCAAAGGTTACAGCAGTTTTATATGGGTTACAGCATCCCATGCTATAAACATGGGACCCATCCTCTTGTGAACACAAGGGGCTGTATCTCCATAACTATATTTGATTGTTGTGTGCATTTGTGAGCTCACTTAAAACCCATCTGTACTCTGTTTACAAATACCCGGCTAGTTTCCAGTCAGAATTAGGTGTATGCTCACCAACCAAACTTCTGTGCAAATCAGAAGATTGCCCTAGCCAATATCTTCATACTCACATCAACAAACACATACTGCCTTCCAACCAAGCCTCTTTTGTACAGCTAAACAAGGCTGGTTTCCCAACCATCAGATGTATTTCCTGATATGTTTGGACCTATGATTTAATTTGAGAAGACGTTGACTGTTTTATGGAATGTGTTTGCTGTTGTCTTTGCCTTCTGAGTAGCTGGTATTTTGTCAGTGACAGAGAATCTGCACTATTTATGGTCTTTGCACCATAAAACTACTCCATCCCTGTCACATGGCATCTTCTCCTAAGCCATCTGTCACAGAGGTCTGGCATTTTATGTGAATGTTGGTCAGGCAGACTTAACCCAAGTTTTTTTTATTATGAAAAATGTCAGCAACTACAATATTTAGCATTTTACTTTACAGTGGTCATTAAACTTGATTACTTGTAGCTCTGTTTCATGGCTGTACTTATATATCAGTGGCGAAGCCAAAAAAACAAAAGGGTAATCATGGCAGAGCAGTCAGATCCTGGAAAGTTCAGCTGGCACTGATACAGTTAATATCTTGGATTTTTGTAAGTAAGGTTTATTAATGCTGGTATGAAAATGTATTTGATATTATACAGATGGCATAAGATGTTGTGGTTACTAAGTTATTATCCAGGATAAGCTGTACTGTCAAATTCGGGGCTTAAAACTATCACAGGAGATTAAACTATTTACTAAAAAAGGCCAGAAAGATATAGCCAAAGCATCTTAGTATGAACATATTAGAAGTGTATTTACTTCCCATAAATATAATAAAGCATCTCTATCTTTAAGCTGAGGTATTGAAAATGTGAACTTTATCATGCAAGAGGAGGAAAGGCAAGAATTTCTAACTTGCACAGAGGCAATTGGCCTGATTGTTCTCAGATGAAACCAAGGTACTTATATTTCTAGGTCCGTGACTTTGTGTTATCATTTCCCAACTTTAAATTAAAATGCAATAGTTGCATCAAAATGAGCTATTGGTATAATTTTTCCTAAGAATTATCCTGTCTACAGGATTCCCTTTGGCTGCTGTTCCTGGATCCCAAACTCTCTCTGGTTTATCAGGTTGAGGCTGTCGCCAGGAGTGCTTTTTGTCAGCTTCGGCAGATATGCCAGCTTCGTCCATATGTGGAGACAAATGACCTTCAAATGGTGGTACATATGCTGGTAACCTCTAGGCTTGACTACTGTAATGCACTCTATGTGGGGCTGCCTTTGTATGGAGTTCGGAAACTACAATTGGTACAGAATGCGGCAGCCAGATTGGTCTCTGGGGTTACCCGAAGGGAACATATAACACCAATTCTAAAAGAACTGCCCTGGCTGCCAATATGTTTCTGAATAAAATACAAAGTAGTGGTTATTACCTATAAAGCCTTTGACGGCTTAGGTCCAGGGTACTTAAGAGAGCACCTTCTCTATCATGAACCTTGTTACCTATTAAGATCATCTGGAGAGGTCCGGTTACAGTTGCCGCCAACTTGTTTGGTGGCAACTTGGGACCGGGCCTTCTCTGTGGCTGCCCCCAGGCTTTGGAATGCTCTCCCTGCTGAAATAAGGTCATCTCCTTCTCTGTTTGTTTTTAGGAGGACCCTGAAGGCGCACCTGTTTCCCCAGGCTTTTAACTGAAACAAACAAAAAAATAATAATGTGTTTATATCTATTTTTTATGAATTTTAAATGTTATATATTTTATATTATGCTTTAATTCTGTATACCACATAGAGATTTATATATTAAGTGGTATATAAATTCATTCATTCAATCAATCAATCAATCAATCAATAACAGGATTGTCCTTGTTATGTGACTAGCCCTCTTCCAATTGTAACTGTATATAAAGCACTATTCCAGTTTGTTTGTTTGTTTGTTTGTTCAGTTTATATATCACCCATCCTAAAGTGGTTCAGTGTGGTTTACTTTAAAATAAAAGGCCCATAATAAAACAATTTTTTTAAAAAAGATTTAAAGCAGATTAAAACTCATTAAAATTAAAATTTAAACCAGATACTAAAAGCCAGGCTAAATAAATAGGTCTTTAAAGCTCTCCTGAAGGCCTTCAAGGAAGGTAATCTATGGAGAGCACATACCACAACCTAGGGGCGACAACTGATAAGGCCCTGTCTCAGGTCGCCACCAGATGAACCAGTGGCATGCAAAGAGGGACCCCTCCTGATTATCTTACTGAGCAGTGGGCATCTTGTAGAGAAAGTGCTCTTTCAGGCAAACCGGACCTAAGCCTTTCAGGGTTTTAAAGTTAATAAACAAAACACTTTGTACTTTGCCTGTGAACATATTGACAGCCAGTGCAACTATTTAAGAACATAATCTGGTCTCTCTGGGATACTCCAAAGACCAATCTGGCTGCTGCATTTTGAACTAACTGAAATGTCCAAACTATGTACAAAGGCAGCCCTACATAGAGGGCATTACATAGGAACATAGGAAGCTGCCATATACTGGTCAGACCATTGGTCTATCTAGCTCAGTATTGTCTACACAGACTGGCAGCAGCTTCTTCAAAGTTGCAGGCAGGAATCTCTCTCAGCTCTATCTTGGAGAAGCCAGGGAGGGAACCTGGAACTTTCTGCTCTTCCCAGAGTGGCCCCATCCCCTGAGGGGAATATCATATAGTGCTCACACATCAAGTCTCCCATTCATATGCAACTGGGGTGGATACTGCTTAGTTAAGGGACAAGTCATGCTTGCTACCACAAGACCAGCTCTCCTCTTCCAAGAACAACAGCACAATTGAACAATTGTAGTAGTCCAACCTGGAGACTACCAGCTGGTATATCACTGTTGTCAGGTCATTTTCGTCACAAAACGGGCAGAGTTGTTGAATCAATCATAGATGATAAAAAGTGCTCCTGGCCACAGCCTCAACCTGAGTCCTAGAGCACTCCCAAGCTATGAACTTGTTCTTTCTGGGGGAATGTAACCTCATCCAGAACAGGAAGTTCTATCCCGTCTTGCAAATTAGTACCCCCGACATGAGCATCTCCATCTTGCTTAGATTCAGTTTCAGTTTATGATTCTCTTTGTTTAGCGGGGGAGAGTAACTGGCCCTATCCACCCCCAGCATAATGCCTCTAGAGACTGTTGCTGGTGTGTATCTTATGTTTCTTTTTAGATTGTGAGTCCTTTGGGGACAGGGCTCCATCGTATGTATTTATTATTTCTCTGTGTAAACCACTTTGGAAACTTTTGTTGAGGAGTAGTATATAAATATTTGTTGTTGTTGTTCAGCATGTAGTAAACAATATATATGGACAGCATTTAGACACAACTCAGAGTATTGCCCCAATCTCATTAGGAATAGTGTTAAAAATCCCAAAGACAAGGACCAACATAAAGAAGAACAAGAAGAATCTCTTAGAGCATTGTGCATATTTCCTAGTGGAGCACGATATATTTCAGCAACATAGCCTGGCCCTCTTTATTACTATAAACCTTTAAAAAGATCTTTCTAATTCAAACTCCATTTGAGGTAAAGTGAGATTGTCACTTATGTATAAAAGACCCATGGCAAATGCTCCTCTTGTATCCGATTTGCGTATTTCCTCCCCCTCCCCCTCTGATACAGCTGTTGTAATATCTCTAGGGTGTGGGGGAAGGGGTGCAATGTAATAATAATACTGTTGATGAACTAAGCAGTGAATTAATGCTTTTATCTGAAAGGGGATCATAGTTCTCTGTAAGAGTGAAATGATCAGGAGATTTAAAGCTAAACTTTTTAAAATAAACTCAGATTTAGTATATATAGTTTACATTTAAGAAGCATCTTATTCAAATTATGCTTACTGTGTTTAAGCACAGAAACATAGAAAGAGCATTATGTAGGTACCACGTAAGTCTGCCTAAGAATTAAACATTAACTGGTGTAAATCGAAAAGCTGGTTTTAGATTTAGATACATTTAAATAAAAGCAGGCATTTACACTTATCCCTTAAAAGCTCCACATGCCTTAGTTGCCGCAAACTGTTCACTGTCTAAACATTTCTCTCTTTCCCCTTGTGTATCAGGGAGTTGATATAGAAGTGGATGAAAATGGCACCCTTGATTTGAGCATGAAAAAGAACAGAAACCAAGACAAGGCGACTCCTCTAACTTCTTCCAATGCAATGGTCCCCACTCCTTCCTCTTCTCCCTTCAAGACAGGCAGCATTCTTGTAAATGCCACCTTCTACCAGGCTTTATGTGAAAAGGAAGGCTGGGATACACCGATCAACTATAGCAGGAGCCAGGGAAGGAAAGAAGAGGAGAAAGAGGTACCTTTTGTCCTTGTCACGGATAACATGACACCTCTGTCCTTGAATGGTTTTATTTCTCAAGGCCCAGTTTCAGCTATGGCGACTAATGATCCACTCTCAAACACATGTGGAAATAAATACATGTCATTCACTTCAGTGGGACTGAACTTGATGAAATGAGGGCATGCTCTCAACTCCTGCCTGTAGGCAGCTTCCAGCGGCATCTGGTGGGCCACTGTGTGAAACAGGATGCTGGACTAGATGGGCCTAGGGCCTGATCCATCAGGGCTGTCCTTATATTATGTTCTTATCTTATGACCATGGCCTAACCCAAGGAATTTTGTTAAATATTGTTTGTGATGATTTTTCCTACACAGTTGAAAAATGCCTACAGAAAGAAGAATTTCAGATGATGTGTGACTTTATGAGCAGGATTTTAGAAGCCTACATTACATTTTGAGGAGCCAGCAATCTGAGTTTCTGATTTCCCAATTTCTGCAGGAATCTGAGCACACATTCTAAATCTTAGCTATAAGCATCGAGTTTTCAGAACCTGAGATAGTTCGAGCCCTACAAATTTAATATGCTCTTCTAAAGAATAGGCTGGGCTTTGTGCTTATATTACTTAATGATAATTATTTTATATATTTAAATATTATTTAGCACACTCGAAAATTAGACATCTTTTTATGTGTGTCACTAAAGTTCTTGTCTGCATGCATATTCTCCAAATGGTAAGTTTTGCTTCATTTGCCATTTTCACTTCACTTAGAGAGTTTTTATAGAGTAGTGCAATTCTTTCAAGAACTTTGTTTGCTTTGTGAACTCAACATTAAGGCTTAGCCTTTAAAATACTAGGATTCTGCCGCAACCATTTGACCAATAATTGTTGTCATTTGATCCATAGGGCACATATGATCCAGATAGGGAGCAATTCCTATTCTCCTTGATAAAATGCATAGGTTCAAAATCATCTCTTCAGTTCCCCGATATGAACCACAGTGGCATTCATCATGCAGTGCTTAAGTCCCTGTCTAGAGCTAAGATTTGAAAAGTATAGGTTGAGTTATTAACAGACTTAGGACCAAGCTACATGGGATTTGTGTTTTTAACTGGCCACAGTCACATGCAAAATGAGAGGATTGTGCAATTTAAAGCACAAAAATGGTATATGCAACACAGGGATTTCTGAAGCCTTCACACAGTTTGCTGCCTTCACTCCACAATCAGTCCCCCAAAGACATTTTCCCCTTAACATTATTCTGAAACTGGAAGTGTGCCTAGCTGGGGGAGAGCTTGAGGGGAAAGCAATGGGAGAGGAGCGATACCACCACCCACTGCCCATGCACTCCCTTTACATTTTGCTTGCACCTCCACCACACCACCGCACATCACTGGGGCAGATCCACATTTAAAGACACAGACCTGCTGTCATCATGTATAGTTTGGTCCTAAAGCAATTACCAAGAAACCAAGCCAATATTAAAAATATAAACCACATCCCATTCACTCTTCTGTGTTCCTCACAAAGGCACTAGAAGAGCACATCAATATGCATGTCAACATAGCACGTCAATTTGGCCTACAATAGAGATTGAATAGAAAACAAAAATGCAGCTGTGGGCCCATACCCACCCTCTCATAAATAAGATAAATATTTACATAAAGTAATTCATCATGTGTAAGAGATACTGTACTAAATTATAATTTAAAACGTGGTGATTTCCTTGATTTTTGTTATGCCCTTTTCATTTATATGTTTATTGAGCGCTGGCAGTAGGGGTTTTGTTTGTTTGTTTACTTTTCCCCCTCTATCTTTTTGGCCATGTTTTCCATGTGAACATTGTTGCCAGAACTAGGCAAAGGGGAGGTTTATTTAGATGTGCTATTATGATGAAAAATCAGCATTGGACCCTTATAATGCCAGTTGAGTGACGCTTCGATAAATTAACAGAAACTAGCAGAGTTTATTTAAATTTATCTTCCCCTATAACTTAGGAACAGTGCACACAAAATGGCTGCCATGTGGAGGCATATTAAATTTTCTGGTTATGATGCCTTGTGGCACGCTGTTTGTGGCCAGTATCTCACTGTGTGGAAAATTAAGGGATTTTCTCCATGCCAGTGAAAACATTTTTCTTGGGGGGGGGGGGCAGGGTGTGTGTGGAAGCAGTAACCATGGGGGCAGGGAGAATCCCGCAGTCCCCACTGCAACATGTTCCTACTTTGAAACCATTATGTATGCACCACCACTGACCAAGAGTGCTTTTTTATCAAATCAGTAGTGGAGCCAGACCAGCCTGTCTCCAGCCGTGGCAGCGGCCCCGCTCACCCCATCCCCTATGTCTGATGTCAGACGTGGGGGTTAGCCACATCCCCGTGCCTGACATCAGATGGGTGTGTGTGGTCTGGCTCCTGAATGGGGCTGTGTGGCCCCATTTGGGAGTTAGATTCAGGCCAGCACTGGGTTCACAGAGCCGCCAGGAGCGGCTCTTCCCTGCTTTAAAGGTAGGGAGATCCCCTCCTGGCTACGTTGCAAACACAGCACTGGCCACCTGACTCCTAAATGGGGCCGTGCAGCCCCATCCGGGAGCTGGAATGGTGCCAGTGCTGCATTCGCAGCATGGCCAGAGGTGGCTCTCCCTGCTACAACAGCAGCGATGGCCATTTAACTCCCGAACTGGGCCATGCAGCCCTGCTTGGGAGCTAAACCAACCCCACCGTGTCTGATGTCCGACGCAGGGGGCGTGTCGGGGGCGTGAGGTGTGGCTCCTGAGGGGCAGTGGCCCAAGTTCTTTGAACCCGGTCACCCAGTGGTGGTGACGCCCCTGGATCAAATGTTCTGTGATTACGGGCACTCCCCAAAACTCCTGAGAAGAACAACTGGCATGCTGACACTGGTCTTTGAACAGTGTCTAAAAATGGTGATCAGCAGGACCTAAAAGAGGCTGACAGGACACAGTCTAGACCACGACTGCACAAATTTCACCCTCTGGCTGTTGTTGGACTACAATTCCCATCACCCCCAGCTACAGTGGCCAGTTGAAGAGATGATGGGAGTTGTAATCCAAAAACAGCTGGAGGGCCAAAGTTTTGAAGCCCTGATCTAGAGCAACCTAGCCAGCTAGTGGCAAAGAAGGGTGGCAGCACAGTTTATGATGGGTTGGTACCTTTAGTGTGGGGACCCTGCGCCCCTTACTTCATCGGCACTTGAGCGACTATTTCACCCTGCTTCACAGAAGGGCCGCCCCGCCCAAAGGACTACCTTCTTCCTCATAAATATGCTTGCCCCTTTAAGATAAGCCAGTGAGTACTCTTGCACATTCCAATGCTTTCTGAGATTGGTTGGCGATGATTCATAGCTCCATATCAACCACAGAGATATCTAGTGGAATGCCAAAGGAAGTCCCGGGCCCCATGCTGTTCAATATTTTCATACATGACTTGGAGAAGTGAATTGAGGGGATGCTTAGCAAATCTGTAGGTGACACAAAGCGGGGGGTGGATGGCTAACAACTTGGAAACAGAATCAGCACAAAATGGGTGTAATCCAATTTTCAGCAATGCATAATAACGGATGGGGAACATGCCAGTAAACCTTGGTATGAGACTTGATTGTTACAAATCTATCCCTGTTTCATCTCTGAAATGTTGGGAGTTATGGGCTTGTTTCATCTGATTTGGTAATCTAGAATAACATGCTCTGTGTGCATTTTATTACTGCTTTCCATTTGTGGCATGCTTGTAGTCAGAATTGTAAACCACGCCTCCAAGCTTACTTGGCCACACCTACTACACATTCACAGCCATAACCCTATTTCCATCAGCAAAATGTTGGAGGATACGTATGAAATAAAGTTAGCTTCCTCTCCGGCTGAGTTTTGGCAGAGGTTAAACACATAGCTATTTTAGCAGGCATTTGTTGACCTTCAGTGATTTTTGGCTCCCCCACCCCCACGCCATATTTCCCTTTAATGTATTTGTATGTTTTGCTACTTATTGTTATATTTATCAATGAGTTTTCTTTTGTTGCTGTTGTAAGCCTCACTGAGACATTTTGAGAAAAAAAGTGGGGTAGAATTTTTGTAAAATGAATAAAAATTGATTTGTAGAGCTCTGAGAGAAAAGAGCAAAGACAACTTGGGGCCTTTCCTGGCTTGTGACAGGGGCTGTGATTATAAATGGGGATTTGGGGGTGCAGTATGTCTGAAGCTGGCTTTGGTATACAAGCCCCTCAGCTTTACAGGTAGTCAGTGAGGCAGTTCCCATGATCAATGGGAGCCACCTCGGGAGGGTTAGCGGGAAGAGTGGGCTTAGCCTGCTCTGCCCACACACAAGCAGGCAGTCGTTATGGAGCCGGTGGGGGCTGGGAGGATCGGGGGCCGTGTGGCCACTGGAAGCTCCAGCATGCCCTCCGCAAGTGCGCAGGGCATGCTGCAGAGACCCCCAAGCTGGGAGGCTGCTTTTAAGCCTCCTGATTGGGAGTCTACTTGTGAGTTGCTGTGGCATGCAGCTGTGCCGTGGCAACACACAATTTAAAAAACTGGGTTTGCGGAGCTCTCGCTCCGCAAACCCGGTTTTAGGGCAGGGGTAGTTTAGCGGGTTACTCGCTGAAGAACCACTGGGCTCATAGCCGAGTCCAGTGGTTCTCACGATGGGAGGAAATCGGGCTAGCCTCCACTGGGCCTGATTTTCTCCCATCGTATGAAAAGCCTCATTGCCTTATTGTGATGGTGGAGTGTGGTCCTCACTCTTGCAATATTGATTGATTGATTGATTGATTGATTGTTAAATTTATATACCGCCTTTCATTAAAACAACCTCAAGGTGGTTTATAGCAAAATTTAAAAACAAGATTGTAAAAAAGACACAATAAAAATATTAAGCTAAAAATATAAAACAAATCTGATTATAAATTTAAAACACAAGAATAAAAGCAATACAGAGTACAAAGAGTAGGGATGTGAGAACTGGTTCAAATTTGAACCAGTTCGAATTTGAACCAGGGTGGTTCGAAGGATCGAATTCGAACCGAACCAGCCATCAGTTTCGAGCTGTAGGTTCGAATTCGAACTGAACCAGGGGGTGGTTCAATTCGAACTGGTTTGAACTGGTTTGGACATCCAAAAATCGGTAGGATGGTTGCTGGCACCCAGGGGTACCTGCCACCCAAACCCCAAAGCAATCGGACACTCATACGATTTATTTATGAATTTTTGAAAATTATTTCTATTTTTTTTCCATAGGGTATAATGGGACTTGAACCAGGACATTATACCTTATTGTGCAGCACCCATGGGTGCGAACAACCACCCAAACCCTGGAGCAATTGGACAGTCCTACAATATTTTATGAATATTTGAAATATTTTCAATTATTTTTCTCATAGATTATAATGGGACCAGAACCAGCCCATATACCCTATTGTGGAGCACCTAGGGGCACAAAAGCGGGGTGGGTGGTAGACAGACAGGGGTGACTACCACCCACAAAACCCCAAGGCAATTGGACACTCCTCTGATTATTGGTGAATTTTTAAAGTATTTTTGAATTCCTCATAGGGAATAATGAGGATTGCAGCAAATGTATAGCTTCATGTCAGGGGGAAAGGGGTGGCCAGAGCAGAGTGTGTTGGGTGGTAGTGCCCAAGGGTGGCCAGGAAGCTATCAGAATTATTTGAAAGGAATTGGGCAAAGGGCTGATTTTTAAGTGATTTTTGAAGTTTATGTGTCTTTAAGGTTAGCAGATGAGAGTGGATTCATGGATTGTCATTGAAAATCTAATATGCTACCAAAGAATCTACACTCAGAACACTTCAGAAACAACAAAACCCAGTACCCCATCAGTTAGCAACCCATGGGGGTGGTTGGCACTCTCTTTGCACTAGACCACCACTCACTGTGGGCCACCCCAGCACCCAACAAGTGGCTTTAAGGTTTTTCTCCATAGGGAAGAATGGAGGTTTCAGCAGCCCCATCACTGCACTTGGGGGGTGCTGGGGTGGCCCAGAGCAAGGGTGCCAACCACCTCCATGGGTTGCTAACCCATGGGGTACAGAGAAAGCTATACTGTGCTATCTCCTCGCAAAATAAATTTGCATAAACTGTAATCCAGTCAACAAACGCTTGGAGTCTCAAAAAGAGATGTGTGGGAATGCCTCATGTCTCCATCATGCAGGCCTCAGATCTTTAAATCTAAAGTCCCACCCAACACTTAACATAAATGTTTCATATAACACTAGAACCTCTGGTCCTTTCTTCTGAAATCAGCCACAAACGGTCTGGGAAAGCCAAGTAGTAGCCATGTGCTATAATAAGTCTCTGTCTCCCTTCTAGAAGACCAAATCTCTTCCCTGCCCCTGCTGCTGCCCAAAATTGTTGTAGGAACTGATGCAGTTTGTGTGTATTCATATGTCTGCATGTGAACACACACACTCTCTCTGTGCACAATTATTGCTAAAAGAACTGCCCTAGGCAATCCAGAGATTTGATCTGCTATTGTAGAAACATCCTTTCTTCTGAATTATAGGAGGTAGCATGCTAGGAAGTCTGGATTAAAGAACACAACCATCATTATTATTACAATGGGAGTAACTGGGAGGTGCGGGGACCCTTGATGTAACTGAAAATTTTGCAGCAACCTGAGGTGATCTATTACATATGTAAATTTAGTGAGTTGCAAGTAGTTACCATGCAGCCATTGTGCTCTGAACACTAAAAGCATTTTACTTCCTTTGGTGTAATACCTGTCTACAAGATCAGGGATGAAACTCGGGAGAAGCTATGCTGGTCCATGACCATAATAAAGATTGATTGATTGATTGATTGTCTCTGGAGAAGCAATGTATTTAAGAACTGAAGTGCCTGAAAGTGGTTTGCCATCTGTAACTGGGTGATTTATACAATGTCGTTAAAATTTCTTTTACAGTTTGTCCAGAGTGCTCTTAAGTATCTGCAGCCAGAGGGTAACATAGTTCTTTTGTAGCATAGAAATTATTTTGCCATTGTAGGCAAAGATAATCGGCAGAAGTATGGAGGCATAGCTAGAACCTGCCTGTGCCAGAATGCTTCGTGGGGATAGGGCCCACTATAGAAGGAGAAGGGAAAGGAAACTGGGCTTACATTTAGCATCATCAGGGAACATAGGAGTGAACTCTGTCTACTTTGATTTGGATTGTGTTGTTGAGCCATGTTTGGAACATATTTGCTCCAAATAATACTAGATATGGTGCAGAATCTGGAACAACTAGATATGAACGGAATCTGGAACAATAGCAAATTGCAAGGGTGTTAGTTGTCCCTGGGCAAGAAAAAGAAGTATTATCTATTTCCAATTCAGAGTTATCTGTTTTGTATGCCCAACCTTTGCTCAGTTTTGCTGGTCATTTCTAGAAAATATTGTCTCTCTCACAGACTGTGAAATGGGCTGTCCAGATGCCCTTTAAAAAAAGCAACCCTAAATTTGGAAAAGGCACATGCTTTCTCCAAAAGGAAAATGCTGAGAAATAACTAGAGCTGTCCATTTGGTTCAACTGTCAGTTCTCCAAAGATGTCAGGGCTTAAAAATGTTAAAAGTGCCAGATGCTATTATCTGTTTTCCGTGTTGTCATTATGTTCTGGTCTTTGAAGGAATCAATATAAACTTCCATCTGTACATTAATGGAATTTATGCCTTAATTTCCCCCCTGTGTGCACATAGAAATATACGCACTGGCCAGGATCCAGAGAGCTGAGCAACTGGTTGAGTTTCCCAAACAGCAGCCCTCACCCTGTCCATTCAGTATGGCAAACCACTTTGGAAGCTGAAGGGATAATCAAAACAAGTCTCTATGATATGGCATGGGAACGTCACGATAAAAGTTAGGACTACCATAAGCCCTTGGGTTCACCTTAATTTTTAGATCTTTTGATCTTGGCCATTCTCTGCCCAGTACACTCTTTCTAGAAGACTGCTTTGTGAGGGCCTGTTGCACTGATTCTTTAGAATTCTAACCCCTCATTTGCAACTCTGTGATGACAGTATCCTTGAATTTAATTCATTGGAACTGATGGCTGATTTGCACAGGGTAAATCAACACATAGGCAAGATAGTCACTTGCCTACAGCAGCAAATTCCTAAGAGGCTGCAAATTCAGGGGGTTGGGGGCAAGTTAAATTTATTTAAAACTTTTTTCAACTGTCTCTGCACAGAGAGCCCTGAAATGGACCAAAAACTACCCCACCTGTCATTTGGGCGGCAGGCGGGCTCAGGGGACGGAGCTCTTGCTGCTGCCTCCCCCTCCCCCTCCTCGGTCTTATCTGACCTCCGTGATACCCATCCCTGCCAACTCCACCCCCCATCTGTGCTACTGGCAGCTGAAGAGTTTAAAAATAGATTTAACTTTTCCTGACACACACACAGACACCCCAAGCCCTCGAGCCAGAGCAGCAAATCTTTTTTGCCTACAGGTGGCAAAAAGCTTAATCTTCCCCTGCATGTAAGATATTACTTGATATTGCAGTCATCCAGAGCTGAATATGATCACTGTGGAGACTAAGAAGAAAAAGAAAGTCCTTTGACCAACATGGGGCTGCATTTGTATGTCGTTCAGGAACTTCAGTTAGTTCAAAATGCAGCAGCCAGATTGGTTTCTGAAGTTTTTCAGAGAGACCATATTATGCTTGTTTTGAAACAGTGGCACTGGTTGCCAATATGTTTCCAGGCAAAATACAAAGGGCTCGTAATTTCCTTTAAAGCCCTAATTGCTTAGAGTTGCTTACCTGGGAGAGTGCCTTCTTCAGTATGATACCCACAGGTCATCAGGAGAGGTTTGTCTCCAGCTTCCCCCAGCTTGCCTCACAGGGCCTTCTCTGTAGCTGCTCCTGGGCTCTGGAATGCACTCCCTATGGAAATTAGAGGCTTAAGAGAGTTAGCAGCCTTAAAAGAGCCCTAAATAAACATCTTTTTATACTGTCCTTTAGTGATTACTAAAATGATTTTAAACTAGTTTTAATTGTATTTGTTTTTATTTTGTTTTAAACAAAATAGATTTGTTTTTGCAAACCTCCTAGAGTCATCTGGGTGAGGTGATATAAAAATCTAATAAATATATATTATTATGATTTCTCTTCATATAATAATATTTAAGCTGAGTTACACAAAAGCTTTCATCAGGAAACATGGAAAAATAGCTAAATCTTGTCTGGATACATAAATTAAAATTGGTTACTAATAAATCTGGTTTTCAATTCACATAAATAAGTCTTTGCAAGAATGCCCAAGTGGATATGCGGAAAAAGGAACAGCCATATTCCTCAGAAATGTCAGAGTACACCATTTTAATAAACATTTCCCCTAAATTTAAAAAGGTCTTCTGTGAAATAGCCCTTAAATCCATAGATTTAATCAATAGATTTAGTGGTACCTTTTCTGTCTGAATCAACTGAGCTTGTTTCCCAATAGTCAGCACTAAGTAGAAGATAGCAACACTTTGGAATAATACTCACCTCTAATATTTCAGAAAGATCCTGTGAACTGTCCTGAAAGTCTGGAGGATAAAAAATTCTCAGGAGATGTCTCTGTCCCTAGTCCAAAACTCAAGCTCCATTCAAGAGATCTCAAAAAGGAACTGATCACGTAAGTCACAAAACACGTTATTGTTCCCCCTTCCTCTTCTGTAGCCTTGAGAACTTCAAGCATTGCCACTGCTGGAGACTTCAGCCAAGTTGAAATTTATATCCATTATATGCAGAGCAACAGGTGCCATAACGTGTTTATATGTAGTGCCTGTGTTAAAATTTCTGTATTTTAAATTGTAAACTGCCTAGAGATTTGTATGTGGGGCAGTACAGAAATGCACCATAGATATAGATAGAATGAATTTCTGGGTAGAGTTGAAGTTGTTCATGAGTTGGCCTATTTCATGTTCATAGGTTGCCTGAGTAGTATGACTTGTCATAGGTTAGATTTTACATACAGTCTTTTCTGCAGTACTGTATGTAGTACAACAAAGTTCCACAGGAACAGAAAAGTATAGAAGAACAATATTGGTTGCAGAATTAGGCTTCTTGAGTATCTTGGCTTTTTTTTTTTTTTTTAAGAATATTTCTAGTTCTTATAAGTGCCAAGATATCTGTATGAACATTTCCTGCTCAAGTCGCAAAAAAGCACAGATCCACTGAATAAAATTTCCAGTGATTAGGGAGCAAGCTTTACGGCCCAGTAAAGCCTTTGCCTCTCCCCATGGTGAGCAAAATCAGAAACAATTATATAAAATGGGGAAAGTAGACTAAATTATGCAAATGTATGCAAGTTTCCCCAATGTATTCATAAGTTTTTATTCATAAATTTGTTTGGTTCTGAATTTGGACAGCTTAGGTGCAACATTTTATTTTGTTTTTTTAATAGAATTTTTTATACTCTCGTTCGGGTCAAAAAACCTCAGTTGCTGCATGTTTTCACAAGCTTCCATACACTATTCTACTGTCGCAGGTGCAGAAAAGCCTGATGCATGATGTGAGGGAAAGGTTCATTTTCCCCACCCTGCTAACTTGGCAAAGAGGCACCTTTTACCGTGGTGATTCTCTTTATTTAGCAGGGGGAGAGTAACTGGCCCTGTCCACCCCCAGCACAGTACTTCCAGTGACTGTTGCTGTTGTGTATCTTATGTTTCTTTTAGATTGTGAGCCCTTTGGGGACAGGGATCCATCTTATTTATTTATTATTTCTCTATGTAAACTGCCCTGAGCCATTTTTGGAAGGGCGGTATAGAAATCGAATTATTATTATTATTATTTTCAGCATACATTTAGTACCATTGATTTATTTTCAGCATACATTTAGTACCATTGATTATCCTTTTGGAATCCCCATGTGGCTGCCTATACAGTGTAGAAGTATTTATCCACAAGTGGAGCCTTCAGAACTTGCATAGTTCTCTGGACTGGGGCCACGGGGCTAATACTGTCAACTGTTTTCAAATTTTGATGAGTGGGTTGGGCTTACTAATCATTTGCAAGTTCCTCTTATGTAAGACCTCAATTATGGAAATGTTACTCAACAGTTTATTTGGCTTCTGAGATTTTAGCAAGAGGTGCCCACACACTTTGCATGTAAACATTCGTACATACAAGACAATTCTGTAACCAATTCCATTGTCATATACCATTGAAGTTCTTTGACTAGAACAGAGACCATATTATTCCTTGGAAATATCTTTGTGATGTTCCTCAAATAATCTATGGATTATTCCATATTGTCCAAGCAGAGCTTGGTGTCAAAAATAACAGTCCTTTGGGCAGCCTGAAGCAGGCTCTGTTTTGCTTCCCATTCACCTTATAGAAGCAATGTACCATTTTCTGTTGAAAATCACTATCATTTCACTCATTCAGCACCTGGAGCATAGACAAAGGGAAAGTTTATCCTCACAATTTTTTGGGGAAGAGGAAAGACACTGATTGGGGGAGGAATGTGTTTAGGAGGAGTTGGATAAAATGAGGAAGGAGCTCCTCAAATGTTTGGGAAGAATCTCCATCCCTGTTGTCACCAAAGTTGCCAGTGAAGTCTAATATTTGCCTTCTGGGTTTTGTAGCACTAAGTTAAGATGCCACCAGATATTAGGGTTCCCATGAGTGAAATTTGCTTTGACCCTGCATGTCTCAATTTGAGTATAAAGGCTGTTCATCGTATTGTGTCTGCATTCACAGATAATGACCTACACCACTTACGGGTTAGCTTTGCCTCTTTTAAGAACAAAACAGTTGATCGTTAATTGGAGAATAAGCAATCATTTTTGAATGACTTTAAAGATCTATTGCTATGTGACTATTTCTCAGGATTCGCACAACTAGTTACCAGCTTAATAAGTGAACATGATTTCTTATCTCTGTATTTACAATAACTGCAAGCTTTGTATTTAATTTTAACGCATTCATAATACTTGCTTTGCAATGCACACTGCATGGTGATGTGCACCCAAAATGTGCTTGGCCACACAATTTGATTCAGAAACATGTAAGAATTGCTATATAAAGAGTCTAAAGGTAAAACTGAGGGCAGAGAACATTGCTGAATATTCACAGGCGAAATAGGTACTTAGTGAGCAATACAAATGGCTCCATCATGAGGAAGTACCTGTAATGACAATAGCAATTGTAAAGAAAAATTCTTCCTCCGAAACTCAATTACAATGAACTTTCTTCATTATAAATATAGATTACATATTTTGAAATATTAATAGTCCCTCCAGTGATTATATTATGCCAAACCAGCTGTATGACTCCAAATTAAATAATTTGTTGCAGTGATATACGACTGCTTAAGAATATTGTGCATTCTGTACCTATTTTTAAATTTTAAAATATTGTTTAGGGGTGCATGCAACAAGAGTGTTTTTTTGTGTGAGTAGGGTTAGGAAAAGAAGCAGCTTGATTCTAGGGATGTGCACAAACCTGTTCGAAGGCTTTTTTTACACCCAGTGTTCAAACACTGGGAGAGAGTTCAAAGGCAGGAGGGGTAACTTTAAGGGTGGGGGAGGGTGCACTTGCCTCCCCCACTGTTTTCCCCCCACCGACACTCGCTGGAAATCTGGTCTGGTTGGGCGGCAGCGTACCTCCCTGTCACACCATCCGCTCCTCGGACTGGAAGTGACTGGAAGTAGTGTGTGTGTGTGTGTGTGTGTGTGTGTGTGTGTGTGTGTGTGTGTGTGTGTACACATCAGGCTCATGTGTGGCATGCACGTGCTGTGCTGGACTGGTTTTCCAGAGAGTGCTGGTGGGAGAAACACAGCTGGGCAGTGGTGGTGGTGGTAAGTGCACCATCCCTCACCCTTAAAGTTCTCTCTCCTTCCTTCAAACTGATCCCTGCCAGTTCCGTGCACATCCCTACTTGATTCAAGGGCCACAAACCTCGATTCAAGTCAGACCCATGTGTGTGGGGAGGGGAACCATGTTGAGCCAAACCCTTTGGCCTTCCAAAGTTCTGCTTTGGCAAATCACCTCCCTCCACCTTCACCCTCAAAGGTATTTACCGGATCAGGCACAGGGTAGGAGATAGGCTGTTTTCCTGTATCTTTGCTCCCAGTGGTGAGGAAGTAGTCTCAGAAAAGACTCCAGTTCCCAGGACCACCAGTGCTATTCCCAGAATTCCAGGAGAATGAAAGGAAAAAGGTTGTTTTAAAATGCAAGCCACATAAAATGCTGCCTGCTCCCCTGCAAAGCTACAGGACAGCAGCCCGTCTCCTGCCTGGTCCAGTAGGTGCTTTTGGGGATGTGGGTAGGAGGAGCCAAAACAAAGCTCGGAAGGCCAAACTTTTCTGTCTGGTTTGCTTCACTTTGGCCCCAACCAGGCAGCACTTTGGATCAAATCAGGCCAGTGCTGGAAAGACCCTCAAAGCTTTGCACAGCGCTACAGTCTATACCCCAAATTCATAATGGCATCTAAATAGCATCCAAGTTAGTGGGGTATTATGTGTTTCCATGAGTCCAATGGCACCTTAAAGATTGGGGAGGGTGGGATTTGCAATAGAAAGACATGGCTGCTTCTCTGGAATGTATTGCCATATCTGACACTATTAAAGGCTAATATCTTTGTCACAGCATAAGCTTTCGTAAAGAAGCTCTTTATGAAATATTTTCATATTGGAGTGTGGAATACTTGTAGGATAAGTGTAATGGTCTTCCTGGCAGGCTACGATGGCTAGCCTCCTTTTTACAACAGTTCGTGAGGATTAGGCACACCAGACACAGGCAAGCAGTTACAAAATCAAAAAGTGACTTATTTCACCAAAGGGGTAAGAGCCTGTGTTTGAAAAGGAGGGGAAGAGAGAAGTTGCAACACTGCACATTAAAACAAATATAATAAAGCAGCTAATTAGCCTGAACCCCACAGTTACATTACAGGTTTGTTGTAAAGATTAAAGCAAAATAATACACATGAAGTGCTTTGAACACTTAAAAGCACTATCTAAATGCCTGTTCTTATTATATGTTTAGAATTATTAAGATGTGCAATTGTGAACAGAACCGTGTATTTGTCTACACAACAGGTTTGGGGAAGGCAGACTGAATGCAGTCGGAACCAGCTTCATGGTTATCTGACACAGGACTATAGAAATGCCTATTATTCTTATGATATGCTTAGAATCATTGAGAAGTACAGTTGTAAACAGAACTATGTCAGATAACCATGAAGCTTGTTCCCACTGCATTCAGCCTGTCCTCCCCAAACCTGTTGTGTACAAAAATACACAATTATTTGGAGAAAGGTTAGTGTAAATTGGACACTGGAGTAAGAAGCTATCCATAGACATTTACACAATTACTCGTATTGGTAGGAAGAAATGTTGTTGCAGCCAGGGGAATGGATATGGCTGTCTCCTTTCCCATTTGCAACTCACACTACAATTTCTTCCTATATATTTTTAATCTGTATGGACAACTATGGGCAGAGGAGAAAACCATTCCACTTTGAACTTAATCTCATTATTGTACAATTAAATCAGAGCTATCTAGTGCTGTGTCTGTATCTGTGTGCATTTTTCTTTCTTTTATATCTTTCTTATATCTATCTTCTTAGGTGTCCTACACCAGGCTGTGATGGCAGTGGTCATGTGACAGGAAACTATGCATCGCACCGCAGGTAAACAGAAAATGTGAGAGCAGTTACTAACAACAGGCAAACACATTTTCATTTTTACCAAAAGTAGCTATGCTTCTTGGGTGGCCAATGTGTAACTTACAAGATGTACAGTACAAATCTCTAGCAGAACCAGTGTAGCTTCTTTCCTTCACTACCCCGCTTGGGAAGCAAAGAGCAGAGGAGGAAAAGGAAGATACCAGTGTGGGTGGAAGAGTCAGGGAAGAACAAATTCATTGTTATCTTTTATTTTATTTTATTTATTTAACTCATTTATATACTGCCCCATATAAAATCTCAGGGTGGTTTACAATTTAAACAAGCAGCAACTAAAACCTAAAGGTCAAATAAAACAGATTAAAATTACTGTAAATAAAACTTAAAACATCATAAACTAAAAGCCTGATGAAACAGGAATATTTTCAAAACTAGTTTGAAAACAACCAGGGATGGGGAGATTCTGATTACATTTGGGAGTGTGTTCCAGAGAAGACCTGGTATTGAATCTCCACCGTTGGCAACCACACCTCTCCTGATGATCTTAAAAGGCAGGGCAGGGGGTGGGGGTGTTCATGGAAAAGAAGGTGCTCTCTTAAATACCCTGGGCCTCAGCCATTCAGGACATTATAGGTAATAACCAGCATGTTGTATTTTGTTACTGTGGCAGAGAGAAAATTGGAAGGTCAGATAGGAGAGAAGCAGAATCCGAAGCCATGGTGTTCTGGGATAAGGAAGTGAAGAAGAAGAGGTTGGGTTGATCACTTGGCTGATAACTAGGGAAGAAGGAATGGCAAAGGCTGGGGAGGTTTGCTGGGAAAGTTGAATTTGTTAACCATGGAGCTGATGAGGGGAAAGCCCACTGCCTGATGGTGGACGCTTCTGTGATTGTGAGACTGTCTCACAATCACAGAAGTGCCCACCATGATGCAGGGGGCTTTCCCCTCTTCACACAAGACCTGCTGTGAATGTGAGTGGCAGGGTGCACTGCTGATTGATGCAGCGGGGGCAGGATTTCCTTCCCCTTCTCCCCACTGTTCATGGCTACAGCAGGGCAATTGTATAACATCTGAATGAGACTGGTATCCTGCGGTTTTCAGGTGCATGGAACTTTAGGTGTGTAGACCTTATACCTACAAATTGATTCCATTCTTGGTTTTTTCTATTGCCTTCCAGACGTCTGTGTTTAGTTCAGTTTCTCACCTTTCCCTTCCAAGGACTCAGATGTATAATTACAATTCCAGAACATAGTGCAAAATAGTGGCTCACATACTGCACATCGAAACACAGATGGTTGAGCAGCCACCTGCACTACTGAATGGGTGAAAACTCTTGTCAGTTGCATGGCGTGGCACCAATTATTTTCAATGAGCATCACATTGCACACCTGCATTTGTGCAATTTGAAGTTGGAGCAGAACTGCCCTGCTCCACAACACTGCCAGCGGAGTTTTCACACACGCATTAGTGCGGAAGGGTGCTCAACTGCTTGAATGTTGCTGCACAGTATGGTGAGCCACATACAGCAATAGGCTACCTCCAGGTTTGGAGGCAGGATACTTCTGAATATCCATTGCAGGGGAGCAACAGCAAGAGGGTGCATGCTTTCGTCTCCTGCTTGTGTCCTTCCTGGGAGCATCTGGTGGGCTGCTGTGGAAAACAGGGTGCTGGAATAGAAAGGCTTTGGGCCTGATCCAGAAAGGCTGTTCTTACATTCACCTATTAAAATTGACCCACACCTGCTTAATTCTAGCTGTTGAATATTCAGGAAGACCCAAGTTCCAATCCCCATTCAAGCATGAAACTCACTGAGTGACTCTGCGCCAGTCATGTATCTCTCAGCCTAACCTATCTCACAGGGTTGTTGCGGGGATAAAAATAAGCATGTACTCTGAGCTCCTCCGAGGAAGAGAGGGATATAAATGTAAAAATAAATAAATAAAATAAAAATAAATAAATAGCCCAGACAGAAAAGTAACAGCAAATTTAGACCTTCTAGCTAAATTACTGAAAACTCTGTGCATGCAGAACCTCTCCCATGGAGTAAGAGCCTTTCCCCTTGAGCTATTTTTAAATTCATACATGGGTTTGAGAACATACGTTTGCCTAGATAAGGTGAGACTAGAATCTGGGGCTTCCCATCTTACAGCTAATTCAATTTGCCACTACAGTACAGTAGTCTCTTAACAACATCGGTAAAATCACCTCACAGAGAATTACTTATTAAAGTAATCCAATGATCTCATATTCAATATTAATAATTCCAGTTATGTAGTCTATCATGCCCACAGAACTTCGCACTTTTTTTCCCTTTAGGTATAGTGGCCTTACATAGCAACATAGGAAGCTGCCATATACTGAGTCAGATCACTAGTCCATCTAGCTCAATATTGTCTACACAGACTGGCAGCGGCTTCTCCATGGTTGCAGGCAGGAATCTCTCTCAGTCCTATCTTGGAGCTGCCAGGGAGGGAACATGGAACCTAGAAGCTCTTCCAAGAGCGGCTCCATCCCCTAAGAGGAATATCTTACAGTGCTCACACATCTAGTCTCCCATTCAAATGTAACCAGGGCAGACCCTAAGGGGACAAGTCATGCTTGCTACCACAAGACCAGCTCTCCTTAATGTCAGAGCGATAACTGTTATGGAATCTGATGCCGAGGTGTCCAGCAGCTCCTCTTATGTGATGACCTTGGATCAGTTTCAGTTTGTGACCCCTGAGGATGTGGACAAGTTGCTTGGAATGGTGCGGCCTACCACCTACCTTCTTGATCTTTGCCTGACATGGCTTATAATATCTGGCAGGGGCGATGTTGTAGAGCGCCTGGTAGAGATCATAAATGGTTCTCTGAGGGAGGGCAGGATGCCTCCTTGTCTTAAGGAGGCAATCATTAGACCGCTTCTGAAGAAGCCTGCCTTGGATCCCTCAGAGTTAAGCAATCACAGGCCCGTCTTCAATCTTCCATGGCTGGGCAAGGTGATTGAGAAGGTGGTGACCTCCCAGCTCCAGGCAGTCTTGGAGGAAACTGATCATCTAGACCCATTTCAAACTGGCTTTTGGGTGGGCTGTGGGGTGGAGACTGGTCGGCCTGATGGATGATCTTCAATTGGGAATTGACAGAAGGAGTGTGACTCTGTTGGTCCTTTTGGATCTCTCAGCGGCTTTTGATACTATTGATCATAGAATCCTTCTGGAACATCTGAGGGGAAAGGGGGTGGGAGGAACTGCTTTTCAGTGCTTCCGGTTCTACCCCACGGGCAGATTCCAGATGGTGTCTCTTGGAGACTGTTGTTCTTCAAAATCTGAAATTTCCTATGGTGTCCCTCAGGGCTCCATATTGTCTCCAGTGTTTAATATCTACATGAAACCATTGGGAGAGGTCATCAGGAGATTTGGTGCAGGGTATTATCAGTATGCTGATGACACCCAAATCTATTTCTCCATGTCGACATCATCAGGAAAAGGCATAACCTCCCAAAATGCCTGCCTAGAGGCAGTAATGGGCTGGATTAAAGATAACAAACAGAGATAACAAACAGAGACTGAATCTAGATAAGATGGAGGTTTTTATTGTGTGGAGTCAGAACTCGGGAGACGATTTTGATCTGCCGGTTCTGGATGGGGTCACACTCCCCCAGAGGAACAGGTATGCAGTCTGTGGATGCTTCTAGATCCGAACCTCCCCCTGGTGTCCCAGGTTGAGGCGGTGGCCAAAGGTGAATTTATTGGCTTCAGCTGATACACCAGCTGTTTCCGTTTCTTGAGACAAATGTCCTCAAAATGGTGGTACACATGCTAGTAACCTCTAGCCTGGATTACTGCAATGCGCTCTATGTGGGGCTGCCTTTGTATGTAGTCTAGAAACTGCAGTTGGTCCAGAATGCGGTGGCCAGGTTGGTCTCTGGGTCATCTAGGAGAGACCATATTACTCCTGTGTTGAAAGAACTACACTGGCTGCCAATACGTTTCCGGGCAAAATACAAGGTGCTGGTTATCTATATATATATATAATTCTCCTGGGTGTGCCTTTCGAACGTGCGTCCCGGCAGCCCAGCTGATTGGCTGGGCTGCGGGGGCGCCTGATTGGCTAAGGCGCACCCAGGAGAATTGCCTGGCTGGGCAGATGCGAGGCGGCGGCGGCGGGCCTGGCCTGGCGCGGATGCGAGGCAGCAGCGGGCCTGGCCCAGCCCAGCCGCGGATGCGAGGCAGCGGCGGGCCTGGCCTGGCGCAGCCGCAGATGCGAGGCGGCAGCTGGCGGGCCCGCCCAGGCCGCGGATGCGAGGCGGCGGCTGGCAGGCCCAGCCAGGCCGCTGGCGGCGGTGGCCGCGGATGCGAGGCAGCGGCTGGTGGGCCCGGCCAGGCCGCTGGTGGCGGCCACACTCGGCCCGGCCGGAGATGGGGGGTGGAGAGAGAGAGAGGTAGCCGGCCCCAAAGAGCAAACAGATGCTCTGTGCGGGGTCGGCTTGTCACCTATAAAGCCTTAAACAGCTTAAGCCCTGTGTATTTAAGAGAACGTCTTCTTTGCCTTGAGCCCCACCACCTGTTAAGAGCATTTGGAGAGGTTCGTCTGCCGTTTCTGCCAACCTGTCTGGCGGCTACTCAGGAACAAGCCACCTCCACTGCTGCCCCTGGACTTTGGAATGTGCTCCCTGTTGAAATAAGAGCCCCCTCGTCCCTGGGAACTTTTAAAAAGGCACTGAAGACACATTTATTCACCCAAGATTTTAATTAGATTTATAGTTTCAAAATTCTGGGTTTTAAATATTTTTAATATTTTAAATGATTTTAGTTGTTAACTGATTTGATGTTTTAAATGTTTTTCATTGTAAACTGCCCAGAGGTGCAAGTTTTGGGCAGTATAGAAATATTTTAACTTTGGCATAAAATCACTGTTTATCTGGGTCAATTGATGCAGCAGAGGCAGTTCAGGGCATTTTGCTGCCTGAGGTGAAGGACAATATGACTCTAAATCCTCCCTCCCTCCAACCTCTGGACCTGTGGGCAAGTGTTCTGTGTTCTCAGGCCATGCTGTCCAGGCAGCATTAGTAGCACGTGAGCACTTTCAGGCTGTTCCACCACACCAGACAAGGCTGTTTCTACCTCACACTGGGAGGGGGAAGAAGGGGTACACCCAACAGGATGCCTGTGATGGAACGAGGCCAGCATTTGTCACCCCCTGATTCCCACCTCACACCTGCACCTGACGTGATTGCTTCACCCTGCCTCAGCTACACTGCAACAAGACAAGGGCTCTTTCACTGACTTCATTCTAGCAGTGCATCTCTTTGTTATTTTCAGTGGCAGCAGCTGATGCACAGTTTCCTGGTGGACCATAGTGCACCATGATCCCCACCGTGCCTTTTCCAGCTGTTCGTAAGAGGTCTTCCTGAGCCTCTTGCTCCTTATGAAGGCAGCAGAGAAGCAGAGAGTTTGAACCAGGCTGTAGGACTCTTGTGAGAAAAATTCTAACGTGATCCTGATCATTTGAGGGCAAATCTGTTAGAAAGAATAACAGCTGGTTGTGGTCAACAGATCGTGGGCAGGATTTCTGACATGTATCCAAGGAAATGCATGAGCCCAGAGGTGATATTCTGATGTCAAGCAATCTGTTAACTTTTCATTGCAATGCCCTCAAACATGGAAGTGTGAAATCATCATATGTTGATTCTTGTTAAAATCGTGCTCACAGAGTACAGTATTTATTGGTAGATAGACTTCTATCTATGTTCGTGACACTTGGTGGGTTTTCAGGAGGAATTTAAAAGAAACAAGAGAAGTAGCATCACAGAGGTGCTCTGGGAAGTAGCTTCAGACATAAAGGGGCAGCAAGAGAAAAAGCAGGCAGTCATTTGAAAATGCCACTGTCTCTGCCCTTTTCCGGAGTTGTCCTGCAGGGAGACAGCAGTTTTGCCTGGACATCATGCACAAAGGAGGAAGACAAAAATTAGCTTCCATTTACTGTCACCCTGAAATCTGTACTACGGCCTTAGATTTTCAGAATCGAATTCATTATAATCAATTGTCCTTTAGAGTTTTTTTTAAAATGTAATGGTTAAATAGTTTTTGAATGCAAACGTTTTTATTTTTGCTCTAGCATATTCAAAGAAGCCTGTTTCATATTTCTTTTCTTAGTGTTTCTGGCTGTCCGTTAGCTGACAAGACATTAAAATCCTTGATGGCTGCCAACTCTCAAGAACTTAAGTGAGTATTAGTACCAAAGCAGGAAGAAATTTACTGCTGCTCTTCTTATATCTGCTTGTTTCAAAACTGGGTTGTTTAATTTAAAAAAAAGGATCAATAAGACGATCTGTACTGTAATGCAGACTTTAACTCAATTTTTAAAAAAAAAAAATCACAAAGACATATTTCCAGGGCATTTCTTTTTCCTTGTTTTCCATGTATCACACTGTTTCCAGGATGGGCAGGCATCTTCAATGGTCCTGCTGTGCAACCATCAATACCAGCATAATGTAGTCATGATCCTATGTATTTGTACTCCCTGCAGAAAGCAAAGCAATACCATTAGAAATAAAAAAATAATATAAGGCTGACCAACACTCCCACAGAATCCCTGAAGATTCTGCTGATACCCACCAATCACAATGTATCCCATTGAAGATGCCCATACATTACATGGATAGAAGGGAACAATCAACATATGCCACTAGCTGAAGACATCACAATATCATGGAATTCAGTCCATAATCCCTCTTCCTACACACAGTGAACAAGCACAGAAATCAATAGCAGGTCTCCCCATCAGAGCTTCCTTGGCTTGCATGTGAAACATAGAGGCTTCTCATCTCACTCAGATTCCAGTGCTTCCAAAAAACCATACTAAACATGATGCATACATTTTTTGCATGGGCTAACAGAGCAACTCTCTCTAACCACAAAGCCACAGAACTAGCAGAAACAAGACACTTGATAGGCCTTTGGAGTCTCCCAAGAACCAAACCCATGACAAACCCCTTCCTTCTCTTCTAGCCCCATGCATGGAATCCATGAATCTCAGTCATATAGACCAGGACTTAAAGGAACAAAAATAAGCACAAGCTGAACATAAAATATGTTTAATCTGTTGCTACAGGTTTCCAGATGAAAGGAGCAGGAAAATCTCCCCTGCCTCTAACCCCCCGCCCCTGTACAGATGGAGCAATAACCAATCAGAATTACTGGCACATGGACCAATAGCCTCATTCAGGCAGTAGGATGTCTTCTATTTTGCCTAGCCCACTTCATACCATCCAGCTATGACTCCACCATGTTCATTAGGTTGATTGCCAGGGCCTGCTGATTATTTTCCCAGCAGACCTTCTTATCACTTTTCCTTCAGATCATGTCAGCCCTGTTGCTTGGTTCATCACACCAGCAGGAACCAGCAGTGGGAAGTAAAGGAGGCATTGAGGCTATTCACGCGAGCAACCATACCCAGGCTTTGGGTAGGGTTCAGTATTCCCTCTAACAGGAATTCCCAGATGTTGTTGACTACAACTCCCAGGATCCTCACCAGTAATGGCTTTTGCTTGGGGATTTTGGGAATTGCAGTCAACAACATTTGGGAATCCCTGTTAGAGGGAACACTGGTAGGGTTGCTCATGTGGAGCACCAGGATTGGGCATGATCCCGGCGCTGCTCCACCAAGTACCCACAGGTAGAAGGGCACACCCTTCTACCTTGGTATTTGGTCATGTGTCTTCTCAGGCTGCCTGCAGCCAAAGCAGCCACAGAACTGGGCGCCTAAAGCACCCAGGAGTGAGGAAATCCTCCAATACAACACAGAGATTTCTGGAAGCCGAGTTCCATTCTCCTGGCCTCCAGATGGCTGCACGGTTCCAGGCAGCATGGCTCATGTGAGTATGTGAGCTGTGCAGCCCAGAGAAGAGAGGAGATTGTCTGGGGGAAGGTAAGTGTGCTGCTGCCTCCCACGCCCAGCCCTTCCCACCATCCTAGGCCATGTGAACAACCTTATTGAGTTGTTGGGGTGTCTTCCCTCACTCTTGCTGGTGCTCGCATAGCAAAGATATATTCAAGCTGTAGACCCTCAGACCTAGTGGGTGTGGTGATATAAAAACCAAGAGTAAAACGGAGACACAGCTGAAACAGGCACAGCTTCTATGAGCAATATCAGTTGTGGATTGAGTGCTGACAGTATTATCTATTTGCCAGTCATTATGTTGTTGCAAGGCACCTGTGCATTTGAAAGCAACAAGGCTGTCAGAAGAGCAACAAATACAGTTTCCCCCATCACAGCTTCTGTGTTAGTATGGCTGCATCCATCACAGTTCTTTCTGTCAAGCATTATTTAAAAGTACAAGAGCCCTCAAATGGAAATGTTGGCAAACCCACATGGGAACTACAGTTTTACCACATGTCGCTTCTGTAGGTGTCATAGTTTATAGGGAACTGGGTGGAGAACATCTTGCCTCTGTTCATGTTGAATGGCTGCTTGGTAGCCTGTGGAAGAACAAGGGAAATATGGGATGGATGATACACATAACAGTGGTGGTAGCTGCAGCAGATGGTGCCTGTACGAGACTGGGAAATGCTGTCTCCACTGGGGTGTTTTTTCAAAATGTGTGCTCAGTCAGGCTTCCCTTTCTCCTAGTGAGTGTGCACTCACCTGGTAATCTCCTGGTGCCTATTTTAGGGAGTCACTTGTTGGGGAGATAAAGTTGATAAGAAAATATTCATCCATCCACCATAGGGAATTGAGCTCCTGTTTGTTCTACTGCTGTGTGCTCTCATCTGATCTTGAAAGGAAGGTGTACTCTGTAGTTGTGAGTGTTTGAGTGTCCTCAGAAGTGCACCTAGGTAATTTTGGAGCCTGGACCTAAAGGCCTTTAGAGCCCGCCGCCCCCTGTATCACCGCCACTACACACACACACACACACACACACAGCGCGCGACACAGGCAGCATTTTTAATATGTGGGTTTGTTTGTTTGAAACATTTAATATACCACCCACTCCAAAGACTCCGAGCAGTGCACAAAAACATGCAAACAAGGCAACATTAAAAATTACATTCTGAATTAAAAACTAAAGTAACTAACAAAAAACAAACAAATAAACTACAGGGCAAAAGCCTGGCAAAAAAGAAAAGTCCTCAATAGATATTTGAAGATCAGTAAGGAAAGGGCTAGACAGATCTGAAGGGGAAGAGAGTTCCAAAGAAATGGGGCAGCAACCAGAAAGGCCCTTTCATGGGTCCTACAGCCCCAAACATCTCGGAAATCAGGGACCAACAAAAGAGCCATCTGAGATTATCTAACCAGACAGGATGTAACTGGATGGGAGAGGTGGGTCTGTAGGCAGACAGAGTTCTTGAGAGCACAAACAGCAACTGAACTCACAAGAACTTAAGAATATAAAAGAGGTATATTTATGCAAGTATGCATTAGTGGAAACATTTCAACACATAACATATTCCCATCCCACATATTTCTTTCCCCATTCCCCACTCTAAAGCACCTGGCACAGGTCACAATCACATTCAGCCACCAGGCGCAGTGTGGGCCAATGGTGACCACACCACCAAAGAGGGTGCCCCAGGGTGTGTGGAGGCCCTGGATTTCAGCACTGAAGTCCAGAGGTAAGAGCTCTGCTGAGTGCCCTGCGTACCTTGTGGGTATGAAGAATGGAGGATGTTCAGGAATCCTGCTTTAAGACATAGTTTTGCTCTCTCTGCTGAGGTCCTTCCTCCCTTGTTTACTTGTCTGGGGTATCTTGTCCTTGCAGCCCCAATTGCAGCAGTGGGGTTGAGGTACCTGGAGTCATAAGATACGATACCTGCAAGGAAATAGTGTTCTTCATTGGTCCTGTCTATATTTGTTGTTCTCCTTGGCAGCTGATGGCTTTGAACAAGTTCCCCGTTAACCCAAGTTCCAACTTGTGTGCTTACCAGTGGCAGCCACCTAGTGAGATAGGACAGAAAGTAGTATATGACTGCTGCCAGAGGGAACTCCCTTACAGTAGGTTTTTCGTAGAGACAGCCAAGGTTGGGGCTGAGAACAGCTCATACAGCCCTATGCAGCCACGCAGCTGGTGAATGGCCAGCAGTGTCCCACATAGTTCTGGACCAATATCTCAATTAGCAATCAATGATAATGGCCATTGACTGCTTTCTACCCTACTTCACCAGTAATCAATGCTGATATTCAGCACAGTCTTCAGTCAGCATTTCCCCTCTGTGAGCACCAGAGGAGTTGCGCAAGAGCACTTTTCTGCAACTCCACTGGGGCTAGATTTTACATGTGTAACAGCCCCATTTAAAGGAAAACATCACCAGAAGATTGCACTGAATGTTGGCCTGCACTTTTTATAGACAAAGGGACAGAGTGATGTAGCTCTGTACTGCACTTTTTCTTATATGACCTTGGTTCCATTGCTGGGACTCATATACTCCTGTGGATTAGATGCTGAGTTAGTCAGAACCCTGTCCTCTAATAAAGTGTGGAGAACGTAAAGGAAGCCATCTGGAGTTCTCAATTAACTGCAGTGGGAGTGGTTTAACTTACATCAGCATCCCCCCACCTCACATAAGGTTATATGGCAAAGGGGGACAGGATCAGCCCCTAGGTGAGTATAGGATTTTAATTAGCATACTTTCCTCACTATGCCCCAACTCCACCCAGTTTTCTTCTTTACTCATTTAGAGTCCTGCTAGTGTAAGTCTTGCAGTGGCTGTAATGGGTTGCTTGTGCAAAAGCATCACTAGACCAGCATAACCTCTTTAGGGAGAGGATCATACTGTTAGCCATGTTCTGATGTGGCTGCTTCTAAATATTGAGAATGAAACTGTTCTGATCCCCACCACCACCCGTCCAAAGCCAACTGGAAACACGAAGTCTTACAAGAAATCTGGATCTCACAAAATACCCAGTCTGGTTTCCAGATCAAAGCACTTGGGTTAAGCTTTCAAATATGAGTGCTTATCCAAACCAAGCCTGCAAATCTTTCCTTTTTATCCTTCACCACTAGATATGCCTCTCTGAATGTGATTGAGGCAAGCATTAAATCAGATGAGTCCACATATGCAAAGAAAAGTCACAAACAGAAGTGTGAATATGCAGGGTCTTAAGGAGGCCTGAGTAATCTGTGCATCTGGTCATGTTATTGAAGAAAAGGTTGGCAGGCAGACAGTCACCCAGTTGTCATTGGGAGCATTTTGGCTGATGAAGAAGCTTGGAGAAAGTACGGCCAGGCCTTCCAAATGTGCATGACAGAATACTGAGTTCTTATAGTGTTGCTATAAAAAGTGCAACAAATACACAGTTGTTGCTAATTTGTTACAAGGAATTCAGACATCTTTCCTAAGGCAGCACTTCTGTTAGAGATAAAATCACATTTTCCCCACATTCAAACTATAACACATTGTCACTGGGAAAATGTGATTTCCTCCTCAGCTTGCACAATGGTTGAAATAGTGAACTGTGTGCAATGTGGTTGTACAAGAATCACAGGCAACTGTATATAGATACACAGGTGTATATTTCATGTATTAGTCACTTAAGCATAAATATGTTGCCAGCAAATTATAATCACTTGATAAGATCCATATAAGGTGTTGAATGTGTTTCAAATGTCATTCTTCTGCAGCAGCTACTGTAGTAGTATATCACACAGCTTCACAAATTTAGCATGGAACATTCTCTATCCCCAGTAGCAAGACTTTCCTCCTTCCTACCAAAGCAGAAGATGGCCCTGCATGTTTTTGCTGACTTCAGTGTTTTTCGAGGGGACTCTGGGATTCCTTGAAAACATTAGCTGGTCTGCAGTGCAAAGTCCAGTAATAATGGGCAAGCTTTTCTGAAAAGAAGCTTGTCTACCATTACCAAGTTTTCCATGCAATGCACAGCCACAGGAGAATTTAGGACATAAAGATACTGAGGTGAGTCTCACGATCAGTGAGACCCGCCTTAAGGGGGTTTGCGGGGAGAGCGGGCTTAGCCTGCTCTGCCCGCAAACAATCACAATTGCAGTCCGGGGCGGCTGGATCGCCCACCCATATGACTGCCAGCTCCATCATGGAGCCAGCAGGGGCTGCAGGGATCGGTGGGGGGCATTGCAGAGGATGGCCAATTGGGGGGCAGGAAGTTCCAGGATGCCCCATGTGAGTGCAGCATCCCAGCCTGGGTCTCCTCATGTGTTGCTGCGGTGCTCGCGCTGTTAACCTCAGCTAAGGGGAGGGGTACTTTGGGAGGTTTGCTGCCGGGAACCGCATGGCTCCCGTTGCAGCACACAATCAGCCGGAATCGAGCTAGGCTCCCTTAGCCCGATTTCGGCCGATCGAGAGAATAGACTCGTTGCCTTTTTTTTTTTTTTTTACTGGTCTTGCTTAACAGTTCCCTGAAATGCATAAATTAAGTAAAGACGTATTTTCCCATCCCTTGCTAGATGTGCCCATCCTAGGCGGGTTTCAGAGGATATGCTATATATGCAACTGATAATGAGGCTTAGTAGGTCATGTATTCCAGCACCCACTACCAGCTCAGAACACAATATAGAACAGGGGTTCCCAACCCTGGGCCCCTAGATGTTGGACTACAATTCCCATAATCCCCAGCTGTAGCTGCAATAGCCTACAGATTTGCTAACACATGTGTTAGTGGGAGCCAGCATGGTGTAGTGGTTAGAGTGCTGGACTAGGACTGGGGAGACCCGAGTTCAAATCCCCATTCAGCCATGAAACTAGCTGGGTGACTCTGGGCCAGTCACTTCTCTCTCAGCCTAACCTACTTCACAGGGTTGTTGTGAAAGAGAAACTCAAGTATGTAGTACACCACTCTGGAGGAAGAGCGGGATATAAATGTAATAATAATAATAATTAATAAGTGCGATGACACAAAAGTGTAAGTGGGGTCGGAGTGTGAACTGTACTCTCAAAGTGCAATAATGGAGGGGAAAGTGCAATACAGGCATAGTACAAGATCAATTTGTTTAGAACGACAGTCTGTCTCACATTACTTATTGAAATGCATGTTATAGCTCTGTTGACTAAGGAGAATCAGAATCTTTAATGTTACAGACACAAGCCAAAGTAAAAGAAAGAGATTATAGTTATACAGCAGTAAATAGAATATATATGTTATATAATTAAAACAGTTAAAATTAAAATTAATTAAATTTTTTAACAATATTAGAAACATAGTAAAAATTAAAGTTAAAACAATAAAATGGAGATGAGAGATAAATAGTTGATATGCTGGCACCCTGCTGTACTGAAGCACTGCCACTTTCCTCCCAAAAGGTTATCTCGCCAGTCTATCCCCAGTCTCCATGATATCTGGTGGTCTGTCTGGTTCCACCTCCAGCTTGACATTCGTCTCATTCTTTGAGGGCATCATGGAGTCTCTGGCTTGCTTCTTGTTGCTATAGTCCACCTAGGGGGACTCTCAGATACAATTAATTCAGTTATGGGCAAACTGTCCTTGATTCAGAATCTGGCACACTAAACTTTGCTTTGCTTCCCCCCGCTAAGATTGATTGATTGATTGATTGATTGATTGATTGAAATCTCTAGGTGGTGATTAAGATATAAGCAAATTGCTTAGTTTTTACAAGATCAGTTATGAAATCTGAAATGCTTTCAATGACATCACCAGGAGCATGATAGAGTTTCCAGCATTTCATCCAGCCCTTCCCATCAGCCCCCCCACCACACACCACACACTTTCATTTCCTGCTTGCTATCCTGCTAGTGATGGCAGAGGTTTGACTGGAAACCTCTTTCCCTCCACCCTGGTGCCGAGAACACCGCAATGTTACTGCCAAGAGGAGTGCTATGGCTACCAGTAAGGCCTCTGTTTCACCCCATCCCCTCACTGAAATCCCCCATTCCAATTTTTCCACTTTGGTGGTGAAATGAGGGCCACACCTATACCTGCATGCTCAGTTTAAAAAAAAAATGCTCCCAAGCTGGTATTACAACATATACAATAAAACATCATAAAATCATCAATCCAATAACAATAATAAAACACTAGGTGGAATAACAAACCACAATACTAACAGGAGCCCTTTAAAAACCCATCAATTGATTTTTAAACAGTCGGGGGGTGGGATATCTTGCCTCATGACAAGATGCACAGGTGGGCACCAGGCTGGGCTTCCTAAGGAGAGCATTCCATAAATGGGGTGCGACTGCTGAAAAGGCCATGAGGTTTAATTGGTTTTAAAAGGGTCTTTTTTCCTCTATATACATTGTGTCTTAGGTGTCCTACACCTGGATGTGATGGCTCTGGTCATGTAACTGGAAACTATGCCTCCCACAGAAGGTAAGAATTCTTCACTTGTTTGGAAACAAAAACAAAATGTTAAAAGTTGGTGGAAATAAATTGTTCTTTTTTGTACTTTTCCCAGCTTGTCTGGTTGCCCCCGGGCGAGGAAAGGTGGTCTCAAAGTGACTCCCTCCAAGGAAGAAAAAGAAGACCCTGAACTTAAGTAAGTGGGAATAGGCAGGATTTGTCACCTTCTAAAAAATGCCCTTCTGAAGATGCACCTGAGAAAGGATTTGATGCCTCCCAAGAAGCATCCAACTTGATATTTTTATCTAACATGTATCCTGTCCTACCTGTGAAGCCTCCAAAGACTGATTTTTGAGACTCCTGGGTAATGTGCAGTCCCTGAGCTAGCCCACAAGGCACCTCTCATAGAAGCTGCTAAGTCTTTGAATTATTGCAGTCTTGAGCTTGTCTGAAAAAGTTCTGAGAAGCTCCCCTATCCAAATGAGTTAAAGCTTAGGCAGGACCCCTTTATATACTCTGTGAGCCCTCTCCCCATCCCATGTGCTTGGTAACAACTCTGCCTTTACCTCACCTGAGCCATGCCTGCAGCCACATGTGGGATGATTAATGAAAGTAATGTATGACATTTCATTTCAGTTAGCATTTTCCTGCTTTAATGCATTGGCTACCATTTGTGAGGGATGAAGAGTGCCCAATCTGCATGATAGGTTGAGGAATATAAATGACTCATCACATGGTAAAAACCACCATATGGAGTAATTTAAAGTGGTCTCCATGTGGCAGCTATAATGTGCAAATTGGCCCTAAACCAGGTACTCTGATACTTCTGATGGGCTCTTGTGGATTGCTGCCTGACCTGTGATGGCCCTCAATTGTGGTACAAAGTAAAGAGTGGGGAGCAGGCATAACCTCACTTGTAGCTTGTGGGGATCAAAAATGCTAATGAAGAGTTTCCCATTCCAACAAACCTGTACTCATGCATTTTATTTGCTCTGCAAGTAATTCTCTATTATCCTCATTATAAATATTATCCACTGCAACTGAATGTATCTCTGCCTTAATATTTGTGTGTTCATATTCTAACAAGTGTTCTATTTGTTTGGAGAACATTTTTTCCTGGTTTGTCAAAAAACTAACAACCATTTTGTTGTGCTCCTGTAGATGTCCGGTGCTAGGCTGTGATGGCCAAGGTCACATATCAGGTAAATACACTTCTCATCGCACTGCTTCGGGTTGTCCTATGGCTGCCAAGAGACAGAAGGAGAGTCCTCCCAATGGGTCTTCGCTGCCCTGGAAACTGAACAAGCAAGAGCTGCCACACTGTCCTTTGCCAGGCTGCAACGGGCTGGGTCATGTTAATAACGTTTTTGTCACCCACAGAAGGTATCACTTTGTGTCTTTAATCCTTTTTTTTTAACTTAACAAATATCTGCAGTCTAATGCAGTTGTGTTGATTTAACAAATGAAGCTATTAAACTGATGGCAAAAATCATTTGGGACTTTTGTGTGATTCCTCAGTTAACCCCCACATCTTTGTGTTGAAGGGAAATCCACAAATAAATATTATTTGTTTATCTGTATTCTTAAAAAGGAAGAATATCCATAGCAGCCTATTACCGAACTCTTAGTTTCAAGGAAGTTAACCTTAGGTACACAAGAAGCTGCCTTGTACCAAGTTAGCCCATCTGGCTCTGTATTGTCTACACCAGGGATTCTCAACGTTGGGTCCCCAGATGTTAGTGGACTTCAACTCCCATAATCCCTAGCCCCAGTGGCCTTTGGTTGGGGATTATGGGAGTTGAAGTCCAATAACATCTGGGGATCCAACATTGAGAATCCCTGGTCTACACTGACTGGCAGTGGTTCTCCAAGGCTTCAGGCAGGAGTCTTTCTCAGCCCTACCTGGAGATGGCAGAGACTGAGCCTGGGACCTTCTGCATGCATTGAGCTACAGCCCCATCCCCTCATGAGTTGTTGAGCTGCTGAGTGTGTAGGTAGGTTCAGTTTCAAAGGCTCCACCTGAACAATACCACAATCTGTAGATGTGTCCATTGCATTCCAGCTGATGTAGGACTGTGCACTGTGGCAACATGTTGTAATCAAACTGCTGCTTCAGCAAAAGCTGCCATCGAAGAAGACTCGGTACATAGCTCAACAGTGGGGTAGAGAGGGGCCATCGTGGGAACCAGAATGGAAATATTTTACCTACTTGTCGTCCTATAGTCATTATGCAACCAGTTATGATGTTGGCAATCTTGTGTATCTGATATAATATAGCAATATATTTTAATTGGACTGCCGCTTGCAGACCACACAACAAAATAGACATGTACTGATGAGACCCTGGAAGTGGAGATACAACCATCAAATATCAACTTTTATAGCCCACCCCCTCTTTCTTAAAACTCATTTCAGTTTGTCTGGATGTCCTCTGAATGCACAAGCCTTAAAAAAGAGCAAAATAACGGAGGAACTAATGACCATCAAGTTGAAAGCAAGTGGAGGTAAGAAAATATGCACCTGTGTTTATTGATTTAGCTACACATTTTCCATCTTCATTTACAAGTAAATAGATTCCTGAACTCAGCAGGGGGTTGAAGACCTCCTAGTTCACTTCCAACTCTAAAATGCTATGATTCTATGAAATGGTGCAATTCATTTCATAAATTTAATTTAAAGTGTAACCATATTGCACCCTGAATGGAACACAGGTGAACTGTGATCCAGGTTTTATCCTCAGACTTGTCCTTCATTGAATATAAAGAGTGGCTAATAGCTTGAAAAATAAAAGCCACCTAATGGCACAGTGGAGAAATGACTTGACTTTCAAGCCAGAGGTTGCCGGTTCAAATCCCCGCTGGGATGTTTCCCAGACTATGGGAAGCAGCTATATTGGGCAGCAGCGATATAGGAAGATGATGAAAGGTACCATCTCATACTGTGCAGGAGATGGCAATGGTAAACCTCTCCTGTATTCTACCAAAGACAACCACAGGGCTCTGTGGGTTGCCAGGAGTCAGCACTGACTTGACACTTGGCACTTTACCTTTAATATCCTGAATAAATTACTTGACAGAAGTCCTATCAAAATTAAGTAGTCCTTTAGAGTAAGTCTTGAATAGTACTATTGAGTAAATTAGCCACTGGATATTAGCCCTTTCTGAGGAAAGCAAATCCCTTACTAATAGGTAAACATTGGAAATTAGCAGGGAAAACAGGGGTTGCCTTGGTTTGTATTATGCAAGTACAGGAGGCCCTTGTTGTTCATGGGAGTTCCATTTTTGCCTGCAATCACAACTATGGAAACCACAAATAAAAAAACCTTAACTCTATGGGAATCTGGGTGTTAGGTTCCTGAAGGGGGAAAAAATCACAAAAGATGCAGGAGGGAAGCAGAAATAAAAGGAAGATAGCACAGTACACTGCTCTCCAGCAATGTCCCCCCAAATCTTCCCATTTTTCTTCAATTTCTGTGGACTTCCATCTTTTGTGTAAACACAAGCCACAGAATGGTTCTTTGCTACCTCTGGACTGGAAATGATACCAGAACCACCATTAGAAATGCCCCCGCAGGTCATTTCCTGGTGCCCAGGAAATATGGGTAGGCGGAAATAGCCTATTTTCACCCCTGCGATAATGGAAACCAGGTCCCTGAGACCCAACTGCAGATACGCAGAACCTCCGTCCATGAATCCATGAATAATAAGGGTCTCCTGTATGCAGCAACTGACTGGCTAGTTGCCCACACTGATATCAGTAGACTGAGCCAGGGCTGTTTGCAGGTCAGAAGCTCTAGGAGCATAGGAAACTGCCTCAGACTGAATCAGACCATTGGTTACTCTAACTCAGTATTCTCTATGCTGACTAGCAGTGTCTCTTCAACAGGGGTCTTCCTACCTGGAAATGGTCCCCTACCTGGGACCTTCTGCAGGCAAAACAGGTGCTCTATCACTGAGCTACAGCTCCACCCTTCAAAGCAGCATCTGCTTGCACAGTCCTAAGTGAGACTTCCTCCTGCCTCCACTACTACATCCCAATAGTTACACAAGAGGTTAGGAATTTATCTCCCCTCTTAACCTCCCCAAAGCGGTGGGCAGTGGTTTCTGCAAGCCAGCTGCTTTACGAGCCACCGTCTTCTAAGCCCCTGCTTAACCCTTTAATCCTCAGTGTTTGCTACATTTCAGACCTCAGTGCTGAACAGTTGAAGTCGAGGTATAAAATACTTAGGTATGCTAGTTGTTTCAGGACTGGATCTGGGCATGGGATCTAGTCTGGAGATGGGCATAACATTGCCCTTCAGGGAGTCAAGGCATAAGGGGGAGCTTGACAGCTTGGAGCAGAGGTAGCAGGCCGGCCACGAGAGCTGGTCGTGTGGTAGCAAGCATGAATTGGGTCTGCCTTGGTTTGCTTTTGAATGAGAGACTACAGGTGTGAGCACTGTTAGATATACCCCTTAGGGGATGGGGCTACTCTAGGAAGAGCATCTGCATGCTTGCGTGCAGGAGGTTCCAAGTTCCCTCCTTGGCAACTCCAAGAGAGACCCTCTTGTCTGTAACCTTTGGAGAAGCTGCTGCCAGTCTGAGTAGACAATAGTGAGCGAAATGGACCATTGGCCTGCCTCAGTATATGTTCCTATGTTGTGGAAGCAATATAAGAATCCAGTCATGCCCCAAGTAAATCACTTCAGGCCAATGGAAGGCCTATTAAGCTCCATTAATATAAAACGTCCTAGCTACTTCTCTGCTCTGATATGGTATAATGGGAGTCTTGACACCAACACTGGTGAGTGGCAAATTAAATTTCAAATCTGCAGTTTTGATGCCACAGAAGCAGATGGATATTGAGCCAGTATAACCTATGAGACCTGTTTTATAATGTACTATTAGTCAGAAGTTAACATTTGCCCATCTCTTCAGACAGGTATTATGTTACACTTGACTTGGTTATTAAATCTTGTGCAGGTTTAGAGAATGAGGAGGAAATCAGACATTTGGATGAAGAAATAAAAGAACTGAATGAATCCAACCTTAAAATTGAAGCTGACATGATGAAACTTCAGACACAGGTGAGAGAAAAATGATTTAGTCCTAACAATGCATATCTACTGTTCTGACACAATTTTGTAGATTCTTCAAGAATTCTATGAGTTATCCTTGCTTGTAACTGTGCCCTGTACTCCATAATTGCATTGTAAGGCAATAAAACACACTCTGGCATTGTGGTAGCCTGCAAAGTGGGCAGAGTTACTTGGGAGTCATGGCCAACATGCAGCTTATTATAACAGTCAGTGAGACCTAAACAAAATCAGATAATATCTTCTTTGGATTTAATCCATATAATCTAAAATAAAATACAGATACAATTATAGCTGCCTTATACTGGTGGACATTCTGACTAACATGTGCTCAGTGAATTGTGCTAGTGCAAGAAGATAACGTAGCTGTGCTAAATGATGGGTTGTGTTTTTTCCAGGATTGTGCCTGGGATTATGCCTGCTGGCCCAACTCCCACCTGTTCATGCTATTCCTTGGAACGTGCACAGGGACCTGCACAAATACACCCAACAAGAGAGAAAAAACAAAGGATGTAACCTTGATCCAAAACCTGAAATCAACGGTTACAAAAGAATCAAGGGTCAATTGTATATTCAACACACTCAGGCTCTGAACCCATGATCTCCATTTTTGCAGGATCTGTGCCTGTTGGGGTGAACATATGTAGATCTCTGTGCACAGCTTCCTTTGAATGCATGGAGGTTAGGAGCAGGGCCAGTCATGATCCCATTCCCCCTTCTGCACATTCATTCATATCCTGTTTGACCTTCTGCATAGGGTTCGAGATTGCTTACCTTGCATCAAGGCCTTGCTCTGTGAACTCTTCATTGGTCCAGCAGATCAGCCAAATGCATGTATTTTAACTTCCTGTGAGATGACTTAATCTGAACAAACCAAATATTTCAGATAACAGATTTCTTTCCCTGGCATGTCTGATAAATGTGAACAATGAGCAAAATGTCTCTTCCAAAGCCTCCAGCCCTCTGCCTAAATCCCTTTCGCTCCAGAGATTTCCATGCCTTCTTCTGAACATCCCTTCTCTGATCCTGTATCAGGACAGGAATGTCCTCCCAAGCTCAGAGAATGTATGTTTTTAGTCTTTGCGATATTACCATTCTTGGACTTTAACTCAGTTTTGAAAATATTGGCAATATTCTAGTATCTCAAGTATCTCTTTTGGCCTGCCAAGGCTGGATCAATCAAACCTTGGATTAGCTCCTTTGTCAACTTTGTTCCTAAAAAATTTCATCCTTGGATTTGCTGTTTGCCCTCAGTTCCAATAAGAATCCCTTCAGGAACATTCAGGAGTCCAAAAAGCTTCCTAATGAAAACAATTGGGAGAACTTTATGTACGTCTATATTTAGTAGATGTCTATCTCACTGTATCCCATGGGCTCAGTGCAGCTTACGGCTGATTTTCCCAATGCAAATATTTCTGCCCAGAAGGAGCTCCCAATCTAAGTAATCATATCATTTAAGGGATAAACAGCCAAATGGGGAAAAACAGTTTACAGTCATAATACCAGTTGTAAGAACAAAATAAACCACCCCTACCATGCTGTAGATAATGCCTGCCCCACCCCAAACACACACCAACAGCTATTGAAAAAGTACTGCTTTAAGGGGGAGCTACTTATTAAATGGATATTTGTTGGAATGGTCTGAGTGAGGGTTTGAGCCAGAGTTCAATCCCAAGTGTAGTGATGGTGATGTCACAGGAACATAGGAAGCCGCCTTATCCTGAATCAGATCATTGGTCCATCTAGATCATTATTAGCTACATTGGCTGGCAGTGGCTCTCCAAGGTTACAGGCAGGAGTCCCTCCCTGCCCTATCTGAAGATGCTAGGGATTGAACCTGGGACATTCAATCTGCAATCATACAGATGCTGTTCTGCTGAGCTATGGTCCCATCCCCTAAAGGGAATATCTTACAGTACTTACATGTAGAGGCGATTCTCACAATCACCCAAAAGCGGGCTAAGGGAGCTTAGCCCACTTTTGAGTGATTGTGTGTTGCATTGGGAGCCACATGGCTCCCAGTAGCTAGCCCTCAAAAATACCCCTCACCTAAGACGAGGTTAACGGAGTGAGCGCTCCGTTAACCATGTCTTTTTGCTTGTGTGTTGCTGAGGCGTGTGGCAACACACAAATAGACTCCCAACTGGGAGGCTGCAACCAGCCTCCCAGGCTCGGGGGTCTCTCCAGGATGCCCCATGCACTCACGTGGGGCATCCTGGAACTTCCAGGGGCCACATGGCCCCCAATCCCCACAGCCCCCTCCAGTTCCATGAGGGAGCAGGCAGTCGTGTGGGCAGCCAATCCGGCCTCCCAGGGCTGCCTTCCAATCATCTGTGGGCAGAGTGGGCTAAGCCCACTCTCCCTGCAAACCCCCTTCCGGCTAAGCCCACTCTCTTCGCAAACCCCCTTCCAGCGAGTCTCACTGATCGTGAGACTCACCTCGTAGTCTCGCATTCAAATGCAAACCTGGGCAGACCATGCTTAGCAAAGGGGACAATTCATGCCTGCTACTACTAGACCAGATCCCCTCCCCTTTTGTCTTTTGAGCTCAATTCAGGAGGCAGGTAGATCTTCACACATAGGTCCTGGAATGTTCCTCAGCAGCAGCACCAGGTCATGATGGGGACTATTGATAAAAGAAAGGGACTGCAGAGTGGGCAGGGCTGGCTCTAGGTCTTTGGAGGCTGTTCTCCATGAGAGATCATCTTTACAGAAGGATACAGCAGCTCCTCCCTCTCCCTTGATGAATGACAGGGTTATAGTGGCAGCCAGAGGTGCACCTAGGCAATTTTGGAGCCTGGACCTAAAGGCTTTTGGAGGCCTCCCACCGCTTCTGCAAACCAAGCAATTATCATGCTCAGCCAGGCAACCACGCCACTAGAAACAGACTAAAGAGGATTTAGGTGCCCCCAGGGGCTATGGAGGCTCTGGATTTAGGCCCTGAAGTCCAGGGGTAAGAGCACCTTTGGTGGTAGCAGTTGCTGCACCTATTTCTCCACCCTTTGAGGGTGGGAGGAGCAGGAGCTACTGCTGCCTCCATTACTACATCCACCCAATTATCTTGAGGGTCAGAGTGGGATGGGAAGAAGCTGTCACCAAACTGCTCAGTGGCAGCTCCTCCACTTTCCCTTCAATGAATAAGGGGAAATAGTGGCAGCAGAAACTCGTCTTCCTCCTTAGAGGGTGAGTTCATGTTCATCTTCACTTTCATCTCATTTTAAGTTATGGCCTCATATTAAGTTACGGCCTCATATTGTGCCTGGACTCAGACCTTTGGTTTAAAAGTATTTAATGTAGGATTAGTTTGCTGCCCTAGTTGGGTGCTCAACATGTTGATGCCCTTACTTTCTGTTTAAACATGTTTGCAAACTTATCATGAAAAGATTGTGCCCAAATATGGAAAAACAGGTATTTGCTGCAATAAATATCAACCATCCACTAGCCATATCCTAACCAAAGACTGTGATCTTAGCTTCCTTAATTATTATCCATGTATAGTATGCAGCATTTTGTATTTTCTAGATGTATGACAAAACAGTGAGGCCCACCAAACATGGCCCTACATTTTGCAACAAAAGTATATGGGTATCTCCAGATATCCCAGTTCTTAAGCTTTTGTTTTCATATAGCTTTAAAAACAAAATTATGTTATGCTAGGTTTGCATTGTGATGATGTCACAAAGTGAACTCCTTCATTTTCTATTCTGTTTCTTTTATTTTTAGCCTTTCCACTCTGTCTTGCTTCTAATCTCTGTCATTCTGCAGAATAACCTCGCCCAGGAAAGTAGCTCAAGAGCTAATACCAGGGTTGCTGCTATTGTTGTGAGTCAGCAGGGATGCTGATAGAAAATGTAAACAGCAGCTTGCTTGGTTCCTTTCTGTGTGCCTAAGGGCAAAACTCTTTATTTTTTAACCAGACACAGACCCTCCTCCCATTCTGCCAGCTTGAGGCTTGCAGTCTTTCATCCATTTTTGAACTGGCTTCTCACAAACAAATCACTTTTTATCCAGCAGGGTCACTGTCGAGAGCTACCTTTAAACCTGTTTCTCTTGTGAATCAACAGCCAAAACTATTGGTGTAGAGATAATCTGACTTGCCCCAGTTAGAAGCATTGATATTCATGTATCTGAAGGTTGAGTTCTGCAGTCACCTTCTACTGTTTTGTGCTGACTGTTGTGTTTTAGGCCAAGAGCCCACTGCCATGTATCCATCCTTCTGCTTCATGGTTTCAGATCACATCTATGGAAAGCAATCTGAAAACAATAGAAGAAGAGAACAAACTTATAGAGCAGAACAACGAGAGCCTTCTAAAGGAGCTGGCTGGCCTAAGCCAAGCCCTCATCTCCAGTCTTGCCGACATTCAGCTTCCACAAATGGTATGCCTCTGACTAAGGATTTGGCAGTTCCTTTGGAAGCCCAGAGAGAATTCTTGACTGCATGTTGCAGGCCTATTGGAGACAATAATCAGAATTTACATTGATTCTGTACAATCTATCAGTCTCACTATGTTACCATGACAAAATGCATGCCAAATATGGGTACAGCAGTCTCTATACTCTTAAGCAGGCACAGCCATTTCATAAGGCGAGGTGAGGCAATTGTCTCAGGTGGCATATTACTGGGGCACCTGCCCAGGTGGCAAGATGCCTCCCTCCCTGCTGCTTCCATCAGAACAGTTCTGGGGGACCTATCTGACCCATGCAAACTTGTGAAGAGAGACTCTCCTCACACTTTCCTGGTAGTCCAGAATAAAACCCAGAGCAAAATCTCTCTATTCATCTAAGGTGTGCAGTTAAAATTAATTTTTGTGTGTGCGGTGAGGGGAACAAGGCCTTGTTCATTGCAGTGACTGCCCCAAAGTGCAAAATAGTCTGGGGCAGGCAACTAGTCTCATAATGAGGAAAAAGCAGGTGACCACCTCATGTAGTGATCTGAGGGGATAGCATAAGGGCACCTGTCCACTTCCGCCTCCTGGCTGAGCACCACTTTCCCATTTCTTATTCTGCTCTGTCCAATTTATTTTCAAATCTAAGTGAAGTGGTGGTGGACAGGTGAGAAAGGCATGTTCATGTCACTGAGACTAGCTGTGGCAAGAGACATTTAGCATCCCGCTTCAGGATTCCAAAGATCTTGGGCCACCCTTGATGGCCAGGAAGTTTTTCACACAGGGCTTTTAAAACCCTTTAGCCCAAATCTCCTCCAGAATGGAGGGTGTGAGTTCACATATCTGCTTTTCACTGAATTTCATTAGAGTGCAGCCCAATGTATATCTGGGGTTTAAAAAAAATCCACTTTTTGCGTCTGGTTTTTGGGATAACTGAGTTCGCAGTAAAGCCTCCCAGAAAACTCACGGTAAACCTGCTGTTGGCCAGGTGACTCTAGTCCGTTTGCACCCTAACTTCAGCCCATAGCCAGGCAATAGCTAAGCCTTTGTGTTCCCCTCGCGTTGTCAGCCCCTCACCACTAGGCAAAAGCATGTTTCTCAAAGCACCATCAGATCCATGTCTTCTGTGAGAGCTGCCCCCGCCCCGCCAGTAATAATATGCACTTTGCTTGGTATTTAACTCTTTTTCTTTGGTGTCATGTGTTCTGTCTTCATTTAGGGCCCAATCAGCGAGCAGAATTTTGAAGCATATGTCAATACTCTCACAGATATGTACAGCAATCTGGAACGGGACTATTCACCAGACTGCAAGGCTCTGTTGGAAAGTATCAAACAGGCAGTGAAGGGTATCCATGTGTAGGATGAGGAAGCTGCTGGGCAACAGGAGTTACTTAGCAGCAGCAAACTCCCGATGGATGTCAAGAGCTCCTGGACTGCTTAGGAGTATTGGTTGCTGTGCTGCATTTATAACTACAACATTGCACTATTTTTTTTCCAGCTGACATAAAAAGGACAGAAAAGATAACAGACTATTATATTAACAGCAATGACTCCTATCATAGAATATATTTATTTCGGTACAAATCCTTTTCTGTTGTTGTTGTTGTTTTTGCACTCTCTTCATTTTGTAAAGTGGATGTAAAAAGTGTGTGTAACTATTTTTTTACATTTTTTTATTTATTTTCAATCAAAGAGTTGTGGGTTTTTTTTTAATCTTTTAACAACATTTCTTGCGGCCTGCCATATTTTTACAAATGTGTTTGTTAATTTATTTTCCAATGAGATTTTAAATAGACTGAAAGTTATAGTGTAAATTAAATAATGTGCTGGGTTTGTACAGGAGGAAGAAGAAAAAAATGATGAAAGAAACAAAATAACAGAACTGTGATTCTAGTTTTATTTTCACCACATCCTGCTTTTTATAATGGCTTTTTTTAATGAATAAGAGATGGTTTTGCAATAGCTTGAGCTGTGAAGAACCAGGGATGCAAAGCTGAATGGTGCCCTCTCTTGGAGGAACAGAAGCTCTTCAAGCATAGCATACTGTGAGAGTTTGACTTTTTTTTAGCAATAATGAAATATAGCAATCAGCAAAGCATTGAACTTGGCTATGTGAGTAAGCCTACACAAAGTGATCATTTGAAACCATTCAAAGGAAGACCAGAAGTGACTGAAGGATACGTATTTCTTTTCCATTCATCGAAAATAACTTTTTAACCCCTTAAATGTGATAGGCTTTGAAATGACCTGTAGCTTTTTGGTACAGAGTCCTGTAAAAACATTGGTCAGTTGACCAATATCAATATAATTTCATATTGGAAAAATTGCATCCCAAGCTGATGATTTTGTATATACGATTAAGCCAAGAAAACCTTCCCTGAAATGACAGTTTTACTAGGATGAATGAGGGAATCTGAGAAGCCTAAAGTTGCTATTCTGCTTTGACACCGGGGAGCACAAGCCCCACTGAGATGAACTGAGATTGCACCACAGCAATCATGATGACTGGACCTATGAACTATAGCAACGCATTGACTGATTTTACTCTGAGTATACACGAATGCTGTGAACACAAACACATTTACTCTGAAGTGAGCTCCACTGAGATTGATAGGACTTAATCTCTGAGAAAATAGCCTCGTGCTAACAGCTCCATTGGTGGATTCCCATCATAAGTGTGGAGTTGTCTCTGAAGTGAATGTGAAAGCCTCCACTTCTAGAAAAGATCAGTGTTCAGAGTCCTGCTGTGGAGCTTTGAATCAGGGTCCTGAATCTGTTTCGTGCTGAAGTTACAGAAGGCTTCAGTGGATTACCATTTCTTAGGGAAAGGGTTCCAAGAGCCACAGGCCCTATAACCCACACAAAAAGGAATATACACACATGTTCCAAGTGTACCTCTTGGTACATCTATATTCAGTCTCAGTTTAGTAGCAGCTATAAACAGAGACCCTATGTCTGTTTCAGGGATTATAAGTAATAGAGCATTTTGTTTCTGGAATTTTAACAGTTTTTGTTTTTAAAGATGTATAAACAACCAGCTGAACTGCCTTTTTTTGTATGCACAAACGTCTCACGCGCATATGTGCCTCAGTGTAAAATGTAGACATGAATTACCGTGCGTTTAATTTCTCTGTGCTACAATGAAAAGTGTTTCTTTTTATTTGCCTACTTGATATTTCAACTGGATATATGACAGCATTCAGAGGCTTGACTCATACGATTATATTCTCGTGTTCTCCTCCGAAGCTGCTTCTCCAAGATCATCCAACTTTCATACACTGTGGTTGCTGTTCTGCATTAGGTGGGGCTTGCTGTTGATGTGAGGGGTTGATTTGGCCCTCAGACTTTAGTTTAGACAGGAGAGATGTATGTTCTTAGAAGCTGTGTTTATTTTTTAAAAGAAACACAATTTGACAGAAACTACAATATGTGCTAATATGAAATGGAACACCAAATTTGCTATTAAATTATTGTACTTGTTTTAAAAAGGACATTTGCTATACTTGTTTAATGCATACAAGAAATGGGTTCACTCATGACAGAGACTAAAAGTTAATTTACTAAATATTTTAAGAAATTTGTTATATATTTTATTTAATTTAAATTAAAGTATCTCCTACTGGCCTATCTATTTATTACTATGATTTACTATGGCTTCAAGTTAATCTGTGTTTGGATTGTTTGCTCAGGATGTATCTTTGTATTTATTTGCCTCCTTTTGTACTTGACGTATGTAATGTGCACTGTGATTCCCTTGCCCACCCCTTTTCTTTTCTTTCTCTTTCTTGGTTTCATTTTAATTTGCATTGATGAGCTATCCTGTAAATTAGACCTTTTGTAAAGAGCAATGATGTATGCATTTTTTTTTATTTTGGAGTAGTTTGTATACTGTTTCTTCATACAATTAATATTTCTTACATCAAAGCAACAAAATTGTGTTCTGTGCTGTACATTTGGTGTATGGTAGGAAATAAAATTGATACTGAAACAGTTCTACATGTTTTATGGTGCCTTCAGTTGACCAATTGCATTGTGCACTTTGAACTGATACTGAGATGCAGCATTTGTGTAGTACTTGTGACTGAAAACATATATGTCAAACTTGCAGTGCTGCACATGTATTATCTTTTTATAACCCTTACAGAAATCCTGTAAGGCAAATAAGTATTACTGGCTGACATTCTCCACAGAGCCACAAAAGGGAAGCCCCACAGAGATGCAAAAAGATCCAAGTCTAGAGTCTTTCGCTGAAGCTCTGGTGGACATCAGTGGGGTGGGGTGGGGGGGCTGATTTTCACTACTCCCTCCAGATGGAGTTCTTTAAAAAAAAAAAATCAGGCCCTCCCCACCCCTCTATGCCTGCTGGGGCAGAAGGGGAAGACTATAGAGCAGTTAAGCTCACACCTTTTTGCATTCTCACAGGGTGATCTCCATTTCCTTAGTCCTGTGGAGGATGTGGGCCACTATCTCCCTACTACAGCTGGGAAGTTGAGGCTGAGAGTCTTGCCCAAGGCCACCTAGTGAATTCATGGCATATGTGAGATTCAAGCCAGGGAATTCTCACTATACTGCACAGCTATCTTGACCTATACTGATTTATTATTTTTATTTATTTAACACTTTTATACTGCCCAAAACTAATATCTCTGGGCAGTTTACAATAAACATAGCATGAATTAAAACATTAAAACAATTTACAACTTAACACAATGTTAAAACTGCTAAACTATGAATCTAATTAAAAGCCTGGGTGAACAAATGTGTCTTAACTGCCTTTTTAAAAGTTGTCAGAGATGGGGAGGCTCTTATTTCCATAGGGAGCACATTCCAGAGCCTCGGGGCTTCCACAGAGAAGGCCTGTCCCTGAGTAGCCACCAGATATGCTGGTGGCGACTGTGGGCGAACCTCTCTAGATGATCTCAAAGGGAGGTGGGGGTGATGGTGAAGAAGATGTCCACTTAAATGCCCAGGGCCTAAGCCATTTAGGGCTTTATCGGTTATAACCAGCACCTTATATTTTACCCAGAAATGTATTGGCAGCCAGTGTAGCTCTTTCAACACTGAAGTAATATGGTCTTTCCGAGATGACGGAAGCCTTGAAATGCTGACCTCCCCGCAGACGATCTGGGCTGCTAGTCTGTGTGCAGAGATCATGCACGCAGATGTGCAGCTGCCCCCTCGGGCAGCACAGAGGGTCGAGAACAGGGGCAAGACACCCCGCCCCCCCTGGAACCCGCATAATCACTGCGTGAGTGCATGGTGCATTATGGGGATCTGCCTGACTCTGGCCGGGAGCCCCACAGTCTCCCAGCAGACGATCCAAAAAATGAAATTAAGGGAACGCTTCCTCCCTTAACCTCATTTTGAAGGCAGGCTCCAGAGATGGGCTTGCCATAAGTGGCTCCCGGCAGTTCTCACACACAGGGGGAACCAGGCTGGCCTTCCTTACCCCAGTTCCCACTGCATGCAAGACCTCATTTTGTTTCAGTTCTATCGGAAATGTGTGATTCCTCTCATTTTTGAATTCTAAAGTAACATACAGAAACACATCCTTTGATTAGTGTGATAGTTTGTAAGGGTGGGGAGAAAAGACAATATTCCACAAATTATAGGGAGTACTCTCAAGAAAACCACAGCTACCATTGTTTAAGTATCACACTGCCACTGCTTGGCAGAGTAACTGTTCCTATACCAAGTAGAAGAAAGGATACCTACTGACCTTTCACAGCTGTTAAATATTTCAAAACATAAAAGCCAGCACCAGCATTTCCTGCCGTTAGGAGCTACTGCTGTTTCCAAGATGTTCTCTGATAAGATTGACAGCATTGAGGCACTACAAAAGAAAAAGAAGTTTGCTTTTAGAATTAAATTTAAGTGTGCTTGGTTGGAATTCTAGCATTAATAATGCATTCTACAAATATACCCAGGATTGTCTGCTTAAATAATAGGCCTCTAATTTTGTACATATATACACCGTTCCTTTTGGGCTGCCTTCCCATCTTTTGGTAAGAAGTTATATATGTTTTAAAAGAAAATAAACAGTTTCTTATTTGAGTTACAGAGGAACCCTCAGGTGTATTCTGACCCAGCCCAGTGATTTGTTAATCTAAAATTTGCCAATTCATCATAGCTGCTGTAATTATTGTGATGTATACAAAAAAGCTAATCATAATGGATATGATATGATTATGCCACCCTGAGCAGTAGTGCACTGGAGGGGCAGGGTATAAATATTTTAAATAAATAAAAATAATGGATACATTTAAAATACACCAGCTCACATACCATAAATTCAAGAGAAAGACGCCTGTGTGCCTCTGTGAGACACACTAAAGTACATTCGGGCTACTGCACATTGGAGATTGGAGGGGTTAGATTATTTATCTGCTGCACCTGCAGTGAAAGTGCACGAGTGAGAAGAGCACTGTTAATTAAGATTCTTTGGAGACATGGAGTTAAAGTTCAAAGTAGTTTATTTAGGAAATACATCTGATAGACCACCTACCTGTCTAGCTGTAGGCAAGAAAATGAAAGTATGTTCCAGGTGAGCAAATGAAACCTGAGACTAACAAAGGGGAATCAGGGCAGAGAAAGAGAGTGGTCAGAGAGTATTCCTAATGCTCCTAGTAGTCAATAGGTTGTTGGTGATAAGAGTCGATGCTTTCAGGAGCTGCAACTCTAACACTGCATAGGTAGGATGCTCTGTGCCTTCGCAGCAGTGTATCATTGCAGTTGCAAAGCTCCTTCCATCATTCCCAATGGAATGGTAGTGCAACTGTGATTACACAATGCTTATTAGGCATGGAACAGCCCCACTTGCACAGCAACCTGGGGCACTTTACCATGCAGCAGCACACATGCCCTTCTCTCGGATTTAAGGTTCTCTGCACAGTATACAAGCCACTGTTGGTTTCAATTCCATTTTATTCGAGGGAGGGGTTGTGTAGGGGAAGATGGCAGTTCCATCCCTCTTAACAGAGTATAACCAGTATAGTGAGAACTCAGCCAAGCAGGAGGTCTGGAGACAACTTAAGTTTGAAGAAACTAGGATTTATTTAGAAGTAACAGGCAAAATAGGAAAGCCTGCAGGCTATTCTTGCTGAGCTTATGATTGAAGAGAGAGAGAGAGAGAGAGAGAGAGAGAGAGAGAGAGAGACTAACCAACAACTATCTCTGGGAGAGACTACTAAGAGAAGGAGCCCTTTCTCATAAGCAGAGAAAGGGCTCTGATGGGGCAAGGGGAGGAAGCCTCGAAGAGCTGACCACTCCTGCAGATGAGCAGGTCCTTGCTTCTGGGTGAGCGGATCACCAGCTGCTTCTGGTTGCTCTGAGAGTTGGGGTGTTGGACACATTCCCCCCCACCCCCAGTTCAAATAAAGTACCGTGTGAGTGAGTGTGAGTGACCTCCCCAAGTCTGCTAGCCGTGGCTGTAGAAACGAGGTTAAGGGAGCCATTGCTCCCTTAACCTTATTTTAAAGGGAGGCTTCATAGGCACATTTGCCACCATGGTGTCGTCAGGATCGGCCCAATGCTAGCGAATCACACACGCATTGAAAAACAGGTTGGGCTCCTTTAGTCCGGCTTTGCACATGCATGTGAATAGCCTCACTAACTCTGGGAGAACAAAGAGGGGAGAAATACTACACTCTCTACTTATGCTCCTAAAGCCTCTAGTGGTCATTAAGAGATATTGCTGCTGAGAGCTTATGCTTGCTGCTAGAATCCCAGCTCCAACATTTTGTAGGAGTTGTTTTTTGTTTGTTTGTTTTGCAATTTAACTTTGAATATATCCCAAAGCAGTAAAATGGATGCCCCCATGTGCAAAACTCTCTTTTCTAAGAGTACCACCACATACATGAGTTGGACTTTTTATTGGCTTCATCATTTGTCATCAGAGCCAAATAACAGATGTGTTTGACTTTTTGTTCTAAAAACCTCTTAGGTAGCCTTTGTATGCAAAATATAGTATGACAAACATATGTGAAACTCAGGGAGAGCTGGACACATGTACCACTGAGCAACAAATTAAATGTGGTCACTGTCCCCTTTTTTCCTTTTTGGCAATTCATTAAAAAAGCTTGTAAATACTTTCAAGTATCATTCAGCTTTAACTTTTTTTAAAAAATCTGGTTTTTTAAAAGAGTTCTAAAGAAACTTAAAAACATGCCAAAGGATGGACCATGCATACAGTACCCAAAACATGTTGTGTGGTTCTTTCAGTAGTAGTCTACAGAAATAGGGAATGAGGAAACATTCCAACTTCAGATGTCTCTGATGTCCAGATGTTGTAATCCTCCTGACTGTAGAGTGTTGACAGACAGCTGGGCAGTGATGTGTGATTGAGCGCTATGTTCAATCTGGCAATTTCACTGTGAAGTTTACAACATTCTTTGGACAACTCTGCTGTGCATGACCTGGCTTGTACCTCTAAAAACTTTGCTTGTTGTTGTTGTTGTTGTTTGTTGCAGTCTCCTTACTTTCTTATCCTAGTTCTTATTCTTTCTTAGTTTTCATCAGCAAAGTATCATTGCACAAGAGGAAGGATTTTCCCTCCAAAGGAATTGAAACAGAGACTGGAATTTGTAGTCTTTTCTGAGGCTGTAGCCCTTGCTGTAATCTCAGAAAAGTCTACAGATTTCAGGAGCATTTGTGCCTCTTCCCAGGACTCCATAGGAAAAGGTAAAAAGTGTCCCTTTTCAAGTTAGGGAGAGAGTGAAAAGAAAGATGAGAGACTTTTCTCCTTGCCCCTGCTAGTCTGGGTAGTTTGAGGGGTGGGGTGAGGCTGGGTCATAATGAAGCTTTGAGAGGTTGAAGAGTATGGCCAACTTTGCTTCACTTTCTGCCTCCTCTGCTTTGCCCCCCACCCAGTGCCTCTTTGCTTTGGGCCAGAGTGTCAAAGCAGATTGAGTTTGAATAGGACTCCAAAGCTTCATATAGTCCTACTGTGCATGTTTGTACACCAATATTTGCATATAAATTGTCCGTGCTGAATCATGGTGAAGGATGCCAGACAGAGGCGGAACTGTAATTGTGTGCATGGGTTCCAAGATCCCATGCACAGCTACCCTCGGGGCTGCCACTCACAGCAATGGGCACATGTGCCATGGACGAAACACCCCTTTTCTCCCTGCCACATGCGAGGCACCCCTTTTCTCCCCCACTGTGTGCAGTGGCTGGCAGCAGCGGTAGCAGCAGCATCCCTGAGGGAGCAGCCCAGCATAGCCTGCCCTGCCCCTGCCACTCATCCGCCACCACTGCCATGTGTGCAATGGGGAGAGATTTATTTTATTTTTATTTTATTTTTATTTTATTTATTCAATTTCTATACCGCCCTTCCAAAAATAGCTCGAGGCGGTTTACTCAGAGAAATAACAAATAAATAAAATGGATCCCTGTCCTCAAAGGGCTCACAATCTAAAAAGAAACATGAGCTAGACATCAGCAACAGTCATTGGAGGTACTGTGCTGGGGGTGGATAGGACCTGGTACTCTACCGCTGCTAAATAAAGAGAATCACCACATTAAAAGGTGCCTCTTTGCCCAGTTAGCAGGGGTTGCAATGCACCCCCATCCATGTGGAGGTGAGAGAAAGGCCCACCAGGTTGTGGGGGGTGGGCGGCCTGAACACGGGCCACCTATGCCCGCCCTGCACCACGGATGCCAGAAGTGAATCAGATATTTGAGCAGCAGTGGCATATATCCAGCTGCATAATACAGATGTAGGAAAGGAAAGGAGCATCTGAGCATTCCAACTGAGCGGTTTCCATGTTGGGTGTGTGTGGATTAGAACAGCTGTGTGTAGTTCAGAACGGAGGCAACAAAATTCTTCATAATGATAATCACAGTGTGCGTTACAGAGGCGGCAGAACTACAGAGGCATGCAAGCAGCATATGTTTTTGCCTCTGTTCCTGTCAGGATCATTATGCATCAAATGGCTGCATCAACAGCAAAGCAATTTGAAACATGTCTGAGCAAGGTAAAACAATTTACCTTGGGAAACAGAGGTAGGTGGGTGAGTGAGTGAGTGTTCGTGGCCAAAAAATCTACACATTTCAGAGCCTCATTTATTTAATAAGGTGCTGTGGGGCAAGAGAATGAGGCTGTTGGAAGGATGACCTTGTGTAGTGGTAATAAGGATTGGAGGAAGAACTAGGCCTCCCTTAGAGCAACTGCGGGGGGGGGGCTTTCCTAAAAATGAAAAAAAAAAAGCCCAGGAAGTTCAAATCAAAGGACCAATCCAGAGGACAGGGTGGGGATTTCTGGCTCAGCCACCAGCAGAAGCTTTGGCTTGCTAGTTAGTCTGTCCCAGGAGGGCCCCGAGAAAGCAGTGGGCTGAGCTGCTGGGACATGGGAAGGCTACAGGCACAACTTGTGAGTAATAAGGACCAGTACAGATGTATAAGGAAAGTTATTTTCTTTTCTGTATTGCTTGAGGTGGACTCTGAGTTGCCTAATTTAATGAAAACATAATCTGTTTTATGAAAAGACCATTGTTCTTATTGCATACCTTTTTCTTTAAATCTAATAATAAATTCTTGTTGCTGAAGTGTGCTACTCTTCATTTCGGGTCTGCCTTCATCACGTGCCTTTGAAGGCCTAGGACTGCTCAGCCTTTTGGGGAAGGGTTTTGCCACTTTAACCTCCCCCCGGAGGCTTTGCACACAGGGCTTCTACCCCGAATCTCCTTTAGAAGAGAGTGTGTGTGTTCACACACCAGCCAAAATTACCCCGAAGTCCCTCAGAGATTCTTGGAGCCACTCCACACAAAAATTGGGTTTTGTGATGTGAATTCTAGCTTATCTCAACGTATTTCTGGATTTTTAAAATGCTGATTTTAAGCTACTTTTTCTGAAAACTCTGGAGCAAGTAGGGAGAGGCACTGATGTAGAATCATTAGCATGATAAGAGGGATGCTCTCTTTAGAAATGGAGATATCGCTCTTCAAGAAGCTCCTAGAAGGAAAAAACAGATGCCTACCATGTGAACTTGTTTCAAAACAAAACCCGAGAACAGAGGGGAGGGGCTGCTTTCCTCAATGCTGCGAGTGTAGTTCAAAGTGGCTTCACTCAACATTTACCCCGAAGCATGAAGCCATGTGCAAATAACTCAGGAATCTTATGTGAAAAGAGTGGTTTGTCCCACATTAAAATAAAGTGGATGGTGGCAACCTAGTGTGAATCCTTTACAGACAAGGATTCAACCCTAGAGAATTCCCCGCTCCCCTCCTCCTCTGGCTCTGGTAGGAGTCATGACACCCTGGCTTACAACTGTTATCAGTGACATGAAATAATTTCTGTGGGCTTTCTAGACATTTCAATTTGCAATACTCTGTAAGTAAAAGTTAGATTAATAATGGTCACATGTCATAGTAGTCATCTGGAACTCTTCCCATTGTGGGTAACTCTATGCCCTGATCTATATGGAATCATGGATAACTCTGTGTCCTGAAGGAAATGTCTGTGCAAGTGGGTGCTGCAAGTGTTTTGAAAAGCAAAATCCTGAGAGAGAGCAGCACATTTGTTTTCAATTGCACTCATCATTGGATCAGAGATAGGGCAGAAGGAAAAGGTGACTGGATTCCATTCTCCCTGTCACATTCATTCTTCCATCATTTAAAATGGTCTTCAGTGTATGTGAATACGTGGTCATTGGTACTAGGGAAGCAAGAGCAGAAAAAAGACTTAGGAACATAGGAAAGTGCCTTATACCATCTGAGACCATTGGTCCCTCTAGCTCAGTATTGTCTACACTGACTAGCAGCAGCTCTGCAAGATTTCAGACAGGAGTCTTTCCCAGCCCTGCCTGGAGAGGTCAGGGATTGAACCTGCTGGGACCTTCTGTATGCCAAGCGGGAACTCTGCCACTGAGCTATGACTATTTGTAATGTGAGTGTTCTGGTCAGCATGGTCTTACATTCACATTTAAGTCGGGGAAACCACATTACATATCACATGGAAAATGTATCTAAAAGGAAAGAGTTCTTGGATACGAAATTTTGCATAGACTACAAATGTATATGACGACGATGAATATTTATATAACGCTTTTCAACAGAAGTTCCCAATGCGGTTTACATAGATATAAACAATCAAACAAACAAACAAAATGGTCCCACTGCCTGTGGGCCCTGTCTAGTGTTTGTCTCCTAGAGGTTTGCAAGGATGTGGCTACCTGTGCTAGAATGAGGAGAGGCAAACTGCAGAAACTGAGTGGGGAACCTTTGTAGATAGTGCCACAAATTGCTAAAAATTACCTTTGGTGGGATATGTATGCACAAGAACACACATGTATGTGTATATGCATACATTTGCATACATGCAGAGTTGCCAGAACCTAAGGGGGATACTCGTGGGTCAAATGGGCCGTAAGCCAGAATTTGGCTTTTTAAAAGCCAAATCTGGCCACCTAGATGCATACACACAGCTTCATAAAACCTTGAAGGCCCAAAAGAAAACATGTCAAAATATGAAGGTATGTATCCCTATGTACCACTGCCCTCTACTGGTATTTGAGTAGCATAATTCTTGATGTCTTCCTAAAATGCTTAACATGGTTTGCTTGGCTCAAAACCATATCTACAACACAGACTGAAAATGAGTTTATACCCATTTCCTCTCCCCAGGCAACCCTGGAGAGCATAGTCATCTTTGGCAAATTTCCAGCACTGTATATCCCCAAAGGTATACAGTGCCTTCTGTAAACGGAATATCTTTGGCAAATATTTTCCAGCAATAATTGTGAAATACAACTCCGAGGGTACTTTGAGGAAAGCGGTGATGGTTAAACTGATATGAGTCTAAGATTGGTTTGGCATGCTCTTAATGTGTCAAGTACTAAGCTAAATGTATGAAGAACTTTCATATACTAAGCTAAAGTCAAGTTTGACTTAAACTCCTGTTCCTTTCCAGTAGAAATTGATCAGGAACTGATTATTTTTGTTTAAAGGACAACATAATTTGAGTTTTTTCTGTTAAGAGTTTTTTAAACTGGATATGTTCAAAAATTCCACAGGGAAATCATAAATTTTGTTTTTCTTTGAACAAAATTTGTGAGGATTATTCATAGTGTTAGCATATATGCATGAACTATTTCAATAATGTACTTGATGATCTTCAGCAGTGTTTATTTATTTATTTTAAAGAAATTCCAGGGTTGAGCAGCTTTTAACCTTATTCTGCAATCCCAACATACAATGCAATTAATAACAGCTGCAGAAAATAAGGCTGTAATTTTGTACATACTTACATGGAAGTTATTCCTACTGAACACAGCATAACTTACTTCTGAATAAAGATCTGTAGGGTTGTACTGCATACTTATAATTCAGCAGTTATCTTCTCTCCAAGACGTGTGGCCTAGTTGACTACAGATGAGACTTATGCTTTCATGACAATAAAAATACAACTGTTGAAACTGAATGTTTTTACTAAATGTATACAGAACTAATCTAACTTTAACATGTAACTCATTGGCCGAATTCAGACATTACATGAAACTAGAGTTACACGGGACCTCTGTTACAACTGAATGTATGCAATTGTAAAGCGGCCTGTGGTTTGCCTCGCTAAAATCCAGTTTGAACCTTTGGTTTGCAGTAAGGTTTGCTGCCAAGACCTGAGGTTTGGCCACCAAAGTTTTATGTCTGAACGTGGACGGGGCCATTGATTATGGCATCATTGACATTGAGGGTTTGAATGACATGCCAGTGTTGGTATAGCTGTCCCAACACTGGCTGTCAGGCTCACAGGCATGCTCCAAAAATTGGCAGTTCCCAGTTCTTTGTGTTATGTAAAGCCACCCATTAAGCGCTGGTTGGTTGTTTGGTTGGTTGATGTAAAACAAAGTTATTCTTTCCAGTGACCTTCAGTTACCAAATTCTGCATGAACAATCCTGCCACTGAAATTAGCTGAATGCACTACTTTTTACCCTGGAGTATACTAAGTGAAAATGTTAATTTTGGGGATGGGGTATTTTTAGAAGGAATTCTGCATATAAACACATTTTGTTACTGTTTGAACAGATTTTTAACACTCAGTAACCAAATAATTCCTAAATGACATAATCCCAAGAAAAGCAGATCTTTCTCAGATCCAAATTAACTATGATACATATTGTCCATATATGGTAATTATTCGATAAAATGAATAATGGTTGAAGTTGAAATCCTACCAATATCCCTTATGCAAGCACATTAATACAAAATTCTATTACATATATTTAATTTCCTGAAATTTCCTATAAATCTAATCTATGCAAAATGATTTCGCCTGGTCAATGATGGGTACTAGTATTATGTTCTTTGAAGTTGGGTTTCTACCCAGAGCATTTAAAGTGGGAGCAGGTGCTTAGTTGAAATTTATTATTCATTTATCTGTAATATTGCTATCCTGCCCCAGCAGCACAATGCTGCTTGAAATCAATCAGTCAAGAAACCACAACTGAAGCAGCATCTGAAGGCAAGGCATAAACAAGGTTCAGAAAGAACTACTCTCCAGTAGATGATCATCTACTTTATTTATTTATTTATTTATTTATTTATTTATTTATTTATCATCATCATCATCAAAGAAGAAGAAGAAAATACAAAAAACAATACAAAGCAGCTTAAAAGCTCATTTTAAAAATTAGTTAAAAATCAGATTAAAACTGAAAGTCCAAATTTAAAAGGCCTGGGTGAACATAGGAACATAGGAAGCTGCCATATACTGAGTCAGACCATAGGTCCATCTCGCTCAGTATTGTCTACACAGACTGGCAGCGGCTTCTCCAAGGTTGCAGGCAGGTATCTCTCTTAGCCCTATCTTGGAGATGCCAGGGAGGAAACTTGGAGCCTAGATGCTCTTCACAGAGCGGCTCCATTCCCTAAGGGGAATATCTTACAGTGCTCACACTTCTAGTCTCCCTTTCTTATGCAACCAGGGCAGATCCTGCTTAGCTTAAGGGGACAAGAACAAAGCCAGGTGAACCTCCCTGGGGAGGCTCTTCCATAAAACGGGCTGCAACCATCAAAAAGGTCCTCTCCCTGGTAGCCACCCACCTCACCTCCTTTGGCAGGGGCACCCAGGAGAGGGTCTCTGAAGAAGATCTCAAGGTGTGGGTAGGGACATATGGGGTAAGGTGCTCTCTCAGGTAATCCGGTCCCAAGCCATTTAGGGCTTTAAAGGTTAAAATCAGCACTTTTTACCAGCTCCCAGTCTGGAAATGGACTGGGAGCCAGTGCAGCTGATGAAGCACTGGCTTGATATGATCAAAGCATCCAGTCCCAGTTTATAATCTTGCAGCCTTATTTTGTACAAGCTGCAGTTTCTGGATCGTTTTCAAAGGCAGCCCCACGTACAGCGCATTGCAGTAACCTAAGCAAGAGGTTATCAGAGTGTGAGTAACTGGCCAAGATATCTCTGACAAGGTAAGGTCGCAGTTGGCATATTAGCCAAAGCTGATAAAAGGACCCATTGACCCAACATTGACATTGATTACAGGTGCTGGGTTTGGAACCACAAGTAGCATATGCCAATATGGTTTTGAATTAGTTGTCCAATGTTGGTATAGCCATCCTGACACTGGAAGTTAGGCTTGCAGGCACACTCTGGGAACCAGTGGTTCCTGGGTCTCCGTGTTGTGCGAAACCGCCCATTGTAAAAAAAATAATTAGTTCAGATATTTCCAGTCTATCCTTTCTCTATCCTGTTAGCTCTTTCTCTCTCTTTCTCTCTTTTTGGGGCTTGCCCAACCTTTACAAAAGTGCTATCTGTTTTGCCACATGTCAATCTATAGCTCTACCAATCCATCAGCTACAATTCCAATATCAGTGAGGGTTTCTCTGCTACATTGTTCTCTTCCTCAGGCTCCAGAGGCACAACCACCCTGAGCCATTGATGGAAGGGCGGTATATAAATCAAATCAAATCAATAAAATAAAAGATGCAAATAGGGGCCAGTGTAGCGGTTAGAATGCTGGACTAGGACCGGGGAGAGCTGAGTTCAAATCCCCATTCAGCCATAGAACTCACTGGGTGGCTCTGGGCCAATCGCTTAACTCTCAGCTTAACCTATCTCACAGGGCTGTTGTGAGGATAAAAATAACCATGTATACCACTCTGGGCTCTTTGGAGGAAGAGTGAGGTATAATAAATAAAAAAATACCTGAGATGGCATGAGGGTATATAGGGCTGCCTCATCACACACACTCACTTTCTTGAGTCGTTAGTGTATGACCTCTTCCCCACCCCCTGGCCTGGCCTCTGATGCTGTGTGCTCACGAGCGGTGTGTAGAACCTGGGAAGGTTCGGTGGGGAGATGATCATTCTCCTCATAGACGATCAGTCATGAAGCCCTGGGTGGCTGGATCAGCCACCTACACAACTACCAGACCTGTGACAGAGCCGGTGGGGGCTGCAGGGATCGTCATTTGCCCCCTGGAAGTCCCAGGATGCCCCACGCGAAGGCATGGGGCATTCTGGGGGGACCCCCAAGGCTGGGAGGCTTGTTGTTGCCTCCCAGTAGGGGGGTCTCCTTGTGTGTTGCCATGTGCCACAGTGGCACACAATTTTTAAAAAAGTTTAATGGAGCGCTCTCTCCATTAACCTTGTTGGGGGGAGGAGGAATTAAGCGGGCTAGCCACCATGGAGCCACTGGACTCGCCTGTGAGCCTGGTGGTTCCGATGATCACTAGAAAGTGGGCTAGAGTGGGTGGCCAGAACCTCAGGGGTAAACTCATGGGTCAAATGGGCCGTAACCCAAAATTTGGCTTTAAAAAAGCCAAATCTGGCAACGGAGGCACTCCCTTAGCCCGCTTTATAGTGATCATGAGAATAGGCTCATAATGTTCTTTGCTTCATCAGTATCAGCTGATGGTGCCTTATAATGTTGACCAGGGGTTCTGAACCTGTGGTCCTCCAGATGCTGCTGAACTAAAGCTCCCACCACCCTCAGCCACAATATATAATGATGGTGGAAGTTCAACAAGTTCAACAACATCTGGAGGACCACAGATTGCTAACCCCTGATGCAGACTATGAGGCTCTTCACGCGATTAGTGTGAAGAGCTGTAAGGGGGTTTGCAGGGAGAGCAGGCTTAGCCCATTCTCCCTGCAGGCGCTCAAGAGGCAGCCCTGGGCGGCCGGACACGGAACCGGTGGGGGCTGTGGGGATTGGGGACCACGCAGCCCCTGGAAGTTCCAGAATGCCCTGTGCAAGTGCGTGGGGCATCCTGGAGAGACCCCCGAGCCTGGGAGGCTGCTTGCAGCCTCCTGGTCAGGGGTCTACTTGTGTGTCACTTTGCGCTGCAGCAACACAAGGGGGAAAAGATGATGGCTCACTCCGTTAACCTCGTCTAAGGGGAGGGGTACTTAGTGAAGTTTGCTGCCGGGAGCCATGTGGCTCCCGTTGCAGCACACGATCGCCCAAAAGCAGGCTAGGCTCCCTTAGCCCACTTTTGGGCGATCGTGAGAATAGCCTCTATATATATATCTATTATTTATTTCATATCATTATACAGTTTTCTACTAGAATTAACCCAAAGTTGCACACAGAATAAAACAAACAATAAAATAGAATTAGAAATATGTAATGTATTACATATGGAGCAAAATAGCAAGGCTTTCTGAGTCCAAACCTCCCCTCAAAGTGGCTCTAAAATTATCCGACCTTTTTCACTCATTTAAGCTGCCCTTGGAAATACTACTAATCCTAGGAGCCTACACAGGAGAACACTAAGTTTAGAAAAGGTCTACTGCAGCATCGTTTGGAATAAGCCAGAGAAGCTGCTGCTGCTCCTAAACACAGCCCTGTGTGTAGTTTATTCTGGGGAGGGGTGTGTGTGTACATGGAAGGGTCGGGGCTGGGGTGCAAACTTTCCCCAAACCGAGAAGAACTTGGGCAGCTTTAAAAGCTTGCTCTCATTTGAGAGAAGCTTTTGCAAGCCTAGAACTGGGAGCCAGTGCAGCTGACGAAGCCCTGGTGTGATATAGTCAAAATGCCCAGCCCAGTTAATAATCTTGCAGCCCTGTTTTTGACCAACTGCAGTTTCCAGACCATTTTCAAAGGTAGCCCCACATACAATTATCCATTATTAATTATTATTAATATATACCAAATGATCCCTGCCCCAAGGGTTCACAAATCTAAGTACAGACACAAGGGAGCCAACAAGAAGGAGAGAGGAAAGGGAGTTGAACAAGGGAATTATCTATTATATTAATGCTCCTAGACGTGCCTCTGTGGGGATGCGTCCCAGCAACCCAGCGGATTGGCTGGGCGCTGGAGGCGCTGGATTGGCTAGGCAGTGGTTGACCATGTAGGGATGTGGCCACTTGGGGAGGAAAGGAAAGGAAGAAAAGTGGGCAAGCGGAGAGGAGAACTGAATGGACTGGGGCAGAAGGGGGTGGGGAGCTGTGGGGAGAGAAAGTGGCGGAGCCTGGCTGGGCAGAGACAAATGGCTGGCCTCTTCAGAAGATGCTCGCTTGAGAGAAGGCCATGCAGGAAGGAGCCAGCTGAATGCTTGGTCACACGACACCAGGGACTGGAGGAAGGAGGAGGCAGCAACAGCCAGCGAGGAAAACACAAGCAGGCTAAAAAGTGGTGAGGAGCAGAGCACAAATGACAGAGAGAGAAAGAGAGAGAAAGGGGGAAATGGAGGAGGGAGCAAGTGGGGGCAGAAGGCTTGTGGGGTGTGGATTGGGTCAGAAGGCTTGGGGGAGGGGAATAGGGCAGAAGGTGGGGGGAATATACTGCCACACAGATGCTCTGTGGGGGATCAGCTAGTATATGATTATTTCATGTCTGCATGCTTAGACTCATTTAAACATGACCTTGGAAATTTCTGCAGGGGGTTGATCTAGATTATCTTTAGAGCTCTCCCAGTGCTACTATTCTGCCATTCCATATATTAACTGATGTGCTGGTACCTATTCCCAGGCACAGTAGAGATGAGCAGGAAACTTGCACATAAATTGTCTCACGTAGCATCTTTAATCATTCATGAATTTGTGCTCTCTTCCATAGTTAATGAGCCTACATTCACCCTCATTCCTGCTCCCTTGCCTTGTTCAGTCAGTTTGTTGTGGTTTTGTGTATCTAATCCATCTGTCACTCGATTACAGCTATCGAGCACCTGTTATGGATTTCTAGAGTTGCATTCAGGCTGCTGACAAGTTATTCACAAATTGGCCCTTGTCAGCCTGTCATGGCATTGAGTGCTCTTTGGTGAATTCTTTTGGGTACACACAATAATGAACAGAAGACTGTACAGCTTCTGAATTAAACAGCTTCATTTCTTCTCATCACTTAAAAGACTATTAACAGATTGGAAGTTACTTGTGGGTGACATATTTTGTCAAGCCTGTGCTAAAATATTTGTTTCCTCCATACAGAGTGCACTGCACATGAGTAATCACAACGCAAGGTATATTGACCAATGAGGGAGGTTTTAGGTTCTAACTCAAACTTTCCAAAAGAAATGAACAATTCAGAAACTCATAAATGAATATAAATGAATATACAAATGCACTAAAGTCTTGAAACATAGTGGACAGCATCCTGATTACTTAATCACGACTAAGCACCATTGAAATCAGTTTGTTACGACTAATTTAAGTCCAATTAATTTCAATGGAACTTACTCATGACTAATTTAGACTGGGTGCTACCCAGTTTTGTTTTGTTTTTTTACAGGACCAGTTTCCTAGATGTCACCCCTGCTAACTTGGCAAGGAGGCACCCTTTAACATGATGATTCTCTTTATTTAGCAGGGGGAGAGTAACTGGCCCTATCCACCCCCAGCACAGTACCTCCAGTGACTGTTGCTGGTGTCTATCTTTTGTTTCTTTTTAAATTGTGAGCCCTTTGGGGACAGGGATCCATCTTATTTATTTATTATTTTTCTGTGTAAACTGCCCTTAGCCATTTTTGAATGGGTGGTATAGAAATTGAATTATTATTATTATTACTATTATTAATAACAACAGCAACAACATTGATAATAAAATTCAGCCATCTCAGGTCCTTGGGAAGGACTCAATGTCTGGACAAAACAAACCAGTCAATTACACCTGTCTGACTGTATAAACAAAAAAAATAATGATATTTGAAATCTTTGTGTCTTAATATTCTAATGCAGTTCTAATTTTAGAAACAGATATAAATCCTAGTAAAGAAGATTGCTCTGATAACTTTCAGATTAATAATTAAGCAAGCATTTATCAGGCAGTTTAAAAAAAAACCCCAGTGTGGGTTTTCTCCCAAATGGAGACTGTGGAGGAAGATCAATAGACATCATCCCATGGCATTGGATGATAGAACTAAATAATGTGTTAACCATATAGTGGGGCAGCAAATCCTTTTAAAGGTGCACCACAAACTGATCTAATGCCCACCCTGAAAACATAACCAGTACATTGTGGCTGATATCCAGACTAATGTTGTGCATCCCAAAAATGCTTCATGCACTCAGTGGGGAAGGGATGGTTTTCACTCATCTATTCTTCCCTCTGCAGCCCAGTGTGCCTCTCGAAAATATATCCTGGAGAGGTGCAGGACTTTGGGGCACATATTTACAGGAGGCACAATAAGCTGCAGAGGGAAGAATAGATGGGTGAAAACTGCTCCTCCCTCCTACCCAACACATTTTTCAGCTATGTGCAATATTAGTCTGGATGTCAGTCAGTAATTCCCACTAGACTATTAATACTCTGTTAAGGGGAGTTCTGATCAGAGCAACTTTTATGGAGAAGCAAGGGTGTTGCTAGGTAGATAGAACTGGATCCTGGGCCCATAAGTATCCACCATTTTCGATATTTAAACCTTTTCAAGCTCTGTAAAGGAATCCCACACTCTCTTCCAGTTTTTGAAACCATAATCACCAGTACTTCCTTGTTATATCTGTTGTGTTTTGGCCAGGGACATGGCTAGGATACTATTAGGATCAGGTTCCTGGCCCACAGTACTAGCTTAGTTTTCAAATTTCTCTCACTTTGCAATTACTTATTGTGGTGACTCTATCAAAACATGAAATGGGGGGGGGGGTTGGGGTTACTCCCCACTTTTTTGTTTTGCATGGTCATGAAGATATTTTAAAGAGTTGCAGGGGGGAGGTTAACAGTATTTTGGCAGGGAGTTTACCCACCTTCTTCCCCTGGGCTCCTGCTGCCACCACCACCTCCACTGAGCCCAGAAGCCAAGTTGAGGGCCCCACATACTAAAAGGGCCAGCCCTCCGTGCAACTGCCTTCCCCTCCCCTTTGCACACAAATGGAAAGGGAAGGGGCAGAGTGTCAGGATCCACCCCAGTTTGCCCCCTTGAGAACCCTCCAAGGCTGAGGGAGGACCCCAATATGGCCCAGAAAGAACTCGAAACTGAAGAGGACCCTGGTAGGGTCCCTGGTGGCATAACAGCATGTTAGGTTAACTAAGCATAACATAACTAACTAAGCATAACTAACACTGGCATAACAGCAGACGAAGGTGGGAACTGTTGAAGCCCTTGCCAAGACACCCCTGCTCCTCCAAGCCATGACCTCCAGAATCCATAGCCATACACCTCCTGGAGGTTCCTACCATCTTCGGATCCCCAGGCGGATCCCCAGGAGTCTGATTGAGAAGAGCTTCCAAGCCCCAAAGGAGTGCTGTTGTTGCCATCGAGCTCAGGCAGACCTTCAGGAGCAGCAAAAGAGCACTCACTTGGCAGCCCAGCAACACCAGTAAGAAAATCTCCTCCTTATAAGCAAGAAGTCTCCTCAAGATAAATCCTAGAGCCAGTTTCAGATGCTGACACTAACAAGCCAGAGATCTGCTACCAGCTGGAGCCTTAAAACCCTTCCAGAATTGCAAGATGGCTGCTGGAATGGCAGCAAATACCAGCTCCCAAGCTGCTGTACATTATGCTTTGTTCCCGGTACCTCAGCTAGCTTTTATTCCAGAACTGATCACTCTCCTGAACAGCTGTTATTCCTAGCATCTTTGTCACCCTGTCTCCTCAACCTCCAGCCTTCCTTCAGGCCTGAACTCCAGCCAGTCCCTCAGTCCTGCTGGCTTCTCTTCCAACCTGTGAGTAATCAGCTGCACAGTGTAGATCCTGCAAAGGCAGGACCCAGAGAGCGGAAGAGGAAATGGGGAGAAGACACTCTGCTCTATCCCTCCCTATTTCCATTACAAAGACAAGAGGGGGGAAGAATCAGCAGTGGAGGAAGTAGTGATTGGGAGGAATGTTCTGGGCTGTAATTAAAAGCGCCAAAGCATGATCATTGCCAACATCTCCTGCTTCATGCAAACAAATTTGGTGTGTGTGTGTGTGTGTGTGTGTGTGTGTGTGTGTGTGCATGCAAGAAGTCTGGCCAAACATTTTGGGCATATTCCCCCTGTGACCAGTGCCAGGAATTCCATGGGGGGGGGGGCGTGGAGCAAAGATGGACACAGGTTAACAGCTTGATTCACGAGCTCCTGCCCTGACTTGGGCATTCCTCCTGGGAATGCCTCCCAAGGGCTTGCCTCCCACCAGGGAGAAGAAAAAATCTCACCACAGCCTTGCCAGCAAAAATCCAACTGATGACAGTGGAGGATGCACTGGGGAAAAAGAAACACACCAAGCTTGACACCTTCCTCCCTTTATCAGAGGCAACAGCAGGACATATGTATGCTGTGAGTACCAGCAATAGATTTATTGGCTTGGGCATGGAGGTCCCCCGCTCCTTAGACAAAGAGGCTTCTTCATGCAAGCTGGCCACTAAACAAGGCACTTCCAAGCTGCCCCAGAGGGCTGCTCTAGCTCCCCAGATTGGAGAGAAAATGGCCCGCCACTTTCCAGCCATGCATCCTGCCCCTTAGCCGATTCAATGACTCAACAACTCAGCGACATCTGCATCATCTCAGCAGAAAGTCTGATAACCATACTTGGCAGGATAAATTTCATTACTGAAAATCTAAACAGTCTGAGGCAGGCTTTTGACCAATTTGCAGCCCAGGAACATCAAGGGGTTAAAGACACTTCGGAGCAAGCTATCACTAACCCCCGACCAGCCCCTCCCTTCACTTTTATCTCCACTTCTTCACGTAAGATGACGCCATGTTCCATGGGAAATAATAACCTGACAAGTTATCAGTGTGTGCTCCAAAACAATAAATGTGCCCTTGAAATTCCTTGCAGTGCTGGTCATAAATGGACAAACTACAAGGAGATCACCTGCTCTCTGACCTACTTTTCAAACTCTCAATCAGAAAGCATTAGCCTAACCTCGTATCACTATTAGCCTCCTTTCTCACACTTCAGAAGGCTATTCCTAACTTTTCAAAATCCAGCTCTGGTGACAAAATTGACACACCAGCCAGATCGCTTGCTCTTTCATGGCTACAAACCTACTCGTGTTTTTGCAGATCCGGTAATTAGAGACATCATCTCTAGTCGAGAGTTTTACAGCCCTATAAATAAACCCATCAACTCCAAGGACTATAAATCTCCTAGCTGTGGCAAAAACAAGCAAGCTAACACCAAGCCGACTGGGGAATCCCAACTGTATAATATCATGCAAGAGGAACTAAACCATCTTAAAAATCAATTGCTCAAAGCCAAAAAACCCCTGCTGGCTCTAGCCTTGCAATCAAGACATGGGGAGAACAGCACACTTACAGACTCAGACTCTGACATGGATATCCAACTCCCAAAAGCAGTCCCAAATCACTCCAGTCACGCTTCTGCAACTCACACTCAGAGTAGAAGAAAACTGTCAGTACATTTGGCATATCTATTCTCAAGATCTGAAAGTGGTAGCAAAACGGATGATGCAGAGAGGCTTTCCATCAAGCTTACCATCAACAACTGGAGTGACTGGCCTTCCAGATCATGTGCGTTAGTCCTGCTCACACCTGACATCACAGATAATGTGAAATCTTCTCCACATATTGCAGCTCCTCCCCTGGAAGTTGCCCTGGAAGGAACCAGTCTGGGGGGCAATGCCCTCCCACACCGCTCAGCTGCCTTCAAGAACCCTCTCTCATGCCTGCAACCCTCCTAAGCCATGATGTGGGCAAGGGGCAGAGCAGAGGGGTGGTATTAGGGTTATAAAGCTATCTTTTCCTAGATGCCTTAAAATCTCTCAAGTGCAGGAATGAATGGGTGGATGCATCCAGCCTCACCCCTGTTTTTGATAGAGAACATGTTTTGCTTCTGCTCTGGGGTGCAAAGCGTGCAAATCGGGGTGCAAAGCGTGCAGCACACAGGCATTTTCACCTTGTACCTCTCTTAGAAATCACCGCCAGGTTTCTTATTACTCTCCTTCTTCACGCCCCTCCACCCCGCCTTTTGCTCTCTTTCCCCAACTGCCTTTAAAATAACACTTTGCCTCTCTGCGGTGTAACTAGCAATTAGTCTAGCTCCTTCCCAAAGGGGGTGAGTTTAAGAAAGTAGGTCAGGTAATGTATGTTTGTTGGTTTGGTTTTTTTAATTATTACTTCGGCATCAAAATGTAATCTCTGGAAATGGAAAAGAGGTTTAGGAAAGTAGGAGACAGCTCCTTCAGAAGAGCCCTCTTGGATCAGATCAAAGGAGAGCTGGTCTTTTGGTAGCAAGCATGACTTGTCCCCTTAGCTAAGCAGGGTCTGTCCTGGTTGTATATGAAAGGGAGACTAGAAGTGTGAACACAGATATTCCCCTTAGGGGGTGGAGATGCAGGTTCCAAGTTCCCTCCCTGGCATCACCAAGATAGGGCTGAGAGAGATTCCTGCCTGCAATCTTGAAAAAGCCGCTGCCAGTCTGTAAAGACAATACTGAGCTAGATAGACCAATGGTCTGACTCAGTATATGGCAGCTTCCTATGTTCCTATGAACTGCGCCCTGGAATGTTATTTGTTAGTGACCCACACTTCGACAAGGTCCTCAGGCAACCTGTATGAGATATCCACTATAGGGGAGGGTCTCCATGCCCCCCTCACCACCCCTCACAACTTGAGGAGCCAACACACATCTTGGATACCCCTGAGAGTCTGTCCTGCCCCCAGCTCCATTTGACCTCCAGCTTGAGCCACGACCAAATGGAGGACGAAGTTCCTTCAGGGCAGTCATCACTTCAGAAGCAACAACCTCAGAAGCAACAACATATGAATACACCCTTGGAAGCAGGCCGACAGGCAGAGGTAGCCCCACCCCCACTCGCCCACTGATCCAGCCCTTCTCTGTAACCGCAAAGGATACCAACACACAAGGCATGGATCCAGGAACTCTCTCTGTTTGCAATCCCCTCTTCAACACCTCTACCACACCAACCCCTTCAGAAGGCTTGATGGTGACACAGGGACCTCCAACTCAACCTGCTGAGATTTCCTCCCAGGGAGGTCTGATGTTCATAGAGGAGGGTGCCCAGGAACTTGAAAGTGTTCCACGTGCCACACAATGTCATCCAGAAAACCAGTGTAAAGTCGGATTCTTAACATGGAATATAGCTGGCTGGAATTCCTCTATCTTGGACCCCTCCTTCAGAGCATATCTCATCGGCCATGACATTATTCTGATTCAGGAATCCTGGACACATGGGGACTTAATAGTCAACGGTTTCCACTCATATACAGTTGGAGCTGTACCTGGGGCTGGCCGTGGCAGATACAAAGGCGGCCTGGGTATGCTTGTTGCTACCTCGCTGTGCGCATCCTCAAAACCACTTCCAGCACTCAAGCAATATGCTATGGCAGTTCTGGTCCAATTCAGCCAATGCAAACTGTTGATAATTAATATCTATCTCCCTCCCCAATGTAGGAAGCTACAGGTCAGGTGACCTCACTTTATGCCACCATCATTGATCTCAAGGCAGCATTTGATTCCATCTCATGTGTCAAACCATGGGAGAAATTGGAGGCCTCCTCTTGCAGGGTGACCTCACTTTATGCCACCTTCATTGATCTCAAGGCAGCATTTGATTCCATCTCATGTGTCAAACCATGGGAGAAATTGGAGGCCTCCTCAATTGACTGGTGTCTGCTATATCTTCTTTGCACCCTGCATCTGGACACTTCACTCAAGGTGAGATGTAACTCACAAGGCCACCTCACAAGAGCTGTACCAACTCAGAAGGGTGTCAAACAAGGATGCTTTCTGGTCCCACTCCTATTCAGTTTCTACATTAACTCTATGGTGGGCCAACTCAGCAATCCAGATTTCCACCCTCCTAAGCTTGCGGGGAGACACACTGCCATCCTGTTATATGTGGATGATGCAGCCATCCTCTCAAGGACCCCCATTGACCTCTGAAGAGCACTGAGGGCCCTGATGTTGTACTGCAAGGAGGACAGCCTGGAAATTAATTATCACAAAATTAAAATCATGGCCTTTGCCAGGAGGCCCAAGATCCACTCCTGGATGATCGAGGGACATGAGATTGAGCAAGTTGCACACTTCAAATACTTGGGAGTAGTTTTTCATTTTGGTGGCTCTAGAAAAGCTCATGGAGAACACGTGGCTCTAAATGCCCAGAGAAGCTCCTCTGCCATTCTCCAATTCCTGTGTAAAAGAGGAGGCCATTATCTACCTGTGGCTCTTGAACTGTTCATAGCCAAGCCACTAGCTCAACTCCTTTATGGTGCACAACTGGGCCCTTTCCCCAATATTGCGACTCTAGAATGTGTTCAGTCTAAATTCCTGAGATTGTTCCGAGATGTCTCCAATGCCACTTTGCACCTGGAGACAGGCCTGATCAAGATTGAAGCTAGGGTGTGGGTGACCACTCTCTGCTATTGGCTCAGACTATCTTCTCGCCCAATTGGTCTTGCCCCCCTAAAATTACATGATGATTACCAATCTAGTTGGATTCAGACAAAAATAGCTACATTAGGCCTCTCCCCCCTGACCTTACTCAACATGGGCTACGATCAGGAAAAAATATTTTTTTCATTTTAATTTATTTATTACATTTTATATCCCGCTCTTCCTCCAAGGAGCCCAGCGTGGTGTACTACATACTTAGGTTTCTCCTCACAACAACGCTGTGAAGTAGGTTAGGCTGAGAGTGCATTATAGACACTGAGCACCCGACTGATCTCAGCAGTGTTCCAACATTTTATATCACTGATGGGCTTAGATACTGTGCTTTCCAGCAGCATACCTCACCCAACTGGAGGTCCCTAACCACAGAAGGGCATTCACTTTGGCTTGCCACCATGGCCTTCCCTCAGCAGTTCTGGAAGGCCACTAAAGAGGGACCCCATTTGCAGAGAGACTATGCCCCTGTGGATTAGGGCAGATCAAAACAATTGAGCATGCCCTCCCATACTATTTGTTTTATAGAGACATTCGTGCCTCTCTCATCCTTCAACTGCTAAGCGAGTACCCAGGTCATCCGAGCCAATTCTACAGCTCCTTGCTACTCTCTGACTCTAAGCCTGCCATTACATATAGCGTTGCCAGGTACTGTGCAGCTGTGACTAGCATTCATCAGTGGATGATGGGCACTGAGCCCCTCCAGCCTTAATCTGACTCTCTGTTACTCTGAGTAGGCCCTGTAATGGCTCATGTGCTTCCCCTTTCTACTGCCCATTATACCCTCAGTTTGGAGGATTTCAATTTTTATTACTCAGGATTTTATAGATTTCTGCTACCTTTTAACCTTATTACAATTTTATGCCTTCTTTTTATGCCTTTTACTTCTACTACCTCTCAGGCGTTGAGGCCTTCATGCATACCATTTTTAGTCCTTTTAATATTATTAGTCTTTATGTTCTTAATTTTAATTTTTAATTTCTATATGTAATCCCTTTTTAATCTAATCTTACTTTTAACAGGTAATCACTCTTAGATTTTAACATTGGCTTAGTATTTTTAGTATTTTAATGTATTATTTTATATGCAAGCATTTCCTTTACCATGTTATCACCCCTATACTTTATGCTGGTCTGAAACCATAATAAAGATTGATGATGGTCATTGTGAAATGGCTATTCTGCAGCTGCTGTGAGATTAACACTGTTGCCTTAATAAAGAACAAACATTACAATGTCACTTTTCCTTTAGTTAGGCAAACTCAAACAGATTTATTTGTTGTTTGAAAAGATGGCACAGCCATCACATAGACTATAGTACCAGTACCAGTACCAGCTAGAAGTACTCAAAAAACAACAACCCTGAAAGCTTTTCATTCAGTGTAAAGGGTTTTTCAGAAATGGAGGAGATGTGACCCTTTGCTCACATACAGACTTCTGCCTCCAGAGCCTGTGATACAGGAAATCAGTAGTTTTCTAGTGCTTTATGCAGCCTCAGCAATCAAAGTGTGTGTTTTTATTCCCATGATTTTAACAAAACTTGGTTCATCTTCTGTGTTCCATACCATCTTCTCAGCCCATATAACTTCCTAATTAAAGCCAATTATGCCCTACAAAATGTCACACAACAATAACTCATCTTGTGCCTATTGTATCACAGCCTTTCCCTATCTTCATTCATTCCTGACCCATGGGTATGGAAGCAGGATGTGCATCAAGCACACTGTGAGAACTGTGTTTTCATGACAGGATCAAGAGTTTCCATATACTTGAAAGGAAAGGGTTCCCTAATTATTTATCTATCTATCATATTTCTATACCGCCCGATAGGTACATCTCTAATTACCATAAAGATGGATAAAAAGTAACTCTGGTGAAATAAACTCAGTACTACAAGATGATGGTGAGCAAGAATGAATAACTTGAGGGGAATGTTCACGTTCAGTGTGCGGGGAAAAGCTCTATTTTTAACCCACACCACTGTGAAGAAGTTGCCACATGTGAGCATGAATGAAAATAAATCAAAGTACTCAAGTTCAGTGCACTATAAGGTATTGTGTTTGAGAAGTTTGCAAGATGTGGTGTGCCAATTGCCAAGTTGTAATGAAGCTTAACATAGACTGCAACAAATACTGGCTAGCCTCATTAATTTCTATAAAAGAAAGTAGCACCGTAACATGTAAGAACCCAATAATAATTCTAAGACTGTACTTATGTCTAATGAGGCTGACACTTAAAAAGTGAGGCAATTGAGGGAGAAGAATGCGAGGGAAAGTATCCAAGCTTTACGAAGAAGAAAATAGTGCTGAGCCAAATGTCATCCCCCAATAATTCTTGTCATTTTGACAATAATTATTGGGGTCCCCCTGAAATTTCTCTCCCAAACCCTTAATTTCACGTTGGACTAGTGAAGCACTGTTGCGATGGGAGAAGCACCAGTGCTTCTGAAAAGTTCAACTAATTCAGCTCCACTGATGGCTTGATGGCCTCCTCTTCTGCAGGAAGCCCTCTGTGTGACTCAAAGTCACACAGCTCTCATGGAGATATTTTTGGGTGACACAGAAAGTTTCCAGAGGAAGGGGAGGTCACTGAAATACACACACACACAACCACACACACACACTCAATAGCACAGTGCAGCATTTATTTGGAACTCTTCAGAAGCAGTGGTGCTACATTGGTCTTTCTCCCATTGTAATGGTGCTTCATTAGTTAGAATGTTACCCTCTGTGTATATATGTATGTGTGTGTGTGTATATATATATGTGTGTGTGTGTGTGTGTGTGTGTGTGTGTGTGTGTGTTTATATGTTTCAGGTTCTACCAGAGGTACTCAAAAAGCTCTCTTGAAAGGGAGGGTAAACTTAAAAAGCCTCCAATGATTACTTCTGAGCTCAACCTCAGAAAGGTCTTCCCTCTTCTTCGACATGGTCTCTGGCTTTTCTTTCTTTCTTTCTTTCTTTCTTTCTTTCTTTCTTTCTTTCTTTCTTTCTTTCTTTCTTTCTTTCTTTCTTTCTTTCTCTCTCTCTCTCTCTCTCTCTTTCAGTTCTAGGCTTTGTGCATGCATGGAAGCATTGGGAACTTTCCAAGCTTTCTTGCTCTTAATCTTTTTGGCGAGAACCCCACCACCAACACTATATGCGGCTGCTGCACCCATTCTCATCCCCTCAGTCCTTCATCATCCATACTTCAGTCGACTTCAGTGGAATCCTTTCTGAGCTTCTTTAAGTTAAAAAAAAATTAGCCCTTCAGACGTACCCTTTACTCGATGTGTTCCCTCGACAGTGGGAGTGGCAATGATGACAGCAGTGAGTGGTGTATGTTTGTTTATTTTATTTTATTTTATTTAGCATATTTGTATTCCACCCCAAACTCACATCTTTGGGCAGTTTACAATAAAACAGATTAAAAATAAAGTTAAAACCTTACAACAGTATAAAACAATGATAGATTCTATTAGTCTAATTAAAACCTGGGTGAATAAACGTGTCATACCAGCCCTTTTTAAATAATAACTCCAAGTATGGAAGGACCATACTATGGGCAGCCATGACCAGACAAATGTGGTCATAGCTAAGTCTCATTGAAATTAATGGGGCTTGTTAGTCATGACTGGCTTGTCTCGCTGGTTTCTGTGTTGCATAGTTATCACTAACTTACTTTGGATGCTGCCCATTGTGTAGTTTGGCCCCACTCGTAGACAGATTTATTTGGAAATGAATTCTATTTATTTCAGAGCATTTTGCCTCCACACAAGCATGCTTAGGACTGAAGCCTTTATGTGCTTTTCACCCCGGCCAGAAGTAGCTGTAGCAATTTTGGGGGTCAGAAACCTGAGTTTTAATTCTTAAGTAAATCCCATTCAATTAGTCTGTCTCACGAACAGCCAAGCCCAGGCTTAGACAGCAAAGCCTGAGCTTGTCTGCCTTTGAGAACTGCTGGGATCCACGTGGATCCTGGCGGTGTCTTGGCACCAAGCCCTGCACTGAAGCCCATCTCTTAGCCAAGGTTAAGGGCATGAATGTGCCCTTAACCCAGCTGCTGAGATCTCTGTTAGCATGAGCTACTTTCAGCTCATGCTGACACAGAGACGGGTGCCTAGAGTGCCCATCACTTGAGGGAATCCTCCAGCATGCTGTGCTTGGCGTACAGTGCACTGTGGGATACTCAGAGAAATCCATCCTGTTCCATGCTTCACAGAGCAGTGGAGATCATGTGGTAGCATGCTCCATGCTCCCACCAAGCAAAAAATGATCATCTGGGGGTTGGGGTGTTACAGACCAGGCCTGATCTATATACTAAACATGCTCATTAGCCAGTATATAAAATAGGTCTGGACCATAATGTCACCAACGTGACCTTGTTCTTTTATATTGATAACCACGTTTGATCTGGATTGCAAAGAAGGGAGGAGATCAAACCACTCAAAGATTCAATGGGCTTTATTGAGTATAAAAGATCTAATCTAGCAAGGCAAAAAGCAGAACCCTCTATCAATTTTAGCAACAGTAATTAAACAGAATGTCCTAACCAGTACCAAGATTCACTGTGTGCCTAACTAAATTATGTGTGTGTAATTAAATCTTCCTAGATTCTAATACATTTCAGATACAGGCAGAAAAGAGGGGTGGGTGGGTTTGAGAGAGGCTGGCGGGCATGGTTTTGGGGTGATTAGTGGGGGGGGGGGGAAGGGGGAGGAGAAGGGAGCAGGGAAAAGATGGAGGGGAATCCAAGCAGCATATTTACCCCGGATCCGAGGCTTGAAAGCAGAGGATCACTTCAGTTGAAGGAGTGAGGCGCTGGCGGAGACAGGAGCTGTGCAGTTGCTTCAGATCATAGCTCAGAGCTCCATGGCTGGGGAGCCTGGACTTCTCACTGCGCAATGGAAGTCACAGCCTCTGAGCATGGGCAGAGTTCCTACTTAGCCCCGCGGCTGGGCAGCAAACTCTGGGAACGCGTGTGAGCAGATCTTGTTGTAGGCACAAGAATGCTAACTCTCTGTCTCAAAAAGCCGCATTTTTATAGTGATTTTCTCTTTTATCCTTGAATAGAATCTATTCAAGATCTCCTCTTTTCCTGGATGTCCAAAAGGTGATAACTTGCTGCTACCTTCTGAACAAAATCTTAATTATTCAGGATATCAGCTAGTCCAGTGGTATCTCTGGATCTCATCATCTGTAAACTCTGTGCACTTCAGGAAGGGAGGGAGGGGGACATTGCCCACAGCAAATCTGCATCTAAGATGCTGCAAATTATATCTTGGCAGTCTGGCCCCCAGAAGGTGTTAAGAAGTCAAGAATTAGTAAGGGGATTCAGGATATTCTGTGTGAGACAGTCATTCTTACTTCTTGTGTACTTCTTATCCAGTGTTTTGCTTGTAATTGAAAACAAGATAATATTTTAAAGTATACATGCATGTGCGAGACATTCAATACATGTAGCTAGGCATTATCATCAGTGAGAGAATACTTAAAGCCTACAAGTATTTTCTCAGTATCCATTTGGCTATATTGAACTTCCATGGAGAACAAATACAAGCATTTAACACTGACTTCTTGTAGCAGGAAGGGGGGGGGAGGGAATCAGCCCCCTGGCAGACTCTTCCATAGACATAGTGAGTCAGATGCATTTTGCATATGGATTGTAGCATTCAGCATTCAGACCTGGCTTCATTGTGTTTCCTTGCATATCCATTAACGACACAATGCTGGATTCCCTCCTCCCTTCAGAGCAGGGAGAGCAGACAGTTCACCAGAGTTCAGGTGTGATTTCATTTCTTGATATAAAAATGGAGTCAGACACAGGCCTATATTCCGGGCCTATATTTCACATACTTCTGAGTTGATACCTCTGGTTCTGATAGGTGGACTGTTCATAACAGGGGGGAAGGCAAGGTTTGTGAAGCCTTCTGCCCACCTGACCGCCCAGTAGGTCGTGTGAATGGCCCCACTAACTTTCAAAGTGGCACAATCTGCACTCCCAGCTGCAAGATAAAAGCCAATCTTATTAAACAAATCTGAGATGTTGTACTTCACAGAACTGGGCTGCTTTAGCTATGTGGCACCTTTTATTTGGTGTGCTCCAATTCTATTGTATTGTGTTGCAACAGTCTATACACATGCTGCTATGGCCTTCTGGCTAAAACAAGAGAGTCCTTTCTTCTCCTTATTCCTTTTAACCCTCCTCCCACTATTCCAGAAAAGAAATCTACTAACAACAGGGATCCAAGATATATCATCACAGACCTTTTGACCACCTTTGTGCCATATATTGCCTCTCCAATGACCTAATGCATTGGCAGACCATTTTTCCAGATAATGGGGGTGATTTGGCATGTCTCCCATCTCTTACCGTGTATGGAAAACAAATGATGATGTCTGTCACACTTAGAAGCCACTCTGCACAGCTGGATGCTAGACAAATGTCCTTTCAGGCAAGATGCTCATTGGGGTGGATGCATAAAGCCAAATGTATACCTCCGCCTCATCCAAACCTTGCTCTAATCTTTGGAATACTTTTAGAATTGCTTTCCCTTCATGATGAAAGGCATTGAACTGAATCCCAGCTGCCCAGTTTAATATGACTGGGACTAAATTATCTGTCATACAGGGTTAGCTATAATATGGAAGCACACAAAAGACTCCTGGATAACCTGTTTATTTGGAGTAAGGTTTCATAGGCAACAGCTGACTTTCTTAAATGCCTGGAGTGAGCCTAGAAGGTGGTGGGTGTGTAGACTCATAAAGGAGACGCAGCACACCAGTGGCCAAGTTAATGACAGTACAAAATGAATCCTGATTACTGGGATGTGAATACAATGCACAACCTTTGCATTTTCTGGGACAGAAAGGTGGAATAATGGCAAACAATTACTATTTGTTTTCTTCTTTGTCTTCCTTTTATTATAATACTGAGTGTAGCTGTTTCTATTTTTGAAGACAACAGATAGAACGGAAAATCCCTCTATCATAATGACAAGTGCCTGAGCTTCATTAGAGTCAAGCAACCACCAAAGGTCTCTCTTCTGTTTGTTTCTTAGAAGTCCAGCCACAGGCCTGTTGTTTCATGTTATTTTTTGCCATGCAGCAACACTCTGATCCACTTTGAGAGCTGGCCACATTATTATCTGATAGCAATCTAGGTTCTCCTTTAATGGCATTCAGCCCCTTTTCAATTTCAGTTTAGAACTACCTTTCGTACAGCTGGCATGAAAACCACAAAAGTATATTTTGAACTGAGCATGGAAACAAACATGGTGTTTTCACATTGCTACAATTCTTCCAGATAAGGAAACCTAAGACCATTTAGGAGTCATGTTTGTGCTTTGTATATTCAGTAAAGATAAAGTGTGCCATCAAGTCGATGTTGACTCCTGGCTAGCCCCCGCGTCTGATGTGAGATGCGGGGGTGGGGTGAGCAGGGCCGCCACCATGGCAGGACATGAGCCACTGGCAGTCTGGCTCTGCACCTGTAGAATACAGGAGGGGTTTACCATTGCCTTCTCCCAAGCAGTATGAGATGATGCCTTTCAACATCTTCCTATATTGCTGCTGCCTGATAGAGGTGTTTCCCATAGTCTGGGAGACATACCAGCAGGGATTCAAACTGGCAACCTCTGGCTTGCTATTCAAGTCATTTCCCCAATGCGCCATTGGGTGGCTTGTATATTCAGTAACCTTATGATATCTAGGGACTGGGAGATGGGCAAGTGTGGTCGATCTCTCCCACTGAAGATTGGCGTTGTACCCTTAATCACTGTGGTCACAGTTGCCCCAGACCTTGAATTAAAATAATGATTTGGGTTTGTTGTAGAGCAAGGCACTAACCTGCTATATGTAACATATATTAAACCATACCATTAAACTATTACAATTACTAATACCATTTCAAAATCATGTTTACACATGTAGACAATGATCAAGCAAGCATAAGGTGCCAGGAAAGTCTCCAGCCAGGGCTCCCAACAGCTAGACTCCTAGACGACCACTACTGGGCATCTCTGATAAGCCTTATAGACTGCACTAGGTGCTGTTCAAGAGTGCCACCTATGCTCCAGTACAGCTGACAACACTCAGTCAGCTGATCTCAAGGACCAACCTGGCTCCACCAAATCTTTGAGAGCCTGTTCTTCAAACTGAACAACCTGGTTTTTTGGAGGGGACCTTGTCTGGATATGTCTTTGCTTGCTTGCTTGCTTGCTTGCTTGCTTGCTTGCTTGCTTCCTTCCTCCATGCTGCTGCTTTTAGAACTTGACCCACTGCCTGTCTTGAACTGTTACCTGCTTCTGGACTTCCTAACCCTTGGTTGCTGCTTATGGAATTTGACTCATCTGCCTGAGCTGTGGTCCTTGCCATTAGACCTAGTTGCTTTCCTCTGGCCCCTCAAACCTGACTGCTTGGGGCCAAATGTTTGTCAGATCCTGACACCGAGTCTGTGACAAACAGCAATCTTCAAGAGTTCAGACCACTTGCAAAAGAGATAGAGTGAGGTGTGTTGAGCTCTTTTGCCCAGGCTCCAAAAATATGCATGGCTCTAGGTGTTTCTGCCTCCCAAGGCCCAGTTCATATCTAATAATGCTTAATCCCTCAGGAGCATGTGGGGCTGAGATGATGTGCCCCAGCAGCACTCATGCAAAAGTGCTAAGGGAAATGATGCTTTGTCATGTGGAGGCTGTTCACGTGACTTCTGTGATTTGCATGACTGTGGCAATTTGAAAAAGGTCCTTGAGGCACCTGACATCTCCCAGGGCTGCAGCTGTGGGATGTGTACATGTGCATGTGGAATCTTGCTCCCTGAATACAAATACAAAAATAGGTCCAGACTTTGAAATCCTGAACTTCTAAGAACATAGTGACCAGACAGGTGCCTCTGTGGGAATTCACAAACAATAAAGGTAAAGTGTGCTGTCAAGTCAATAGTGACTCCTGGCGCCCACAGAGCCATGTGGTTTACTTTGGTAGAATACAGGAGGGATTTACCATTGCCATCTCCTGTGCAGTATGGGATGATGCCTTTCAGCATCTTCCTATATTGCTGCTGCCCGATATAGGGATTCGAACTGGAAACCTTCTGCTTGTTAGTCAAGCATTACCCCTAATCATCTAAAATCATAACCACATTGGATTGGTTCAGATGATATCTTCCCCCCAGAAATGTCCTATATCATTAATAAGGGGGATGTGCTAAGAGTGTACCTATCCTGGTATCTTTCCTGAGCAACATATTCCTTCATCATGAGTGTGTGGGGTGGGGGCAGTTCATTTGAAATGGGTTGTGTATATAGTCTCAGAGGGAAGCCAGCAAGGGAAGGAGCCTAGCTGTTGCTCCCTATCTTAGGGTGACCTGACCCTCTCTCTCTGGATTTCTCCCAGTGTTCTTTCCCCTCTGCTCCCTTTTCTTCCCAAGTTCTTGTACCAGCTCCTCCTCCTCCTCCTCCTCCTCCTCCTCCTCCTCCTCCTCCTCCTCCACAGTTTCTTGTACCAGTTCCTCATTCCTGCTCTCCCTGGGTTATCCCCATATCCCCTCTCTCCTGTCCTAGGGCTCTCCCTCTCCTTCCACTGGTCCCTTTACAAGCTCATCTCTCTCCTTCTCTCTCGATTCTCCCCAGCTATCAAGCAGGTTTCCTCCTCCATCTCCTTCTCTGGCTCCTTTCCCTCGTCCTCTGTTGGCTATCCCTGGCTCCCTCTCCACCCACCCACCCCCACTACTCAGTCACTGTTCTCTTCCTGATGCTCTTCCCTTCCCCGCTCTTCCTGCTTCTCTCCCTACTCTTCAACCACTCTTCCCCTTTCATTCCCTGCTTCTGTTAGCAATGAATGTTTACTCAATAGTCATAGCAGAGTAATTAGCTCAGGCATGTGTTAACACCTTTCTTGTCTGTGTCACGTGAGAATCCTCTCATTATCAATTAAGGTCAAGCTTCTTACTTTGTACTCTGTAAAGCCATCTATGTCATTTGATTTTTAAGCCTGTGGTTGTGACTTTAATGGGAAAATGCCTGTTTTATAACCACAGTCAAAGGTTCCACAAGTGGGGTAAAAGGTCCCCTCATAATAAGAGCATCCAAGCCACCCGTGAAAAGTCCTTCTTATGGGTGGGTGGGTGGATAGCTGCCTTGCCACCAACAAAAAGTGTGAAGAGGTACATTTGGGCCAAGGCAGTTCTTCAGATACCATATACGCTAAATCACTGTAAACCGCTTAGAGAGCTCCGGCTATAAAAGCGGTATATAAATGTAAGTGCTATTGCTATGTTCCAACTTGTTTAAGGCTTTAAAAATGAGAACCAACAACTTGGATTGAGCCTGGAAATCTGGCTTATATTTTCTCTAGAATTTCCTGCATAACATACATTGCTTTGTACCTTTGTCCATCAAACACTTTGAAGAGCAAGAAAACTTGTTGAAGTATCTTCTCTAAGGCATACCCATCACTAATCTCATGTGTGGCAGCTCTCGCGAGAGTTCGCAAGCAGCTGCCGGATAGTGATGGGTATGGTGTGGGGCGGGGATGGTGGTGGTAGCCAGCTGGCTGGCTGCCAGGTGGGGTGGTGGTGGCAGCATACAGTACAGTACAGCAGAAGCAGGCGGCAGGGAGGAAGGAGGAGGCAATGGGTGGTCAGGGGGGTAAAGAAGGAAGGTAGCAGGTGGGTGGGCAAAAACTGTGGCGGGTGAGTGGGCAGCAAAGAGGGTGGTGAAGCCTCTCTCTCTGACCCACCTACCGGCCCAAAGGGAAGATGGCTCAGCCACCAGTGGAAGAAGGCGATGGCCGGCCACCGAGCAAAACCAGCAGGCAGGTGGGTGGCGGAGAGGGCGGCACACTCCCTCTCTGGCTCGCCTGCTGGCCAAAAGGAAGGATGCAGCAGCAGTGCTGGGGGTAGGAGCATGTGGGTGAACAACAGTGGCGAGGGGGAACGGCAGCAGCGGCAATGCCTGTGAGGGGGGGAAATGGGGGAGAACTAGAGGCACAGATGCTCTGCGCCCAGCCCAGCTAGTCTTGCCTAATTTACAGAAAGGGTAAGATCTCTCCCTTTTGACACAAATAAACATGAACAAATAAACAACAAAAAAATCAAGGACTAATTGTGGGTCAGGCAGTGTGTGTGTGTGTGTGTGTGTGTGTGTGTGTGTATTTCTGTCTCTGTTCTTCAATAAGTAAAAAGTATCATGCATTGTATTACATAGTTTACAGTGTATTACATTCCCTTGTCGTAGTGCCTAATAAATAATAAAGTATTTTTAAAACCAAGCCTTAAATATCACAAAACTATGTAAAACACTCAGACATGGATAAATCTTGAAACTAAATCAAAAATCCATGATGCAAATAGCTGAGTGATCAGCAGAGGGAGCATTTCATTGCATTGTTGATAGTCATTAATGGAAGCAATACGTTTCACAGTAGCTTTCAGACCATCTCCAAGCAGAGCCTAGCTGCAGACATGGCTTTTAAGAGAAAGCCCCAGTCTGTTGCTTGTCATGGTCTTTGGCATAAAACAGCTCCATTCAAGTAACTATCTTATTCTTGCATGTCTCAAGATGTCTGTCATGTTTGCCTCAACATCTTCCCTGGCAGCCACATCTTCCTATGTTCATTTCATTGACTGCTAGTTCTTGCTGGCAAATGGTCCACCAGGCCTTACACCCTTTGGCAATTGGCATCCTTCACTGCTTAGTTTATTGCCACACCATCAGAAAGGCAGTGAGCTCAGGGGCATAGCTTGGGGAGAGGGGGCCTCTCCCTGGCAGCCCCTCGGAGTGAGGGAGATGATGAAGAAAATACAAAGGGGTGGAGGCAGGGGCCATCAGGAGCTGGGGTGGGGTGGGTTCTTTGAACCCATACACTCAACTATAGCTATACCCCTGACTGAGCCACTGAGGCTCTCCTTACTACCTGCTGCTGCTCCAGTGGCGTGCCACTCAAGTACATTGCAGGCCTCCCCCAAGCTCTGGTCAGATGTATTAGAGGATCTCCAGACCTTCTCATGTGCATGCCACATTCTGATGGCAGAGGAGGTGGAAAATGGCAGGGGTGGGGAGATCAGGACAACAGAGACACAGGTGGAACCACTGAAACCTTTATCGAGTAGCATCAGTGGTAGAACGAGTACTGTAGATGGCATATTTATTTCCAGCTTTCCTGTTCATACAGGACCAGTGTGGCCTTGAAAGCTGGATGACTGATATGCTAACTGGGCAAAGAAGCAACTTTTAAAGTGGTTTTTCTCTTTATATTAAGCAGTTGGCCCTATTCAACTCCAGCACAGCATCCCTCCAGTGGTGGTTGCTGGTATCTATCTTTTATTTCTTTTTAGACTGCGAGCCCTTTAGGGACAAGGAACAATTTTTTCTTTCCGATACTTTCTCAATGTAAAACGTGTTGAAGACTTTTTGTTAACAAGTGGCATACTATATTTTTATTTATTATATAATAATAAGAAGAAGAAGAAGAAGAAGAAGAAGAAAAGAGGCCTTGAAGAATATATCAAGGACAGTGAAGAAGATGCACTTCAAATGGTCAATAACGCGAAACTATTCAACACCAATGAAAGAAAGCAGGCCTACAAGAAAGAACAAGTCAAGAACCGAGCAGAAAAATGGAAAAATAAGCCCCTGCATGGTCAATATTTGCAAAATATAAGTGGAAAACCAGACATCACCAAGACCTGGCAATGGCTTAAGAATGGCAACTTGAAGAAAGAAACAGAGGGTTTAATACTGGCTGCACAAGAACAGGCACTAAGAACAAATGCAATAAGAGCAAAAGTCGAAAAATCCACAACAAACAGCAAGTGCCGCCTTTGTAAAGAAGCAGATGAAACCGTGGACCACCTAATCAGTTGTTGTAAAAAGATAGCACAGACTGACTACAAACAAAGGCATGACAAGGTAGCAGGGATGATACACTGGAACATCTGCAAAAAATACAAGCTATCTGTAGCCAAAAATTGGTGGGACCATAAAATTGAAAAAGTTGAAGAAAATGAAGATGTAAAAATATTATGGGACTTCCGACTACAAACAGACAAACATCTGCCACAAAATACACCAGATATAACTGTAGTGGAGAAGAAAGAAATACAAGTTAAAATAATCGACATAGCAATACCAGGGGATAGCAGAATAGAAAAAGAAATAGAAAAAATCACCAAATACAAAGATCTACAAATTGAAATGGAAAGGCTGTGGCAGAAAAAGACCAAAATAACCCCAGTGGTAATTGGCGCCCTGGGTGCAGTTCCAAAAGACCTTGAAGAGCACCTCAACACTATAGGGGTCACAGAAATCACCATCAGCCAATTACCAAAAGCAGCTTTACTGGGAACATCCTATATTCTGCAACGATATCTATAACAACAGCAACAACATTGACAATAAAATTCTGGCATCCCAGGTCCTTGGGAAGGACTCGATGTCTGGATAAAACAAACCAGTCAATAACACCTATCTGATTGTGTAAACAACAACAACAACAACATAATAGTGCATTGTTCCCCAGCACTACTTCTCTGCATGGAGTGCAGTTGCAACCGTTTACATTCCTGTCTCCCCATCAGTGGTGGCTGGTTTGAGCAGATGGGGCGGGAGGAGGTACAGTAAACAAGCCTCAGTGTAGGCTTGTTCTCATTCCTCTTGCCTCCTCCTGGCTGCCTCATTTTCCCTTGTCTGGCTGTGGCATTAACCCTTTGCATGCAGGCTGGTAATTTGCCCAGTTTCCCAACCCAGCGAACAACCAGTCTCCATGCAAGGGGTAAATGCTGTGGCCAGGTGTGGAAAGGGAGAGTGAGGCCACTGAGAAGGGGGAAGAGCAATGAGAATGAGCCTCACCTGAGGCTTGTTTATCGACACCCTCCACCACCCACCACAAATACAGGCCATCACTGCTTCTCATGCCCTCTTGAGATGCATAGAAACCATTGAAAGACCAACAAATGGCAACCGACAGAGAATTCCTTTGACTGGTCATTCCTGCCTTAGCAAAGAGCTGTATGGACAGCCATCAGGGCAGTAATAAGTATTAGCTATCAGCTGCAATACTTCCTCTTCTTAGATGCTTGGTATGTTTTGGTGAATAAGTGCTGCTAGTTGGGTGCTGCTCTAATCCTCACAGAAAATACTTGCCCCTTACTTGTAGGACTGGATCTCTTTCTCCAGTTACTCTGTGGCCTGGGCTTTGGTACTGCAAAGAAAGAGAGCCATTTGGCTAAAAGTACCAATAGTTAGAGTGCCTGTGTTCACCCACAAAGATGGCTGTATTCACATTAGCCTTCACAGATGCATGTTGGAAACTTACCTGCATTTGCAGATTGATAGACAGCAGGTCTCCCTTTCTGTGCAATGCACACTTACCTAGTATGGAGGAGTCTAGTGCTAGCTCCTGAAGGAGGCTAGTTTTACCAGTACAATTTGCCCATAGTGTGTGGGGTGGACGATGTGGAGGAGTGATGGTGTGATGGACAGGCTCCCTTTCTTTCTTACCTGTGTGGAGTGTTTTGCCCTTGCACCCCCTGTGACAGAGATGGAGCTGAAGCTCCTACTGCAGGGGCATCAAACTGTCGACCCATGAGTCAGATCAGGCCTGTTGAGGTCAACTGACCTAAGCCCCACTGCCTTTTTCTTCCCCCACTCCCTGAAGAAGAGGTGGCACATATACTTATTTCTCTCCAAGCTTCCTTCTTCCCCCACCACCTCTACCGTTGCTGGTATTTCTCTCACTCTCTCCCCACCACTCCATGCGTGGCAGTGGAAGCCATGAGTTGCTTCCTGCTTCCTTCTTCCTTGCTACTGCCACTCTCCTCCCCTCCCCCTCCCCCAGTGGGCTTTTTTCAGTGCATGAATAATGGAATCTACAGATCCCCCTGGATGACAGGATGATTATGTAATGCTGGCATGCTTATGGAAAGTGAAAGGTGAGCATAGTCAAATATACCATGGAGATGTGATTTTAATAAGCTCGGAGAAGTGCTGGGTAGGATTCCATGGTTAGCTAAACTAATGAGGAAAGGAGCTCAAGAGGCATAGGAGTTCCTGAAGAAGGAGTTAAGAAGGTGTTGTAGCAATGGGTTTGGATTGTTCAAACTGCCCCACCCCCCAAACCTTCTGGTAGGCCCTGACTTGGAAAGGGTTTGCTGACCCCTTACCCCTAAAGCTTACCAGAATGGATCAAACAGGATACCCTGTCTCCCTCACAGGTTCTCCAAATACCTGAAACTATACAGTGGACACTTGGGAAATAGTAGTAGAAAATTGTGATTCCTTCAGCCTGGGGCTTGGGAGGCATGTGACTGGGGGGCCTTCTTTCCCCACTGAGCACTCAGGAAACAGTATTAACGACTCAAAAAGCTTTATTGTTACAATGGAATATGAATTGGAGCAAATGGGAAAAAATAGAAAAGGCCTCAGCCTTATCAATACACCCAGGCAACACAGAAAATAAAAACAACATATTAACACAAACTGACTACAAGTACTGTCCCTACAATACCTTTTGTCCTGTGTCCTTGCGGCTGTTATACTCCACAGGTCTCCAAGTGACCTCCACACATCAAGCTGAGCAGGGCCCCAGTGAGCAGACAGAAAGGCACTTTTCCACCATCTCTTCTCTCATTCTCCACACCCAGGGGTGTAGACTTCTCAATTTCCCAGGCGGGGTCACAGGGCATATGGGAGGAGAGATCTTGTGGCGGCAAACATGAATTGTCCCATTTGCTAAGCAGGGTCCACCCTGGTTGCATTTGAATGGGACACTACATGTGAGCACTGTAAGATATTCCCCTTAGGGGATGGGCTGCTTTGGGCAGAGCACTGCATGCAAAGGGCACCACTAGCTTTTCTCCTTGTTAGACTACTTCTAATCAGAGAATGGTAGAGTGCAAGGGTCGTGAGAGGCAGCCATGCCTCCTAAGAACTTGCTGTGCTGCTAAAAAGACAACACAGGACTGACTGTGTTGTTCAACTGACTGATGAACTTGAGCATGAGAGCTTGCAGATGCTATCTGGGAGCCAGGAGTGGGGGGAATTGCCTCCCCAGGAAATCTGGAGGAGGGCTTGAACCCTGCCACCCCCACAAAGTTTACAACCCTGCCCACACCCAACCAACTCTAAACCCTTCTCCCAGACACACAAAAGAAACGAAACCCCTCCTCTAAAAAAGAAAGGGAAAAGCCAGCTGCTCATTTAATTGGTTCCCTATGTGAGACTGTAACCATTACAGGGTTCACTGTGTGGTCTAACTGTGATGTCATCCACCCTAGCAACCAGGCCCAGACTCTGATAACCCCTTGCTCACCACAGGTGTGGTTACAAACAATTCTAATGAAACAGAAACATGAAAGATCTCCAAAAACAGCAGGAACAACAGCAGCAGCAGCAACACACACACCAACAATATAGATTCACAAAATGTTTAGTGATGGGTTGATTTTTTTTTTTTAATGGCAGCAGGTCATGAAGGACAAGTAAAGACAAGTAGCTCAGACTTAGAGGAATGTTGTTGAGAAAACTAAAGCTAAGATTCAGAATGAGCCAAGGCTGGTGAGGGATGCTAAGAACAAGAAAAAGGCTTTTTCAATTATGTTTGAAGAAAGAAGACAGACACCGTAAGCCTGCTGCTCAGTAAGAGTGCTGAAATATTAACAGGTGACAAACAGAAGAGAGAACTGCTCAACTTCTATTTTGCCTCTGTTTTCATCTAAAAGGGGAGTTTAACCTCACAAAAACAGCAGGAATTCTGAAGGGTCAACATCAAAACTGATAAGGACTTGACCAAGAAATGTCTAACTAGTAACTACCTTAAATGGGTTCAAGTTTTCAGGGGCAGATGAATTGCATCCTAAGATACTAAAGAACTTCCTGATATACTCTCAGAACCTCTGCCATATTTGAAAGATCTGGGAGAATGGATGATCTGCCATAAGACTGAAGAAAGGTTAATGTCATCCTAATCTTCAAAAAGGGGAAAATCATATCCAGGAAACTACTAGGGATGTGCGAACCAGTTTGAATTCGAACTGGTTCAAATTCAAACCAGGGTGGTTCGAAGGTTTGAATTCGAACCAAACCAGCCATCAGGTTCGAGCTGCAGGTTCGAATTTGAACCAAACAGGGTGGTTCGATTCAAACTTGTTCAAACTGGTTTGAACCTCCAAAAGTGGGTGGGGTGGTAGCTGGCACCCATGGGTACCTACCACCCAAACCCCGAAGCAATCGGACACTCGTACAATTTTTAATGAATTTTTGAAATTTGTTTTTATTTTTCTCTCATAGGGTATAATGGGACACAAACCAGCCCATTATTCCCTATTATGAAGCAGCCATGGGTGTCAACAACCACCCAAACCCCAAAGCAATCGGACACTCTTGCGATTTTTTATGAATATTTGAAATATTTTTAATTATTTTTCTCATAGGGTATAATGGAACCCGAACCAACCAATTATCCCCTATTGTGGAGCACCTAGGGGCAAAAAAGTGGGGTGGGTGGTAGGCACTCAGGGGTCTTACATGCTACCCATATTAGTAACCCATGGGGGTGATTGGCACCCTCTGTGCACTAGACCACCACACACTCTGGGCCACCCCAGCACCCCCCAAGTGGCTTTAAGGTTTTTCTCCATAGGTAAGAATGGAGGTTTCAGCAACCTCATAATTGCACTTGGGGGGGGTTGCTGAGCAAACCAGTTCGAACTGGTTTGAAATGGTTTGAATGCGAACCAAACCAGGGGGAGGTTCGAGCAAAACCAAAACCGAACCACCCCCTCCTGGTTCGAACCTGGTTTGAATTCAAACCAAACCGGGCAAACCGGTTTTGTGCACATCCCTAGAAACTACAGTCCAGCCTGATTTTGGTACCAGGGAAGATACTTTATAATTAATAAATACATTGTAATTATAAATACATTACAATACATTATAAAGCAGCATCTGTAAACATCTTGATAACAATGCAGTGTTTAATAGAAGTTGGCGTGGATTTATCAAGAATGAACTGTCCCAAGTTAATCTTCTCTCTCTCTCTTTTTAAACGGGTCATAACTTATTAGTTTAGTAGATAGTAGGACTGCTGTGGTGGTAATGACTTTTCTTGGTTTTAACAAAGCATTTTACCATGTTCCCCATGATATTTTGGTTACCAAATTGATCAAATGAAGACTAGATGTTTATTCCCCCAGTTAGATTTACAACTGATTGGAAAACTCTATACAAAGAGTCCTCATCAGTGATTCCTATCATCCCAGGGTGGGGGAAATTTTCAAGTGGGGTACCTTTGGACTCTATCCTGTACTCCGTACTCTGCAGCAATTTTAATAACTGTTGATATGATGATAAAACCAAGGGGTGGAGGGAATCCTCATCAAATTTGATATCATGATAGGATGGGAGTTGTAGTCCATCATCAGAGGAACCAAGGTTGAGAATCCCTGCCTTGAGGTGTTCCTGAGTGAAGTTTGCTGAGCTATTTGTCATAGCTGAAGTCCTTTGGCCATGTGTTAAGTTTCTCACATGTCAATGTAGAAAAGGTGACATCTGAAGGTAGGCTTTGAGTATCATCAACAAGCTTTTCACATGGCAATTATTATCACATATGCATAGCGTTAAACCACATGTGATGTGGGTGATTCATGATTGGAGTGTCTAACTGGGTTTTCGTTTTCTTTCTTTTTGCTTGAAAGTAGCAGCAGGGGGCTCTGGCTTTTATCACAGTAGCAACACTGGAGCTGGTGGCGGTTTAACACCTCTTCCCCGTTCATGCTGTTTTCTCATCTAAATCTTTCCCCAGCTGCTGTTTTCCCTGCTGGGGAAAAAATACAAGTCAGAAAACAACACAAGGGGGGAAGGGTTAGACATCCCTTGCCCAGCTACAACCCAGTTCTGGGATAGGAGGGCTCGGCTGCTTTTATAAATACATCAGGTCCAGTCACAGATCTCCTGCATAAAGTCCAATCCAGAATCATCTTATTTCATTTTCTATATAAACTGCTTTGAGCTTTTTGTTTGTTTGTTTGTTTGTTTGTTTGTTTAAAAGCTGTATATAGATATTAATAGTAGCAGTAGTAATACATAGTTTGGTTCTCTGTGCAGTGTTCACTGATGACTTCTGATTTTTACATCTGCATTACAGCTGAAATGGGGAAATTTTCAAGTGACTAGCCTATCTTCACTAAGCAAACACAAAAGCTGGCTACAGCACATGTCTGCACCCAGGCATCCTGGTCATAAATAGAATCAGTTTAATATCGCTGGGGATGCTGTTGTAACAAGTTCTGCTCTAAGCACTTCCCCAAGTATGCGGATCAAGTATGGTAGGCCTCAAAGTCAAGGGCTTGATCTGGACTATTCAGAAAAAGTATCCTGTGGAAATGTCTTTGAGATCCAGTGCGCACACCAGTTTCTCTGATATTTTTGTAATCTTTCAGCTTGCCATAAGGTAGCTGGCCTAACATTAATTCACCCTTGGGCAACTGCTTCAGGTGAAAGGATGAATTGAAAATACATTGCACACATGTATGCCATTATTGCTTGGGCTATACTTAAGTAGATAAATAGAGCCTCCCAAGAATAAAATTTGCTGGGGGGAGGGCGGGATCTCTTCTTTTTCTTTGAACAATAAAATGTTTGCCAGCTCAAACAAATCATACAATATTTTGTGAAGAAACTTGTTTAAAACAGGATTAGAGAGAGGATGGAAGGAAAGCTGGTCTTGTGGTAGCAAGCATGAATGGTCCCCTTTGCTAAGCAGGGTCCACCCTGGCTACATTTGAATGGGAGACTATGGGGCGCTTCTCACGATCAGCAAAAATCGGGCTAGCAGAGGCTAGCCCGATTTTTGGTGACTGTAAGAACCACTGGGCTCGCAGCTGAGACCGGTGGTTCTTGAGCGGGTAACCCGCTCAAGAACCCCTGCTAAAAAGCAGGTTTGCGGAGTGAGCACTCCTGCAAACCTGCTTTTTGCAACCGTGAGTAGCCGTGGCGCACCTTCGCGGTGCACCTACTCATGAGTAGGCCCCCGGCCGGGGGTCTCCTCAGTATGTCCTGCGCTCTCGCTCAGGGCATACTGGGGCTTGTGGGGGCCACGCAGCCCCCGCTCCCCCCGCTGGCTCTGTCACAGAGCCGGCCGCCCAGGGCTCCCTGCCCGCTCCCTCCACTTCACGTGTGCAAATATCACACTGTCAGTACAATAGTCATATTGATGGCCAGTAGTACTACTGTAAATTAAAAGTAATTGGTGCTGGTTTGACTATACCTTGTTTTCTGCTACCTTGTAGGATGCTTGCCTTCTCTGGTGTTGATGCTGAATGTTTGCATTTATTTATCACAGTATACTTAGGTCCGTAGCCAGCCGAAACAGGGTTTTTTTTGTGGGGGGCACAAAAATAGAAGGGGCAGCTGTTACCACCTTAGTTGTTCTCCATTACATTATCAGATAGCGGTTTAAATTTTATTTGTAAAAAGTTTAGGAAGGGAAGGGAAAAAAATAGTGGTGGGGTTGGGCTGGGCTGAGCTGGGCCCATCCTAGCCTTCCTCCTTGGCTACAGGTTGCACCAATACAAAGGAGTGATGCACTCACTGTTTCTGCATGACTCTACCCTGCCAGTGCTGCTTTCAAAGGCAAGGAAGTTCCAAGCCTTCTAACAAATGTGTCATCACACTTTTGATGGTACTCCTATTGGGATGATGGGAGCACTGTTGCAAGTGCAATCATGCACTTCTTAGTAGGCACGAAGCCTCCCCACCTTTGGAAGCAGCGCCAGCAGATTTTTAACTGCCATGGAAGCAGCAAGCATCTCTCTCCCTTGGATTGTTGGCTCACTGCCCAGAATGTAAGCCACTGTTCTCTACAGTCCATGTGGCACAATGCATGAGGGTTTATGATGCAGTACAAATTCACGGTTTAAGGTGAAGGGTTGTAGTTTAATGGTAAAGCACATGCTTTGGATTCAAGTTTCCAGGTTCAGTGCCTGACAAAACCCTCTTCCTGAGGTCCTGGAAAGCTGCTGCTAGACAGTACTGAGTTAGATGGCTCTCATTCTGTTTCAAGTCAGCTTTGTATGTGCAGTATGTGGTAGTGTGAGTCACTTCAGTTCACTCTGTTGTCCTTTTAATGAAATCAAATGTATCCTCTTCAAAAAGAAATCAAAGAGGTGGGATCTTTAAATGCTTCATCCTTCAGTTGCAAAATACAGGTTGAGAATGGAGGCGGAAAGCCAACATGTGGTGGAATATAAATCAACAAAAGAGTGTAGAGCTCCTGAATCTACAGAGTTAACATTTCTTGCTTTGATTGAGAACTTCAACAGCCTGACTGTTTAAAATCCTCAGCTCTCTAGAGTAACTGGCTGTACAATTCTATTGCAGTTTCTTGACATAAGACATATGAGGTCCATCAGGAGAAGGAAATTTTCTTGGACAGCTTTGATAACTACCCAAAGAGTGGGAGGGAAAAGAAGATAAAACTAGCCATTAACTGCCCCATTGGGATTGCAATCCTGCTTGGTGTTTTCCTACTTACTTCAGATTTACTATATCAGGTAGGAATGTGCACAAATTGATTTTTTAAAAATTCGATTCTTGTCCAGATCAAATCACCCCTGATTTGTTTTGTATCCAAATCTACCCCGCCCCATCAACCCAGATTCTATTTGTATTTGATTTGATTTGGATTCAGATTGATTCAGACCACTTAACAATGTCCTAGGGGCACCAAAATTGGGTGGTTGATAGGTTCCCATGGGTGCCACCTACCACCCAAATTTCAAGGTGGTGGGGCACTTGGCTAGTTTTTAATATGTTTTTTTTAAATTTTTACTCATTTTGTATATTTCTGCCATAGGAAATAATGGGGATTCTAAGTTGCCCTATCCTAACCCTAACATGGACCTCCAGCTTTCTTTCTTTTTTTAAGGCTAAGCTCTAGCCCTTGTAGAAGTGGAATTATGGAGCAAAAAGTGCAGTCATTATTTTTCAAGTGTTTGGATTCTTTGATGTATAATAACTTTTCCTCAATGAATCCCTATGAGGATTCATTGCACACCTTCATTGCTTCTGTTCATTTTGACTGTCATTGGACGTTGCCAACTGTCAACTGCCATGTGTCAACTACACCCCCCCCCCAATAAAAAGCACATGGGGTACTTTATATTTTAGAATTTTTTTAGGTGTTTAGACTCTTTGATGTGTAATGAATTCTCATAGGGATTCATTATGACTTCCAGGGCACTAGAAAAAGAGTTGTGTGCCTTTTTTCACAGTAAAAAAGATGCATGGGTTGAAACATGAAATGACAACTATCTACACACTAATTGCATGTGAATGGTGTATACCAGGGCTGCAACTTCAACCCTCCTGTAGGCCTACAACTCCTATAATCCCTGGCTACTGACCACTGTGCCTGGGAATTATGGGAGTTGTAGTCCAAGAACAGCTGGGGGTGGGGAAGTTGAGCAGGCCTGGTGTATACATAAAGGATATCAAAGAAGTCTGAGAAAAACAGGTTGTTTATCTTTAACAGATGATCCTTGAGTGATCCTAGGTTTTCACACCACTGGGACATGTGCCTGCGCAGGAACACATTCAGGAAGATTCTAAAAGCTTTGTGCAGCGCTCCTGAATCCGCTCACAGTGTGCATACGCCCTTCAGAAGGGTGGGCAGAGCGCCACTGTCCTCTGTTCCTGGATGACTGAAAGACTTGAGCGACCATCGTGAGAGGAACTGGAGAAGGTAAGTGAGAGAACAGGTAAGAAATAAATAGATGTTGCCCAGAGCACGACCTCCAAGAAAGTGGGGAGGTAGTGTGGGATGTGTGAATACCTAGGATCACTCAAGGATCATCTACTACAGGTATGCAACCTCTTTATCCTTGATGTGATCCCAGTGTATTCACACCACTGGGCGATTAGCAAGCTCCTACAGGAGGAGGGTTTCTTGGACTTACCTCATGTGCCGTTAGGACCGAACTTCCTTCAAGACAGCCCTCCCAAAATGTGCATCCTTGGAGGACTGAAGGTCCAGCACATAGTGTATAATGAAGGGGTGGTCTGAAGACCAGGTGGCAGCTCTCTGGATCTCGGTCATGGAGACGCCTGATAAACTGGCAGCTGAGCAAGCTAATGCTCTATTAGAGTGGGCCCTGACACTCTTTGGCGAGTCTTTGCCTTGAGACTTGTAAGCCTCCACTACAGCTTGAATAATCCAGTATGACAAGACTTGGTGAGTGATTCTCATGAACTTTTTGTCCTTCTTGTAGGATATGAAGAGTCTGTTACCCTTATGAAAAGGACAAGCCCTGTCCAGGTAAAAAGCCAGCACCCTGTGAACATCCAGGATGTGAAGTGATTGCTCCAAATCAGACTGCTTCACAAAAGAATGCTGGCCACAAAAGAACACTGGCAGGATTATTTCTTAATTGATGTGAAAACTGGTGTTTATTTTAGGAATAAAGGACAAATCCATACAAATGACTACTTTGTCTTTGTGAAATCTGACATAAGGAGAGTCAGACCTAAGAGCACACATTTCCCCCACCCTTCTGGCTGAGGTGGTGGCTATGACAAAAATTGAAGAGGAACAGAAGCCGTAAGTTTGAATGGACTGTTCATTAGTTCTGCTAGGAACAGAGAAAGAGACCACTGTAGTGTTGGGGCCTGCACGTGTGGACATAGGTTCTCCAGACCCTTGAGAAAATTTTTGGAGAGGGGGTGGGGAAAAACAGTAGAGTTATCCATGCCCATATGACAACTGCAGATGGCAGCAAGATGGAACTTGATAGATGGGTTGGAAAGACCAGCCAATTTTAGGCTAGACAAATATTTCAACAAATATTTCAACACATGGGGGCTTTCCAGACTAGCTGCTGGAAGAGCAGCAAAATGCCTCCATTCAGGCAAGTCACATTACATAACAACATAAGAACATAAGAACAGCCCTGCTGGATCAGGCTCAAGACCCATCTAGTCCAACATCCTGTTTCACACAGTGGCCCACCAGATGCCACTGGAAGCCTTCAGGCAGGAGTTGAGGGCATGCCCTCCCTCCTGCTGTTACTCCCCTGCAACTGGTACACAGAGGCATCCTGCTTTTGAGGCTGGAGGTGGCCTATAGCCCTCCGACTAGCAGCCATTGATAGACCTCTCCTGGAAAGTTATTGAAACCCTTCTTAAAGCCATCCAGGTTGCTGGCTTTCTCTACATCTTTCGGCAGAGAATTCCACAAGTTGATTATGCGTTGTGTGAAAAAGTACTTCCATTTGTTGGTCCTAGATTTCCCGGCAATCAATTTCATGGGATGACCCCTGGTTCTAGTGTTATGTGAGAGGGAGAAGAATTTCTCTCTATTCACTTTCTCCACACCATGCATGATTTTATAGACCTCTATCATGTCTCCCCGCAGTCGTCAGCAGGGGGAGCAGTCTTGCAGCAACTAACAACTCAAAAAACCAGCAACTTTTTCACTCCATATGTACGACGCCCTTGCTCTATATCGCGATTAAATTCACAAGAAGACATGGACAGCAGGTCTAGGACAGCTGGTGGGGATTGGGACCTGCCTCTGGAAAGTCTCAGTACAGTAGGATACCACACTTGACGTGGCCAGTCTGAGGTGATTAGAATGAAATCCATCCCCTGGTGGAAGATCCTGTTGAGGACATGCAGGATCAAGGGAAGGGGTGGAAATAGATAATACAGGGTCTTGTTCCACAGAATAAGGAAGGCGTCTCCCATAGAGTTCTCTCCTATCACTGCCCTCGAACAGAACAGATTGCATCTCACATTCTCCTATGATGTGAATAAGTCCACTCACAGAAACCCCCATGTGCAGAAGATGGGGAACAGGTAGGTCATGGACACGCTCCATTTTTTTTTTTAACATATTTTTATACCGCCCAAAACTTACGTCTCTGGGTGGTTTACAACAAGATAAAAACAACACTAAAACATTAGTTAAAAACAAAAACAAGAAATTTAAAACACAATTTTTTTTAAAAAAGCAATATTCTAAAACAACATTAAAACAATAAACAGTATCAGTTAAAAGCCTGGGTGTTTATTTTAGTGAGTATCCAAATGATGCAGTGTGCAGCTCAATAAATCAGCCTCCACATTGTCGACCCCTTTGATGTGGATAGCCATGGGGTGAATCCTGTGCTGGATGCACCACTCCTACAGTCTCAATGCCAAGCCACATAGGGGGCATGAAATGGTACCCCCTAATTGTTCACATATGCGATGGTCATTCTGTTGTCCATTATGAGTTGGACTACTTTGCCCTGTAAAATTGGCCTGAAGGCCTTCAGACCCAGGAAGCACCTCAACAGCTCTAACACATTTATGTGGAGTTGCTTCTGAGTGCTGGTCCAAGACTCGTTCACTTTGTAGGTTAGGCAATGGGTTCCCCAACCCTCACTGGAAGCATCTGAAGTCACAATTATCTACGGAAAATATGTTGGAAGGGAATCAGGTTTCCCCAAAAGGACCACCACAGGAAAGAGTTTCAAACAGCTTGTGGTATGTGCGTAAGCTGCTTTGGGCATCTGTAAGGGAGATTGAAATTCCTCAAAAACCAAAGTTGAAGAGGACGCAGGAGTAGTTTCGCATGGGCAACCACACTGGTACAAAAGGCCATGAGGCCCAGTAGGATTTGTACCTGGTGCACAGTTCTCGTAGAGGATGAAAGAGCCAAGTTTATGTGATGCAGCAGCTTGAGCATCCGCTACTCTGGAAGGAAAACCCTCTGATTGGTTGCATCCAACAAGGTGCAAAGAGGCACCTCAGCAAAGAGGCATCTTTTAACGTGGTGATTATCTTTATTTAGTAGGGGTAGAGTAACTGGCCCTATCCACCCCCAGCACAGTAGCTCCTGTGACTGTTGCTAGTGTCTATTTTATGTTTATTTTTAGATTGTGAGCCCTTTGGGGACAGGGATCCATCTTATTTCTCTATGTAAATCACTCTGAGCCATTTTTGGAAGGGTGGTATAGAAATCAAATAAATAAATAAATAAATAAATAAATAAATAAATAAATAAAAATAAAAGAATGGACTTTGAAGGAGTCATCTTTGACTTTTTGTAATTCACATAGATACCCAGGGTCTTTAAATCCTGCTCCAGTTTGTACTTGGACAGAGCTGTCAAAAGCCAGTCGTCCAAGTACGGGAATACCTCCAGACCAAGGTGACGGGGATGAGCTATCACCACAGCCATAACTTTGGCAAACATCTTGGCTGCAGTGGAGAGCCCAAAGGGGAGGACTTTGTATTGACAGACTTGAAGGCCTACCATAAAACAAAGGTACTTTCTGTGCTTCAGATGGATTTGGGCATGAAAGTAAGCATCCTTTAAATTGATGGTGATAAACCATCTGTCTCCCACCAGTAGCTAAATTATGGATGCAATGGAGATCATGCAGAATTTGGTGGTCTGCATAAATTTGTTGACTGTCCGGAGGGTGAATTCCTTCAGCACTTGGAAATATCTGGAATAGAACCAGCCCCCCTGGAGAGTTGGTGGAACAGGTTCTATCACATTTCTTTCCAGATGTGGCACCAGGCACCACCTCCACTTGGAGAGCAGGGTTAGGAGCAGTGGATCTTATACCCATGAACCAGGGAAGGGTGTGAAATTGTATGGCATAGTGCAATTGGACTATGGAAAGCACCCATTCTTCCACAGTTATGAGTCTCCAATTGTCCAGATGTTCCAAAATCATGAGTACTTGGGTAGGAGCATCCAAGTTATCAAAGATTCTGTTTTGAGCTCTTGCCCTTTTTGGGGCTGAGTATTGAACTTTCCCCTGGGCTGGTAGGGTTTAGAAGGGGGGCTTGAAGTTTTCTTAAAATCACACTTGTCCGTGGGTTTGTATTGAGATTTATACTTCCCATAGGCGGTGCCAGGGGCATAGGATGATCTGGGCTTAGATTGGCAGCCTGTTTGAGTAGTCAAGACCACAAACAACTTCACAGTCAGCTTTGATTTTTTCAGTTTCTCTAAGGTATCATCAGTCTCAGTGCTGAAGACACCCTCACCCTCAAAGGGAAGGTCCTCTATTTTCTCCCTGGTTTCATATTGCAAAGTGGAGGAGCAAAGCTAGGCATGACGCTGCAAAGCTATCGAACCCACCATACGTTTTTACTCACAGTCCATCAGATGGTGAGCTGTGCTAATCTGCTGCCTGGTGATATCAGTGGATTTACTCTGGAGCTCTTTGGCTTTAGCTGGCTTGTCTTCTGGCCTCATCTCGGCAAGTTCCTCCCACAAGGAGTGCTGATAGTGTGATATGCACATAGTGTAATTAGCAGTGTGCATTGCTAATGTGGTGGTGGAATAGAAACATCTCCCAAGGGCTTACAAGTTTCCTTATCAATTGAGGCTGTATGTTGCCTGCCAGAACGAGAAGAGGAATAGTAGTTTACTAACAGCAAATTGGGTTGCAGGTGTTTAAAGAACTATTTGCAGCCCTCTTCCTGGACTGTATACATATTTTCAAGCCACCTTGACGTAGGGGCCATAGCAGACAGCTTCTTTCAGGCTTGTTTGGAAGCTTGTAAAAGCACCAATAGCATAGGTAAGGCAGTGGATTGGGAAGTCTATGCAGTTTGCAAAAACGTATATACAGGATCCTCAATGTTCTCAGTGACCTGTTTGAGGCTGAGGCCTAAAGTTTTGGCCATATCAGAGACCAAGATATGATGGTTCTTATGTTCCTCTTTGGGTGAATTAGAGGACTTTTAAAGTACCTCATCATCCAGGGACGGTTCCGACGGGTCCGCAGTAGTCTGAGGGTCGGTGTCTGAATCAGGTGCCTGGTCCTCAGGGATAGGGGATGGGGCCCCAGTCAATGGGGTACCCCTTGGGGTACCATCAGAAGGTATTGGAGCTGGGCTTTGTGGTTCAGCTGGCAAAACAGGTTGTACTGGAAGCATTATTGGTGCCACTGAAGGTGGATGCAACAGAGTGGTCGGGTTAGGGGGAGACTCTGGGTCAACTGAGATGAAGCAGAGTGCATAGGACTATATGAGTGTACACTCCAGGGCTTCTCAGTCTTCCATTTGATTAAATTATGTCTTTTGTCCTCCATTAGGCATCCTTGAGTGACAGGAGAAAAAGATAGTGTCCTTGGAACCTCAATGACATAATCCGTATCACTGAGGTCAATAATACTGGGACATGAGGGAGAAAGGGGATAGACACCCTGGGACAGAGCCATATTTGCCTTTGAAGGCAGAGAGAAAATGTTACATGGAGGGACTTCAGTTGTCACCATCACTGAGCGGCTTGTCATCTGGGAGTCAAGGGTCGGCATCCTCTCCTGTCATTACTCTTTGATAAGTACAATTTTCAGTTTTGGTATCATAAACTTCAGTACTGCGGGCAGCAATGCGTTTCCCTAGACCAACATGTTTGATATTGGTACTTTCAGCAGCTGCGAGGGAGTCAACATTGGCAGACAGAGTTGTTACTGTTGACGTCAAAGACGCGGCTGGCTTTGATAATGGAATGGCTGACGAGCTCGACATCAAGAGCTTAGGCTTTAATTCCATATTTAAAAGGTTGTCTTTTAACTTCAAATGTCTAATTTTTCAAGTTTGCTTAGAAAACTCTTGACCGACTCTACTGTTCTCTGTATTATGATCTTCTTCTAGACAGATAAGGAATGATGATCTGAGGAGGGGAAAGTGGTGTTACTGTTCCCGCACCTGTTAAACGTATTTTTCCCCCTGGTCATCAAAACCGCTTGATAAACAAAGAAAGAAACGATAGTCTCTCAAATGAAAACAGTCAAATAACTTTCTCTCACTTATCCGAATGGCTGAGGGGGCGAACCCCAGTCAAAGCAGAAGAACCTTCTGAAGCATCCGTAATAGTTGGCGATTGGAAAGGAACTGAGAGTGGTGCTCCGCCCGCCCTTCTGACGGATGCATGAGCACCGTGGGCGGAGTCAGGAGCGCCGTGTGAAGTTTTTAGAATCTTCCCAAACAGGCTCCTGCACAGGGGTGTATCCAGTGGTGTGAATACACTGGGACCACATCAAGGATCTTCTAGGTATATGTATCATTGTCAGTACTGTAACAAACCAAAGAACTAAATTGAGGCAAAGCCCATGGAAAAATACGATGGGGCACAACTTGGCATTACAGTCGTGCCTTTTACATCTGACAAGGGCAAAGCAAAGGTTTTGTTTTTTAAAGCATGTTCAATGTAACTTTTTAGTATATACTGGAGCTTGACAGAGCCTGAGGCAATTTGTGTATGGAGTCAGTGAAGACTCAGAGAGGAAGAGCAAGTGCCAGGTTGACAAATTCCCGAGGGGAGCCATCTTAGCCTGTTGAAACAAACACACACAGCAAAGAGTCCTGTCACACCTTAAAGACAGACAGATTTATTATGGCATAAGATGGCTCTAGACCACAAAAGTAATTGCACATTGTGCAATTACAATTGTTCTGAAGATAATTAGAATGAGGGCAATACTTGGAGCCCTCATTTGAAGGGATTGCTAAGGGGGGAAGTGGGGGGAGGGGTGTAGCTATTTTTTTTTTTTAATGACTGCTGGCTCTCAGGAGTGCTGCTGACAAGTTTCACATCTTCCCTACCACCACAATCACTAAATTACACCCAGTTTTACTGCCTGCAATGGGAAGATGAAATATGGTTGAGTGAGGGTGGGGGGACTTAACACAGCCCTAGACAACAAAATATTCTCTAAGACTCTATAGTTGGCAGTAAATAATGTAGAGGGTGTACCACATTATTGGAGATGGAGGCCGTAGCTCAGTGGTAGAGCATCTACTTTGCATGTAGAAGTTCCCAGGTTCAGTCCCTGCCACTTGCAGGGAGGGCTGGGAAGGACCTGCCCCAATTCTTGGAGAAGCTGGTACCAGTCAGTATAGACAATTCCGAGCTAGATGGACCAATGCTGACTTGGTAGAAGTCAGCTTCCTATGTTGCCACACAAAACCAGGAGTCAGAACATCTGCTGTCAAGTTATGCCAAAGGTATTGTCAAGGAATGCAGCCTTGTGAAGGCTTTTCTTAATCAAGGAAGTATTAGTTCATGAACATACCTGTGCTGGGTGTGATGCATTATTAACGGATGGCACTATTTAGAAAAACAAGTGATCTGGATGATCTCCTGATCCAATAAGGTGCCTCTGCAACAACAAGAACAACAACAAAACCATCCCAGAGCAACGTTTCTGCAGACAGATAATTCTCCAACAATAATTCTTCACACCATTTTGACCAGTTATCAGTCTCCCCCCCCCCCCAATATTTGGGCACAGCAAGTGAGTCTGGGAACTGACCAAAAGCGAAACTTAGAACACTTGGCTGACTATATTTTCTTCGCTTAAAAATAGGAGTCAAAGATAGAAATGGACCATTAGATTAGGCACAGTAGCACTGATTCAGGCAGGGGCAGAAGACTCCAGATCTCAAAGGCCACTGTGCCTTAGCTCCTGGCACATCAGAGTAACAAAGGGGAAAGGAGCAAAAAACCCTCCCTCCCCCATTCTGCTGCCATGACCAGTAAGTAAAGGGAGAGGAAGAGTGTATGAATATGAATATTTATATACAGCTTTTCAACAAAAGTCCCAAAGCATTTTACATAGATATGAATAATACATAAATACTTAAATAAAGTGATTCCCTGCCCCCAAAGGGCTCACAATCTAAACAAGAAATATAAGACAGACAACAGCAGCAGCCACTGGAAGGATGCTGTTCTGGGGTGGAGAGGGCTAGTTGCTCTCCCCCTGCTTAAATAAAGAGAATCACCACTTTTTATCTTCTTCTTCTTCCTCCTCCTCCTCCTCCTTCCTTCCTTCCTTCCTTCACCCACCCTCAACCAGAGAAAATGTGCCCCATGCTATCTTCTGGTTTTGTGTTTATTCTTTTTGTTGTCATTTTTCTTCTTTCTCTTCCCCCCTCCCTTTATCTCTAGTCTTGCTCTTCTGGGCTAGTGCTTCATTCCAACCACAGTGTTACTTTATTTCTCCATTTTATGTTCCTCGGATGCTCTCCACTGGGCTACCATGTTCACTTTCTTGGATTTCTGTAGAGGTTTATACTTCTCTATAACATCTAATATGATTTGGAAGGGGAGAGGCATGATGTTAAGCTCTGTCTGCAGTGATTTTTTCAGTGTTCAGATGGCAGTGGAGGAAACCATTGCAGCTTAATTGTGTTAGAACTTGCCTTGTGCAAAATAATTAAGGTTACACTGAGGCATGTTGGACAGAGAAGCAAATAAAGGCTCTCCATCTGAAAATACAAAAAGCATCAGTGTGTCAAATCTTTCTCCAACCCTAACTGGAACTTGTGTATTCCTTAAGGCAGGGAATGTTAGTGAAGAAAAACATGCCTGCTTTAGCAAAGTTGAGTTTTAGAAAACATTGTAAATACAGAGTCAGCAGAATCCAAATGTTATCTAATAGGTGGAGGGCTGCACTTTGTTCCTCCATGGACAGTCTTGTCTCTCTTGGTTGTGGAAAGTCTGAATGGCTTATTTTTAGCCATCTCTTCCTCCAGTTTTTGATTCTTCCCTGGGCGCTTTCCAGATTAGCCTCTTAAAAGTAGCTAAAAGCCTCATTCAGGCAAATTGCAGTCAAAACATAAAACCTGCAGGGGGAGCAGTCTCATGAAAACTAACAACCCGGAAAAACGACACCTTTTTTATGCTGGATAAACGACATCATAGCACTAAATCGCAGTGATTAAATTCAAAGCAAGGCATTGGATATATGAATGGGACTCTGCGGTCAGCATCAGGACTGCAGTGTCACAACATGGGAGGTGTGGAAGCACAGTTCAGAGATATGTCCTGACCCCGTTTTAGGGTCTAATCTGAAAAGCGCCCTGGTGTGGCTGAATTCATAGTAGTTCAGAAACAGGCCAGTCACATTGATTCATTAAATTGTTGTGTGTTGCCTTGCCAAACTTCCCGAGCAATCAAAACATTGTATTTATACAAAAAATATTCATAAAATTCAAATTGGTATAAAGAAGTATAATCTGGCTAGCTTAAAATTATTACAGTTGAATCCCAGGAAATGCTTCTGATATCGAATGGAAAATGGATTACATTATTTAATCAGCTGCAGCAAAATTTGCCAGTACTTTGAACCAGAAGAACTATGATTTAAACATTACTTTCATTGTACTGCTCAGAATATTTCAAGTAAACTTCTGGTTTGAAAAGTGACTTTATAAAAATAGCTTCTTCAAACTAAGCAGATATGCTTCCAGAGTGATTTAGTGAAAAACTAAAAATTTTCAGCCTGCCAGCTCTGCTGAAACACCACAGTTTATTTCCAAGTTGTGCAACATCAACAGAACTGTCGCATTCCAATTACAAAGCACTTATGCAAACTCAGACACTTCTTCAGCTAAGACCTCATTCTCACTTTTGAAGGAAAAGTTGTAACCAACGTGAGGCCCAAAGAACAATTTGTTCCAGGAAGTGGTGCGAATAGCAAACATGAGACAGAAAAGTAAAGACGTTGAATTCTTACACTAAATCTCTACAGCACTGACATGAATTACATGATGAAATAATAAATAGTGGTCCATATGCACTGCTAAGCTAGGGTTGTCAACTGAACAAAAATAACATATTTCTCCAGCTTTTTGCATTTTTTTTCCTCAGGCAGGCTGCAAAGTTTAATCTCAGGCCATTCAGCAGCTGTTGCTAGGCTCTGCTCCTTTCCCACGAGGCTCTGTCCAAGGATCAGATTTTTCAAGGATTAGCAATCTTGTGACACCATTAGGCCCCACCTTCTGACATCATCAGGCTGTGCCCCAGAAACCTCAAGATTTTGGAGGCATCCAGCCTGGCAATCCTAAACTGACAAGCAATAAATGAGGATAGCCCAGTTCAAAAAGTTACTATCATTCTCCACTTGCACAGACAGTGGTATCACTGTCAGCTAGCTACACATACCTCTATAGGTATCTGCAGAGCTGCAGCACTGCAATACCTGCATTGGGTTAACCAGGTCTTTCCTTAATCTGCAATCATTGCTCAGCTATGGTGGCTATTGCGGGAAAACTCCTCTGTTCTCTGTGGCTGCTGTAAAGATGTGCACTGTGCACCCTCACACAGGACACATGGTTTTTCCTATAAAATGATAAAGAAGTGAAAAGAGAGTGTGAAGGCAGAGATGAGTTTAATGGGGGCGGGCAACCAAGCACAGGATGCACTTTTAGGTACTGAATATTTTTACTTTAAGTTGAATTTTACTTTTACTTTAAGTTGAATGTTTAGATAACAGGGTGGAGAAAAGGAGAGGCAGCACCAGTAAGCAGAAAACAGGGGTGGGGTGGCAGGAAATCACAGCAGAGCGAGTCTCAGGCTGGCAACAGTTGTAATTTATTTTTACATATAAATTGCCCACATAAGAATTATATTTAAAATGATGCAGAATTATAAATACGCATGCATGCAATAAAAGCCAACAATGCATTAAATGCCCATTTTATTCCTTTATTGCCTAGATTATGATCATTCATTTATTGCAAACATTTGTAAAGTCATTCATTTAAGGGTACATGGGTAAGGATATGTTATTCATGACTGACAAAACCAATAAAATTATCTTTTTCTGCTTGTTCATCTTAGCAACATCACTGTGTTTACTTGTGAAATCTTTCCTCCTAATTCACTGACTTTATATAAGGTAATTTTTGTTCTTAGTTCCCTGCTTTATCTTTGACATATTAATTACTGCCTCAAGGCCAGGCAGTTTTAGAGCCTGCTATGTGATTCATTCTATTAAAGGATCTTATTGTTTCCTAAGATGTGAAACACATGAAATGTAGGAAATCTGTTAAGGGATTGGTCAGTGAATTTGATTTTGTTAAGCTGAGCTCCATTTATTGTGTGATTTTATAGTGTGAAGGTGTACATTTTATGTGCTGACACTATTTGCAGATACTCTAACTGAAGCTATTCCTGCAGGTGCCACATCTCCCACCCCTGCAATCCCATCCCCCAATATTTTTCACAATATCAAGCTATTAAAATCTCCAGGATTGTTTTCCTGGAGATTGATGCCAGTTCCTTAAGATTCCAGGCCAGTCCTGAGGGGCTGGCAACCTATTAATTTATCATAGAAATACAAAATAATTCTAACCACAGCTGAAACTGAAACTGGCTGGTCAAGCTGTCTGATTGAGATGCTATCCACTTTAATGTTGTCTTTAAAAATGAGGAAAAACCTGCTGGCTACAACTTCAGCAGACACAATATTGTCAATATATCAAAAGCAGAAAAGACAACTTTCAATCAAATATGCATTTTTACCTAAATATCACTATCAGTTTGCATCACTTGGGAATGTATAACTTTAATTAAATATTGACAAATAAAGTCAGATCTCTGACCCCTCCTTTCTTCCTTGGCTATAAATAGCCCACAAAACCAGCACCATAATAAGATCATAGCTTCCATTCTTCATTAAAGGCAGCAACATACACAGGGCATGATTAGTCTCTGTGCCTTACACAGGGCTGCTCCCACATTTGGTGAACTGAGCAATAGCCCCAGTGGGGGGAGCTTTTGGGGGGGGGGGCAGAAGATTGTGCCCTGGCACCCTGCATCCTGGCCCTGACAGCAGACTGATGTAACCATGGCCCCTTGCTAGCCCTGTCCTGGGCACACCTCCCAAGCCTGGGCACCATTCTCTGTTGTGGGAAGCTGTCTGGGCTCCCCATGCTGCCTCACAAGAGCATGAAGAGGCAGTGGTGGTGGCGGTGGCAGCAGCAGGAGAGGCCTGCTGCTGCCACCACCACTGGTTAGCAACAAAAGCCCGTGTGCAAATAGTGTGCCCAGCAGGAAGAAGCCTGGAGCAACTGCATGGGCTCTTGTTACGAAGTCATTGCTGGGGGTGGCAACAGTGGTGGAACATAGGAAAGGAACATAGGAAACTGCCATATACTGAGTCAGACCATTGGTCTATCTAGCTCAGTATTGTCTTCACAGATTGGCAGTGGTTTCTCCAAGGTTGCAGGCAGGAATCTCTCTCAGCCCTATCTTGGAGAAGCCAGGGAGGGAACTTGAAACCTTCTTTCTGCTCTTCCCAGAGCGGCTTCATCCCCTGAGGGAATATCTTGCAGTGCTCACACATCAAGTCTCCCATTCATATGCAACCAGGGCAGACCCTGCTTAGCTATGGGGACAAGTCATGCTTGCTACCACAAGACCAGCTCTCCTCTCCCTGCATGATCTAGACTGAGGTTGATCTAGGTTGATCTAGACTGAGCAAAGGTGCTCAGCTGAAATGCCAGGTGTGATGTCCTGACCTCCTCTTCTGTCCTTATCATCTGTCCCATCTGCTTTCCTCAATAGTTGTTGGTACCAGCAGAGCCTGGGCTTGGGAGATTGAGCGGGATGGAGCTAGGGGGGAAGGTTCTGTCAGCCCTGCCCACAGGATAGTGCCTTGTGTATATGCCATTATATATTTTTGTTTCAGATGCATCATGCAAACAAGAATCAAGTTGGCACAGGGCTTACACGCGCTATCAGGAGCATGCAGGCACGTATGGAAAGACTAAAGACTATGTGGGTGCCTGCATTGGTGCCTATGTTGACTATGAGGCAGCTATTCCGGTGGTGGTGGGGAACAGAAGAAGAAATGTTGGCAGGTCAGCAGGCCATTCCAGGGCGAGGGTAGTAAGAAATATATTAACTGTCTCCCCTTCTGGCTGTCCTGCCCAGCTCTTTGACCTCGGGGAGCACTGCCAACTACCCACATAGCCTTTCCTTGCTCCTCTGCAATGCCAGGTTGGTCCAAAATAAGCCAGAATTCATCCATGATTTGATTATGGATGAAGGTGCTGACCTGGTATGTATTGCTGAGACTTGGTTGGGGGAGGCTAGTGATCCAGTTTGGTCCCAGCTTCTCCTTTCAGGATAGTCTGCAGAGGAGCAGGTGAGGGGACGTGGGCGGGGAGGTGGACTGGTTGTGGTCTATAAGGATAACATCTCCCTGACCAGGGTCCCTGTTAGGGTATCGGACCATATTGAATGTGTGTACTTAAGTTTGGGGACCAGGGATAGATTGGGACTTCTGTTGGTGTACCGATCGCCCCGCTGCCCAATGGAATTCCTTACTGAGCTCACGGACTTGGTCACAGAGCTCACGTTGGAGCCTTCCAGACTTTTGGTGCTGGGGGACTTCAATGTTCGTTTCGAGACCAATTTGTCCGGGGAACTCAGGAGTTCATAGTGGCCATGACAACGATGGGCCTATCCCAAGTGGTCTCTGGACCAACGCATATTGCAGATCACATGCTTGATTTGGTCTTCTACTCTGATCAAGGTGGTGTTCCGTGGGTGGGGACTCCTTTGATCTCCCCATTGTCATGGACGGACCACCATCTGGCTAAGGTTGGACTTACAACTACGTCCCACCTCCTCAGGGGTGAGGGGCCCATTAGAATGGTCCGCGCGAAGAGGTTATTGGATCCAGTAAGATTCCAAGAAGCCGTGGAGGGATCCAGTGTTGGCTTTGCTGGTCATCTGTTGATGCCCTGGTTGAGAATTGGAACAACTTGCTCACCAGAGTGGTAGAAACGATTGCCCTCAAGTGTCCCCTCCGACCCGCTTCAAAATTGGCCCCTTGGTATACGGAAGATCTATGGGGGCTGACGCGGCAAGGTAAGCGACTGGAGCGCAAGTGGAGAAAGATTCAACTCAAATCCAACAGACTACAACATAGAGCACATTTAAAGATCTATGCTCAGGCAATACATACTGCAAATAAGTGTTTCTTTTCTGCCCGTATTGCCTCTGCGAGTTCACGTCCAGCGGAGTTGTTCAGGGTTGTGAGGGGACTAGTATCGGCCCCCACTCCCTTGAACCAGAATTTGGAGTCATCAGTTACCCGCTATGACATGTTTAAAGAGAATTTCGCAGATAAAATCTCTCAGATTCAGGACGATCCAGATGGAGATTCCACAGTTAATTTGATGTCTGAACTGGAGGTGTCCAGCAACCCTCTTATGTGACTCGACTGGATTGGTTTCAGTTTGTGACCCCTGAGGATGTGGACAAGCTGCTTTCAGCGGTGAGGCCTACCACTTGTTCTCTTGACTCTTGTCCAACATGGCTTGTTCTATCTAGCAGGAAGGCTGTTGTAGACAGCCTGGTGGAAATCATAGATGCTTCTCTGAGGGAGGGCAGGATGCCTCTTTGTCTTAAGAAGGCAATCATTAGACCTCTTCTAAAGAAGCCTGCTTTAGATCCCTCAGAGTTGAGCAATTATAGGTCGGTTTCCAACCTCCCATGGCTGGGCAAGGTAATTGAGAGGGTGGTGGCCTCTCAGCTCCAGGCGATCTTGGAGGAAATTGATTATCTAGACCCATTTCAAACTGGTTTTCGGGCAGGCTATGGGGTGGATACTGCCTTGGTCAGCCTGATGGATGTTCTCCAATTGGGAATTGATAGAGGAAGTGTGACTCTCAGGGGATTTGGAGCGTGGTGTTACCAGTATGCTGATGACACCCAGATCTACTTCTCCATGTCAACTTCTTCAGGAGCTGGCATATCCTCTCTAAATGTCTGCCTGGAAGCAGTAATGGGCTGGATGAGGGAGAATAAACTGAAGCTGAATCCAGATAAGATGGAGGTACTTATTGCACGGGGTCAGAACTCCAGAGAGGATCCTGATCTACCTGTTCTAGATTGGGTCACACTTCTCCAAAAGGAACAGGTTCGCAGTCTGGGAGTACTTCTGGATCCACACCTCTCCTTGATTTCTCTGGTTGAGGCGGTGGCCAGAGGTGCTTTCCATCAGCTCCAGCTGATACGCCAGCTGTGCCCATTTCTCGTGATCAATGACCACAAAACAGTGGTACACTTGTTGGTAACCTCCAGACTTGACTTTTGTAATGTGCTGTACATGGGGCTGCCTTTGTACGTAGTCCGGAAACTCCAGTTGGTTCAGAATGCGGCAGCCAGGCTGGTCTCTGGGTCATCTTGGAGAAACCACATTACTCCTCTACTGAAGGAGCTTCACTGGCTGCCAATAGGTTTCCGGGCAAAATACAAAGTGCTAGTTGTAACTTATAAAGCCCTAAATGGCTTAGGCCCTGGGTATTTAAGAGAGCGTCTTCTTCACTATGAGCCACACTGCTCACTGAGGTCATCAGAGGAGCTCCCTCTCTAGCTACCACAAACTCGTTTGGTGGCTACACAGAGACGAGCCTTCTCAGTTGCTGCCCCGAGATTGCAGAATGGGCTCCCTCCTGAGATACGATTCTCCCCATCTCTGGCAATTTTCAAAAAACATCTGAAAACCCATTTTTTCATCCAAGCTTTCCCAGCTTTTTAAAACTGTCTGTTTTTAATTTTATGGCTGTCTTTAAATTGTTGCATGGTTTTAATTTTTAGTGTTTTAATTGTTTTTTATGTTAACCGCCCAGAGACTAAAGTTTGGGCAGTATAGAAGTTTAATAAATAAATAAATAGGAGGCTGTCAGGAAGAAACTCAACATGTGATAAGGGAAGGTTCAATGGGATACTGCATTCTGCCCTTCTAAGCAAAAATAACTGATGTACATCAAAGGGGCTCAGTTTTTCTTTCTTACTGTAATGTTTTATAAAGAACACAATGAGGCTATTCTCACGACCAGCAAAATTTGGCTAGGAGAGCCTAGCCCGATTTTTGCTGGTCGTGTAAACCACCAGGCTCACAGGCGAGCCCAGTGGTTTATAAGCGGGTAACCCGCTTAATTGCCCCTGCCCTTAGCCGAGGTTAGCACAGCGAGTGCTCCGCTAATCCCGTCATTGTGCTTGTGTGTTGCTGTGGCATGGCTCCGCACTGTGGCAACTCACGAGTAGACCCCCGACTGGGAGGCTAAAAAGCAGCTTCCCGGCTCGGGGGTCTCTCCAGCATGCCCTGTACTCTTGCGCAGGGCATGCTGGAGCTTCCAGGGGCCGCACGGCCCCCAATCCTCCCAGCCCCCACCGGCTCTGTAATGGAGCCAGCAGTCGTGTGGGCAGCCTGTTTGGCCACCCAGAGCAGACTGCCTGCTCATGTGCGGGGAGAGCAGGCTAAGCCTGTTCTCCCCGCTAACCCACTCCAAGTTTTTCTCACTTATCGTGAGAAGAGCCTCAATGTGGGGCTCAAATGCTGCCAGGATTTTAAAACAGATATTGGTTCAGTTTTCTTTATTCTGTCTCACTGATACTTCACTCCTAAACACATTTACTTAAAATTAGATTCCATTGATTTTAGTGGAATCTAATTTTAAGTAAATGTGTTTAGATCTAGAATCAGGACATTCAATCTATATTAAAAAGTGCAATACATTCATTAACCTAGAGTAGTTGTCTAGTTGATATTCTACAGTAATGGCTCTACGTCCCTCCTGCTTGTTTCCCACCATGTCCTATAGTGTCCAAAGTTGCTCTGATAGATTAAAATGAGAATGGTTGTAATGTCAGAAATCTTCAGATGACAAGCCAGTGGGGGTTTCTCTCTCTCTCTGTTTGAGAGAATACAAGACATATTGTGCTATGCATTTGTGTCAGTTTCTACTAGGACTAAACTTTAGAAAGGTAGAGTGAGTGTTAGCTCAATTGTTTTGTTCAGCTAAGCAAAACCTATGAAATAGTCAATTAAAATATACAGAAACCCTGTACTTTTGGTTTTCCACCTAGGATTTCATGACCCAGTTATGACTGGAAAGCTACTATTGGAACAATGAGTCATTTTGGAAAAATCCAATTTTAGTGTTTATGAAGAATGGAGTCTATAATTTGAGACGACATTCAAGAGTGCCCTGATGATTTATAGCTATAGACTAGTTCATCCCAGTTTTGTATTGCATTGAAAGTCAGGGGCATTGTGTGTGAAAGAGAACAAAGTGTTTTACTGCCTGCTTTGTACTGTGATCTGTGACATGAATGCTCTCTGTATGTTGTTTTGCCTTCTTAAGCATCTAGCTTCAGGGCCCCTTGACACATCCCATTTTTAGGGTATGCATGTTAGAAATTTTATGTGCACTCACTTGTACACAGTAATTTGTGAGGCAGATAATTTTTTTTCAATGCATTTTTTTCAATGCATGGATAATACAAACACTGAAAACATACATGTCCCCCAAACATGTTTTACTGGTGTGCACATAGTGAAATAAGATACCTTGCATATTACAGGGTACCCAGCATACACATGTAAAACCTGTGATATCTATATGCCCAAGCCTGTGTGAAAATAGCCCTCTCGTCATAGCTTATAGCCTGGGAGACAACAATCAGCTTCCACATTTGTATACCATCTAGTATGTTGCTTTTAATGGACAAGAACTTCCACTTTCATTTTTCAGTTTCCACTTCTGCTTTCCTGCATATAGGGGTGTGCACAAAACCGGTTGGGCCAGTTCAGTTCAAGGCCAAATCGACCTCAAACTGGACCAAGCCAATTCGATTTTGCGCCCCTCAGACCCCCCCACATTTGGTGCAGTTTGGGGGGTTTCGCGAATATTTTAAAAAATTATTTTTAATTTTATTTTGTACTTACCCCCTCCTGTGGGCTTCTCTGAGGCCATGGACGAGGGGGTTCACGGAGGTTTCCCCTCTCCCCACCAGCCTTCCTAATGCCCAAAATCACCCAGTCCAGGCGTTCTTCAGCACTTTCCGGGCCTTTCCCCCATTGCAGTGGCCATTTTGCAGGCTGCCACACATTCACAATGGGCCCCTGAAAGGCCTGGGTCATGACCCAGCCATTCAAGGCCCATTGAGCATGTGCAGCAGCCTCCAAAATAGCCACCACAATGGAGGAAAGGCCTGGAAATGACTGAAGAATGCCCAAACTGGGCAAATTTTGGCATTTGGTGGGGGGTATGGGTAACCTCCATGGACACCCTCCCCCCCCAGCCTTGGAGAACCCCCCCCCAGAAGGTGTAAGTAAAAATAAATAAATTTTAAAAAGAAATATTCACACACACCCCTGAACAGCTAGGGGTGGGAGTGGGTTTCGGTCCGATGTTAAACCGAATCAGGAGGTGGGGGGTTCGGCTCAACATCAAGCTGTCAAACCTTTGACTTTGAACAAGTTTGGATTCGAACCTGTTTGCACATCCCTACCTGTATTTGCCCCCACTCACTGACTGCTAAATATTATGTACATTGCATAACTTTTCCATTACTCATACTAGAATACATTTTTTTTTCATAAGTCTTTTGAGCATCATTGGAAAGTGTGTTTATGCTAGTAATGATACAGTCTGTTGAATTGCTGGTGTGAACTGCTTTCAGATTAACAGAACTTCTATTCAAATAGGTTGAGAACTACTGAATTACACTGTTATGTACAGTGTACAATACCTGCATGGCAGTTAATTTCAGTATCAAAAGTAGATATTTGATCATCAGATCTTATATGTATTATCATTTTTTGAACATTGATGATCAACTGCACAGAAGAACATTTCCATGATCAAAGATACACATATAATGTGGATGTAGGAGATAGCTACATATACACATTATCTCCAGTGTTATATCTCCTCTGGTATTCTGGGAAGCACTATATACATTATACAGAAAACAGTGCTCTGAGTTTAAAGTAGCAGAAGATTTAAAAACAGATTGTTAATTAGATTATAAATAATTTGGACTTGCACAGAGTACTGAAGTTACACAGATCCTTAAACAAAATGTTGGTGGCGGGGGAGGAAATGGCACAAACTGGAATATAATGGCCAGATTATAAGGTGTTTTTGCATCTCTATTAACAGTCAGGTCTCACAGGTTGCTTATAAAGCAAAGAATAAATATAGCAAAATAAACTAGCCATTATATTAGTAAAGCTGGAGATAAAGAACAAAAGCATCTGAGGCAGTGCGTCAGTTCAGGCCAAGTTCAATAGTATTACCTAGTGCTCAAAGTATTTGGTGGTGTTTGACCTACAGTGCTAAAAATGTATATAGGAGAGCCTCGTTACTTGTGGGGGTTCTGTTCCTTGCTGACTACTGCAAATAACGGAACCATGAGTAAAAAGGCATGAGAACTATGTGGAAAGGGGGTTAGGTTCCAGGGTGGAACCTAACCCCCAAACTGCCCCAAATTTACTGTGGTGTGCTCAGTGGGTCCCCCATGTCCCCAGGCATGCTCTCCAAAGGACGAAATGGCCCCCAAAGCCGTAGAAATCATGAAAAACGTCCACCACCCCCAGGAAATGAGCCACAAAATGGCTGCTCCTGTATGTTCCTCCCTCCTGAAGATAAAATGGTGGTTGGAAGTGACCTTCATGGTCACTTCCGCCCCCCTAAGAACTGTGGATACATGGGTTTTAACTCATTAGTATCTGCAGATACTGGAAATCTGTGTCTATTAGATACCCATGGATGCATGGAACTGCAAAAAACGAGGTTCTCCTGTATTCCCAAAATGTAGATAAAACACTGATGAATACAAATTCATACAAGATATTAAGGATGCTACATCCAGTTAAACCAACTAAAAATATTACTAAAATAAATATCTTCATTTGAAATTGGCAGGTTAGAATGCCATACAGTGTTATCAAAATTGAGATATCACATAAACAGGCTTAACAGCAAATGAAAACAGGTGAACATAAATTTAATAGGTGGCATCCAGAGCAATGGTAGTGCAAGAGAGGTAGCACAAAACACTTTCTCAGTCCTCCATTCTTGTTGCAGCTCCCTGACCCCACCAAAAAGTGATTCCGGTGGGATGATGGACCCTTGGCAATAGCATGTGATGCAGCACTGGTTGCTCTTTGAAGGGAGAGTCCGTACTAACTATGTGGTTCATCCTCTCCTTGATGGCCGCTACTAACTTCCTTGTTCTTCCTGCCTTTGGAAATACAGGGAACTGAGCAACAGGAAGTTTGAGTTCACACTTTCTGTTTCTCCATTCTCCACTTCTTCAGGAAGAGGGAAAAATTAGTAGCAGTTGGCCAGGAGAGTAGTGACAGTGCTGCCTCCAACATGTACATAGCTTGGGAGTGCTTCTATAACTAGGCCTCACTCTGGTTTCTCAGGCTGAAGCTATGGCCAGGAGCGCTTTCTATCAACTTCAGGTGAAACAACAGCTACATCTGTAGCTTGAAGATAATGATCTCAGAATTGTGGTGCACTCTCGGGTAACTTTTAGGCTTTACAACCTCAATGCATTTTATGTGGGGCTGCCTTTGTATGTAGTTTGGAAACTTCAGTTGGTTCAAAATAAAGCAGCTAGACTGGTCTCCGGGGTTTCTCAGAGAGACCATATTATGCCTGTTTTAAAGCAACTGCATTGGCTGCCAATAGGCTTCCAGGCACAGAGACATAGGAAGCTGCCATATACTGAGTCAGACCATAGGTCTATCTAGCTCTATATTGTCTACATAGACTGGCAGTGGATTCTCCAAGATTGCAGGCAGGAATCTCTCTCAGCCCTATCTTGGAGATGCCGGGAAAGAACTTGGAACCTAGATGCTCTTCCCAGAGTAGCTCCATCACCTAAGGGGAATATCTTACAGTGCTCAAACTTCTAGTCTCCCCTTCATATGCAACCAGGGCAGACCCTGCTTAGCTAAGGGGACAAGTCATGCTTGCTACCACAAGATCAGCTCTCTGCCCTACAAAGTGCTGGTAATTACCTTTAAAACTCTAAACGGCTTAGGAACAGGTTACCTGGGAGAGCGCCTTCTTCTGCATGATCCCCACCACACATTGAGATCATTGAGAGAGGTCCATCTCCATATGCCACCAGCTCATCTGACGGTGACTCAGGAGCGGGCCTTCTCTATAGTTGCTCCTGGGCTGTGGAATGCACTCCCTATAGATATTTGTTGCTGAATACCTTTACCAGCCTTTAAAAGAGCCCTTAAGATACAGTTTTAGCCCTGCTTTTAGTAATCTTTGAATGTTTTGATTTTTAATTGTTTAATAGTTTGTTTTATTCTGTTTTGATTGTGTTTATTTTTGTATAAATAATAGCACCTTTGGGATCAGGTGGTATATAAATTAAATACATAAAATAAAAAAATAAATTTTTAGCCAATCACATAACCTTTATTAGAGTTGCAATGTTATAAATGGCACACCCAAGTAAAAGCTAACATTTTTAGGCTTGGCTTCTGAACTTTTAAAGGGGACAGTACTCTTCTTTTTCCTCTTCCAAAGCTTAGACTCAGCAGCTCATGCTGGGTGCCCTTATTTCTCATGTTGATAATGTGGTCAAGTGTGTAACTTATCTCTAAATCATTCAGAAGCTAAAGTACCCTGTCAGCCTACCAGCTACACAGACTGCGAATGAAGAATAAACAGCAGCTCCTTTTTCACCTGTTGTGAGGCAGCTGTACAAATACTTCCTGTCTCTTGAAAGGCAGGTTACTTGGGTGTCTCTGAGCAGCAGGAAAAGTTGCAAACATCTTTGGGCTTCTAATGAGATCGCAGCAATTGCATCAAATTAAAACTTGCTGCAGCCTGTCAGAATTGGCTGCTCTGCTGTTATTAAGTCTGCTCACCAAACTTGAGTGAACTCACAAAATCTCAAGAGACCAATGCCCTCCTTTTGGATTAGATCAGAATCTGCTGCCTGCTAGTTACAACAGGCCACAGAAACAAAGCAAAGGAATAGGGTGGTTTGGCTTGGTGTACTTGCTAAAGCTAAAGTATCCAGATATCAGTAGGCACAATGCTAAGAATACAGAAATAAACAGTAGGGTTCAGAACAGAGTCTGTGAGAGGCTAGGGAGACAAGGACAGAGGAAATAAAAATTATTCACAATAATGTGACACACTGAAAACGTGTTTGAAATACTGTATGACTGAAAATAGGAATGCGGCTGAATAAGTACTGCAGCCATCTAACAGAGAGTGAGGCTATTCACACAACACAAACTGCCTGGGGTAACCCAGGCAGCTTGTGTCATCCGGAGCATCGGGAGCCCTCCGCTCCGGACTGCTCCAGAATGTGGCAACCCAACTTTTTAACCCTGGCGTTTAGTGAAGGGTAAACAAACATGTGGTTTGTCAAATCTTGGCAGACAATCGTGAGCACAATTGCCCCTGGGTTAAAAGGCTCCCCCACCCCCAGCCAGTGTTCCCTCTAGGTGTGCACATGTATGTGTGCACACAAGCTTTTTTCCCCTGTCCACTCAGTTAATTTAAGATCTTGCTCAGATTGAATCAGAAAGGCCCCATTCTGAATGCACGTGGGCACATATTGCCTTGGTACGGCTGCCCAGAGCAAAACTCATTCTGCACACAGAGGGGAAAAAAATAGATGGAACACTGCCCCCAACCTGCCACCATTTCTGGCAGCAAGTCAGGGTTGGGTGGGCAGGGGCGAAGGCACTCTGGGATGAATGAGTGGAAAGTCCTCCCACTCCTGGCTTTTGCCTTGGCTGCACCGCCACTTGTGTGGGTGTGCGGTGTGGTAGAGACAAAGGTGCTGCTGCTTGTCTACTGGGGAAGGCAGACAAGTTCCTGCCTTCCCTGCAGACCTCCGTGAGCTGTGGTGTGACGTCAGGCGCATGACCTAAAGTCTGTGAGCCAGTTCATATGCTGGACCAAACATGTTGATTGATGCTGAATTGGCCCAAACATTTTGATTGATCTTGGTTCCTGGAAATAATTCATGTGAACACAGTGGGTCATTTTTCAACTGTTTTGCTGATGGAATGACTGCCAGAATGTGATATCTGTTAATGCAGTCACACCAGCTCATGACTGATTGATTAATGGAATAGACATATTAGTCACTTTTCAGCTGAAACAGTTCTCACATTGACTTACAAAGAAGTAACCCTATTTTTATTCTTGCATAGAGATGAGAGGATATCCCCTGTTCCTTAATTGTCCAGTGCGGTTCTTTATGCTTCTTTTTCTTGTAATAAATAATCAGTCACTTACTACTGCATCATCAGGGATCTGCTGAAGCCCACCTCTCAGAGGCCTGCAGTGGGAGGCTTGTCCTTGCTTACAAACTGTATCTGAAACAGATATTCACCAGCCACCTAACGGCAATATAAGCCAAGGAACAGATTCCTAAAAGTCAACTCTGTCTCCATATCTATTTGTGCAACACCATCAAGAGACCTAACAACATCAGCCATGCCATGTGTCACTGTCATCTGCCAGCAATGCCCTTCTGCCATGCTTAGTTCAAAAAGCTAATTTTCTGTGCAAGAGGATAAACCGATACAGCTCAGACATTTCAGTCTTCCAGGACATTTTGTATCAGATCTGATTTACCATACCACACAAAAGAAGTTCAAATTTGGACCGAACAATGAAAATTGGTTCTGCACACAACCCTCAACTGTGGAACTTGGTGTCAATAAAACCAGGGGATTTCTAGCTTCTTACAGAATGCAATTGTTCCTCTAAGTGCTTGTTTACACTGTGGATCTCGTTATGCGCATTCACACTGTAGTGATAGTCAGGTTTGAGGGAGGGCTAGGCCTCAATTAGAGTAACTGCTTGGAGAGTGGGCTTCTCCAAATAAGGAAGAAAACCCAGGAGACTCAAATCTCTGTGGCCAGTCCAGAGGGAGGGACAGGGTTTACAGCCTATAGAAGAGTAGGGGGAGAGGGTGTTAGAGTTCAGTTCTTCCTTGGGGGCAAGTTTGATCGGCAACTACTGTAAAGAAAGGGGAGACTAACAGCCTTGCGCTGTGAATCAACTGGAAGTTCTTTACCTGGAAGTAAGTAGGAGGGATAGGGACCAGTTTAGCTAGACATGCCAGGAAATTTTTTCTTAAGTGCTTGGATCTGACTTCATGGTTCCTGTAGTTACTGGGGAAGGGTTTTACTTGAATGGAAGCAGTGATTGTTGATGCCTCTATAGTTTTTCTTCGCACCCAATTATTAATAAATCGTTGTTGTTACAGAGTGTCACTCCCTATTGGGTCATGCCCTAGTCACACATTCTTGAGCCTAAGACTTCTCAAACCTTTCTTTCAGGGAGGGTTTGTCAACTTTACTCTCCCAGAATCTTCCTTTGGAAGGGTAAATCTTCTCACATGAAAGAGTGGATGGTGGCAGCCTACCCGGGACTCCTCACAGCTAGAGGGATTTTGTACCCACCGCTTTGATCATTGATTGATTGATTGAGTGAGTGCCGTGAAGTCGGTGTCGACTCTTAGCGACCATGTGGGTAGATTCTCTCTAGGATAATCTGTCTTCAACTTGGCCTTTAAGGTCTCTTAAGTGGTGCAACCATTGCTGTTGTAATCAAGTCCATCCACCTTGCTGCTGCTCATCCTCTTTTTCTCTTTCCTTCAACTTTCCCCAGCATTATAGACTTCTCAAGGGAGCTGGGTCTTTGCATATGTCCGAAGTATGATAGTTTGAACCTGGTCATTTGTGCCTCGGAGGAAAATTCTGGATTGATTTGTTCTATCATCTATTTGTTTGTTTTCCTAGCTGTCCATGGTATCCTCAGAAGTCTTCTCCAGCACCAAAGTTCAAAAGCATCAGTCATTACACACTAACTTATTGATTGAATTTTATTCACCGGATTGGATTCTACAGGTATATTCATTTGTGTTCTCCATAGTTTTGTGACTCATCTACAGTTAGCTCTTATATTGTTTTGACCTTTTATTCTAATTTAGAAAAGAAAAGCTCTTCACATAGAGTAAATAATTACTTCTCTATCTAGGTGGCCATTTCATACATAGGATGAAGTGGGCTCTGGGCCATAAAAGTTTATGTCACAATTAATATGCTGGCCTTTAAAGTGCCACAAAATACTATTTTTAAGCAAAGTGCAAGAAACAATGGGAACTCTCCCCTTGGTGCCAGAAAATTCCCAGATAATTCTGTTACAGCAGGAGTCTCAGTTGGTTACGGTCATGGTCTGTATTTTACCTAGCTTGATAATTAATTAATTAAATTTATATCCTTCTTCTGGCCTTTAAGATTCTTAGTCCAGCCCCTGGCTTCATGCACTGTTTTGTATTTACAAGGCAAGCGGGTTTTTTAGAATATGCTTATGATGTGTGATGTTAGATAGTGATTATAACTATGAAAAAGGAAATCCTACCCATTCTGGATCACTTTGTCTGCAGAAAAATAATATTCTGTGCATGTATGAAATCTGTTTGATTGCATTGGCAATATTTTGTTTTTGTTGCGGGCACTCAGAACTGAAGCAGATTAATCTCTGGTGTAATCTTATGTGTGTAACCACACATAACGTATGTTGTTGTTTTTTAAGTTTCTTTTTTTTAAAATGCTGTGTGCTGGTTGTAAACTAAGACGAAAACATCTCTACTAACATGGGGAGGAACCTTCAGTTTTAATCAAAGCTAAAATATATCTTCCTTAAAGTTGGAATTTAAAGCGGGGTCTAGGAGTTGGCAGATTTTAAGAGAGAGATCCCGTTTATCTTAACCAGCGGCTTTTTTTTTTCTGACCAAAAAAACAAAACGGCGGCAGCAACAGCACAGCCTCCTGACAAGGCAGCCAAAAACAATGACTTCGGATCAGCAGCTACTATTGGCCACCCCGTTTGACGGCAGCAGATTTTGACGCCGCTCTGTTACCTCCCGATTGGCCGCTGCGTTGCGGGGCGGATCCACTCGCAGGACCAACAACCAGGACAAAAAGAAGGAGGCGGAGGGTTGTTTCCTCCCCCCGGTTCCCCTCTGGCTGCGCTTCAGTCACGTGATCCCAGTGTTTACATCCTCTCAGCTGTTTGGCTCCTTTCCCCTCCCCCCCTTCCTCCAGCGTCTCTCACATCAACACAAACAGTCGGAACCAGCAACAGCGTGTGAAGGGGGGCGGAGAGAGGTTAACGCGGAAGCAGAGAGCCTTTTTGACCCCCCCTCCCCTTCCCGCTTCGCCTAGTTGGCAGCACCGTCTGAAAACAATCCTCTTTCCCCTGTGGAGCCTGAGATACCCCCCTCCCCCGCTACACTGTCGTCTTCTTCTTACTCTAGCCTACTCCTCCACCTTCTCCCCCACCCTCTTCTTCTCCTTTCGCCTGCGGGATTCAGAGGACACTGCGGAAGGGTGAGTGCCTCGTGAAGGGACGGTAGGAGGGCCAGCAGAAGAGCTGTTGCTGCTGAGGAAGGGGCGGCGGAGGCACCTATGGCGGCGGCAGGGCTCGAGCCGAACGCCCGGGCCAGCAGCCGCGAGTGAGGTGGCCCTCGGAAGGCCGTTGGGAAGCCCAGCGGCGCGAGACAAACTGTTTGTGCCCCACCCCCGCCTCTCATGCCCACCACCACCACGTCTCTGACTCCAGGGTGGTTCTGACTGAGTTCGGGAGCGCCCCCTTTCCCCCGGCGCAATAAATAGCGTCTTGCCTCCAAAGAGACACGAGGTATGTATTGCTTAAGACGGGGAAGCAAGCAAGAGCGCGCCCGCATCGCCCGGTGAGCCTTACTATTCAGGGTCCCGGCATGGGCCGCGCAAAACAGCAACAGAAAGGGCCGGGGGGGCTGGAATTGGGAGTGGTGGTGGATGTGGCTCCTCCCGCTTGCTCCCCAACTCCAGCTGCTAACGAGGCGGCCCTTCTTGCTCAGAGCGGTTGCCGGCGTAGCCGGGACTATAAAAGGATAAACAAGTTGGTGAGCTGACGCCGACGCCACCGTCTGCTCCTCCTTTGCTCTGCTTTTTGGCCGCCAGCTGGCTTCGCTTGGAAGAGGTGCCAAAGAGGAAGAGACCAAAGGAGCCACAACAAAGGGACGAAGAGCGCCCGAGCCTCTCTGTCGCAAGGTTAGGCGAGCAAAGGGGTGGGGGTGAGAGCAAGCGAGCGAACGCTTAATCCCCGCCCGCCCGATTATTTCCCTCCAAGGTACCAGAACACACTTTGTTTTTAGGCACCAGACGAAGTTACCCCTAAAAGTGTGTGCCACTCTCTCCATATAATGCCACGAGACTTCCAGTTTTTTCTTGCGACCGACCAACCAGGCGGCCCCCCTCCCCGCCCCTCAAGAACTTGTCACATTTCCCCTCTGTTTACACTTGAAGGCTCTGCATTGAGCGCTGTCTATAGGGGGAGCGAAACGGGCTGACTGCAGAGGAGTCAGCCACTTGCTGTTCTTGACGTTGTTTTGGCTGGAAGGAAAGAGGAGGGAGGCCGCCTCTGTGTGGTTCCCTTACTCTGTGTCGCACTTTTCCCCTTCCTGTTAAGAGGTATTTGGTTTCCTCCTTTGTGTATGCAGTTAGATGCTCTGGGACTTCAGTGATTTCCTCCAAGGTCGGGGAGAGAGGAAGGCTCTTTGAATGTGTTACAGACGCAACAAGCAGCAGGGCCTGGGCTCTGCCATCTTCTGAATGTGCTAAAAGACAAGACCCTTGTGATGATGCATTGACCTTGAAATGAAAGCAAAGCAACAAGAAAGGGATTTGTGTATCTGTGAACAAAACCTGTGTTTTAGCTGTGCTTGCCTCCCTCCCCCTCATCATCTAATGACCAGTCTCCTGCTCATGCCAGGCCTATTAAAACCCATTTATACAGCCATCGTAGCTGTGTGCATGATGAATGGATGGTGGGAGATCCTGACGCACACCACAGACATGCATATATCTACACCTGTTGCTTTAAGCAAAAGAATAAGCTACTTTAATAGGCTTCTCTTGTTTCTTCTGGGACTTTTAAAAAATGCAGTGCAATATCTTTGTATGTGTGTGACTTGAATTCTTGAAATAGAGATGTGGTGTCAAAGTGAAAGCCTTAGCACAACCATTGCAGGACAAATTAAGCCTAACAATTAATTTTACTGAGGCTGAGTTCACTGCAGAAATGACCTGAGCATGTAGGGGAACCCTCATTATGTAGTTACTTGTCATGCTAGTATTGGCATATTGGCATAAGGTTAGAACATAATGTAAGGCATGAGAAACTCATATTAACATTAGCAACCACCTGCTTTGACATGCACTCTTCAGATATGAATACCTGGAAAGAAAGTATGAGGGTGGAGCTGGGGACTCTCAGAAAGTTAGGTGGATTTTTTTTCTCCTCTGAGACCTGTAATGGTAATTTTAGAAATTTTGGGGAGAGGCATCTACTCAAAATTTTCTAGTTTTTCCATGATGAGTTTCTAGGGGGTGGGGAAAGATCCACACATCTGTGTGTGCTTTTCCCTAGGCCTTCCTATCCGAACAGGACACATCAAAGCAAGCAGTTAATGTTAACATTATATACAAACAATAACCTAAATCACTCAGATAACTTTTTTTCATTGAAAAGCAACATAAGTATTCTTAACTACCTTATGCTGATGCTTGTATAAGGGGCATTTCATATTCTCTTTTCCAGCATGACTTAAATATTATTTTAAGTATTACACAGCTCATTCGTGCTGCTTCAAACCTTTTGAATCCATGATCCAAGGAGAATTATGGTAGGGATGATAACTTTGGTATGATTTGAATGAATTATTAAACAAGCAGTAGTCTTGTTATTGGTTAGGTATTGCAGGCTACAGAACACTTGCGGTGTGCATGAAACACATCTTGCATTCAGTTCTGGGTATGGAATGCAAAATGTGTGAAATGTTCCATCCTGCCGGACCATTCTGGCCACCATTTTGGATTCCAAAATGGTGGCCACGCATGCACGGCCATTTGCGTCAAAATGGTGGCCAGACTGGGGTCAGGACATTGCACTTCAGAATGGGCTGTTCTGTTCTGAACTCAGAACAGGACCCCTTTTAAAAGGGTGTTATGTTCTGAGCTCAAAACAGCCCATTTTAAGGTGGAGTGTTCCAGCCTCAGAATGTTTTTTATATCCCTGCAGAACACCATTTGTTTGTTTACTGTACTAGTACCATCTGTAAGTCTACCATCCATACTGTTAATGCAGCAAGGTAACATGACCCTTATAGCCTAGCTTGACTCCTCTTGCTTTCCACTTACCTCAGATTTCTCCATCTTGTACATCAAGTGAAAGAAGCCAATGTGAAAATACACACAATCAGTAGACAGACTTAACATGTTAAGGGACATGAGATGCTTGTTTCAGTTTGTGCATGCATATGAAGCTCAAAGTAAAAGTTCAGAATATGAGGTGATGGATCTTCCAGACGCTGATTCTTATCAGAAAAATAAACTTGCTTTGTTCTAATGGAAATATTGATGAGGAAAGAAAAGAATGTAGGTGGCAAGCAGAATTGAATATTTACAGATGTAGCTCAATCTTAGGTATGTCTTTTGAGAGGCAATTTCTGCCGAGTTCAGCAGGAGTGCCAGGAGAGTGTGCATAGGATTTTAGCCTGGGAGTCAACCCCATTGGACTTGGCAGGACTTGTTTTATATGCTTAGAATTGGCCTGTTCACAGGCGTATCTAGGGAAAATAACGCCTAGGGCAAGCACTGAAATTGCACCCCCTGTCCAAACATCTGACACCCATCTTTTAGATAACTTTACCATAATATCAGCTGATAAATACAAGTCAAGCTCGTTAATCTTTTAAAATTTCAAAAAATATTTAGCAGTGGATGTAGCCAGACCAAAAAATGCTGGAAAATGACAAATTTCAGTATGCTGGGGCTTATGAAATGCCCAAATAGTATGTGGAGGTGTACTTGGGAAACTAAACAGAAATGCCTGTCTAATTCTCTACTATGCATTGTAGCATCACTATTACATAAGTTGTAGAAATAAATGGAGAATTTGACTTTTCCCAGATACTCTGAAAATAATTAAAGGATATGTATAGTAAACTGTGTCACTGCTTGGAATATATTCTAGTATTTCAGAAAGACAGTTAAAATGAGAGAACGAGAGCAAGAAACTACCAGTGGCCTTAATACTAAGGACTTCACACTGATTCAAAGACAAACTCACCATTAATAGCCATATTATTAAGACATCACATTTAACTCACTTATCACAAGAAGCAAAGTAAGAGCAAATGAATACAATCCTATCTCATAAGCTTCAGCTCATTATTCACAAGCCCTGATTTTCTGTACATAGTGCCAATCTGAATATGTGTGCAGTGACTTTTATTATATTCATGTTGTGTGTGTTTTTTTAAAAAAAACAAAACACCCTGTAGCCCCTTTGGGGGGCTTTCTAAAGGCCGTGTGGGGGGTCTGCAAAGGTTTCCCCTCCTCCCACTGGCCTCTAGGGCCTTGCAGGGACCATTTGAGCATGTGCAGTAGCCATTTAATTTTTTTTTTTAAAAAAAATGGCTGCTGAAAACAAAATGGCCACTGCACATGCTCAAATTGCCTTTGCGAGGCCTGGTGTGGCCATTTTGTTTTCAGCGGACTTTTAAAAAAATTAATTTTAAAAAATGGCGCCCCCTTCAAGTGGCACCTGGGGCACGTGCCATGCCTGTCTTACCATAGATATGCCCCTGGGCCTGTTACTTGTATGATTATGGAGCTCTTTAGTAGTATTAAAGTGATAATGAACATCCAAGTTCATTGCTTCTGAAATTAAATGGTGTGTGTGTGTGTAAGAGAGAGGGGGGGGATTTACACAAAACAGATCTTGCCTTCTGTTTCAAGCTCCAGATGCAATGCGGATGGCTGAAACATTCCGTTGAAACAACTGGTTCTACCTACCACCCAATCCACAAAAGAAATGTGCAAGTGGGTGATTATAAACAAATATTTAACCTTTCCCCAAAACCCCATAGGGTGGCCAAAAAAGGATCACTGACCCAGAATCCACTGCCAGCCACAGTAACACCACTGGCACAATCTGCTCTCTTACACACAAGTGACTCCTTAGTTCCTAGCATTGCAACAGCTGCTACAGCAGAACCCTTAGCAGCAAGCATAGCCATAAGCTTAATTAGAGCAACTTCAGCCACATTTTGACTGACTACATCTTGCAATGCAGATTGCAGAGCAGTGAGTGAAGCACAAGTTAGTCTCAAGGCCAAACACAAGAGCTCATCACAGCTATAGCCAAGAAAGATTATAGAGAGATGCCACTGTCTATTTTTCACCAAAATACGATCTCACAAACAAACCAAATGACAACTCAAGGAAATCAGGCACCCAAGTTCTGCTTTTCTCAATCTCAGATCCAGCAAAACCATATAGTTATAGCAGCAGTAGCACAGCTATAGTGCTTAGAAAACCCCCCAGAAAAACGCATCATCTTCCTTTCCTTTCTCTTCTTCAAGAGAAGCACATTATAAAGGCTCTCTCTGCCTCGTGGTCCCTTTTGAATAACTGGTATCTGTTGAGAGCAGTGCTGGGGGCAGGGTGGAGAGATGCACCTTTAAAAGTAAAGTAGAAGGTGCTTACCAGAGATACTGCCACACCTGCAAGTTGCCTGAAGCAGCAGTGCTCTGCCCAGTATCCCACATGGTGGCAGTTCAGCTCTGGCACTCATCTGGCCTCTGTGCATGCATGGAGGCCATTTGCATGGTCAACATGGTGTTGCTGACCATGTAGGTGGCCTCTATACATGCCCTGAGGCCTGTTGAGGGCCATAGCTGCACCACCACCATGTGAGATGAGGCAGCTTGCATCTGTGGCAGTACTGCTGGTAAGTACCTTTTAATTTACTTTTAAAGGTGCCTCTTGCTCCTCACTAGCCACCACTGCTTTGAATACATTTTGAAATTTCCTTCTTTTGTGTTCCTCTCTTCTCCCAGTCAATGGGGCCACAGTTGCCCATGACAACACTTGATTTGTATAATAAGCCAACCAAGAAGCAAGGAGATATAGCAAGCCACTGGCAGAAAACCAATCAGCAAGGGGAAAACAGGCATAAAATGGTGCTTGAAATGTTTAAACTGAAACTGGGTGGTTCTGCTCTGAGCTCAAAACAGACCCTTTATTTAAAGGGTGCTCTGTTTCAAGCATAAAACACACAAAACATCACATTTTGAGTTGAAACGTGTTCTGTTCATCCCTAATATGTATGTATGGGAGAACCTTCCTGTTCGTGGGGGTTCTGTTCTGGGCTGCAGCCACGGATGTGGAAATTGCAAATATTTGGGCTATGGGATTGGGGGTGGTCGTAGGTTCTAATGGCCAAAAGTAGGCTGATTTTCGGGGGGGGGCTTCTTACTGTGCTCTGTTGCTCCCCCTGAGTCATGCTGTGTTCCCAGATTGGCTGAGAATTGGGGTTCCCCCCCCTTTCTATTTTTTTTAACAAAGATGGGAGCCATTTTGTGGCTTCTTCAAAGAAAATGGTGGCCAGAAATGACCTCCGTGGTAATTTCCGGCCACCTCTGACCTATGGATACGCGAGGTTGGCATATTTTTCTTTTCTTCTTTTTCACGTGTGCTGAGGTAGGATGTCTTTTTCCCGACCGCAGATACATGAATCCGTGGATATTGAGGTCCACCTGTATGTATATATACCTATCTCTAAATATGACTTTATTTTTCTGCATAATGTATACAGTCCTACATCCAGGCTAGTGTTGCTTTAGGATAATGTTGTTGCAGTACTAAATTATGGTAATAATTTAGACCTTTCTCCATAAAGGTGAGTTTCTTTTTCTGCATAATTCATACAGGCTTTTCTTTTTCTGCATAATGCTGTTGTGCTAACAAGGACATGGTGCAAAGGTATTGTGCAAAGACTAGTCATTGTACACTGGTGGAGTATGTTGACAGGCTGCACAGTGCATTGCACAACCTTATTTGTGCCCAGAGAAGTTCTCGCAGTAGCAGTTGTACAACATTGCTGAGCACCGAAACTTCAAGCAGCAATGCAAACCTTTTCAGTGTGTGCAACTTATCTTGTTGCACTAGCGAAACACTAGTCTGGAATCCAAGGCTGGATGTCAATTTCTATTTTGAAGCAGAGATAACATTTTTGTTTACTTCAGAGTGGATGATTTCTTGGAAAAACCATAATGCTTATGTTAGTGTGCGGCAGCTTTCAATTCAATCTCTGAATGCCCTTGTAATTATTTGGATTAAATGAAGGCCTTAATACTTACATTTAATAAACAATGTAATTTTACCTGCTGAGCTATACTTATTACACTTTATTTTCTTAAAATAGTAAAATAAGATTGAAAAGAAGGTGAAATATTGCATGTATTCTAGTTTTTGCCAGAACCTCAGCGTTTGCTGATTCCCCACACCATCTATAAAATTTCCATAAAGTGTGTATCTCTAGTAGGGATGTGCATGGAACCGGCGATTGCCAGTTCGAAGGTGGGGAGCATAAATTTAAGGACTCGGGAGGGTGCTCTTACCCCACCTGCCATGTTTCCCCCACCAGTGCTGTGGTTTAAAACAGTCCCGCGGAGTGGCAGCATACCTCCTTGCCACCCTGGTGCACATTGGACCAGAAGTGCCCAGTGCACATGGACCAGGCACTTCCGATCTGATGCACACCATGCTGGCAAGGAGGTACACTGCCGCCCCGTTGGACCATTTTAAACCACAGCGCCGGCAGAGGAAACACGGCAGGGTGCGTGGGTAAGAGCACCCTCCTCGGTCCTCAAAGCTGTCCCCCCCACCTTTGAAGTGCTGGACTTTTGAACCAATTTGGAGGTCTGTAAAAGGGCCTCTGAACCTGTTCATGTACATCCCTAATCTCTAGTTCAAATAAATTTTCTCCGATAGTCATGAAGTCACTATTTAATTGCATATGTATCAGGATTAACAGTATTGGTTCCATTGTATCATTAGACATGTCCTGTCTTTTTACCTGATTTTTCAGAGAGTAATTTGAGCATTATCATTCTAGTAGTAATACATTCTAATAATATTAAGCAATCATTGTACTATACAGTAAAAGTTGGTTTATTCCAAGGAGGAGGAAATTTTCATTTAAGACAAGCCTTAGCATGATTAAGCAAAAAATACACTATCATGAGATTTCTTTCTTTCTTTCTTTCTTTCTTTCTTTCTTTCTTTCTTTCTTTCTTTCTTTCTTTTCTTTTTTGAGGCCAACATGGATTATTTGAAACCTCATATTTTTCCTTCAGCAGTAGAACATAGCTTTTATACAATGTTTTTTGAGTCTAGAAAGTGCTTCACATGTTCTTGATAATCCTTATAACATCCTTAGGCTGACACAGGACTGGGGTCCTCCAAGTGAGGTATGTGCTGAGGGGACAGAGCAATCGAAAGATCTTGAGGTCCTGCCTGGTGTCCATCTTGCAGTGGTGGTATGACTTTCTTGACAGACAACAGTTTCTCTGTGGATGCTTTCTTCACCCTCCCCATCTGCAAATTGACTTTCCCCAGAAATCCCCTAATGACAACAGGGCCTCCTGGAGAAGCCTTTTTGTTGATGGGGAAGGTGGGAGGAGGCGATAACAAAGCGACTTGTGTGGCTTCTTCATTGAAACTATGATGCTAGTGCTCCAGAACCTGACCATGCTTGTGAGATTGTGACAAAAAAGCTCATCTTAATTGCCAATAGACGGCTCTAGTGTCAATTGCTAGTCAATTCCCAAGACTATGGGAAACACTTATATCGGGCAGCAGAGATATAGGAAGATGCTGAAAGGCATCACATACTGCACGGGAGGAGGCAATGGTAAACTCCTCCTGTATTCTACAAAATACAAGCACAGGGCTCTGTGGTCTCCTGGAGTCAATACTGACTTGATGGCACACTTTACCTTTTACATCAGTGAGCAGCTGATTAGTTGAACCATTTAAAGCTTTACATCTTCAAGGGCAATCCCACTTAGAGCACACTAATCTAATTTATAAATTAGCAAAGTATGAATCTCAGAAGCCAGATTTTTGTATTCCATGTCATTGTGGCTGGGTTCATACATAATGCAAAATCATGTTTTGTACTAACCATAGTTAAGAACCCAAATCTTGTTTTGAGATTCTAGATGTACAGCAAATGTTGATCTAAAGCTGTTTGTCTGCTTGTGTTTTTGATCTGCTTTAGACTTTACTTACTTAATAAGGTCATAAGTTCAGTCCTGTCTCCATGGTACACAGCCTCTCGAGGCAACGCAATGGTGCTAACTGTGGCTTATCACTAACTTGTGAATGCAGACATAATGCAAAATTATAGTTAGTACTACCTGATTTGCAAACAAACTTCAAACCATAGTTTCAGATCCTGGTTTGTTCCAAACAAACCATCGTTTATGGGTGGACTTAGGTTCAGGTCTACCGTGAAACCATGCTTTAGCAAATCAAACCATAATTTCACATTATGTCTGAATCCAGCCTGTGACTACATATTGAAGTCCTTCTTATTGGGACTTATGTTTATCTGAATGTTTTGGTGCCATGCACCTTTTTGAATAAAGGTACTGTAAATGTGTGGTGATGGTAGGTTTAGGATGGAAAGCTGAAATAATGTGGAGTGGCCCTAATCCAGTTTAAGTAACTACTGAGTTACTTCTTTAGAAATACAATATCTTGTGGTTACAGTATGAATGATTATCCTTTTTGAATTCAGGCTGTGTTTATGCTTCTTCAGGTTCAGCACTGTTTCTGCAGTAGTATATTGGTAAATACCTGCTGTATGAGAGGTATAATGCAAGATGGCTGTTTTGTCTGTTATGAGCACACATGCACATCTTGTTATGGCTGCAGCAAAAAGACAAATTTGATATCTTTATTTTACTATGTGTAAAAAGCAGTGAATGGGTATATATAGACTGCCCCCCCACCCTAGCCATAATGACTTGGGGTGGGGCAAAGAACCTTTGTGTTCCATTGCCTCCTGTGCTAATTGGATTCCTTTCAGCATCCAGTGTCTGGGATGCCTTAAAAGCATCACATAGTGATAGTGGGATGCTCTGACTTTAAATACCAAATCTCCTTCTGTTCCCCCATGGCACATCATGGGTGACAGGAAAAGGCATCAACCTGCCATTCAGCAGTTCCAGGAAGTTTTTATTGCAACTTCTGTTAATGGACGTACCTTGTACATGCCCCAGAAAAGATAGTTCTTTCCCTCTGCAAAACCCTTTAAGTCAGTGTTTATTGTAAAGCCCTGGAGCCAGTGGCAGCTCCCATCAACCCTAAGTGTGCTTCCTGACTAATTGTGTATTAGGCCTGTACAAAGTTTTGGTCAAAGCTGAATCCTCTGTACAGTCCCTTTGGCACTATGCAGAGGCAACCATTCCCACTGTACTGTTAGGAGTAAACCCCCTTTTAGCCCTGAGCTATATGCTTATGGGTCTCCCAGGCAGTACCAGGACTCTCGCAGGTCCACACTGGTATTATCAGAGACCAATCAGAAAAAGACACCTGGCAATGGAATGGGAGAGAAGGTTGAGTGCCCCTCTCCCCCGCTTGATATCAATAACAAAGGGGCTGTCTTTAAGTAAATAAATACTGTATTGGGCATATTTGTTACTCCTACTTTTGCTGGCCAACGGCCGTAATAAAATTGATGATGAGTAAATAAATACCTTGGGAAGATTGGAAGAACAATAGACTATGCTCCGAAGCCTTCCCCAGTAACCACTAACAGAGAAATACCTCAGCAGAACAATCTCTCTATTCAAGCATGAAACCTATTTTCTATGACTGATTAAGCCTTGAGGACTAGAATATCTTAATTAGATATAGTCTCAGAAGATGGGCCTCATACCCATAGTGAGCTCTTTTGGCTTAGAAGCAAGATAGAAAAAGCATTGATGCTTTTGAACTTTGGTGCTGGAGAAGACTTCTGAGGATACCATGAACAGCCAGGAAAAGAAACAAATGGATCATAGAACAAATCAATCCAGAATTTTCACTCGAGGCACAAATGACCAGGCTCAAACTATCATACTTCAGACACATTATGTGAAAACCCAGCTTCCTTGAGAAGTCCATAATGCTAGGGAAAGTTGAAGGAAAGAGAAGAAGAGGACGACCGGCAGCAAGGTGGATGGACTTGATTATGACAGCAATGAATGCACCACTGAGAGACCTTAAAGGCCAAGTTGAAGACAGATCATCTTGGAGAGAATCTACCTATGTGGTCGCTAAGAGTCAACACCGACTTGACGGCACTTAATCAATCATTGTGCTTTGTCCCAATTTTCAGATGTTTTGGAAGCAAACAGCTGGGTAGGAGGAGTAGTAGCTGGGTAGCTGCTCTGCTGCTACTGGAAAATGTTCCTTGAAATGAAGACTGCAGTATAGACTGAAATGCTGATACAGCTGCTGCATGTGTTGCACTCAGAAACACTGGGAGCCATGGCAACTTCATTTTAAAACACATGATACTTTGAAAAACTGCTATTGAAATGACATGCCGAAATCGTACTTGGATATGTTAAATGTGTTAAGAAAAATATTATTGGACCTCAACACAAGTTTAATTAAAACACTAATTGCTTTCATCTTTTACTAGCTTATTAGATGAAACATTTTGTAGCAGAACTTTAAAAGTCTGACCTATATATAAGCTTCCAGACAATTGCAGCTAAATAAGTGAATACAATACATTCAAAGATTCAAGAAGTGTGCAACAAATTGCAAACAAATGTTAACAGATTAAAAGGATATTAAGTACACTTTTTTGTCCTGGTAGGAGAGAACTTTACAGTGCTCCGAATATCAACATTCATTACAGGATAAAAAAGAATATCTTTTTAAAATATCAATACCTTTGAGACTAAATATTCATCAAAAGGAGAAGACTTGTGTGTTTCTTAACAGGACAGTTAAAATTATAGTGACTTACCAAGGCTGCCCAGAGAAGTTTGATAGATAATATAAATTTGCATCTTTTTGCACAGTGGTAATCACAAGTCAAGCCCACAGCATAAACACCAGAAGCCCAGCACATATGCTCCGCTTTGCACTATCCTGGTCTTGTAGTAGCAAGTGACTTTTGTTCCGGGAAGAGCAAAAGGTTTCAAGTTCCCTCCCTGGCTTATCCAAGATAGAGCTGAGAGAAATTCCTGCCTGCAACCTTGGAAAAGCCGCTGCAAGTCTGTGAAGACAATACTGAGCTAGATACACCAATGATCTAACTCAGTATATGGCAGCGTCCTATGTTCCTATGCTTGCATCTGCTGACCTGTTCATTTCTGTGTTTTTATTGTTTAATGTGAAGTTGTACGATTGTGTACTGCCTTGGTTGTTTTTAAATACCAGTTTGTTTTCAGTACATAAGATAGAAAAATCGATTTTAAAAAATGCAAGCCTGACTTTGTCATTGCCAGGTTTTCCTGGTGTCTCTGCATGATAGAAAGATAGAAAAATGAATGATAGAAAGAATAAAAAGAATGATAGAAAGATAGAAAAATCGATTTTAAAAAATGCAAGCCTGACTTTGTCATTGCCAGGTTTCCCTGGTGTCTCTGCATGGAGCATCCATGGAGCATGGTGGGGCATCCATGGTGCAGGTTGGCCTAAAACCAACTCCTCCCCTTTCTCAGCTTCTGCTCCACAAGCACTTGGTTTAAGATCCCAGCATCTTCTAAACTGGTGTTAAAGCTGACCTTGCCAACCATCTTGTGGGTGACTCAGCATGTGTGCAGATATACATGTGAAGCCTACTTATGTACACATGAATCTCTTGATCAGGCCAATACTAGTTACTCACATTTAAAGAAGTGAGCTTCCAAATATTTGTGCATTAGTCAAATGAAAATGAAAAATAGAGAACATTTTTATACATAGTTCCTACAGTTTTTAACAAAAATGCATGTAATTTTTCACCAGATATAAAGCTTGTAGGTTAAAGGATTAACAATAGAAGGTGTTGCAAAAAAAATTTGCAGCCTCCTACAGCCCTTTGCTTGCTCTTGTTCAGAAACAACATATTTACACTTATTTTTCTGCCTTCTGGAAATAAAAATGACATGTTTGCCCCAGAGGAGGGCTTTTTTTTGGTTATCTTTGTAATCTTTTAATTAACTATGAGCAAGCAATATGCACAGACACTGCAATTTGAAGGTATTGATCAGTGCATGGGGGGAGAGGCTTATTAACCCTATCCCTTCAGTCAATTTTCTTGAGTACAGTTTTAATTGTAATTTAAGTTTATTGTGGTCAGTCTTTTACCTTATTTGATCTTTATACTTCTATCTACCACTGTTGAACAGTAGTCACTTATAAGCTCTAATATTATGTTTCATTTGACTATTCACACACTGTCATGTTACAGCTCTTCATGTTTGATTACTTGTCTTTCCATAAATACTTGCTTAAGCATTGCTGCCTTTCTACCCAGGCACGTTGTTAATATTACCTTCCAAAACCTGCTAAATTAAAATCTGAACTTTTGTGCTAAATGTGTGAATGATTGAATGTACAGATGTACAGTCCCATCATAGTTTAAATCAAAGTGAAGCAAACCATACTTTAGTAGCGGGGGAAAAAAATCTCTATTTTTAAATTTATTTTCAGAATCCTTGGTGAGTATAAGCCTCAGTATTAGGTTAAAAAAAATAGAACACAGCTGGCACAGTGGATGCATTGTCATGGTTATATAGAGCAACCTTGAAAATAGAATAGAAATACTGTCCTCTGAATTCTGCAGTCCTATACTTTATGCAAATTAAGCACACCTGCATATACGTTCTGCCTTTAAAAAAAACATCATGAGGGAGAAGTTGTAAGGGACAGACCTAGCCAAGTTCACATGAGGGGAATTATCACTGAGTCACCTCTCCCTGTTACCTGGCGAGCTGACTGGGTTTATATTTAATTAAATGGAATATCCAGTAGATTGTATCCAGTGTTCCCTCTAAGGGGTGTGTGTGTGCGTGCACACTTACCCATTTTGTGATGTCTGCTCAGTCAATTTTAGATCCCGCTCAGATTGAATCAGGAAGGCCCCACTCTGAATGCACATGCACAAACACTGCCTTGATACTTCTACCCAGAACAAAATTCATTCTGCACACAGATGAAAAAAATTTAGAGAACACACTGATTGTATCGCTGTCACCAAGCATTGCTTAGCTAATAGAGAGTTACCTCTGACTGGAATGGGAACGCTAAAAATTCCAGTCCCCTCTTTACTTTTCTAACAGGCCAATATAAAAATGTGGCTCCACTTATATATGTTTAAGTGGGGAAGTAGCAGGCTTAGTGATCCTGGTGGAGGCCATGTGGACAAGTAGCTTCCCTTCTCGCCTTGCCCAGAGTCAGTCAAATACTCAGAGTGCTTGTAACAACAAAGAAAACGATTTATTGATTTATTATTTTAGAAAAAAAAATAAGCTTTCAGAATTTCACATGTAGCTGTTGCAAATAATATTCACTTTGTGGTTACAAGAGGATTCAAAACACCCAAATGTTCTCGGGCGGCACTTAAAGGGTTGAAGATAGTTACAAAAAGCAGATACTTGGGTATATGAAGAAACACAAAGGAAAATAACTTTTAACATAAGTCTTACTAAAACACTTTCTCCTAAGTCAGTCTTCCGAAAGCCATAAGCCTTGGCTCTTTCCCCTTGGACCTCACCAGAACTTAGGTGAGACCAAACCCTGCAATTCCTGGCCCAGGGACTTGCAGAACTCACCCTGAGAGAATCTGGCAAGACTCCTTTGCTCCTCTCTCACCTGGACACTCCTTTCTTCTTCCCAGAAGACCATCAGGAGCCCTTCTTGTCGCACCTAACCTCTTAACTGATAGGGTCATGACCTAGGGTCTCCAGTCTATCAATCAAGGTCAACTGCTTTTTCCAGTTAACTCTATCAGTGTTGGCTGGTTGCCCAATACAGAAATAAAAAGATCTGAAGCCCTAGTTGCTGATCATTGGAATTTCTAGTTAGTCCTCCCATTGCCTTCTGGTTAGACCATTTGATGGCATAGGCATTGTCTATATGCTTTCCCCACTCTTTTTAAAAACTAAAATGAAAGCTGAGATTTTAGGAGAGTGAATTCTGCACTTGGCATGATAACTGAAATGAGAGGAGGGTATATGTACATGGAACTCTCCCATTTTATTTTTGCAGTAGTCCTGTGAGATGGGTTGGGCTAAGGCTTTGTGGCTTTTGAGTTTGTAGCTGAGTAGGAATTTGAACATAGGTCATCTTGGTCCAAGCCCAACATTCTATCAGACCATTGCATTGGGCCTCTAACATGCAGTGGCAACTCTAGAAGAACTAGTCTGGGGGCAAAAGGATGGCAAAGAATGTTTTTAGGGGAGCAAGGATTTTGCTATACATTAGATATTTATAGAGGCAAAGTAATTGATATATTATTAGTTTACCTTATTAATGAAGATTGCTTGACATTTTCAAACTTATTCAGAAATAGGTAAGATTCCACTTAGAAAATATTGTCTTTTTGAATTATACCAAACTCTCCAGTCTGCTTTCCAGGCTAGTTTTCTCTTCCTGTCCAAGACCATGTGGCTGGAAAGACTGAGGTGGAGAGCAGGATCAGTACTAGGACTGCTGAAATCTACAGAAGACAATACCCTGCACACATGGTCATATCCAGCCAGTTCCTGGCCAGGAAGGACGCTAAGTTGTTGGCCTGGCTTGTGGGAGGCTGGAGGAGTCTCCTGCCTACCTGGCTGCATTGGCTTCTGCTGCTTGTTCTGGAGTAGAGGAGTGAATGAATGAGACTTCTTTAAACAATAGCAGTGCAGTGTTAAAACAGCACTATTAATAAAATAATTAATTCAGGCTATAGGACCATAATACACCATGTGTCTGTATTTGCTGTAAAGTTCCAGTCTGCTGGATGGAGGAGTGGGAGATATACTTGGAGGAGCACTTGCTACCCACTTGGAGTAATCCCTGCTAACATGGCAGACAGATATACTGTATGCATTGAGATTTTCCCCCTCTGCCACCCACATTTCAGCTTTTAAAGTAAACTGGTTTAGTCTTTGAGTTTATCCATTTCTTAGTCTTCCACAGTTGTAGAAAGCCTGGTAGATATGATAAATCCTTCTCTGAGGGAGGTTTGAATGACTCCTTCTCTTCAGCAGGCAATTATTAGACCTTTTCTGAAGAAGCCTGCATTGGATCCCACGGGGTTAAGCAACTATAGACCTGCCTCCAACCTTCTGTGGTTGGGCAAGATATTTGAGAGGGTGATGGCCTCCCAGCTCCAGGCAGTCTTGGAGGAAACGCATTATTAAGATCCATTTCAAACTGGCTTTTGGGCAGAATATGGGGTGAAGACTACCTTGGTCAGCCTGATGGATGACCTCCAATTGAGAATTGACAGAGGGAGTGTGACTGTTGGTCCTTTTGGACCATAGTATCCTTCTGGAGCGTCTGAGGTGGGTTGGGGGTGGTGCGGGACACTGCTTTGCAGTGGTTCCACTCCTACCACTCAGGCAGATTCTAGATGGTGAACATTAGAGACTGTTGCTCTTCAAAATCTGAACTTTCATATGGTGTTTGTTGTTTAACATCTACATGAAACTGCTGAGAGAGATCATCAGGAGATTTGGTTCAGGGTGTTCTCAGTATACTGAATATCTGTTTCTCCTTGTCAACATCATCAGGAAAAGGCATAACCTCTCTAAGTGCCTTACTTGAGATGGTAATGGGTTGGCTTGAGGGATTAACTGAGGCTGAATCCAGAGAAGATGGAGGTACTTATTGTGCAAGGTTAGAACTCAGGAGACAATTTTGAACTGCCGGTTCTGGATTGGGTCACACTTCCCCAGAAAAAACAGGTATGCAGTCTGGGGGTGTTTCTTGATCCAAGCCTCTAGCTGATGTCGCAGTTTCAGTCAGTGGAAAGAGGTGCTTTCTATCAGCTTCAGCTGATATGCCAGCTGAGTCCGTTTTTTGAGATAACCTCAAAACAGTGGTACATATGCTGATAACCTGCAGACTTGGCTACTGCAATGTGCTCTATTTGGGGCTGCCTTTGTACATAGTCTGGAAACTGCAGTTGGTACAGAATGAGGCAGCCAGGTTGATCTCTGGGTCACCTCATAGGGACCATATTACTCTTGTGATGAAAGAGCTACACTGGCTGCCAATAAGTTTCCGGGGGAAATACAAGGTGTTGGTGATAACCTATAAAACCCTAAACATCTTATTTAAGAGAACGTCTTCTTCGCCATGAGCCCAACCTTCCATTGAAATCATCAGGAGGGGTTCATCTGCAGTTGCCACTACTCATTTGGTGGCTACTCAGGGACAGGCCTTCTCCGTTGCTGCCCCAAGGCTTTGAAATGTGCTCCCTGCTGAAATAAGAGTATCCCCATCTCTGAAAACTTTTAAGAAGGCAGTTAAGACACATTTGTTTACTCAGGCTTTTAATTAATTCACAGTTTTTAATAGCCCAACCCATGAGCCCAACTGCCAAGAGACGTAAGTTTTGGGCGGTATAAAAATATGCTAAATAAATTCTAGTTTTAATATTGTGTTAAATTTTTAAATTTTAATGTGTTAACATTTTAATTCTGTTTTAATTTGTATTTTATTTATTGTAAATTGCCCAGAGACATAGGTTTTGGGCAAGTATAAATACATAAATAGCTGTATTTTACAGGTAATAAACAATAAACTGAACTATAATTATCCTTGATGTGATCCCAGTTGTATTCACACACCTGGGATTACACATGTGCAGCAGCCTCTATCAGTAGGACTTTCAATGCTCCCCATGATGCTGTAGCTCCAGCCCATGCTCATGCGTGCCCAATAGAAGTGGTGGTTGGAGCATCATTGGATTCCGTTCCTTTACAGCCACTGCCACAGCAGCATTGGGATGAGACAGCTCTGATTCTCGATAGTTTTTCTGTCAAGCACCTATATAAAAGTGAGAGAAAACAGTTTAATTTTACTATCTGCTCTGTTACCATAGTGTTGCTCTGTCTTTCATGACTGACAAGAAAACATTTAAATTCTGTGGGAAACAGAAAGCAAAATTGCCAACTTGTGTGCCTCTATGAGGAAAACAAAACTAATGTGTTTGACAAAATCTGGCATTGTCAAAACAAACATGCAAACCCCAAGAATTAGCCTAATGGTAGCACCGGCCCTGACTACAGAGACCACTTAATCAGGACTGCTGACATTAGAGACTGGAGAGACCACAACCATATGTTTTACTGTCCAATCCCCTTCAATGTCATTTGGAGGAGATCTGGAGTTTGAGGAAGAAGTGATTGCACTTCCAAAAACCTCTCCCCTGCCCCACACATTTTCACTTAAAAGATGACCATGGAAAGGCATATGACTGGAAACAAGAACAATGGAAGGTATATTAATACACATGTTGTTCAACAAAACATATGCAGTTTGGTAAGCTTCTTGTGCTAATGAGTATGGCATTCAACCTAGGGGACATCAGGAGATTTCCTATTATATAACCTATTCGCCAGTCTGTGCCTGTTCTCATGAGTACTATCCTCACAGCAAGAGATATGAACCTCATGTGCAGCTTGTGAAATATACTGAAGAGCTACTTGATGATGGCAACCATTATCTCAGCTAGAAATAATGTTTGCCATCTAGCATCCACTAGATGTCAGGAGAAAACCATCTCATAAAGTAACTTTCATCTCATCAACAACCACTGACCCGATTCAACAACCTACTCCAAGGCCAGAATCTCCCTCTGAAGGATCAGCAGATTTGAGGAAACGCACCTCACAGGCTGAAACTGAACTAGTTAGAGCAACCAGGATACAGATAATGGCAAAGGTCACATCAGTTTCTACATCTCCAATGCATGAGCCCCACCAAAGAACCAGATGAACAGATCGATGATGGGAACAGATAGATGACTCCTCCTCAGAAGATGAGGAAGTGATTTCCCCTGACCGAGAAGCTGAATCTGCGAATACAGAGGCTCCTTCAGAACCTTCTCCAGATGATGAAGTATTAAAGAAGTCTTTGGATTCTCCAAAAGAGAACAGAACCTACCACTCCCTCATAATTGATATGGCAAATACTCTGGGATTAGATCTGAAACAAGTTAAAGAGAATGTTCAGGACCCAGTGTTTACTTTCTACAGTCAACCAGAGCTTCTCAGCCAGCAGCTTTACCTATACTTTCTGTACTACTACAAGCTTCCAAATAAGCATGGCTAAAAACCATCTGGTTACTGCTCCAATCTCAAGGCATTTGGAAAAGATGTACAAGGTACAAGAATTGCACCTGCCTACTTAAACATCCAAATCCAAATTTTCTAGTGGTAGACTGTGCCTTATCTAGATCCAACAAAAATCATGGCACCTGTTGACAGAGAGGGATGAAAATTAGATGGAATGGGGCATAAATTCAATTCCACCTCAATACTATTTATATGCATAGCCAATTAATATGACATGCATGTCCAGATAACAACATGCTCTGTGGGAGCAACTCCAGGAAGCAGCAAAAAAGGATTCAGACAATCTTGAGAACAAAATGAAGGAACTGCAACTTAAACCAGCAGACATTACCAAACAGCAAATCAGCACAGTGAGACATTAATGGACTGCAAATCCAAAAATCTGGCAGGAGCTATAGCACTGCTCAGACATGCCTGGCTCTTCTCCTCTACATTGCAATATGAAACTCAAGAGAAAATAGACAAACTTCCATTTGAGGGTGAGGGCCTCTTTAGCAGGGAAACAGATGAATCACTTGAAAAACTGAAAAAAGACACTTGAGATTCTAACGACACATCAAATCTATTCAGCTAAACCAAGACAACCTTACTCTGCAAACCAACCCTATGGAAGATACAGACAGCAATACAAGGGATAGGATAAAAGAGAATACAGAAGATCAGGAATAACACAGGGTAGAGCTTATGTGTCAAGACCATAATAAGGAAATTCCTCATATTCACTGTGGGAAATAATGCCTACCAGTACCAGTGGCTACCCTTCGGTATATCTACCACACCAAGGGTATTTACTAAATGTATGGCTGTCATAATTGCCTACTTACGGGGACAAGGTGCTCACCTTTTCCCATTCCTAGATGATTGGTTGCTGACAGCACACTCACCTACCCAACTACAAGAAGACTTGAAAGATATGATAATGCTACTGGACAATTTGGGCATAAGGATCAACCACAAAAAATCTGATGCACCCCACAAGAGCCATACTATTCATAGATTCAGTTCTAGATGCAGATCAACAGAGAGCTTTCCTACCAGTAAACAGAATCTCCAAGATAGCACAACATGTGGACTTAGCCTTTCAGAATTCACAACAAATGGAAAAATGGTTACAGATTTTACTAGGGCTGATAGCCTTTGCACAGCTGCTATTCAACATGTGAAATTGAGAATGTGTACCTACAATAGTGGTTTCTAAAGATATCCAATTTTCAAACAGGGTATCAATCACAAGCTTTGACTATCCTGGTAAAAGTAAAACTTCCTCCAGTGGTGGAAAAACACCATGAACTTGACCACAGGCATACCTTTTCAAACCAGGTTTCCATACATAATTCTGGAATTATTACTGTGACCACAGATGCCTCACAAAAGGGCTGGGGTGCACCTTGCCAAACCCTGCAGATGTTTGATAAATGGACAAGAAGTCATCAGAGACTACATATCAACATTTTGGAACTTCTAACTTATTTCCTGGCACTCAAGACATTAAGACCTCTGGTGCAGGGGAAAGCAGTTCAGGTGGTGATGGACAACACCACTGTAATAGCTTATATAAACAACCAAGGGGGTGCAATGCCATCTTGCCATTCTGTATTGGAACTGGTGCATAGACCATTATGTTCACCCCATTGCAATTCATATCAAGTGGATAGGGAATGCAGAAGTCAATATCTTGAGCAGAGATATTACACACACCAAAACACACAAATGGATCATCAATCCCCAATACTTACATGAGGTATTCGACACGTAGGGTGCTCTACAGGTAGACTTAATAGCATCTCCAAGGAACAACAAATGCTAACAGTATTGCACACGAGCAGGTGTAGGGAAAGATTCCCTAGAGGATGTGTTTATGATAACATGGGACAAAATATTCTACTACATATATCCTCAGCTTCCCCTCACCACAAGAGTGGTGAACAAGGTAATGTACGACCAAGTGAACTGCTTCCTAATAAGTTTGGTATTGATGGCAGAGGCAAGTATGGTACCCAACACTCCTACGGATCTCAAGGAGCAGAATGTGGAAACTACCCCAACATGCAGAACTTCTGTCATGGAAGGGGGCAAGATTCCACACCCAGATGTGACAACCCTTAAACTAAATGTGTGGAGGATCATGGGGGTCCCACAAGTGCAGAATTAATAGAGAGAATTCTGCTCAATGAAAAGAAGTTTTTAACAACAAGAACATATGCTGCAGAATGGAAAAGATTTGAGACCTATGCAAACTCCAAATCCTTCTTACTAACAAAAATACAGATATTGACTTGCCTATTCAGTTGAAAGCTGAGTGGATTGTCAGATTTCTCTATAAAGGTTCACCTGGCTGCAATAACATGAAATGGCATTATCCCTTTAAATGCCTGTCTTCAGGCAAGTAATGGGCTGAATGAAGAATATAATAAACTGAAGCTGAATCCAAGCCAGGCAGAGGTGCTCATTGTTGGCGGTTGTAATCTGCAAGATAGGATAGAACCTCCTGTTCTGGATGAGGTTACACTCCCCCAGAAAGAACAGAAGCATAGCTTGGGAGTGCTCTTGGACCCAGATCTTACCCTGGTGCCTCAGGTTGAGGCTGTGGCCAGGAGTGTTTTTTACCAGCTGTGATTGATTTGACAACTCAGCCTGTTCCTTGAGGAGAGTGACTTGAAAGCAGTGGTAAACTAGCTGGTAATCTCCAGCTTGAACTACTGTAATGCCCTCTATGTAGGGCTGCTTTTGTACGTAGTTTGGAAACTTCAGTTAGTTCAAAATGTGGCAGCCAGATTGGTTTCTGGGGTATCTGGTGGACAGAACATATTATGCCTGTTCTTAAACAGTTTCACTGGCTGCCAATATGTTTCCGGGCAAAGTACAGAGTGCTAGTTATTGCCTTTAAATCTCTGAATGACTTAGGTCCGGGTTACCTGAGAGAGTGCCTTTCTCTACAAGACCCCCATCTCTCATTAAGATCATCAGGAGAGGTCAGTCTTCAGATGTCACCAGTTTATTTGGTGGTGACTTGGGATAGGGCCTGCTTAGTTGTTGCCCCTGGGTTGTAGAACAAGCTCCCTGTGGATATGAGAGGATTATCTTCCTTGGAGGCTTTCAGGAGAGCCTTAAAGACCCATCTTTTTAGCTTGGCTTTTAATGATGTCTAGTTTTAATTTTAATTTTAATTTGCTTTTAAATGGTTTTTAATTTTAATTATGTATGCTTGAGTTTAATGTAAACCGCCCTGAGCCACTTTAGAAAGGGTGGCATATAAATTGAATGAATGAATATCAGGCTGCCATGTAGGCATAGACCCCAGCACTGCATTTTAACACCTGTTGTGAAAAATGTTTCTACAAGGACTAGAACATTTATATCCATCAATAAAACAACCAATATGCAACTGGAGTTTTTCAGTGGTTCTGACAGGTCTAATAAACTCCATTTGAACCAATGGCAACAATATCACTACAATGTCTATCGATAAAAAACAGTGTGTTCGATCACAGTGGCCACAGCAAGGAGAGTAAATGAGGGCTGATTTTTATTTTATTTTATATTTATTTATCTATTTATTTATTTATTGTTGAATTTCTGTACCACCTTTCATTAAAAACAACCTCAAGGTGGTTTACAAAAGTTAAAAAACATACAATAATATGTATGTCAAATGTATATCAAATATCATACATTTGTGGATATCAAATGTATGATATCCCATACATTTGCTTCCACAAAGAAAAAGTGGTTCTGTGCTCAGATGTAAATAAATTTCTTTCCAAAGATAAATTCAGTTTTTCATATCAATCAAGATATAATCCTACCCTGTTTCTTCTGCAATTTTCGTTCTGCTATAGAACATAAACTACACACCTTAGATATCAGAAGAACACTAGCCTTCTACTTAGAAAGGACTAAACCCTTTAGAAAATACAATAGCTTATTTGTCTCATACAGGGAGGATAAGAAAGGAGGTAGGGGGAACTCATCAGACTATTCAGATGAATAGTTTCAGCTATAATCGAGACATGCCAGTGTTGGAGAATGGAGCCACTGACAGACATTAAAGCACTTTCTACACATGAGGTAGGCTCTTCATTAGCTAGTCTATCAGGAGTGTCTATGGAAGATATTTGCAGAGCAGCGACTTGGTCGTCTGCATAAATCTAACATTATGCTTTAGGCCTGAGATCTGTGTCAGATGCTTTCTTTGTTAGTTGAGCTACAACAAATTATGCAATAATGGGAGATGTAAAGGTAAGCTGGAACTTGTACGCTCCACCACTACAGGGAGCTTGCTAATTGCCCAGTTGTGTAAATACAACCAGGATCATGTCAAAGCTAAACTGGTTGCTTACCTCTAACTTAAGAACCTTGAGTGATCCAGGAGTATTCACACAGCCCACCCATCATCACGCTACAGGGGAATATATTTTGGTTAATGTATGGTATACTCTAATAATCTCTCACTTACTTCTTCTAGTTCTATATAGGATGATCGCTTTAACTGCAGTGGTCGTCCAGGAACTGAATCCAATGGCACTCCAAACGCCACTCCTAACAGGCATGCATGAGCGCGGGGCAGAGCTAGAACGTCGCATGGAGCTTTGAAAGTCCTACCAATGGCAGCTGCTGCTTATGCACAATTCCAGTTGTGTGAATACTCCTGGATCACTCAAGGATCATTAGTTACAGGTAAGCAACCTGTTTTTTTTATTGAGGGAAGGTTGCCTGACTCTCATAGAGCTTCATGCAGCACTAGAAAAGTCCTAGGCATCAAGTTTATGGTTTAATAACTTCTTAATAACAGACAGACCTTCATGCAAGGATTGCTTCATATTTTTGCCTCAAGTTGGAAACTAATAAGCATAAACTACTGTGTTCTTTGGTATATATTTTACTTGAATTGTTACTGTTGTTTCTTATTCTCTTCATTGACATTCTTTGCTTGACTTGATGGTCATGATAATGAAGATGAAATTATTTGTTTTGGTGCATATCCTCTAGAATGTTAGACTTTTTGGAAGGATCAGGTTAAATGCCATGAGGAACATTTTGTAGCAAAGTGACCATGGCTCCTAAATGTCCAAACCTAAACACATTTCTGAAGGATTTGTTCTCGGAGTAGAGAAAAATGTTTAAGGATTTAATGCAGATAGTAAAAATTTACTAGTTCAGTATGTTCATATTTCATTCAGATATAATTTTAAAATCTATACCTTCAAAATTGAATCCATGAATCAAATACCGCATTGAAATCTGTTTTTATATATAAAAGAATGTCACAGGCATAAAAATGACTTTTGAGGTCCAGGATTATAAGTATGGCACAATAGATCAGCTATTACGTTGTACAAATTATGAATATTTAAACACAATAAATCAAAGAATATAGAGATTATTTCCATGTTACAGAGAAATACTGTTCTGCTTGGTCATTCTTGCTTCTGGACACTTCATCTTGCACTGACTCAGTGATCTTCACTATTTTTCAAGGAGGGGCCAATTTGGCATAAGACCTTCACTGTGAGAGCCATTACCCGCTATGCTGACCTCTGCATAGTACTGTGCTTTCCTTAGTTCTGGGAGGGCCCATTAAGAGAGTTGGATGTGGGAAAAGTGCAGGGAAGGGCTACACTTGCTATCACTCCGTGCTCACCTTTCAAGATGGTGCAGAGGCTCAAGAGGAGTGCTTGAGGAGTGCCTCATTTGGGAGTGCTTCTGGGCCTAGGCCTCACCCTGGTTTTTCAGGTTGAGGCATTAGGGAATTCTTGGAGCCCTATCTTGGAGATGCCAGGGCGGGAACTTGGAACCTTCTGCATTCAAGCATGCAAGTGCTCTTCCCAGAGCGGCCCCATCCCCTAAGGGGAATATCTTAGTGCTCACACATGTACTCTCCCATTCAAATGCCAACCGGGCAGATCCTGCTTAGGGAAGGGTACAATTCATGCTTGCTACCACAAGACCAGCTCTCCTTGATTAGGACTGCATTCTATCTTTGGTTGGTATGACAGCTTTGTCCATTCCTTGAAGATAATGTTCTCAAAACTATGGTGCCTGTCACCTCTAGTCTTGAGGTGAGATTGCCTTTGTTTGTAGTTAGGAAACTTTAGTTAGTTCAAAATGCAGCAGCCATATTGGTCTCTGAGACCATATTATGTCTGTTTTAAAACAATTGCACTATGTTAAAACAGTTGCACTATAAATGCTGTTATGTTTCTGTTCAAAATACAAAGTGCTGGTAATTATCTTGAAAGCTCTAAATGGCTTAGGACCAGGTTACCTGGTGGAGCGCCACCAGATTGAGAGAGGTCAATCTCTGGCTCTGTTTCACCTGGAGGCAACTCAGGATCAGGCTTTCTCTGTAATCGCTCCTGGGCTGTAGAATGCACTCAGTTTAGATATTTAAGGCTTAAAATAATTACTAGCCTTTAAAAGAGTCCTAAAGAAACACTTCTTTTAGTCTGGTTTTTAGTGAATCATTAATCATTTAAAATTGTTTTGATCTTAATTGTTTGTAATGGCTTATTTATTTTGGTTTTTATCTTCTTATTTATGTAAATTGCTTAGTGCCGTCTAGGTTAGGCAGTGCAACAATTTAATTAATAAACACAAACCCTTCATTTTATAATTGCTAAGCTTGATCAGAAGGAGATATAAATTCTGTTCTGCAACACGTGCACACACACTCTTCAGGAGTAAAAGTCTGAAATTATACTCCTACGTAGCATAAAATTTATCTTTAGTTGAAGACCAGTTTTAATTGTATGTATGTATGTATGTGTTTATTTTGGCCAAAGGCCAGCATATACCAGTTATAATTGTGTTTTGATAACCAATTGGTGTGCTTATTAAAGAAACATATTAATTAGAAAGTTGGAAAGTTGATTTTAAATCTGCATTTTAAATAGATAATGTAAATCAATCCACCTTGATTTTTTGGAACAGCAAAGGTCTTACTTGCACCAAAGCTGAAAGCAAGCTGGGTCTTTTCAGAAAACATTCTTCTGGTAATCTTGATATTTATCAGTTGTATTTACAACTACTCTTTTATAACTTTTATGATTTTATAGTCATCCTTTGAGGACAGTACTTGCATAAAAATACAGCTGGGAGAGCTTCTGTCCTATCAATACGATACGATATGATACAATACAATACAATACAATACAATACAATACAATACAGTACAGTACAGTACATAATATGTGTATATGTGTTTCCTTTATTTGGATAGAGGTGTTGTTTGAATACAAAATGGGGCTTTGGTTAATTATTATTAAGTACAGAAAGTTAAGAGGAGACAAAAAGTCTAAAGTTTGATTGTATGAAAGGCTGAAATATAAGCCCCAGCCTATTGAACACTTTTGAGTTTAAATTGATGACAACCATCTTCACTGGCAGAAGGTGGCGGTGGGAAGTCACTTCCTGAGCAAGCTGTTTGGGGGCCAGCTTCTCTTCTCTCCTTCCTCACATGAGAACATCCCCTTCTGGAGATCATCACCCTTCTGGCCAGGGTGATCCAGACTGAAGATGCTTTCGCATCCAAAAACCATTGTCCAAATGATTCTAATCTTTTTAAGTGTAGACTTGTCATGGCATCTAAATATCCTTTCCAAGGCCTTCATTGCAACCCTTCCAAATTCTAGTCTGCAGCATATTTCTTGACTGCTGGATCCTTTACTGTTGATGGTCGATCCTGAAAGGCAGAAGCTATCCACCACTTCAGTGTCTTCATTATCAGTTCTGAGGCTGGTTGCTGTACCCATTGTCATTAGTTTAGTCTTCTTTACATTTCATTGTCGTTCCATTTTTTTCACTGTGCACCTTGACTTTCATTACTAGAGCTTGCAGATCATCTACATTCTCAGCCATCTGAGTAGTGTCATCAGCGTAGCGCAGGTTATTGATGTTTCTTCCTCCAACAGTAAAGCCACACTCAACTTTTTCCAATCCAGCTTCTCTTAGTATATGTTCAGCATATAAGTTGAATAAATAATGATAAAGTATACAGCCTTGTCTAACTTCTTTGCTGATCTGGAACCAGTCTGTTTCACCATGTTCTGTCTGGACTGTGGCTTCCTGTCTTGTGTATAGGTATCTCATGAGAACAAAGAGATGTTCTTGGACACCCATTTTCCTGAGGATATTGCAGAACTTGACATGGTTGATGCAATCAAAGGATTTTCTTTAGTCAATAAAGCACATATTGATTTCTTTTAGATATTCTTTGGCTTGTCACCTTAAGTGGCGCAGCGGGAAAATGCTTGACTAACAAGGAGAAGGTTGCTGGTTTGAACCCCCACTGGTATGTTTCCCAGATTATGGAAAACACCTATATCGGGCAGCAGCAATATAGGAAGATGCTGAAAGGCATCATCTCATACTACGCAGGAGGAGGCAATGGTAAACTCCTCCCATATTCTACCAAAGAAAACCACAGGGCTCTGTGGGCGCCCTGTGACTTGATGGCACACTTTAACTTACTTTATTCTTTGGCTTTCTCAGTTATCCTGCATGCATCAGCAATGATGTCTCTTGTTCCTCGGCCTTTTCTGAGAGCAGCTTGAACATCTGGTATTTCCCTTTCCACGTAGGGCTCTAATCTGCATTGGATGATCCTGAGCATTATTTTGCTAGCATGTGAAATCAAGGATATTGTGTGATGGTTTCTGCAGTCTGTTCAGTCTCCTTTCTTTGGTATGGGTATGTAGACTGACCTCTTCCAATCTGTAGGCCACTGTGTCATTCTCCAGATTTGATGGCATAGTTTGGTTTAGAGCCTTGACTGATTCTTCTGTTGCCTGCCATATTTCTGTAGCTATTCCATCAATTCCTGTAGCCTTCCAACTTGGTAATAACCGAAGTGTTGATCTAGAGGTTCTTGCAAGATCTTCTAGAGTATCTTTGATGTTGACGTCCCTGCTGTACAGATTTTCGGTATACTCCTTCCATCTCTGTTTTATCTTCTCTCAATCAGTTATTATCTGTCCTTTGGCATCCAATGTGATAGTTTGAACCTCCTTCTGATTTCAGAGATCTTTTGGAAAACTTTCCTTGTTTTTCATGTCTATTTCCATCCTCAAGGTCTTTCAAGATGTCATTGTAGTACTGTTCCTTGTCTCTTCTAACAGCTTTCTGAAATTCCCTATTAAGTTTCTTCCTGAAGTCTTTATCTTACTTGACTTTGGCTTCTGTCCTCTTCTGGGCAATTTCCTCCATCTATTCTGACATCCATTTTGCTTTCTTCTGTTTCTTGTTCTTTGGCAGTCTCTTTCCACATTCGTCCTGAACAATTGTTGATTTCATTCCACAGTTCCTCTGTGGTTCGTGATGTTCTCCTTGAAAATGGTGAGTACATTCTCAAGATCATATCGTGGAAACTAGATAGCTTTGTTTTTCCGCTTTAGCTTGACTTGGAACTTGCACATGAGCAGTTCGTGATCTGTTCTACAATTGGCCCCCAGTCATGTCTTTGCTGTTATAACCGAGCTCTTCCACCTCCTTGCACCAATAATGTAATCAAATTGATTTCTGTGTATTCCATCTGGTGGTGTCCATATGTATAGGCACCACTTTGGTTGTTTGAAGAATGTGTTCGCAATGAAGAGATCATTTGATTGGCAGAAACGAATAAGTCGTTCTCCTGCTTCGTTTCTGTTTCTTAGGCCATGCAGTCCGACTGTGTTTTCCTCCTTACCATTTCCAACTTTGGCATTCCAGTCTCCAACCATCAACAGCACATCTTGCTTGCATGTTCTGTCAGTTTCAGACTGAACTTGAGCATAAAACTTATCAACTTCCTCTTCTTCTGCATCAGTTGTTGGCATAGACTTGAAAAACTGTCATGTTAAAGAGTTGTCCATGAAATCTAATTGATATTCGTTGGTCATTGACCACATTGTATCCAAGTACTGCCATTGTTATATCCTTGCTGACTATGAAAGCAACGTTCCTTCTTTATTTTTCATGTCCTGAGTAGTAAATGGTATGATTTTCTGACTGAAAGTGTCCTGTTCCAGTCCATTTTAATTCACAGATGCCCAAGATGTCAATCTGTAGTCAATCCATTTCATCTTTTACTATGTCAAGCTTTTTCATATTCATGCTTCTTGCATTCCATGTTCCAGTTGTGATTCTGTCTTTGCAGCTTCGGATTTTGTTTTCCCTCATGGCAACATCAGCTGCTAGACATCCAAAAGGCTTTAGTCTAACCGCATCATAAACACCATCAGTACTCTGAGAGATCCTCAGTTCTTCCTCAGTAGCATGTTGAATACCATCCAACCTGAGGGGTCCATTATCTGGCACTACATCAATATCATTCTGTTTTATCTATCCATATGGCTTTCTTGGTAAAATACAGGCATGGTTTACCATTGCCTTCTCCCATATACTATGGGTTGATGCCTTTGCCATTGTCACTGAAGTCATTGTATGCCTCCAGCACCTTCCTATATCACTGCTGCCCAATATTAGTGCCTGCTTGCTTTAGCTTGGCAACTGGGATGATCTTAGTGCTTTTGGTGATGCTATTGGGATTATACCTCCTGGCATACTTGGCTCATCTCTCCCAGGAACAGCCCCCCCCCCCACCACCACCACAATGAGGCAGCATAGCAGGATTTGGGGGAGATTGAGAGTTTTTAGCACAATTAAAATAATTCTTATGAAGTTCTCATTGAACTTCCCGGCTGTATTAATTGTGCCAGTTATTACCTTTAAAAGCATGTTGTTATTATATTTAAGTCTTGTGCTTAGTGTAGGTGAGAGTGTCTTCTCCAACACTGAATGTTTGCCCATGATTTTTTTTTTTGAAGTAATCTTAGTTTAGAATCTGTCTTCTATATTATTAATTCCTGTAAATGGACCAGGGGGATGCGTTGGGATATGGCAAGCTCCGCCCCGCTGCAGCCATGATCAATGGCGGGCCCAGAGGGGGTGACACGTGCAAGGGCGGGAGGGGTTGTGGTCGAGGGAGGTCATGGCTGAGGGAGGTGAACGGTTGACTGGCAGGGAGGAGAGGCGCCTTTGAGAGCTGCTGGGCCATCTGATGGCTGACAAGCTCTGGATGAAAATGGCGACTCACTGCCCAGTGAAGTGAGAGGCTCTGTGCGGGGTCAGCAGAGGTGGAGGGGAGGGCAGGAGTGACGGGCAGGAGGTGGGGGGAGAGCAAGAGAGACTGGGGAGGGAGGTGGGGGAGGGCAAGAGAGACGGGTGTGGGAGGTGGGGGGAAGGCAAGAGAGACGGGCAGGAGGTGAGGGAGGGCAAGAGGGACTGGGGTGGGAGGTAGGGGAAGGCAAGAGAGACTGGGGCAGGAGGTGGGGGAGGACAAGAGACTGGGGTAGGAGGTGGGTGTGGGAGGGCAGTAGAGACTTGGGCTGGAGGTGAGGTGGGGGAAGGCAGGCGAGACTGGGGCGGGAGTTGGGGTGGGAGGAGGGCAAGAGAGATTGGGGTAGGAGTTGGGGCGGGGAAGGGAACTGCCGGCCCCATAGAGTACACAGATGCTCTGTGCGGGGTCGGCTGCTATCTTATATGTTCTAGAGCTGCTATGGTCTTGGTCAAAGTATCTTCAATAATGACACTTCTTGAATATTTTATCCATGGAAGGTTACAAGATTTTCTCACACTATGATTATAGGCAACAAGTGAAAATGTCTTTCTAAAGTTTTCCCCCTCTGTCATAGTCCACCTTGCTCATATTGGCATATTGAAAACTGAATTCAGTTTGGTAGGCATTTTGAGATGTCAGTTCAGATAGTATAGCTAGGGAATCTTTGTTCCCTAGAACACTATTTTTCTAATTAATACTATGTTTATCCTTATATTTTACTGCTTATACATATGGACCTCGTCACATCCTGACACCTATGTTTTCACATATCCACATTTGGGAAATGGAGGCCTGACCTCTATATATGTGAGTGCATAAAGGGTTAAAATCCACATATCTGCAGTTTCTAGGTGGCTGGAAATGATCTCAAAGGTCAGCTCAGGCCATCAAGAAACCATTTTGTGGTTCCTAGTTTTTTTTAAAAAAAAAAGGTTTCTGTGGTTTTTCTCAGAAAATCGGCAGAATTTGGAGTTTGCGGGGGCATTGCTGGACACCTGGAGAGCATGACATGGTACTTTATTTCACTTATTCTGCTTTTTATTGCATTTTTGCCTTTGTTATGATTTTCAAGAACCTAACACACATAAACACCATTGACTTAAAGTCTCATTATCCTCGGAAACTTGTGGGAACAGAACCTCCACAGATAAAGAGTTCCTCTTGCACTGCTTTCTTCTTTTGGTGGGACAGCTGGTAAATAAATTACTTTGTGGTAAAAAAATTATGTTTTTTATAACAAAAGTGTTTGTATTATGAGAGATAATTAGGATGAATAGAAGTTTCTTGGACTCTTAGAACCAATTTCCAAATTAATCGTTATGTGGTTCTGGTCACCACATCAACAAAAAGCACTTGCTTAGAATTTGGAGGTCACCCATGGAAACTGACTTGTAGTAAATTCAAGACAGATAAAAGAAAAGAAAGTACTCTTTAAAATATCTATCTATCTATCTATTTAAAAGCCTTAGGTCGTATGTTGCACATCCCGTGGTATGTGGCACCTCCCATGAGAGTTGTCCAGAGGAGAGAGATGGCGCAGAGTAGGGCTGAGCGGCGGATCGAGGGGCAGCTGTTGAGGAGGAGGCGGCAGTGCTATGGCAACAAGGAAGAAAGAAGATGAGATAATGAGCAGTGGCCTCCCATCGCCTTGCCGTGTCTTCTCATGAGGATGGCCAGGGCAGAAGAATGCACCGAGGGCCATCCATGTAGGCCGGAAGGAAAGCCCCAGCTTGGCCATTCTCCTCTCCAGGGTGATGGAGTCTGACCCTCAGTGCACACTCCTGCCAGAATTGGCTGTCCTCGCGATGAGAATCAGCAGGGCGATGTGAGAGAGGCTGGCGGTAGGAGCCAACAGGCCTCTGCAATGCTGTTCTCCCTAGGAAGGGGAGGGAGTAGGCTAAGGGATGGGGGAGGGGCGAAGTGGGAGAGAGTTGTGGGTGGAGGAGAGGTTTTGCTTCCTCCGCTGCCATCCCGGATGGCAGCGGGTGGCTTAAGGAGGTGGGCAAGGCAGGTCAGGGAGCCAGATTGTCTGGGGAGGGATGAGAGATGGAGAACTAGGGCACAGATATTCTGTGCAGGGCCAGCTAGTGCATAATTAAACAGTGGCATTTGTTGGCCAGAATGTGGGATATCACCACTGGCTTTTAATGTGGATTAGAAAACTAGTCTTCAGTGAGTACAGGTCTGCCAATTTATACTATTCAGCGTTTAAATTACATTGTTTAGATAGTCTCTGCACAGTTTAAATTGAGGTTTAAACTTCAAAGCAGTAGCTGGGGAGCAAACAGTAGAGGTGGGCTGTTTTGCTTGGTGAGTTTCCCAAGAACATCTGGTTGATCACTCTTGGAAAAGGAATATTGGATTGATCCTGCAGGGCTCCTCTTAGGTTTTGTGGGTATATTATTTCTCATGTTAATAGAATCATTTTTTATACACACCTAATTTATACAGCAAATGAATCATTCAAAATCAAAACAAGTAGGACTGTCTGTATTTGGTGCTGTTCCAAAGTTTTGGGGAGAGGGGATTTCCTTAGTTGTTCTGAACTTTGAAGGTGGGATGTATGACATCAGTTTTTGACAGAGGCACATTTCTGGAAGTTGTTTGTTTTTTGCTGGGGTCCTTATTGGTAGTGGTGGAAGAGGTCTCTTTCTTTTACTACTCTACGCTGTGCCTTCACAAGCTGTGATGCCAGAAGTGCTGGAAGTGTTAATAGGTCTTTTCAGCAACAAGCTTCTTCTGGCTGCTATTGTTTTTCAAATGCTAAATGTGCAGGATATTCTACAACATCAGGTTGTTGTATCATTTATTGTTCATTCCAGTTTAAAAAGTGGCACCCCCTTGTGGGGATCTTGGAAATGTACTGCATGTTTGGATTTTCCCCTTTACCTAGGAGTGTGCAGAGTGGTCCCTGCAGGGGAGTGCAGGGTGGTCACTGCAGAATGGAGACTGTTGGCCAAGGACAGTCTGAGATGTATCTATACTCTTTTACTGTTGTTAGCTCTGACCCCCCGCCCCGCCCCTCCAAACTCTTAGCACTGATATTAGGATTAAAAACTAAATGCAGGATCCAGTGCAATTTGGGCTCATTCTGTGTTTCCCTCACAGATGGCATTTCGAATTGGACAGGAGGCAGAATGCCAACACATGTATCTCTTTTTCAGTTAGAGTAACACAAGAGTCATTATGTCCATTCTTTATGTTGATTGTTGGTGCTAGGGCACTGGAGCAAACTGGGCAGTGGGGCAGGAGGGAGTTTCCCCCCTTCCTTAGATCTTTGTGGATGAAGAATTGACTTGTGGATCTGCTCTTTTCTTTTACTAGGCCTGTTTCCACCTGAGGATCAAATGAATATTTCCAGTTTGCTTTTGTTTTGGCCTAGTTCCTTTTCGGCAGGCTGATATGGATTACCTTGATCTAGTAAGGCTCACAGTTAGAAATTCTGAGAACTTCTAGTATACACTGAACCTTTGGGTTAATTCAGTAACTCAGTATATTTGTTGTCCAGAATATAGACACAAATTAATATTAACTTTTAACTTTTTGTACAGAGTGATTTATGCATTAAATTAGATATTTACATCCTGCAAAAATAAAAACATGTCCTCTTAAACATGTTTTAGGATTCACTTGCAAAGCAGTGTTGAACCAGATAGAATTGGATCCTCTTCTACATGGAAGCAACAAGGAAGCACCTGCCAATGTATTTTTGAAGATAATTTGAATTGTTACAGAAAATCATCATGGGAGGAGCTGTGAGTGCAGGAGAAGACAATGATGATTTAATTGATAACTTGAAAGAAGCACAATATATTCGTACCGAAAGAGTGGAGCAAGCCTTCAGAGCTATTGATCGTGGTGATTACTATCTGGAAGGCTATAGGGACAATGCATATAAAGACTTGGCTTGGAAGCATGGAAATATACATTTATCAGCACCTTGCATTTATTCTGAAGTTATGGAAGCATTGAAACTTCAACCGGGATTGTCTTTTCTTAATCTGGGTAGTGGAACCGGCTATTTAAGCACAATGGTGGGATTAATATTAGGTAACTTTATTTGATTTTGTTATCATTAATATATATGTTTGTTTAAAGGCATTATTGCCATCACAGTTTTACAACTATATATGCTTGTGCAGCTCTCAATCAGTCTAGGTTTTAACAGGAGATGATATTGATGATTTCAACCCTATTGTATGACTGATCACAACATCATAAATTAGTATGCAGGCTTTTTTAAAAAATCCCATGCTATTCTAAAGTGCTAGCATCACTTTTAAGTCTTCATTCTGTTCACCTTCATTATTCCAAAAGTGAGAGAGAGATATTTCACTTGATGCCAAACTGCATGTAATATGGGAAATCTGTAATCAAATCTCCCAGTGCTTCTATTTTTAATTAAAAGCAGCTGTGGCCAGGAGAGTTGGATCTGGGCAGTGACACTTGGGGAGCAGAAATGTAATTCTCCCCCACCTTCTATGCTGTGTAGGTTTTCCCTGGTGGGATAAATAGCAGCTTCGGAAGGGTAATTGCGATTGTGGAAAATACTTCCTTTCCCCCAGCATCTTGGCCTTGATCTGATTTTGAGGCTCTCACAACTCTAACCCTAACTGGCTGTAACAAAGAAAATAGAATTGCTTGGGGGTCTCTTCACAAATCTCCCATGTATTTTGTAGTTTAGCCCGAAATAATGTGTTAGAAATATATTGATCCATAGAAGTACTAATGATTACTGGAGTTGTACAATAGTTATGTTAACGTTTGGAAGACAGGAATAAATGTCCACACAGGGTTTTTTTTAATGCATTTAATATATGGTTGTTAAACTCTTCAACAGGATAGTCATGTTGGATGTGATAACATTTGGGGGCGGACCAAGTTGGTGATTAATCTGGATTGTGATCCATTGTATCCATAAGAACTGGGTTTCTGCGCCTGCGCAGGGACCTCCCGGGCTGACTAGCTAGCTCCTCTTTGCGCCCCGCCCGTCTGCACGTGCCTTGCAGCTTCCGTTAGAATCGACGGTTGGGGCACCTCTCCTTCAGTTTTCTCTTGACCGCCAAAGCGCTTACACCTCTTGGCTGTTGCTCCTCAATTATTATCAAAACTTTTGACTGGATATGCGTTGGAGTTCGAGACAAGGCCTCCCTTCTCTGGACTGGTCTATACGCCGGCCACGGAGGTGTTGCGGGAGGAGGTCAAGGTGCTGCTGGAGAAACAGGCGATCACGCGGGTGCAATGGGCGAACAGACTGACCGGCTACTATTCCCGGTATTTTCAGATACCAAAGAGAGACGGTGGAATAAGAGCCATAATGGACCTGAGGGGGCTCAACCTCTTCATTCTGACCAGGAAATTCAGGATGGTGACGCTGCAGGGAATTCTGCCTCTGCTGGTGAACGAACAGTGGGCAGTTACTCTGGATCTCAAGGACGCTTATTTTCATATCGGGATACAGGAGAGTCACCGCAAGTTCCTCCGGTTTACAGTAGGGGCACAGATCTATCAATATGTGGTGCTTCCATTTGGACTTTCTACTGCGCCCAGAGTGTTCACAAAGGTGATGGCGGTGGTTGTAGCCCACCTGCGAACTCAGGGCTTGAGGCTGTATCCGTATTTAGACGATTGGCTCGTGGTGAGCCACGACAGGAGTTTACTGACCCGCCAAGTGCAGATGCTGCTAGCCTTGTTGGAGTGCCTCGGCATCAATGTGAATTGGAAGAAGTCGAGACTCGAACCCATGACTCGAGTGAACTTCATCGGAGCAGTGCTGGACTTGAAATTGGCCAGGGCGTTCTTACCTGCGGAAAGAATTACCCAAATGCACGAACTCATACGTCACTTTCAGAGGACTCCACGGCAGCCAGCGGTTCGAATCCAGCGGATGTTGGGTTTGATGGCATCATGCACCGCAACGGTGTCACACACGCGCCTCCGCATGCGCACATTGCAGCATTGGTTTCTCCACAACTTCCGACCCAATGTGGATGGCCAGAATATGCACTTGACACTACCACAACATGTCCTCGCCAGTCTGGGGTGGTGGCTAGACATGGACAATTTGGGCAAAGGAGTCGAGTTTGTGTCCAAGGAGCCCACCTCCCGGATAACGACAGATGCCTCGATGGCGGGCTGGGGTGCGCATTGCGCCAGCGTATGCGTGCAGGGGACATGGACCCAGTTGCAGAGACTTCAGCATATAAATTACTTGGAGCTATTGGCTGTGTTTCAGGGCCTAAGGGCATTCGAACCTATGATAAGGGGACGGTCAGTACAGCTGGAGTTGGACAACACGACGGCGATTGCCTACCTCAACCATCAAGGGGGGACAGTGTCACTGTCTCTTTGCCTACTTGCGAGAAAAATATGGGACTGGTGCATTCAACATTCAATTCACCCAGTGGCAATACATATAAAGGGTGTAGACAACTGCTTGGCCGACAGGCTCAGCAGGGACATCAGTTTCAACCAAAGACACGAGTGGGAAATCAACCCGATGTATCTCGACAGGGTGTTCGAGATCTGGGGGGTCCCATCGATAGACTTATTTGCCACGGTTGCCAACAAAAAGTGTGCCAATTATTGTTCGCGTGCGGGCATAGGCCAGGGATCCCTGGGGGATGCTTTTCAACGGGCCTGGAAGACGGGGCTGTTATATCTTTTTCCCCCGCTGCCGTTAATGGGCCGTGTGGTTGCGCAGATATTGCGGGACCAAACGAAATGCATACTTCTGGCCCCATGGTGGCCACGCCAGCCGTGGTTTGCCACACTTCTGGGAATGTCTCATTCAGTGTTCCACAAGTTCCCCAGGGCTCCAAACCTGTTGCAAAGAGAACACGGAAAGGTGTTACACCCCGAGGTGCACTCTCTCAAGCTGACCGCTTGGAGAATCAACTATTAAACAACATCTTACTAAACAGTAGGCGTGCGTCGACAAGACGCAGTTATGCCTGCAAGTGGAACCGCTTCAAGAGTTATATGAGGGGGAAGAGTGTCACGCCATTGCGTGCGACCCCTCGGGATGTGCTACGTTACCTGACATCGCTCAAACTGAGTGGATTGGCGAATGTCTCCATTAAGCTGCATTTGGCTGCAATCTCGTCAAAGCACAGGGGATGGGATGGGTCCACGGTTTTCTCCCACCCGGAATGTAAGCGTTTCCTGAAAGGTGTAAATAACCTTTACCCTCCTGTGCGCAGCCCAATGGAGCAGTGGAGTCTGTCTTTAGTACTCTCCGCCCTAACGGAGGCACCCTTTGAGCCACTGGCGACTATTCCGCTAAAGTTTCTGACTTTGAAGGTGGCATTCTTGGTAGCCATTACATCGGCTAAGAGAGTGAGCGAGATGACGGCCCTGCGGATGGATAGACCCTACACTCAATTCTATCCACACAAGGTTGTGATGCGTCTCGATCCGAGATTCCTGCCAAAGGTGGTAACAGATTTCCACTTAAATCAAGACATAGTGCTGCCAACTTTTTTCAGTAGTCCAGAGACAGACTTAGAGAAGGCCCTCCACACGTTGGACGTGCGTAGATCACTCCTATACTATTTGGAGAGAACTCATGGCTTTAGGAAGAGTAAAAAGCTTTTTCTCTCCTTCCGGGGGCGTAGCAAGGGCCGTCCAATCTCTCGCCAGAGACTTGCTCACTGGCTAGTGGAACTGATTTTCCTCGCCTATAAAAGCCAGAAGATAACACCGCCAAAGACGGTTCGGGCTCACTCTACTAGGGCCTACGCAACGTCTGCGGCACATCTGTCAGGCATTAAAATGGCAGATGTCTGCCTGGCGGCGACATGGTCATCGCATCTACCATTCGTGAAGCATTATGCTTTGGATCTGCGGATGGCTAGGGAGGCGAATTTTGGAAGATCAGTGTTGAAACGTGTGTTGGCATAGCTGGGGGTCATCTGCACCCGCCTCCTTATGGGGTAGCTTGCTAAACACCCAGTTCTTATGGATACAATGGATCACAATCCAGATAAACAGGTTGCTTACCTGTAACTTATGATCTGGATGTGATCCGTTGTATTCATAAGTCCCTCCCAGCCGGCCCCGCTGCAGAATGCCTGGACTAGTGGATGCTGGTGTGCGGATCGTCATTTATATGGCGGTCTGCGAGAAATCTGAAGGAGAGGCGCCCCAACCGTCGATTCTAACGGAAGCTGCAAGGCACGTGCAGACGGGCGGGGCGCAAAGAGGAGCTAGCTAGTCAGCCCGGGAGGTCCCTGCGCAGGCGCAGAAACCCAGTTCTTATGAATACAACGGATCACATCCAGATCATAAGTTACAGGTAAGCAACCTGTTTTTTTTTCATGCCTGAGTAAGCAGGAGTAAGACAACTGATTCACTGTTCCTTCTTGTGGGCGGTAAAATGTTTTTTCTGCTTAATCTGGTGTTGATTAGGGCCGCACACCATCAGCACTTCCGTAGATGTTGACTACAACTTTCATCATCCCTGACTATTGTTACACAGCTGGGGACAATGGGAGTTGTAGTCCAACCCTAGAGGGATGTGCAGTCCAGTTCAGCCCTGGAGTTGTGCAGCCTTTGGTGTTGATCATCCATAGAGATGAATTAGCTGCTGGATAAAAGCTTCTATTGGTAAGTATTTATCCAGACTGTTTCAATGGTCTGTAGAGTATTCTGTAACTTTGTACATGTTTGAGTGATTAGACAGCTTTTCCAAGCATCCTGTATAATTTTAGTACAATCATTTTGTAGTAGCAGTGGAAAAGTTTTCAAGGCTGCTTATGGTGGAATAGTTGACATAGTTGTTACCTTCTAAATGCGCTTCCAGAAGCAGCTTCTCTGGCAACTCGGTCACCAACATAGGAATTTCTCAGATTTGAAGTACTTGCTGGTATGGAGGTTTGGACTACAATGGTTGGTTTGGCCATCATCCCATCTGTGCCCTGCTAGTTTGAACAGTGAAAAGCAGAGGCATCAGTCCTCATGTGGCTTTCATGTATTGGAAGCTCTTACTGAGAGCTGACATTTGCAAATGCTTTCTCCCAGAAGTGCCCTAACAGGATAGAGCCTTCTTCAAAGAGTAAATGTCTTGGAATTATGGAGACAGTGCTGCCAGTAGGAATATTTTGAGCAGTTCATTTATTGACAATCAGTCTAAATTGCTTCATCTAAATTGTTTCACCTAAAAGGAAATTCCTAAATATGTATTTTTCCTAAGTGTTGCTTTGTCAAAGAATCAGGTACTGTATTTATATTCTTTTGATTTTATGGTGCAGTGCTTGGGAGACAATATACACAAGATACCTCTTTCCCCTTACATTCAGACCCATGTAGATAGCAGGAATATGAAGTGAACTGTTCATGGATGCAGTCACAGTAATAGTCATGATTTTAGTTCTGGAGAAAGTGCTGTTGTGGCCGTGGAAATAACTACTGGCTATATTTCTTTGAATCTATCTATGTGGTCGCTAAGAGTTGACACCGACTTGACAGCAATCAGTCAATCAATCAATCAATCAATCAATCAATATCTCTTTACTGCTTGATACATATATTTATTTCTCCACACTGTTACAAATACACACATAATAGCACATGGGGGGGGGGCATAACGTGGAGAAGGTAATGTAGGAGCAGACTCAACCATTATACCATCTGCAAAGAAAAAAAGTTGTCTTGTTCACTGTTTTTTGTTGAGTGGGAGGCAGTCATCTCAAGATATTCTATAGAAGCACACTGATTTTGCAACAGCAGCTTAAGAATAGTGACAGATGAAATAATTTTAAAAATGCAACCCACACACAGAGTGCAACTTTTGAGTTGACAGCCATTTCTTACCCTGTCCCCAACATGATCTTACCCTGTCCCCAACATGACCCCAACAGGGCTATAGGCCACCTCTGGCCTCAAAGGAAGGATGCCTCTGAGTACCAGTTGCAGGGGAGTAACAGCAGGAGAGAGGGCATGCCCTCAACCCCTGCTTGTAGGCTTCCAGCGGCATCTGGTGGGCCACTGTGTGAAACAGGATTCTGGACTAGGTGGGCCTTGGGCCTGATCCAGCAGGGCTGTTCTTATCCTATAGCCCAATCCCAACATGATCTTATATAGGCTTCAGTTAGCACTGAACTATTTCCCCAACTCTGCCATTTATTCATAGACTGCAAAGTTGGAGTGTGTGAACAGGCATGAATTGTCTGGCAGTGATTGTACTTTCCACTGCTGGTGTATGTCATTTTTGTACCTAGAATATATCAGAGAAAGCAGAAGACATTTTGCTGTACATTTTTCACGGTTCATGATGACACTACATTGTATGACGGAAAATAGTGTCCACCAGAATTGGGGTGTGCAGGTGACAGAAGGACAACCCCAAACAGATGGTTGTGATGTCAAAATGTGTGTGTGTGGGATGGTTAGCTTAAAAAAAAATAAATCAAAAAATCTGTTGCCCTATCCAAGCCCCACCCCCCACATTTTAAGCTAGAAAGGTGTTACAGATAACTTCTTGGGTCAGCTTAAAGTTTAATATAATCTTATCTCCTCTCCCGTTATTTCTTGTCTGGCAGGAGTTTCCACCTTGCACCTTCTATGTGTCGGAGCTATAGCACCTAGATCCTTAAAGCAGAGGTGCAAATGGGGAAAGCTTGATGAGCAACTCCTCAATTTTTACTTTTGAGGGAGGAGAAAAATATGTTTTGAGGATTGAAAATTAGGTTTGGTGGAGGGGAGTTTAATAAAATGTGGGGAGCGACTCCTCAAATACTTAGGGAGAAATCTGCACTCCTGCCTGACAGAGCTCCTTACAACTAATCCTTCACCCTGGGTCCACTGGATAACTATCCACTTGCCTTAACATAAACCCTTCTTTTTGATCCCTACTAAACCATGAAAAGCTGAAGCACCTGTACCAAATGTCCCAAATGCTTCCTTAGAATTGCTTAGCATTTACACCAGACCTAAACTTTGTACATATTGGTTTACTGAGGAGATTTACATTCCTGCTGATTTTTAAATTACAGGCCCTTTTGGAATAAATCATGGAATAGAACTTCATCCAGATGTGGTGGAATATGCCAAGGAAAAACTGGAGAGCTTCATAAAATATAGTGATAGTTTTGATAAGTAAGTATATTGTCTGCTTGGTTCATTTTATGTATGTATGTATGTATGTATGTATGTATGTATTTATTTATTTATTTATTTGTCATAAAATTGTGTTTCAAGATAAAACATGAATGTTTTTTTTTCTTAAATATTAGTGTAACCATAGTAAAACATTTGCAATACTGTTTTAAAATGAGAAGCTCTAAGAAGACATGGAGATGGATGACTGTACTTGGAACTGTGTATGTTCCATTGGAATGAGTGGAAGTTTTACTGCAATTGCATTATCTATAATCTTGGGCTATCTTTCATGGCTTTATATCTTTGTACTGATGCAAGTATATGTACCTTAGCCTTGTGGTTTGTGGTTGTTGATTCTCCCACAACATCTTTCCCTATCCCAATTGGAGTGTGCAGTTCTACATGTAGGGAGGATGGACACTAGATCATTCCTTTGTACAAAAAGATAAGAACTGAAGCACTGTGTTTACTAATTCTATATTGACCATTAATTAGCTTTTATGGAATAAAAGTATGCTTTAAATAGTAGTCTATGCTGTTATCCTTTTTATATTTTTGGTAATTTGTTAAATAATCTGTTGAAATGAAAAGGGCCTGAACTATATGTGATTCAGCTATTGTGTATTAGGGAGCAGTTAGCAGCATAACTGTTTCAGAATATCTGAATATGTATGTCAGGTATATGATAATTGGTGCAATCTGTGTGGGTACTGCATTAGCATTTTCCTACATCATTTTTCTTAGACATAACATGAAACTTTTAGGGAAAGGCAATGAGAATAATTATTTTTCACATTGAATGCCACCTAGAACACTTCTACTTCCTGCCATGTTAGAGCTGGAGCAACAGAAATCACATTCTTACTATTCCCATTAACATCAGTGGGAATGATTCCAAAGTAGTCTTTTCAGGATTCCAACTAATCTCTAACTGAAAACTAGGCATAGAAGAGCACTTTTATTTCCAGGTCTCTAAATTGCCAGCATATGCTGAACTGAGATGAATTTTTTATATTCTGGAACAAGTTAATATGATTTATGTGTGAAGGAAACCATAATTCTCCTTGAGAATGATGCCATCCATAGATTCTCATTTTTTCATCTATGTAAAAATTGTCTGCACCCCCTAAAATGCATGAGTCTTTCCCAGGGACATGTACTGTTAACATTACTTATAGTCCATGTTTCTGCCAATAGACTTTCAAGGTGGCTTTATACCAAATGACAGTACATAGACAGTGGTCAGCTTCCAGACTAGCTAGTTATGGCCTAAGCACCATTGAAATCAATGAAACAAGTTTGTCATGATTAACTTGAGTCTCATTAATTTCAGTAGGCCTTAGTTGTGACTAATATTTAATACATTCTAAAGATGATCTCATTTCATGTCCTCCAAAGTCAATGTACACAACAAAAACAGCACCATTTAAAAGAGCAGATGATCACAAACACTCATCATTCAAAGCCTCGGTAAAGAGCAAGTTTTTCAGCTGCAGTGAGAAACTGAAAGGAGTGGGAGGATACAAACATCTCTGGAGAAGGGCATTCCAGAGCTTAGAGGCAATTGCTAAAAAGGCCCTATCCTTCATACATGGCAAACAAGTGTCGGCACGTGGAGCATGGCCCCTTCATGTCATGGTCAGATTCTGCTGGGACAGATTGTCTTTCAGATATCTAGGGCCCAAACTCTTTAGAGTTTTAGAAGTTGAAACCAATACCTTGGATTGGATTGAATTGGAATAGTCTGGATGCTGCTCATTCCCAGCAGTAAAACCAATATGCTAAGACACAAATAAAGCAGTTTAGTTTGGGAAACACCTATATCAGGCAGCAGCGATATAGGAAGATGCTGAAAGGCATTATCTCATACAGTGCAGGAAGAGGCAATGGTAAACCGCTCCTGTATTCTACCAAAGAAAACCACAGGGCTCTGTGGGTGCCAGGAGTCAAAATTGACTTGATGGCACACTTTACCTTTACTTTTAGTTTATTATATTTATACCCTACTTTTCAGCCTAAGTTAGCTTCCAAAGTGGCTTACAATTAAAATCCACACCAAGTTATAATATGGATACATAAATCTGTCAGTTTCTTCTGGTCCCTGGCAGGGAAGGGGCAGAAGGAACAACAGATGAACTGTGGGCTGGTCACATTAAAAATTGTGGAGAACAATGAAATTGGTACAAGTTAAAAGCTTCAATAAACAAAATGGGTTTTCCTGACTTTTTGTAAAGTTAAAAGAGGGAGGAAAACAGGTTAGCATTCCTAAGAAGGAAGGTCCATAGTTCAAATATCACTACAGAGGTCTTCTCCATATATCCGTATTTGCAGTAATAGAAACAAGGGGATCTGGATCGCGATCGATTGCACTCATAAGAGTGGGTTCTGTGCCTGCCCAGGACCATTCGGGCAGAATTGACTAATTCCTCGAAGCGCTTAGCCCTGCCCCCTGCATGTGGTGCACTTCCTTAGTTTGGGCGGGCTAGCGCTCTCTCCTTAGTCCCTTTCTGACCTCCATTGTGTTGGCAACTCAAACAGTGAGCTCCTCAGTTGGAGCATTTTTCCTGTGGAAAAGGAAGAGACAATACCTTATTTTACTCCTCTGACTCGGACTGGACTTTACTATTCTTTAGTTAATTGTTTATAATAATAATTTTAAAACACAATGGACAAACAGATGGATTCTTTCAGCAACAACTGGAACTGACGGACGAACTTCGATGGCACTGCCTCAGAACGGACTCCTGACTCTGGCTTGTAAGTACATTATCTCCCCATCATTTCCATCCTCATGGAAAAGAAGAAAACTTTCAAACATATCTGCTGTAATGCTAAGCTTCCTCCAGCGGATGACCAGGAGCTCTGTCTCCTGTGACTTGGGGAAGAGCATAACACATCTACCTGCAAAATATACTTGACTTTCTCTCACCAAATGCAGAAAAATAGAGCGCTATGCCTTTGTGCCGCGCTGTATGACAAGGTACTCCATCCCGGCATGCCAAGGCTCGATTCGCCTGCCAATGTGCTGGTTCCTTTGACACCGATCACAGCATTGATGTCGAGGTCAACGACCGTGGAGGTGGTAGAAAATCTCGACTCGGAATGCCACACAGAATCTGGCACTCCTTTTAATACTCCAAAACTGCCTTTGGAATTGACATACTGTAAACATCACAAGTCTCAACACCATGAGCAGGACACCGAAGGAGTGCCTCCTTCAAAGAAACATTGGGATAAGGGCACTAAACCTCGGCATGAAGAGCTTGCGATCGTTTCTGTCGACACCGTCTCTTACTTGCCTTCAGTCAGCACATGGTCTTTCTCCAGTTCAACCTTTGATGTCAACCTCAAAACCGACCTCAACATTGTGGGCATCCTTCGACTCTGATGATGATGCCGACTTTGATGTTTGGCACCATGACTGATTGCTGTCTCCTGCCAAGACGCCATTGCAATCTCACTCTCCAGCATCCCAGCTGCAAAGGGTGAGGGGGCACTCTTCAACCTTGCTGGTTGTTTTCGATGCCGATGGTGAGGATCTGGATGCTGGCTTGGGTCCTGGTGATGCTCAGCATCTTCTGAATATGCTCGATTCCAACAAAAGCTTTCTGTCGGCCTCAATATTTTATGGGTTCTTTAGCCATGGCCTCGATGCTGATGATGACGTTTTGGCTCTATCAGTGCTGAAAACACCTGGAATGTCACCAGCTGCACCCCTACAGTCAGCTCATTCGACACCTTCAGCCTTTCAAGCTCCCTTCTCACTATCGACACATGTCTCTGCTATTTACACCAATGATCCACATCCCTGGAGGGCAGCGAGGGATTATGTTTTCAGTCTGGGCTTTGTTCAGGAAGGGGTCAGGGCAATGCTCCTCTGTCAACTCAACCTCCTCCAGATCTCCCACAGGACAATCATGACTATAGGCCCTGGAAGCTCTGGCATCAGGCTTAGTCTGTTATGGTACCCATAGCCACCCAGGTAACCCCCCCTTGAGGATTCAATAACTGTTCCTATGGTGGTTTCAATGGCCACTCAGGTCACTCCTTCCAGGTGGGATCCCCTGGCAGTACCTCCCTATACGGTCCACCTTGCTTCTATTTCTGTGCAGACTGTAGGAGCCCCAAAAGCTCTTCCACTGAAGAGTCAGCCTACTCAAAAAGTGACTTGGACACCACCTCTTCTATGACACAGACTGGCCCAAAGAAGAATTGGGACCTACCCCATCAGCTTCGAGGACCATCACACTTACGGACTATGACTCTGATTCTTCTATGTCCGGGTCCTCCAATTCTTCAAAGCACCCAGATGACCCTCCTGTCAAGGTGATTCTCAAGGAGGACTTCTCCCCAAATGAGGAGATGTGTTCCTATCACTGTCAGATCAGTGACATGGCTGAGCAACTGAGTTTATAGCTCAAGAAGCCAACGCAAGTCATGGACAATCCAGTATATAGGTTTTTCAATTCAATGGCTACCACACAACCTGTTTACCTTCCTGTGCTCCCAGTGATTACCAAAGCTGCTAAGTCTGCATGGGAGATTCTCCAGACTTCTGCCTCCACCTCCAAATGCCCAGAGAACTTGTACAGGATCCAGGAGAAAGAGAACAATTTTCTGCTGGAACATCCATCTCCCAATTCTTCAGTTGTGGACTGTCCTTCTCCTCCCAAGATAAGGAGGGTCACAAGTTAGACATAATGGGTCTCAAGATTTACTCAGCCTCTTGTCTTGCAGTCAAAATTGCAAACTACACTGCGTGTTTTGCCAAATACTCCCACTCTCTGTGGGATTATCACTTTAATGAACAAGCTGATTTGTCTCCAGAAGAATTATTGGTTAAGTTTAATTATATTAATGCCTCAGTCACCCCCCTTACTAGGCAACAATTGAGCAATGCCAAACACCTGTCAGAAACCAGGTTGCACGCTTTGGTGACTGCGATCTCCCTGCAGAGGCATGAGTGGCTGCAGTCCACTGCTCTCCAACTAGACATGAAGGACAGTGTGGAGAATTTACCTTTTGATAGGAAGGGTCTTTTCTGTGAATCCACAGACTCCACCATGGAGTGCATCAAAATAATCCAGATTCATGGCAAAAATGTTCATCGTGTCTTCCCAAAATTACGCTTCCAAGTACTGTGCTTGGCAGACAACAGTATTCTTGCAAGCAATTGGAGAAGGACTACCATAAGCCTTATCAACACTTCAATAGGAAACCTTTCAATCAAAAACCAAGGAATTCTCAAGGCCCACACCTGAAAGCTACCGACTCAGGGAAACAGCATCTTTGATTGCATGGCCTGTCCTCTGGAGCAGCCTTTCCAAGAGCTCCTGATACCAACTTTCACCATCTTAGCCACCCCCAACATCAGGCTGGCAAGTCATACCTTAGCATGGCACAACATAACTTTGCATACTCTAGATGGGCTATGTGATAGAATTCACAACTCTACCATTGTTCAATGGGATCAAGTACACACCAGCATCTCCACTGCTGATGGAGGAAGTTCAGGCTCTCTTGGACAAGGAGGCGATCTCACAGGTTCAATGGGCAGTCCAGTGGCAGAGCTTTTACTTCCAGGTCTCCAAGCAGGAAGGAGGCCTATGGCCAATCATGGACCTGCAGTTGCTGAACCATCACATGGATGTGTGTTTCGTATGATGACATTGCAGAGCTCCTTCCTCTCCTTCACAGGGAGGAATGGTTCTCAACGTTGGATCTCTGAGATGCACACTTCCACATCGGGATCCAGCATAGCCACAGGCAGTAGATCAGGTTCATGGTGGGGCACCAGATATATCAGTATAACATCTTGCCGTTTGGTTTGACTACGATGCCCCATTTATTTGCAAAGTACATGGCCGTGATTATAGACACCTACAGTCGCAGGGGTTGATGATCTTTCCATACCTTGACTGGCGTTTGGCAAGCAGGTAGGCAGAAAAGTTAGCTTTGCAGGTCTCGACAGTCCTGAATCTGCTCGAGTATCTGGGTGTCCAGGTCACTTGGATGAAATCCAGACTACAGCCAGTGAAGAAGATAGATTACATTGGGGCCATCCTCGATGCAGAATCGCAATGGGCTTTTCTGCCCAAGGAGCGCTTCTTGTGCATCAAGGCCAAGATAGCTGCCTTTGTGGCACAACCTATTCAGAGAGCGCACGAAGTGCAGGAACTGCTGGGGCTCGTGATGTCATATACCTCCTCTGTACACTGTGCTAAACTATGACATCTTCAAACTGGTTTCTCTCAGTTTTCCAGCCAAATGTGGACAGTGTGCACAAGCAGCTGACTGTTCTTCATACAGTCTTGCTTTCCCTCTAGTGGTGGATGAAGGAAGCCAACCTGCTGTCTGGAGTCCCCTTCCAAGTTCCTCAACTGAATGCCTGGGTCACAACAGATGCTTCCCTACAGGACTGGGGATCCCACTGTTGGGATCTCCAAGCACAAGGATTGTGGTCTCCGCTCCAGCACCAGCTGCATATAACCCTTTTGGAACTAGTCTTTCAGGCACTAAAGTTCTTCCTGGACAATACCATGATGGCTGTGTACTTAAACCTCCAGGAAGGAACAGTATCCCCGCTCCCTTTGCATGCTGTGCCTACAGATCTGGAATTGGGCAATAGTGCAACATGTGACTTTGACCGCGATTCACATCAAAGGTATAGAGAACACTAGCAGACCACCTCAGTAGATCACAAATCTATCTCCAATAGCACGAATGAGGCGTCGGTCTGCCGTATCTCCAAGTGTTGTTCAATGCTTGAGGGACCCTGAATATTGACCTGTTTACAATGTCAGAAAGCAAAAAGTGCTCCCAATATTGCTCAAGGGCCGGAATCAGCCACAACTCCAGAGGGGATGCCTTCCAGTTTAACTGGGGTCGAAAATTTCCATACATCTTTCCCCCTTACACTCTACAGTTCTGGTGAAAAAGAGTTCTGGTGAAAATCCTGCAGGAGTCTGCGAACTGCATATAGGCTGGTGAGCAACATCCATTCAATGACAGAAAAAATGGGTGTACACGCAGAAGGACGACTTCCTGCCTCAGGCTGCTACTTCTCACCAGGCCTTTTTGTACCTCACAAACCTAAAGCAGCAGAAGCTGGCCAATGTTTCCATCAAAGTCCATTTGGCCGCCATTTCTGCTTGCCATCCCGGATGGGACGGAAAGACAGTTTTCTCACATCCACAATTAAAGAGGTTCCTTAAAGGTCTAAACAACTTCTACCCGCCTATCCAGCGACCTACCAAACAGAGGAGTCTATCCCTGGTTCTATCAACTTTAACAAATTGTCCATTCGAGCCCTTGGTGACGGCTTTTCCTAAACTCATGGTGCTAAAGACGGCCTTTCTGTTGGCCGTAACGTTGGCCCAGCAGGTGAGCAAATTAAACACCCTTCGCATTGATATCCCCTACGCTAAATTTCATGAAGACAAGGTGGTCCCTTGCTTGGACCCAGAGTTTAGGCCTAAAGTGCTTATGGACTTCCACATCAACAGTGACATTGTCTTGCATACCTTCTTCTGAAATCCCACAATGGCTCTGGAATGGTCACTGCATTACTTACATGTGCAGCATACTCTCCTATTCTACTTGAATCTGCCCAAGCCCCATAGGAATACAAAATGACTTTTTGTGGGTTATAAGGGGAAAATGAAAGGTTGCCAAATCTCTAGACAAAGACCAGCCCACTGGATTGTGGAACTCATTATCTTGGCATACAAACTCCAAAAGGTGGAGCCCCCAAAGGCCACATGGGCTCACTCTACCAGGGCTTATGCTACCTCTGCCACCCATAGGGTTGGCATTAAGCTCAAGGACATCTGTACAGCAGCATCTTGGTCCTCTGAGCATACCTTTGTTAATCACTATGCCTTGGACCTCCACTCTGCAGCTCATGCCAATTTTGGGAGGGTGTGTTGAAAAGGGTCTTACATTAGCATACTACACTCACCTCCACACTGACAGCTAATTAGTCACCCACTCTTATGAGTGCAATGGATCACGATCCAGATAAACAGGTTGCTCACCTGTAACTATTGATCTGGAAGTGATCTGTTGCAGTTATAAGACCCTCCCACCAGCCCTGCTGCAGTATGCAAAGTGACAATGCGTATGTTTACAGAGTATAAAGTGCTACTTACCTTGTCAAACTGAACTGGATCTGTACAGTGATTGAATCCAAATGTCAGTCCTTCAGGAACTGAGGAGAAAACGCTAGCTTGCCCAGACTAAGGAAGTGTACCATATGTGAGGGACAGGGCCAGGGGCATAGCAAGGTTGGAGTGGGCCCAGAGACAAGATTTCAAAATGGGCCCCCGCTCACTGAAGCTCAGCTCATGAAGTAAAGAAATCTTAAATGAGGCTGAATAGTGGTAACAAAAAGCATAGTAGAATTTATTTATATAAAATATCTATGTGCCATACTAGAACATCATCCTAAATTATTTTTTAAAAGGTTTTGTAAATTGTGGATGATGCAAGTCATTTAATGGTACTAGAGAAAGACATGGTGTTCTGGTAGCTCCAGGTCTTAACACTCACATCAATTTTGGAGGATGAAAAGAAGCCCGGGTGGGTGCACGGCTGGGGGAGTCAGTTATGTGACATGTCTCTGCCCCCCCAAGGCAGTGGGCCCCCAGACAACTGTCTTCCCTTGCCGTATTATAGTTATGCCCCTGGGCAGAGCTAAGTGCTTTAAAGAGCTAGTCAGTTCTGCCCAATGTCCCATGCAGGTGCAGAACCCACTCTTATGACTGCAATGGATCACTTCCAGATCAGTAGTTACAGGTGAGCAACCTGTGTTTACCACAGTGTATGTGATAGTAGACATGTTCCAGTCCTCCAGGAAGCAGCTGGTTAAGCAGCTGAAGCTGGTAGAAAGCATTTCTGCCTTGGTCTTCCACATATTTATCTACGAATATTCCCTGTCTGCAAATTGGATCTTTCAGAGGGATGTGATGGTTAGCTACTCCTGTCATCAACATCTGTCTGATGTGGTTTCAGTTTCTGTTAGCTGACCCCCAGCCCAGATACCTGTTCAGGGACCTCTGTATTGCCCCTGGATCAGAGGAGAAGAAAACATAGTGCTTGCTATAATTGGCATACTAATGACACCAAATATCTCTATGATCCTTCTCCATTACATTACCACGTCCACTCGTCCACAACCAACTTGTATTAGGGAGATCTCAGAAGCTGTTGTAAGGTTTTGGGGAAAACTAGATGGCTCTGGGCAGTACACAGAGCAAGTCCAGGGACTTGTAGTTAGCCCATTTTGGGGAGACCTCAGCCTCAGTGGAAGTTACCAAGGGTGGGGTGGAAGGACTGAGTTGGCAGAATTCTAATGCATTAAAATGTACCCTAAGGCAGTTCCAGGAGAAGGGTCGCCAGGATCATCTGACCAGAACTTTAGCATTAATGATATGTGGTCCCACATGACAGGGATGTACACACGGTCCTTTCTTCTGAGCATGAACAAAGTGCAGCACACACACAGGAGGACATGTGCTAAAGGGGGCAAAGAGGTGGCTATAGGGTTGAGACTGCCTTGGTCGGCCTGGAAGATGATCTCCAACTCTGTATTGACAGGGAGTTTGGTGCCTGAGGGCATAGCCAGTAGGGATGTGCAAACAGGTTCGATGTTGTTGTTGTTATTATTATTATTATTATTACATTTGTATCCCGCTCTTTCTCCAAGGAGCCCAGAGCGGTGTACTACATACTTAAGTTTCTCTTTCACAACAGCCCTGTGAAGTAGATTAGGCTGAGAGAGAAGTGACTGGCCCAGAGTCACCCAGCTAGTATCATGGCTGAATGGGGATTTGAACTCGGGTCTCCCCGCTCCTAGTCCAGCACTCTAACCACTACAGCACGCTGGCTCCCTGTTGACCAGGTTCAGTGTCGAACCGGTTGGGTTCAACAGTTTGGGGTTGAACTGAACCACCCCCTCTTTGGTCCAACCCTGGACTGAACCACACAGCCTCTCACCAGCCATTCAGGGGATTCACGAGTAATTTTTTTAAAAGTATTTATTCTCTCTGGGGGGCTTCTCCATGGCTGCAGGGGGTCCATCCATGAAGGTTCCCCTCTCTCAACTTCCTAGTGCCCCAAATCACCCAGTTCAGGCATTCTTCAACCCTTTCTGGGCCTTTTCCCCCTTGAGGTGGCCATTTTGGAGGCTGCCATGCATCTGCAATGGGCCTCTGCATGGTCTGGGTCATGACCTGACCATGCAGGGGCCTATTGCGGGGGCCTCCAAAATGGCCAATGTGAGGTGAGGGAAGCCCGAAGAATGCATGAATTGGGTAATTTTGGGCATGAGAAAGGCTGATGCGGGGGACCTCCGTGGACACCCCCTGCAGCCTTGGAGAAGCCCCCCCCCGAGGGCGTAAGTACTAAAAAAGGGGGGGACTACTCGCGAATCCCCCCAAACTGAACCCAGCAAGGGTTCAATTGGGGCAAAACCAAACTGGCCTGCTCCAGTTCGGACTCAAACTGAACCAGACCTGCTGGCTTTGTGTACACCACCAATAGCCAGGTTAATATTCCTGAAAATAATCTATTTATTTATTTTATTATCAATCATATTTATCTCAAAGAGACCATATTACGCCTGTACTAAAAGAGTTACCCTGGCTACTGATAATTTTACGGGCAGCATACAAGGTCCTAGATATAACCTATAAAGCCCTAAACAATTTAGGCCCTGGGTATCTAAGAGAACATCATATTCTCCAGAGCCCCATCCAAAATGAGATCATCTAGAGAGATCATCCAGAGAGGTTTGCCTGCAGCTGCCACCAGCTCGGCTGGTGGCTACGTGGAGACAAGCCTTCTTTGTTGCAACATTCTGGAATGCACTCCCTGCTGAGATGAGAGCCTCCCCATCTCTGACAACTTTTAAAAAGTCATTGAAGATTTTCCTTTTCACCCAAGTTTTTAATTTAATTGTGGCTTTAAATTGTTTTAAGTTTTTTACTTGTGTGTTTTGGCTGTGTTTGTTGCGGTAAGCCACTCAAAAAAGAAGTTTGAAGCCGCATATAAATTTGATAGATAAATAAATTAACCACCTGATATGTGTATCTCTAAGTGGTGCATACAATTAAAACACAACAAATATAAAACAGTAAAAACAAAACAATTTCACAAGATAAAAACAGTTTTCAAAATTCATTTAAGTGAAACGCCTGAGAAAATAGGTGTTTCTTGAGGAACTTTGAAAAAGCATTCAGAGTTGGAGATGCTCTTATTTCGACAGGGAGCATATTCCAAAGACGCGGAGCAGCCACAGAGAAGGACTGGTCCCTAGCTGCCACCAAATGAGCTGGTGGCAACTATAACTGGACTTCCCCAGATGATCTTAATAGGCAACAGTGTTCATGATAAAGGCACTCTCTTACATACACTGTACACAAGCCGTTGATAAATTTATATATAATAACCAGCACTTTGTAGTTCACTCAGAAACCTATCAGCAGCCAGTGTAGTTCTTTTAAAATCAGTGTTATATGGTCCCTTCGGGTTGTCTCAAAGACCAGTCTGGCTCCTGCATTCTGTACCGATTGTAGTTTCCAATTGTAGTACAAAGGCATCCCCATGTAGAGATCATTACAGTAGTCAAGCCCAGAGGTCACCAGTATCTCACTTGTATTCCTAGCCTAGAAGTATCAGGTGGACGATGATGTTCAAAGCTGTTGAGTGTAGAACAAGTTCTGGTAAGAACCGTTCTGCCTACTTTCAATTCGCTATAATCTTAATTTATTATTACCATCCTCACAGGTTAACCCACCAGCCTTAAATGTTCACACATCCGCCATCTTGAATTAAGATGGATGACATCATCAAAAACTATGCCATTGAGATGTCCCTATGTGTCACTCACTACAACTGTACTAAATTTGGTTCAAATCGGTTCGATAGTTCACAAGTTAGCCCACTTGCACCTCAAACGTGTATGTGTCCACCATCTTGAATTGGGCTCTCGATAACATCATCACAAATGACGTTGTTGAGGAATCCCTATGTGTCACTACATCAGTGCCCAATTTGGTTCATATTGGTCCAGGCATTGCAAAGTTGATAGGGACACATACACAGAGACACAGAATGCTGGGTGCTGGGTGATCACATAGGTTTATTCCTTAAAGAGAGTAGGCTAAACATAAACAAAGGAAATGTGGCCTTATCTATCTTCCAGCATAGATTATTCAACCAGGCTACCACAGCAGTCTCAATTCCAGAGCCCAGAAAGAAGCCAGATTGAAAAGGGCCCATATAATCAGCCTCACTCAAAGTGCCTAGAGCAGAACTATCCATTCAGCAAGCTTGCCCATGAATAACTTAGGGAGTGTTCTGTATATGTCTGAGGAATCTCTTTTCTTTTTAGTAATAATCAGCTAACAGAAAAAGCAATAAGCTGTATAGGATATACATGTACTATATTGTGCCAAAGTACCATATTTAGTAGAACTGCTGTTTGGAGGGTAAAGAAGCTTTGTTACTCAATAGCAGATGGTTCTATATGACTCAGTATCCATTACTTGCTATCTTTTAAGATGAGGAGGAGGGTAGGGGTATATATGTGAGTGATATAAATCTAAGCTAACTTTACCCTTGGAACTTTTCCTGAACATGCCCCAAAGAATCTAGTCACATAATGCCATTCACCAAAGCTATAGCTTTTCATTTCAACAATTTACTCAAATCCTATATCTTATAGGGATATTTTTTTAGTTTCTATAGAGATGCAAATAACAGAAGAGCCTTTGCAATTACAGCACAATTTCAGAGGACTTTGTGGAACCTTTTAGAGAAATGCTGGATCTCAGCCAATTCCGTTGCTTTCCATGGCTCTACTCTCTATATTTATATGATTTAGAAAGCTTCAGACTGCATCCTAAGCAGTAATGCATTTGTAGTAGTCTAAACTGCTATATATATTAAAAAGTATTCAGAGATGCTGTTGTGTGCCTTTCACTGTATTCATAACGTGTGTGTGTGATACACACACACATATATATGTACACACACACTATAAAATATCTCTATGCCGTAGAACTTATTTGCACAAACTAGATAGGAACAGGACTGTGTGGCCAAAAGGCCAAAATAGCTGTGTACCAGCATCAATAACTGGGATTATGAACAAAAAGACTTCAAAGAAATTGCCAAGGTGTCTTTAAGGATTGCAATCAAATGATTGCCTTGCTATTTATCACCTTGAGGAATGGGTAACCTACTACTCAAAAATATGGCACAATTTAGTATGCATACATCCATGTTTCTTATGTAAGCTCATGGGGACTTTGATTAGCAGTTGTACAGCCATTCATCTGCTGCTTAGAGCATCACGATTATCATATTTACATGCCAAAAGCACTTTTAAAAAACCAATAATATGTGTTAAGGCTGATCTTTAGACTTAACTTGGCAAAAGTGATTTGAGTTTTTATACTTCCATAGGAGTTATTTTGGTAGGTCATATGATATCTTGAATGCTTTGTGCCAAGTAAACATGTATTTTGTCTTTTTGTCACACTTTTATCAATACTTTCTTGTTCTGAGGATAAAGTTGCCTGCACTTGTGCCCTCCAAAAAACTTTTATTCTTGAGACAACTTTCTAGTAAGGCTTTTATAGTAATCATTTTTGGCTCCATGTTTACCAATCTTTTTCTGCAAAGTTTTAGTTCTCCTTTGAATAGAAAACCAAGAAGGCCAAAGCTTCCTCCTTTTTATTCAATTTCAATATAAAATGTTGCTTCAAGCAGCAAAACAGAAGGCAATGTTCAATCCAGACTGCACTATGGAGAAATACCATTTACATTTTGTTAGCTACTTTGTCCTGACTTTGAAGTTTAATAAGGAATATATTTCCTTAATTGACATGGGGCAGTTAAAAAAAAAAGGAAGCATCCTTAAGGCTGTGTCTAATGCACAGATGTAGCAGTGTTGAGACCCCTCTTCACTTGTTTTATTGAAGGGGAATGTGTTGTCTTTTCTGCTCCCAGTCAGCTTCTAGACGTAGAATATCCATCTTGGAGGGAGAGCAACGGGGCAATGCTAGGTTGGTCACCTTCTAGCAGCCTACCAAATCCCCAAGTGCACAAGCAGATGTGATCTCTACTGTGCAAGAAAACCAACAGTTCTTCTCTGGGCCATATGAAACAGTCACCATTCTGCTAAAGAAATCTCTGCAATGGTAAGTGACCAGAATTGTAGTACTACTTCTGGGATAAATCTTATAGGTAAGACAAGCCTCTAATAGATTATATCTGCAATAGAAAGGAAGCCAGCTTACTCTCATCAATCGTCCAGCAGCATTACTTTTCCTCTAATGAGATTCAGTTCATTTTCGTTCTGACAACACAGTGAATGCTAGGAAAAGAAATTCTAGAACTCTTTGTGGAATTCTATGAAGAGAGGTCATTCGTCCCATTTGCACTGAAGAACTTCTTTTGCAACTAAATTAGAAATTATCTGAGAGAGAAAATGGAAACCTATCATTTGAAATTCTGGAAACTTCTACCATTAGTGGGAGGTAAATGGTCACAGGTTTACGTGTTTCAGCAAGAGATTATTCTTTTTTGGAATTTGGCCACAATGCATAAATCGTGCCCAAAGCTTTGATGTTCCTTTGTATTCATCTGAAGATTCCACAGTTGAAGACTGCCTCTCTTTAACCTGCTGACTTGCAAGATCACACTGGAATCATGACCTCTGTTTTCAAGGTAGAAGAAATATGCATCTAGATGTACAGAAGCTTTGCAGGACCAATGAAGAAACTGTAGATAATGCTTCTACTGCAACATTAGCTTCTTCAGATTTTCAAAATTATATTGTATAAGAAAAGTTCAGCTTGTGGAATTATGCATTAAGAAAAAGGAAGTTCTCATCAAATGTGTGTCCCATCATCAAAAGTGTTACAATTTATGATATACAGATGAACAAAGTGAAATTTTGAATCATTACTACTATGTCACTTGAAAATAAGACAAATGCAAGTTTCTAAGCAGAACACATACTTTCTGCAATCTTTCATCTGCAAGATATACTTTTTTAAGAGGGAGGAATGGAGGTCACAAATAAAGCAAAAAAATTGAAGAAACCAGTTTCCAATTTTCAAGACAAAATTTCTTCAATGTGGAGTCAGTAGATAAATTATTCAAATAAAAGCTTGTATATGGAAATAATGAGCAGAGGTAGCAAACAGATCTTTACTATTTCAAAAGCAAGTACATTACTTGTAAGTAGTAGTCTTCAAATAGAACATCAGACTTTTAAAAAGGTTTCACCAATAGAAATATAAAGAATATGAGATATCTCACTATAGTCACAGTAGTTTTGAAAAATGTCTCAAAATTTTATTATGCTAAGTACATTGAACATTTACATGTAATTGTACATTTTCCAAAGTAAAGATTAGCTCCAATATAGAAATATTAGGGATATTTATGTAAAATATCACATTTTAAGAAAACAGGAGTTGCATATTTGGGCAGAATCTTTAAGCTCAGAGGTATAGTGTTGCATTATTGTACAGCTAACATGATACAAGTGCGGGGTCCACTCTTTCTGTGCTGTTCAGAGAAAGTATCCAACCCACCACATTGCTACTTAGCTATCAATATATCTGAATGCAATAATATTAGTTATATCATCAGTCATAACTTTGTGACAAACTCAGACTGAATGGCAAACACCATTTAATTGGTTTTTATATCAATAAAAAGGCAATACAAAGATTATATTGTAATATTAACTAAATTACATAAACACTTGATTCATTACTTTTGTTAGACTACTTAACAGGTGTAACTAACTATATAGTATACGACAAGATATTTGTTTGATAATTTCAGATTGTGTGGTTGGGCTGGTTCCAACAATACTTTTGTCTGCCAGCCCAATCCCATGCAATAAAGATATGCATGCTCATGTCCCCTCCCACCCCAGCATGCGAGGCACCTTTCTCTGATTGCACGGAGTGGTGCTTCATCCAAACCACTCCTCTACACATGCTACAAATGCTGGTTCAAACAAGTATTTGTGGTGTGTAGAGGAATGATTCAGATGAACCAGCCCCCACCCACGTGATTAAATAAATATGCCGGAGGCAGAGGGAGGATATAAATATGCCAGAGGCAGAGGGAGCATATCATGCACATATCTTTATCACAAGTGCTTGGTTTGACTGACAAAATGTTATCCAAACTGGCCCACTGTTTCACACTTCACTGGGAGTCTTCAAAATATGAAGTTATAAACTCTGGGCATACCTTAGGGAGAGCTTTGAAATCTAGATTTAAATAATAAGGGATATTTCAAAATATGCCTAAAGGGGTTAAAGGAAGGTCCCTAATGTGCATCTTGGGGCAGATTTTTTTTTTTTGTTCTGCCCACCCTCTGAGGAGTTTTCAGCTACATTTCTTTTATTGTTCAATTCCTGGGAGAGATGAGATTCAGTGTGTCAGTAAGCTCCATAGCTATGTGGGGATTTGAATGTAGCTTTCTCATAGTAAGTCCATCACAATAGAATGGTGTGGAGCACTTTATTTCTTGTTTTCTGACTTAATTGTTATGTAAATTCTCACCAACAAAGAGACAGTTCACATTTTCTTGCACACTAATGACTCTACACTGCTGTAAAACAAGGCCCCACGTCAGCATTTTGAACAAAGAATACTTTCACAGGACTTTTCTAGGTCACTTTGGTATTGCCAGAAAGCATACTTGTGAAATTACAGCCTTAGGCTGACAGTAGGTGCTGTGTGCTTTTATCTCTGGGCAAGAACTGTTTGATAAACAAAATTGTCTCAGATTAGTCAAGTATTGAATGAGAAGATAGCTACCTTTAGCTAGGTTATGGGTCTTGGAAGCATACGTTTTATTTCAGTTAAGAACCAACACAAGCAATTCATTTAAATTTAAAATAGAAAGTAAAAGTTAAACATTTTCACCATCTTCTTAAATAAATTTAAAGCACACTTTATGGATTTATACACTCTACTTTGAACATAAGGTGAAGAAGGGTAGACAATAAGAATATTTTAAACTCCCAGATCTGTTATTTTCTTATGCATTGTGCTTTCTGTTTACTAAAACTGCTTTGTTAAAAAAAAATAATGAAAATGTATCTGGATATGGCAGTAACCAACTGCACTGGATTTTCCTACATAAATTGTAATGAGCAAAACCAACCTTTTTGCTAACTGCTTCCTTAAATGTAAATATGTTTGAAACTATATAGATAATTGTATTTGGAGAGATCAACATACAATTATTGTATAACTAAATAAATTTCATCATGACTAAAAATTGCCTAATATGAAGATTTGTGCAGAACTGAATTTGAGCAATGCTCTCTGCTTAAGGTCAGGTGTTCGAGCAAATACCAATACAATCTTTCAAGTCATAGCTAACATATTAAATTGTGTGTACCATGGGTTGGGAATTGTGCACATAACTAGGTTGAAGCTGTCCATATCTTTATTGCTTATAGCAGGGGTGGGGAACCTTGGCCCTCCAGCTGTTGTTGAACTACAACTCCCATCATCCCCAGCCACAATTATTGTGGCTGGGGATGGTGGGAGTTGTAGTTCAAAAACAGCTGGAGGGCCAAGGATCCCCACACCTGGCTTATAGGAAAGTGGCATTATATGAACAGGGATGCTCTGTAAGTAATAGCCCATATACTGACCCTAAATCCCTAGCCTACCTACTGTGAGGAAGAATGGCATCAGACATCAGATGGTATGTTAAGAACTATCAAGAACCTGGGAAAGCAACTGGTATGTCAGTTCCCATGATGGTTTATCATGTGAGCCCACAGCCCTGGACATGTGGGCAGCCCAAACCTGCTTAGCCCAGGTTATGGTTCCTACCTGCTGCTCTAGCACCAAGGTCAATTGTGATTCTAAAAAGAGTCCAGGGTACAAAAGTAAGTATACAACATAAACAAGAAAAATAATTTACTATGCATAAGGTAAAACCCAAATGCCCAGTTGCCAGCTAGTCAGGGAGCCCATTATTTATTTATTTATTTATTTATTTCGATTTTTATACCACCCTTCCGAAAAGGCCCACTTAATTGCCATTAAGTGTTTTTCTTCTTGTAGCCAAGTCTACAACAAGATAACAGTCCCAAATGAAATATAATTGCCAAGTGAGAGGGAAGGCTAAGAGACATTAAGCCTTTATTCATATCTTGCTTTATAATCAGAAGATGGACAAGAGAGAACTCTCCAATCTGACCTGTCTGTGGTAGCCACACTTCCAGGCCAATCAGCACAGGAATGAATGCTCAGAAAGAGAACCACCTTAGTTGGTGGTCTAGAGCAAAGTGGCCATTGGTTACACTACTTCTCAGTCAACCCCCACCCACCCACCCCCATCACATTTTTTCCTCTGGCATCGGGCAAAAAGAAGTATCCCCACTGGATGAATGCGGCACTTGGCAGAACTTATTTTGGTAGGCATTTGGAGATCATAATGAAAGTACCCTGAAGAAACTTCTGTGAATAAACATTGATTATTAACACAACAAAAGCTTAATAGTTTGTGTTTAACTTACTTGATACTGTGTTTATAAACTTGCAGATTGGTTTGTGTTGAAGTCTCATACAAAATGCAGTTTTAAAGTCGTAAGAAAAACATGACTTAAGTTTTTTTTATAGCTAGGCTGAAATATTTACTATGCTTATCTCTGTATTAGGACGGAGCTGAATGTTTTTCCAATTTCTTGTCAAGACAAAAAGGATGGTATTATTTTCATAAGACCCATTTGCTTAGTTTATGATAGTTTATGAAACTATCAAATTCTTCAAGTAGGACTTATGTTCGGTAGAATTTTAAGGCACAGAAAAGGTTGTATTGCTGAACTATTCTGTTTTTATCAAAAGGATTTAATCAGACATTGGATCATGATGGCCATAAGAGTAATGAAGGGCTGCCAAAAAGACTACATATGTTAGTTTCATCTTAAAACATGTTCATATTGGTCTTAGCATATACTATTAGACTCAGAATTAAGTGTTGATACAGCCTATTGACACAGAAAAATGTTATTAAGAATGTCAGTTTGGGTGGGATTATAAAGTGATTACGAAATATTAACAGCATGAGCTGGGTCACAAAGGTGGTGCTTCATCATTATTCCTTTCCTGCATACTGTTTGCCTTTAAGCATTGTGAATGGTATGAAGGAATGTACTGGAGATGTGACTCTTCCAGCATGATGTACTTTACTGTGGAATGTACCTAAGGTGATTGAGAACATTCTAGCAAGAAATAATTATTATTATCCATAATTCTCTGCTGTATAATATTATCTTTTCCCAGATATAAATGTAAGAACATTAAAACACTGTTCAGCATGTATTATAAGATGGTGTGGGAGAGATGAATTGGCAGGCTTTGCTGTAGCCAATAAGATTAGAAAACAAGAAACAAACCCCCAGTTTACAAGTGGGCTATGTTCCAAAAGTCAGATGTTTGTAACTCAAAATGCATATAGTTCCTAAGAGTGATAACTTGTTTTTTATGTGTGGGTTAGCATTTGTAAGTTGGGGACTTCCATAATGTGATATGTTACTGGCTTTGTTTGTAAGTACGGAAATGCCTTTAAAAAATGTACCCAAGTTTGTTACAATATGGCCAGTGTGAATTGTCCTGATAACACATCCTGTGAGGTGTGGAATGGTTCAGAGGCAGGTGCTAGTGAGAAAAGTAAGGGCTAAACCAGAGAAATTGGCTTTGGACTGATAGGCTTTATGCACTCTTTGCCGCTCTTCAGCAGAAACCTTGTGCTCAGGCCATCTCTGTGGTTGGCCATCTTTTAGGCCATTCTGCTGTCTTGCTGCCTGTCTTCTATATTAAAAAGAAAGGGGCTATGTTCCTTTCTGGACTTTCTCATCTCAGTGCCTGAGAAACCCAGAATAATCTCATGAGCTGTGGTGCCAAACATGCTTTATGTTCATAATCTGATTAAAGCTGGTGTTGGTCCCTGGCTCATTGCTGCTCATCAAGTTGGTTTTGCACTGGTCTGTCCAGGCTGTCATCCTCTGTTTATTCTTTCCTATCAGTGAATCATTTGGGAGCACAACTTGCAAATGAGAAAAAGAAAAATCAGTAGGGATCAGTCCATAAGACATAGTCATTCTAGTTCATATTTGGAGCTTTTTTGTGCTTTAAAAATAAATAAAAGAATACACAAACTTAAGTTAAATTCTAGGCATACACTTTCCCCAGCCAAACTCAGCAGATGGCAAGACTTGACTTTGTATTAACTTGTATATAATCCAAGGGTATTCTGCTTTTGCCAACTAGCTTCCAGCTTTTCCAGAATCAGAACTATCAGGCAAAGACATTGTCACTGAACTATAGATGAAGTTTCATTGACAGCATATGCAAAAAGGAGAATGTTAAAATCAAGTACATGTATCTCAAGTTCCTTTTGTGCTGTGTGTGTGCACGCATGTGCTCGCAATGCAGAATGAACATCTTTACTTCTTTATTGGCTGGTAGCAGAAATACCAAGGCCAATTTTTAGCTTACTCTCCAGTCGGTTTATGAGATCACCCGATATTCCATGTGTTTGTTCCCCACCCCCACCCCGTCCTCTTCGCAATGCCTGGACCAATATGAAGCAAATTTGATACAGTTGTAGGGACACATACAGATGCTCCAATGGCATAGTTGATGGTGATGTCATCCACCCTGATTCAAGATGGTGGATGTCGCAAGTGGGCTAACTTGTGCACCATCTAACTGACTTGAACCAAAGTTGGTATAGATGTAGTGAGTGACACATAGGGACACGTCAGCAGCATGGTTTGTGATGATGTCATCCATCCCAATTCAATATGGTGAACACGTGAACATTTGAGATGCAATTGGGCTAACTTGTGAACTGCCTAACCAATTTGAGCCTAATTTGCTACAGCGGTAGGAACACATAGGGATGGCTCAAGGGTGTAGTTTGTAATGATGCAATCCACCCTGATTCAAGATTTATTTATTTTTACATTTATAGTCCGCTCTTCCTTCAAGGAGCCCAGAGCGGTGTACTTTACATACTTGAGTTTCTCCTCACAACAACCTTGTGAAGTAGGTTAGACTAAGAGAGAAGTGACTGGCCCAGAGTCATCCAGAAAGTATCATGGCTGAATGGGGATTTGAACTCGGGTCTCTCCGGTCCTAGTCCAGCACTCTAACCACTACACCATGCTGGCTCCATGCTGGCAAGATGACGGACACATGAACATTTGAGGTGCAAATGGGAACTGATTTGGACCAAATTTGGAACAGTTGTAGGGATACATAGAGACACCTCAAACACATAGTTTGCAATTATTTCATCCACCCCAATTCAAGATGACAGATGCATGAATGTTTGAGGCTCATGTGGGCTAGATTGTGAACTGCCTAACTGATTTGGACAAGATTTAGTCTAGTTGTAGTGAAAATGAAAGGAAAGTAGGCAGATTAGTTCTTATTAGAACTTGTTCTTTATGGCAAAATTGCCCTTTTCTCTTTTGGGAGTTCTAGAATCCTGACTGATCTCCTCCTCTTATTCCAACACCTGGTTCTGAGGATGATAATGCAGACATTGTTACTTGTGTTATTTTCTGATCACGATTCAAAGTGCTGACTATTGCCATTGCCTTAAAAGGCTTATGACCAGGGTACCTGAAGGACAGCCTCATTGCTGCTTGAAACTGCCCATGTCTACGGTCAGCTGGTGAAGCCTTGTTGAATATTCCAGCCCACCAGAAATTTATTTTGTGGCAACACACAAAAGGGCCTTTTCTATGGTGGCACCCAGTATGGGAGATCAGAGCAGCTCCCTTATTGTCAGTGTTCCAACATTGGGTTAAAATGTACCTACCAAGCTTTTAAAATGTGTATTCGATGTTTGTTGGATTTTATTTGATTGCATTATTTCAGCTGCTATACTACTGTGTGTGTGTGTTGGTTAAAGTATTTTTTCTTACTGCTTTTGTGTTTTGTAGGGTTGTTAGCCACATTGGGTAACTTTTTGGAGGGGAAAGGCAGGGTATAAATGTTTAATAATAAATAAAAGGATTCATTTGTTTTAGAGAAAGCATCAATATTATTAAATTGGATTTGGAGTCATTGGTCCCGTTCAGATATCTCATGGAGCAAGGAATGAATCCAGGTTTCATGTGGTGTTCTTATTCTCAAGGCAAGGGATGTCATGTCATGTGAAACCAAGACCCAGTACTGACTCCACAAGACATCTGAACCAAACCATAGTGTCATGATAAGTGATGATGGAATGGTTAAATAGTATGTTCTAGTCCATCTCATCTGAGCTGCCACCTTTCCTTATTCTCGCTCACTCTCATCTTTTATAACTTCTAATAGTCTGCACAATTGTATCACAATGATGGGATCTCTTGCACGAAAATTCCCAGTTCTCAAGAGAGCAAAGAAGATCCCAGCTGCTGTTCTATCTCTCTGGCAACTGGAACAATTGGTGAAGCCCTTTTTATTGGCGATGTATTGGATACTGGCTATAGGTATCTCCCAGGTAGGGATGTGCCTGAAGCATGGTTTGAGCACTTTTAGGGAAATTGTACCAGGAACTTTAAGAAAAAGGAGAGCAGTTCCTTCCTGCTGGGGCAGTGCACATCCCAATAACCCCCTGTGCAATGCCAGCATGCACATGGCATGCACACATATGGGTGGGAATTATTGGAATGTGCACCACCCCAGCAGAAAGCTGTATGGGGCAGCAGAGAGCAAATAATGAATTGTTCCCGTTGCAATTTCCCTAAAAGTGCTCGAACTGCACTTCGAACCCTACTCCCAGGTCCTGTTGCTCCCCCACTTGATTCCCCTGCTGTACATCCTTTTAAAAACAAAACATTTAATGCACTTTATTACAAGTAAGACTGATCTGAATGGTTAAATGTTTAGTATTTTACATTCCTAGTCCAGGGTATGCTCTGAGGGCACATGATGCAGTTATCTTGCGGACTCCAAGCAGGTCCAGGTCTGGTCAGTGCTTGGATGGGAGACTGTCTAGGGAACTCAATGTATGCCACCTTAAATTCCATGCTGCTGAAAAAATGAGATATGAATATACTTGCTGAGATTCTCATTGACAGTGCATATGTGTAACCAAAAAAAGTGTGCGCACTGCAGAATGCACATATTTTGAACTATAGATTTATCCAACAAACTGAATTGAATTTAGTGATAAATTCTGACTGGATTGTGTTCATAGCAGATTAACTGTTCTGTAAGGATAATGCAATTGCAGTATGCAAAATAAGGACCATTCTCAAAGAATCTCTCGCTCCACAATTCTGATTGCTATACTTTCAAAATGAAGACTAATTTATTTTTGGACTACTGTAGAATCTAGGCACATCTCACCAGTGTAATATACAACTGACAAAATGCAAGATTTTTGCATCTCAAAATTGATGAAACATTATTTGCTATTTTGCTAGTCACATTGAGAATAGACATGAGACATTTTTCTCTACCTTTGAACATGTACATAGTATCACATGGCATACTGACCAGCTCCAGGTGGTCTTGGAGGAAACTGATTATCTAGACCCATTTAAACTGGCTTTTGGGTGGGCTGTGGGGTGGAAACTGCCTTGGTCGGCCTGATGGATGATCTCCAATTGGGAATTGACAGAGGGAGTGTGACTCCATTGGTCCTTTTGGATCTCTCAGCGTTTTTCGATACTAATGACCACAGTATCCTTCTGGAATGTCTGAGGGGATTGGGGGTGGGAGGCACTGCTTTGCTGTGGTTCCATTCCTACCTCATGGGCAGATTCCATATGGTGTCTCTTGGAGACTGTTCTTCAAAATCTGAACTCTCTTATGGTGTCTCTCAGGGCTCCATATTGTCTCTGATGTTGTTTAACATCTACATGAAACTGCTGGAAGAGATCATCAAGAGATTTGGTGCAGGGTGTTATCAATATGCTGATGACACCCAAATCTATTTCTCCATGTCAACATCATCAGGAGAAGGCATAACCTCCCAAAATGCCTGCCTGGAAGCAGTAATGGGCTGGATGAGGGATAACAAACTGAGGCTGAATCCAGATAAGACTTATTGTGCAAGGTTGGAACTCCAGAGACAATCTTGATCTGTCAGTTCTGGATGAGGTCACACTCCTCCAGAAGGAACAGGTATGCAGTCTAGATGCTTCTGGATCTAAAACTCTCCCTGGTGTCCCAGGTTGAAGCGGTGCTTTTTATCAGTTCCGGCTGATACGCTGGCTGCATCAGTTTTTTTTGAGATGAATGACCTCAAAATGTTGGTACATATGCTGGTAACCTCTAGGCTAGATTACTGCAATGAGCTCTATGTGGGGCTGCCTTTGTACGTAGTCTGGAAACTGCTGTTGGTTCAGAATGCGGCAGTCAGGTTGGTCTCTGAGTCATTTAAGAGAGACCATATTACTCCTGTGTTGAAGGAACTACACTGGCTGTCGATAGGTTTCTGGGCAAAATACAAGATGCTGTTTATTATCTATAAATCCCTGAACAGCTTAGATGCTGGGTATTTGCCATGAGCCCCACTGCCTGTTAAGATCATCTGGAGAGGTTCGTCTGTGGTTGCCGCCCACTTGTCTGGCGGCTGCTTGGGAACGAGCTTTCTCTATTGTTGCCCCTGGACTTTGGAATGCGCTCCCTATTGAAATAAGAGCCTCCCCATCAATGACAACTTTTTAAAAGGCACTGAAGACACATTTATTCACCCAGACTTTTAATTAGATTTATAGTTTTAATATTTTTAATACTGGGTTTTAAATGTTTTCAGTATTTTAAAAGATTTCAATTGTTAATTGATTTGATGTTTTCAATGATTTTGTAAACTCCCCAGAGATGCAAGTTTTGGGACGTATAGAAATATTATAAATAAATAAATAAATATACTTTTTTTGTAGAAATCAGTGGAAATTTAACGTCTACATGTATTAGACATATCTATAGCACAGTTCTGCAAGTAGCTCAGATGCTTGTGGTTCTTGGATTACATTGTCATATATATTAGATGCTAATATGAGTCTTGAAAAATGTCCCTCTGACTTTCATAAGCAATGTAAGCAATAGCTTTGACTGAGTTGCTTCACATTTGGCTGTACTGCATTGTTTAGCTCTGACAGTGTTGCCCATGTATGGAATAATTGACTCTTAGGATTGTCAGAACTGCTACTAATCTTCTGGAAGTAACCCCAAGAAGTAATTTTTAGAAGTTTTTCTTCTAGAAATGCTATTGTCACTAGATCTTTAAATTAAAACTTATTTCAGAATTGTGGGGGGAAAGTGTGGTGGCGACAAGCATTTCAGATTTTCTAGGACTACTTTTACAGTAATCACCCAGACTGCTGCTGTTCTTTTGGATTTTTAAATGTTGTTACAAAGTGTGTGTGTGTGTGTGTGTGTGTGTGTGTGTGTGTTTAAATTCCTCAGCATTAGTTACTTAAGCATATTCAACTGTGTTTAAATTTTTGTGAATTGAAATGAAATGATATAAAGAACAGGAAATTATATATTTAGACTGCATATTTCAGTGTAGATAGGTTCTAGTGAAAACACTGGGACTTGCCAAATGTTTAGAGCTGAAATTTTAGTGTTTTTCTAATATGTTATGTTCAAAACATCTTCAACTTTTTTTCAGATTTGAATTTTGTGAACCTGCTTTTGTAGTTGGCAACTGCTTGCAAATTGCATCTGACAGTCATCAATATGACCGAATTTACTGCGGAGCTGGTGTACAGAAAGACCATGAAAACTACATGAAAATCTTATTGAAAATTGGAGGGATTCTAGTTATGCCTATAGAAGATCAGGTGACTCTGAATATGTTTTTCTTGCTGTATCTTTAAATGTAATAGTTACAGTATAGTATTCTTGTGACCCTTATTCTTAATTACTTATTCTCCTATTGTCAATTGCCTCAGTACAGTGAATACAAAGGTATTTTGTAAACCTTAAACCTGAGAATGGGAACATACAATTCATTAACCACATATGGTACTTTCCCCTTTCTTGTGACCTTCAGAGATACTCCCAACATTGCACAATATGTATGTGCAGCCTCTGGGAGGTGTTTCTGGCATTTCCACAGTGAATCCTATATAGCTTTTACATTATTCTTCTCTTGACAAGGCTCACCCCTGTTTAAAGTAATATTTTTGTGCCTTACAAAGTGACTAGCCAGAGTATTCTGTCAAAAATAAGCTTTTTCGGGGTCAGCAGTTCAAAATAGTAATTATCATCCAAACCTATTTACTAAAGAAGTTACCCATCCATGTTTTTAAATTGACGGTGACAGTGTCTTTTGATAATGTTTGTTGCCTAACTATCAAGGCATCATTATGCTAAAGCTATCAGTTTGAGGACAGAGTACAGTGGTCCCTCTACTTACGAAATTAATCCGTTCCGAATGCACATTTGTAAGTCGAAAAATTCGTAAGTCGAAAAGCGGTTTCCCATAGGAATGCATTGGGAACGGATTAATGCGTTCCGGAGCCTAGAAAAAAGACCCAGACCCCCAGTAAGGCTTGCAAACTGCACAGGAACATTTCTTTTCAAGAATAAACAGGCAGTAAACAGGCAGGCAAGTCAAGGAAACCGCATGTAAAATTCGTAAGTCGAGGAAACCCCATCTAAAAATTTGTAAGTCGAGGAAACCCCATCTAAAAATTTGTAAGTCGAAAAAACCGCATCTAAAACCGGATCTAAAACTGCCGTTTGTAACTCGAAAAATACTTATGTTGAGTAGTAGTCGAGGGACGACTGTATGTTTGATTACTGACTGCTATCCTTTTGGTGCTCCTACTACTATTTGTAATGTAATGTTCAGCTTTATTTATACAGACAGCTTGTTAATTTATACAGAGACTTGCACTTTGGGCAGTATACAAATGTGTTAAATAAATAAATAACCACAGTTATCTAAAGCCCAGTTCGTATGTTCCAAACAGTATAACTACAACTTCCCCATGACTAGATTCCATGCTGCTAACTGAGTAAAAAGGGAATCTATGTGTCACATTGGCGCAGTTAATCAGCTCCAAGGTAGTACAAGCCATCTTGGAGGATTTTTCAATGGGAACTATTGCAGTGAAAAATATCTCTGATATCTGTAAACCATTTGATAAAATATTGATTTGTATTGCATAGTTTCGGCTTGGGGTTATCTTTAGTGAAGATTCAGTTCTTTGAAGAATGCTGCCTGCCAAAACAGCATTTAAAGTTGTCCCTGTGTTCTTTTCTAGGTACATTGGGGTGGGGGTGGGGGCGAAATAGCTGCACAATGTCATGATGTTGCTTTGTGCATTATAGTGTGAGACCAAGGAAGAAAAGGCAGTGATTTTAAATACTGCCACTGTGGGCAGCCAAATTCTTTAAAGGAGCAGGAACTTTATTAAAGGTAAGCCTCCTACCTACCCCAATACACTGATACATTGGTATTGGCTTGATGCAATCAAGGCTACTCCAGGAATTAAATGCATGATTCAATCATTTCCAGGATTGGGTTGATCCCAATAATGATGGCCATGCACAGCCCTACAAAAAGGCACATCTCAGTAGGGTGATTCTCTTGCATTTAGCAGGGAGAAAGAGAGCAACTGTCACTATCAATTCTCAGCGCAATGTCCTCTAGAGCCTATTGTACCTTATATTTCTTTTTAAATTGTGAACATTTTGGGAACAGGGAGCCATCTTCTTTTTCTCTTTTTTTTAGGTAAACTGCTTTGAGAACATTTTAATTGAAAAGTAGTGTATAAATTATAATAACTTTAGGATACATCTGTAGCATGGCAACTAGCCAAGGGAAAAATAATAACTAACAATAATTCAGGAAATCGTCCTGAAAAATCCACACAATTTTTGGATTTTTCAGGGTAAATATTTGTATTAAAAGTTAAGTTTAATGCTCAAAATGTTTAGGGGAGTTAGGGCTTTTTCTTTCTTAGCTTTCAATAAACTTGCATTATCACAAGGACAGAATGTTTTAAGAGGCATGAAAAGTTAAGTGATACAATAATGCTTAGCACTTATTTTTCATTCATAGATCTCAAAGGGCTTTTCTACGGTGAGTATAATTGTCTCCATTTTACAGATGGGGAAGTCTAGGTGTATTGTAACATGACTTGCTCAAGCTGACAGTATCCCTAACAAACCTGCCTTGCTCAATAAGTAAATGAAGTGCCTTATAGTAAACATTTCCATCAATTAAATTGTAATATTAATTGCTTTATAGATTCTCTTCATGGTAACCAAACAACTTTTTATATTGTTTCTGTAGGATAACATGAATGTTTTCTAAATTGAGAGGTTTACATCATACCACTTTTGTTCAGTAATCATTTGATGGCTATCCATTGGGGGGAAAAACACTGCACTGAAGCAAGGGCTACTGAAATAAATGGTTTTACTTCTGACGTACCCAGAAGATTGCAATCTAATATTTGCAAGGAAAATTGTATGGGTACTGCTAACTTCATATACTAATATGAAGGAATAAAAGAAATAAACTTAAAGCTGCTGTAACCTGACCTTATAATTGCATTATTGGCAAGTACTAAAGGAACTCTTGCCAAGCAAATTTGTACATTCCCTCTGAGCAATATAAATATTTATCTTTTTTATTTGATCAGTGATATTGAACTATTTTAATGATGTATCTTTCACTTCTGAGTATTATGCATATCATCACTATATATATTTAAGTACTCATTGTCCCTGGGCAATTCATGGACTTGCATGCATCAAATATCAGTTCATGATGTAACTGTACTAAAACATAAAGCAGCTGGGTAATCTTCATTTACATCAATATTTTATGTCAATATAGAACTTTTTTAAAGTTATCAAGGATGCATTCTTATTTTTCAGAGTTTAGCAAATCCTTCTAAAAGGAACTGGGAATGATAAATCTTTTTGAATGTAATATAAAGTTGGTTTTCTGTTCACTCTGTTTTAAAATATTTTCTCTTTCTCCCCCTGAGGAATACGAAACAGTATGAAAAATGAATACAAATGTAGATGAAACCATGTATTTAATTATTCTTTGTCATGCATTTTCACTGATTCTATGCAGCTCACCCAAATCCTGAGGACTGGGCATAATACTTGGGAAAGCAAAAACATCCTTGCTGTTTCATTTGCTCCACTTGTTCAGCCAAGCAAGAATGACACCTGCAGAAATGATACTGTGGGGCTGCGTAAGTACTATATATTGTGCCTTTCCTTTGTGGCAGTAATGCTGTTAGTACAAATGTCCCTTCCATTAATCTGCCTAAACAAAGTGGTAATTTTGCTTAGGAAAAATAATTCTGATGGCTCTCTTTGATGTCAACATTACCATGAAAGGAGTTCTGCTTATAAAATGGGATTGAGGGTACACTTAAAGAATCATGTGGTTGTGGCATGGAAAGCTACAACTGGAAAGAGGAACTGTTGGAAGTTGGGGACTGCCTCACCTTGCATACAAAGCAACCCTTTGGAAGCAGCCCATTCAGTATAAAGGGTGTTCATGCAGATTTTTTTGCTGAAGCTGAACCAAACGTGATTGACCAGGACACACAGATTTACATTTAGGTTTACATGTGGGAAAGTCAGAACAAAAATTCTGAGATCAAACCAACACTCTGATCATCATCAAATTAAAAACATCCCTCAAGAACTGCTGACAGGAAGTTGGTTTGGCTCAGTGAAGAACTGGAGATGGGATAGATGCTCATTAAAGCATCTCCCCCTGCTGAAGCGGGGCATAATGCACCTTGTGGACCTAGCTAGTAGTAGACATTACTTGATGTGCTTCCTTCACACTTTTAAATAATTGGCTGGCTGCGGGCTGCCCTGTTCTTAAGACCTGGGAACAAATGGAACGGAAGAAACTTATATGCATGACTGAATGGAAACATAGAGGTGGCTGTCAATTCATTTAGTGCATGGTGTATTATGAAGTAGATTCCTTTGTGCCATTAAATCTCTAATACCTACAAAATGACTTTATGGGCCTCTTACATTGGTAAATTACTTTGTGATTGAGGAATTCCATCAAAGTAACTAGGAGATGATCACACAAAGATTACATTTGGTTATGTATCTTTTTTTGTCTAGTTGAAATTTTATTGTGTGACTGTTTGATATTCCATAAAGGCTGGATTCAAAAAAGTTACTTTAATCCTGCCCTGTGCTACTGTTTTTAAAATAAAAAAATAAAAAAATTCAAGAGCAGGCCTACTTGCCATATCACAATCTGCTGTTAAGATTGTGCAGTTTAAAAACCAGCTTGCCATTTAGCATGAGGCAGAGGCAGGGCAGGGGTTACTGTTACACGTCTAAGGCTCCTGTGCACACACAGAACTAGTTTCACATATTCTTTATCTTGGACAATATAGCTGGTTTTCCAGCATTTAAGCATGTTAAATGCATTCAAGCTTTCATGTATTTCATAGCAAATGGTTCTTAACTTTTATCTCTTATAGAAATATTAGGCATAGTTCAACATTTCCAATCTTCTTTCTGGACTTCATTTTTCATATCTTTTTACAGTATAGTTCATGTTAGCTCTGTTTTTTACCTAAAGAGTAATCATTTATGTAAATACTTTTTTTTTCTTTTTTGGTTAGCCCCTTGTGCCGTTAGAAATCTACAGGACCTGGCTCGGATCTACATTAGGCGCACTCTTAGAAACTATATAAATGATGAGATGCAAGCCAAGGGTATTACTCCAAAGCCCCCACCAAAGCGCAAACGCAGAAGGTGCCGTAGGCGCAGGATTAATACCTATGTGTTTGTAGGTAATCAGCTCATTCCTCAGCCTCTAGACAGTGAAGAGGATGAAAAGATGGAAGAAGACAACAAAGAAGAAGAGGATAAAGATCACAGTGAAGCCTTGAAGCCAGAGGAACCCCCTCGAAATCTGTTGCGGGAAAGAATTATGAGTCTACCGCTCCCTGAATCTCTAAAAGCCTACTTGACATACTACAGAGAAAAATAACTTGCTTTAAGTAGAAGTGATAATGCCGACTTGATAGCTCCATTATTCTTGAAATGTAGCATTTATTAAGGAATAGATGGACAAATATCAATTGTCTTTCAGCAAGATTCAAGTGCAGTGATGAAATGAAATGTAACTTGTCTTAACTTTGCTACAAGGACTTGCATTCAGCAGTAGACTTCTATTTTAAATCCATTTTTTGTTACTTTTCAAAAATAAAATACTCTTAACTCTGATAGGAATATATTCCAAAGTAGTATGCAGCACCAATTAAGAGTTTGCATGATAAATCTTTTTGCTCCCTGACAAATTTGTATTGATGAGAGTTAGTGAAATTTTATAAGTGTGAATAATTGAACAACGACTTTTAGTCATTAACAGAAACTGTCTGCATCAATTCTCTTAGGGAAGTTTTTGAACATGCAGGCATTTCTCATCTCATATTGAACTAAAACCCTTTATTTTACCATGGCTATGTTGCAATCATCGTTACTGTGTTGATGTAAATGTATTCCAAGGAATACATGAGTGCAATAATTGTGTGCAGATACTGAATGAGCTGGCTTTAACAAAATATGAACATTCAGGTTCAGAAATGTCAGTTGGCCCTGCCACACTTTCTTTTATATCTCTTGCCAAAAGATCTCAAGAAAAGAGACTGCTTTTTTCTCAGCCTTAAGAAAACATTTTGTTAACTACAATGTTTTTTAAAAAATATACTGCAACCCTGTTTCCTTAACACCAGCCTCTGTTACTGATAAACAGATTTCTCAACTTTCCAACACTTATGAAAAAAGTATTTAGTTTCTTTTAAAAGTTCATGGTACAAAAAGCATTTTTCATATATAAAATATGGTAATTTTGGTTTCAGCTACTATATTTACTACTTTATAGAGTAGAGTATGTAAAAAGTCTAGCTTTTGCTGCTTATTTGCATAGCTGTGATGATAGAATTGTATTAGGTTGGTTCAGCAGGTGCACTTTAAGTGGATTCTGTACCTTATTTATCTCTAAGGCAGGATGTGTGGTTCCTATATTTGCTATTGATGTTCTTCCTTTTGGAAATTAATAGTAGCATTGCAAGCTTGGGGACTGATATTGCTTGACTTCATTGTTCCATCTTCCGGTGGTGTTGCGTTTTTCTTATTATTTAATGACATTGCAGGGTTTATTTTTCTTTTTGCATGATGGAGTGTCTAATTTTCACCAGCTTTATAATTTTAGTATTTAGTGTAAAATATCAATGAAATAAGATGGAGTTCAAGATATGCTGTAAAAACTGCTACTGTTAAAGACATCTGATCTGTTGGGGCCCAATCTAAAGCATTCCTAATAGAGAAAATTCCTGCACAATTTACTGTTGTGGTATTACTATACAATGAAAATTCTTAAAGCAAAATAAAATCAGGATATATGGTGAAGCATTTATTTTGTTATCACAGCCTGATACTTATACATGGAAACCAGTCAAACTACACCTGGTCTTGTTTTGTGATAACCACTCTACAATATTATAAAATTCTTATTGGCCAGAATCTATGAATGATATAGTTTTACTTACAAATTGGTTCCAAATTTAATACTTTTACTTGCTATTTAAAGTGTTTTGGTGATTCTGAAAATTCAGCTTCACAAAAAAGCTTGGTTTGTTAACCAGCATGTTAAGTTAGTTTCTAAAAATCATTTACACTAGTGAATAAACAATGTAATTGTTGCTGGAAATGTGTGCCAGCCTTGTCTCTCAACCATAAAAACTGACAAATAGTAGAGACAATTTCCTATACAGCATAACTACTGCAATAGTTCTGAAGGTTAATCTGTGGGAAGAATTGACTATACAGTATAGCACATTTATTTTAGATGAAATTAATTTTTAGATATTTTGAAATTCATGTTGTATCTTCTAGTTCTCTTATGTCCTCGATCTTTGTTCAGAGTGCAAAATGTTAAAAAAAATTATCTGAAAGAACTTTTGAAGAATGACTTCATTTTCCCCATTCTGTTGTACTTTTGATCAGATAGACAATAGATGAGTCATGAATATTCAATATGTAATTTTTTGAAGTTACAGAGCAATGTTTCTTTCATGTTTGTGGATTTATTTCACATTCTTGAATTTATATTTACTTTTAAAATAAAAGCATAAAATGAATCAAAATTAAATCTTTTGGCATAATTACAATAAAATATATTTAGTGGTTTGTGCTGATTAAAATTTTGTTAGTGTTTCTACTTGTGTATCTTTTTTTGCTTAACAAATTGAGATTCAGTTTGAGAATGATCATATAAACAGTTTTATATAATACACTTGTAGTTGAAAGCACTGGTATTATCAGAGCTGCTTAATCTCAATCTCTCTCTCTCTCTCTCTCTCTCTCTCTCTCTCTCTCTGTTGCTGTTCTTTTGCAACATGACAAATAGTCTTATCACTGCAGCACACAAGGACTACTGAAATGACCTGCTGCAGAACTTATTCTTAAATTACCAGAATGGTATCATTGCTGCTCTTCCATGGTTAAATTCCATGCTACTCTTGTAATATCTGAAGGAAACAATCCTACAGGTTGGATGATTGATGTGTTTAGAACTTTGTTATATTCCTCTGTGCATTCAGACTACTGGGAGTTGCACCTTCACATTCAGCCGCATTGGAAACTTCTCAAGGTTCTTGAGACACTCTGATGTTACCCTCACATGGCCAGCATGACCATTAGGGAAGGTTGGTTAGAGCACTGACTCTTCAGATCCTTTCCAAGCACTGGGAAAACTTTGCTCCTCTTTGGAAACTTGTTTTGCACACTTTGATGGCGAGTGAGAACTTGTAGCATTCATTTTTTAAAATTTGGATTGTAGTTCTGACTAGTGCTGAGATTTTCTGTTCTTCCAGATACAAAAAGATCATTTAAGAAGTGCAGGCACTGTCAGGCGAAATTCACAGAATAAACAACAGTAGTACTTCTGGATTAATATAGATACTGAAAATGCCTTCAGTGTCTCCAGTATATTATTTCCCAGCAGGACATCTACTGAGACAAAGAGGGGAATCCACATGATAATACGGTAGTAGTAAGTAAAACTTTATTTCGGTCGTAGACCAGCAATACAACAATATTAAGATGATGATGATGATGATGATGATGATGATATAATATAAAATCAGACTACATTTATACGCATTTGGCATATTATATAACAATATTTGGCCACGATATGAATAACATCCGAACACATGATAATACTCAATGCTGCAATCTAGACTGAGATCAGTGGACCCAAATTGGATATGGCATCCCTCCCTACATAGGAAATCCCATTCATACAACCATTGTTGTCTACTTTTCCTGATTACCATTGGCACTATAGAAGTCCATCTTGTTTCACTGATCGACTGAGACCCTGTCTTCCAAATGTATATTCCCACACAGGGGATATGACATCAGACACATAGCACCTTACTCTCTTGCCTCCTCTATTTGGGATCCTTATTGCAGGGAGCATTTTTATTATTCATCTCTTGTGTTAATGTGATTACTGGAAGGATAATTCTCCTGGGCATACAGTGGCTAGATCTCCAGTTCCCAGAAGTGAACCACTATCGACTATCATCTCTTTACCCCTTCATAGTGAACGGATATCTCATAACTCTGCTCATTAGAATGATTAGATAGTTTTCTATTTCCTATATTATCCATTCTGGTGACACTGTATATGTTGTTGAAGGATGGTGATACCGTCTTTCAACATATTTGGTATCTTCTGTGGCAGTATTGTCCACATCAATCCCAACAGTGGCATCTATGTTGCCAGCACAACCTGTATCTGTAATGGGGAATTTTAGTCTCTGGTTCAGATTCTGATGAATGCTACACTTTAGATGATGGTTCTATACATACAGAGAAATCTTCTGAGATGTTGGTGATTCATTTCTTACAAAGTAATCTAGATCTTCTGTGAAGGAATTTAAAAATTGTAATATACTGGAAATGGCTAAAACACTGAGTTTACTTCTCCGGTATTTGAGTTTACTTCTCAAGGAACATTCTCCATCTATTAAAGATCTTTAAGTTTGTTCGCATCTCATCTTCTACTAGATAAGTGGACTTACTAATGCTGCTGTCTGTTTAAGCTGCTAGCAGACCTGGTAAAAGCCATTGTCAGTACCACCAATCTCTAGGAAACTAGAAAGCATGAACAAAGTGTTCAGGAAGAGGATTGTATGTTTTCGTTCACCTTCCACCTTCCAGTTCAATGACGGTAGACCATGCATCCTCACAAAGGCTTCACAGGTGACATTCTGCTCCCCTAGATAAAGGTTACAAATTGGATCAGTGGGGCAGAAAGTTTTATTCAACCTGTTCATTGGCCATCAGAATCACTAACAATATGGCTTCCATATCATATAGATGCAAGAACATCTTCAATCAGCCCAAGAGGAATTTAAAATGTTGTTTGCAGAATTCCATTCATTCAATCAAATCAATCAGTCCCTTTATTACAATCACAGACCAACATAGTTTACAAATAGAAGCCCAACAAAATAAACCTAAATAACCTCCAAGGTCATGATACAATTGTTAAGCACAGTTAACAATGTTTCTTAATGAGCTCCTGGTGGATTTTGTTGGCTATTAAACAGAACTTAGCCACATTATAAGATCTCAAATCATTCTGGTCAGTTAAAAGGCAATCAAGATTTAAAAAAATTGTACAACATGGATGACAGCTAGTTAAAAGGGGTTATATGTTTATGCCGTATATCTCGGTAAAATTGACAGTAAAAGAGCACATGAGCCATTGTTTCAATATCTCCTGATCTGCAGAGACAAGTGCATTCTTTGTAGGGGATTTTCCCATATCGCCCTTCCAGGACTGCTGTTTGCAAGGCATTACATCATGCCTGTGTCAAAACTCTGCAGTATTTTGGCATGGTTATCTGTTTTAGGTATCTGGCAGGGTTGAAACTCAGAACTTGGTTGCCCAAATGGACACCAACAGGAATAGAGCCCTGATCAATTTGATGCTACATATCATATACTCTTTGTCTGAGTTTAACCCTGGCATTATCATAGCCCAGAGTTAACAGTGCAAAGGGGGAGAAACCATAATGTTGCAGCCTTTCCTCCAGCTCTCTTTCCCACCTGGAGTGATAGATATCCTTGGGCACAAGTGGAGCTAGACCTACAGGGTGGAAAACCAGCTTCAGCCAGAATTCAAAGATATTAATCCATGCTCTGGCCTCTACTTTAAGCAGTCCTGCTTCCAGATGGACAGCACTGGGCACACACTGGGGTGAATTCCATTTTAAATCAACTGACTTCACTCACCAATAGATTTGAGACCACAAATTTGATATTCTTCTAAAAGTTAGAAAGGAGTCTACCAGAAAATCTTATACACTGAAGTGGCAGAGATTCAGCATTTAGATAAAAAAGAATACGTTTATTCCTGAAGGAGCATCTATGCTATATACCTCATCTTTGAAAGTGTCAAGACTCTCAAATAACTCTTTGAAATAAGCCCAAGTGACCCATTCTGGATGGGGTCACACTCCCCTGGAAGGAACAGGTTCGCAGTCGGGGGATGCTTCTGGATCCGAACCGCTCCCTGGTGTCCCAGGTTGAGGCGGTGGCCCAAGGTGCTTTTTATCAGCTTTGGCTGATACGCCAGCTGCATCCGTTTCTTGAGACGAACAACCTCAAAACAGTGGTACAGTAGGAGAGACCATATCATTCCTGTGTTGAAAGAATTACACTGGCTGCAGATATGTTTCCGGGCAAAATATAAGGTGCTGGTTTTTACCTGTAAAGCACTAAACAGTTTAGGCCCTGGGTATTTAAGAGAAAGTCTTCTTCACCATGAGAAGTCTTAAGAGAAAGTCTTCTTCACTCTTCTCCTGTTGAGATCATCTGGAGATGTTTGCCTGCAGTTGCTGCCAACTTGTTTGGGGGCTACTCAGGAACGGGCCTTCTCCACTGCTGCCCCTGGACTTTGGAATGCGCTACCTGTTGAAATAAGAGCCTCTCCATCTTTGGCAACTTTTAAAAAGGCACTGAAGACACATTTATTCATCCCAGCTTTTAACTAGATTTATGATTTAAATTTTTAATGCTGGTTTTAAATGATTTTAATGTTAATGTGTTTAATGTTTAAATGATTTAAATTGTTTTAATTTTAGTTGTAACTGTTAATTGATTTTAATTGTTTTTTATTTGTTGTAAACTGCCCTGAGCCATTTTTGGAGGGGCAGTATATAAAATATAATTATCAATTATAATGATGATGATGATGATGATGATGATAAAAAATAATTAATAGATTGTTAAATGTTGAGATCAGGCTTGAGTTTAGAGCTGGGCTCAAGATACACTGTTCTTGTAACTGCCCATTCAGAATTCACTGAAGTTCAAAATATTTTCCAAACACTGGCCAAACAAGTATTAAAATATTGCCTCCTGCAATATTTGGTTTAAGGATGAATAATACTGTAGAAATAATGCTTGTATTCATTATAGACTTCCAGAGACTATTTTCAAGTTTAATTTTTTGGCTAGAATCTCACAATTGAGTATCCCCCCCCCCACCAAACAAAAAACCTCCTAAGATTTGTGCAAATTGTTACCTTCCCCCATCTTCCAGTCAACAACATTATTGCCCACTGGCTTCTGTTTCTTTTGTGCCACATTTTGCCTGGCTGCTGCTGCTCCTTTTTAGATCATTCACAAGGCTGATCAGGGATCACACAGTGAATTAGATTTCACAATGCTATGAACCATATAAGAATGTAGAAAGTGATCTGTACATTTAATAAATATCCTGCAAGTATTATGTCATGTAAGATACTCTCTCCCTGTGATAACTGAACACAGGGACAGGGGGAAAGAAGCATGCTGGTCTGCCATGCCCTGTACTGGCACCCTACCTAGCTAATCTCCCTGGGCATCCCCATGTTGCCAATGCAGCCAACCAACACTTGCCAATGCAGCCAACTAAATGTGGCAACAACCAGAGCATGTGTGATGAGGGAGCACATTGATGGGGAAAAACATGCTGACATGTTTTCCCACTCTCCATACTGAGTTCATGTATTTAACTAAAGGAAGAGGACCTTGAATTTAAGACGCTGTCCATTTTTGGCAACATCAAAGAACTTGGAAAAAAACCTAGTCTTGGATTCAGGTAAATAGGGTATCTGTAGAGAATGATGGCACACTTCACAGAATGAACACATACACCTATTTCCTGTCTATATTTGGAAGAAAGTTTCAGGCAGCAGTACATTCTCATACTGTGTGTACCTTTGGCAAAACTGGCATGCATTTGCTCCAGAAATTTGTCCTCGATAACGTGCCCTAAAGGGCAGCAAGTTCAATAACCCCTTCATTAAAAGTTCTATTCTCCGAAAGTCCTGAACTTAGATCCATAGAATTTTTGGCTAGGAGAAGCTGAAATCTGTACCAAATACTTTAATCAAGTCACACATACAGAATAAGATTATATTTGCACATAAGAGAAGTGCCTATTGGCAAGGTTGTTCTGAACATCATTTAGCTCTTTGTACTACTACTTCTATTATTTTCAGAACAGGCTATTTTCAGAGTAATTTAAAATCTCATATTTGTATTGAAGGAGAACACTGCACAATATTCAGAAAGGCCACTATAATGTAAGATTATCTATACAGCAAAGAGTTGACGGAGGAAGTGAAGAGGACACAAAGCTAAAAATCGCTTTAAGTTAGCACTAAAGCTAAGAATATTCTTTAGCAAGTAATTCAGTCCCTATATCAAAACACAAATCTGTGTTCAGAATAAATGATGCAAATCTAGCCAAATGCACACCTGTAAGATATATTCTCAATTTCTGTGCTTTCTTCTGAAAGGTCAAATCACTACTATCTCTCAGCCTAACTGACTCACAGCCTTCTTATAGGAATAAAATGGAGATGGGAGGAATATTTGTGTCAGAGATGAGGGAAATACAGTAATGTAATAAATAGGGATGTGCAAAACGTTTCGGGTACAAAACGATCTGTACCCGAAGCGGTCAATTTCGGGTGATTCAGATCCGATACGAATCAGAAATTTCGGGGCCCGAAATTTTTTTGAGCTGAAACGAAACACCCCTGTTTCAGCTCCAAATTATCTGTTGATTCAGCCCTCCATTTTGTGGCCAATAAATGCCTTCTTCTTCCCCCTCCATTTTGAGCAATGACGTCAATTTGAATTTCCTGCCTTTTTGCTTCCCATTGACTTCAATGCAAAAAGGTCTGATGTGACATCTACTCGAATTTTGGGTCCCAGGGCCAAAAGAGTGGGGTGGGATGGTAGTGCCTAATTGGTGGAGACTACCACCCCAATTGCAGAGTGATTGGGCAAAAGGCTGATTTTTGGTGAATTGTTGAAGTTTACATGTCTTTAAGGTTTTTCCCCATTAGGTATAATGGAGGGTGTATCGCTTCACGTCGGGGGGAAAGGGGTGGCCCAGAGTGGTGTGGGGTTGGTAGTAGTGCAAGGTAGGGGCAAGGAAGGTACCAGATTTTTTTTCAAAGGATTTGGGCAGAGGGATGTTTTTTGGTGACTTGTTGAAGTTTACACCTCTTTAAGGTTTTTCCTCATAAGGTATAATGGAGGTTTCAGCAGCCCCATAAGTGCACTTGGGGGGTTCTGGGGTGGCCCAGAGTGAGTGGTGGTGTAGTGCACATAGGGTGCCAACCACCCCCATGGGTTTCTAACCCATGGGGTACAGGGTTCTGTTGTTTCTTAGATGTTCTGAGTGTAGATTCTGTGATAGCAAATGAGAGTGGATTCATGGTGTCTCACTGAAAATCTCATTTGCTGAAACCTCCATTATACCACCCCTTTCCCCCCGACATGAAGTGATACACCCTCCATTATACCTAATGGGGATTTTTTGGGGGGAAGAACCCTGACAAAAAAACCCCTACCTTAATTAAACAACCCTACCCACCCACTCCAACAGCAGCACAATACAACGGGGAGAACTAAGGAGAACTTGAAAAAACAAGACACAACCTGCAAAGAAAAGCACAGAAAAATGCTTCCCCAAAACCCAACCAAGGAGGCCCTATTTAATAAAAACTAAGGAGAAAGGGGGAACCAAAAAGCACTAACATACCCCTCCTCATTGTCCTGAAGTCTTCTGCCCCCCACACACTGATCAGGAAAAAGGACCCTGGCCAGTGGCAGGCTGGCAGCAGCACACTCAGCCGGGGCAGGGGGTCAAATGAGTAGCCTTTCAGCTACTCACCCACCCAAACAAACAAATTAAATGAAAAACACTGAATAAAATAAAATAAAATAAAATGCTGGTGGAAGAACAGTCTGCAAAAAGGGGGTGCTGGGGGATCAAAGAAATTGGGCCAGACGGGTCTCAGGCCAAAGGCCTCTTCCCCCCGCTCTCTGGCACCGGCTAGCTGGGCTAAAGCAAGCAGGAGGAGATGTTCAACTCAAATATAAATACAAATACAAATACAAATACAAATAAATAAATATATCCACATCCATAAGGGATGGCAGCCAGCCAAACACAGCCAGGAAAAAAATATTTGGAAAGGAGGGCAACTGAGAGGGGAGGTGGAGGGAAAGCCAAAACAACAGGCAGGAAAGAAGAGTCAGTGACCAGACCTCACCACCAGCAAAGACCAGAGGCAGCACCACAAACCACCACAGCCAAAAAAGCAGCAGCAGCAGCCAGCAAGCAGCTCTCTCTCTCTCTCTCTCAGCAAAGAGTGACTTTCCAAGCCCACAGGCTGGCTTTAAGTAGAAGTTGAATCTCCCTCCTTTGGGAGCCCCCACCCTTGCCCTTCCCCAGGACCAGTAGGGTGCCAGTTCTGCACTGCACTGCAGTAGGCTGCACTGCAGAGCCTACCAGAGAGCCAGACACAGCTTTGCCAATCAGGGAAGCAGGGTCTCAGCAAATCACAGCAAGTGACCAAGCAGTCACAAAATGCTCACCAGCACCTAAAATGGAGGCTGGAGCCTTTGAACCTCTTTGCACCAGTTCGATAGAACCAGGCTCTGTTGGGTTCGAACTCGGACTGGCATTGCCATAGGAATGCCCTGTTTGGCCCGAGTTCAAGCCTTCGTACCAAACCAGTTTGAATTTGAACCTGTTTGCACATCCCTAATGCACAGTTGGGATCTTGGGACACTCCCAGAGCTCCTTGAAAGCATATGTGCACAAAAGCTAACATGCAGCTATAGCCCCTGTGCTTTTGCAGCACAGGCACTTTCCACAAGAGTGCAATGATTTTTGCCGTATTCCCCTTGTTCCAGAAGCATTTTTTGCTTCAATGCAAACATGTCCTTGAGAGCCATGTGACCCTCAGGGATATGTTTCTGGTGTCACAAACAAGCAAGGGGAGCACAGCAAAAAATAATGTGTTCTTGTGCAAGACTGCTTTGGAAGTGGGGAGGGCTAGTGCTGTTTGTGTGCTTTTCTTAGAAGAATGTGCACACCTTTAGTTAGCATGTCAGTCACTCATTTTTTGCTCAAGACATCTGAAATTAGCACTTGTGCTCTGACAGAGTTCTTAATGCTGAGAGAGCCTGATCTTATGAAGGTGATTTATTGGTTCACCTAGCTCCATATTGTCTATGCCAGTGGTCCCCATCCTGGGGGCCTCCAGATAGTTTTGAACTACAATTCCCATCAGCCAGCTACAATTTATTGTGACAGGGGATGATGGGAGTTGTAGTTCAGCCACATCTGGAGACTACCAGGTTGGGATCCACTGATCTATGGTGACTGGCAGTGGATCTCCTTATGGGGGGAGATGTCTTCCTAATTGTCCCTTGAGATACTGTCTGACATTCTGACTAATGAAGCACTGGTGCAATGACAGAAGCTGAAAACTTCTGAAAAGTTTAATCATGCTGCTGCACTGCTGTCTTAGTGCTAGAGGCAAATGTTGACAACCTCTTCTTCCCCAGGAAATACTCTGTGCTACCCAAAAATATGTCCCTTAGGGTTTCACAGACCTCAGGGACATGTTTTTCAAATGCCACAGAGGGCTTCCAGGGGAACCAGAGGCCACTGAAATTCCTGCGCACATACTAGCACTGGTGCCGCATTAGTCTGGAACTCTCCAGAAGCATGGGTGCTACACCAGTGCTTTTCCTGTGGCACCAATGCTTTGTTAGGATATCATCCACTGTCTGCATGCAAACCAGGTACCTGTACTATGGCTCCATCGCCCACTTACAATAAACTACAAGACAGTTTGTGAATGATGCTTTCCACATAGTTTATTTCTACCCAAGTGAAAGCAACGGTTAAAAACGTGTTATGCCACAAGAGGGCAGTATAGCCATGCAGGAGAATTAAGAAAGACCTCCTGAACAACTGCATGGAAATGCTTGCATAATTAATAAAGCTGACTGTAGATTTCAAAAGCTGCATAGAAACATCATTTGTTCAAATACAGATCGAGCGACATAGCTTAAACCTCTACACTGCAATACTACATAAATAACAGAGACAGCATACTTGCTGCCTGGTTTTGTTCACATTTAATCACATTGAGATCCTCTGGTTAAAGAGAATTACAACCATTCATTTACAGATTTCCTCTTATGAGACTAATCTCTCTCTCTCTCTCTCTCTCTCTCTCTCTCTCTCTCTCTCTCTCTCCCCCCCCCCAAAAAAACCCCCAAAAACATTCAGTGTAAACTGAAAATCATGATTTGGAAACAAATGCTGTATGTATTGGTATATCTTGGAAAGTACTATTTCATTTTTCCTGGGACAAAAACAAGTGCAGTCTAAAGTCCTTCTACAACACAGTTTGTCTATAGGTCATAATTAAGCCTGGTTTCTTTTTAATGTATACCTTCATCAGTCTAAATAAAGGCAGAGGAAGGAGTACCCTGGAGTTACACTCAGCTAAATTTCAAGTTTGCACCTGTTGCTGATAGCGATGCAGCCTTTTAAAAAATTAGATACCAAGAGAGGGAGATATTCTCTAGTTCTAAACTCTGACCAGCTTGGTTCAACTATGATAAAGTTAGCAAAATAAAAGGACAGTAGAAGAATTTTGCCTGTCCAGACTGATACATACTGTCAAATGTATTGTTAATTGTTGCCGGTTTCACTTCACTTGTTTCCCCACCTTATTCTATTTTCTTGGGCTGTTTGTCCCAAGGATACATGTGGAGTTGCTGGCCGACATGATGCGCAGCATTGCACCTCCAAAGCGCTCCCTGCTGGGGCTGCTGCAGACATGCAGGCAGCCCCAATGCTGTTAAAAATTTTGATGAATGGGAATAACTGTGGTAGAACTGCTTGCACAACTGCTCATTCTTAGCATGTTGGGACTGCCTGTGCATCTGCAGCATTTCCAGCATGGAGTGTTCCTGAGCCAGACCACTGTGCTTCATGTTGGCCACTGTGTTTCGGCATGTGGAAATTCTGAAGAGAGGCTGAGATACTAGAGGAAGAGATTGGACTCTATATTAGAGGAAGAGAGAGACACTATAGGAAGTTACTGGAACAGATTACTAGAGGCTGAGATTACTAGAGGCTGAGATCCTTCTAAGCACTGACCTGCAGAGAGGACTATATCATCAACACAGATACTAAGAGAAGAGGGATGACCGAAGAAGTGAGATATTTGTATTGCAAGAAAGTGCTCCTTGTGAATTTTGGAGGAGACAGTGCAATCCAAAGTACTGTATGTAATATTTATATGAAGATTAGGGGTGTGCACTGTGATTCACTGATGAATTGATTTGATTTGAATCAGGTCGATTTGACCAATTTGGCCTTGAAACAAATCACCATTGACTTCAATGGCAATTCTAGGGGTTGAATTAAATCGACTCTGATTCAATTTGAATTGATTCATCCATTCAAACCACCATTTCGTTAGCTTGTTTCTACTTGTGATTGGTTTTCTGGCACAGACTACCGATTGGCCAGCAATCTCCTTGATTCTTAGTTGGCTAGTTATCATTCAGATCTTTGGTTGGCATGGGAAACTGTGCCCGCATTGGCTGGGGAAAGAGATGAGGGAGGAGGAGTCAGAAGGAGGGAGTTTCAAAATGTATATAAGGAGATTCTCAGAGGCAGCCTGGCATTGCCTTTTCTGCGCCTTGGCGCCTTGGACTGCATTGCTGCCTGCTATGTGGGATCAGACTGCTACTGCCTGCCTGCTCAGAGCAGATTTTTGAAAATCACTGCTGGAAGTCACAGACTCTCTGAGCAGCTGAGGGTGCCTGGCCTGCTGTGCCAGCCAGGTCTTTTTGAGGACTTCTGGAGAGACAGAGCCAGTGCCCTGTGCCAATCTCTCCCCCCCCCGACCACCACTTTGGCAGTAACAACTGCTTTTTTAATATTAAATAGTACCAGCACCTAGTGACTTAACTAGGTGCTGTGGTTCACCCCCCACTTATCTGCTGCCCCCCAGCTTTTTATTGTCTTGTTGTTGGGGGTGGCTGGGAGCCTGTCCTGTGGTGCTCAGTTACCACCCAACACTGGCTGCTGAATGCCTATGTGTGCTGCTTGGCCTGATTACCTGCAGCTCCTGGTCAGGCACCAGCTGAAGACACTGAAAGAAGAAGACTTCAGACTGGTAAGCACACTTCTTTTTGTGTGTGTGTGTGTGTGTGCGCGCACACACACACACACACACACACACAGGTTAGTTTAGAGTTTTCCTGGTTGATTTTAAATAGGGCTTAGTTTTAGGGAAAGGAAATCATAGATAGGTACTAGGGCTATCAGGAGAGTTGGGAGGGTGACTTAGAGAAGCCACTGACTGATCACCTTCCCCTCCCTCCCCTTAGATTCACCATATTGTTGTTGCTTGCTCTTTCTTCCCCCCAAGGTCTGCCCACCCCACCCCACCCAAAGAAAGTCTGCTTTTTATTTTGGGAGTTTTGATTTTATTTTATTTTTAGCTGTTGTGTGTGCACTCTGTAGTGCTAGCACTGTGTTTGTGGCACACACAACACAAAGAAAGACCACTCCCTGAGCCCACACCCCTTTCTTAGATGCCCACCTTTCCCCCACCCACATTAGAGTTAGGTCTTATATTAAAACACCTGGGAGGGTGCAAGGAAGATCTAGGAGTAGACTGCCAGGGAGAGGGAGGGGTGATACTGGTGGCAACAGGGGCCTACTCTCCAAGTCACCCTACACCTGCTCTTTCGAGTGTGCATAGGCTCGCCTACTTAGATGAGCCAGCAGCACACCCAATGGTTTTGGTGCAGCAGGAGTTAGGGGGAGGGCCTCCCTTGTCAGAGAAGAGCATTCCCCCTTGGCAGCTGTGGAGGAGGTGCAGACTGCTTTGGTTGCTAACCCGGCCAGATCAGTCTTGCCATCCTCCCCAACCCCCCTGGACATGGTGAGCTCCTGGTTAGAGGCTGAGGATGATGAGCAGGAGGAAGCCCCTGGTCCAAGGTTTGGTGATGAGCAGGAGAAAGTCATCACACTTCCTGTTCCTGGACCTTCTCATCCCCAGACTGACAGTGGCTGTGGCAGCCCCCAGAAAGATCCAGCAGCCCCACCACCACCAAAGTGGCCCAGGGCTGGTGAGCATGGTGGCAGCATCGTTTGGGATTACTTTGAGCTCTGCCTTGGTGAACCAACCCATGCTGTCTGCACCCACTGCAGGGCATGGGTCAGCAGGAGAAAGGACTCTAAGTGTCTTAGGATGACGGTGATGCTGTTGCATCTGTGATAGCATCACCCAGGGGTCCTCGCTCCTGCTGACAGCAATAGGCCTAGTGTGCCCTCAACTAGTGGCAGCAAGGCAGCTGCACTGGGTAAGCGGTATGATTGCCCAGAACCACATCTGATAACCCTGGCCATTGGGGAGATGATGGTTTTGGATGATCAGCCATTTCAGAAGGTGGAGAATGCCAGCTTCCGCTGGCTGTTCCAGTGGCTTGCCCCCAGCTACTAGATCCCCTTACACACCACCTTCAGTGGTGTCTTCCCCGTACCAGGCATGCAGGAAGGCCCCTACTCATGCTAAAGCACCTTGATAGAATCTTAAATGGGAATACAGGGAAAGTCAAGCAAAGAAGACCAGAGTCTGCCGCGTGCTCGTTTCTGCAATGTCAAGGCTCAATTCACACACAAACACACAACTATTGTCTCTGTGCAACTACATATTCCAGTGCATTGTTATTGGTAGATGTTTTTATTGTAAGCTGCCTCAAGCAGCATCGAGCTGGAGAACTAGAGTAGAAATCTTTTACATAAAAAATAAAATGACCATATTGGGGGGGGGGATTAGGGTGAACTGGTTGCTTAATGGGGAGAGCTGCAGCCATCCCTGTTATTGACATGGCTTGAAAAAGAGGAGCCATGATTGCATTCATCACTATAACCATCCCCATGTAAGCAGCTAGTTTGCTTTTCCCACATGGTCAGGTATCCAAGTTCGTATCCCATTTAAAAAATAAATGTCACTTATTTGTATGGATTGGACCTGCATGGCCCATGATATTTGTGGTGCAACCCCCATTTTTCAAAATAATGTGGCATCAGGTAGTGAAAGTTACAGCTGGTGACTTAATCCCCATCATCCAGTTCCTGAACTGTACATGTTTTCTATCATAAATTTCACCTTGGTATCTATCCAGGTCACTAGACCAGTTCCAGTGAGTGTGGAGACCAGCACAATCATTCTCTTCTCATCCCTCTAAAACACTTTAAGTGGAAGTGATCAGGCTGTCTCTGCACAGACTTCAGTTCCAGTGACCTGGACAGACAAGGTGGAATTTATGACAGAAAATATGGATTGTTCAGGTATTGAAAGCTGGGAATCAAGTCACCAGCTAACTCTCACTACCTGGTACCACATATAACTCCATTTTGAAAAATGAGGTTCATACCGCAAAGATCATGGACCGCTCAGGTCCGATATATGGGATGGAGAGGGAACAGCAATTATTTTCTACATTGCTACATACTCAGATATCTGTGGCATATAGCAGGCTGAGTGGCTATGTTGGTACATAAGAACTGGATTGGGAGAAACAGATCAGCTGTTTGTATGATCCTGTGTGTTAATTAGGAGCAAGTATTGTTCAGAGTTTGAATAATTTAGGCTGCAGCTCTAGGGAGGGCAGGATTTGGAACATGGGAGATGTGCATGGACTCCTGAATCCTATAATAGTCTTGAATGCTAAACAAATGTGCACCAAGGGACCTTGCAAAGATCATCTAGACATAGCATTCATTGTTACTCCTGCTCCACAAGGGAAACCAGTTCTCAAATCCATTCCAAAAGTAATGCAACTTTCCATGGAACTGTCTCTTCAGAATGTCAAAGGTAGAATACTGCTTTGCAGGCAGAAAACCAAAGTAGTTCCCAACAGCTTAAGGACTGAACTAATTAGCAAGACTTTCGTTAAAAATGGCTTTTATACTTCCTTATCAACTATCACAGATGTAATTTAGCTCTTATGCAAACATGAGTGTATGGATTAATAATGCAACTGGATTTTCAGTGGAACTCTTTTGTCTGAACATTTACTGAATACTCTTTGGGAAAGACAGTACAAAACACTTCCCAAACAAAAGGTGAAACTGAGTTTTAAAAAGTAATTCAAGATATGTTTTACTTAGAAGATTATTTCAGTTTACATAGTTTGGCCACATATGGCTCTTTCAGCAGCTTTTAGAGAATGCTTAATTTGCTTTGATGGTTCAAACATTTAAAGTAGATAGTGAAGCATTGCATATACATTTTATTTTTTTTATTTTTTTAAAAAATCAGAATCAATAATATTGAATTATGGGGGACAGAAAATGTTGGATCTACAAATATGGAACACTGAAGAATTCAGAAGCACTGATTTATTTAAAGCATTTGTATACTGCTTTCCAAGAAACATGAGTGGGAGTGGAGAACTGGTTGTGGGTGGAGATCCAGTCTTGCAGCAGCAAGCATGAATTTCCCCCTTGCTAAGCAAGTTTGGCCTTGGTTTGCATGTGGATGGGTGACTACACGCAAGTGCTGTTTGCTGTTTGCTTTAAGCTACATCCCCATCCCCTTAGGGATGCTTGACCAGCTTACTGGTCAAGCATCTCTTTGGATGCAGAAGGTCCCAAGTTCAATCCCTGGCAAGTGGGGCTGGGTAAGACTCCTGCTGAAACCTTGGGAGAAGCTGCTGCCAGTGACTGCTGACCATACTTAGCTAGATGGGCCAGTGGTCTGACTCAATAAGTATGTTTCTATGAAGCTGCATGCAACATTAAAAAATGGTTGTGCACTTTTTCAGGTTCTGAAGACTAAGGAGTGAGTCTCTTATCCATGTTTATCACCAATTGTCCGTATCATCAAGTGATACCTTGTATCACAGACTAATTTCCACAAACAGAATGTTCATAACCATGTTCATATCATCCATGCAAACAATACTTTCCCTCAGAATCATCAATTGCTAAATAATTGTGTCATTAGAGTTCAAGTGATGATCACACGTATGTGAACCTGCCCAAGCTTTCAAATTGTTCAAATATCAGTTTGAATGAAGTACAGCCCTCAACATAGTAATCCTGAAGCTGTGGAATGAATTATTGAGGGCAGTGTGCATTATGTATTTTGAAAATTTCTATCCCCGCAGCTTTAGCACACTGCTGCTTGGGGAGGCTTACATTAATTAAAACAACAATATATACAGTAATTGTTATCTCTATATATAATTCTCTAAAACGTACCCGTGGCTTATTCCGTCCATCACAGCTCTCACAGGAGTTCGCGAGCAGAAGCACCATGGTGATTGGGCAGTGGAGATACCATATGCAGATAGGAAGGAGGAGCCTATGAGAGCAGATGCACCATGGTGATTGGGCAGTGGAGATTTCATATGCAGATAGGGAGCAGGAGCCTGTGATGGTTAAGGATAGTTGGAATGCAACTGTTACTGGTCGGAAGGTGTTCTTGGTTGCAGAGGAGAGGAATCTATATATATATAAAAGGATAGTGGGCAGGGGTCTGCGAAGAGAGGAGTCGTGAGGGAGGAAAGAGCCCCTTCAGGAGGAGGCTGCCGTTGTGTGAATTAGATGAGGAAGCAAGATGAACAAGTTCTGTTAACTCCAGAAGGGAGGGAGGGAGGGAGGGAGAGAGAGAAAGAAAGAAAGAAAGGGAGGTGAAGAAAGACAGAGGGGAAGAGCAAGTGAAGAAGAGAGAAAAAGAAGGGAGGGGAAGAGAGAAAGAAGGAAGGGCGAGGGATGGGCCCAAGCCTGTCAGAGGCCTGAGGGGAACGAGCGGCCATGGCAGTGCCTATTGGCAGCTAGGAAGGGCCCAGTCAACCACTGCTGCTTTTTGAGGCTACTGAGGCCATTGGTGGAGGGAGGGAGGCAGGCAGGCAGGCAGGCAGGCAGGCAAGGGAAGGGATGGGCCTGTCAGCAGCCTGAAGAGAATGAGCACACATGGCAGTGAAAGCAGCTAGGAAGGGCCTGGTCAATCGCTGCTGCTGCTCCTCTGGGAAGGAGCAGGAGTGGGGCTCAGGTGAGAGTGAGGAGGTCTCTGGGTTAGGGGGCAGCAGCTTGGCCAATAGGTGCCAGCAGCGCTGCAGCCACGACCAAGAGGGGTGAGGGGGATTGAGTAAAGGGATGGAGGAGTTACCAAGAGGGGTGAGGGGGATGGAAGCAAGAGTGCTGGGGGCAAATGTTGACTGGTTTCAATATCAAACCAGTTTGGATTTGAATGTGTTTGTAACTTTGTACGCCCCTAATTAAAAATAGAAACCCAATTAGAACCACTTTAAAAATGCTTCTTTTAAAAGGTGGGGCTTCAGCTTCTTTTAAAAACTAATCAAGGAGGAAGATTGATGAAGCACTTATGGGAGGGCATTCCAAAGATGGGGGGACACAAATGAGAAGGCCCTGGTCCCAGTCCCCGCTCCCAGTCCCCACCAACTTAATGTGTGTCAGTAGCATGGCCAAGAGCAGGACCTGAGATGAAGAGCTGAGAACCCAGGCAGATTCATATGGGTATGTGATTTGACCGATATTCCTATCTCAAGCCATTTTGGATATGCCTGTATCTTTTCTTGCTTTTGAAAGCAATACAAAAGGTACCAAGTTTTAGTTGGTATCGGCAGGTTGAGTGTCTTAGGCAACCACCCTATGCATACTTAATAGAGGGTACGCTTCACTGAACTCTAGTGAACATATTTCAGAGACAACATGCACAGGATTAGGCTGCAGAACAGCCTCTGTTGCAGACATTTCATTCCCCTCATTTATACACAACTTCCTGCCAACTGCATTTAAGGAAGTTTACAGTTTAAAATAATGCCATATGTTCTAATGATGCAAAAACAGGATAGGGAAAGAAAAGGCTCCAGTGGCAGCTTCCATTCCGGGGCAAAGAGCAGCTAAGCGGGGTGGTTTTTGATCAGGTGCACAGTGTGTTTGGAAAGGGCTAAACCCTCTCCCTTTTGCACCACAGTCCCGGTCATGGTCTCTCCCACTCTCCCCAGCTGTTACTTTAAAACTGTTGGAAACCCAATGATGCTTTTAGCATTGTGCATAATTGGGCCAAAGAGGGAATGAGTTCTTGATGTGCTGCCTTACCATTTCAATGTCGTTTTTAATGGAGATGTATTTCAGCTGGATTTGAAGCTATCCACATGTGCAGGTGAAACCGGGCAAAGGTAGCCCAGCTTGGTTTTGCCTGCATGTGTGTACTGCTGGGATTGTGCCTGATACGGGTGGTGCCTCAGCAGCAAACCCGCCTCTGGAGCTGTTACTGATCGTCTGCCAGCCTCAGCTGGGGCTGGCACACTATGGGGCTCCTAGCTGGCTTCAGGGAGGAGGGGGGGTCACATAATGCACCACACACTCACATGGTGCAATATGGGGGTTCCAGGGGTGGGGTGGGGCAAGGCGACATAGGGTGATGCACCTGGCAGCCCGACACGCAGAACTTCTGGCAGAAGCCAACAATTCCAGCAGAAGTCAGTAACAAGAAGAGGATTGTCTGTGGAGGAGGTAAACTTTTGGAGGCTTCCTCCCCTCACCCTTTTGAGCCCTTTTCATGGGCTGTGAGAAAGGGCTCTTCCTCTACAACACACAAAATTGGCTACATTGACAAGAATTATGCTGGCACATCCATCTGTTGTTTGAAGTATGGCTTTCATCACTCTTGAAGTAAGAGAGACATTTTGCAAATACATTTCTTTTTTCTCTCTTCTATCCATGTATACATGCAAATAAATATAAATAGCTCCCTGAGCAACAGATGCTTAAAGTGTAAGCAAGAAACCTTTTTTCTCCACCTTTCTGAAACACTGTGCATCCCTAGAATATATTCCGATACATTTCTGAGCTGCTTAACTCAATCTTCCTAACTGGCTACCATACCTGGGTGAAGAACGTTTGGGTGAATTATGCATGCAATCCATATACATGGATGAATTCATTACAAAGTCATTTTCCAAAATGGCAAGCACTCAGATTTCCTGAACTTAGCAGAGGCTTTCTGCGTTTCAAGCGATAGGAAAGCAGACATGAATGTAATGGGACATCTAAAGGTTCTCACCACTGAGAAGCTGAAAGAAAGTGAATCCTAAGTCAGTGGGAGACGGAAAGCCTAGTGACTTAAGAATTTGTTTCCAGTTCTGGTTCCAGTTCATTCATTGTCACGATGTGCAGTCTCAGTGGAGTAGGGAGGATATTGTGGCACTACTGCTGTGGACATGGAAGGAGTGTGCCATTGGGGAGGATGCCGGTTGCATCCAGAAATACTGCAGTTTTCCCCATTGTGGCAAATAGGAGAAACTATGGTAATGCTGGTGGCGCTATCAACATCCTCCTCTCTCCTTCCATGTCCACAGCAGTGGTGCCACAATATCCTCCCATCTCCACTGAGACTGTGCATCATGTCAGCCAATAAGGTTTAACTCTCTGGCTCAGATGCCACCTTTAAAAAGTAGTATGGTGAACAATTTAGAACAGGTTAGATAAGCAGAATAGTAATCAAACCCATAATACTGGATTCTGTGAGAAAATAACTGAAATTAGTGTTGATGCTTTTTTCAGCTGAATTTCGATTTCAGCACCTTCCACTCATGGGCAATTTCAGCATGTGCTACCTGTGAGCAAATAAGAGGACCACAGTGTGCTGGGAGGGCCCATCATTGCTGATGCTTGTGCAGCCACTGAGCCCTCTAAATTAGGCCTGCTCAACTTTGCCCCCCCCAGCTGTTTTTGGATGACAGCTCCCATAATCCTCAGCCATAATGGCTAATAGCCAGGGATTATGGGAGTTGTAGGCCAACATCAGCAGGAGGGCTGAAGTCGAGCAGCCCTGCTCTAAATCCTTCCCACAACGCTGTGTCAGAGGTGAGGACATTTTGGGGAAGAAAAAATGATGCCAGAAGAGTAAAATGGTACCGTACCAAAATGATGCACAGAGGAGTGCCACTACTGCTCACTACCCATGATAGGTAACTAAGCCTGGCAGGTGAGACCATGTGGGGTGGGCTCTGGAGGGCTTACTAGGCAGTGGAGGCAGCAGAGGTGATGATAACTAACAGCACTCTTCTTGGTCCTTCTTGTGAAGCTGGAGGTGCCATTTTCATTTTCCCCTGACTTTGCATTGCTCCAATCCAGAGTGACATTACATCTGGACCTTGTACCTTATGGGGGGATTACCCTGAGTGGAGTGCTGCTATCATTGCTGATGACACCCAAATCTACTTCTTCATGTCAACTTCTTCAGGAAATGGCATAACTTCCCTAAATGCTTGCCTGGAAGCAGTAATGGGCTGGATGAGGGAGAGTAAACTGAAGCTGAATCCAGATAAGACAGAAGTACTTATTGTGCGGGGTCAGAACTCTAGAAACGATTTTGATCTCCCTCTTCTAGATGGGGTCCCAAAAGGAACAGGTTCGCAGTCTGGGAGTACTTCTGGATTCACACCTCTCCCTGGTATCTCAGGTTGAGGCGGTGGCCAGAGGGGCTTTCTATCAGCTTCGACTGATACGCCAGCTGCGTCCATTTCTCTAGAAGAACAACCACAAAACAGTGGTACATATGTTGGTAACCTCCAGACTTGACTTCTGCAATGCGCTCTATGTGGGGCTGCCTTTGTACTGCCTTTGTACCAACTGATGCTTCAGTTGGTACAGAATGCAGCGGCCAGGTTGGTCTCTGGGTCATCTCGGAGACACCACATCACTCCTTTGTTGATAGAGTTACACTGGCTGCCAATAGGTTTCCTGGCAAAATATAAAGTGCTAGTTATAACTTATAAAGCCCTAAATGGCTTAGGCCCTGGGTATCTAAGAGAACATCTTCTTCATTATGATCCCCACTGCCCATTAAGGTCATCCGGAGAGGTCCATCTCCAGTTGTCACTAGCTCGGCTGTTGGCTACTCAGGGATGGGCTTTCTCGGTTGCTGCCCCAAGACTGTGGAATGTGCTCCCTACTGAGATAAGATCCTCCCCATCTCTTACAATTTTTAGAAAGCATTTGAAAACCCACCTCTTCACCCAAGCTTTTTGTGTTTTTAAAATATTTTAAGGTTTTAATTCATGGCTAATTTTTAAATTTTTAAATTGTTTTAAGTTTTTGTATATATTTTAACTTGTTTTATACTATTGTAAACTGCCCAGAGATGAAAGTTTGGGACAGTGTACAATGTAATTAATAAATAAATAAAAATTGCTGCCACTGCTGCAGCCACCCATCAATAGCAGTTGACCTCACTTGCCACTCGGGAAGATCTACCAGGGCTTACAAATGGGGTGGAGTGACATAGAAGGCCCTAGGTGGGTGCTTTGCCCAAAGGATTCTCAAATCTGGAGCTGGCCCTGGTTACTTTGCACACGTAACTACCACAGTGTATCTGTGGGAACAAGTGGTTGTTCCCTAGGCCTTTACTTTTATTTACAATATGGGCAAAGTACATACTGTAACTTCTGCATCATGAAATGGCAAACCTAAGAAATAATCTGCAATGATTCTATTCTGGGAGGAAGGTTTTCTCAGTTATGGTCAGGGGGGACTTCAGGTCCACTCACCCAAGGACCCAGGGGCAGAGCTATAATAGGGAAGGCAGGTCCAAACCACCTGTCATGATGGGAGCTGCCAAGCATCCAGGAGGAGCCACCAAGCTCCCCCCTCCCTCTGGCTGGGGGTCCTGCCGCTGCCACAAGTGGTCAGCTGCCGCTGCTGCCACCCGCTGTCTTCTTTGGCCACTTGCCCATTTCCCATCCCAGCTGGTGGAAGGAGAGGGCGCATGTGCTCCCAGTGGGCCAATGGAAGAAGAGTGGGCCTGGGAGCCAGGTGGCAGGAGGTGGAAGCAGCCAGCAGCAGCAGTGATGGTGGGGGCACCAGCTAATCGGGCTGGCAGACTGCCAGCTGGAGGGGGGAGGCAGACATGGGGGAGGGAGGTGGAGATGTGTGTGTGCGTGAGGGTACACTGTCACAGGGAGTGCTGCCATGAGTAGGGAGGCTGACCGCAGTCACTGTGTGAACCTAGGCCCACTCTCCCATTGCTAAGCCCCTGCAAGGAGGCCTCAGGCAAAATAACAATGTGATTGTGTGTTTCCCCCATCAGATTAAAATTGCTAAACACTCACACTCATGCACTATCAAATGGAGCTTCCTTTCTTTTCTTACTAAGTATTGCGTCTCCCCTATACCCAGCTACTTAGGGCTCTGTAGCTTTGAAAAAACTCCATTAACATCAAATTGAAAAGGATTTATCCTATTTAGGATGAAGTACCAAGGAAACTAAGTGCTCTTTCCCTCCTGCTGGTCAGGTTGCAGAACCAATTACAATTGAACTGGGTTCAATTCGAACCGGCTTGCCTGTGCACCGAAAGGGTGACCCTGCTCTCCAGGGGTTGCTGGAAATTGGGGCTCCCCTCTCCTGCAATTCCGTGTACCAGCAGATCTGCATATGGTGCAATGCCAGACCGAGCCTGGGAATTTTAAATGGGTTTTAAAGATCTGTCCATGCACCTGGTGTTTTCCCCAGCTGCGCATGTGGCTAGGCTCTGACACATGGAGTGTCTAAATCTCTTTTGGTTGCATGCAGGGCTTCACAAGAAAGGGCAGTTTGCATCAATTCTGTTCTATGTTTTACCATGGAGAGTTGGGGGTTAGGGATGTGCAAATGGGTCAAAAACTGAACTAGTTTGAAGTCAAACTGGTTTGGTTCAAAGGCTTGGGGTTTAGTTGAACCACCCCCAGTTTGGCTAGATCCTGGACTGAACCCCCCCAGCCCATTCAGGGGGTTCACGAACAAAAAATAATAATTGTTTTCAAACTTATTCCCTCCGGGGAGGGTTCTCTGAGGCAGCAGTGGTGGAGGGGGAGGCTATGGAAGTTCCTTCTCCCCACCTTCAAAAACGGCTCTGTTCGGCCTTTCCCCTGGCATGGCGGACATTTTGGAGCCCATCACGCCTGGACGATGTGATCATTCCCAGACCACGCAGAGGCCCACTACAGAATCCATCTTGAGTTATCATTGCGGCTGAGCACTCAAGATGGTATCCGCGCATGCTCAGTCTCCATTTCCTGCCTGATGCTGACCAAAGGCTGCAGGGAACTTCCTGTTCCTAAGCAAATGCAGTCAGGCAAACAGAGCTCAGCTGCTTAATGCAAACAGCGCCACTCTGGCATGATGGGGGGCAGCGGAGGAGCAATGAAGGGGCAGATAAGACCTGGCTTCCCCCCCGCAACCGGGATGTGCATGAAATGCTTTGTACACATCCCTATGAAACAAGCTTTCACCATAAATGCATTCTGGGCAGACTATGTTGTACATTAAGCTTGGTTCTCAGAGCATCCTCGATGAACAACAATCATGCCTGAACTTAAGAATGTATTTTATTTTATTTTATTTTTATTTTTGATTTCAACATTTAAATCTGAAGAGGAATGATGTAAACTTCACAAGCTTATAGCTTTTAATGAACTAGTTGGTCCAATAAAATATATGAAGTTTCCAATTCTTTGTGCATCATTCTGTGGGGTTATTGTTGTGGTGATTAATCACTGGAAACGGTCATCTGTGATGGAGCTGTTTAAGTTGCTTTTCTTCCTCTCTTCACTATTTTCGTGTTTCCATTGTCCTTGCAAAAAACTGAACCCAAGGTCTATCTATTCTCATCTTTGAATGTAACTTCTATTGTGTGGGAACAATTTCCATGATTCTCCTAGGCATATATTGCAGGTGGAATTGATGTTTTATGTTTGTATAGCATACCCATGGCCTCATCATAATCATTGTCATCTTGCGCTGAATTTGCAAGCTCTCCAGCAGTTGGACTGTGTACAATCAGGCTGAAGAAAAATTCTGACAATGAGAGCCAAATTTATGATTATAGCAATAGCAATAGCAATAGCACTTACATTTATATACCGCTCTATAGCCGGAGCTCTCTAAGCGGTTTACAATGATTTAGCATATTGCCCCCAACATTCTGGGTACTCATTTTACCGACCTCGGAAGGATGGAAGGCTGAGTCAACCTTGAGCCCCTGGTCAGGATCGAACTTGTAACCTTCTGGTTACAGGGCGGCAGTTTTACCACTGCGCCACCAGGATTATGCAAAAGAACCTCGGGCAGACAACATGCAGGGTCTACCCTATCCAAATACTGGCCAACATTTTATGCAGTGGAACCATGAAGGAGGGGCATGAATGAGGAATAAGAGGAGGGGAGGGAGGGAGGTGGTATTGGAAGTGCATGAAAAATCAATCAATCAATCAATTTATTTATTTATTTGACAAATTTGTATACTGCCCAAAATGCAAGTCTCTAGGTAGTGTACAACAAAACAATACAGATCACAACAGAGAGTTTAAAACATTACAATAATTTTAAAACAATGTTAAAACTATTAAAACAAACAACAAACAATTAAAACACTAAAACATTATATAATTAAAACAGTATCTAATTAAAAGCTTGGGTGAACAAATGTGTCTCGACTATCTTTTAAAAAGTTGCCAGAGATGGGGAGGCTCTGGAAACGCATTCCAAAACCTCGGGGCAGCAATGGAGAAGGCCTGTCTTTGAGTAGCCACCAGATGAGCTGGTGGCAACTGCAGACAAATCTCTATTGATTATAGCGAAGAAGGCGTCCTCTTAAATACCCAGGGCTTAAGCTGTTTAGGGTTTTATAGGTTATAACCAACAGCTTGTACTTTGCCTGGAAATGTATTGGCAGCCAGTGTAGCTCTTTCAAGACAGGAGTGATGTGGTCTCTCCTGGGTGACCCAGAGACCAGCCTGGCTGCTGCATTCTGGACCAACTGCAGTTTCCAGAATACATCACAAGACAGCCCCACATAGAGCACATTTCAGTAGTCAAGTCTGGAGGTGACTAGCAGATGTACTACTGTTCTGAAGTCTTTTATCTCAAGAAATGGATGCAGCTGGCACATCAACCGAAGCTGATAGAAGGCATTTCTGGCCACCGCCTAAACCTGGGACACCAGGGAGAGGTTCAGATCCAGAAGCACCCCCAGACTATGTACCTGTTCATTCTGGTGAAGTGTGAACCCATCCAGAACTGGCAGATCAAAATCATCTCCTGAGTTCCGACCCTGCACAAAAAGTATCTCTGTCTTATCTGGATTCAGTCTCAGTTTTTTATCCATTATCCAGCCCATCACCGCCTCCAGACAGACATTTAGGGAGGTTATGTCTTCTCCTGGTGATGTTGGCATGGAGAAAGAGATCTGGGTGTTGTCAGCATGCTGAAGCAACTATAGCATGGACAAAGAAATGGAGCGGTCACAGTCATTTCTTTGGCTGACATACTGTGCCAGTGTTAGAGACTCACCGGGGCTGTGGTGCAACATTAAGCAGAGCTCAATGGTGTTTCACAAGGGCAGTGGCACAACAGTTTAAAACATTGTCTGCACAGCTGTGCAGTGTTGAAAAATGGAAATAGTACAGACACTGTTGCACAATATCACTGGGGTTGCCTTTCATATTGTGAAGCAGTTCTGCCCGGTCCCTAATGCTGGTTTTCCATTACACAGCATGTCAGCCAATGACATTACTGTGATATCTGTTAAAGAGCTCAGTAGGGGAGATTTCTTTATCTGCCCTAGCACAGCGGAAGTGCACTGTGGAAGTGCTGCAGACTCCTAAGACAGCCCCAACTCTCTGAATGAGTGACTGTGGAACTACTTTCGGGTTCTCCATTGTTTGTGGGGGCCTTGATGCAATGCATAGGAGCTCCATACCAGTGCTCATCATGTTGGAGAAAGTTTTCTAGAGCATCTGAGTACATAGCAAAGGCTTTTAGAGAAAGAGCTTTTCACCACTGCTGCCGCCGCCAAGGATGTTTGGGGCTTCAGAATTAAACATATTCATAGATAAAAATATCCGTCAGTGACTATGAAGCACAATGTCTAAATATTAATTAGATTTATGGTTTAAATTTTTAATGCTGGTTTAAAATGATTTTAATGTTAATGTTTTTAATGTTAAAATGATTTTAATTGTTTAATTGATGTATTTTTTATTTTAAAACTGTTAATTGGTTTTAATTGTTTTTCTTTGTTGTAAGCTGCCCTGAACCATTTTTGGAGGGATGGTATATAAATCAGATAGATAGATAGATAGATAATAACCTCCATGTTGAGAGACAGTTTGCTGGTGAACACGAGTTGTTGAGGGATAACAATGGAGGAGAGCTTTTCCCTTCATGTCCTGTTTGTGGCTTCTTGGGGACATCTGGCTTCTCCACAGCTGGATTAGATGGCGCCTTGGCCTGATCCAGTAGGGCTCTTTTTATCTTCTAACAGGTTTCACTGAACTCCCTTCTCCCCATGTCCATGCTGCTGCCAGCCACTGTAGATAATGCTGAGCTAGATGGACCAATGGCTCGCCTTGGTATAAGGCAGCTTCCTTCGTTTCTATGTCCCTGTGTAATCTCAATTCAGCCACTTGGGGCTTCTCCACACATTCTTGAAAAGTACAATTGGGACCTACACAACTTTGTTCGTTGTTGCTCAGACTGATTGGGAGTCCCCTTTACAGTCCCCACAGAAAGTGATATAAATGGAGGAGAAGCTTTGCCGCCATGCAGGTGCAACTTGCTTTTACATAGTGTCTCCATTCACTAGAGACTGCTGAAGGAGGGCTGCTGAAACCTCCATTCTTCCCTTTGGAGAAACACTTTACAGACGCGTAAACTTCAAAAATCACTTAAAAATCAACCCTTTGCCCAATTCCTTTGAAATAATTCTGGTAGCTTCCTTGCCCCACTTGGGCACTCCCACCCACCACACTCAGCTCCCTTCCCCCCCAACATGAAGTGATACATTTGCTGGAATCCTCATTATTCCCTATGAGGAATTCAAAAATACTTTTAAAATTCACCAATAATCGGAGGAGTGTCCGATTGCCTTGAGGTTTGGTGGGTGGTACCAATTTTGTGGCCCTAGGTGCCCCACAATAGGGGATAAGGGCAGGGGCGTAGCTAGCCCGCCGGCGGCCTGTGTGCGGCCGCAGTGGGCACCCCTGCGTCTGATGTCAGACGCAGGGGATAGCCATGCCCCCGTGTCTGACATAAGACACGGGAAGCATGGCCTGGCTCCCGAACGGAGCCTTGAGGCTCTGTTCGGGACTCAGCTCAGTTGTAACTGCTGAAGGGGCCGCGCGGCCCCTTTGGCAGTTAGAAGAAGGCTGGTGCTGCTTTCACAGCACAGCCCAGGAGCGGCTCTTCAGAGCCACTCCTGGGCTGTGTTGCGAACGCAGCACCAGTCTTAGCTCCTGAAGGGGCCACGCGGCCCCTTCAGGAGCTAGATAGGCTGGCTCTGCGTTTGCAGCATGTAGCCAGGAGCAACTCTTCTCTGCCTTTGCAAATGCAGCACCAGCCTTAGTTTAGTTCCCAAAGGGGCCGCACGGCCCCCGCTCGGGAGCTAAACTACCACCCCCACGTCTGACGTCAGATGCGGGGGGCATGTTGGGGCAGCTCTCGTGGCTCCTGATTGGTCACCGGCCTGGGTTCTTTGAACCCGTTGGCCCAATTGTGGCTCCGCCCCTGGATAAGGGGCTGGTACATGTCCCTTTATACCCTATGAGAAAAATAATTAAAAATATTTCAGAAATTAATAAAAAAATCGTAGGAGCGTTTGATTGCTTCGGGGTTTGTATCGTAGTTGGCACCCATGGGTGCTCCACAAAAGGGAAAAATGGGCTGGTTAGAGTCCCATTATACCCTATGAGAAAATGTTTTTCAAAAAGTCATAAAAAGTCATACGGATTTATGATTGCTTTGGGATATGTGTGGTAGGCACCCATGGGTGCCAGTTACCACCCCACCCACCTTTAGAGGTTTCTAACTGGTTCTAACCAGTTCTAACCAGTTTAAAATGGTTCAGATTCAAACTGAACCCGGAGGGGGGGGGGTGTTCGAGCAAAACCAAAACCGACCCTCCCCCTCCTGGTTCAAACCTGGTTCAAATTTGAACTGAACTGGGCAAACCAGTTTTGTGTACATCCCTAAAAGGGAATATCTTACAGTGCTTACACATCTAGTCTCCCATTTATATGCAAGCAGGGTGGACCCTGCTTAGCTAAGGCAACAAGTCATGCTTGCTACCACAAGACCAGCTCTCCTCTCCTAAGTAAGAGAAGTAAACTCACTACTAAGTAAGTAGTGAGTTCTGCCGCTCCTACCTGAGGTTAACAGATGGCTGCAGTACATCCAAATGCAGAAATGCGTGCTCGACTGTCTGTAATTGGAGTTGAGGGATGAAGCTGCTTCCTCTCTCTGGCTATGATTGGCTGTGCGGGCTGTCCTTCATGAAAGAGGGAAGCCACCACAGCCATTTCCCCCTCCTCTCTGCAATCTGCCTGACTGAAGAGAACCTGCTTTCTGTTATGTCCAAATGCAGACAGGAAAGCGGGTGAGGGTGGAGAGCAGGACCTCAGATCCACTGGACACAGTTCCACGTTACATGCAAATATGGCCACTAAATTTTGAGGAACCACAATTTAAGCTCATTTCTGTAAGATTATTTATTTATTTATTGTTCAGTTTCTAGACTGCTTTTCATTAAAATAATCTCATAGCAGTTTACAATATAATATAATGCACCATTAAAAGACAAAAAGTATTGATATTAAGTATAACGATAAAAATAATCTCTATTTGAATGTTTAAAAACCTTTATAAAATAGTAATACACAAAATACAGGGCAGCAGCAAAAACTATACTCTCATTTAAAAGCCTTGGTAAGAGCCACATCTTTACTTGTTTTCTAAAAAAAACATTGATGGAAGCTGAGGAACGGATGCCAGCTGGAAGATAATTCCTAAGCCTAGGGGCAATGACAGAGAAGGCCCTGCCCCGCGTGCTTGACAGCTGAGCCTCCCTCACTGTTGGCATGTGGAGCAGAGCCCCTTCTGATAATCTTTTCAAGTGAGCAGAAACACTTGGAATCAGGTGGTCCTTCAGATATCCAGGGCCCAAACAGTTAAGGGCTTTAAATGCCCAAACTAGCCCCTTGAATTGGACCCGGAAACAAATTCGTGTCCAGTGCAGCTATTTCAGAATGGGCATAATATGATCCCAACATGCAGCTCCAGATAAAATCCTATATTTTGTACTAGCTGCAGTTTCCGAATATTCTTCAAGGGAAGCCCCATGTAGAGCATGTTACAGTAATTCAGCTGTGACATGTCTAGGGCATGGGTAACTGTGGCCAGATCTGCCTTTTTGAGAAAAGGAAGCAGCTGGCGCACTAGCCGAAGCTGTGCAAAAGCACCTCTGGTCACCGCCTTCACCCGCAGAGCCAGGTCCAGCAGCACTCCTAAGCTGTGCACTTGCTCTTTCAAGGGGAGTGCAGTCTAAGCAAAATTGACAAATATACAGCTAGCCTGCTCACAGAGTGAATATTGAAACAAATATGTCATTGGTTTGATTGATCAATGAGCATTTTAGCCTATAACCAACAAACACATGTATCTTAATTTACTCTAAATTAAGTGGCTTGTGAATGACTGATTAATTTTGTGATATATAGAAATCAGCCAAAAAGGTGAGGCAAGCTAAGCTACATCCTTCAGTTTCAGGACCACTAGAGATGATGTGGGAGTCCTGTGGTTGGAATTATTGGCATCCTGTGGCTGGAATTCTCCCCCCAGTGGCAGCAGGAAGGGACAATTGGAATCAGGATTGCAGCACAGTGGAAGGCTGTCAAATCCTCCCCCCTTCACCATATCCTTGATCCAAATTGCCCCCCAAGGTGCTTTACTAGCCACAGAGGCTGGGGGGGGACCTTTAGGGCAATTTGAATCAGCATTGTTTGAATCAGGGATATGGAGCAGGGAGAAGTTTAGATTCCCCCTGCACTTCAACCTCAAGGCAAATTGCTGCTTTGTGAAAGTGAAAGAGATGTCAGGATTCAGTGTTCGGGTCATGAAAGAGCTGGTCTTCTGGTAGCAAGCATGAATTGTCTTCTTTGCTAAGCAAGGTCCACCCTGGTTTGCATTTAAATGGGAGATTACATGTGTGAGCACTGTAAGGTATTCCCCTTAGGGGATGGGGCCTCTCTGGGAAGAGCACCTGCATGTTTGCATGCAGAAGGTTCCAAGTTCTCTCCTTGGCATTTCCAAGATAGGGCTGAGAGAGACTTCTGCCTGTAACCTTGGAGAAGCCACTCCCAGTCTGTGAAGATAAAACTGAGCTAGATGGACCACTGGTCTGGCTCAGTATAAGGCAGTTTCCTATGTTCCTAGCTCCCATGTCACATCTAGTTTGACCCAAAGATATACATATATACAGAGATTTACATACTGCACAGCACCCCCACCTATGGAAGAGTGGGACACACACACACACTGGTGGAAAGCCCATCAGTGCTGCTAGCAAATGCATAGAGCCTCTGTGGCTCCTAAGGGTTGTGTAATAATTCTACTAAGCACGTGCAGATGCAATCCTTAGGAGCCACAGGAACTCTGCACATCTGCTAGCAAAGGCATCAGGTTAGGTTTTCCAGACTCACAGAGGCAGCACATGCCCCACTCTTCCATTGGAAGGGTGCTGTGCAGTGCGTAAGACAGTGCATGTATAAAGGAATTAAGCATGTTGTAAAGTATATTCTAGAATGCATGTATCCAGTTTTAGAGGCAGAGTATATGGGCAAAGAGATTACCTGTTGTTCTCACAAAATGTACAGCTCAGTCCTAGGTTTTTTAAAATCAGACATAAGACATACTGGATTAGGTGACTGCCGTCCAGTTAATGTGCATGTTAACCTGCAGTCTGATCATATGTACTTTTATTTGGAAGTAGGTCCCACCGGGTTCAGTGGCTTTAGTTGGCAAGTCTAGGTATATTTGCTTGGAAGTCAAGCTGGTTCGGATCAGTCCAAATTAAGGAGAGCTGGACTTGTGGTAGAAGAAAGCATGAATTGTCCCTTTTGCTAAGCAGGGTCCACCATGGTTGCATCTGAATGGGAGATGTAAGATATTCTCCTTTGAATGGGGCCGCTTTGGGAAGAACATCTTGCCTGCTTGCATGTAGAAGGTTCCAAGTTCCCTCTCTGACATCTCTAAGATTGGGCTAAGAGAGACTCCTGTCTGTAACCTTGGAGAAGCCACTGCCAGTCTATGTACACAATTCTGCTAGTTGGATCAGTGGTCTGATAAGGTAGAAAGCAGCTTCCTATGTTCTGTGTTCCTTCCTATGTTTCCATTTTAAGATATTATAGGAAGAGACATGGACATATTTGTGTTAAATTCAAGGTTAATTTACATCTGGTCTAATTGTAAATGTCAGTGTATATGGAAACTGAAAATACTGTACATATCCAATAACATCTAATCCATTTAATATTATACGTGTGCATGTGTGCATGTGTAAATAGCTATTACCCAGCAGGACAGGAAGACTTCTTGACCACCACACTTCGTAATGACGACTTCAGTAGTTTCCTAGCAAGGCTGGCTACCTGCTTCCACAACACATCCCTATTCCCTCTCTAGCACCTCCTCTAACATCTTCATAGCCCTATCCTTTTACCAGCTTCACCATTCGGAAGTCCATTTTTAAAGTTTCTCCTTTGATCCTCCCCAGGTTCTGGGCTCCCTCAACCAAGCTTTTTGTTCAAGCTGATCTTGCTTGGTTTGTGAATGGAGCAGAACCTTACTCCTTGAACAGACCCCATTTGCATAAAGTAACCACTTTTTACCTCTTCCAAACCATGGGGAAAAATAACTCATGAACCTGTCCTATGCATTTTGGGGTATATGTGCAGAACACCTGGGTCACAGTACTTTATACATATAGTAGTTCCTGTACTCACTCCTCCTGTATCTTAAATGATATTCCTTTCTCATCCTGTACTCTACTGTCCAGATGAACTGGTATCAATGGCTTGCTCTTGAAAATGTACTAATATGTACTTATGGGCAATTTTATTCAAACCCCACCCCCCAGTATTGTAAGGTAAAAGTAAATTGTGCCGTCAAGTCAATTCAACTCCTGGTGTCCACAGAGCCCTGTGGTTTTCTTTTGTTAGAATACAGGAGGGGTTTACCATTGCCTCCTCCTGCGCAGTATGAGATGATTCCTTTCAGCATCCTCCTATATTCCTGCTGCCCGATATAGGTGTTTCAGTGGGGATTAGAACCAGCAACCTTCTGCTTGTTAGTCAAGCATTTCCACGCTGCACCATTAGGTGGCTTCCCCAATATTGTAGCCTATGCAAATTGCTATTTGATTATTCTTTCATATTTTAGAAAGAGCTGGAAATGTTATGATCTTACTGATGGATAACTGAAATGCCTGTAGATGAATGGGAGACTTGGAGTGACCCACAGATTTGTTGGTGTTCAAAGGAATAGAAGGAAAAACCTACAGGGGGAGAGGGCAAATAAAACACCCAAACTGCCCTCATATTAGTCATGGGATGGAATCTTCATGGGCAGAATGCAATTAACGGACAAGCAAGTGGGAAGAGCTAATGGGACTCTGTGGCAAGGGGAAGTAAGAAGGGCTTGAAGATAAAGAACAGGAAATTCATCAGCTTGAAGAATATTCCCTCAAGACAGTCACAAGCCCTTCTGCTTCTGAGGGGGGAAGGTGTGTAAAACGCTTTTGTTTTTTCACTAGCCATTTTACAGCTTTGTGTTTCTGAGAGGGAAGTGGTTTGACAAGGAGCTGCAACTCAGCACCAGTACGCACACACAGACACACACAGACATACACAAAACACCCAGAAAACAGAATAATTAAAAGTTGCACCTGAAGTAAGACTCAAGTGAGAGCAGGGACTCCTGTATTTGTTGCTAACGTTTGTTTTTTCAACGTGCTCAGCCACAGGCTCATGTAACATACACACCAGGGATATAATGCAACATCTTGTTACGGGTCCATACTTGTCTGTTGCATTACCTATAGTAATTGCATTACTATAATTTGCACACGAGATACTTCTTATAGCTAGGGATATTAGGTAGATCCGCTTTTGCCTTCTCTCTGGAATACTTTAATGTACTTACTTAGTAATATGTATTTTGAATGATTTCAATTCCATTTTCTTCTTTAAAACTATTTCAACTAGTTTCCAATAGACGATTAATGCTAATTTTTGGTATTTTATTCATGAAATTCATTGCTGCTCTGAAGAACATTACTTATCCCTGGCCTACTTAGGTTGCCTCATCAAATTTGTGGTTTCTAGCAGGATTAATATCATTAGGCTGAATGGCAATTTTGTTTCAGTTCTGTCCAAGCTCTAAAATATTAATCAAGACACCTGGAATAGTAAAATTTAGTTTTTCAAATTCCATTTTTTGTTCATTGTGTTCAATAGCATGCTTAATCCAATAATGATATATATTGTTTTTAATAGAACACTTAACATTTATTCAGCCCTTTTCTGATAATAGGGTAAATGCAATAAAACTGGGGCATTTATTTATTTATTTATTTATTTATTTGACAAATTTCTATACCACCCAAAACATACATCTCTGGGAGGTCTATAATAAAAACCCAGTTAAAACAAAATTTAAACATTAAAACAATTTGAAACTTCAAACAAGTTAAAAGTATTAAAACAGACATGATGAAAAACATTGCTGAAAGTCCCATCTCTATATAGAAAAGGCTTAGGTGGTCCATGGCAAATGGTGCGTTGGAAGTCCCACTCACCTCTTAATCTTAATGTGGATAAGGAACTCAACTTAACTCAAGAACCTAACTTCTCAAGAACTTAACACATACGGCAAACTTAACTCAAGAACTTAACTCAAGAACTTAATCTTAACGTGGATCTTAATCTTAATGTGGGTGGCCCTTCACCCACATCTTAATCAACAGACATGATGAGAAACATTGCTGAAAGTCCCATCTCTATATAGAAAAAGCTTAGGTGGTCCATGGCAAATGGTGCGTTGGCAGTCCCACCCACATAGTGCTTTACCAGTCAATGGTAACAGAGTAGGATCACTGTGGAGACTGGGCACAGGCAGTGGGAATTCCATATGCTGATAGGGAAGAGGAGCTTGTGATGATTAAGGTCAGTGGGAATGCAGCTGTTACTGGAGGGAAGATTGTAGAGAAGATAAAAATCTCTCTCTATATATATAATATAGTGGGCAAGGGTCAGCAAAGAGAGGGGTTGTGAGGGGGGGAAAAGCCCTCTCAGGAGAAGGAGGCTGAGGAAAAAAGATGAACAAGATCTGTTAACTCAGTAAGAGAGGGGGGGATGGAGGGGGAGAGGGAGAGAGCGGGGAGAGGGAGAGGGGGGGAAACAAAGAGGAAGACTGAGTGGAGGAGAGAGAGAAACAGAACTGAGAGAAAGAGAGAAAGAAGGAAGGGCGAGGGACAGGTCTGGGCCTGTCAGCAGCCTGAGGGGAACGAGTGGCAGCAGCGAGGAAGGGCCTGGTCAACTGTCTCCTCTGATCAGACCTACAGAGGCCATTGGCAGAGAGAGGTGAGGAGGAGAAAGAAGGTCCCGAGCCTGACAGCGTCCTGAGGGCAACGAGTGACCATGGCAGTGACAGTGAGGAAGCGTCCAGTCAACCGCTGCTGCTACTCCTGCAGGGAGGAGCAGGAGCGGGGTGAGGGTAAGGGTGGGTGGGGAGGTCTCTGGGGTTAGGGGGCTGTGGCTTGGCCAATCGGCACCAGCAACCCTGCAGCCATGACCAAAAGGGGTGAGGGGGATTTAGGAATGAGATGGAGAAGCAACCAATAGTAGATGAGGGGGATGGAAGTGATGAGATGGAGGAGGAGGAGGAGCATAGCTCAAGTGAGGGTGGGGAGAACTCTCAGGTGAGGGGGCTGTAGCAGGGTGTGAGGGGAGTAATTAAGTACTAGCGCACAGATGTTCTCCATGGGTTAAGCTAGTTGAAATTAAAAGAACAAGTTAGGCGGGGAGAGACAACCTCAGGCTGGATCCGGCCCGTGGCATGCTCCTCAGGAAGCTCCAGCCCCCAATGGGGCAAACCACTCTTTCCTCTGCTCCTTTGTCTCCCTTTATTTTCCCATCTCCCCGGCATGCTGATGGCATGCAGGGGAGCTAGGGGAAAGGTCAACTGAATCTTTCCCCACCACAAGCCACTTTCCTCCCGCCCCCAGCATGGAACTCCTTCCTCCAGTTCTGAGCCTTCTGAGCCAACTGGTCAAGCCTTCCTTCCCCACTGCCATGCTGTAGTGTTCTGCTCCTTCCTTTCCCCTTCTTTTCCCAGCACAGTGCCAATGTCATGGTGGGTTGGGGGGGAGGAGAACTGAATGTTCTTCTATCATGAGCTGCTTCTTCCTTCTTCTTTCTCCCCCAACACCCCTGCACTCGATGAAGAGTGAGAGAAAGAGGGAGGCTTTCTCTCTGCAAGAGAGAGAAGAAGTGGGGAGGAAGAAAGGAAGGGGGGCAGGAGGTGTCAGGAGGTGCCTTCCCAAGAGAAGCATCCCCAGAGGAGCGATTGAGACGATTGAGTGTCAAAAATCTGATGAGAACAATAACAGTTAAAATATAATATTCAGATCCCCCCCCCAAAAAAATGAGGGGAAAAAAATTAAATTGCATTTGAGTATATGCTGATGTTAAAAAGTGGCACATCCTGCCAATTTAATTGGCAGGATAGTTCATGCAAAATCTGGTATCTCTAGGTAACTGGGAAGTACAGGTATGAGATTCAGAATTTTTTCAAAGAGCAACGAAAAAATATTTAAATTTTCTTCAAGCATATTCTGGTGTAAAAAGTAGCCTATTCAGGTAATTTAAGTGGCAGGCCAAGGGAAGGGAGGAAGTTATGGCTGACGCCCAGCTCTTGTCACGCAGCTCTGTGTGTACATGGGCTGCCTGCAGCCTGCATGCACACATGACCCCGAACCTGGGGTTAAGGGTGTACTCATGCCTTAAACCCAGGTTAAAGCCTGGGGTAAATTCACGGGCTTGGGATCAAGGCCGTACTGGGCTTGGGCTCAATTCTGGTGCTTCACCCAGGCAGCTAAGCCCAAGCTGGGCTGCCCAAGCTTGGGTTTGGCTGTTTGTGTTGAATGTTGAAAAGAGTTGAAAGTGGCAGCTGTGGGTGGAGTGCTGAGTTGTTTGCTCTGCCCTCTCCCTTCTACAAGTCTAGGAGCACCTGGAGGCAGAGTCGCAAGCCTCTTTGTGCAAGCCCACGGGTGGAAGCTCTCATCCTGCACTCTCAGCCTGGGTGAACAGCCTGTGGCCTGCAAGGAACTGTGGGGAGTGTTCAGACTTCAGGTATCTAGAAGCTTGCAGCTTGTCTCTTCTTGATGGTCTGGGAATGAAAGAAACTGAGATTGGCATGGCCTGAAGAAACTCTTTAAACTCTGCCTTTTAATACTCTGCCTTTTAAAATGCTGCCCACCTGTGGGAACTGGTACTTAGCATGTGCCTGGGAGAGCAGGGGACTAGGGGTAGCGGCAAGATGCCTCCAAATACCAGTTGCAGGGGAGCAACAGAAAGAGAGAGGGCATGTCCTCACTTCTTACTTGTGGACTTCTCAGAGGCATTTGGTGGTGGGCCACTGTGTGAAACAGGATGTTGGACTAGATGGGCCTTGGCCTGATCCAGCAGGGCTGTTCTTAAGTAGTCTGGGGGCATATATATTTCTTGGGTGGTGGGCAGAGGGAAATATGGCGGTGGAAGTTGGGCAGGCCATTACAGAGGGAAACTGTCTCGGCAACTGAGGCCTATTCCTCTTTCACAAACTCACAAGTCAATAGCCAGGCAAAGGGTCCAGTTCCCAGGAGCAAACAGGAACAAGGTACTCAAGTGCTCGGAGCTGGAACTGCATGCCAAAGCATGGTGCAGAGTGAGTGGTCTGAATTTATACTCCTTCAAGGCTAAATGCCAGGTGAAGCCAATTAAGGGCCCGCCTTTGGGTCTACAGATTCAGATGCCTCCCCAGTTAGACTTTGCAGCCAAACGGCTGCTTCTTCTCTGCACAAAAGACTGCTCCTTTCTGTGGTTACACTGATGCGCCACATAGCTCACTGGTCTGCTACTTGGTTCCAGCTCCTCCCCATCTGAAGAAGGCAATGGCTCCCTGGCAGCCTCCTGCTGTTCCACAGTAGGTGAGCTCTCCACCTGTGGGGCTTCCTTCTCAGTGTCCTGCAGCAGGACCATATCAGGGGACTGTGGGTCAGGAAGTCCTTCCTCAGAATCCTCTGAATCGGTCCACTGCCTGACAATGCTGCACTTCAGTCTCTCTGCATGAGCTGCCAGGGGTGGTCTCAGAAGTGGCATTGGGTTCCCCTAGGCTTATTGTCTTGGGGGACATCAATGACCACACCAAGCCCTCCCGCAGTAGGAACGGCTCAGGACTTAATGGCCGCCATGACAACCATGGGCCTATCTCAACTAATATCAAGTTCTACACACATGGCAGGACATATGCCAACCAGGAACTGAATGATCTGGAGGTGGGGGAGTTTGATATAACTCCTTTGTCATGGATAGATCAGCAACTGGTGGGGTTTAGTTTGACTGCTTCAACCAACCTCTGTAGGGGTGGTGAACCAATTCAGATAGTCCACCCCTGATGGCTTATGGGTCAATTCAGTTTCCAGACAGCCCTTGGAGAGTTACCAGTGTCCAGAACTGGTGAATCTTTGGAAGGTCGAGACAGCTTGGGCTATTGACATGGTTGCTCCTAAATGCCCTCTCCAGCTTGGTGGAGCCCATTCCACTCCTTGGTTCTCCTTGGAGCTTAGGGCAATGAAACAACTTGGACAACAGCTAGAGTGATGCTGGAGGAAGACCCATAAGAAATCTGATAGTAAAATCTGCCAGGGAAGGAACAGGTAAGCGACTGGAGCCAATTATTAATGCTTCATTAAAGGAGGATAAGATGTTATTCAGCCTCAAACAGGCAGTGATAAGATCACTATTTTAAAAGCCCTCCCTTGATTCCACCAATTTTCCTACTTCTGTTTGTCTTTTTTAATAGTGTGTGTGTATGTGTGATGGTTTTTATTGTTTAACTGATTTTAAGGTTTTTAATGTGATTTTATGGAGTTTTATTTTTTTTTTAACTTTTGTAAACTGCCTTGGGATGGCTTATGAAAGGCAGTATAAATATTGAAGGAATGAATGAATTAATAAATAAATTCTCCTCTTCATCTAGTAACTCTGAGCAACTGACATCCCCCTCCATTCATCCCCTGGAAGCAAGAAAAACATACAGTATATATTGTGTCAAAAAGTCTCCATCAGCACTTTAAACCATCGCTTCTCCTTTCAGTTATCAATAGATGCTATTTAGCAGTACCGTAACCAGGCAGAGAAAATCATTACAGCTTTGAAATTTGTTTTCAACATGCATACCAAGTTGATGGCCCTCAGCTATAGCAGATGACAGGCACCCTGGAGCCCTCTTACAGCACAGCAAGAGCATTTGGGGGTGGGGTAATCTCCGATCAACTTACTAAGCACATTGTAACAAATCACATCAAAGAGGAGAAATGGCTAAAGCAAAAGAAAATTACTACTTTAATTTCCTTCCTCTCCTGCATTCCCACAGAACACAAACTATTTTATCCAGTGCCATTCACAACTGGCTAAAGAACAATTAAGCATCATGTGAAAAGAAAACTGCCAAGACTTCCATCTCACAGGAGGTGGGGACAGGGACAAATGCATTAAAGGTGGTGGGGGGGGGGAGAAATCAGATGCCTGAAATGTTGTTTAAAGTTTATCTTTGCCTTCCTTTTGCAATACAAATATATTTCAAGCAAGTCTGAGCTGAACATAGGGAGCTGCATCATACCGAGTCAGACCATTGGTCCATCTAGCTCCATATTGTCTACTCAGACTGGCAGTGACTTCTCCAAGGTTGCAGGCAGGAGTCTCTCTCAGCCCTATTTTGGAGATGCCAGGGAGGGAACTGGGAACTTTCTGCATGCAAGCATGCAGATGTTCTTCCCCTCAGGGGAATATATTACAGTGCTCACACATGCAGTCTCCCATTCAAATGAAAACCAGGGTGGACCCTGCTTAGCAAAGGGGACAATACATGCTTGCTACCACAAGACCAGGTTGATACTGGAAACCCAGTGTTTGATATTTGCCTGGAAAAAATGGTTTTTTGAAAGGGCAAAGTTGTTTGCTAAGTATGCTGACTTCCTTGATTGAAAAGTGAATTGTGGAAATATTTTGGTGCCCTGGTTAGTGCAGTAATTTACCCTTCTATCTCTTGCCTGCTCACATCCCAAATGTGCTTACCAGTCACTTATCATAGTAACAATGGATAGAAATGCTGGCTCTCTCCATCCATATGGGAATGGACTGGAGAGGAACCATGGGAATTGGCAACAATACCACTGTCACCACCACCATTACTAAAGAACCTGCTACTGCTGTCTCTATTTTCAGGAATTATTTCTGTAAACATTACAGTGTAGTGCAGTCAAGAGAGTAGCGTCTAAGAAACAGAACAGCACATTTAATAGTAATGCATGAAGTGCTTACATCACTGAGTGTCAGTACATAAAATCATGTAGTACAACAAACCAGATGGTATGATGATGACATCATAGTGCTGGTATATGAACACATAATTATTTTATTTATCCATGCATTTATATATTGCCTGACTCCAAAGGCTCTAGTCAATTCACACCAATTAATACAATAAAAACAGAACAAAACAGCTATTAAAACAACAATTTAAAACATTCAACAATTACTAAAAGCCAGGCTTTAAAAATGCATCTTAAGGGGACTTCTAAAGGATGGTAAAGATGTCAAAGCACAAATGTCTATAGGGAACGCAGCCCAGGGGCAACTACAGAGAAGGTCGGCTCCCGAGCCACAACCAGACAAGCTGGCAACATCTGGAGATGGACCTCTCTTGATGACCTTAATGTGCAGTGGGGATCATGCAGAAGAAGGTGCTCTCCCAGGTAATTAGGTGGTGCCATAGTTGTACTTCAGAGAAGGTCCATGCAATTCCATCCAAATGAACACAAAAATGTATTTCAAGAAAGCAAAAATGAGGCCCTTGACCAGAAGCCAGTTTTCCAGAAGAATAAGAATAATCCCCATAAGGATAAAGAATGGCTCCCAGAATGCTGGAGGACTAGGAGAGCTGGTCTTTTGGTAGCAAGCATGACTTGTCCCCTTAGCTAAGCAGGGTCTGCCCTGGTTTCATTGGAATGGGAGACTTGATGTGTGAGCACTGTAAGAGATTCCCCTTAGGGGATGGAGCCGTTCTGGGAAGAGCATCTAGGTTCCCTCCCTGGCATCTCCAAGATAGGGCTAAGAAAGATTCTTGCTTGCAACTTTGGAGAAGCCACTTCCAGTCTGTGTAGACAATACTGAGCTAGATGGACCAATGGTCTGACTCAGTATATGGCAGCTTCCTCTGTCCCCCCACCTTTGCATGACTGGCACATGGCATGTCAATGCTGAAAATTAGCCAGCATTTCCCTCACTGCCTAGCCTGTCAATCAGGCTGAGGGAGGGGAGGGCTCAGCCTGGACACATGGCCAGCCAATCATGTGGAGAGGAGAAGGGGGATATGTTTCCTGAGATGCTTCCCCTACCCTCCTGGAGAGGAACCCAGAGGTGTAGACTAGAAGTGAGTCAGGAAGGCAGGAGGGTTCTGTGTAGCCCATGTGTGCCTCCTATGAGGCTTCAGAGAACTCTGAGGGGTTCAAGTACCAGAGGCGTATCTAGGGAAAATAGCGCCTAGGGCAAGCACTGAAATTGCGCCCCCTGTCCAAATATCTGATACCCATCTTTCAGATAACTTTGCCATAATATCAGCTGAAAAATACAAGTCAAGCTTATTAATCTTTTAATATTTCAAAAACTATTTAGCATTGGACATAGCCAGACCAAAAAATGCTGGAAAACTACAAATTTCAGTATGCTTGGACTCATGAAATATCCAAATACTATGTGGAGGTGTACTTGGAAAACTAAACAGAAGTGCCTGTCTAATTCTCTACTATGTGTTGTAGCATCGCTATTACGTAAGTTTTAAAAATAAATGGAGAATTCGATTTTCCCCAGATACTCTGAAAATAATTAAAAGATATGCAGAATAAACTGTGTCACTGCTTGGAATATATTCTAGTATTTCAGAAAGACAGTTAAAATGAGAGAAAGAGAGCCAGAAACTCCCAGTAGGCCTTAATACTAAGGATTTCACACTGATTCAAAGACAAACTCACCATTAATAGCCATATTATTAAGACATTACATTTAACTAACTTATCACAAGAAGCAAAGTAAGAGCAAATGAATACAATTTATTTATTTTTATTTATTTTATTTTTGCATTTATATACCGCCTTTCGTTAAAAAGATAACCCCAATCCTAACTGGTAAGCTTCAGCTCAGTATTCACAAGCCCTGATTCTCTGTACATAGTGCCAAACTAAATATATGTACAGTGACTTATATTATATTAAATTTTTAAAAAGTTTTTTTTACCTGTAGCCCCTTCGGGGGGCTTCCTAAAGGCCATGTGGGGGGGGGGTGTCTGCAAAAGTTCCCTCTCCCCATGCTGGCCTCTAGGGCCTCGCAGGGACCATTTGAGCATGTGTGGTGGCCATTTTTAAAAATGCATTTTTTAAAAAAAAAATGGCCGCTAAAAACAAAATGGCCACTGTGCATGCTCAAACGGCCTCTGAGAGGCCTGGCCTGGCCTAGGGCCTCACAGAGGCCATTTGAGCATGTGGGGTGGCCATTTTGGTTTTGGCAGCCATTTTAAAATAATTGATTATAAAAAATGGTGCCCCCCTTCAAGTGGTGCCCGGGGCACATGCCTTGCCTGCCCTACCCTAGATATGCCCCTCGTCAAGTACTCCTGGTTGAAATGATGTAATTCATTTGGAGAGGAGTGCTGGTCTGGAGAGGAGAGCTGGTCTTGTGGTAGCAAGCATGACTTGTCCCCATAGCTAAGCAGGGTCTGCCCTGGTTGCATCTGAATGGGAGTCTGGATGTGTGAGCACTGCAAGATATTCCCCTCAGGGGATGAAGCCACTCTGGGAAGAGCAGAAGGTTTCAAGTTCCCTCCCTGGCTTCTCCAAGATAGGAGACTCAGTATGTGGTAGTTTCCGATGTCCCTAATGCTGAGAGGATGAATGGGTTGAGACACTACCTATGATTTCACTCTGTCTAGTCCAGGCCTGCTCAGCCTAGGCCCCCCAGCTGTTTTTGGACTACAACTCCCATAATTCTCAGCCAAAGCAGCCAGTAGCCAGGAATTATGGGAATTTTAGGCCAACATCTGCAGGAGGGCCGAATTTGAGCAGGCCTGGTCTAGTCACATAGCTTGGGCTCAGGGTGTAACTATAATAGAGCAAGGGGAGACAGTTGTCTGAGGGCCCACTGCCGTGGGGGGGGGGGCAGAGGCAAGTCACATGACTGACTCCCTCAGCCGCATACCCTCCTGGGCTTCCTTCAGTTGTATTCATCCTCTGAAACTGATGTGAGTGTTAAGACCTGGAGCTACCAGAACAGCATGTCTTTCTCTAGTACTATTAAATGACTTACATCGTCCACAATTTACAAAACCTTAAAAAAAAATTTAGGATGATGTTCTATTGTGGCACATAGGATAGATAGATAGATAGATAGGTAGGTAGGTAGGTAGGTAGGTAGGTAGGTAGGTAGGTAGGTAGACACGATGCTTTTTGTTACCACTATTCAGCCTCATTTAAGATTTCTTTACTTCATGACCTGAGCTTCAGTGAGGGGGAGGCATTTGAAAATCTTGTCTCTGGGCCCACTCCAACCTTGCGACGCCCCTGCTTGGGATTAATTAAAAGGGCAATGGTTTAAGTGTCTATTATTACAAGTGAGGTTCAATCTCTTTCTCCCTAGCAACTGAAATACAGTAGACATGATGGGGAGGGTGTTGTGACGTGGGCGAGAATCCTTTTTCCTCCCATTTCCACATCTCTCCCCATTATGTCTTGAAATCTGATGTCAAAACCCAAGTCCACCTCAATTATCTGCCAACATGTTAGAAGGATCTGAAAATAATAATTGAGTCATATGGCCTTGAACCAGAACATTTGGCTTCTGAACCAAATGTTCAGGCAGGCTTTAATGAAGGTCAAACTGTCTCAGCTTTCCTCGTGACTTTATTTTTAAAAGCAAATCTTACTTGTTCTTTCTCTTTGTTCTAGCATGAAAGAGAAATTGAAAGAGTTGAGTGTTAGGGTCTTAGACTAACAGAATAATTAAAGAGAAAAAATGTTTGGAGGCCTTCATAAAAAATCCACTCCCACCTTTTTACCGACATTGTTAAGCAACGTAATGTAAAAATAACCTCTTATAAAACAGCTAACAGATACACCTAGAAAAAAATATGCACATAATCATTTTAACAACAGCAACAGAAACCTGTTTGAAAAAACAATACACTTCATAACTTGAGTTTTGTGAGTTGGAGGCAGAAGGCCCTCAGTAGAAAGGAATTCCAGCTGTCATCCTGCCTAATGAAGCACCCATGCAACTGGAGAAACACCGGTGTTTCTGAAAAGTTGAACTAACTCACTTCCACAGCTGGCTCAGTGATGGGGCAAATTTCAACAATCTCCCCTTCCCCAGGAAGTTCTATGTGCCACTCAAAAAATATGTCTCTGAGGGTTGTGCAGCCACCAGGGATGTATTTTTGGGTAATGCAGAGGGCTTCTGGGAAAAGGGGAGGTTGTTGCAATGCCCCCCTGCCACGCACACAATCGTTGGTGCAGTCTTAGTCTGGAACTCTTCAAAAGCATTGGTGTTACTTTAGTGCTTCTCCCACTGCACCAGTGCTTCAGTAGTGAGGATGTCAGCTACCTGAGTAGAAAAGGTTCCTCTTCTGAACTGTAGTTTATTTCTAAGTAAATAATTTTATTTACTTAATTTATTTCTAAGTACTTTATTTAGTATTTTGTAGTTTATTTCTAAGTAAATAAATATTAGTAAAGTCTATAAAGGGGAGACTCCCCGTTCTATGTCTTGGGAACCACCACCTGTACATTAAAAATGGATGAATTGCTTAATTTAGCATTACAGGAGGCCCTCAATTATCACAGTGATTACGTTCTGCACTACTGACATGAATACCAAAACCACAATAATTGAAACCTTGTGCCTATGGGAATTGTGGGGTTAGGTTCCTCAGGACATTTTTAAAATTCCAAAAAAATGCCAAAGAAGGCACGGGGGGGGGTAGAAATAAGAATGGAGTACAGCACTGTACCTTGGTCACTCCAACTCTCCAGGTCCTCCAGTAATGCCCCCCTCATTCTCCAAATTCCTGAAAAAACACATCCCAACATGGCTCCACAGTCTCCAGAAATTCCTCAAAGCCTAAAATACCACCAGAAGTGTGAAATGTGCACACAGAAACTACAAATGGCCAAAATTCACCCCAATGGGTATATATAGCTGAAACATGAATAGCTGACACTGTGAACCCATGATAATCAAGAGTTACCTGTATGTTAATAACAGTCAATATTAATGCCCAATTTGTGATGATGCCCAAGTGGAGCCAAATTATGGCCTTTATTCTATTTACATTATTGGGCACATTTTTCATGTGACGACTTTACCATCTTATTGTCATGTGGTTTTCACTAGTTTTCAAATGGTTGTTTTTCTGATGATACCTTTTTTGCTTTTCAGATGGATGCTGGTTTGTCACAAATGACTCCCCCAAATTAAAAAAAAATGGGTCCACATTTTGAGCTACATGATCACCTTTTTGTCTTACCAAGGACATATGGCCAAGAAACTTATGGACACAATATGCAGCTGACTGCTGTGATAAACAATGATTCTAGCCTCTCTTTTCCTTTTCATTTGCCAGAATGCATCAATGTAGTTAACAGCAGCCCAGTCAATGGCATTTTTGAAAGTTTTGAGCTGCTTCGTATGAATGCTGAATAACAGGAGTCCACAGAATCTGTTTCCCCCACCCTTTATTTTACAGCTTCTGATTGTTAAGAGAAGTGATGTATAAAGTGGATTGTAGTAATAAACATATTATGGTGGGGGTGGCCCTCAAAAGAGATGAATTTTAGAGTGGGCCATTGCTCCAGCACAAACGCATTATTTGTGGTGTATGATAAAAGGCTTGCTAAAGTCCTTGGGACAGACTGATATATGCTGCAGCTTATTCACCCTGGCTAAGTTCTGTGTTTGAGCTGCTTTCCTGTTGAAGAAAAAAAGAAAGAAAGAAAGAAAGCAAAACAAATGACCCTTAAACTCCAAAAGGAAGAAGTGCCCCCCTCACTCCAAACACAGACATAATAGCTCGTCCTTGGTTTAATGTGCTTTGAGGTTTTGCAGGACATTGAGTAGTGAGGCACTCAGGAGGCAGCAAATAGGCCATGATCTTTTCCATCAAATTGTCTGAGCCTTGAGTTGGTTTTGTCCTGGCACCTTCTCTTTAGCCATCATTGGCTAGCACAGTAGCTTTATCCCATCCCCCCCACCCATCCTATCATGATGCAGAAAAGGAAATTAAACTTTTAAAAGGCCATTTAATGACTACAAGATGTTTTAGTTCCAGACTATAGTCTAAGGGCAAATGAAATGATACAAACATCTTGCTGAAGTTAAGTAGGCCCTGGTGTGGTCAGTGTCTGGATGGCACCTTTGGGGTGGAGAGCATCTGGTTTGCATGTGTGAGGTCCCAGGTTCAATCTTGAGGGTTTCCAAGTAAGGCTGGGAAAGACTCCTGCCTGCAACCTTGAAAAAGCTGCTAGCAGTCAGTTCAGACATTACTTAGCTAGTTGGACCAGTGGCCTGACTCTGCATAAGGCAACTTCCTGTGTTCCTATAAATGTGGAAATGTATTATGAACAAGAGTGAACCTATAGAAAGGCAGGATAAAGGAAGGAACATAAGAATATAAGAACAGCCCTGCTGGATCAGGACCAAGGCCCATCTAGTCCAGCATCTTGTTTCACACAGTGGCCCACCAGATGCCACTGGAAGCCTACAGGCAGGAGTTGAGGGCATGCCCTCTCTCCTGCTGTTACTTCCCTGCAACTGGTACTCAGAGGCATCCTGCCTTTGAGCCTGGAGGTGGCCTATACACTCCGCCTAGCAGCCGATGATAGACCTCTCCTCCATGAAGTTATCCAAACCCCTCTTAAAGCCATCCAGGTTGTTGGCTATCACCACATCTTGTGGCAGAGAATTCCACAAGTAGATTATGTGTTGTCTGAAAAAGTACATCCGTTTGTTGGTCCTAGATTTCCTAGAAATCAATTTCATGGGATGACCCTTGGTTCTAGTGTTATATGAGATGGAGAAGAATTTCTCTCTATCCACTTTCTCCACACCATGCATGATTTTATAGACCTCTAGCACTTACATTTATATACCGCTCTATAGCTGGAAGCTCTCTAAGCGGTTTACAATGATTTAGCATATTGCCCCCCAACATTCTGGGTACTCATTTTACTGGCCTCCGAAGGATGGAAGGCTGAGTCAACCTTGAGCCCTTGGTCAGGATTGAACTTGCAACCTTCTGGTTACAGGGCGGCAGTTTTATCACTGCGCCACCAGGGGCTCTCTTATCATGTCTCCCCACAGTCGTCTTTTTTCTAAACTAAATAGCCCCAGGTGTTGTAGCCTTCCCGCATAAGAAAGGTGTTCTAGGCCCCTGATCATCCTAGTTTCCCTCTTCTGCACCTTTTCCAGACTCCAGGTGTGGCTGCACCATAGTTTTGTATAAGGAGATTATAATATTTGCAGTTTTATTTTCAATCCCCTTCCTAATGATCCCTAGCATTGATTTGGCCTTTTTCACAGCTGCCGCACATTGAGTCGACAATTTCAATGACCTGTCCACCACGACCCCAAGATCCCTCTCCTGGTTAGTCGCCGACAGCTCAGATCCTATCAGCATATACTTGAAGTTGGGGGTTTTCGTCTCAATGTGCATCACTTTACACTTGCCAACATTGAACCACATTTGCCATTTTGTTGCCCACTCACCCAGTTTGGAGAGATCTTTTTGGAGCTCCTCACAATCTGTTTTGGATTTCACTAACCGAAAGAGTTTGATATCATCTGCAAATCTGGCCACCTCACTGCTTACCCCTATTTCTAGATCATTTATTAATCATATATTAATAAGCACTGGTCCCAGTACAGATCCCTGAGGGACTCCACTTCTTACTTCCCTCCATTGTGAAAACTCTTCATTTATCCCTACCCTCTGTTTCCTGTCTTTCAACCAGTTAGTAATCCACACATGTGCTTGTCCCCTTATCCCATGACTGCTAAGTTTCTTCAGGAGTCTTTGATGAGGAACTTTGTTGAAATCTTTTTGGAAATCCAAGTATACTATGTCAACTGGATCACCTTTATCTACCACACTTGTTTTCACTCTCAAAGAACTCCAAAAGGTTTGTGAGGCAGGATTTACCTTTGCAGAAGCCATGCTGGTTCTCTCCCAGTAGGGCCTGTTCTTCTATGTGCTTTACAATTTTATCCTTGAGGATGCTTTCCATCAATTTGCCTGGAATGGACGTTAAGCTAACCGGCTTGTAATTTCCCAGATCACCCCTGGATCCCTTTTTGAAACTCGGTGTTACATTTGCTACTCTTCAGTCCTCCGGTACAGAGCCTGATTGCAGGGATAAGTTATATATTTTAGCAAGAAAGTCGGCAATTTCACATTTGAGTTCTTTGAGGACTCTTGGATGGATGCCATCTGGCCCTGGTGATTTGTTAGTTTTCAGTTTTTCCAGAGAGTTTAGAACATAATCTCTTGTCACTTCTATTGGACTCAGTTCTTTAGCCTCTATCCCCGAAAAGCCTGTTTCAGGAACAGTTATATGCTTAGTGTCCTCTACCGTGAAGACGGACACAAAGAACTCATTTAGCTTCTCTGCAACCTCCATATCCTCCTCAATGATCTCTTTCACTCCCACATTGTCTAATGGTTCAAGCGCCTCCCTGGCAGGTTTCCTGCTTCTGATGTATTTAAAGAAGTTTTTGTTATTTCCCTGGCCTTGATGCTTTTAGCAAATGTTCCTCAAACTCTCTTTTCACCTCCCTTATTGTCACCTTGCATTTCTTTTGCCAGAGTTTGTGTTCCTTTCTGTTCTCTCAATTGGGACAGGCCTTGCAATTTCAGAAGGAAGGCTTCTTCCCTTTTACAGCTTCCTTGACGGTACCTGTTAGCCATGCTGGCATCACTAAGAAAGGACTTAGTGGTACCTTTCCTCCTTTTGGGTATACAGTCTAACTGGGCTTCTAGTATTGTGGTTTTGACTAAACTCCATGCATTCTGGAGCTAAGTGACTCTCTTGATTTTCCCTTTCAACTTCTCTTCACCATACTCCTCATTTTGGAGAAGTTCTCTCTTCTGAAATTCAAAGTGTCTGTACTAGACTTCCTTGCTGATTCTCTCCCCACATGTATGTTGAATATGATTGCACAATGGTACGTGTTCTCTAAAGGGTCCATGACACTGACATCACACACCAGGTCCTGGGTGCCACTCAGGATTAAGCCCAAGGTTGCCTTCTTTGTGGTTGGTTCCAAGACCAACTGTTCTAGGGTACAGTCATTCAGCGTATCTAGAAACTTGACCTCTCTGTTGTTACCTGACTGTGAATTTACCCAGTATATGTGTGGGTAATTGAAGTCACCCATTATTATAGCCCTGCCGCTCCTTGATGCCTCCCTGATTTCCTGCTGCAACTCCCAGTCACTGTCAGCATTTTGATCTGGAGGGCGATAGCATGTCCCCAGTAGCATACCCCCAGGTCAGTCTAGTCTAATTTATTTCCCTTATCCCTTGTATCTCAGTCTGGTATCCTCCTGTCTCACTAGTAATGACCACTCTGCTCCTTGGTCTTGGGTATCCTTTGCTGAGCAGCCATGGAAACAGTATCTGGAAGTAGCACACATTGGGATCCAGTGGTTACCTTAGCCCCTGCCACTGAAATTTCTGAGGCCAAGTGGTAGTGGCAAGGTCAGTAGGTAACTTTATATGCATTCCTCTTACTGCAAATGATATGCAGAGGTATGAAGCAGGTGCTGGTGATCCAGAAATTCCTCTGTTTGGTGAATGGTCACTGGTCCCTTTGCCTTCCCCATCCATGGGAGGAGATGTATGGCCTCCTCTAGCACAACATAATTGCCTCTCTTCCTTTTCTACTAGCCTGTTGCTATGCAGAAGGCCTGTGCAGTTGGATATTTGCAGGAGCCCCTGGTGGCGCAGTGGTAAAAACTGCCACCCTGTAACCAGAAGGTTACAAGTTCGATCCTGACCAGGGGCTCAAGGTTGACTCAGCCTTCCATCCTTCCGAGGTCGGTAAAATGAGTACTCAGAATGTTGGGGGCAATATGCTAAATCATTGTAAACCGCTTAGAGAGCTCCGGCTATAGAGCGGTATATAAATGAAAGTGCTATTGCTATTGCTATTGCTATATTTCTGATAGGCATAGTTCCTGTGTGTCAGGACTATTGGAATTAATTCTGCAAATTATAAGAGGAGGAGGTCCGTCTTCAGTTACCACCAACACTTATGGTGGCAACCCACAAGCAGGTCTTCTCTGTAGCTGCTCCTGGGCTGTGGAATGCATTCCCGTCAGAAATCTGTAATCTGAGTCCGTTACTGGTTTTCAAAACAGCCCTTAAGACTTACCTGTTTGGCCATCCAGGGTTTTTACACAGTTTTTAAACTGTAAAGGTTTGGCCTGATTTTCCAGGGTTTTACACACTGTTTTAATTGTTTTATGTTGTTTTTACAGTTTTTTATTTTAATAGTTAATTGATTTTAGTTTTGTTTTAATGTAAAGTGCTCTGAGCCATTTTTGGAAGGGCGGTATTGAAATCAAATCAAAATCAATAAGAGGGAACCCCAAAAGCCAGAACTCTGACTAAATTCCCACCTGACATTCCGAGATTAGTTTTAGTTTCGACATACCTGTCAGAGCACCCCCACCACTGCCCTCCTGCCTCCCTCCACCCTTTCCCTGCCTTCTGTTCCCTCATTTTTACAGAGAACCTGTTCCTTTTGCTCCCCTCCCCCGAGCATTGTAAACAACTGCTACCACCACTGCTTGGTGTTCCTTTGGTACTGTGGTGGCGGCAGCAGCTTGGCTGACCACTTGGAACATAGGCAGCTGCCTTAGACCGAGTCAGACCATTGGTCTGTCTAGCTCAGTATTGTTTACACAGACTGGCAGCATCTTCTCCAAGGTTGCAGGCAGGAATCTATCTCAGCCCTATCTTGGAGAATCCAGAGAGGGAACTTGCAACCTTCTGCATCCAAGCATGTAGGTACTCTTCCGAGAGCGGCCCCATCCCATAAGGGGAATATCTTATAGTGCTCACACATGTCTCCCATTCAAATGCAAACCAGGATGAGCCATGCTTAGCAAAAGGGACAACTCATGCTTGCTACCACAAGACAAGATCTCCTCCCACATTTGGGCTTGCCTCTTGTGGTGGTGGTGCTGCCCACTACCACTGCTTGGCTTCCTTCATGTGGCCACAGTGCTTCACTTTAAAATATCAATTTTCAACATACTGAATGGGGAAAAAAGAGCATTTAAAAATAAACTCATTTTTTCAAACTCTGGGGGAGTGAAGAGGACAAGCCACTGTGCTTCTGTGTAGAGGTAAGTAAGAGGATATACAGTTTTGATTCTGAAGCATGGAGGTCATTTTGCAGCCTTCTAAACTTTCAGTGGTTAAAGATTCCAGTAATATCAGTGCAGTGTGGTGCAATGAAACAATGTGGTGCAACAGTATAGATAAAATGCACAATCTAAATTAAAATCTTTCCTATGATTTTATTCCATTTTTGACATTGTACTCTCACTGTCAAGAACTGTCGCAAGATGTCAAAGAAGGAATGAAAGATGACTTATTTAATGTTCAGTGATAGGAGACAATATTTCAAGGCGAGCATCTAATACTCTAGGTAACTGCAGAACATATACTCTTGCAAGTCACCCACTAGTGTGAAAAGAACTGCAGAAGTTGAATGGAAATCAATGGGATCTAATTGTGCTAAATTCAAATCCCAGCCCTCTACGTAGGCTGAGTGGTAGACTGGACTTTTTGTTGAAGTTACTGTTTACACAGCTTGAGTTCTGCAAGAATATTTCCATTTCCATTTAAAAGTTTTAGTGTTACCTTTTGTTTCTCTTAAGCCATTTTATATATGACTCCTCATGGTGTGATATTAAGAGATGCAACTCATTCTAAATGCCATCCTTGTACCTAGGGAAGAACAAAAGCACTTTGTTCTATTCTAAAAAGCTTTTCTAGAGCTAGGAATAAATCAATTTCACTCCGCCAAAACTCATAAAGGCACTAGAAAATGGTGGGGCCGTGGAATTTCTGAAAACATGAATACTTTAAATACATTTCTCACAGGATGGTTTCCAGAAAACGTCACACTCACTTCTTCTAAAATGCATGCAAACACTGTTGAAATGACAGTACAGGTGTCATGCTTCTACAATGGCAAAACCATTATCTGAACTTTCCTGGATGCATATATATTGCATACACAACCAAGAAATATCAAATTATGGCTTCGTCATTGTAAAAGTATGACACCTGTTTTGTTGTTTCAACAATGTTTGCACATATTTCAGAAGGAATGTGTGCAAATTTATCCTGAAACCATCCTATGAGAAAAAGCTCTTGGTTTCTCTTGCTTGTGCTGTTTCTTTCTTTAGATTGTACGGCCTGGGAGCCAGTGGGGAGCCAAAATAGCAGCCTCAGGTGTGGCTCCCTAACTATTTATTCAGCCTATAAAAAGCTTTGGCTGAAGGCAAATACAGTGCACAGTCCCCCTAGCACCATGTGGAGACAGCCATTTCCACCATGCAGTGCTTCATTTTGCCCAATGTAGGGAGCTTGTTGAAGGGAAATGCACCTTCTCGAGTCCTTGCACCATCTTGGAAGGCATTCCTGGAGCGCTGGGAACTGGGAAATATAGCCCTTCCAAGCGCTTTCCTCTCAGAGCTCTTCAGAGAGGGATCCATTTCTCTTCAAAGGTCCTCCCAGCACTGAGAAAAGTGAAATACTAGGTGGAGGTCAACACAGAATGGCTCTCACACTAAAGGGTTTTTGGTTTTTTTACCAAAGTGGCCCCACTTGAAAAATACTGAAGAGAATTGCTTCAGATTGTTTCCTGGCTTTTTCCTTTTAGAGGGGAACTGTGCACTTGTCAGTATCACAGGAAAAAACTTTAAAATACCTCCTTTTTTGGCCCCAAAATACATTCTTTCAGACAAACTAATTCCCATTGCATTTTGTTTGAGGGTAATAAATGCAAGAGCTTCCAGATATGTTGTCTAATTGTCTTAATTAGGAAATCTTACCAGATAACCAGTTTTATACATCCTGTTCCTATTAAGTTGTATATTCATTACTGCTGTGTTATCTCCATGGGCAAAATAAGGAGATCATTTCTTGGGTGGGAGGAATGGAGGAGAGGAAAAGAAGGGAATTGCAACTACAGATTGGCTCTCTTTCTGATCAGATATTTACTTTCATCAGATTGTCCAACAGCACATATTCTTTTGTTCTGAACTAAATTTGAAAGTGACTTAGTTGTTTCTCTGTTTGGTTAATGATAAGAACTCCCATTTAGGGATGAGCATGGACTGTTCGAAAGCAAACTGGTCCACCATGAACCAGACCAGTTCAATGCTTCAAGCACAAACCAGATTGACTTCCAGGAGATGTGGGACAATCCCTGATGAAACTGAACTGAGCCCAGTCTCTATCAGACTAGTTCACCATGGTTCAGCAGTTCAAGGGGCTATGCTTAAAAAGGGGAATCCAGTGAGGAATCCCCTTTACAAGCAAAGAGGAATCCTAGCTTGAAAATGCTTCTAAAGGGCGGCCAGGGAGGTGGTGAGAGGGCACCTTTAAAAGGAGATGTAAGGTGCTTACCAATCCTTGAAACCCCGATGCTCTCCCCAGAAGCACACCTGCATGGCAGCTGTGCAGCTCCAGAATTGACCTGGCCTCTGTGCATCTGTTGATGAAAGAATGTTGTATCCAAGGAAGATACCTCTGTTACCCCTGTTACCCCTGTTTTAGCTCACAGAAATGCCAACCATTTCCCCCTAACAGAATTCCTTATCTTGAAGACAGAGAGATGTGCCAGGATGAGGCAAACAGTATATAGATTTCTGCTAATACCTTGCCCTTGCCCTTTCTGTAGTATAAAAAGTCCTGTAATAGGCCAGAACAGAAAGGAGAAAAGCCCACAGTCTAACCGGCCAACTAGTGATCTGAAGAATCCTTGATCTGAGTTCCTTCCTGAGATGCCACTACAAGTAAAACAGAGATAGTCAACCAGAGGCTCTACAGCTGTTGGGGTGGTGGTTAGAGTACCACCTAGCTATGCACATCCTCATGAGCACTTAGTGTGAATCTGACACATAATTCTAGTCCAGTTCCCATCATCTCCAGTCTCGATGGCCAATAGTCAGGGATCACTGGCAAAACTAAGGAAAGGTAGGCCTGTGTTTGCCCCCCCCCCACTGGAAACCCTGTGGACAGATTGCACATGCCATCCCCACCCCTACCCATGTCTAAATTGGCACATGCCTTGCACATGCATCCCCTTACCATTGGCTGCCCTGCTGCCACTACCTCAGCCACCACCGAGGCAGCCCAGGTGGCGGTGGTAGGAATGCATCTCACTGCCCTCACTGCCTTACACCGTCCACTGCACCTCTGTACAACACCACATTCAGCCAGCTCCCAGGTGGTGGAACAGGAGGGCACATGCACATCATCCATTTGCAGCCAGTTCCGGGCTGGGCAGAAAGAGGAGACTCCTATTTGGAGCTTTCCTCCAAACCACCTGGATGACAGCTGGATGTGGAGCAGCATTGTAGGCGGCGAGAGGCAGTGGTGAGTGAATAGCTGGAAGCTGGCAGCAGGAGTGAGCAGCTGGCCAGCAGGAGGAGGCAAGAGGTGGTTCCCAGATGCTGGGCTGCTCGTGTTCTTTGAACTTATTTGTCCAATTACCTGTCTCTTTCAGAGATTGTGGGAGTTGTAGTCCAACAGGTGGAGGATCTCAGGTTGGCCAACTCTGCACTCAGGGTTCATGAACATTTTTAGTAGCAGGTGATACTCCAACCATTCCCCATTTTTTCCCTCTGGACCAAGACAAAGTCCAGTTTCTGTACTGAGATCATACTAGCAGAGAACTCTAAATGGTACATCATCATCATCATCATCATCATCATCAATTATTATTATATCATCTGACATACTGTGCAACATTCCATCTACCTTGTAACAGAACATGAGTACAGTTGTGCAGGAGTACTCATATGCAAAATGCAAGAATTGTGCAAATGCAGTTGTGCAATGGATGACCATTGGAAATAATAGCCATCCATTGTGCAACTGCATAACTGCATTTTCACAATTCTTGCATTTTGTGCAAGAGCGCTCTTTCACAAGCACACACATGTTCCATTACAAGGCAGATGAAGCATTGTGCAGTATGTCAGCCACTATTACTACTACTACTATAATTTTTCATATCATTAAAAAGAATGCAACTCAGGCCCTCTGTACAGACTTACAAAAAGAAAATAGGGATCGAACAGAACAGGGGGAAAAGCAAATTCAGGTACTAACTATTTATTATGTTACACAAATGTTTTAAGACCAGGTAGAATGACCAACAGAAGGGAAGCAGTTCTGAGAGAGGAGGAGCCAAATGGCAATTGGTTCCAGCTGAGCCAATGGAGTGAGCTCTGCTGTCTCACCTTTTCCTCTGCTGCAGCCTGCAAAAGCAACTCTAAATGCCTGGAGTATCTGATTGCACCTGGGCGCTTTCCAGCCTAGCTGCTGGAACAGCAGCAAACTGCTTCCATTCGGGCAAGTCACATTCAGAACGTAAACAGCAGGGGGAGCAATCTCGCAGCAACTTACAACCCAAAAAACCAGCAACTTTTCCACGCCGGATATATTATTATTATTTTTATTATTTATTTACACAGACAGGTGTTATTGACTGGTGTGTTTTATACAGACATCGAGTCCTTCCCAAGGACCTGGGATGGCTGAATTTTATCATCAATACTGTTGGTTATTATAGATATCGTCGCAGAATATAGGCTGTTCCCAGTAAAGCTGCTTTTTGTAATTGGCTGATGGTGATTTCTGTGGCACCTATGGTGTTGAGGTGCTCTTCAAGGTCTTTTGGAACTGCACCCAGGGCACCAATTACCACTGGGATTATTTTGGTCTTTTTCTGCCACAGCCTTTCCATTTCAATTTGTAGATCTTTGTATTTGGTGATTTTTTCTATTTCTTTTTCTTCTATTCTGCTATCCCATGGTATTGCTATGTCGATTATTTTGACTTGTTTTTCTTTCTTCTCGATTACAGTTATATCTGGTGTATTGTGTCGCAGATGTTTGTCTGTTTGTAGTCGGAAGTCCCATAATATTTTTACATCTTCATTTTCTTCAACTTTTTCAATTTTATGGTCCCACCAATGTTTGGCTACAGGTAGCTTGTATTTTTTGCAGATGTTCCAGTGTATCATCCCTGCTACTTTGTCATGCCTTTGTTTGTAGTCAGTCTGTGTGATCTTTTTACAACAACTGATTCGGTGGTCCATGGTTTCATCTGCTTCTTTACATCGGCGGGACTTGCTGTTTGTTGTGGATTTTTCGACTTTTGCTCTTATTGCATTTGTTCTTAGTGCCTGTTCTTGTGCAGCCAGTATTAAACCCTCTGTTTCTTTCTTCAAGTTGCCATTCTTAAGCCATTGCCAGGTCTTGGTGATGTCTGATTTTCCACTTATATTGTGCAAATATTGACCATGCAGGGGCGTATTTTTCCATTTTTCTGCTCGGTTCTTGACTTGTTCTTTCTTGTAGGCCTGCTTTGTTTCATTGGTGTTGAATACTTTCTCATTATTGACCATTTGAAGTGCATCTTCTTCACTGTCCTTGATATATTCTTCAAGGACTCTTTTCTCCTCCTCTACTGTTTGATGGACTTGCAGCATTCCTCTTCCACCTGAGCTGCGAGGGAGCTATAGCCTATCGACATCACTGCAGGGGTGCAGAGCATGATTGATGGTCATGATTTTCCTGGTCTTACGATCTAGCGTCTCTAGCTCTGCCTGGGTCCAGTCTATTATTCCTGCAGTGTATCTGATAAGAGGTATAGCCCAGGTGTTTATGGCTTGTATGGTGTTCCCGCCATTGAGTTTGGAATTGAGGATTTTTCTAACTCTCCTGATGTATTCACTTCCAATTTTTCTTTTAACTTCAGTGTGTGCGATGTTATCACCCTGGAGAACGCCCAAGTATTTGTAATGTTCTTTCTCTTCCAGGTTCTTGATCTTGCTTCCATCAGGCAGTTCTATTCCTTCTGTTTTTCTTATTTTTCCTCTGCTCATTATTAATGCAGCACACTTGTCTAGTCCAAACTCCATTGCTATATCGCTCCTGAATATACGGACAGTGTTTAGCAGTGATTCGATTTCTGACTGGGACTTTCCATACAACTTCAGATCGTCCATGTACAGCAGATGGTTGATTTGACTGGATGTTTTAGATGTTTGGTATCCGAGGCCTGTTTTGTTTAGTATTTGTGAAAGTGGAGTCATGGTGATTACAAACAATAGAGGGGATGGTGAGTCCCCTTGGAAAATGCCTCGTCTAATGCTAACCTGTCCAAGTGCCTCGCCATTGATTGTTAACTGTGTACTCCACCTGCTCATTGCTTTTTTAATAAATATCTGAATGTTTTTGCTGACACCAGTTGTTTCTAAACATTTTAGTATCTATGTGTGAGGCAATGAATTGAAGGCTTTCTTGTAGTCAATCCATGCAACACTTAGATTTGTTTTTCTTCTCTTGCAGTTTTCTAAAATCATTTTGTCAAGCAGCAGCTGGTCTTTTGTCCCTCTGGTGTTCGGGCAATTTCCTTTCTGCTCAACTGGAAGCTGTTTGTTAGTTAATAAGTGTTGCATCACTTCATCTGCTATTATTCCAGTTAATAATTTGAACATGGTTGGCAGGCAGGTTATCGGTCTATAATTACTTGGAACTGCACCTTTTGCTGGGTCTTTCATGATGAGATGAGTTTTCCCAGTTGTTAGCCATTGTTCAATATCACCGCCTTTCATAATGTGATTGAACTATTTTGATAGTTGTTTATGAAGGCTTGTTAGGTGTTTAAGCCAAAAGCCAGGCAGTTCATCGTCACCTGGCGCAGTCCAGTTTTTAATTTTCTTTGCTCTTTCACTTATCAATTCTGGTGTTATTATTAGATCTTGCACTTGTTGGTTACATTTTTTGACGTCTTTCATCCAGCCTGCTTTTTTATTATAATCTATTGGATTGTCCCATAATTTCCCCCAGAATTGCACTGTTTCTTCTTTATTTGGTGTTTCTAGGTTTTTTGCAGTTTCTCCTATGCTTTGGTAGAAAATGTCTCTGATTCGACTGGAATTGGAGATTCTGCCTGTGTTGTGTAATTCTGGCTTCCTACCTGCTCATCTTCTTTGACACTGCTGTTATTTGCTGCTTTATTATTTCCAGGACTTCTCTAATTTTCTTTGAATCTAGGTGGTATTTTTGGATCAGATACTGTTTGGTGTTTTCATTCTTCAGCTTCTTGTCTTTCATATCTTTCAATTTACCAGCATCTGATCTAAGCCTGGAGATTTTATTTTCTAATCTAAACTTCCATTTAGGTGATGTACTACTTTCTTTTTTTACAGGTCCATTGATCTTATATCTGAGCTCTTGTGTTGTTATTGTTACTGAACTGTACATTAGTTGGTTTGTTTCTTGCAAATTATTGGTTGTTATTTCTGCAAGTGCAGCATTGACATCTTTTAATGCCTGAGCGAGTTGTTTTTTGGCAACTGTTTTTAGAGCGGGAAGTCGAACCCTGGTGGTTGTTTGGTTCATGTGCTCTGTTATTTTTTGCTTTAGTTCTTGTTGCTTTTCTGTTAAACGGCATTTGGGTTTTTGAGGTGAAGGCAAAGGGGAGGTTGCCTGGTTCTGATTTTGAAACAGTTCAGTAACAGTGGCATCCTCGATTTGCAACACCTCCTCCACCTGCGCCTGAGCAACTTCTTCAATTGGTGGTAATTCTTCTTCCATATCTTGAGCCTGTGTTGCTCTTTGCAGTTCTTCCAGCTCAACTCCTGTGAATACTTTATTTCTCATTATGTATCTTCTCTGGTCTGCTAGCCTTTGTTCTGTTATTTCTGTATCTGGATGCTTCTCTTTCCAAATTTGGTACATTCTTTTTAAATAATCTCTTCTAGTTGGACTAGACTTGTAATAGCAGATCATTATTTCCTTGTTGGCATTTTTCATATTTTTTTTTGGTTAAGTGACGTTTCTTCCAGTAACCTTGCAGTCTCCAGCCCTGGTTGCTCAACTGAAGATCCTGAGTCCTGTAGCCCACTTGCCACCAGATGTCCAGGGACTATAGCACCTGGCGCGGTCCTTGTTGACCCGGGCGACGACCGATCCGGTATAGATTTATTAAAGTTACGTCTCACCATATTGTTGATGGGAGGGGCACTCTTTGTCTGGCTCCTCTGGTGAGACCTGCCCAGTATGGTTGGACCTCTGGCATAGCTCTCACCTTCCTCAGAGCACACAAGCCCCACAACCACGCCAAGGTAGTGCCTCACCGGGGGCATTATTATTATTATTTCTTGTTTACACAATCAGACAGGTGTTGTTGTTGTTGTTGTTATTTTGATTTCTATACCGCCCTTCCAAAAATGGCTCAGGGCAGTTTACACAGAGAAATAACAAATAAATATGATGGCTCCCTGTCCCCAAAGGGCTCACATTCTAAAACTAAACATAAGTTAGACACCACCTGTATATCAGCTGTAAATTTAATAACAATATTTCTCAGAGCTCCTGTACTGTTTAACCCCCCTCAGATTTAGGAGTTGAGAAGGCAACTGGGTGAGTTTTGATTTTGTGTAATAGCCTCATAAGTAAGGAATACTGCTGCCTCTTTTATTTCCAATTATTTTAGTAGTATTTTTAGTATGCTGAGGAGGACTTTTCAAAATTTATCTGGTGTTATTGTTTCCAATAGAAGTTCGATTGTTCTCTCTTTTACATTTGTTTTAATTTCATGCTGGTCGTTGACCGAAATAAAGAGATTGATTGATTGATTGATTGATAAGTTAGACACCAGCAACAGTCACTGGAGGTACTGTGCTGGGGGTGGATAGGGCCAGTTACTCTCCCCCTGCTAAATAAAGAGAATCACTATGGTAAAAGGTGCCTCTTTGCTCAGTTAGCAGGGGCAATATGACGTCCTTGCTCTATATCACAGCTATTAAATTTGCAACAAGGCACTGGAAATGTGAATGGCACCCTGCTGTCCACGTAGGGACTGCAGTATCATGATGCAGGAAGTGTGAAAGCACACTTTCAAGATACTTCCTGTCCCCGATGTAGGGTCTCATCTGGAAAGCTCCCAGGGAAGGCTGAATTAACACTATGAGCGCTGCTGTCTTGAAATTTTCTAATTAGGAGGGTTACCGCTGCAATGCATGGGCCGGGAACCAAAGGACCATGGCCATATTTCTGTGTGTGCCTTACAGGGCCGTAGGCTTGTGTTTTTCCATCGTAGCCTCTCAAGCTGTATGGCAAACTGCTTCTGAAAACTGAAGAGAATTTCAAAAGCAATTAATGAAGAGGATCAGCAAAGAAAAACCAGCTTTTAAAAACCAGCTGGGCATCCAGGGGCAGCCTGAGGTATTGCAGTGCCTGGGAGGAAGGCTTCAATGCTGCCTTGCTCCATGACCCAGGTGGGAGTCAGCCCCCTTTCTAAATCGACCCTTGCAAACTTTGAAAGTGGCACAGGGATTGGGGAGGAGGGAAGGTTGCCAGCAGCCTCCCTTTCTCTCCTTGGGCTTCTTGCAAGCTTTGTGAAAGTGTGTGGAAAGATGCTCCTTATGAAGCTTGCAAAGATCAGATTGGTCCCAAAGAGCTGCTCCAAGGGCAGTGGCAGGGCTAGTAAAGTAAAGTTGTGCCATCAAGTTGGTGTCGAGTCGGTGTCAACTTTTGGTGACCACAGAGTCATGTGGTTTTCTTTGGTAGAATACAGGATGGGTTTACCATTGCCATCTCCCACGCAGGATGAGATGATGCCTTTCAACATCTTCCTATATAGCTGCTGCCCGATATAGATGTTTCCCATAGTCTAGGAAACACACCAGTGGGGATTCAAACCAGCAACCTCTTTCTCTCTAGGCAAGTTCCTTCCCCGCTGCACCACCAATAATCCAATAGGCAACTGACCCTCCTTTTGCTGAATGAGTACCGTATGTCCTTGTTACTTTTCTAATCCAATATGAAGCGTTAGGAATTGACTAGCTTTAAAAAAAAAACAATTTTAAGTAAGTTGCCAAGCAGCATTGATGAAGTGCATGCAATATCACAGGCTGCCAGTAATTAGTAGCATTTTCTGTTTAAAAGATGCGTTCCAGAGAGCACCAGTCTGAGAAGTCAGCCATAAGCGAGAGACTGAGGACCTGAATTGCCAGGGTTGCTGCAACGATTACCACTGCTATTTTATTAAAGTATGTTTTAATCTCCAAGTTTTGCAGAATGTGTTAGCTTACAGTTTCAAAGAACCCTCCCTAAAGATTGCAGGCTATATACAAGAACAGCCATAACATTTTACATAAAAAAATTCCATCCCAATGTTTCTCAATGCCCATAAAAGAGTGTGTGTGGGGACATAAGCTACCTTAAGCTTATTACTGGCACAATGCTGTTTGTTTTATTCGCAGACTGATGCCCTGGCAGTCAGCACAAATTCAGTGCATGTTCCTAATGGATGTCTATTGTGAGAAACCTGTATTGTACATATCTGGGGCATTTCCAGGTGGTTTCATCTGCAGATATCAGATACATAAATTCAGTGCTTTCATAATCTCAGTGCAGGCCATTTCAAACTCGTCCTTTTCCAATGCGTGTGATTGTTAGGGAATGGAGCAAACTGTATAGCAAGCTTGTGTATCCTATGTCCTGTGAGTAAAATCGGTCCTCATCCAACCAGCCCACCAAGAGTTCTTCCTACCCCTATAATATGTGGTCTGCCCACCATGAGAAGGCAGAAGGAAATAATGTCTGAACTCTTCATGGGGCCTGAGTGTCATTACCAGAGAAGCACCACAAATGCTTTCCTAGACTCCCATGAGACATCACAAAGAATGGTGGGACATGCTGTGGTGTGGCTGTAGCTGTGGTGTTCCTAGAAGCAATACAGATGCTAATGACTTTGTCTCAAAAAGTGATGCTGTGTCATGCCTTTAGGCACACAGGTTGCTCTGATGTTGTACCATTTCCCTTCTCTGAAGCTCAAATGCAAAACCTGCAATTATTTTAAAGAAAATGGTAGCAGTAATCTCCCCTTTGGCAAGGGGAGCTGCAGTGAGACTACCCCCTCCACATCCTGTTCTGACAGTAAGGCAGTTCACACGATCACTAGAAGGGCAGGACGAGTGTCCTACCCAGTTTTGGGAGCTGTGCATGCTCCCAGTTTTTGTTCAACTGTTAGCAAACAACTAGGAAGGAGAAGTGGGGAGTGATAATTGATGAGAGAGGAAGACTTGCACCCATTACTTTAATAAGGTAGGAGGAGAGCTGGTCTTGTGGTAGCAAGCATGACTTGTCTCTTTTGCTAAGCAGGGTCCACCCTGGTTTGGATTTGAATGGGAGACTACACGTGTGAGCCCTGCAAGATATTCTCCGCAGAGGATGGAGCTGCTCTGGGATGAGCACCTGCCTGCTTGCATGCAGAAGGTTCCAAGTTCCCTCCCTGGCATCTCCAAGATAGGGCTGAGAGAGATTCCTGCCTACAACCTTTGAGAAGCCGCTTCCAGTCTGTGTAGAAAACACTGAGCTAGATGGCCCAGTGGACTGACTCAGTCTAAGGCAGCTTAGCCTATGTTCCTATGAAAAGCCATCCTACCCAGTTCCTGTCTCACAGACAATCACTCCTCCCTCCTCCTACCTAGTTGTTTGCTAACAGATTATTGAAAACCAGGAGTGTGCACAGCTCCCAAAGCTGCGTAGGATGCTTGTCTTACACTCAATGATCATGTGAACTGCCTTTATATGTTGTGCCAACACTTCTCTGTGGACCTAAACTGCAGCTGGAGTGCACCTTATCGAATCCTCTTGAAAAATTCTTAGAGTGTTGAGCCAGTGTGGTGTAGTGGTTAGAGTGCTGGACTAGGACCGGTGAGACCTGAGTTCAAATCCCCATTCAGCCATGATACTAGCTGGGTGACTCTGGGCCAGTCACTTCTCTCTCCGCCTAACCTACTTCACAGGGTTGTTGTGAAAGAGAAACTTAAGTATGTAGTACAGCGCTCTGGGCTCCTTGGAGGAAGAACGGGATATAAATGTAAACAACAACAACAACTAATGAGAACAGACTGAAGGAAACTGCAGGTTCCAGGATATTCCACATCTCTTCCTAAGTGGCTGGAAATGGGTAGGCAATGGCAATATACCAAAGGAAGCCAAAAGAGACCCTGATGGAGTGGGAAGGTGATATTTCCATGTTTCATGCAAACAGTTGAAATCTATCACTATGTGCAGGCTAGGAGTCATGAAAACATTGCCTTAGCACTCTGATTTGGCCTATGCTTTGAAATAGGACTGAGCATATAACGCAAAGTGATACATCAGAAAAGTATGGATCTATCTGCCTGTTCTGGATCACAAGGAAAGAAAAGGAAATCCAGTTCTTCACATATTGTTTCAACACCGTATCTTCCAAAAGGTAATAATAGGAAAGAACAAGGAACAGATGAAATGACAATTCAGCTGTCAGCTACCATCTGCGGGAGCAGGGTTGCTTCATTACACTTGAACCTTCCTGTTTCTCATTAGAATCTGACATATGGAATTCAGTGGCTTTGTGAAAGTGCCTGTCTCATGTAAAGTAATCCTGACACTGATGAATGAATGCAGAGCAAAATGGAGTCTTCTTCACTACGGTACATGACTAAATGTCAGGGCATGTGGGGTATAACTTTACCAAATGGTGAGAAAGATGTTTGGTGGGTAACCATTAAATCTGATGAAGTGGTGGTGGGAAGTACATTTTCCTTGGGGAATACTGCAATCCACAGTTACCTAGTATTGTAATTCTTTTAATATCATTTTTTAGAAAATAGTTTTCCTTTAGAAATTCAAACATGGGATTATTTTGGGCAGAACAAATAAAATGAGGCAAAAGTATCCTACTCTTTTGAAGATACATTTTGACTTAAATTTGTTAATGTATTTTATTATCTTAATTAAACTAGTAGTACTGCTAGAAGCTTCTTTTATCTAGTTTGTTGAATCTTTGATTCCATGTTGTAATTTTAAATTATTGAATGTAAAAGCTTTTTAGCCTTAGAGTAGACTAAGAGTACTGCATCCGGATCTCCAATAAAGACAGGACAAGCATGTATGGATGAAATTAGGGCCACCTTATTAATAATAACTTCTCAGGATATGCAACAAGCATAACAACATAAACACAGCCTAGAGTGCGGGTGACTCCACCCCTTCAAGGGTAAGGCCAGCCCCCTAAGAGGGCAAGTGTTTCCCTACTGTTGGGTGAAGCAGCTGGGCTTGGCATATGCCAACTGAAAGCTCAGCATGGCCCCACCAAGCCACACAGTTACCTGTATTAAGGAGGTAGCCATCCAGGTCACCCTCCCCCCAAGCTGCAGGACTCTGAGTGGGTGAGTTGGACAGCACCCCAAAAGTGGCCCATTCCCAGACACCACTCGAGCCACAAGACCCTGGGGGGCAGTTCCATGAGACCACGAATCATCTTAAAGGTGCCTCTGGCTGAACACCAGTTCAGATCTTAACCTCCAAAAACCCACACTCACCTGCCACAAACAGGAGGCAAATCTCAGTTTAGACCCCTTTACCCCACAACATACAGACCACCTTATGAATGCCCCATTGCAGATCCCAAAGAAAGATGTCATTGCCGTCATCCAAAAGGTGAACACTGTCCTCCTTGTATAAGCATGACTCACGGGTCCCAATGAGGGATAACCAACTCACCAAGCACACACACTATGCGACCTACTTCATGGTGAACTCTCCTCCACAACCTGTCTATAGTGCTAGGGTCACCTGCCCCACACCTGCAATGCCTGGGAATAACACAGGACCACACAATGAGTAACTGGGGCCAATGGGCCAAAAATATTCCAGAGTCAGCTCCAGCCTGCTGAATAAGGGCCTTGCCTTTCAACAATCCCAAATCGTTACCACCAAGGTGAAGGACCAACACTTGAGGGCATGGGTGAGAGCTGAAGTGCTGGAACAGCAGAGGCAGAAGCTGGCACCATACCATGCCACGACATCCGAGCCACTCAACCCGAGCCACTCAACCACAACTGGGTTCCCCAATTGCTGGAGCATGCACGGTGATGGGCCCCAAATAAGAAACTGTGTCTGCAGATCACAATGAGGACCAAACCCAGGTAGGTGGCAACATCTACAGAAGAAAACAGAGTTAAATGGATGCACTAATTCTTAAACCCCCCAGAGGGGATGAACATAGCTTCAATAAACTGAAGAGTGCCACCGACCAATGCCTCAAATGGATGCTGGGGTAAGCCTGCTGCTGCCACCATGGAAACAGCCCCAATCCAGAAAGAATCGGTCCCTAAAGAGCCCACTGGCATACCTGCCATGTGCGATGCCGACTTCGTGAGAGCCAAAAATTGAGCTGGACACCGTGCTTGTGCATAAGGAAGGTAGAAGTCTGGCTTAGATATTTACACATTCTTTCATGCTGTAATGGCCGATACAGAGCAAAGCAAGGGGTCGGAGCAACACCCAGTCTGAAAAGCAATGCCCCTGTGCCTCTGATCTGTCTTGGAAACCCAGATGCATATCTGTAACCCCAACTGAATGTCAGCCCTATCCAATGCCCTGCCCAAACAGTCTCTTGCGGAGGAAACTACAAGCTCACTAATCCACAGAGCCCCCCAAAAGGCTGAAACTCAGGGCCCCAAAACAGACGCCCAAGTGCCCGGCTGAATGGCCACCAAACTGGAACTCCGCAGGGCAAAAACCACCAATGTTCAGCTATCTCCTGCTCCCTTTGCTCCACTGTCTCACCGCTCCTGGGGGCAGGCAGCCCAGACTCACCCCAAAATGCTTCCTCAGCCAGCCCAAACCCATAGTTTACCTGAGTGGAGCAGCCCTTTGAGCAACCAGCTCAGCCGCTACTCAAAGCGAGACTGAGCTGGTAACCAGCTCGCTGCCCACACAAATGGTGCACTGGCTGACTGACAGGTGGCACTACATGCCCAGGGAGGATGGCTACATGCAAGCCCTCTCCCCCATGGGCCGGGTGCAAAGTCTGCCCCCTTCCCCAGCCCAAATGGCACTGGGACTGAGTGGGATTTCTCTTGTAATGTTTGCATACAAATATTCTTTGCAACTTGCTCAAGTTGCTGCACATATAGCAGTAGTAAGTGCTGAAGGATAACAGCAGTAAGTGCTGGAAAATGTTTTGGCTTATTAGTTGTCTTTGTAATATTGGTTTCAAAAATACTATATTGGTATTTCAGATTTGTACTTTTTATTTTTAAGAGTCTGCAATTTGAAAGTACCACCTATCTAAAGATTGAGAAAGACTTTGTTAATCTATTGAGGAAAACTTCAAGGCTACTTGCTCCCTTTGGATTTAAGGAGGATTCTAGAATGTGCTTATAGTTTACAAATCAAGTGGCTGGATTATTGATGTACTTCATTGACTGAGAAATATTTCAAAACTTGATCTTAGCACTACAAGTTACACATTGTTGAATTTATTATATAATCTCAGCTTTTTGTTATTTGTATTTCTACATAAAGTATTACCTATATTGTATCATTTTCATCTTCAGCTGTTTGTTTGCATATTCCTATTCCTTTGATAATATAACTTATTTCATTATCAGTTAGGTACTTATTGATTGCCTGTTCTGTTCTGGACTGTATCTTGTTTTTGGTACCTACCCCACTACTTAATTCTGGCCTTTTGCTCTTGTCTCCCTGCTTCCTTAATAACTAAGACTAATCTCTGATTAGATCTTGTCTGTGGATGGGAGGCACAGATTGGAACTCAGATTCACTTTATGACAACTTTTGTTTTCAAGAAGATGGTGGCCACACACAGGCTCCCACGTACATTTAGCACACATTGGCCATATTCACACATAAAGTGAAACTGGAGGTTGCAGAACCCATGGTTAATTTCTGTAACCATGAATCGCATTGCAGACATTTGTCCAACCACAGCCTGGCAACCTCTGGTTTGATCGTAGGGGAGCCATTCCCTCTTCCTGGTCTGCTGAGTCTGTCTTCCAGCGAGCTCCATAGTGCTTGTGTCAGCAACAGGGGTGTGTGGAACTGGTTCAAATCGAACCTGGTTTGATTCAAACTGACTCAGTACAACAGGTTCAAGACTGAACCAGACCGGCCTCCAGAAAGAGGGGGCCAGTCCAATTTCAAACTGAACTGAGTTCAGTTTGGATCAAACTGTTTCCTCCTAGTTCAACTGGCTCGATTGCCCTGCTTGTAAAGGGGAATCCAGTAAAGATTTCCCTTTTCAAGCAAAAGGTGATTGCTTCCCTAAAAATGGATTCGGGGGCAGCGGGTGAGAGGGCACCTTACCAGTTCTCATGATGGTGGCTGTGGATGAAGACTTCCTAGGAGGGAGTATGTATATGAGGGAGGGAAAAGGATTCTGGGGTCCGGTACCTTGTGACCAAGCATGCTCTTTCGATGGCTGACCCCAGCCAAGCAGTCCAGGCAAACCAAACCACACTCCTGGCCTGTGTTGGCTTGCCAACTGGGGATTAGCCCTCCCATAAGATGACCAGTCTGCTGGGGAGGGCCAGAGTCTTCAAAGACTTTCATTCCTCCATTGGACTGCACTTGCATGATTAGGCCATCCAAATTAAAAGAGCCCTGCTTGTGTGGGGCCCCCATTCTCTCTGGTTAATAATAGGCCTTTTATACCACAACCCCCTCCTCTATAGGCAAAGCTTTTATGCACCCAAAGGAGCAGTTGCCGCTCTATGTGTCCGGGCAGCACCAGGTGAGCATACTAGGGGAACACCGGGACTGGGATTGATCTTTACTCTCATTCAAATTTCCCAGGTGTTGTGAAGTATGCAAATCACCGCAGGGAATTGTGGGAGAGGGAAGCCCTGATTATGAGCAATCCTAGGAGAGTGGGGTTGCCATGCCATGCAAAAACAAACATGGATATGTTTGAATGGACAATGACATACGGCCTTGGTGGGCTAGGATAGCTGGTATTTGTTGTACATAACCATGTATAACCCATGTTTCATAAACTAGTGCATTAAATCCATCCAGTAATGTGAGTTGGTCACAGTTCCCCTTTGAAAACAAAGTTCACGGAAAGCAATTTTAAGCCATTAAGCAAAATTTATCCTAGCAACATTTTTTGATGGAAAGACATATAGATTAAGTGCATTCTGCACCCATGACTGACATGAATGACAGTGCAACAAATAAAGCATGCCACAGAATCTCTACTCAGTTTTGCAGAACATTAAATAGATGTCGGCAGTCCTAATGGATTTCAATTAAGTTTACACTCCCATCAAAACCCAAACGAATCCAGGTCAGTCAGTCAGTCATTTTATCACAGTCAGTGACTAGAACAAAATTAGTTATAAATATACAATGGAAATACAATAAAACAATATGAGATATTCACACACACACACCACACCACTATACAACTATAACAATATAAAGCTATCCATTTTATAATTAATAAAGCCTCACCTAAAAGGAGTCTACTCCTGAAAAGTTAATCAAGAAGAAACAATATATCAGCAACCTGTTTGTTCATATTATTAACAAGTTATTGACAGAACCAGAGAACTAATACATTTATTTATTTATTTATTTATTTATACACCACCCTCCAGTACACTACTGCTTGGGGCAGCTCACAAAAATAAAATAGATACACTCTATGGTGGTGATGGCAGCGAAGAAATCCTACTTTTTCACCACCATCACCACCAAGTCTGCTCAACATCATCCAGAGGAGCTTTTTCGAGTGGTTCGGGGTCTCCTATGTGAGGATGCAATTTGCATGGTCAGCATGGTGCTGCTGACCATGCAAATGGTGCCTGCGCATGCACAGACTCCATGCACAGACTCCATGCACAGACTCCATGGAACAATGTGCGAATTATTGTGAGGTGTGCCGTCCTATCAGGAAGCAGCATGGGGTGGCAGAGAGCAGGTAAGGACCTGCTCTCCTCTTTCTTAAGCTCCTGGGTCTTAACTTGCATCATCGCTGCCATAAAATGTGAAAATAAGATTCCCAGGAAGCGGGGGAAACCAGACAGACCATACCACTCATTTAAAAGTTAAGACCTCTTCTCACCAAATGCCCATATTTAGCAGGGTTCTTCCACTTGGATAAGTTGATACCAAGACTCTCTCACTTGCAGGTTGTTGGGTTTTTTTTGTACTGGAGAAGATTTTTATATTGCTTTTTCAATAACACCAATTGCGCTGACACTGAGGGGTCGCCTGCCCTGTAACAACCATAAGCATTTACTAAAGTTCTCTTACCAGGGTTTTGATCTACAGGTTGCCCCTCACATTTTCTTAATAATACTAACAGTTAGTGACCCCTGCAAATGTTGAGTTAAATTATGAAATTGTAGCAGAACTGCATCAGCAGAGTCTGCAGATATTATAGTAGACCGTATCTGCAATAATTCGTCAGAAGTAAGCAATTTAGAGAGTTTATTTTCCAATTCTTTGGACCATCTTATAGGAGTGTGCAAGCAGGTTCAAATTTGAACTGCCTCAGCATCAAAAATGCGCAGTTCGAGGATTCGCCATCGAGCCAGCCTCGGACCGAACCTCTTGAGCCGAACACCCCTGGCCAGTTTGGGGGTTCTACCTTGTTGGAAATTCTCTGTGGTGAGAGAATCCCTTTCTCAATATAGCAGAGTGCACAGAGGCACGACACAGTGGTAGATTAGTTAGGCATGCGTGTTTGCTGAGAGTAAAGTAACTTGGAGCCAACTGCTAGTTTCAAATCAATATAAAAGGCATTTATTAAGGAACTCCATTCTAGATAGGAAAGTGAGGATTTAGGATCTCTAATCTATCTATCTATCTGGATGCAGATGGATTCTGCATCCTCTCTGCACATTTGGTGCAGGGAGAGGAACTTGCCATGTTGCAAGGTAAACGGCCAGGTAGCAAGGGAGAGAGAAGGAGGAAGTAAGTTTGAATCCCTGAGATTAGCAATCTACATTTCAAAGGGATAGCATCAGAGCAGTGGAGAAGGGATGACAAATATCTTGACCCTCTAGCCCTCTGACTCACTAGTCTGTCCTCCACTGTCTGAGGCAAGAGACAGCGCAAAGTCCTTTAACTTTCCAACATACCTTAATTTTTTTAAAAAAAACAACAACCCCGCAACCTTCCACCTCCAGGGGCACTGCCACATCCGTGGAGTGTGTGTGTGTCTCTGGAGGCACAGAATGGGCCAAAAACCACTTGAACCAGGCCATAATGACACTGGGGAGGCTGGTGGGGGAGGGGGAACCTCCAGAGACCCTCCCATGGCCCCGGCAGCACCCCTGAGGTGTTAAGTTTAAGTTTTTTGTTTTTTTTTAAAAGTAAGGTAGAAACCCCTAACTTGAGGTGTTTGGGTGTGCACAAAACCCAACATGCCCAGTCTGGTTCAAGCCCAGTTCAGACTCGAACCTAACCAGGCATAAAGTTTTTGTGCACACCTTTCCCATCTTATGCAAACACGGGAGAAATCATCAGAATCAACTAACTGGGTCTCTTCAGCTAAAGATTTTGATCTAAAACTTTGAAAGCTAGTCTCATAGGAAGATGGTCACTCTCCAGACCACTGTCATCTGCTGAACATAATCAATCAAGACAGAAAAAGAATCTATTGTATTAACTCTACTCCCCACGCCCCAAAACAAATCCAGGTGGCATTTCTACCCCAGAGAGCTAACACAGAAATATTTCATAATAGTTTAACCTTTTCTGGCAGTTAAGTACTTAATTTTGTCAATCTCATGCTCCTTAAAAATATTGAGGTTTCTTGTCTACATGCATTTTTGGCAGTCAGTGGAGAAGCAGATGTCTGAGTGGAAGGAAGAGGCAGAAGGGGCACAAAGTGGAGGGAAGGTCCATCTAAAAGAGGAAGAGGTTGGTGGTAAACCCCACACAGTAGAAGAATAGAAGGGTCCATGGGTTACTGGTAGGGAGAAAGTTAGTCCTGGGGGTAATGTGGGAGCTGAATTTCACATGATGATAACCAGGGAAATCTTTTGTTACAGATGTCAAGTAAATGATAGCTGACTGTTCACCTAATACTTAAGCTTTTACCTGTCCATGATCCCTAACTTGGCTATGACCACTCTGTGCAATACATTTTGCATACAAGTAATGGATTCCTTTTCCAAAATGCATTCTTACCATGTCAAACTGTCAATGAGGGGAAGTGCATGGGTTGAAAAACCATTTCATTGCAACATTAAGTAACTGGGTAAGGACTAAGTATTGCATGTATTTTAAAAGGGGAAAATCTGAGATATTTTGAAAGGGGAAAATCTGAGATGGACAATCTCACATTGGCAACCGTAATAAATTACAAGATGTAGATATCCATTCCCAGGTACAAAATACAGTGCAAGGCAGTCCTAGAGAAGAAATGAGTTTTTGGAATATGTGAGGTATAATTCCCAGTTACTTGGCTCAGGAATGATGTACAGCTATGCTAAAGTCAGCTGAATTATCTTGGGTTGTACACTCTGGTGTAAATGCCTCTTAACATCACAAAAACGTTGTCTCTGGCCACATTTGCACATAACACAAAACTGGAGGTTGCCAGACCTGGGGTTTCAATTTGAAACCATGAATTGCATCACAGACATTTGTCCAACCACAGTCCAGCAACCATCAGTTTCTCCCACTTCCTGCCCTGCCAAGGCCACATGCCAGCAATCTCCATAGCGCTTGCATCACCAGACTGTGGACAAGGCGTCAGCACAGCACTAGAGCATCTGCCATTGGCCATGAACTTATAGGGGGTGTACTGAGCACAATCGTGCCTTTTCATCTGCCTGCCTTCAGCTTGGAAAGGGCATTTAAATTCCTTTAAATGCCATGCCATGCCATGCCATGCCATGCCATGTAGCACTTCTTCTGATTGCAACTGTACCACCACCATCCTAAGAGCCCCCAAACAAACCTGTTTCATGCATGCACAAGTTCGGGGGGAGGGATATTGGGGGGCACAATTATTCTGTAACTCAGGAAAGGGAAGGAAACCTGGTGACTTCCAAGGAGGGGATATGTATATGAGGGAGGGCAAAGGATCCTGGGGGGTCTGGCCTGCTGTGACCAAGGATGCTCTTGAGAGCCCTCCACCCAGGAAAGCAGTCCATGCAGACCAAACCATACTCTGCTCCCCAGGTGGTTTGCTGCCAGTGGACTAGCAGTCTCATGGTGCAGTCTACTGGGGAGGAACCTGAGGTCAAACTGTTTACTCATGAGTTGAGCAAACCCAACAAAGTGGCCCCATTTGCATGGGGCTGCCACTCTCTCTGGTTAACAATATAACTTTTGCACTGCAACCCTTTCCTGCCCTGGAAAGTCTTGCATGGACCCAAGCAGATTTTTGTTGTTGTTGTTGTGTCAGAGGCTTGCCATGTGTGCAGAGAGGTTAGACACCAGGTGTGGGGACAGATCTTTACTCTCATTTTAAAATTCCCTAGTTTGGACCAGTGTTGTGCTGCATGCAGATCTGCCACTGTGGGGAATCGCTGGAGGGGGGAGCCCTGGTTTCCAACAAACCCAAGGAGATTGGGGTCGCTGTTTTAGGGCACAAGCAAGGGTGGACATGCCCACATGGGTGGACGAGCTGGCAGAGGGTATGCTTTGACCACTTCTTGGCGGACGTTACTGAGACAGTGAGAGCTGTTGATGGGGTACCCGTCCCTGCTGCTATATTGTTTAGAGCAACCTGGCCAGGTGGCATTTGCCGTCCAGCCCCCATAGCCTGACACTCTCATGACAGAGCAGTCCATCAGAGAAGGTGGATTGTCACCACACATTATTAGCGACCCAGCCCAACACTCCTGTCCCCACAGTCGGTTCTTCTCATGAGTTGTGAGGGGGTGTCCCCATGGCGTTACACTCTCATCAGTGAATGGTCCACTCAGGGACAACATCCATCGTTATCACAGATGAGGAATCCTTCATTTCACTTGGAGCAACGGAGAGCTTCCTGGGGAAGGGAAGATTTTTTTTAAAAAAATGATCCCACCCCCATGCAAGCACCAGTTCAATTAGTCTGGAAGTGCTGTTATTCTGAGCTTCTCACTGTACCATTATCCCTTAATCAGGATGTTAGGCAGTGCTTTTAGTGCAGAACTGGCTCTTTTACTGAAGTAAATGAGAAACCCCAGTTCACACACAAGCCTTACACGACTGCTGAGATATCATCACTGCTTTGGAATAGGATGATAGAGCGTAGAATTTTATTGCTGACCCTGACATTTGTATGGCCAAGAGCTCAGCCCCAGAATGCTTCCTAACCTGTGCTCAGTCATGAATCTTACAGCAGCTGCAAAAGTAGATCACAAGAAGGGGAAGTCCTGGCAAGTATGGCCACAGAATATGAGGCCAGGGCCAAGATGGGATCCAGCAGTGGCACATAGTGACCGTGATGTGCACATGCCCCTCCAAAGAGCTGGGCTAACAGAGCAGCTTGGCTTTGAGGGCTGCTGGGCATTGATGCAACATTATTCTCACCTCATATCTTATGGCATCACTCATATCACTTCTGAATCTTACATGCCTATCTTTGCTGCTACATCACAGTATGGTGATGGCTACATCAGTATGCAGGCCCTTCTAGGATACTTGTTTCATATTTCATTTGGAGAGTCAAAGCTGTCCTGCCACTGTCAAAATAGAAGTCTGGCTTCTGCTGCATATTGCAGTCCAAATATCATTCAAGACATTTCTTCAAAGCGTGAAATGCTGCTCAGATCCTACATTTTTATATCAGTTGTGACTGCCCATCCAGCATAAGGGTCTTGTTTCTGTTGTATAGTTGTGTCACATCTACCACATTGAAAAATTGATGCAAGTTTTTACATAATTCATAAAAATTAGACCTGTTGGGACTGATGGAAAAAATGTTTAATGTATTCATGATATTAATTCTAAAATATTTTCAAGGTCAGTCATTTAATTGATGTCAGATGCTTCTGCTGTCAGTGCTGGCTCATCCATCGGAGGCATGAAATTTCTTTTAATTTATTTGTTTTAATTAAATACTTTATGCAGGAAAGGGTGCTCATCGTACATGATACCTCACCCTTGTGATATGATGGAAGTAGTTTCTATAATAGAAAAAGGCATTTATTAGACAAGGAAAAATAACAGCCACACAGCTTTTGTACATGATGTTAATGAATCCGGTGGCTTGTGGAATACTGTTGTGTCTCTTTTATCCATCCATCCATCCATCCAATTTCTATACCACCTGATATGTACATCTCTAGGCAGTGTACAAAATTTAAAATATTTAAAACTTTGAAAATACATAATAAAACAATAGAATAAAATAGATATTAAAAACAGATTTTTAAAATTATTTAAAATAATTCTAATTAAAAGCCTGCAAAAACAGGAGAGCCTTGAAGTCTTCCTGAAAACAAACAGAGAAGGAGATGCTCTTATTTCAGTAGGGAGCACAGTTTCTTCTCTTTAGACTGTATTGGTTTAGCTTAGCATTTGTTCTAGTAGCCATTTTACCCCAGCTGTTTACATAGATGTGGGGCTGCCAACTGGCTGCCTGTGGCCTGCATTAGGACCCCACACTGCTTCCTCTTGGCAGGTTCTCCTGTGATCCACCAAAAGACCAAAGCTTTCATTTTCTGCTTGAAGGGCCCATTCCTTTCCTCCCTCATCTACTATAAGTGGTAGCAGTTTCACATTTGTTGTGGTGGCCATGTCTCCCCTGGGTTAATAGATCAGAGATGAACATATGAAAGCTGCCTTATACCTTGATCCATCTAGCTAAGGATTGTCAATAGTAGTAGTAGTAGCAGCAGCAGCAGCAGCTCTTCAAGAATTCAGAGAAGGTTCCCCCCCCCACCCAGATCTGCTACTTGAAATCCTTTTAAGCAGAAATACAGAGCAGAGAATGGAATCTGGGGCCTTCTACATACAAAGCACATACTCTAGCACTGAGCTAGAGCTCCCCTGAAATAGAGCAAGTTGCATCTGGCCTATGATTTCACTTGGGAAGCAGCACTGGCAGTCCAAAATGAATGTGAGGAGCCGTGCTCTTCTTCCATCCGGATGCTGATGTTTTTCCTCCATCTTGGCCAGCAAATGTATCAGAACATAGCAGGTCACCTCCAGAAATGCCTGCCTGCACTATTGGAAAGGTCTCTGGGGAGATTTCCATTTTCCCTGTTGGAGGTGTGCCTCTTGCTTAGATGAGAAGCAGCATCTCATAGGCTGCAATTGAATGCATCTGCCCATTCCTTGAACTCCGAGCAGTGTTGTATTATGAACTGCATGCTCCCGTTCTTTCAAAAGGAATCAAACTCTGGGGGCAGAGCTTAGAAATCAGGTTTGTTAGATATAGTTCCCATAGATGCTTAATCAGGTAGCCTACTAGCTGAGTGACAAATCAAGGAGTCTCTGCTTGGAGTTTAAGCCAGCTATGGTCTGGCAATGTGAAGCACAATGAATATGTGTGCTATATGAAGACCAAGTATTATTATTTTTCTCTCTTGAGGGGAAAACCACCCCAATATTCAGGTGTTGCTGTCTTTTGCACACTTAACATGTAAGCTTCATGCAATACAATGGAACATTTCCAAGAACATGTACATTGTGCTGTATTTGTAATCCTATTCAGACATTGAAGTCTTTTTCATGACCAAACAGGAGCCGGGAGAGGGGCTGGGAGGGAAGGCAGAAACCTACCTGCTCCCTCCCACATAACTGGAGCCTCCATTGGGCTATGCCACCTGCACATTCACACAAGCAGCATTTCTCAGGGCTGCATTCAGGAGCTGGGAGTCCTCCAGTATCCCATAATGCATCACACAGGCAGTAAGAGGCAGCCCCTGGTAATGCTGCAGTGTGCCTCTCCCTGGCCCCACTTTCCTCTGGAGTCACTTGTAAAAAAGGCTGCCAGCTCCTGGGAGGTGCAGTAGCTACTCCAATCTCCCACACAATCAAAAGCTGAAGTAGGACAGTGGGGGTTTCTGTCCCACCTCAGATAAAGTACGGGTACAAAGTTAGGCTATCCGATTAGGCAGGTGCTAGGTGAGAGAGGTTCCCATGGCCTCTGTACCTGGTTTAACCCTCTCCTGCCCACAAAAGGCTGGTTGTGAGAACAAACTCTGTCATGCTGTATGTACACTCAGGTGTCTGTACACATGTGTATGTGTTTGTGTAAATAACTGTATATGCATTGATTTTAAAGTGAACCTGGGTAGAGGGTTCTACTTGTAAAGGGGAACTGGTGAGAATTCCCCATTATGAGTAAAGAGGCAGTGGGGCTTTCTAGAGCTAGAGGATGTGGAGGGGTGTCAGGGCTACTTACTTTAATCATCGGCATTGGGGGTGGCATCAGAGGCAGTGGTGGCTCCCCTCAACCCCTGCTGGCCTCCTTCAAAGTAGCCCAGAACTGCTGAGGCCTAGTTTGGGCCTTCTCCTGCCTGGTTCAGGTCTCTTCTCATGCACAGAAGCCATTTTAGTGACCTACTCTGGAGGAGTCTGGCAAGGGTGAGGGGCAGCCACTGCTGCCCCCAAAGCTGCCCCGATGCCACCAATGATTAAAGGAAGTAGCCCACTCACATCCTCTAGTTCTAGAAAGCCCACCTGCTCCTTTACTCATAAAAGGGAATCCTCACTAGATTCCCCATTAAGAGTAGACCCCGCCCCTAAAAAACCCCCACTCTGAACATGTTCATTTCAAACTGGCCTGGTCCAGTTCAAACTCAGACTGGCACCCTCTTTTTGGGGCCCGGACTGGTTCGAACTTGAGCCACTTGAACCGCCCCAGTTTGAGTTGAACCAGTGTTCAAACCGTACCAGTTTGCACACCCCTATTTCAATGTCAAAGGCAGTTCACCACATCCATACACACAACTCCATGCACACAAGGACCTTCTGTGTTCTGCTTTGTGTTTTTTGATGCACCCCAGGAAAGTATTTCCAGATAGTGTGGTCTTTGACACAGTGAATATGTGCACACGCTGCATGTGGTCTAAGAGGAAATGCTATCTTATGCACCGTTCCTTTCCATTTCAACTGAATATATGGAGGAATAGCACTGGGACTACACTGACTACCTGTGTTTAATGGTATCAGCAACACTCTTAATTGAAGATGAGATGTAGCAACATAGGGAGGTTCAAGTGCTGAATTGAAGATGAACATCAGACAGATTCAAATGAACAACAAATTGAGTCATTGCCCTGAAAACTTAAGAAATGCCAGCAAATGGGGGTAAGAATAAACAAGAGACTCACAAGGGAACAAGGAGACAACATTTATTAGTGTGGGCAACATTACATTGAATTTCACAATCTGTAGTTTGTCCAGTTTGTAAAGAAATGGCATAGGACTGGGTTGAAGCAGACCAAGCCAGAGAGGAGAGCTGGTATTGTGGTAGCAAGCATGACTTGTCCACTTACCTAAGCAGGGTCCACCCTGGTTGCATTTGAATGGGAGACCACATGTGCGCACCGTAAGATATCCCCCTCAGTGGATGGAGCTGCTCTGGAAAGAGCAGAAGGTTTCAAGTTCCCTCCCTGGCATCTCCAAGATAGGGCTGAGAAAGATTCCTGCCTGCAGCCCTGGAGAAAATGCTGCCAGTCTGTGTAGACAATACTGAGCTAGATAGACCAATGGTCTGACTCAGTATATGACAGCTTCCTATGATCCTAGCACATCCCTGGCTTCTGCAATCCTGCTCCCTGCCCCAAGCAATTCCTTATTGCAGGACACAGAAAAACATCATCCTGAAGGAACTCCTTTCCCTTGGTTGGAACAGGAATCACAGCCCCTAGAAGGGAGGCTGGGAGTGTGAGATTAGGCACCATCTGGGCCTAGATAATGGGTTTTTAAATGGTTGGAGGCTGCTATATGGTAAAAACATGTTGACTTCTCTTTTCATCTATATATTTGTTAGACCCTTGCTTATTAGTCACCTGCAAAGCATTGAAGCTAAGAAAATTTCAAGTGCACATTTTCCATGGCTGAACCTCCCCCAAACATCCTGCTTTTGTCAAGTTCCTTCCTTCTATCCTCAGTCCATGCGAGATGATAAACCTTTTTTCCCCTTGCAAACTTTTAAGCGGAAATAAGGAAACCAGCCTGCACTGCTGGTAAGCTTCAGTCACTGAATGTACTTGGAAACGTTCACCCAGCATGCCATGTATCATTAACAAAATTATATCTGGTCTGCTTTCTTGGATGTCACGGGGTACAGAATGTTGTACTGGCAAAATTAACCTCCTGAAAAACTGACTGAAGGTCAGAATAATTTGGAAAATATCAAAATGCTGTACTTTTTGAAGACAAGAAGAATCTGGGTGTAAGGTAAGCTGCCTTATCCGACTTTGTTTCTGAGATGTTGTTGCAAAAGTGGGGATTTCCACAAAGACAGAACCAGATGTTTTGTCAGAGGATGGTGGGAATGTGTCAGAAAAATATCTTTAGGGACTCCATGCTTATTAGAAGCACCTCTCTCATCTGACTCCTATATGGTTTCCTTTCCTCTTCATCTCTCCTCACTCTCTCAGAGGGAGTTAAAAAAAATTGAGAGTCAACATCCTGTATTGCTCACTGTTACCCACAATTCATCGGGGAACTGGTATATATAAGAAAGGCCAGCAGAGCTCAATAAATGTTCTGGAATACAATGGAAAAGGCAAGTCAGCCTTGCAAGTGCATTCCTTTTCAGTCTCTCATAAGGAAAAAAATAACACCTTGTCAGTGCATTGTCTCTAAGGGCTCCTTCGGCCAACCTAGAGGGCAGCAGGAGATCTGTGATTGGATCTTCAGAAGTTAAAAGCAGTTTCAGAGACCCCCATGTGGATTGCAGTTGTGCCATTGGGAGAGGGGAGTTTCCTCCAAGCTGTTACTTGACTCACAGGGGAAACTTGGCCACCATTTGGGTACCTGTGATACAGTGGCATAGGGAGACCAGCAGCAACCCCGGTTCAGCCCACTGCCAGCGGCCTCCCAGCCACACCCCCTGCATCTGACCTCAGATGTAGAGGGCGTGGCTGGGTCACAAGTCACAGCCCCTGAACATAGCAGCCAAGGGTTCTTTGAACCCATTTGCAAAATTGTGGCTCTGCCCCTGCTGTGTCCAGCATTTTAGACAAACTCTATCAGAAACTACAAATGGGAGTTAAAGCATTCAATAAAATTATCATCCATGCATAACTTCTTAAGGACATAGGCAGTCTCCTTATTCTGAATCAGAAACTGCCTTATTTCCCAGACATACCTGAAAATGCCAAGGACTGAAAGCTATACACACGCTCTCCTACTGAGCTATGGCCTCTCCCTGCTCACTCTATCCCGTGAACTGATTCAGTGGCGTGGCAGCTCCTTGTCAGAAACCACCACTAGCCTGCCAGGCTACTCCTCATCCTCTTTAGTCCATTACCTCTCTCCTCCCTTAACTCAGTCTGAACGCATTGTGCTTTCACACTAAAGTAGAAGACGGATCCTTATGATGAGGGCCTCAAAAACATCTAGAAACAAACAAGGAGACAAGCATGAGCCGTCTGAGGAAAGCAAAGGGCCAGAAATTCAGCTGGACATTAATTTTTCACTGAATGTCAGGGACGGACCCTGGGCAGATTCAAGAGCTGGGCAAGCAAAATCAAAACACACCAGAGCCAGGAAAACTATTGCTCGGACACAGTTCGAGCCCAAACAGGAAGCCTTATACAACAATCCCTCCCAAGGAGGGCCCAGTGGCCAGCTGGGGTGGGTGGGGCCAGTCTAGAGCCTGAGAACCACGGCCGGATTGTGACATGCTGAGGCTTTATGCTGTGTCAAGCTTCAGAGGTGCCATGACATTACAAAATGGGTTGGAAGTCCTCCCTCAGAGAACACAATATAATTAATAGTTCTACAGCCATATACAAGTGTTTTTTTGTCTTATCGGAATAATAATCTCTAATTTAGAGTCTATTTTATTTTCTCCTTTATTCCAGCCAATTATTTAAAACTTGAAATTTAGTTATTTTTTGTATTCAGAGGCCCCTCATAATGTGAGGAGGGATGTGAACAAAACCAGATTTGCCGGTTTGGTTTTGTGCCTGGTTGAACCAGACACAGTACAAGTTTGAATTGAGCCAGTTTGAGATCCTCGGCTTGGAGCTTTCCTGGTAAAGGGGAATCTGATGAGGATTCACCTTTACCAGTAAAGGCGGGGTGTGCTTTCCTAAGGGTAGAGTGGGAGGGAGGGGAGTAAATAACTACTTACCAGTGCCAGCAGTGGCGGATGTGGTGGTGGAGGCTGTGGGGCGGAGCAATGACTCCCCTCACTCCCTGACCTGCTCCAGTTCAGGCCTTCTTCGGCCTGGTTTGGGTCTCTGCACATGTGTGGAGGCCATTTGTGCCTCCAGGTGCCCACAGAGGCTTGAACTGGGCTGAAGAAGGCCCGGACTGAGCCGCTGGTGGCCCAGCCTACTCTGGAGGCATCTGGTGGAGGTGCGGGAGGCCCTGGTGCCCCCCCCATGGCCACCGCCACCACTGTAGCCACCACCGTCAGCACTGGTAACTAGTTATTTACTCCCCTCTCACCCACTCTACCCTCAGGGAAACCCTACTGCCACCCCTTTACTGGCAGAGGAGAATCCGCTGATTCCCCTTTACCAGTAGAGCTCCAAGCTGGCTCGGTTTGAACCAGGCCTGGTTCAGTTCAAACTTGGACTGGCCGAGGCCAGTCTGGTTCAACCCTGAACCTGTCGAGCTGAGCCAGCTTGATGTTGAGCCGGCTTACACACCCCTAAATGTGAGGTCCTAAGCTGTAGCTTACCTAGCTTGTGCCTAAATCTGGCACTGCTGAGAACCTTTCATTGCCTAGGATATGCCTCAAGTTGCAATCCTGGTGACTCATCACATGGGGCAAGTCAAACCATTAAATAAACATTCCAGGTTCCTCAGCATTTTTTTAAACTCTGATTCTGTTAGGGTTTAGACATTAACTTTAAAAAATGGTTCAGTAACCAGTGCAGATATTCTTAAACAGTTTTGAACTGATTTAGGATATGATTCATGCAGAATTATGATTTCTTATAATTTTTCTTGCAATACAGATCTACAAAATGAGTTAATTAATAACAACCTGAAGAAGAAAAAATACTTGTTAATATTTGTTAAATAATTTCTTAAACAACAACAACAACAACAACAAAATAGAGAACAGAACAAAAAAGCAGGAAAGCAGAGCAGAAGTTTAACCAACAATTGAAAGTAAAAGGGAATGAGAGGAAAAGTATTTATTTTAAAACATGTTATTTACTCACACTAATATTACATCTGCCAGAATGTCAGTCATATTTGAATGTTGGGGGTGACAGAATGAATTTGAACCCATAAAAGACCCTCTCTAAACTTGAGTAGCAGGAACTGCAGATACTATTTTAGTCAAATGGTATAATTCAGGCCTTGATGTTCCTACCTAAGACTCAGTCCTAGGCTGTACCTACCAATCTCTCTTTTCAGATGGTGTACTGGGAAATATAATTTCCTTCATAGATAGCTGGAGCAGAGCAGTGCCCTCACCACTCCTTGAAAAATGAATTCTGAGTGTCGTATTATTGAACCATTTATTCTGAACAGGTTTCTAGGGATGTGCACGAACCTGTTTGGAGGCCCTTTTAAGGGCCTCCAAACCAGTTTGAACAACCGGCTGTTCAGCCAGTTAGAAGCCAGGGGTGGCATAACTTTAAGGGTGGGGGAGGGTGCCCTTACCCCTCCTGGGTCCCCCCCCATTGCTCCACTTTATTCATTCATTCATTCATTCATTCATTCAACATATTTTTATACCGCCCAAAATGTACGTCTCTGGACAGTTTACAATAAGATAAAAACAAAAGTAAAACATTAGTTAAAAACAAACAAACAAATAAAATTAAAACACAACAATTTAATTTTTTAAAAACAATATTCAAAAAACAACGTTTAAACAATCAAAATAAAATCAGTTAAAAGTCTGGTTGAACAGATGTGTCTTTAAAGACTTTTAAAAAGCTGTCAGAGATGGGGAGGCTCTTATTTCACTAGGGAGCACATTCCAAAGCCTCGGGGCAGCAGCAGAGAAGCCCGTCCCTGAGTAGCCACCAGATGAGCCGGTGGCAAATACAGACAAACCTCTCCTCAAGAACTGCTCAAAAGTTTCCTCAAGAACTCTCCTCAAAAATCACAAGAAACGGGAGAAGCTGGTGTATCAGCTGAAGCTGATAGAAGGCATTTCTGGCCACTGCCTCAACGTGGGGGAACAGGTAGAGGCTTGGATCCAGAAGCACCCCTAGACTGCGTACCTGTTCCTTCTGGGGAAGTGTGTTCCCATCCAAAACAGGCAGATCAAAGCCATCTCTTGAATTTTGACCCCTCACAATGAGTACATCAGTTTGATCTGGATTCAGTCTCAGTTAGTTATCCCTCATCCAGCCCATTACTGCCTCCAGGCAGGCATTTAGGGAGGTTATGCCCTCTCCCAATGATGCTGACATGGAGAAATAGATTTGGGTGTCATCAGCATACTGATAGCACCCTGCACCAGATCTCCTGATGATCTCTTCCAGTGGTTTCATGTAGATGTTAAACAACATTGGAGCCAATACAGAGCCCTGAGGGACACCATACAAAATTTCAGATTATGAAGAACAGTCTCCATGGGACACCATCTGGAACTTGCCCGAGAGGTAGGAGCGGAACTACTGCAAAGCAGTGACTCTCAAGGTTGGAGGCAGGCCTGTAGTTACTCAGCTCTGAGGGATCCAAGGTATGCTTCTTCAGAAGCGGTCTAATAATTGCCTCCTTAAGACTAGGAGGCATCCTACCTTCCATCATAGATGCATTTATAATCTCTACCAGGCCTTCTACAACAACCACCCTGCCAGATAGTATAAGCCATGTTGGGCAAGGGTCAAGAGGACAGGTGGTGGGCCACACCATTCCAATCAGCTTGTCCACATCTTCAGGAGTCACAAACTGGAACTGATCCAACCTAACTACATAAGAGAAGTCACTGGATACCTCCACATCAGAAACTGAAGTAATTGTGGAGATGGAATCTAAGTTGGCCCGAATACGAGAGATTTTGTCCACAAAGAAATCATTAAACACATCACAGAGGGTAGTAGATGGTTCCAGATTCTGAGTCAAGGGAGGAGGGGCACATACTAGCCCTCTCATAACCCTGAACAACTCCACCGGACATGAACTTCCGGATGCAATACAGGCAGAAAAGAATCGCTTCTTTGCTGCACATATCACGTGAGCATAAGTCTTCAAATGAGCTCTATGTTGTAATCTGTCAGATTCAAGCCAGGTCTTTCTCCACCTGTGCTCCAGTCATCTCCCTCGCTGCTTCAGCCCCCATAGTTCATCCATATACCAAGGGGCCAGTTTTGAAGTAGGTCAGAGAGGATGTTTAGGAGTGATCATGTCTACAGCACTGGTGAGTTTGCTGTTCCAATTCTCCACCAGGGCAGCAAAAGGACTGCTGGCAGAGCCAACACTAAATCCCTTCAAGGCTTCTTAAAATCCTATGGGATCCAATAACCTTCTCGGGCAAACCATCCTAATATGTCCCTCACCCCTCCGAAGGTGGGGTCTGAATGTGAGTCCGACCTTAACCAGATGGTGGTCCGTCCATGACAATGGGGAAATCACAGGAGTCCCCACCCATGGAACATCACCCTGATCAGAGTGAAAGACCAAATCAAGCATGTGACCTGCAATGTGCGTCGGTCCTGAGACCACTTGAGATAAGCCCATAGTCGTCATGGCCGCTATGAACTCCTGAGCTGCCCCAGACAAATTGGCCCCAAAATGAACATTGAAGTCCCCCAGCACCACAAGCCTGGGGACTCCAACACCAAACCTGAGACCAAGTCCGTCAGCTCAGTTAGGGACTCTGTTGAGCAGCGGGGCAATCAGTATACCAACAGATGCCTCAGTCTATCCCTGGTCCCCAAACTTAAGTACACACATTCGATATGGTCTGACACTCTAACATGGTCCCTCACCTGCTCCTCAACAGAGTGCCCTGGAGGGAGAAGCTGGGACCACACTGGGCCCCCAGCCTCCCCCAACCAGGTCTCTGTAATACATACCAGGTTGGCATCTTCATCCAGAATCAAATCATGGTAGGTTTCTGATTCGTTCTAGACTGACCTGCCATTATAGAGGAGCAAGGTGATGTTCCAAGGCTGGGCGACATTCCTCTCCAAGGTCAAAGAGCTGGTAAGACAGCCAGAAGTGGAAATAGCCATTAGATGTCTATGCCCCCCTCCCCTGTAACAGCTTGCTGATCTGCCAACGTTACTTCTTCTGTTCCCCACTACCACCGGAAATGGACACGCCCCCTGTCTCCCCATCTCCAGGTAAGCCCAGACACATTCTAAAAGATCCTTACCCAGGACTAATTAAAACAGAAGCCCCATGATTAAATGCCCACCGCATACAAATACCTTGGCCAAGAGGCCTGGCCCTGGCCCTCGCTGTCCCCCGAAGTAGTTCCCCCAAAGGGGTGAGCCCCTTTGTTGTTGCCCTTCGGTGGTGACCCTGCCAATGGCAGGCACGCTGCCACAGGCAGCGCTCCTATATAGGGCCAGAGAGAGCCCCTCTGGTCAGATGATGGACAGGAACTGCTGACTCACTCCTGGTCCCAGTCCTGATGGACAGGAACTGCTGACTCACTCCTGGCCCCAATCCTTTAAAAGTGTCCGTCGGGATGCAGTGTACCTCTATGCCCTCCCATGTCCTCTTTGGCCAGAAGTAACAGGAAGTACCCAAAGCACATGCAAACGCTGGACATGCACGCGCACATATCACGCTCGCTCACACACATGTCGGCCGCATGTGAGAGTGAGCACACTCAGCATGCTCATGCACTGGGTACATCCTGTTACTTCTGGATACGGGAAAGCAGGGAGGTAAGCTGCCGCCCTGATGGACACTTTTAAAATGGAGCACCGGTGGGAGAAGTGCAGCAGGAGGGGTGAGGGCACCCTCTCCTTAAAGGTATGCCCCCTGCCTTTGAGCCACCCCCCACCCCCCAGTTCTGTGCACATCCCTACCGGTTACCTTTTTTTCTTGTCAGGGTTTGGTACTAGCTCAGGTTCAAGTCCACTTTAAGATTTTCGGTTCAGATTCAGTTCTCATTCACTGAAAAAACTCTCTGAACCAGTTTTTTTGGGTTCCGATCTTGTTTGATTCTCTGCCTATAACAAGAGACACGTGCAACTCTGCACTACTGTTATCGATTTATTTATTTCATTTTCTATATCACCCCATACAAAAAGGTAGCTAAGTGAGCTCCATGACAAGTGGAACAGGTGAGTTCCATGACAAATTGTTTCTCTTCATATGGGTTACCAATTTTATTGCATTGGCAAAGGCAACATGGGACTTGCCCATTTAAATATAGTTGTTCGTTTGCAATCCTCCACTTTCCAAATCAGTCATATTTGTCTGAGTAATGCTGCTGTGCACAGGCAGTCCTCTCATGAGGCAAGGTGAGGTGATTGCCTCAAGCAGCAGATTACTGGGACACAAGTGGGGTGGCAAAATGCCCCCCTGCAAAAGAGAGGAGATGGGCAGCATTTGGTGCAAAGGCATCTTGGAATGCCACTGCTGCTGCATTCTAGAGATGTTAGCAGCATTTTCCATGCAGCTCACACAGGCATAGGTGGCTTGGAGGAGAATTGTTGCCACACCCCTACACCAGGCAGCCACACACCCTCTGCAATATTAATGCAGATATCTCAGCAGAAAGGGCTCTGGATTGCAGGAACAATCAGCATCATACCAAGAACTTAAAATTCTGCTGTGCAGCCAGTCACTGTCTATTTGGGCAAAACAGAAAGGTGTCCCAGACAGTCTTACTGACTGGAATACAAACTGCTATATTTAGAAGCCTGCTGTATTTGGAGTGAAAGAACCTGCAGGCAGACTATTCAGATCCTGCAGACAGCTGCATGTCCTTCTCCTTTGTTCTCCTTATGAAGTGACTGTAGGGATTTCTCAGGTGTCAAACATTCAGCCCCAGTTAGTTACTTGCTTACCAGTCAAAGGCTGCTGTTAGCAGGAGAAAGGTTCTTGGCTGGCAGGTGAGTCTGGGAATCAAACTAGAGGAAAATGACCAGCCTCAATCTGCCACTGCCCCTGGACAGAGGATGGTGTCCGCAGCATCCCAGGCCTGGCCCCGATCCATGCCATTGAGCTGGCACTGCTGCAGCCACCCTCCCAAAAGACTCACTGAATGGTGAGTTTAAGAGATGGGGAGGGAAAGGCTGGGGGTGGGGGTTAGGTTGCCCCACCCCCTTGCATCTGATGTCAGATGCAGGGGGCATGGCTTGGGACTCAGGTGCATGCACACACTTTGCACTTGTGATGGGGGGGCCCTGCTTAACTTTGTCCCCTGGCCACTGGGAACCTCACTTCACCCCTGAGGAGAGGGGAATATAACAATTTACCTCACTGTGGTCCTGAAGGAGATACATAGGAAACTGCCTTATACTGAGTCAGACCACTGGTCCATCTAACTCAGTATTGCCTATTCTAGCAATGGCTCACCAGGATTTCAGAGAGGAATTTTCCCTGACCATTCCTGAAGATGGCAGGGATTGAACCTGGGACCTTCTGGATGCAAAGCAGATGCACTATGACTGAGTTTTGGCCCCAAAGATCATCTGCCTACAGTTGCTATTTACCACTTACTATTTAACTTTACTATTTACTATTCAACTTCACTGTTTACTATTTAACTTCGGAAAGGAAAGGAAAGGAAGGGAAAGGAAAGGAAAGGAAAGGAAAGGAAAGACACACAGGATAAAATAACATGTTTGGTTAAGTCTAGTTTGACCTTCATGACATTGGCTACTTGTTAGCAAGAAATAAGTGTAGAGAATCTAATAACAGAGACAAATGGGTGATGCTAGATTCAGCTACATAATGTATATGAAATATTAAAAAACATAAAATAGAGTGTAAATACAACAAAGGCTGTTTTGAGATCCTTTTAGAAAATCATTTCCCCTCTGCTAATGTTGTGCCTCTTTTATTGCTTAAAAAATACCTAACATTTGTTGTGTCTGTTGATATTACAATACCTTAGACCAGAGATTCCTAACCTTGGAACCCCAGATGTTGCGGTAGTACAACTCCTGCCTCCCAGCCATAATGGTCAAAGGCCGCAAATCCTAATCAAATAATAACTGATTGAATAAAAGATTTCACAAAACTGTATATATTTGTGAAAACATTTGCATACTCTGCGGTATAGGTTGCAGGAGTTCTCAGATAATGGTTCATATTTTCATTTTCATAGATGCTTCTAATCAGAATCTTTTTATTTTCATGTCCCACTGTCTGATGGGATGAAAAAATAATACTACATTTGGGGCTACTTCCAATACACTATGGTCCAGATTTCACAAATACTGAGTGTGGGCGGAGAGGTGGTAAAATGAACCAAGTGATGATGACATTTTGTGGATTTTTTAAAACTCCACGTGCCACGTCACCCTTTGCTGGGTAGAGCTAGAATCACCCTTGGCCCTCTTCCACTTGCTTCCTAACTTCCTATGGGCCACTAGGCATCCAACTGATATTTTCCAAGCAGGGCTATTCATAGGAGGGTGCTGGCAGGGGACAAACGGTACTCCTCCTCAGCCACACATCTTCTTTGCCACCGTTCCTCACCCCTCCATCAATAGTGCACAAAGCACTAAGACATTTGATCACCTCTCCTCATTCCAGCTGGGAGAGCAGCAACCGAACTTCCCAGCATGGCATGAGCTGAATACTAAATGAGAGGCACATGAGTGCACAGCTGCTCCACTTCCCTGCATGGGAACTGGAGGAGGACTCATGCTTGCTTCTCCCTTGCAGCTCGGCAAAGTCACCACTGCTCCTCTGTACACTGGACCCCCCTCCCCTGACTGATTGCTTTCGGGGGGGGGGGGAATCAGAGGGGGAATTCAGCCACGTCCTGCTCCTGTCCCTGCCCCTCTTGCCGGCCAAGATCAGCTCCTGTCTTTAGGAGACTGAGCCCCCTTCCAAACTTCTTAGGAACATAAGAAGCTTCCATATAATGAGTCAGATCACTGGTCCACCTAGCTCAGTATTGTCTACCCAGACTGGCAGCGGCTTCTCCAAGGTTGTAGGCAGGAATCTTTCTCAGCCCTATCTTGGAGATGCTGCCAGGGAGGGAACTTGGAACATTCTACTCTCCCCAGAGTAGCTCCATCCCCTAAGGGGAATATCTTACAGTGCTCACACACCAAGTCTCCCGTTCATATTCAACCAGGGTGGACCTTGCTTAGCTAAGGGGACAAGTCATGGTTGCTACCACAAGACCAGCAATCCTCTTATTTAATGCCCCCGCCCCACCAATTCCCTTAGACACTGCTGCACTGTGGGAATATCTGCTGCTGCTTCCCTCACCGCCCATCCAACATCCCTGGCTGACTTTTTGTAGCCTACCAACCTCTGTCTCCCTCCAGCAGCCACTGCCTGGCCCCTTGCTGTCCTGGGTGGAGATGGCCCCCAGTGGAATCCTGCTCTTGCTGCATTGGGGGCTGCATTGGGGGCTGAGGAGCTGTCACCAGCCTGCCTGGCTTGGACCTGTGTGTGCTACTGGAGGGTGGGGGATGAGGAACGGCAGCTGTGTGCAGGTGTGGTTGGGTCCAGCTGCAGGGCCTGGGAGAATGCAGAGCTGGAGGTGAAAGGACGGGCATGCTTCTGAGTTTTGAAATGTAATTCATTCTGATGTCTCAATTATTTTCTCCAAAGGTCAAGGCCTTCTCCAAGAACCATTAAAATTCAGTCAACATTTACAATTCTCTATGTGGGGGATTCTCAAAATTCTCAAAGGCTCTCCTATTTATTGCTTAGGAATGATGCTTTTAAAAGATGCCATATCTTAGTTTATATGTCAGTCATAAGGTAGGAACATAGGAAGTTTCCTTCTACCAAGTCAGACCATTGGTCCATCTAGCTCAGTCTTATCTACAGACTGGAAGCAGCTTCTCCAAGGATGCAGGCAAGAGACTTTCTCAGCCCTATCTGAACCTATGCCAGGGAGGGAACCTGGTATCTTCTGCATGCAAGCAGGCAGGTGCTCTTCCCAGAGCAGCCCCATACCTTGAGGGGAATATCTTACAGTGCTCACACATGTGGTCTCCCATTCAAATGCAAACCAGGGTGGACCCTGCTTAGCAAAGAGAACAATTCATACTTGCTACCATTAGACCAGCTCTCCTTTAGGCATTTAGGAAGAAGTATTAATAACTTGATTTTGAATTTAGGAACTATTACCTTCTAGTGAGTGTCTCTATGGTAGAAACAAATGCTTCTAGATCCCCAGAGTCTGTGGGGATAAGAAAGCAGCATCCTTTGCTTTCTTCATTCCCTTTGCAGATTTACAATGTTACTAGCACTGCTGTTCTGTGGGCTCCCAGAAGCCTCTCTGCTCATGTCTGAGACTACATGCTTGGAGCTCCCACCCTTAACATGCTCAGGAACTTCATGGGATTGTGGGCTTCCCTTTTGTTGGCATATAGGGATAGGTCACTTAGCAGGGAGTGAGACAATCACCCCCAGGTTTTCCAGTTTACAAGCGAATTGAAAGGGGATTAGCCTTGCGTCTTTCCCTATGTTGGGAATGTCTAAGCAGACCTGGAGTTAGCTCTCGAGTTAACTCCAAGGTCTCTCTGTCCAAAGATTGACTCTTTACTTTCTACTCCTCTGTGGTTGCCTCAGAAACGCTAATGCTAATCACCTCAGCAAGAATGCAGATAAGGCACTGTGAATGCTACTTTCATCCCCATCACAAAAAAACTAAGTGGGCAATAGGAATTCAGGAGATGCACTCATTAAAATTACTGATTAGTTTACTGGGTCCTTCCGACCTGACAGATACTGTCCTTGCATGTCCGTTCAGTCCATTTATAAGCAGGTTGTTCCAGACCATTCATGTCATTGTGTTTTACTCAAGCACAACAAACAAAGACAATGCATCCTTTTGAGATCCCCTGGAATTTCCCTCCTCAGGAAGAAGGAGTGTCCAGTATTTTGCCTCAGGGCATATTTGGGGCTATAACTGGCCCTGGTTTCATAAACTAGTGTGTTTCATTTTGTCTCTATACCGTGGAGTCACCCACTGTCTGGGTGACTGATTTGACACCAGCTATAACACCAGGCCATGTCTTGCTCTTTGTGCCATTCCTGCTCTTGGCCTCCAGATTGGCCTCACTGACCCGATCTAACCCACACACCTCGCTGCTACAAGCTGACTACATGAGAACAGACACCATTTGGATTTACCCCTGCTGCCTAACTCCCAAACTATGGTTGGTTCTCCACTGCTGCCTCCCGGTTCCATCCCTGAGGAAAGAGGTCCTTCAGTTGTGCCTGAGCCACAAGGGTCCCACTGGTCCTAAATGGAAGGACGAGGCTGTATGATAATCACTGTGCCCTTCTGGGGTCTCCCTATCCTTGCTCTTTCTTGAATCCAAATCCCTTTTTCTCTGAACCTTCTTTCTTTAGCTATCCTGGAAGTCATTTACCGTATTTTACGGACTATAAGACGCTACAGAATATAAGACGCACCTTAATTTTAATCCAGTTTTTCAGAGTTTTAACATATTAAACTGTTAAAACATATAAGACGCTCCTGAATTTTGGCGGATATTTTTCAAGGAAAAAAGTGAGTCTTATAGTCCATAAAATACGGTAATTTGGACACCAAGCTAAATTGCCTCTTTGCAAGTATCTTGTTAATCTCTGTAGCATATTTTAGTAGTAATATTCCTTAATCCACTCTGTTTTCTGCTGTACCCCTAAATCCCAAAATAAAAGCTTACTTTATTTGAATCTTACCTACTCTCTGCATGTTCATTTTCCCGGGACCAGAATTTTGCACAAATTTATTCTGACATGGGTCTGCTCCACTCTAGCTCACTAATTCCCCCACACAAGTTCAAATGCACTTAGGAGTGTTTGCCAATCACCCCGGAGCCGTTCCATTAACACCAAGGAAATGAGGAGGGGGGAGGCTGACATCCAAAGCTAGAAACCACTGGCAGACTAAGCAAATTTGTGCTAGTGTGTTAGCTTAGGTTCACTAAAAGTGGTGGATTTGTGGAAAGTGGTGGATTTGTGGAAACACTCTATTGTGCTAGAGTGCTAATATTGTCATCTTGCACATAAGCCCCCTTTAAAACAACTTTGGCATGCCATAGTGGAATGGTTGTGCAAATACAAGCAAGATTGCAGCTGTGTAACATTAGTCTGGAGCACAAGCTCCAGACTTAACACAACTAGCTAGGGCAACAGTTTTTGCTAGTGCAACATCCTTCTGCACACAGTTCATTGTTCTGGATGCTGGCTATTGAGTTTACAGTTAATGGGGCTCTAATGTATTTTCTGCACATTCCCCAAAAAATGTATGGAGAACGTTCAGTGTGCTTTGTATAAAGATATATACACCTACTCTAGAGAATTCTATTGTGTAGGTGTAAATCTTAGTTCAGATATCAGGATGCAATCTATCAAAGAAATACTTCCTAATTAAAATAAAATAACAAATTCACCTTTGTTTTTGACCAAGGTTAGACTAGAGAAGAGGACATGCAAAGATAGGGAGTTGGATTGATGATAATCTATATCTGCTTGGAGGAGTAGAGAGATAATATGGTTTCTACACTAATTATAGCTTATCTGCTCCTAAAACACTCTGACCAAGTTAACTGATGTTAGTCTGGTTGCAAATATAATTCATTGCCCCTATACAGTAAATGTACACAGCCAGAGTGTAAATTAATGCTAATAATCTGGCCTGACATGTGTTTCTACATTTCCTATCTCTGAAGATGGACACAGATCCCGAGCTGATCCGGGCCCAGTCCAGTTTGAGGGTGAGCCCTCAAGCCTGGTCAGTTTGATGGCAAACTGGCTTGAGGGAGAGCCAGTTCGCACATCTCATTCCCTAACACATGACAGGCAGTTAAAGGGAAGGTAAATTGATGAATCAATCAATTGATCAATGATCAATATCTTTATTATGGTCCTTGACTAGCATAAGGCAAACATAAAAAGTATCATTAGAAATGAAAGCTTAAAACTATAAAATTATAAAACTATTAAAATTATAACATTATAAACAATCAATGCCTATGAGGGCTGTGAAACCAGTGACTAAAGCATACTAAAATCATTCTGCTAGGAAACTAAGAACTTTGAGAAACTATGAACATGATGCATGCGGTGGAACATTAACATTTGCAGAGTGGCACAAGAGTGCTGTTGGGCAAGTGCAAAAACTTCACAAATGAGGATGCACAACAATGGAGTTCCATTCAACAGTTGTTGAAGTAAGCCATTATATATAATGGCTCACTACAACAACTGAACTCTAAATGCCTCTTTCCCATGAAAGCATGGGAAGATGCCTAGGAGGGCCATCTCAGCTGAGACGGTGGAGCAGAAGGACACTAAAGCAGGACTTCTCTACTTTGGCCCTCCTGTAGATGTTGGCCTACAATTCCCATAATCCCTGGCTATTGGCCACTGTAGGTGGGGATTATGAGAGTTGTAGTCCAAATACAGCTGGGGGACCAAAGTTGAGCAGGCCTGCTCTAAAGGCTGGAATGGTTCATGAGTGGAAGTCCTAGTGGAATGTCTAGGGGAGTGAAGCGATGGTACAATCAACAGGCTCAGGTAGTTCCAATGAGAGAATCTAACTACAGCAATCTCTCCCTGCAGGGGGAATTTATTTATTTATCAGGGCTAGCTTAAGAGGAAGCTGGGTTCAGGGGCAGAGGGAGGCCAGCAGCGGCCAGGCTCAAGCCCGCTGCCACAGCCCTCTAGACCCTCCCTCAGCATCTGATGCCAGAAGCTAAGACCCACCCCTGAATCTGACATCAGACACAGAGGGCATATCTTTGCTTGCAAATGGGGTGAGCAACCCCATTTGCAAGCAAAATCCCCAGGCCAGGCCTAAGCAGGGAGAGTCACTCCTGACTGCGCTGCAAACGCAGCGCTGGTTTAGCTCACAAACAGGGCCAGGTGTCCCTTTTTGCAAGCAAAGATATGTGTCTGTGTCTGATGTCAGACACAGGGGGGCATGGCTAGGGCACCAGGTGTGGCTCCTGATTGGCGACGGCCCAGGTTCTTTGAACGCTCAATGGAGGCTCCGCCCCTGGCTGGGTTGTATCTGGAGGACATCTTGCCTGACTATCCATACCAGTTTCTTTAGGTATCTCAATAGGAAGGAATATAACTACCTCCACCACACTGGTGATAATAGCTTGCATGTTATGCCTTCTTCCTGTAATAAAATTGTGGCCTGTTTTAGTTTTAACTACTGGTGTCTGCCCATTTATTTCCTTCTCTCTGAAACAGCTGTTTGAATGTGTACTGGAAAATATAATTAAACTGGAATTACTTTATATTAATTGAATATAATCATTATCCCATACAGCTTAAGATGATTATATTTACATTATAACTATGAATTATGCCTTAACGTACTCTGAATAGCAAATTTCCATGCTGGGGAGGAAAAAGTCTGATGGGAATTTTCATTCAAATTGAAAATTCATAAAGCCCTGAATGTTTGGAGGGTATCATATTTTATAGGCCTTCTAAAACATTAACATTCATTTGGAACGCTTTGAAATAAGCCTTAATTTTGCCCTAATGTTACATAGTGTCAATATTTTAACATACTAATATGTAATCCTAGCTACAGAAGGGGCTTGGAGACTCCATCTATTTCATTTTCTCAGTCTTCAAATGTTAGTGTGACTTTTCCCACAACCAAAGAGAAAGTCATATTAGGTTCTAGAACACCTCGTATTGTTGAAAACAAACATATGAAGCAGCCTTGCTTCATACAAACCTTGGTCCATTGAGGTCAGTAATATCAATGCTGATTGTTAGCAGCTCTTGGGAATTTCCGATGAATTCTTTCTGAGCCCTGTCTGGAGCATTTCTAGATGGGGCTTTTAGCTTGTTTCTCCTCTGGAATGGAGGGTGTGCGTCCTCATATCGGCCAGATTTATCTCAAACTCTCTGCAAACTATTGGGGAGCACTCTAGACATGATTTAGGTGTTTCATTGCATGTTAGAGCATAGCCCCATTTATGTCCGGGTTAAAAAATATCCACTTTTTGTGTCGGTTTCTTTGGGCAGATTCAAACTTGCAGTAAAGCCATGCAGTAAACCTGCGGTAAAGTCTGCTGTCTGGAAATGCTTCTGTAGATACTAGGGACCAAACCAGGGAACTTTTGCATGCAAAACATGTGCTCTACCACTGAGCAATGCTTCTCCCTAAACTACCATTATTTTCTTCTTGAAATGTAGTTTTGGCTAAGCTGAGCTGAAAGGCTCAAAGTGGATCAGTCGTTAAGGAGGGACAAAAGATTTCCCCAAATCACCCCAGCTCACATGCTTTTGCAGTTGCCACCCTTTTCACTATCTGGTTGGTCAGAGCACTCCTAGTACTCTTGCTTGCTGGTGACCACCATTTTTTCCTCCCATAAGTCCCTAAAGTGAGGGCAGGAAGCATTGTCCTATCTTTGCATAGCATTGTTTATCCTTCCATGGCATTGTTCTAAAGACAAACAGATTGAGAGTAATACATTCTGTCCTCTTGCTTGGGACCTGTGAGAGAAAAAATGGCAGCCACTGGGAGTCCCAGAAGTACCATCATACTAGCAGTAAGTTTGCCACCTGGCTTTACCCTCTTTTATGTTTCACTGAAGATAGCTGAAAAGATGCCTCTATGGACACAACTTATGAAAGGGGTGGTGAAGCAGGAGACATTTTAGTTTAGTCCTATTTATAACACTAGCAAAAGACTCATCCCTATAGCAGGCTGCTTTGTTGAATCTCATTCCTCTCTCTAATAGGCAGGCTGCCTGGCTGGATATGTCCCGTACCCCTACAGGGGGGCGGCTGAAGCGCCTGGCCAAGCCTCAGAGAAAAGGGGAAGGTGTTAGTGCAGGCCTGCTCAACTTAGGCCCCCCAGCTGTTTTTGGACTACAACTCCCATAATCCCCAGCCACAGTGGACACTCTGTGGATGCAAAAGCTGGACTTTGAAGAAGCAAGATATGAAAATTGCTTTTGACATTTTTGAACTTTGGTGCTGGAGAACACTTTTGAGGATATCATGGACAGCCAAACAAACAAACAAATGGATCGTAGAGCAAATCAATCCAGAAACTTCACTCAAGGCACAAATGACCAGGCTCAAACTATCGTACTTTGGTCACATTATGCACAGATCCAGATCCTTTGAGAAGTCCATCATGCTGGGAAAAGTTGAAGGAAAAAGAAGAAAAGGATGACCAGCAGCAAGGTGGATGGACTTGATTATGACAGCAATGAATGCACCACTGAGAAACTTTAAAGGCCAGATCATCCTGGAGAGAATCTATCTATGTGATTGCTAAGAGTTGACACTGACTTGATGGCATTTAATCAACCAATCAATCAGGCCAACATCTGCAGGAGGGCCAAAGTTGAGCAGCTCTGGGTTGGTGCCGCCTGTCTCCTCCTCCTTTGCAATTTCTAACCATGGGCTGGCTTCTCCCTGGGAGACTCCGGCCCGCTTTCTCTTGTCTGCCCCTAGTCAAGGGTTGGGCCAATTTAAGATGGCCTTGCAAGCCGAGCATCCCAGCCCCATCCTTCCTGCTTCTGCCTCCTTCCTCTGTATTAAGCACTTCAGTTCAGCCCCCTCCCTTCCATTCCTTTCTCTTTTCCTCCCACTCCCCGCTCTGCTTCTTTAATAAACAATTTATTAAAGTATTAATAATTATTAATACATAATAAATAAAGCATTATTCATAAATTAATAACACATTATTGATTGATTGATTGATTGATTGGTAATTATTAATAAATTTATTGTGGTTGAGAATTATGGCAGTTGTAGTCCAACATCTTGAGAGTCAAGGTTTCCTACCCCTGCTCTAAATTTTATCTCAAAGCTGTCGTAGTAACAGATAGCTATGGGATGACCTGAGCATTTTTTCTATTCTTTGTAATTCTAATACAAGTTGTCTTACCAGTATGAAATGCAGTATGAAGAATCTCCTGTTCTGGTATATACATGCTTTCTAAATTTCAGAGAAGTCAGGTGATAAATGGTTGATCTACAGGCATTTTTTATCTACAGATGAGGGGTGTTTTTTTATTACTCAGTCTCATTTTGCTAGTAAATGATGGGCTAAGTTTTCTTTCTGGGGGTTGATTTTTTTTTTCCCTTTCAAAAATGCAGGTATTCTACTGAGGCATGCCTTGAATTCTTTTGATTTTTTTTTAAACTTTAGAAGACACAGCATCTCATTTCAGCAGAGAGAGAAGCATGGGCATGTTTGCAGTGCAGGTCATTTATAGTCAGCAAAGCTAGAAAGGAACAGAAAGATCAGGCATCTTATATGCAAATACTGTCATGCACTTTAAAATGCTACCATCCATGCCACTGGTTAATAAGGAGAAGATAGGTATTACAAAGGAGATGGACAATGAAGTGTGGGCATCAGTGGCATGGACATCAAAGGCATGAGTCAGAATGCCCTTGTACACATAAAGCACATGTTCTTGCAAAATATGGATTTACCTTTACAAGGAACTGTGTAGTACTTGAATGTTGTTGGATCTGTCTCCACATGTCTCAGTTCAACAGACAACACAATGCTCACTCTATCTTTAAATAAACCTCCAACCTGAGCTGAACAAGGACTGGTAAAATAGTTGAATCATGATGCATCATTGCACAGATGACACAAGCAATGTTAACAAAGGCTTCACAATAGGTTTTGTCAAGCACAGATTTTAGGCAACCTTGTCTTAATTGCTAAGCAAACAACTCGCAGTGCAGCACTATGGGTAACAGAAAGAGAGAGAGAACTCACCTCTTTGTGTTTAAAGCATGTGTACAACCTACATTTAGGCTGGAGGTGTCAAAGTCCAGCAATGGACATCGATCATATTTCCTGGAATTACTCAGTAGCTGTAACATTTTGGAAGGAAATTTCAGATGAAATTAAAGATGTAATCAGCTATGTTATTACTTGTTACAACAAAAATGTACTATTTGGAAAATCTAATACTAGATGAGGATTTGGAGTTTGTCACCTGTTTGAAAATGGTAGCTTATGATTCACACCTGATTCACACCCATTCTGAAAGTGTTGCACTGGCTGCTAGTTCGTTTCCAGGACCTTTAAAGCCCTAACAGTTTGGGCCCGGGGTACCTGAGGGACTGCCTGCTCCCAAGGGTTGCTGCCCACTTGACGAGGTCATCTGAGGGGGCTCTGCTCCGCGTGCCGACAATGAGGGAGGCTCGGCTGTCGTGCACTTGGTACAGGGCCTTCTCTGTTGCTGCCCACAGACTTTGGAATGCTCTCCCAGTTGCTATTCGCTCCTCGGACCCCATCACAGTTTTTAGAAAGCTTGTTAAATCTTGGCTTTTTATCCAGGCTTTTACATGATTGCTTTTATTGGTGCTTCTATGTGTTTTTACCCATATATAGTTTTTATGCTTGTATTTTAAAGATTTTAAATTTGGTTTGTTTTTATATTTTTAGCTTAATATTTTTATTGTCATTTTATTGTATGTTTTTTCACTTTTGTAAACCACCTTGAGATTGTTTTTAATGAAAGGCGGTATATAAATTCAACAATAAATAAATTCAACAATAAAATTCAACCTATATTGAACCAATATCTATTTTGGGTTGAACTGGGGCCAATTCACTTTGGTCATGGTTTGGCCATAAAAGCTTCAGCTTACCTCCCCTATCCCCTTTGCCCATCTCCTAAACCTTGTTTAGTACTTACTGGTCCAGATTGGGGAGGCTTTCAAAAGTTTTCACTCTTGCTGTGGTGCAGCAACTCACTTATTGAAGGAAAATGAAAGAAGGAACTTCAAATGATCAAAAAATGATTTTATTCACCAGTTACTTGTTTTTCAGGACAGCACATATCTTTTTATAGTGCTTTCATTTTTATAAAATATCAATATACACGCACATTTTGTGATTTTTGTTGTATTTTATTTGATAACAGCAACAAATTACAAAGAAAAAGAGAGATGCAACTCTTGCTAATTGGCTTTGGCAAACATAATTTTCTAACATTCAGATTAATTGTATCTGAGCCTTTCTAGGAGTGAAGATGCAAGGTTGTGCTAACCAGATGTTAAGACTGTCAGCTTCAATAACAGCTTAATTATTCCTACTTAAATGATTAGTTCTGTCTCTCTGTGCCTCACTCACATGCATACACACTAGGTACTTGTGATGTAGCTACTGTATGCTGTGTTAGAGGTCCATAGGCAGCACTGGATTAACTATTATAACAAGACTAAAGGAACTGAATAGTCATTCCATGAGCCCCTCTTCTTCTATTGCTGAGTTAATCAATCTGATCTCCCTTATTGTCACAGGGTAGAATATATCTAGTGAGTCTCTCTTTTCTCATCTCCCAACAGGCTGTATCTTGCCTGTTAATTCCTCTGCCTATATTGCTGGAGAACAGGTAACCACAGTCAACAACAATGTTAGTAATAGTATAGCCTATACCTAGGGAATATTTCCTTTCTATAAGTGTGTGATGCCCTCCATTACTGGCCAGGCTTGGTTTACACACTGACATGGCTTCATAACACACAGTTTGACATAGGGTAGAATGGGCTCACCTCATCACTGGAGATGAGGCCATAGCTTAGTGGTAGAGTGTTTGCTTAGGATGCAGACGGTTCCAGGTTCAATTCCTGAAATCTCCAAGCAGGGCTGAGAAAAACTCCTGTCTGAAACTCAGGAAAGCTGCTGCTGCTGCTGCTGCGGCTGCTAGGCCAAATAGAGAATACAAGCTGGATGGTCCCATGGTCTCGATCAGTATCAGGCAGCTTTCTGTGTGCCATCTAAAGTGTCTCTGTGCACTTTCCTGCCCCAGCAGTGCAGTCTCAGATGTTTGCTCCGGCTTCCCAGCCACTTCTGTGCTGTGTTGGGCTTCAGCCCTTTCCCTCCTGACTCTGCACTATCATTGCCTGGTTCTTGTCTCTTCCCACTCCCCTGCTGCAGCCATGGCTTAAGAGGGCTCAGGGCTGGGTCATGTCCTTGGAACCCCATGTCACTTCTGCCTGACTGTGTTTACATCTGGCCAGACCAATGGTCCTTTGGTGCTGGTGGAGGACCACTGTCTCCCTGGCTCCTGACAGTGCATTTCGGTGGGGGTGGGGGTGGAGTTTTGTTTAGTCTAACTAAATACTTTTGTGCCTTGATGGCCTCTTGTCATTCTGCCACTCATTATACATTGTAGTAAACAAATGGAACTACTCCACTAGAAGACATCACATGACGCTCACTCCAATGAAAACACAAGGCACAACTTGGAGGAAGGGTGATCACTTTATGGGAGGGAACTAAACTCTTCACCTTGAGAGCAAGTTTCTAACCTACGTAGTGCTGAGTGATTACACCCCCTGATCTCAGCCTTGATGCTGACACTGCTATTTGTAGCTGATCAAAACAATCAAGGCATGTGCAGAAAGCATTGCCCCTCCCAAGCCATGCAGCCTTTAGGGGCAATGCCCCCCCCCCGTGATGTAGAGGAAAACCCCAGTCAGAACTCCCTGAGTCATAAAGCCTCTAGGAACTGTCTAGGACTCCCCCATGTGCCAAACGCATGCCTTAGGGTGCTGACCAATATGGTTTCTTAGGGTTCCTCAGACCTGCACTGTGCCTGCAGGCATGACCAGGATACGAAGCTATCAAATGAGAGGGAACAGTGTGAGGTAGGCAAAAATGATCCCCATCACCAGCCAACTTGACAAGGGCTAAACAATTCGTATGCAACTTAAGTGGCACAGCAGGGAAATGCTTGACTAACAAGGAGAAGGTTGCTGGTTTGAACCCCCACTGGTATGTTTCCCAGATTATGGAAAACACCTATATCGGGCAGCAGCAATATAGGAAGATGCTGAAAGGTATCATCTCATACTGCATGGGAGGAGGCAATGTATTCCTGTATTCTACTAAAGTCAACCACAGGGCTCTGTGGGTGCCAGGAGTTGAAATCAACTTGACGGCACACTTTACCTTGAAACAATTTGTATCCAGCCCCAACAATGACAATCAGCAGAAACCCACATTATGTCCCAGGGTGGCAGCCAGGATGCCTCTCTAAACACTGAATGACCTTCTGGACAGGTGAGAGCTCTTTCTCACAAGCCCTGACCACCTGGCTCTCCCAGCTGGTCTTTTAACTTTCCAGGCTAATGTTTTATTAGGAGCTGGGGTGGGGCAAAGACACTGGCTCCAGGGCACTGCTGGATGTACAGCAGCATTTTCAAAGGTCCATGTTCCTGAATGTGTCACAAGCTGAATCAAACTTCCATTTTGATGTAATTAGTTTTTCTCATGGGATTTATTATCCTTCACCAAGCTTCTCATCCCTGGAAAAGTAGTTGTATGAACAGCCGGTGAGCTTTGTTAAGGAAGTATTTGGATGGTTAAAATGCCTATCAGCATTAAAACAAATGTTTTAATGTTCCCCGCGAGAGTGAGGAGTTTGTGTAACTCGAATGCAGCTTTCTGTGGAAAAGAAGCATTTTCAGCTCAGCACATTTTTTTATCCCTTAGGAAGAGATTTGCTGGGCTTTGTCTAATCATTAAGCATCGGACCGTGTTTAGCAGTTGACAAGGAGTTCACTGTATAGTTGGCTGAGAAATTTCCCTTGAGACTTAATGGTCTCACAGTAGCAGTAAGCAAAGAAAAACTAAAACCTTGTCCTTGTAAAACAATTTCCACAATATGCTGAAAGTCAACTCTGGCATCTGGTGAGTGTCTCTTACAAAAGGCAGTTTATTTGGGGGGGTCTGCAATTGTTAAAGCAATTTGTAGTCTTGACATTCTACTAGCTATTGGTATTATTAAGAAATGATTAGGGATGTGTACAAATCTCGATTCATGCACTGATTCGAAGCTTAGCTTGGGCATCTTTAAAAGCCAGGAGAGCAGGTCTGTACTTGCTCCTCTGCTGTTCGATGCAGCTCCCTACTGTGGCGGCATCCCCCTGAGCACCCCTTGTGTGGTTCTGGAGTGGCGGAAGCATACACATGGTGACAGCACATGCACAGAGGCCATGAGCTTTGAATCAGTGCTCCCCTAGAAATAATGGAGTAAATAGATACTATGGAAAATATAGCACTCTTTCTACATTTTTGGTTTTCTACTAGACGATGGGTGCTTTTGGAGAACTGAACTGAACTGAATTGTAAACTCCATTGTATTAACTTGGACCTGTTTGTTTGTTTGTTTGTTGTTTTAAACTGCCAAGCCCAGATGGCTATAGGCAGTTCACATGAATAAAAACCAAATAAATAAGCCATTAAAACAATTAAAATAATTAATATTAAAACAATTGAAAGCTGTTTAAAAGTCACTAAAAGCCAGGCTTAAAAAGTGTTTCCTTGGTATAATACAGGCGAAATTTACCATTGCCTTCCTCCCGCACAGTAAGAGATGGTACCTTTGCCGTTGTCACTGAAGTGAGCATCTGCCTCCAGCACCTTCCTATATTGCTGCTGCTCGATATAGGTGACTACAAATATATATTTATAGGCATAGTCTGGGAAGCACACTGGCAGGGATTCGAACTAACTCCTTCTTGCTCCCTAGGTTCCTCACTGCATCACCGCAGCTGATAGAGCTCTTTTAGAGGTGGGTAATTTGTTGGAATTTTGCCATAGACATTGTCTTGATTCTTTTCTTGGTAGTGGAGTCATGGTTTTGTTTGTCTGCTCCTTACTTGTTGCCTTGAATTCAAACTGAGAGGTTCTCCCTCTCTACATAAGAGACTGTTAGCCTGTTTATTTTTTTCTTGGCCTAAGTTGAGTAAGTAATGAATGTCAGATTCTTGTTTCTCAGTTAAAGTTGCTTCCTGTTCAATTATTTATAAAGGATAAGTAATTTCTCTGCAACTAATTATCTTAAGCCTTGAATATCTAGAGGGAGTGCATTCCATAGCCCAGGAATGACTACAGAGAAGGTCCAATCCTGAGTTGCAGTCAGGCAAACTGGCAGCATCCAGAGACGCTCTTCTCTCCATGATCTTAATGTGGTGGTGTTCATGCTGAAGAAGGCACTCTCCCAGGCAAACCAGTCCTAAGCCACTAGGACTTTAAAGGTAATAATCAGCACTTTGTATTTTGCTTGGGAGCATATCGGCAGCCAGTGCAGTTTTTAAAAAACAGGCATAATATAGTCTCTCCGAGAAACCCCAGAGACCAGCCTGACTGCAACATTTTGAACTAACTGAAGTTTCCAAACTACATACAAAGGCAGCTCCACTTAGAGTGTATTGGAGTAATCAAGCCAAGAGGTTCCTAGAGAGTATACCCCTGTTTTGAGATCATTGTCTTCAAGGAACAAATGCCACTTTCTAACTAAAGTTGTTAGAAAGAGCTCCTGGCCATAGCCTCAGCCCGAGAAACCAGGATGAGGCCTGGATCCAGAATCACTCGCATACTACATTCCTGTTCCTTTGTGGGGGGGTGCAACCCCATCCAGAACAGGGAAATCCATCACAACCCTCAATTTAAGACCCTTTACCACAAGTAAAGCGCATTACTGCATGTAGGCAGGCATTTAGGGAGACTATGCCATTTCCTGATGATATTTACTTTTGAGTAAACAAGCATAGACTGTAAAGATTCCACATGAAAGGAAATATTAATAGGCTTGTGCATTTCAATTTGGGTAAAAAATGTTTTGTGCCCGAAAATGGCAATTTCGGAGGTTTTGTAACCAAAACAAAATCAAGAATTAAAAAACAGAGATTTTTGTTTCCAAATCGAAATGACTGTATTTCGGACAGAATGCTTTGTTCTTCGGAAAAGCATTGCAATTGAAATTGACTTCTCTGACTCGCTCCACTCCAGCTGAGGCACTGAGTGATTAGCAGAAGATAAAATATGCAAAAAACTGTTAAGCATGAATGGTTTAGTTAAGTATGTGTTGTATTCAGTGTGATAGAAATGCAAACTGACCTTGCAAAGGGATTTGGAAGACAGCATTTTGAGACAGAAATACCCAAATATCTTTGGGAGCTCAATGCAATTCCAAAGCTCTTGCTAAAAGTCATGGTATAAATTGTGTGGTGAAGCTTTTCGAGAAGCTGGTTAGGAAAGTTCTGAAATTACACAGGTTTTTCTTTCCAAAGGTTTAGAAAGAATCTCTTGAATTGTTCAGGGCTCTTTTGAAGAGCTATTTTGTTTTTCTTCTGATTTTTATGAGTTATAGTGCTGTCTAAGTTTTGTTGCCCAAGTTGAGCAGTCTAATGTAATTTAGGCCACAATGTAATTTTGTGGGACATGAGGTCTAAGCCAGTAGTTCACAACTTTTGCCATTGCAGGGACAGGTCATCCACATGCGACTACAGGAGACCAAAGGAGGGGGGTGGGGAATATCCAAGTCAATCTATTGACATCCCCAGGAATCTTAGTTGCTTCTCTATTTCTTGTAACCATGATCCATGGTTTTGTACTTTCTTAAATGCAGTGATGATAAATCTCAAGAACTCTGTTACATCCAAACGCATATAACCATGGTTTCATGGCAAAAGTGACCTGTGGTTTGCCTCGCCAAACTCCAATTTGAACCTTCAGTTTACACAAAGGTTTTCTGTGGAAACCAAGGATTTGGCTGCTGCAGGATTACATCTGAATGCAAACTTCACCATAACTGCATTTCCATGCTGATTCTGAAATCACGATCATAGAGATGGTGGTGCAGACAGACCTGGAATCGTGCCTGCTCCATGCTTGCAGTGCCTCTTGCTAGCCGCATCTCTGAGCACCCATCCCACCCCTTCTATCTCTGATCCAGCAAAGCAATTGTCCGACAACAGGGATGCTGCCATGTTCCAACACAAACTTGTTTTACCAGTCAAACTGCAAAGTCACACAGAAGCATGCTTTTCTCCCACTTTGTCCCTTATTCCCCCATCCTGGCAAGCAGGAGGAAAAGGGGACGGGATGACAAGATGGGCACTAAGTGCTTTGTTCCCAGAAAACACAGCAACAAAGATGTATGTTCACAAGCACAAGCACCCCAGGTGGCAACATAAGCAGGGCACCCCATTAGAATGCTGGGATGGAAAGATATGGCTGGGCGGGGATACCTGGGGGTTGGGTTTAATGGGCAGCTCCAACCAGGGAACCTTGAAAGGCTGAGGTCTCTTTTTCATACAAAGATGTAGGGGAAAGGGGGCCCAGCCTCTTCCCTTTGGATGTACCTGTGCAGTTCCTAGGCTTACTGGTGAAAAGGGCCAGGCAGCAGAAACAGCATTGACACATTGTAAGGGGAGATTACTCCTCTGTGATAATGATAGTTGCTGTTATTGAGTGGCCTACTCACTCATAAGAGTGTAAGACCATGGGAACATGCCCTCAAAACTCGTGAGAAGAACCATCTGTGGGGACAGGGGTGTCAAGCCAAATAGCTAATAATGTGCAATGACATCCCCTTCTCCCATGGATCACTCTTTCATGAGAGTGTCAGGCCATGGGGGCAGGACGCAGATGCTGTCCAGCCAGGTTGCTCTATATAGGAAAGCCACAGGGATATGTTCCCCAGCAACTGCAACCCATGGGGGTGGTTGGCACCCTCATTGCACTAGACCACCACTCACTCTGGGCCACCCCAGCACCCCACAAGTGGATTTAAGGTTTTTCTCCATAGGGAAGAATGGAGGTTTCAGAAGCCCCATAACTGCACTTGGGGGGTGCTGGGGTGGCCCAGAGCAAGGGTGCCAACCACCTCCATGGGTTGCTAATCCATGGGGTACTGGGTTTTGTTGTTTCTGAAGCGTTCTGAGTGTAGATTCTTGGGTAGCATATAAGATTTTCAATGACAAACCATGAATCCACTCTCATCTGCTAACCTTAAAGACACATAAACTTCAAAAATCACTTAAAAATCAGCCCTTTGCTCAATTCCTTTCAAATAATTCTGATAGCTACCTGGCCCCCCTTGGGCACTACCACCCACCACACTCTGCTCTTGGACACCCCTTCACCCCCCCCCCGCAACATGAAGCTAAACATTTGCTGACACCTCCATGCTTCTTTATGGAGAAAAACCTTACAGTCGCATAAACTTCAAAAATAATTTAAAAATCAGCCTTTTGCCCCATTCCTTTCAAATAATTCTGATAGCTTCCTTGTCCACCTTGGGAACTACCACCCACCACACTCCACTCTAGGACACCCCTTTCTCCCCAATGTGAAGCTATACATTTGCTGCAATCCACATTATTCTCTATGAGGAATTCCAAAATACTTTCAAAATTCACCAATAATCAGAGCAGTGTCTGATTGCCTTGGAACTTTGTGAATATTAGGCACCCCTTGTTGTCTACCACCCACTCCACTTTTTTGCCCCTAGGTGCTCCTTAATAGGGGATATGGGCTGGTTCTGGTCCCATTATACACTATGAGAAAAATAATTTTTAAAATTTCAAATATTCTTAAAAAATCATAGGGGTGTCAAATTGCTTCAGGGTTTGCATGGTTGTTGGCACCCATGGGTGCTCCACAATAAGGAATAATGAGCTGGTTCTAGTCCCATTATACCCTATGAGGAAAAAATAAAAATAATTTTCAAAAATTCATGAAAAAAATCATATGAGTGTCCGATTGCTTTGGGGTTTGGGTGGCAGGTACCCCTGGGTACCAGCTACCATCCTACCAATTTTTGGATCTCTGAACCATTTCTAACCAGTTTTAAATGGTTCAAATTCAAACCAAACCAGGGGGAGGTTCGAGCAAAACCAAAACCAAACCACCCCCTCCTGGTTCGAACCTGGTTCAAATTCGAACCGAACCGGGCAAACCGGTTTTGTGCACATCCCTAGTGGAAAGTATCATATTGGCATGTTTTACATGATTACATCGTGTTAACAAGTTTTTTTCACTACCCAATATCTATAACATGAACCAGTTCTCAGACCTGAGTCCGATTCAGACATTATGCTGTATGAGTGTACAGATGTATGTACACTTGTTCACATGTTTGTGTGAATGTACCTGTATTCATTTTAAAAGTGAGCCTGGATACAGGCCCTTTAAATGCATGGTACAGATATCAAGTGTACTTCTGTACCGGCATTCAGCATAACATGTGAGTGTATGTAGCTGTGTACAAATCTGTACCTAGCCTGATTCAGATGTTATCCAAAAGCCCTGCTGTAGCTGTGTACAGTGGGGTGAAGTGGGATAAAGTCCCGCCCCCACAGCATCAATCACTCATGCACCCCTCTGAAGAGGGAAGAGCCTTCCCCGTAATGGTGGGCACATCCGTGATTGTATGGGTGGATCAGTCCTGTACGCTCATACATGGGTTTTTTTGTGAATGACTGAATTAATTTTAAAAGTGAACCTGAATACAGGCCCCTATACAGATAGAACGTGTACTGTTGAACCTGTGTTAAACATAATATGTGAATAACTGTACCTGTGTACACTGTACACTCATTGTATGGATGTTGAACATAATATGTGAATAAGACTTTGATCCCAGTTTTGTATATAGTTCTTAAAATTATAAATAAAGATGTTAGAACAAAAACGTATACAAAGGAATAATGCAAGGAAAATACATTTGTTCCAGTTTAGTCAAGCTCTTATCATGTTGAACCCAGAATTACTTATCCATTTTTGTTTTCTAAAGACCTGCTGTTTTGTAGAAAGAGCACCTTCCAGGTATATTAAGAGAGCTTAAGCACATCAATTCTGTGTCTTCCCCTGACTTTTCCACTCCTGTCTGTTGACTGCACTCTAGTCAGTATTTCTTCTAGAACAGTTCTCCATTTCAAATGTGCTGGTTTCAAATGTAGCCTTTCCCCCCAATTGCATATTTCCTGGGAACTAATGGGAGGGCAGGCATCCTTCCTCAACCCATGTCGATCTGGCTTCTGACCTGGCTATGGAGCAGAGACAGCCTGGGTAGCATAGGTGGATGATCATTGTCTGGAGACTGGTAGGAATAATTCATCCTTATTGATATTTCCAGACTTTATAGTGGCTTTTTATTTTGTGGACTATGAAATCCTATTACATCATCTGGAAGATTTGTGTAGCCTCAGGGGATTCACCCTCCAGTGGCTGTACCTTTTTGTCAGAAAAAAAGACCCAGCAAGTTGTAGTGGGCACTGCTATTCTGAAGATACAAGAATATTCTAATTAACTTTTGTCCCATAGTATTGTATAGGTTGAGATTGTTATTGTTTGTCCTGAGAATCAGGAAATATTAGAGGACTTCTGAAATGCTCCAGTCAAACGATGTGACTGCTTCTAAAACCCATATGACTGGAAAGATCAATCTCCCAGAAAAAATGTCAGTAGATATGGTCGGTTTATTACTTCCGAGGGAGGAAATTGCAAAGGGTATAGGGAATAAATTTAGTGGGCTGGATAAAATGGCTGTAACTAAGCAACTTCTTACTAAACTGCCAGTGTTGAGATACTCTAGAGAATGTCAAACACTACATTATAAATGACCTTTCAAAGAAGTAGTTGCTAATCACTTCTGCATATCAACTTTTCACTGAATCTGTATCCTGCTAAGGAAACTTTATCTTGCAAAGTATATTTGTTAGAGGAAACTAAGGATGAAAAGAAATCCCAAATCCCACAAAAGTAACACTGTCGCTCTGCCTGCAGATAAACCATTGTCCATCTCACTGGAATAAATGTGGTGTGGCCACATATCTATTATCTGTGGAATTGTGACCTAAAATGTCAACACTTGCTTCTTGTAATGTGGTAGAGTTCTGTGTAAAAAAAATATATTTCTGGCTGCTCATCTGGATGGCACATTACAATATAGCAGTAGTGGCTGACGTCCTTCATTAATGGTGCACATATGCAGGCTCATTTTCACCAGTCCTCCTTCTCCCCAGAAGTGTTCTGTGTGATCTGGAAGTGGGTCCCTGGGCGTCATGCAGCACAAAAGTTCACACAGCGTCAGTGGTGGCTGGTGAGGGTGGTGAGGTGGGAAGGAGAGGTACCTTTTAAAAGTCACTATCAGTGATACTGCTGGCACCTGGAAGATGTGGGAAGTAGCAGTACCTGGTCCAGCAGTGCCACATCTACAGCACTTACCTGGCATCCATGCATGTGCACTGGAAAGTTGAGTGTGGTGGTCAGAGTCTCTGCTATGTGGGATGGGGGCAGGGCACCGCATCTTCCAAGTGCTGGCAGTATCACCGGGAATGACTTTTAAAGGTAACTTTCATCACCCCCTGCACTGCCTTCACCAGCTGCCACTGCATAGTACTTTATTATATACTTTCTAAAGCCGTTCCCATGCTCCTCCCAGGGCAAATGGTTGAACATGGTCTCAAAGAATTTGTGGTGTGAGAAGAAGAACCACTTTGGGGTCTGTTTCATTTTTCTTGTGCAACATTTTAATGAGTGGAGTAAGACAGTCCTTCTGTGAGGGGAAGAAGAGGACACATTGGAATCCAGTCCATTATCTTGAAGTAATCTTCATGTTCGGATCCATACTTCCCCACCCCTTTTTTACCTAGCTCCATTAAGAAGAAATAAATGAAAGATGTTCTGTTTACAATCTTTATAGATATATCTCCAAGGTGTATCCATTGCTAATCCCAGGCGTGGCCGCTCTCATGAAAGTTCGCAAGCAGCTGCCTGGAAAGCGACAGGAACGGGGGAGAAAATGGTGGTGGCAGCTTTGGCCAGGCTAGCAGGCGGGGAAGGAAAGTGCTGACCAGACTGGCAGGCAGGGAAGGAAAGCACCAGCCAGGCCGGCCAATGAGGGAAAGTGGACTGGGAGGGGGAGAAAGGACTGGAGCTAAAGGGGGCAGGCGGGGAGAATGGACTGGGGCTGAAGGAAGGGGGGATGAAGATGGGGAGGAGAGACAGGGAGAACTAGGGGCACAGATGCTCTTTGTCAGATCAGCTAGTACATTTTAGTTTTGTCAAAGCTTATATACCATCTGCCATGAGCTAGCACTAGTGATGTAGTTGCAAATTCAGAAATGCAGGCACTCTCCATGACAGCCCCCATGGTCATACCCAGCCCAACAGCCAGAGTAGCTGAGAAGGACTGGCACTCCATCCCTGTGCATCCCCCACTCCACTACACCACAGGCAAGCACACAGCCCAGATAAAGTTACATACATTTCAGGACACTTGCATACAACAAATAACTTCTAGTTGGAGCAAATTGCCTATATACTATACACACACCAATGAATACAGCAAAAATACATGATTCTGCTAGAAGCAGCAACCTAACATCAACAGAAGCTTCCCATCTCATATACATAGACATATGTGTAGGATGGCCCTATCAATCCCCAACCAGCACAGCATCACTCCAGTGGCAATTGATGATGTCTATCTTACGTTTCTTTTTTAAATTGTGAGTCCTTTTGGGGGACAGGGAGCCCTTTTATTTATTTAGATCTACGTAAACTGCTTTGGGAACTTTTGTTGAACAGTGGTATATAAATATTCATCGTATTCATATGTGATTGCCAAAACTTTCAATCTTTTGAACTTTTTTGAACCTCAAACGTTCAAATTTTTTGATTTTCAAAAAGATTTCTACAAAATTCCTCTTCAACGATTACTGAGAAAACCTAGCAGTCATGGGATAAGGGGAAAGGTAGGTTCATGTGTGGATTGATAACTGGTTGAAGGACAGGAAACAGAGTAGGAATATGGACAGTTTCCACAGTGGAGGGAAGTAAGAAGTGGGGTCCCCCAGGGATCTGTACTGGAAAGAGGGCTTTTTAATTTATTCATAAATGATCTAGAAGTTGGGGTAAGCAGTGAGATGGCCGAATTTGCAGATGACACCAAACTATTTAGGGTAGTGAAATCCAAAACAGATTGTGAGGAGCTCCAAAAGGATCTCTCCAAACTGGGGAAGTGGGCGACAAGATGGCAGATGCGTTTCAGTGTTAGCAAGTGTAAAGTGATGCAAATTGGGGCAAAAACCCAACTTCACACTGATGGGATCTGAGCTGTTGATGACTGACCAGGAGAGAGATCTTGGGGTCATGGTGGACCTCTCATTGCAAGTGTTGACGCAATGTGTGACAGTTGTAAAAAAAAAAAAAAGGCCAATTCTGTGCTTGGAATCATTAGAAAGGAGATTGAAAATTAAAAAATGCTAGTGTTATAATGCCCCTATACAAAATTATGGTGCAGTCACATTTAGAGTACTTTGTACAGTTCTGGTCACTATACCTCAAAAAGGACATTATAGAACTGGAGAATGTGCAGAAGAGGACAACTAAGATGATCATGGGCCTAGAGCACCTTCCTTTCGAGGTAAGGCTACAACACCTTGGGCTTTTTAGTCTAGAAAATAGATGACTGAGGGAAGACATGATAGAGGTCTATAAAATCATGCATGGTGTGGAGAGAATGAATTTTTCTCCCTCTCCTAACACTAGAGCCAGGGGACATCCCATGAAACTTATTGCCAATAAATTCAGGACTGAAAAAAGGAAGTAGCTTTTCAAACAACCCATAATTAACCAAACCAATGGAATTCTATACCACAAGATGTGGTGGCAGCCACCAGCCTGGATGGCTTCAGAAAGGGTTTAGATAAATTCACACAGTATAAGTCTATCATTGGCTACTAATCTGAGAGCTATAGGGCATCTCCAGACTAAGATGCCTCTAAACATTAGTTGCAGGGGAGCAGCAACAGGAGAGAGGGCATGCCCTCAGCTCTTGCCTGTGGGCTTCCCAGTTCCAAGAGGCATCTGGTGGGCCACTGTGTGAAATAGGATGCTGGACTAGGTACGCCTTGGGCCTGATCCAGCAGGGCTGTTCTTCTAATGCTCTATATAGAATGCATGGAAGTTCCTACATCAAGAGATATCCAGGAAGACACTGAAGTTGCTCTAACTCCTATTAAAATAACAAAGAGTTTAATTGTGTACTTGAGAACAAATTGCTTAGCTCTACCTGATGAATAGCCAGCCTGCAGGCAGCACAGCTTTTCCTGAGGCAGGGTGGGATGGGAGAGAGAGAGGAGCAAATGGAGCCCTTGGGCTCAAAGCCAGCTATGTCTCCCTTGGTGTGTGTTCGTGCATTAATCTTTGTCTCAGGATTAAGGTCCATGAAGTGCTTTCGGCATTGAGGCCAGTGGTGAGTTCAGGCAAAAGCAATAGAGCCAGTCATGAATCAAGGATATTTGTTAGATGAAGAGTTTTACTATAGGCATACATCACAACTGCTCTGCTTTGGCCAACATGTTGAGGTTTGTAAGCCCTTTTCTCTGTTTTGTGACTGCTGAAAGGCTTCATTTGCCATATGTAGCATTCTGCTCTGTATTGCCAAAATGGGACAGGCTGGTCTGAAGCCAGGCTACCCTGCAGACTACCAGGCTCTGTATGCACCTGTCTATGACCTTCAATTAGCTTTGATATGGAATTGTTTAATCCAGGCCTACAAATTCCCCAGTAGCCTGCAGGAGAGAGCAGAGGAGAGACAACACCGGTTCCTAGGTAGACCCCAGGGTGAGAGACTGGGTGCCTGCCTGTTTGCTTCTCCTGCTGCCCCACTGTTTGTTATCTGCCCCAGGACTAGCTGCTGTGTTGAGGTGAGGCCTTGCAGGATTGGGGCCCAGGGCGGAGGGTGAATTGGCAGTTTCTTGGATTCCATCTGCCTAGAGCTGCCTGCTCAGGGCTATATAGGGTACTGCCAGTGGTGGCAGGCCCACCACTGGCGGGGTTGCCACCAAAGGGGCAACACCAAAGAGGGTTGTCCCTTTGAGGGAGCCACTTTGGGGGATTGCAAGGGCAAGGGCCAGGTCTCCTGGCCCAGGTATTTGTTTGTTGTGGTGGCATAATAGTTGGGCTTCTGTTTTAATTAGTCCTGGGTGGGATAGTTTTAGAATGTGTCTGGGCTTACCTGGAGATGGGGAGACAGGGGGCATGTCCTCTGACTGTGGGTCGGCCATTCTGGTGGTAGTGGGGAGCAGAAGAAGTAACACTGGCAGGTCAGTGGGCCGTTACACGGGAATGGGACTTGGAAATCTAATAGCTGTTTCCCCTTCCGGCTGTCTTGCCAGCTCTTTGACCTTGGGGAGCAATGTTGACTACCCTTGGAACATCACCTTGCTCCTCTGTAATGCCAGGTCGGTCCAGAACAAATCAGAAACCATCCATGATTTGATTCTGGATGGGGGTTTCAACCTGGTATGTATAATAGAGGACTGGCTGGGGGAGCCTGGGAGCCCAGTGTGGTCCCAGCTTCTTCCTCCAGGGTACTCTGTTGAGGAGCAGGTGAGGGGCCGTGGGCAGGGAGGTGGAGTGGCTGTGGTCTATAAGAATAACCTTTCCCTGACCAGGATTCTTGTTAGAGTGTCAGACCATATCGAATGTGTGTACTTAAGTCTGGGGACCAGGGATATACTGGGACTTCTATTGGTGTACCGATCTCCCTGCTGCTCAACAGAGTCCCTAACTGAGCTGACTGACTTGGTCTCAGGCTTGGTGTTGGAATCCCTCAGGCTTGTGGTGCTAAGGACTACAATGTTCACTTTAGGACCAATTCGTCTGGGGCAGCTCAGGAGTTCATAGCGGCCATGATAACTATGGGCCTATCTCAAGTAGTCTCGGGGCTGACACACATTGCTGGTCACACACTTGATTTGGTCTTTCACTCTGATCAGGGTGGTGTTCCGTAGGTGGGGAATCCTGTGATTTCCCCATTGTCATCTGGTTAAGGTTGGACTCACAATCACTTCCCACCTTCGCAGGGGTGAGTAACCTATTAGGATGGTCCACCCAAGAAGGTTATTGGATCCAACAGAATTTCCAGAAGCCCTGGAGGGATTTAGTGTTGGCTCTGCCAGTGATCCTATTGATGCCCTGGTGGAGAATTGGAACAACAAACTCACCGGGGCAGTAGACATGATTGCTCCTAAGTGTCCTCTCCGACCCGCTTCAAAACTGGCCCCTTGGTATACGGAACAACTACAGGGGCTGAAGTGGTGAGGTAGACGACTGGAGCGCAAGTGGAGAAAGACTTGGCTTGAATCCAACAGATTGCAACATAGAGCTCATTTGAAGATCTATGCTCAGGCAATACGTGTGGCAAAGAAGCAATTCTTTTCTGCCCATATTACATCTGCAAGTTCACGTCTGGTGGAGTTGTTCAGGGTTATGAGAGGGCTAGTATGTGCTGCTCCTCCCTTGAATCAGACTCCGGAACCATTGATTACCCACTGTGATGTGTTTAATGAATTTTTGTGGGGAAAATCTCTCGTATTCGGGCCGACTTAGACTCCAACTCCACAATTACTTCAGTGTCTGATGTGGAGGTGTCCAGCGACTTCTCTTGTGTGATTAGATTAGATCAGTTCCAGTTTGTGACTCCTGAAGATGTGGACAAACTGATTGGAACAGTGCTGCCTATCAGGGGCGTAGCTAGGAGAGAGGGGGCCCGTGTTCATCCCTCTCTCTGGCAGCCCACCAGAGTGAGGGAGATAATGAAGAATATAGGGAGGGATGGAGCTGGAGGGCCATCAGGAGCTGGGGGGCCTGTGTTCTTTGAAGCCTTTTGCTCAGTTATAGCTACACCCCTGCAGCCTACCACATGTTCTCTTGACCCTTGCCCAACATGGCTTATATTATCTGGCAGGGGGGTTGCTATAGAAGGCCTGGTAGAGATTATAAATGCATCTCTGATGGAAGGTAGGATGCCTCCTTGTTTTAAGGAGGCAATTATTAGACCGCTTCTGAAGAAGCATACCTTGGATCCCTCAGAGTTGAGCAACTACAGGCCTGTCTCCAACCTTCTGTGGCTGGGCAAGGTAATTGAGAGGGTGGTGGCCTCCCAGCTCCAGACAGTCTTGGGAGAAACTGGTTATCTTGACCCATTTCAAACTGGCTTCTGGGCTGGCTATGGGGTGGAGACTGCCTTGGTCGGCCTGATGGATGATCTCCAATTGGGAACTGACAGAGGAAGTGTGACTCTGTTGGTCCTTTTGGACCTCTCGGCAGCTTTTGATACTATTGACCATAGTATCCTTCTGGAGCGTCTGATGGGGTTGGGAGTTGGAGGCACTGCTTTGTGGTGGTTCTGCTCCTACCTCTCGAGTAGGTTCCAGATGGTGTCCCTTGGAGACTGCTGTTCAAAATCTGAACTTTTGTATGGTGTGCCTCAGGGCTCCATATTGTCTCCAATTTTGTTTAACATCTACATGAAACCACTGGGAAATATCATCAGGAGATTTGGTGCAGGGTATTCTCAGTATGCTGATGACACCCAAATCTATTTCTCTATGTCAGCATCATTGGGAGAGGGCATAACCACCCTAAATGCCTGCCTGGAGTCGGTGATGGGCTGGATGATGGATAACAAACTGAGACTGAATCCAGATAAGACGGAGGTACTCATTGTGCAAGGTTGGGACTTGAGAGACAATTTTGATCTGCCTGTTCTGGATGGGGTCACACTTCCCCAGAAGGAACAGGTACACAGTCTAGGGGTGCTTCTGGATCCAAGCCTCTACCTGTTCCCCCACGTTGAGGCAGTGGCCAGGAATGCCTTCTATCAGCTTCAGCTGATACACCAGCTGCTCCCGTTTCTTGAGATAGACGACCTCAAAACAGTGGTACATCTGTTGGTAACCTCCAGACTGGATTACTGCAATGCACTCTATGTGGGGCTGCCCTTGTATGTAGTCCGGAAACTACAGTTGGTCCAGAATGCAGCAGCCAGGTTGGTCTCTGGGTCATCTAGGAGAGACCATATAACTCCTGTATTGTAGGAGTTACAATGGCTGTTGATATGTTTTGGGGTAAAATACAACGTGTTGGTTATAACCTATAAAGCCCTAAGCAGCTTGGGCCCTGGCTATTCAAGAGAACGTCTTCTTCATCATGAACCCCACCGCACACTGAGATCACCAAGTAGTCTTATCTTCCCAGGCTCTAAATAGTACCTCTGGAATGTGTGTGTTTAGTTATGAATGACATGTATTAATTGCTTTACTGATTTGCTTGTTTGCTGAAACCTATTTTAACTAGTCAACTGTGCAGCTTCAATGCACATTATCAGCCAGACTCTCTGGCTTGTACTTTGTCTTTCATGATCATGAAATAAAAAGCTTATTTTGAGCACACATCCTTGCTGCATTTGACTTCATTCAGTCAGGCAACAAGTATAATTGCGGGAACTCTGTCTAATCCTCGTTGGTTCTTTTAAGACACCCCATTCTCTATCCATGTGATAGAAGGATGAGCGCAAGTGGCTGAATCAAACAGGAGGGCAAGGTTCCAGAGGACTTTTCCCCTGCAACAATCTTCAAAAGCCCTGCTCATTGCACCCCTTTAACGGAAATGAGTTTGGCAGGTATAGGGACAAAGTCCTTTTGGTGACAGTGCCATATATGTGGAATTCTCTTCCCTTAGAGATCTCTCAGACTCCCACACATGGGCCTTTCAAGTGACAACTGAAGTCTTCTTATTTTTTTATTCTCTTGTCCATCTCTCTTTTAATTCTCTGTGGATATTTTATTTATTTATTTATTTATTTATTTATTTATTTATTTATTTATTAAAATATTTCTATACCGGCCAAAACCTGTATCTCTGGGTGGTTTACAATTAAAATCATTTAAAATATCAAATCAATTAACAATTAAAATAATTTAAAACATTAAACACATTTAAAACCCAGTGTTGTTGTTTTTTTAAGACGATAAATCTAATTAAAAACTTGGGTGAATAAATGTGTCTTCAGTGCCTTTTCAAAGCTTTTGTTTGCTATTGGCTGCTGCTTTTATGTATTGCTCCTTTAAAAACAACAACAACTGTTTGCTGTTTATGCCTGTTTTTAAAGCCAAATTGTCATTAAAAGCTACCTTGTGCTTCATTTCATATGGGGAGGCATGCAAGAAAATATTAAAATACAATCAATCGAGACAGAGACCTTACTTTTAGCAGCCAGCTGCCCTGATTGCACCTCTATGAAGAAGCTTCTTTGGTTGGTTTTGTTTTTGTTTCATTTTCCTTTGGAAGGTTAGGAAGCTTGGCAGGGAGCTAATGAGTTACTTTGTTTGTTGTCGTTCTAACAAATTAGTGATTTGACTTTGTTGAAGATCTGGAAACAGGTTCATTTTGCGGGAACAACGGGCGATATTGTGAAGTACTTCAGTGTTTACTGTGTGATGTTAGGAGGCATTTTGAGGCCAGCTAACCTACAAAAGAAAAGAGGCAGTGGTGCTCTGCAGATATGAGACCTTAGGTACAAAATTGTATTGAGAAATCTGAACAATGAAGGGAAACAGTGCCTGGATCAGAACTCAGCATGGAAAGGTTGAGAAGAAATAGGAATAAAACAAAACCTGCCTTGAACAGTCTCCCAAAGGAAGTCTGAAGGGGCACCCCGCCTCCAGCTCTATGGATCAGCAGAGGGGAGAAAAGCTGCAGTCAGTTCAGAAATTCAGGAGACTTCTTGTGGTTTGTGTACACAGTGCTCTCCCTAGCCCTGTGCAGATGGTCAGAACAAAAAATAGTCCATGAAGAGGGTAACAGGATCACACCTGCTGGGCTTTCATCCAGTCTCCATTCATTGATCAGAACATTCACCCAGTCCTGTGAGCATAGTTTCTACTAGTTTTGCTATCTGCACCCTGCAGAAACAGACAGCAGAGATTGCATGTTTAGAACCTATATATGTAGGCCCATATGTATATTTCAGTTACTACTTGGAAGTTAGGGATGGGGCCAGCAACAAGTGTGATTCTGGTCTCCCTCCCTTACATTCAGCTCCAGGCATTTATGCAGGAAATCTAAGCCCATTCCAGTCTCAGCACAGTCTGGTTTTGACTTAGTTGCCACGGTGGATGATCTACACTGGGAAATGGAGAGGTGTGACTCAATTAATTCTTCTAGACCTTCCAATGGGTTTTTATATCACTTGCCTTGGAATTCTTCTGAGTCTCCTTGCTGGAGTGGGGATAAGCAGCACTGTTTTTCAGAAGTTCTAGTCCTTTATGGAGGATCATTATTAGAAGATGGTGACAAGGACTGCCAATCAGATCCATCTTGTCCCCTATGCTATTTAACATCTACATAAAGCAGTTAGGCAGGGTCATCTAGAGGTTTGATCTGAGATCATCAGTATTATTATTATTATTATTATTATTATTATTATTAATTCGATTTCTATACCGCCCTTCCAAAAATGGCTCAGGGCGGTTTACACAGAGAAACAACAAACAAGATGGAACCCTGTCCCTCACAAAGGGCTCACATTCTAAAAAGAAACATAAGACAGACACTAGCAACAGTCACTGGAGGTACTGTGCTGGGGATAGATAGGGCCAGTTACTCTCCCCCTGCTAAATAAAGAGAATCACCATGGTAAAAGGTGCCTCTTTGCCCAGTTAGCAGGGGTGATGACATACAGCTGATGACATACAGCTCTTTAACTTATTTCCATCTTCTGATTTTAAGGAGGCAATGGAAACTAAACTAGTGTCTCGAGTCAGTCTTGGCATTGGTGGGGAGTGACCAAACCAAAACTTAATTCAGACAAAATGGATGTACCATTGGTCAGAGCTTTTGCCAATCTGGATGAAGGTGCACCTGTCCTAGATGATCTTGCACTCCCCCTGAAAGAGCAAGTACTTCCCTATCCCATCCTGCAGGCATGAGATCTGGAATAGCCCATGAGATTTGGAAGGTGGTGACACTTGGTGAGTCAGATTGCAGCAACACAGACAGCTCCATAGGACAAGTTGATCTGACAATAATCAGAAGTAGACTGAGCTCTTCTAAAGTATTTCTGATCTTCTTGAAGCACACTGTATAAAAAACACTGGTATCATGACAAAGTTTATACAGATGGTTTTGTTCAATCTTAAAATCTCTCTAGATGAAGAATTCCCATGGTGCCACTCTCTCATGCATGGCACACCTGAGTAATAACTTCATCAGGATGGTTGCCATAAGCCTTATTTTCTCAGTAATTATTCATCCAATTGTGTTGTGTGGACAATTTCCCCCTGCTTTTTTACAGGCAGAATTCAGAAAATCATGGTTTTTAAACACCATTTCCCAATCTTGTATGAAACGGTGACACCACTATGCAAGTAACAATAGGAAATTTGTTATACTTGGGTTCCTTTCTTTCCTCACAAATGATTGCAAGAGTAAATAACTTTGACAATTGTTCACACACAAAAACTACCCAGGGATTGAACCTGGCCCAGATGCTCTGCCGCTGAGCTACATACCCACCCACCCTTTCCTGAGCTCTGGCCATCTCCATAGGAAATTTGGCTGGTTGAGACCAAAGACAAGGAGGCTATTCCCACGATCGGCCAAAATCGGGCTAGGGGAGCCGAGCCCAATTTCGGCTGATCGTGGGAGCCACCAGACTCACAGGCGAGCCCAGTTGCCTCCCGGCGCTTAACCCACCAAACAAACCCTCCCCTTAAACTGGGTTTGTGGAGTGAGTGCTCCGCAAACCCATTTTTTTAATCGTGAGTAGCCACGGAGTGAGTCTACACCATGGCTACTCATGAGTAGACCCCCCGGAGGGCAGGCAAAAAGCCATCTCACGGCTCTGGGGGTCTCTCCACTATGCCCTGAGCGCTCGCACAGGCCATACTGGAGCTTCCAGGGACCGTGCAGAGAGGAGAACTGGTCTTGGGGTAGCAAGCATGATTTGTCCCCATAGCTAAGCAGGGTCTGCCCTGGTTGCATCTGAATGGGAGACTTGATCTGTGAACACTGCAAGATATTCCCCTCAGGGGATGAAGCTGCTCTGGGAAGAGCAGAAGGTTTCAAGTTCCCTCCCTGGCTTCTCCAAGATAGGGCTGAGAGAGATTCCTGCCTGCAACCTTGGAGAAGCTGCTGCCAGTCTGTGAAGACAATACTGAGCTAGATAGACCAATGGTCTGACTCAGTATATGGCAGTTTCCTATGTTCCTATGATCCTCCCAGCCCCTGCCAGCTCTCTCATGGAGCCGGCAGTTGTGTGGGTGGCTGATCTGGCTGCCCAGGGCTCCTGCCCTGCTTGTCTGTGGGGAGAGCATTTGTGAGCATTTGTGGGCTTAGCCCACTCTCCCCGCTTACATTCCCAAACTGGGTCTCACTGATCGTGAGACCCAGCTCAAGGTCTACTAATTGGGAACTCCACAACTATGAAATTCCCTGACTGGGGAGATTCAACAGGCTCTCCTTCTCCCTGTTTTCAGAACAATTTTGAAAACCTTTCATTCAGACAAACATTTGCTATATGACTTGCTCTGCTGTTTAATTGTTTGCTGTTTTAGTGTTGCTTTATTATTTGATTGCTGGTGGTTTAAACTGATTTTTACTGGGTTTAAACAAATATTTTTGTATGTTGCTTTGAATGCCATTGAAGAAAATGAGTGAAAATTAGGCAAAATAAAAATTCATTCCTACACTATTGTACCGGGTTTCTGCATCAGTTCTCTGAACTGAAAACAGAAGTGTGGAGATTTGGAAGGAAACTTTCTAAAGGAGAAAAGCATGAGCACACAAGCGCAATTTCCCCTTTAAAGACTCTGATAACAAATCCCAAAGCTACCTTTTGAACCTGGGAGATTTTGTTGAAGTTGTGTAAGAGTAACCTTTGAGGAGGTAAACCCTGCAGATGCACTCCTTGGTACTGTGGCCATTAAGTATAATGTTAGGCACTATACAACCCGATGTGTGTTTTAATCACCTCTTGCAGACAAATAAGTAAGGTGCGCAGTGAATTCCTTTTGCTGCTATGGCTTGTTTTATTTCTCTTGAGCAGGTATGCTTGACTTTTTCTGTTTGTGGGCTCACAGAAATAGAAAAGCTTCTCCTGGTAATGATACCTTGTGTCCCGGTTTTACTGTGTTTGAAGATTATATTTTCTCCGACAACCAGCCTCACTGAATGTCATTAAGCAGATAGAAGCATAACATTGTCAAATCTTTGCCATGCAGGAGGGCAGTGCTAATGATGAGGTGAGTATTCAAATTGGTATTTGAAACCATCACAGTGTGTAATCAGAGTTATTGCTACTGTTCAGTTGCACTTGTGTTCTTTCTTTCTGCTGTTTTATTTGCTCCTGGGACCAGTCCTTTTTTGACTTTCTCTTTTTTATTGATTTCCTTCTGCAAAGGATGGGTGGGAGAAGGAAATCCCTCTGGCAAGCACAAAAATAAGATAAACCAAGAGAAAACTTGTACAAGGGTGACTAAGATCAACTTTCCACAGAGATGATGAACTCTTATCATTAATTTTTAAAAACTGAGATAATGGTGATAGGCCAGAACATTAACACACCTGTTGATAAGATCTTGGGAGTGTATTTTATTTTATTTTAAAAGAATGATTGGCTGTTTGTTTGTTTTTAAAGATCACCAGAGGCTGGGTGAAACATACAGCTGAACTGTTATGGTTTCTTTATATAACAGGTTTTTGTTCTGGAGAGGTCTAGGGGTGTGCATGGTCCGGTGCCCCCCTGGTCCGGCACAGGGGGGACTGTTACTTTAAGTGGGGGGGGAGTGGTAGTACTTCCCCCCCCACCGCTCTTCCCCCTCCAGCGCTGGTCTTTTGAAAAATCTTCTTGGGGCAGCAGAGTTCCTCCCTGCCGCCCCTGCCCCTGTCATTGTTTGTAAAGGCTTAAAAGAGACAAGCGCTAGCGGCATGCATGCGCCCTCCTTGGCGTGCGCACTCATCTCTGACGCTGCCGTGTGCGCCCCGCGCCCAAGCAGCAGCACCAGAGACGAGCGCGCGCGCCGAGGAGGGCGCATGCGCGCTGCTAACGCTTGTCTCTTTTAAGCCTTTACAAACAACGATGGGGGCAGGGGCGGCAGGGAGGAACTCTGCCACCCCAAGAAGATTTTTCAAAAGACCAGTGCCGGAGGGGGAAGAGCGGCGGGGGGGGGGGGTAAGTACTACCACCCCCTGCTTAAAGTAACAGTCCCCCGCCCATATGGACCGCCGGACCTCCGGACCGGTCCGGCAGTCTTTTCTATTGTGCCCGGACTGAACCGTGCACACTCCTAGAGAGGTCAAGACTCCCTGTGCTCACACAAAATAGGCACTACTTCAAATCATTGCCGGAGCAGACTTCTACCAAAGTTAAACTCTGTACTACACCAGCATGTACTTGACACCTTTCACCAGCAGATGCTAGTGCTCTTGTTGAGGCTTCTCTTGCATATTTATACCTACCCTTTGTTTCCTGTCCTTCAGCCAGTTACCAATCTACCCATGAAGCTGTCCAATTATCCCATGACTTCTAAGTTTTCTCAAGAGTCTTTGATGAGGAACTTTGTTGAAAGCTTTTAAAAAGTCCAGGTATACTGTGAGGCTATTCAGACAATTGAGGAAAACAAGGCTAAGGGAGGCCAGCCCGATTTACCTCCATCGTGTTCAAAAGAGGCTAGCCCGCCAAAGTAGTCCTCCTCTTAAATGAGGTTAGCAGTGTGAGCTCTCCGCTAACCCATTTTTTAAATCTTGAGTCTCCACTGTGTGGCTCCGCAGTGTGGCAACTCATGAGGAGACCCCTGACTGGGAGGCTACAATAAGTCTCCCTGCATGGCGTGGGGGGGAGTTTCCCAGAATGCCCCGTGCACTTGCATGGGGAATTCTGGAACTTCTGGGGGCTGGGTGGCCTCCAATCCCCACCACCCCAACTGGCTCCATGTCAGAGCCAGTAATCTTGTGAGTGGCCAATCCGGCCGTCCGGGGATGGCTCAGCAATCGTCTGCAGGGAGGGGTAATTCTCCCCGCAGATCTGCCCGAAGCCCTTCTCACTGATCACGAGAAGAGCTTCAATGTCAACAGGATCACCTTTCTCCACTCTCAAATAACTTGTTGACACTCTCAAAGAACTCCCAAGGGTTGGTGAGGCAAGAGGTACCTTTGCAGAAGACATGCTGATTCTCCTGCAGCAGGGCCTGTTCTTCTATATGCTTTACAATCTTATCCTTGAGAATGCTTTACACTTTCCACCAATTTGCCAGGAACAAATGTGAAGCGAACTGTCCTGTAATTCCCAGATCCTTCCTGAATCCCTTTTTTAAAATAGGTGTTACATTCGCTACTTTCCAGTCCTCCAGTACAGACAGATTATAGGGATACATTTTATATCCCTACATCTGCAACCTTTGCACCAGGCAGGCAAGTCACCGTGCAGCCACAGACCCACCTCTCTAAAACTCTGAATTTGACTCTGACTGAATCGCCCACTACTGCTGCCCCAAGACTCTGGAATATGCTCCCTGCTGAAATATGACCCTCCCTATCTCTGACAACTTTAGAGGCTTAAAAAGTCTCTAAAGACACTTTTTTTCCCCACTCAAGCCTTTAAAACTAGACTTGTGGTTTTAAACCATTTCAAGATTTTCATTTATTTATTTTATTTTACATTTTATATCCCGCTCTTCCTCCAAGGAGCCCAGAGTGGTGTACTACATACTTAACTTTCTCCTCACAACAACCCTGTGAAGTAGGTTAGGCTGAGAGAGAAGTGACTGGCCCAGAGTCACCCAGCTAGTATCATGGCTGAATGGGGATTTGAACTCAGGTGTTCCTGGGTTCTGCTTTAATTTGTTTTATGTTGTTGTAAACTGCCCAGAGATGGAATTTTGGGGTGGTATACAAATATAATCAATTAAATTAAATTAAATGGGATCACTTCTTGATAACTATAGCTCTATCCTCAGAGAGTAAAAAACTAACTAATAGTTTTGAATTAAAGTACCAATTTTAAATTAAATTGGCCTGGAGCCTCCAGAAATCAGAAGCAGTCTCCAGGTGAATCTTGAAATCAATCCTGGAAATGTTAATGGCTTTGATATTGTAGAAAATATTAGAAAAAATATTGGAGGGGAAGAAAAGCTCCAGGAATAACTTCAGCTAGAGTTAAAAACTCTAAACCTCACTACTCTCCCAAAGTACTGCCTTTGCAGATTACTTCCAGTCACCCCTGCTAACTGAGTAGACACCTTTTAAAGTGGTGATTCTCTTATATTTAGCAAGGGCAGAGCCACTGGCCCTATCCAACCGCAACACAGCATCCCTCTAGTGGCTGTTGCTGGTATCTGCCTTATGCTTCTTTTTAAATTATGAGCCGTATGGGGACAGGGGATCATCTTATTGCTTTTTCTGTGGGAGCCACTTTGAGAACTTCTTGTTGAACAGTGGTATATAGATGTTCATAAAATATAGTAATCTTTTAAAAAGAGAGCTATTTCTTCACTTGCTCACTTTCTACCATGACTTGCAGTGAAAGATGTTATCAGCTTCCTCTCAGTCTTCTCCTCTCTCTGATGCCATCTTGTAGTGTCCATGTTTGGCGCAGTGGGGACATGACTTGATTATCAAGCCAGAGGTTGCTGGTTTGAATCCCCACTGGTATGTTTCTCAGACTATGGGAAGAGCTATGGGAAACACCTATATCGGGCAGCAGTGATATAGGAAGATGCTGAAAGGCATACTGTGCGGGAGGAGGCAATGGTAAACCCCTCCTGTATTCTACCAAAGACAACCACAGGGCTCTGTGGTTGCCAGGAGTCAAAACTGACTCGATGGCACACTTATTATGCAATGTAAGTATTGAAGCAAATATGTTCAGTGTATCTTATGTAAGCCAGATATGACAGAATGCATGCAAAGAGCTCATGTTACATTCAACCCTGAAATAACTGCCCTGACACATTTGGCGGGTCCATATCAGAGGTTTCCCTTGATTTCCCATATCCGGTTATGGCCTGAGTTATCCAGCAAGTACTACAGCCTCCGCCAGTAAAAGCATATATTTGACTTTCTTACATTCCTGGCTTGTCGAAAAATACTAAACTCAGTTTCCTAAGGGTTTAATGGACCTTCCTGTGGTTTATCTCATCGCCTGGCTCTGTTGGCATGCTACTGTAGGTAATTTATGACACTTTACTGATTGCAAGCAGGAGACAATGTCAAGGCAATGAAATCCAATAAGACTTTGTTAACAGGAAAGAAGACTGGGAAAATATTGACTAAGTGCAATACCCTATGCTTTGGACACATTTACAACGAAAATCAACATTTTTCCAGGTGAGTTCGCTGTGGAAATTAGAATGCAAATACTCTCCAATGCTGTGTGACAGGCATAACAATGGCATTTTAGAAGCTTACACTTCTAAAGAAAAATAGTCTTGCTCAAGGCATTGCGTTTGTTTTTAAACAATATGATGGATATATCAGCTTTTATATTCCTAAGTAAGAGTGCTACATGTTTTCAGTCTAATAAACAATGGATAGTAATTTAACAATCAGAGGTATATATTACCTAGTAAAAACTCTTAGAAAGTATTAAGAGGTGTTTGTGTGTGTGTGTGGGGGGGGGGGGGAAATAGTCGGTCACATACTGCACAATGCTGCACTGTTGATGGTGTTGTGCCCCAGGACACTTCCACTCTGGCAGAAAGTTGTGCATTATTTCCAAGTGGTGTCCTGTTACACAATGGCACTCACCTACTCTGGCATGCAACGTGGGTGGTAGCAGCCATGTCCACGCTGCTGCATGTACATAAACACTGTCAACAGAGTTGTGACCCCGGACAGCAATGCTCCAGCAGAAATTGGGACAAACCCAGTTGTGCAAGGGGACACCTATTCTCTCAACTGGCATCCTCTTATGCAACTGTGTTTATGCAGCTTTCCACTGCAGTGGAGCTGCCCTGGGGCACAACAGTGTTGGTAGTATCTACATGCATGGAGCAGTGCAGGTGGGGCTCCTACCGCCCATGTTGCGTGGCATGGTATGTGAGTGACCATTTTGATGCGAGACAAATTTACAGCTAAAGAGGGTATGCTTGCTTCCCTCGGTCCAATCATAGTGTTGTGGGTTTGGCTGCCAGATCACATATTTGACAAAAGAGTCTTAATGCTCTTCTAACTGCTGTTCACTTACAGGGATAAGCTCTCAGACTAGTGTTCTGTGGTGTGTGTGTGTGTGAGAGAGGGAGAGGGAGAGGGAGAGAGAGAGATGGATGGGGAGTAAGGTTGCCTGACTGAAGCTATTTCTGGATTCTTCTCTCCACCAATATTTTTTATTTGGACTTCTAAAGAGAAAGAGGGAGAGGGAGAGAGAGAGAGCTCTCAGAAGTGGGGATCATAACAATAGCATTTAGATTGCAAACGTTTTCAGACTGGATATTTACCTGTGGATTTTTATGCCAAGTTTGGAAACTGGGGAGGGGACCACAGTATATGTATATTGAAGTGACAATCTTCTATCTGAGCAGAAACATTTCAGACTGCAGGTGGAGGCTCACAACCTGATCAAATCCATATGTACACACACACACACACACACACACACACACACACACACACACACACATATATCAGGGAGAAATCTAGGCCAGAATCCTAATTTCCTCTCTGTAGGGGTGTGTGTGTGTGTGTGTGTGTGTGTGAGAGAGAGAGAGAGAGAGAGAGAGAGCATTCAGTAATGTAAGGTTCCACTTGCACCCTGAAGTGGGTACAGCCCAGGCACAAGTTTGCCATCTCAGTCTTTAGTCACTCCTAGATTATTGCACAGAATTATTAATGTATGGAGTTTTTATAAAGCTACTGCAGTTGTAATTTTCTTTTCACCATGATTATTAACACTGGATCCTGATTGTTTTTTTAAAAGATCAAAATGAAAACCAAACAGGGTGCGGTCCTGACCAGTGATGACCACCCAGCAAACAATATCAGGTCAAAGACATGCTGCCAAAGCAGCCAGAGTCGATTCTTCAAGTATCCTTTTCAGATAGGATGCAGAACTTGTGATTTTCACTACATGGGATTCTAGAGCTCTTCCTCATGGGTCCTAATTAGACCAGAGCTGATTGCTGGAAGGGGAGGAAAACCACAGGTTCTGTGGGCGCCAGGAGTCGAAATCGACTTGATGGCACACTTTACCTTTAGTCTCTCAAGAGATTGCTAAGCCAGCACAACAGTTAAGCATGATGATGGTGCATTTAATGTCATGTGTAGTGTAGCTCTTAGTTTGCACCTCATCTTTCTTTTCTAAACAGATGCTGGTGCACTTAGGAACTCATACCACATCCATGGGGGAAGTGGAATTCCTCTCCTCCCCACACTGACCCATTTCAAAAGTCTGAGGCACACAACAGACTTAAACGACTTTGTCATTTCCTCTCTGCATAGAACCTTGGGAACTGTAATTCAGTGAAGAGTGGGCTAGGGCAAGGCTTCCTATTTTGCATGCCCAGATAGTGGGCTATAGTTGTTGTTGGAACCAGCTGCTGTTGGATGTGTTTTGCTACAATGAACAATACAGTTGCGGAAAAAGGCAAGAGCAAGGGTTCCCAGTTTTGAGTCCCCAGATGTTGGTGTACAACTCCCATCATGGTCATTGTGGCTGGGGATGATGTAGTTTAACATCATCTGAGGACCCAAGATTAGGAATCCCTGGGCTCAGTGATCTGAAAACTATCAGCACTCTTTCCAAACTAGACCTCCCAAGATAGGACTGATATAAAACAGGTACCCACCAGCTACATCTCTCCCTAGTGATGATGGATGACACTTGGCCCCCACCTCTGCAGATGGCAATTATGAAATTACCTGTGGTGCCTCTATTATGATGTGCTCATTGCCTCCATGGTGGTAGCTGAAGTTCTAAGGTGAGGCTCAGTGACATGCAGGAGAAGCAGCAGCATAGGGACATAGGAAACTGCCATATACTGAGTCAGACCATTGGTCTATCTAGCTCAGTATTGTCTTCACAGACTGGCAGCAGCTTCTCCAAGGTTGCAGGCAGGAATCTCTCTCAGCCCTAAGCCAGGGAGGGAACTTGAAACCTTCTGCTCTTTCCAGAGTGGCTTCATCCCCTGAAGGGAATATCTTGCAGTGCTCACACATCAAGTCTCCCATTCATATGCAACCAGGGCAGACCCTGCTTAGCTATGGGGACAAGTCATGCTTGCTACCACAAGACCAGCTCTCCTCTCCCAAGCATCTCACAGATGCATCAGCCAGGTAAGAAATATCTTCCTGTTCTAGAACAGGAATATTTAATGGCTGGAGTTGGTTTGAAACCAAGCAGTCCAGCAGATGAAGCAAGTATTTCAGCATCTCTAAATGCAAAATTCTTTCACTTCCTCTTGTGTGTGGGTGCATGCGGGGAGGGGGCTCTGTAAATAACCTTTGCCAAGGTTTAATTCTAGAGATAGTAGGGGGAAAGATACTACATAGTCTTGAGAAGTATGTTCACCCTGGAAAGAGACCAGCTGGAACAGGAAATTGCAGACAAATAGACAACAATAAGACAAACTTCATTTTGAGAAGTATCTGGAAAAGTTTTTTTAAAAAATCACAGATTCCACCAAGTTTAAGAAAATAAAACCATAACAAAAATCATGACAAATGATAAGGAACATAACAAGGTGCTTCACATGAGCAGTGTGCAGTGCCATAACGGGGTTTGCAGGGAGAGCAGGCTTGACCTGCTCTCCTTGCAGATGAGCAGGGAGCTCATCAGACAAGCAGACGAGCAGGGAACTCATCGCAACTGTTTCAGGAGGGATGGAATGTGAAAGCTCACAGGTGTTCATCACCAACATGGATATAAGTCCTTAAGAGGTAATTTCTTCTTTGCCATGGAAAATGGCTTTTTGGTTTCTCTTCTGGCACCATGGCCTTTTCAAACCTATCACAGAAATCATCTATCATGGTTAAACGTTGTTCTGACCATTTTGATTACTGTTTTGCTGAGTGAAAAGTAATTTTCCAGTTTACAATGAACTTCAATCTATTTGTTCTCTTGAGAGATAAAAAGATATTTCTCCAAAGTAAGTAAAAATACACCCTTATCTTGCATAGGAACAGACTTGTGCAAAAAACTTGATGCAGGGGGTGGATCTTTACTTGCAGGAAATGGCTTGGCTTGAAATGCATAAAGCAGTTCATGGTTTCCCACAAGCTTAAAAAGGCAACCCCCCCCCAAAAAAAACCCTCATAACAAAAAGTCTGGTGAGGTAAGGAACATCAAAATTGTTGCTTTGCTCCAGGATATATGCAACATCACCAACATGGAAATCGACCCTTAAGAAGTAAGGTTTTTTTTTAAATTGCTAGTGGAAGTGGCCGTGCTTCCATTTCTAGCCCACTGGCCTTTTCAGACCAATCACTGAAGACATCTATCATGGCTAAACACTGATCTGATCATTTTAGTTGCTATTTTGAAGATCAAAAGACAATTTCCAAGAACCTGTAATCTACCCATTCTCTCAAGAGATACTTCTCCAATTAAGTGAAAAGTATCCCTTTGTCTTGTAACAAATGCACACCCCATATGTCTCTGCATGGTGATTTCCCATGAAGGACAGCAATACAGACTGCGGGACACCAGTCAAGCATTGCAGTGGGAAGGAGGGCTTGCTTATGATCCTTGCACATATGCCCAGGGTAGCATAGGCCACCATTTTTGAGTTTGGGAAGAAATTTCCCCCCAGGGTAGATTGGCCAAAATTCTGGAGGTTTTTCTCCTTCCTCTGGGAATCCTGTAGGGGTCACTCACTTGCTAGCTTATTTGACATGCCATGAAAATATCTTTAAAACAAGGGTTGTCAAATTTGGGTCCTCAGATGGTGTTGGACTATAACTCCCATCATCCCCAGCCATAATGACCTAGGGTCATTGTAGTTGGGGGTGATGGAAGTTTTAGTCCAACAACATCTGAAGACAAAGCTTTGAGAACCCTTGCTATAAAATGATATTATTATTATTATCATATCTTGTTTGCACAAACAGCTGTTATTGACTAGTTTGTTCTATCCAGATATCGAGTCCTTCCCAAGGACCTGGGATGCCAGAATTTTGTTATCAATACTGTGTTGTTGTTGTTGTTGTTATTTCTTGTTTACACTGTCAGACAGGTGTTATTGAATGGTTTGTTTTTGTTTTATCCAGACATCGAGTCCTTCCCAATAGTGATGTGAACGAACCGGTCCGGAGGCCATTATAGAGGCCTCTGAACCAGCTCAGATGTGTCCTGGTCTGGCAGTCCGGTGCAGGGAGGGTGTCTCCCTTTAAAGGCGGGGGAGTTGTACTTACCCCTCCTGCTACTTTCCCCCCTCCAGCGCTCCATTTTTTGACAAAGTTTTGGCAGCGGCAGCATTCCTCCCTGCCGCCCCTGCCCCCATTGTTTTCAGGAAATACTGTAAGTAGCCACTATGCATGTGCCTTGCGCTGTGCACATGCATGCTGTGCACGTCACATGCATGATGTGTGCACGCAACATGCGCCATGCGCGGCGTGGGTGGCAGTGGCGGTGGACACATGCGGTAGGCGTGCGTGGCGAGTGCATGCACGGTGGCTACACCGGAGGGGGGTAAAGCAGCAGGAGGGGTAAGTACAACCCCCCACCTTTGAAGGGAACCCCCCCCCAGCGCCTGACCGCACCTCTGTGCACATCCCTACTTCCCAAGGACCTGGCATGCCAGAATTTTATTATCAATATTGTTGTTGTTATAGATATCATCACAGAATATACTCTGTTCCCAGTAATGTTGCTTTTTGTAATTGGCTGATGGTGATTTCTGTGGCCCCTATGGTGTTGAGGTGCTCTTCAAGTTGTTTTGGAATTGTACCTAGGGCGCCAATTACTACTGGGACTATTTTGGTCTTCTTCTGCCACAGCCTTTCAATTTCAATTTGTAGATCTTTGTATTTTGTTGGTTTTTGTTAATTTCTTTTTCTTCTATTCTGCTATCACCTGTTATGTCAATTATTTTGACTTGTTTTTCTTTCTTTTCGACTACAGTTATATCTGGTGTGTTATATGGCAGATGTGTGTCTGTTTGTAGTCGAAAGTCCTATAATATTTTTGCATCTTCATTTTCTACAACGTTTTCAATTTTATGGTCCCACCAATGTTTGGCTACAGGTAGCTTGTATTTTTTGCAGATATTCCAGTTTATCATCCCTGCTACCTTGTCATGCCTTTGTCTGTAGTCAGTCTGTGTGATCTTTTCACAGCAGCTGATTAGGTGGTCCACTGTTTCATCTGCTTCTTTACAAAGGCGGCACTTGCTGTCTGTTGTTGATTTTTCTACTTTTGCTCTTATTGCATTTGTTCTTAGTGCCTGTGCAGCCAGTATTACACCCTCTGTTTCTTTCTTCAAGTTGCCATTCTTAAGCCATTGCCGCCAGGTCTTGGTGATGTTTGATTTTCCGGTTATATCGCGCAAATAGTGACCATGCAGTGGCTTATTTTTCCATTTTTCTGCTCGGTTCGTTACTTGTTCTTTCTTGTATGCCTGCTTTATCTCATTGGTATTTAATAGTTTCTCATTATCGACCATTTTAAGTGCATCTTCTTCACTGTCCTCTATATATTCTTCAAGGCCTCTTTTCTCCTCCTCTACTGTTTGATGGACTTGCAGCATCAATGTTCATTTTTGGACCAATTTGTCTGGGGCAGCTCAGGAGTTCATAGCGGCCATGATAACTATGGGCCTATCCTAAGCAGTCTCTGGATCGACGCATATTGCAGGTCACACACTTGATTTGGTCTTTTACTCCGATCAGGGTGGTGTTCTGTGGGTGGGGACTCCTGTGATTTCCCCATTCTCATGGACAGACCACCATCTAGTTAAGGTTGGACTTACGACCACTTCCCACCTCTGCAGGGGTGAGGGGCCTATTAGAATGGTCCGGCCGAATAGGTTATTGTATCTGGTAGGATTCCAAGAAGCCTTGGAGGGATTTAATGTTGGCTTTGCTGGTGATCCTGTTGGTGCCCCGATTGAGAATTGGAATAACTTGCTCACCAGGGCAGTAGACATGATTGCTCCTAAGTGTCCCCTCCGACCTGCTTCAAAACTGGGCCCTTGGTATACAGAAGATCTACGGGACTGAAGCGTCAAGGTAGGCGTCTGGAGCGCAAGTGGAGAAAGACTTGACATGAATCCAACAGATTATGACTTAGAGCACATTCTTCAAGGCCTCTTTTCTCCTCCTCTACTGTTTGATGGACTTGCAGCATCAATGTTCATTTTTGGACCAATTTGTCTGGGGCAGCTCAGGAGTTCATAGCGGCCATGATAACTATGGGCCTATCCTAAGCAGTCTCTGGATTGATGCATATTGCAGGTCACACACTTGATTTGGTCTTTTACTCCGATCAGGGTGGTGTTCTGTGGGTGGGGACTCCTGTGATTTCCCCATTCTCATGGACAGACCACCATCTAGTTAAGGTTGGACTTACGACCACTTCCCACCTCTTCAGGGGTGAGGGGCCTATTAGAATGGTCCGGCCGAATAGGTTATTGTATCTGGTAGGATTCCAAGAAGCCTTGGAGGGATTTAATGTTGGCTTTGCTGGTGATCCTGTTGGTGCCCCGATTGAGAATTGGAATAACTTGCTCACCAGGGCAGTAGACATGATTGCTCCTAAGTGTCCCCTCCGACCTGCTTCAAAACTGGGCCCTTGGTATACAGAAGATCTACGGGACTGAAGCATCAAGGTAGGCGTCTGGAGCGCAAGTGGAGAAAGACTTGACACGAATCCAACAGATTACGACTTAGAGCACATTTAAAGATCTATGCTGAGGCGATACGTGCGGCAAAGAGGCAGTTCTTTTCTGCCCGTATCGCCTCTGCGAGTTTACGTCTGGCAGAGTTGTTCAGGGTTGTGAGGGGACTAGTATCTGCCACCCATCCCTTGAACCAGTATTTGGAGTCATCAGTTACTCGCTGCAATGTGTTTAAAGAATTTTTCTCAGATAAAATCTCTCGGATTCAGGCCAACTTAGATGCAGTCTCCACAATTATTTTGATGTCTGAACTGAAGGTGTCCAACAACTCCTCTTGTGTGACTCCACTGGATCAGTTTCAGTTTGTGACTCCTGAGGATGTGGACAAGCTGCTTGGAGCGATGAGGCCTACCACTTGTTCTCTTGACCCTTGCCCAACATGGCTTGTTCTATATAGCAGGGAGGCTGTTGTAGGCGGCCTGGTGGAAATCATAAATGCCTCTCTGAGGGAGGGCAGGATGCCTCCTTGTCTCAAGGAGGCAATTATTAGACCTCTTCTAAAGAAGCCTGTGTCAAATCCCTCAGAGTTGAGCAATTATAGGCCTGTTTCCAACCTTCCATGGTTGGGCAAGGTAATTGAGAGGGTGGTGGCCTCTCAGCTCCAGGCGGTCTTGGAGGAAACTGATTATCTAGACCCATTTCAAACTGGTTTTCGGGCGGGCTATAGGGTGGAGACTGCCTTGGTCGGCCGGATGGATGATCTCCAACTGGGAATTGACCGAGGAAGTGTGACTCTGTTGGTCCTTTTGGATCTCTCAGCGGCTTTCGATACTATCGACCATAGTATCCTTCTGGAACGTCTGAGAGTGTTGGGGGTGGGAGGCACTGTTTTACAGTGGTTCTGCTCCTACCTCTTGGACAGATTCCAGATGGTGTCAATTGGAGATTGTGGCTCTTTGAAATCTGAGCTTAAGTATGGTGTCCCTCAAGGCTCCGTACTTTCTCCAGTGCTTTTTAACTTCTACATGAAACCGCTGGAAGAGATCATCAAGGGATTTGGAGCGGAGTGTTACCAGTATGATGATGATGCTCAGATCTACTTCTCCATGTCAACTTCTTCAGGAGCTGGCATATCCTCCCTAAATGCCTGCCTGGAAGCAGTAATGGGCTGGATGAGGGAGAATAAACTGACGCTGAATCCAGATAAGACGGAGGTACTTATTGTGCAGGGTCAGAACTCTCAAGATGATTTTGATCTCCCTGTTCTAGATGGGGTCACACTTCCCCTAAAGGAACAGGCTCACAGTCTGAGAGTACTTCTGGATTCACACCTCTCCCTGGTTTCTCTGGTTGAGGTGGTGGCCAGAGGTGCTTTCTATCAGCTCCGGCTGATACGCAAGCTGTGCCCGTTTCTCGAGATCAATGACCTCAAAACAATGGTACATATGTTGGTAACCTCCAGACTTGACTTTTGTAAGGCGCTGTACATGGGGCTGCCTTTGTACATAGTCCGGAAACTTCAGTTGGTTCAGAATGTGGAAGCCAGGTTGGTCTCTGGGTCATCTCGGAGAGACCACATTACACCTCTGCTGATGGAGTTACACTGGCTGCCGCTAGGTTACCATTTTTGAAAGTGGAGTCATGGCAATGACAAACAACAGAGGTGATAGTGAGTCCCCTTGGAAAATACCTCTTCTAATGCTAACCTGTCCAAGTGTCTCGCCATTGATTGTAAACTTTGTACTCCACGTACTCATTGCTTTTTTACAAATATCTGAATGTTGCTGTCACCAGTTGTTTCTAAACATTTTAGTATCCATGGTGGAGGCAATGAGTCAAAGGCCTTCTTGTAATCAATCCATGCAACACTAGATTTGTTTTTCTTCTCTTGCAATTTTCTATAATCATTTTGTCAATCAGCAGCTGGTCTTTTGTGCCTCTGGTGTTTGGGCAATTTCCTTTCTTTTCAACTGGAAGCTGCTTATTACTTAATAAGTGTTGCATTACTTCATCTGTTTTATTGATGTTTTATTGAGGTTTTTATTTTCTCTATGTGATGAAGATAAAATTAGAACTGTGGCTAAATACTGTTATATTCTTTGTAAAATACGTGCAAATGTTTAGTTTATGTTTGTATGTCTGTATTTGTAATACTGCTCAAGGAACGAATAAATATTATGTATGTATGTTGCATTACTTCATCTGCTATTATGCCAGTTAATAATTTGAACATGGTTGGTAGGCAGGTTATTGGTCTATAATTACTTGGAACTGCACCTTTTCCTGGGTCTTTCATTATGAGATGCGTTTTGCCAGTTGTTAACCATTGTTCAATATCTACTCCTTGCAAAATGTGATTGAACTATTTTGATAGTTGTTTATGAAAGCTTGTTAGGTGTTTAAGCCAAAAGCCATGCAGTTCATCGTTGCCTGGTGCAGTCCAATTTTTAATTTTCTTTGCTCTTTCACTTATTAATTTTGGTGTTATTATTAGATCTTGCATTTGGTTACATTTTTCAACCTCTTTCACCCAGCCTGCTTTTTTATTATAATCTATTGGATTGTCCCATAATTTTCCCCAGAAGTGTACTGTTTCTTCTTCATTTGGTGTTTCTGTGTTTCTTGCAGTTTCTCCTTCTATGCTTTGATAGAAACGTTTCTGATTCAACTGGAATTGGAGATTCTGCCTGTGTTGTGTAATTCTAGCTTCGTATCTGCTAATCTTCTTTGACACTGCTGTTATTTGCTGCTTTATTATTTCCAGGACTTCTCTAATTTTCCTTGAATCTAGGTGGTATTTTTGAATCAGATACTGTTTGGTGTTTTCATTCTTCAGCTTCTTGTCTTTAATATCTTTCAATTTACTAGCATCTGATCTAAGCCTGGAGATTTTATTTTCTAATCTAATCTTCCATTTAGGTGATGTACTACTTTCTTTTTTGACAGGTCCACTGATCTTATATCCGAGCTCTTGTGTTGTTGTTGTTGCTGCACTGTACATTAGTTGGTTTGTTTCTTGCAAATTATTGGTTGTTGTTTCTGCAAGTGCAGCATTAACATCTTTTAATGCCTGAGCAAGTTGTTTTTGGGCAACTGTTTTTAGAGCTGGAAGTTGAACCCTGATGTTTGTTTGGTTCATGTGCTCAGTTATTTTTTTGCTCTAGTTCTTGTTGCTTTTCTGTTAAATGGCATTCAGTTTTGTGAAGTAAAAGCAAAGGGGAGGTTGCCTGGTTTTGAATTTGAAACAATTCAGCGACAGTGGCGTCCTCTATTGCCAACACCTCCTCCACCTGCGCCTGAGCAACTTCTTCAATTGGTGGTAATTCTTCTTCCATATCTTGAGCCTGTGTTGCTCTTTGCAGTTCTTCCAGCTCAACTCCTGTGAATACTTTATTTCTTATTATGAATCTTTTCTGGTCTGCTAGCCTTTGTTCTGTTATTTCTGTATCTGGATGCTTCTCTTTCCAAATTTGGTACAAAATTTGGTACATTCTTTTAAAATAACCTCTTCTAGTTGGACTAGACTTGTTGTAGCACATCATCATTTCCTTGTTGGAGGTTTTTGTATATTTTTTTCCGGTTAAGTTACGTTTCTTATCAGTTAAGCCACCTCAGTAAAGCTAACCATATTATTTGGTCCCATTAAAACCAGAAAATTATTGGTTGCTTTCTTTCTTCAGACAATATTAGAGTTTGGATGGATTGGTGAATCAGGGTTTGTTGTATTATGGTTTGCTGTTTGTGCTTGGATCAATGTCATTTAATGTTGTAAATTTGTTTTAATAAAGAGATAAAAAATTAATTTGATTCATTTGATGGGGGGGGAGTTTCAACTAACAAACATTTCCTCATAGTGATCAATGGGAAACTCAAAATATTAATAACATCTGAATGCCTGGGCGGAAAGCATTGAAATTTCACATGGTGTTAAATTGAATTAAACATGTAATGCTATCACATCATGATAGCTTTAAGTGTGCAGACTTTTAAGGATATTGATTTACTCACTGATTTTTAATGATTTTTAAAAATATGTTTCTAAAACTGTTTAAAAGTGTCATGACTTCTTTGTTTGAAGTACTATGTACAGTTTTGGTCACCATGTCTTAAGGAGGACATTGTAGAAATGGAAGGTAGTGGAGACATTGGTGGCAGTGCGGGGAGGGGTGGTGGTGCTTCTTTGAGCCCCCTGATGGCCTCTTGAAGCTTAGTCCATGCAGGAAGCAGCCCGGTTTGATCTATACTTCAGGAGGCCCATGGGGTGCTTGGAGGAGTCCTTGCTGCCACCCCCCACTGTTGTCAATGTCTCTGCAATCTCTGCCTCAGAGAAGGAATGGCCCTTTACTTGTAAAGGGGAATCCTCACTGGCTTCCCCTTTACAGGTATATCCCTGAACCAGTTTGGACCAGCTCTTTAAGAAGCAGGGTCAGTCCAGTCTGAACTTGGACTGCCACCCCTCTTTGGGGGGCTGGTTTGGTTCAAACTCAGACCATTCTGAGTTCAAACTGGGCCAGTTTGATTTGAACCATTGTTCAAATTGAGCCAGCACACATATCCCTACTGGTGGACTGATCTCCTTGCACCTGTCCACACACTTAATGCTATAATCATGTAGAAGCACCATGTGAAATTTCAGAGCTTTCTGGCCCCACTGTTCAGGAGTTATTAATATTTCTGAGTTTTCCATTGATCCTTATGGGGAAATTATTATTTAAGTTGGAAATCTGGATGTAGCTCCCCCTAGTGTTGCCTTGTGTTCATTGCACACATTTGCTCAAATGTAGGTCCATCCCTGGTCAGAACAATCAAGCTGTATAATGTATTGCCAAGGTAAATACTGCATTATATTAATACAATGATGTTGGCTTACATAATATGCAGTGTTACAGTTCTGTAATGCTGCACCTTGGGATTGCTGTGGACTTCAAAATAAGCTGTGATGCTGTTTTGAAGCAGTGATTGTGGAAGCTGCATTTCCACAGGTTTCTTCATTGTCATGAATGGAGTAACCTGCAGGTATGCTTTTGCATCCACTGCTTCAGAACAGCATTGGGGCTTGCTTTGAAGTCCACAGCAGCCCCTAAAATGCAGTGTACTGTAATACCATCTGTCAATATATCCAATAAAGCATAGTTAGAAATCTTATGCCAAAATGCATATGTATTTATTTATTTTATTTTATTTAACATATGTATATACCACCCCAAACCTGCATCTCTGGGCGGTAGACATGTAGACATGGTTTTTTTAAAAAGTACATGTTAGTAAACTCTCCAGAATCTATCTGGCTATGCTTTCTCTGCAGAAGGGATGATTTTTTTAATACTAACTTCCAGACATAATGCCTGTAAGACTATGGCAGAATTAGATCAGCTCTTTCAGGAAATTTCATTAGCAGATTTTTAATTTGGTTGCCTATTTATTTATTTATTTATTTATTTATTTATTTTTGTTTATAAACCGCCCCATCCAAAGGCTCTGGGCAGTGTACAACAAAATTTAAAAGACATAAAAACACACACCATTTAAAAGACAGTGCTAAAAACAATTAAAAACAATTAAAATCCATTTAAAACTAATTAAAATACATGAATTTTTTTTTTTACAAACCTTGGAAAGCCAGGCCAAACAATTACCTTTGGGGGGGCTCTCTTAAAGGCCAACAGCAAGCCTAAACTGTGGATATTTGCTGGGAGTACATTCCATAGGCCAGAAGCAGCTACAGAAAAGGCCAGGTTCCAAGTCGCCACCGGACATACTGGTGGTAACTGGAGACATATGTCTCCAGATGACCTCAATGAATGATGGGGAATCATACTGAAGAAGGCACTCTCCAAGGTAGCCCATATATTTTAATAACCCATATATTCAGATGCATTGTATTTATGACTTGTTTATTAAGTTGCTGAAAGGAAATTAAACCTGATGTTAAACCTCAGCTCTGTGAGAAATCCACCAGATACAAAAGTGTGTCTCTTTAATGTCCTCACTTAAAACATCAAGGATAGTTCACCAAAGAGCTACAAGTCCTGTGAAACAGTAATCTTGGCTGTGTTCAGAGGTCTGACGAAGCAATAAAACTGTGAAGGGCATCACTGTTTACATGATGCTCCCACATCCATGAGCCAGCAGAATGATTAATGAAAGAGAAAACCAAAATAATAGAATCAAAGAACAAAATGAAAAGTGGCAGAGAAATAAATTACTCAAGTTCTATTCAAGCAGAGTTTAAAATCTTCAGGGAAGAAAAAGGCCTCTCCTAATAAACTAAAAAGAACCAGTGGAAATGCAAAAATAATATGCAGGGGTGAAATGTGCTAACTGGCAGATTTTTAAAAAACAATCAAAAGGAAGAGGGAAAAGACATGCCACTCTAGACTTCTCAAGGAGGGAGAGAGGGAGGGAGATGGTTGGTTGGGTTTTCTTTTTAGTTGTTTATGTGTAGTTTTCTTTTTTCTTTTACAAATCAAAACATAACTCAAGAATTTGAAAAGCACTTCCCTAAATTATCATCCCTTTATTTATGCATATTTCATATTATCTTTAGTTTTAAGTTTACTGATGTGTCTATCAGAGCATGAGAGTATTTTGGGGCACTCCCACTTCAGCCAGCAAAGAGAAACAAAAAGATTACCGTACCTGCATTTTCTTAAAAACAACAATGCCACAATCAACCCAAACCTTGCAAGTTAACAATGTACATAAACTAGAAAACTTCCATAGAAAATACGTAGAAATAAAATCTTGCCTCTGGCTGTCAGATGTAGCTACTCAGAGCCACAGAATGCTCTGACTGCTGCTGGTGATGCCAGTTAAAGGCCCTCCTTTCTCTAACTAGCTGCCCCTGATGAATCAATCTCTCTGGCATTTTTCGATAAATTGCTCAGCAGCACCTTATGAGGTTCACAATACCATTTTAGTTCAGGAGTAATACCAGAATCTCTGCTTGTCAGACTTGTTTGCAGTCAGTCGCAACGAATCAGAGGTTCTGAGTGACTAGTAGTCAATCATAGCTAAGAATTGCCATGCATTTGGGCTGGGGCTGGGGCATCCAGGGTAACATTTTGCCCCATTTCTATCCCTACTACTCCTTTCACAAGCTGGGCATAGGAAGCAGCTGTCTTCTGATCAGTTTTTTTTCTTCCTGATTTCTTTGACACATTTCTCCACTCTTCTGTTCCCTCTGCTGGCTTCTCTTTCCCTGTCATATCCATTTCAAACATCTTCTCCTTTGACATTTCTTCACTCTCTTGTCCCCACAACACTCATTCATTTTCTCTGCTCCTTTGCACCCTCTCTGTTCTTCATTTACTTTTTAACTGCAAACTCTCAAGTTATTTCAGTTGCCATTTATTTGGAACTCTTTAACACCATGGGCAATTCCTGCATGGGGGCACAGTGGACACAGCCCTCCCTAAGATCTCATTTTACTCACCCCATGGGCAGGCACCATTTGGAGTGCATATGTATCTCATTACCACCCAATATTTGGGAATATAACAGACCTGTTTCTTTGAGTTTTCTCACCTGATTTCTTTTCACTTTTTCATCCCACATCTTGTGCTGTATTACCTTTTCTTTTTATGTAGTGCCCTTTAACATTGGAAGTCTATGGGCCACACCTGTCTTATGCTGTATCTTTTTATCCAATGCTGAATTACTTTATGACTAATAATATGGGTGATAATTATACCTAGCATTTATATAGCACCAGGGGTGTAGCTACAATTGAGTGGGTGGGTTCAAAGAACCCGGCCCCCACCGCAGCTCAGAGAGCAAACTGTCACCCAGCTGGTTGCCCTCTTTCCCTCAAGCCTAGGGACATATGTGCCCCCCCCGCCACCGCTTGTTCAATTATAGCTACACTCCTGCTGAGGTTATATTTGAACTCAGGACTTCCTAGTTTATGTTTTTGATCACTACACATTCTGTATAGTGCTCACTGTCTGGACATGTCCGCCTCGCCCTGGCTGCATGGCAGGTCCTTAGGGAGAGGCCTAAAGAAAAACCTTAGGGAGAGGCCTAAAATTAAAGATAATTGCTCTACAAAGACACTGGTATACTCTTCCTAAAGTAGTTGGCTGGCTTTCTTAATGCTGAGATGCTAGAAGAAAGAATACAACATTGGCTCCTTGGGCATTAGAGTTTTAAGATTCTGAGTAATATCAGAGTGAAAGGTAGGCCAAATTCCTATTTTTGTGGGTTGAACAACATCTCCTTTGGGAAGTTATTTTTAGTGGTTGTAAAATCAAAGGATTGGATCAAAAAGTGCCTAGCCTGTGGGAATAGAAAGCACTTCAACTATGGAAGATGCTTAAGGATGTTAGCAAATTACTCTCTTGCCAAAATTAATGATGGAATACATGGTTCTGCACTCCTCTGACTTCCTAGAGCATTGGATTTTATAAGACACAGAAACCCTATTCAGACATTATGGTGTATATGGCTACCCAGGGGCTGTACCTGTATAGATGTAGACATACAGTTGACTGAACATGATTACAGTTGATTTCCTGAAGAACCCTCCCTGTTTTTGCCCTAAAATCCTTCACTTTCAAATGCAGGTATAGGGATCACACAATCGGCTGTACTCACGAACCAACTCCTGTCTGCACAGTCCCACACATGATCTCTCTGATGTAGTTCAAAGGCAGCCATTAAAATCATAGATCTTTTGCTACAGAGAGACTTTTTAAAGCCCCCTTTCTGGTCTGTCCTTTAATTTAGATAGAGAATGGATTATCTGCCCACCTCCCGCCCTTTGTCCCTGCAGGGAGCTGCTTTGAAAAGCTTCAGAGGGAAGCTGGAAGTCTCAGAATTTCCTCCCCCCCACCCTTAATTTTTGTTGTTGTTCTTTGTTTGTTTTACTTTAGCTTCAGGGAAGAGTAGATTTTAATTTAAAAACAAAGCAGAAACAAGTCTGTTGCCTGGAGATGGGCTTCCTGCTTCTCTCTGAGATGCTTTTAATAAGCAGCTGCTAACAGAGCACTTTCCTTCCAGGAACAAAGACAAGGAACACCTTTCTCAGTGTCTCAGGGTTATGCATAGGGCTATGCGGAGCCCTTCCTACACCCCTGCAGGGCTCTAAAAGTCCTTGTTGCAAAAGGAGCTTTCTGTTGCTATAGGGTAGGGTTGCGTGTTTTGTATTTTTTCTGTTTTGATTTGTACCAAATCTGAATCAACCCATTTTGTATTTTGTCTGAAATTAAGCCTTCTGAATCACCCCAGTTTTGTTTTGTATCCGAATTAATCCGAAGATGAATCTGAATTAATTTGGATTTTAAAAATGGGTCACATGGCCAAGAGAGTGGTGGGGGTTATAGTGCCCAATGAGTGGAAGCTACCACAAACATTTCAGAGGAATTGCTCAAACGGCTGATTTTTGGTGAATTTTTGAAGTTTGCGCATCTTTCAGATTTTTCTCATAAGGTATAATGGAGGTTTCAGGAAAAGTATAGCTTCACGCTGGGTGGGGGGAGGGGTGGTCCAGAGTGCAGTGTGGTTGGTGGTAGTGCCCAGTTGGTACAAGGAAGCTACCACAATTTTTTTCAGAGGAATTTGGCAAAGGGCTGATTTTTAAAGAATTAATGAAGTTACGCGTCTTTCAGATTTTCCTCATAGGATATAATGGAGGTTTCTGCAGTCCCATAACTCCACTTGAGGGGCACTGGGGTGGCCCAGAGCAAGTGGTGGTGTAGTGCACATAGGATGCCAACCACCCACATGGGTTGCCAACCCATGAAGTACAAGGTTTTGTTGTTCTAGAGGTGTTCTGAGAGTAGACTCTCTGGTAGCATATGAGAGTGGATTCATGGTTTTTCATTAAAAAATCTCATTTGCTACCAGAGAATCTAAACTCAACACCTCAGAAACAACAAAGCCCAGTACCCCAATGGGTTAGCAATCCAGGGGGGTGGTTGGCACCCTCTGTGCACTACACCACCACTCGCTCAGCACCACACCAGTGCTCCCCAAGTGCAGTTATGGGGCTGCTGAAACCACCATTATTCCCTATGGGGGGAAAGCTTAAAGACACTCAAACTTCCCCAAATCACAAAAAATCAACCCTTTGATCAATTCCTTTGAAATCTGGGTGGTGGCAGGCACCCTTTGGGGCACATCATCCCAACCCACTGTTTTGCCCCAGCAGACCTCTTTCTGCCCCAAATCTGCCCCAAAGGCACACACTTAAAAATCAGCCCTTAGGCCAATTCCATGGGAGTCTGGGTTGTGGCAGGCACCCCTTGGGGCACTTCCACCCAGCTCACTGTTCTCCCCAGCAGACCCCTTTCTACCCCAAATCTGCCCCAAAGACACTCCAACTTCAACAGTTCCTAAGAAAGCAGTCCTTAGGCCAATTCCATGGGAGTCTGGGTTGTAGCAGGCACCCCTTGGGGCACTTCCACCCAACCCACTGTTCTGTCCCAGCAGGCCCTTGTCTGCCCCAAATCTGCCCCAAAGACACTCTAACTTCAACAATTCCTAAGCAAGCAGCCCTTAGGCCAATTCCATGGGAGTTATGGCAGGCACCCCTTGGGGCACTTCCACCCAACCCACTGTTTTGCCCTGGCAGACCTCTTTCTGCCCCAAATCTGCCACAAAGACACACAGACTTCAGCAATCACTGAAAAATCAGCCCTTTGGCCAATTCCATGGGAGTCTGGGTTGTGACAGGCACCCCTTGGGGCACTTCCACCCAACCCACTGTTTTGCCCCAGAAGAACTCTTTCTGCCCCAAATCTGCCACAAAGACACACAGTCTCCAGCAATTACTTAAAATCCATCCCTTTGCACATTTCCCTTTCTTTCCCTCCTCCCACATGGAGAGGTTGCTCCAGGAGGCAAGAGGCTTGCTTACAGTGCAGGCAAGGAAGAAAGAAAAAAATATTATGTTCAAATACCAAAATTAAATAGAATCCCCCTCTCTCCCAAGCTAATTTTTTAAAAAGATTGAATAATCTGGAGAAGAGCAAGGCTCTTCTCTTCCCTGGTGGGCCAAAAGACACAAACACAGCCTTGAAAGGAATAATGCCTCAGGATTGTATCTAAGGAAAGGTGGGATATAAAGAATAATAAGTACAAGTACAATGTGTTATGGCAAAATAAATCATTAAGGAAAGGTGAGATATTGATTGATTGATTGATTGATTGTTGAATTTATATACCGCCTTTCATTAAAACAATCCCAAGGCAGTTTACAGCAAAATTTAAAAACAAGATTATAAACATGATACAGTTAAAATATTAAGCTAAAAATATGAGACAAATCTGATTTAAAAAATTTAAGACACAAGTATAAAAACAATAAATACAAAGTACAAAGAGAAGCAGCAGAGACAATCATATAAATATAAATATATAAATATAAACTCACTCAACAATAAATAGACATTTTAAAAGTCTGGGGAAATTCAACAAGTAGAGGCTGCTGTGCAGGCAGGCTGGCATGCAAGCATGGATGAAATATGTTTTACACATAAAAGTAGATATAATCACCTTCTCTCCCAAGCCAATCTTTCTAAAAACATGAAAAACTGGAATGCAGTATAAAAGTCTATTTAAAGTATAAATAAAAGTAAACAAGCACCTTCATGCGCTTCTTTTTTTATAGGCTGAAAATACAGGAGAAGCAGAGAGAGAAAAGGGGTGGGGAGGGCTTTTGCTAGGAAAGTAGAAGCTCCAGATATTGTTACTTAGAGTTGGCACTGTATTGGCTACTCTTCAGGTTAATCATTGCATTCATAGTACATAATTGGAATACAATACAACACATTCTCAACTAAATCATTCATGCCCAAGGAAATGTCTTCAAAGAAGATGTGCCCCTTTTTGCATATCTTATCTTCTGCTATGCTAATTGCTAATCCTTTTGACAAACACTCTGTTGCTGAGTGGAGAGACCAACAGGACAAAATGCAATGCTGAAATCCAAATGGAACTCCAAAGTGTTTTCCGAAGTACACAAACTTTGGATCTGAGAGGAGGTCATTTCGGTTTGTAAACAAAAATTATTGGAGGTCTAATTCTGGTTTCAATTTGTTGAGAAATCATCTGAAATTGCCATTTTCAGGCACAAATTGATTTGTGCCCGAATCGAAATGCACAAGCCTACTATAGGAGAGAGGTGCTGATATGGAGGGAGAACTGAAGTGCTGAATCAAGGATTAGGGAAAGTTCTAATTTTTACCAGTGCGTGAATAGCTGAATGTCTGCCTAACCCTACTTGTGTTCATATTTTGTAGAGTTGACTCATAAACACTGCAGGATAGGGCTAGAGATGTCTGTGGATTCTGTGCATTCCATATGTTGCATTAAAGCACATATTTAAATGTGTATTTGTAGTGCATTGTTGCACCAGTTGTTTGGATGGGAATGATGTGAACATATCTGAAAGTTATGTATTACAGTATATATAAAAATGTGAAGGGTTTGTCTGACAGAACCCCCACCCTCTAGATATTTTTATTAGAAGAGTGTGGAACAGAAATCAAAGGAAATCATGCAACAGGACAGAAAAAGACAGACCTGTTCATCCCTAAAGTTGAACCCTGAACTTTCACCAATTTCACGCTTCCACTGAAACCCTCTGCATCACAAATCTCATGCTGTTCCAGAGGGTGCCCTGACCCTTGGATTGGAGGGGTGTATGGGTTGGCAAAAGTGACGCAAGATTAGTAAGCCTTGTGATCAGCAGTCCTATTCAGACATGTGCAAGTTTCTGTCCATACTTCTATAAATGTTTTGGACCTGATTTAGATGATACTTCTCTGACAAGCCCAGTCACATGTAATGATGATATGCGTATCCTTTGAATGTGCATGTGCCCCTCCCAGCATGCTAGGGTGCCTTTTCTTAATTGCAAGGAGGGATTGTTTGCCTGAACTGCTCCTCTACAAATGTTACAAATAGAAGTATAAATTCAAGGGCGCTCACTCAGTGTGGTTGGACTGGTAAGAAGAGAAATATTGTCAATTTTAGCACTTTGTGTGAATTATTGTATTTACATTCTTTTAGGAAGTGTACCACTGTACATGCACTGAACATAATGGCTGCATTCACACATAACAGGAAACTGCTGGTCCAATGGACCTGCAATTCTGCCCCCCCCGCCCTCTACAGTGTTTTGCAGACATTCAAAGTTGCCACCTCAGAGAATGCGGGGGGGGGATTGCTATATGGGCAGGGGAACTGGCTGCATTGGCTTCCTTCTGGCATGAAGGACAGCCCTGGCAGCCAATCACAGCTGTACCTAGAAAGGAGCTTCCTTCCTCAACTCTGGTTGCAGATCGCTGTAACTCCAATTCTTCCTTCAGATGTAATGCTACCAAATGCAAACCTCAGGTAGGAGCAGCAAAACTCACTAATTTGAACACCAAGGGTTCAAATTGTAGTTTGAGGAAAACTCACATTGTTTTTCTGATGGAATGCCATTTGCATGCATTCAGACATACAAGAAATTCAAACTCAGGCTCCTTCACCTCTGGTTCCCGATTACGTGAGAATGCAGCCAATGTTTGAATTGCGGCAGAATGATTCATTGATTTATAAGGAATTAAACAAGATGCTTGACTTTAGTTGAGGAAACATCTTAATTATTTATATATCTTAACACTAGCTAACAAACAAACAGTTCCTTCTGTAAAAGGGGGAGAGAAAAACCAACTGGAATGATAAAAGAACCAATCAATGGAACTGAAGACTGACTCCACCCCAAGGACCCAACAGAGACACATACTGTACATACAGAGGTGAATATGCTTTATGCAAGAAGAGAGACAATGCTTAGTTGCACAATAAAATTCCAACATGAATAACTATATATACATACCGATGTGTACCTGTGTGCACCAGTGGTGTAGTCACAAATTCAGAAGTGCAGGCACTCTCCTTAACCGCTGCCATAGACATGCTAATTCAAACTGTAATGCCCACCCCAGTGACCACACCCCTCAGTAAGAGAGATGCAATAATTTTGGGAGTTCTGTTACAAGACGTCTAGGGTAGTTTCCTAATCCTACAGAGCCTGAATATCATGTGGTTATTCACCCAGGCTGGATTGTCAGCCACAAAGGGTGGAGTGTACTCCTTGCAAGAGAAGACAGGAAGAATGGTAATACAATCAATTGTAGTCTGATATTAAATTATGTAACAAACTGTTGGCATAGCAAGAGCAGCACATTATTTCCATTTAGAAAGCAAAAGCCTTGATGTTCCTGCTAAGACCCTGGAGGAAAAACGGTACTGGGACTGCACATGATACTCTAACCTGCATTTCTACCTTATTGCTGTTCCTTTCCCCCCACGATCTCACCATCAAATCCTATATATTATATTCCCAGGCTGTGCCAGGAACCTGAATTTATGAAGGCAGATTTTACCAAAAGTTTTAAAAACTCTGTGTTCAGGCCCTCCTGCTGGTTCCTAACAGGGTGGGGCACTTATCTGGAGACAACAGCAGTGGAGACAACAATTGGGACGAGCCTGACCCCATGCAGAGGAGGTGGCACCCGTTTCTGCAGGCTGGGGAAGGTGAGGAAGCCAGGAGGCCAGCCACCCATGGCTGGGCTAGAGTGTCCTGATGGGCTATCGCCTGGCTGCAACAAGAGGAGTCTAGTCCTCGGCCCTCTACAACATCCCTGCGTGATGATACTAGGAGAGGGGGCAAGTCTTGGAAAGCAGCCAGCCTGAAGGCTGGCTGGGGGGATATCAGGAGGGTCAAATGGAGGGAAGGGGAGGAGCCAGAAAGGGAGGCAGCTGACTGTCCAGACTATAGAGAGCTATTTAAGGGGTTTTGGCCAGTGATGAGGAGGCCAGTGGAGATGGAGGGTGGCAGCCCATATGGGCTCCGATGAGGAGCAGGGCATTTCTTCTCCGTGGCTGGTGGAGGAGCTTAAAAAGCCCTTCCCAACCTTCTGTTTGCCCTCTCTTGTGGGAGGTCATCTGAGGAGAGGCATCATACCCTGATACAGATGAATAAAAATACAAACCATTGTTTTGATCAGTGATTACACCTCAATTTATACTGTTATGGCAGATGTATAAATGACTTCAGGGTAGGTTAAGATCGTATCATCTGTAGAACAATTTCAGTTACAGAAGGTATTCACTCTTGAGTTGAAAATACAGAAAATTATCAGATAAAAAAGGTCAGAGCAAAGTTAATAGTAAGAATGGAGAGAGAGAGAGAGAGAGAGAGAGAGAGAACCATTTGAGAAAGTGACCTGGCTGCTAAGAGAGGTTACTGAGTAGCAATTCCCTTGGAACCACACAGTAAGCCATGGGATTCTCTTCTTCTAATGTTTGTTTTGAGCTGCACAGAATGTTTTGCAACAGTGAATAGAGAACGTGACTTTTGCTGCTAGCAAAACATGCTGGGCTCATCAGCATGCCACTTTCTGCATAATGGAGCATTGCCTATTGGAAAAATCTACAGCATTCAAATGTTAAAATAACAACAGCAGAGTAAAATAGTAGCAGTCAGTAGGCACAGAAATGTGAAGAATCAGAACTGAACAGAACCACTTGGGAATTAAAATCCACTTGTATTTCTTGAAGAACTATGTAACATAATGAACAGTGTTGCACAGAATCATTCTGCTGTCAAGTTTGGATGGCACGTTGTGATCTCTTCCATAGCATTTTAAGGTGTGCATCTTTTTGTTTGCCTTAAGAGCTTATGTTAGCCTGGGGATTGGCTTATAACAACCTTACTGAGACAAAGCTTATTCCCCATTTGCTTGATTTTTTTTTGCCAACCCTGTTTGAATCAGTGTGTCATTTCCATATGCCAATCATTTCCATATGCCAAAGATTTAGTTATCTCTTTTGCACACAGGTGTTCTGGCATGTGGGTATATGGCGAATCTATTAGCAATGGCAGAAATCCTGACGGCCAGTCTGCCAGGAAGGTCTATCTGTGCTGTGGAAAGCTTTCTTTATTCCAAAGTGTGAAGTATACGGGGTGGGGAGACTTATGTTGATAGCTGTTTTCCCCTGGAAGTGCTCCGAGTCACCTGAAAATATGTCCCAGAGGGTTGCAGAGTCCTTGGATACATATTTATGCACAGTGCAAGGCAAGCCTGTGGGAAGCAGTGAATGGTGAAAATCTCCCCAACCCTATGTGCTATTGTACTCTGGAAGAGCAGATGCATCTTCTCAGTGCAATGTTGCTGGATGAAAATGAGGGATAGAGAAAAGCAAAGGCTTTGAAGCTATTCACACGAGCAGAAAACAGGGTGACCTACTGAAAGCAGATAGAACCCTATTTTTACCTCATAGCAAACAGATGAGTACATGCTGCAGACTCGGCAGGGAGTGTGAGCGACAGACAATTAACTTATTAAGGTTGCCTAGCCAAAGCTAGCATTGTTGGTCCTCCAGCCCCGCCCCTGGCAACAGCAGCTCCATGAGTGGACCGGGCAAGCACGTGACCCAAGGAGACCACTCAGAGGGCTCCAAGCTGCAGTCCCGCTTTGCTGCTCCCTGATTGGTAGCCTCAGTTAACCCTTTCCTGGCAACTACAGCATTGAACTCCGTCCCCAACCCTGCTCACAAGAAGGCAGGAGAGAGAAGAGAGCAGCTGCAGCTGCCAGCAAAGGAAAAGCCAACATGAACACACACAAACCTCAACACACACTCCAGATCCAGGAGGGACACAGCATGTGCCCCCTGGAGCAGTTGCCAGATGCCAGTGAGAGCAGTTGGCAGATGCCCCCACAATTAGCCCAGGCACTAAGCTGGTGGCAAGGGCGATGAGATGTGTCTCCTACCACCCCTGTCCAGTTGCTCCCCTGATCACAGTGGATGGGAAGACAAGCAGGCAATGGGGATTGTGCACCTGCCCTCCCTCTCATGCAACTGCAAGGTGTGGGTGCAGGAGCACGCCCAGGAAGGAAAGCCCCATCCTCCAGCGGGGTGCCACAGAACGGCCCTGGTCAGCAGTGGCCAGTTCTGTTGCCACTGCCATGGCCCAGCCTGGAAGCAAGTGCAACAGCGGGCTGAACCTCTGGGAGTCTCTGGAGGTGGGATGTGTGGTGGGCCCATTGTGCTTCGAGAAGGGGCTCCCTTGCCTGCAGGAAGGCCGGCTAGCCGTCCCACCTGCTCCCTGCCTGTTGAAGATGTTATCGGACCCACCTGGAGCAGCCACCGTCTGCTTGAGAAGGAGGAGAGTGCTGGCAAGGAACACTCCTTGCTGTGTGCACTGGCCCTGCTACCTCTGGGAGGGGAGCACTCATGGGTCCCCGCTAATGGAAGCTGTTCTCTCCATGGCAGCTGCTCTCTCCTTTGATGCTGCCACCCTGCTGCAGGCCTCTTCTTACCATATAGTGGACAAGCATGCACTCCCTCCCCCTCCCCTCACTGGCACCAGGAAGGGGAGAGCAGCAGCCCCATCACCTGTGCAGTTCCCACCTCGAAAGGGCAAGGGTGCTCTTGCCCTTGCCTTGGCGGTCAGCAGGGGAGGGGGGTCAGGAAGCATCTCCTCTGAGGCAGCAGATGGAAGGAGGAACCGGAGGAGCCCAGAGCAGTGTACTACATACTCAAGTTCCTCTTCACAACAACCCTGTGAAATAGGTTAGGCTGAGAGAGAAGTGACTGGCCCAGAGTCAACCAGCAAGTCTCATGGCTGAATGGAGATTTGAACTTGGGTCTCCTCAGTCCTAGTCCAGCACTCTAGCCACTACACCATGCTGCAGGCAAGGGCAGCTGCAGATAAGGGCAGGGACACTCCTGCTCTTGTCCAGTGACTTGCAGGGGACAGGAAGGAGCACAAAAACCCCCATTCAGCCATGAGACTTGCTGGGTGGCTCTGGGCCAGTCACTTCACTGTCAGCCTGACCTACTTCACAGGGTTGTTGTGAGGAGGAACTTGAGTATGTAGTACACTGTTCTGGGCTCCTTGGAGGAAGAGCAGGATATTCTATAGTAGTAATTCTTCAAGATGGGCTATGCGCCCTGCGGGGCGGCTGGAAAGCAGTTTGACAGTTCGATCGGGGTGCTGTGAAGCAGCAGGGAGCTTGGAGGCTGGGGGCAGCTTTGAGAGCTGGACAGTTGGCTCTGGGGGCTGTGGGCGGCAGATGGTTGGCTGAGCTGTGCAGTGAATCAGCAGGGAGCAGGGAGCTCGGAGGCTGTCAGGCGAGCAGGTGACAGTCCCTGGCAGTGGCAGGGGGAAGCAAGGACTGCGAGACAGAGATAGATAGATGGAGGACAGAGAGTACACGGGAGAGACCTGTGGGGGGCGAACGGGGGGTGGAGAGAGCATTGCGGGGGTGGTGAGAGTGTTGCGGGGGCAGCGAGAGCGAGCAAGTGCATTGCGGGGGTGACGAGAGCGAGTGAGAGCATTGTGGGGGGTGGCGAGAGCGAGCAAGGGCATTGCAGGGGGTGGCAAGAGTGAGCGAGAGCATTGTGGGGGTGGTGAGAGTGAGCGAGACCATTGCAATGGTGGCAAGAGCGAGCGAGAGCATTGCAGGGGTGCGATGCCACAGGTGAGCTCCCTGCCTGGCATCTCCAAGTCGGGCTGAGCAGGAATCTTGCCTGAGAGCCTCGGGAAGCCACTGCCAGCCTGTGTAGACAGTACTAAGCTGGATGGACCAATGGTCTGACTCAGTTGAAGGCAGCTTCCTTTGTTTATCTTTCCCCTTGGGCTCATTTGCAAGGTGCCTGCCAATTTAAGGAAGCTCAGTGTTGTTTGCTGGACAGGCTTTCCCCAAGCAAACTTCTGCTTGCTTTTCAGCCCACTCTGGTATGCAAGCTCTATGGTAGCTCTGTATTGGCAGCCTTCTACAGCGTCCTGTGGCTCCACACGAGCACTGGGAGGGAGTAGGCAACCTCCCCTGCTTGATAGACCTGGTTTTAGAGGAGGGCCTGGGAACTGGGTGACCCTCTTTTGACAGAGCCCTGTTTGAGAGTTTGCTGAGATTTCACACGGTAGTTCTAACCCCGCCTTCAGACCTCAAGCCCTGTTTTTGCTGGTTGTGAGAATAGTGTCTTTGTCTAGGGGTCAAGAGAGTCACACTGAAGGATCCAGCACAGTAAAAGCCTAATTGCGCACTGACTGATAGCACAATGTCGGATCCCCAGGCAATATACAGTAAGGACAGGATCATGCAGAGCTGGCTGTACAACTTTGGGAGTGAAAAACTGTTGGCAATTCCATCAGTGCATATATGTTGTCAAAATGTGGAGATTTATAAAAACCTCTAGTTTGTTGTTATAAACCTGAACAGTGAACAACAAATTATGGTCAATTTGTTTTCCATTAATTCTGACGGGCAAATAAAAATTGTCAATCCAACAATCACAGACCTCCAGTTCAAAAGACAGCAACATTAATATGACATAAAATGCTATATAATCATGCAAGGTTGATGGCGCACTTTGTCTCCATTGAAAGGACGGGAAATTGGTTTCATTGTTTCAAGTGTTAATCAGTGCAATAAACACTTCATTCACTCTTTTGACTAATCTGTTATGTATGAAACTTTTTGCTAAAACCTCCATTAAGTATTTTGCTATCCTAATAAATATCATTTCAAGACAGGTTCTTCACTCTTGTCTTTAATTTTCACATTTCTGGGTACCATATGATTGCTTTTATTGTTTTCATCTTAAACCATCGAAGTTTACAGCAGATATGGCATGCTGGCTATAGAAGAGTTTTGGAGTTTGTTTTTAATCATAACACGCTCATGTATTTTTTAATTACTCATTTAGTGCTAATCTCTTATGTAAAGTACTTTGGCCATATTAAAAGTGGCTGACTTCCAGACTAAATTTACTAGAGAAAGCCCCACTAAAATTAAAAGGGCACGTTAGGCATGCCTAATGTGTCGTTTTAATTTCAGTGGGACTTCCTCAAGTAATTTTATCCTGGAAGTCAGCCAACATGACTTTTTGAATAGGTCCAGGAGTCAACACCAACTCGATTGCACACTTTACCTTTACAGGTAACAATAATAAGTGACATTTTGACACAGTGAAATGTTTCATATGTAATTTTAAATTATGGGTATTCAAGATGGCACCTGATAGAAGACAGATGCATATTGCAACTTGGGCAGCAGTCAACACACACAGTGACAATAAGCAAGGGAAAGTTGAAGGCTTTACTTTAATTTAAAGCAAATGGACAACAAAAGAGGTTCTAAAAATCAACCATGTTCATACTCATTTGTGCACCTCCATTCTGTTGTTTCAGAATGAATTGGACCCAGACAAATGATCCCCTTTTGATTTGGTTTCCATTAATTCCAAAAATGAATGCAAACCACCTTTGTTTCCAGAATAAGGCAGAATCATTTTATCTTGCAGTTGTTCCCTCTTATGGGCTTGTGAATCTCCTTGGCTGTTAACTCAATTTGCCTGTATTCTCAACTGCTGTTTGGCTAACTTACAAGCTAAGTAAAACTAGCGGTATGCACAAACTGTTGGTTGTGAACTGGTTTGCATGGAACTGGGGCCAGTTCAGAGGTTCAAATGTGGACTGAACTGGAGGCGGTTCTGTCTGTGACTGAAATGAACCAGGCCAGTTCAGGCAAAATGGTTCACAAGGGTATGGGCCAGCTGGGTGGGGATGGCGAGAGAGGTAATAAGCTCCTGACCCCGCTGACACAGCTGCCAACACAATGCCAAATGCAGTCCTCCCTCCTTTACCAAGCTACCAGCTCAGCAGTGGCTTGGTTCTGGCCTCTGAGCATGTGCAGAGGCCATTTGTGTGGCATCCATGGACGGCTATAACTGTGGTTTTGCACTGATTTTTAAACCACAGTTATAGAGGTGGCTGCACAAACCCACCCAATGACATGGCTGCTCCATGCTTTCAGCATTTCTCGCTGTCAGGCTCTCGGAAAATCAGCCCCACCCATGAAATCCTCCCCTCTCTTCCCTGTTCTGCCTGGCAACAGTGATGTGTGCAGGCACCTTTAAAGAGATACAGTCCTCATTCCACTTCTGGTTGCAAGTCACTGACAAGGGAGAAGATGTTTCCTTGGGACATGCCTTGGGGGGTTATCAGGATGGGGGCGGTGCATGGTAAGGAGGCACTGGCAAACACAGCTGCACATCTCACTGCTTGGGGTGCTGACAGGTGACTGGGTGGGCACGAGTGGTGGCCAGGGGGCATTGTTTTAGGTATATTTGCTGGGCAGTGATATGAGTGGTGTGGGTGCTGGGTGGTGAGGGCATCCTGTGTAGGTGCAGGTTCACTGTGGAAGGGGTTCACTGTGGCCAGGGTGTCAAGCAGGAGCCATGACCCAGCCATTTTCTGGGCCTATCCCCCATGCTCCACACCAGCACCTGTTTCAAAGTCCCATTCATCCGAGTGGGCAGGGGTATGGTGAAGCTAGTGATATTCAAGGACCGGTGGTACAGCCTGCAGGAGTGAATGCTCACCCTCTACCATGCACCCAGGAATACCATGGAGAGGCACTTCAACCACTGGCACAGCAGCATCAGGATGGTGGTGGAGAGGGCATTCGGGAGGCTGAAAGCCCACTGGCATGCTCTCTACAGCTATTTGAATGTGGAGGAGGATCTGGTTTCCAATGTGTTTGTGGCCTGCTGCATCCTCCACAATATCTGTGAGACAAAGGGAGACGTCTTCCTGGAGGAGCTTGTGGAACTGGCCACACATCCAGAAGGTTAAACTTGGTGCTGCTCCCCTCCCCTCCCCTCCCCTCCATGGCTGTGAGGGGTATGTTGCTGTGAACAGAGCCAATTTCCTCCTTTCAAAGCAGCCATGGAGGGGAGGAAGGCAAGCAGCACTAATTGTGGTAACCAAGCCTGGGGACACTCCCATGTTATGCCATGCCATGCCCTACTGTGAAACATGAAAAGCAATGGTGCCCCCACCCATCAACAGAAACCCCCAATCCCCCGAGGATGTGTGCCCTTCCACTGTCAGGCATTAGCCCCGTGAGCCTCTTTTTCTGCTACTTATTGAGACTTATTGAGACATCATAGCTGGGAGTGTGGTGCGGAAGAGGTTAAGGTGTCATCAGCATGAGGGGGCCGGGCAGAAAAGTCATAGCTAGCCGAGCACAGAGGACACCCCTCCCCCCAGAGATTGTAGCCAATCACAGCCGCTGATGTGGTGCTACTTTGCCCACAGTTTGGCCATAGAGCTGTCTGGGATTGGTCTCGGAGGCAGAGAGGCAGGGAGGCCTCCCCTCTCCTGCAACTGAAGTTTTGCTGGCCATAGTTTGGTGAACATCTGTGGTGTTATTTGGAGTTAAGAATTGGAACCTCAGCCAACTTTAACTGTGGTTAGCTGTTATGTCTGAACCAGGCCAGGAAAGGACTGCTTTGGCTCTATGAACAGACCATCTGCTCTTCTGTTTTCCTATTGGCTTTATCTACATTTGTGTCTGTTTATGAGCATGTGCTCTAGCACTGGAATTTTTAATGTTCCTTATGATATATTGCTGAGTGCTACACAGTATTATTCAGCAGTCTTTCAGGGGAACAAAAATATATGTGATCCCTCTGCCTGTAATCCATTAGTGGCTTGACAAGAGAGAAGGGAAAGGGTGCACTGTGGATAACATCAGCTCAAGTGGCAATTTGTAAGCACCTTGGCCTTTTGAAGTAGGTAACCCACCACAATATGTGGTCCTACCCCTTCTCTCTTGCCTCTGCATAACCACCTCTAATGTAAGAAAACCCTTGGAAAACTGCTTCAGCTACATTTTCTCTCAGTGACACCAGAAGTCTCACAACATGATCCTTGATTGGTTGGAATCACTCCAGGAAGTGGAGATTGGAGGGACAAAAATATGAGCAGCAGTAGCCTGAGGAAATAATGGCTGCAAACTACAGGGAGCAGTGCTGGCTACGAGGGGTTTGAGGAATTATTTTGGACCCCTTGAAAGCACAATATTCATCTCCCAAATTCCAGGAGTGGGGGCAGCAGCCCCTCTTCAAACTGGCTGCAGTACAAATGCCCCCTATGTGTGCTCTATTCATTCATTCTTTGAGCTGGAATTGATTCTATGTCACTTTTCATTTCCCAGTAGTGCCTCCAAAACAGTTTTAAAAGTCTGAGTCTCTGCTCATTTAAACCTTAATGATATTATTCTTTCCTGTAGTTCCTGCATTCTTTCCTATTCTTTCCTGTTGCTTTCCTGCTAGGAAAACAAACAAATGGATCACAGAACAAATCAATCCAGGATTTTCACTTGAGGCACAAATGAACAGGCTCAAACTATCATACTTCAGGCACAATATGCGAAGATCCATCTCCCTTGAGAAGTCCAAAATGCTGGGAAAAGTTGAAGGAAAGAGAAGACGGTGGCCAGCAGAAAGGTGGATGGAATCAATTATGACAGCAATGAATGCACCACTGAGAGACCTTAAAGGCCAAGTCGAAGACGGATCGTCCTGGAGAGAATCTATCTATGTGGTTGCTAAGAGTCAACACTGACTTGACGGCACTTAATCAATCAGTTCCTGCATACTTTCTGTGTCCACAACTGCTGAAATACCAAGGATTGTAAACAGCTGCACACTTCTCACATGTGTGAAAAAATAATGCCGTTTCCCCCTTCACTTTCTGTAAGCCAGCCTTTTAAAGGCTGACAGATTTCCTTGAATCTGTATGCAGCTCTGAAGTGAATTATAGTGTAAAATCAACATTACAGACTTACAGAAAACAGCACTAGTGTCCTGGCAGCTGTGATCAAAGCTTTTTCAACTTCTCTCTGAGGTAGGTATCCCCAGGTAGCAGTCAGGCTTTATAAAGGGGGATTTAGAGATAATATTCCTAGCACTCTTTTGCAGTGTTTCTCAACCATGGACCGGTGCCAGTCCGTGAGGAGTTGAGTGCCAGTCCATGTTGGTCTCTGAGGAATTAATCCCCCCACAAAACAATTACAAGCCGGTGAGGGCCACTGCTGCTCGGAGCTCTCCGGAGCTCATTTCTAGGCAGGCAGCCCTCGCTGCTGGGAATACGTTCAGTTTGAGGAAGCTAAATGAGTGTTATCCCAGCAGCGAGGGCTACCTGCCTAGAAATGAGCTCTCGGGAGCTCCCAGTGGTGGTGACCTCCTGGCTTGAAATTGTTGGGGGGGGGGCCTGGGGGGCGAGGGAGGTGAACCCTTTACTAACTGCTGGTCCGGGAAACTGTGCACAAAGACTTTACTGGTCCATGACTCCAAAAAGTTGAGTAACACTGCTCTTTAGCACCAAAACGGAAAGAAAAGAAAAGTTGCAAAATCTACCCCAAGCTTAGCATGTGACCATTTCAAGTAATTTGCAAGATAATTTATGTGGACCTTCATTATACGTTTGTGGCCCAGTGTTACCCCTTTTTCTGAAAAAGGCAATGATTCAGATCCAGTATGAACTGTAAAAGCACCTTTAATGCAGCAGCTACAAAGCTGTTTTCAAGGGGAGGGGGTTCCTATTCACATACCTTATTTTTATTTTTATTTTTTTTAATGGAAATGGCACACAACTCAGGACATTTGGCTTCAAACTCTCACTTCCTGTTTCATGAGAAGATTTCAAAGCACTCAGTGCATTGCAGATCTTTCAGGATGGACTCCTGCTGTCTGTAACATCATCTGAGTGTGTTTTGAAATTGCAGGCTTTGAAATACCTGTCCTAGAATGAAATCAAATGGAGTCCAAGGATGACTGGAAGGACCCTGGCTGCATGAGCCAGCAGGGAGCTGCGTATACACATCATAATTATCTGCATTAATAATAAATAAAGCTAGTGACAACTTTTTGTATTCTCTTATTTTTATATTTCCCATAATAACATACACATTTGGAGTATGTTCACATAATTTGAGCATCTTTGAGTTTTGGCCCACATTATTATTTCAGCAGCAAATGTGCATTTAAATGAGCTCCATTAAACTGCATAATAAATGCACCAGGGGGTTATCTTCTGAGTTACAGGCAGAGACGGCTCATGGCCATGATTTGCTGGTAAGCATCACCCTTGGCTCTTCTCTATCAGCGGGTTCTTAGACTGGCACTGTGAGCATTGGCAGGAGAGTCTGTTTAAAATAGTTCAAGATTTCCTGTTTACAATGATTGCTTTCTTTGGGTGAATGTGTTGAGTGACTTGCTTTATTGGGTAAATTTTAAAGTTTCACTCCAAGCCACTGATAGCCTTTCTTACCAATTACTTTAAAATAACCAACCAAGTTTTGCAACTGTATTTATGGGCCTGGATCCAAAGGTGACTTGCCTGAGCAGAAAAGTACTTTTGCTTGCACAAGCTGCCCTCTTCGGTCATCACCAGTTTCCCCCCTCCCACTGCAGCATGCTTTGCTCCATCCCAAACCATTCTGTAACAGGGATGTGCAGAAAACCCCTGAAAACTGTTGCTGGTCTAATAGAAATTGGTTTGGTTTTTCTTGAAAATGCTTAGGTGTTTTTCCTTAAGAGAAATCCTGAAACTTACTTCAAATTTGAATTTTCAAAAATTCAGTGCCAACTCTATGCTGGAGTGTGTGTGTGTATCTCAGCCCCAAAAATAGATTTTCAGAGGCATAGGAGTGGGGATTTGCACAGACTGTTTCGGCACCTCCTTAGGGAAGCGCCGAATTGGTTCAGGTGCTCACAGTTTGGTGGAGTGGAGAGCGGTTCCATTAAGAATCAGATAAGCAGGACCTTACCTGCTTTGCTGCCACACCATCACTTTTCTGGGCATGGCATTCACTCTACCAGTGGCCGTGGGCAGCTGTGGTGCTGTTCCCTGCAGCCTACATGCAGCACTGGCACGCACATACCAAGTACACAAATGGCCGCTGTGCATGCCAACATTGCACACAGGCTGCAGGGAACAGTGCCGCAGCTGTGCACAGCCACTGGTGGATCAAGTACCATAATGGGAATGAGGTGGGGCAATAGCAGAGCAAGTAAGAACCTGCTTACCTGTTTCTTAAAGGAACCACACCCCACTCCACCCAAATTAATCACAGCCTGCCTGAGCCCATTTGGGCACATCCCTACATAGGAGGCTGTGGCTGAAAGGAAGGCACAGAAAAGCCCAATTGCCTAAGTGGAACTCTGCTTCTCTGCATCAAACCCATGGTACTTTCACAGATACAACCAGTTCCATCAAAAGGTAAGGATTGAGTTAGCAGCATTTAAAAGCTTCACAAATGATGGATGGGGCAGCCCTTCCATGTGGCAGAGTGATGTGGTCACCTGTGGAGGGGCACAGTGGGTGGCAAGAGCAAGAACCTCAGCACCACGGGTGCCACTCTGCTGCTGATGCTACAACCATTCTTCACTCATCTGAGACACTAGATGATGATGATGATGATGATGATGATGATGATAACTAGACAAGTGTGCTGCATTAATAATGAACAAAGGAAAAATAACAAAAACAGAAGGAATAGAACTACCCAATGGAAGCAAGATCAAGAACCTGGAAGAGAAAGAACATTACAAATACTTGGGCATCCTCCAGGCTGATTACATTGCACGTGCTGAAGTTAAAAGAAAAATTGGAAGTGAATACACCAGGAAAGTTAGAAAAATCCTAAAGTCCAAACTCAATGGCGGGAACACCATACAAGCCATAAACACCTGGGCTATACCTCTTATCAGATACACTGCAGGAATAATAGACTGGACCCAGGCAGAGCTAGAGACGCTAGATCGTAAGACCAGGAAAATCATGACCATCAATCATGCTCTGCACCCCCGCAGTGATGTAGATAGGCTATACCTCCCTCACAGCTCAGGTGGAAGAGGAATGCTGCAAGTCCATCAAACAGTAGAGGAGGAGAAAAGAGGCCTTGAAGAATGTATCAAGGACAGTGAAAAAGATGCACTTCAAATGGTCAATAATGAGAAACTATTCAACACCAATGAAGCAAAGCAGGCCTACAAGAAAGAACAAGTCAAGAACCAAGCAGAAAAATGGAAAAATACGCCCCTGCATGGTCAATATTTGCACAATATAAGTGGAAAATCAGACATCACCAAGACCTGGCAATGGCTTAAGAATGGCAACTTGAAGAAAGAAACAGAGGGTTTAATACTGGCTGCACAAGAACAGGCACTAAGAACAAATGCAATAAGAGTAAAAGTAGAAAAATCAACAACAAACAGCAAGTGCCGCCTTTGTAAAGAAGCAGATGAAACAGTGGACCACCACATCAGCTGTTGTAAAAAGATCACACAGACTGATTACAAACAAAGGCATGACAAGGTAGCAGGGATGATACACTGGAACATCTGCAAAAAATACAAGCTACCTGTAGCCAAGAATTGGTGGGATCATAAAATTGAAAAAGTTGAAGAAAATGAAGATGTAAAAATATTATGGGACTTCCGACTACAAACAGACAAACATCTGCCACACAATACACCAGATAGAACTGTAGTCGAGAAGAAAGAAAAACAAGTTAAAATAATCGACATAGCAATACCAGGGGATAGCAGAATAGAAGAAAAAGAAATAGAAAAAATCACCAAATACAAAGATCTACAAATTGAAATTGAAAGGCTGTGGCAGAAAAAGACCAAAATAATCCCAGTGGTAATTGGCACCCTGGATGCAGTTCCAAAAGACCTTGAAGAGCACCTCAACACCATAGGGGCCACAGAAATCACCACCAGCCAATTACAAAAAGCAGCCTTACTGGGAACAGCCAATATTCTGCGACGATATCTATAACAATTGACAATAAAATTCTGGCATCCCAGGTCCTTGGGAAGGACTCGATGTCTGGATAAAACAAATCAGTCAATAACACCTGTTTGACTGTGTAAGCAAGAAATAATAATAATAATAATAAAATATATTGATTTTAGTATTTATTTATTTTTGTTAGCTGCCCCATAACAAATTGTTCTCTGGGCAGTTCACAACACAATAAAATATCAAAGAAAAACACATAACACATTAAATCATAACAAACCAAAAGGGAAAAAAGAACATACGGAATATTTCCTTCTTTGCCCACTGGGGCATTCTTCTTCTCCCTTCTCATTAGAGCTAGGAGTGCCCCTGCCATCACTGCTTGCTTAGTGGTATATTCTGAGAGTGCACACGTCGCTGCTTCTGCCTTGGTAGGATGGTCTGAGAATGCTGAGAGCCCACCTGCAGGTGGAATGTCCTTTGCCTCAGGCAGCAAAATGTCTTCGACCAACCTGGTAGAGATGGTAAACTCAGTCACTTTAGTTATTTATTGTATCCTGCCTTTCCACCTTGGAGGAGGAGGTGCTCAAGGTGACTTACATATAAACATATTTATAAATTAGATAGATTTTCCTTAATTTGTTTTTTGGGGAGCGGTGGGTGGGGTGGGGATCCAGGATTAACAAGAAATAAGGATGGCCTGTACAATATGAGCTCAAAACACATTGGACGTACAAACTACCAGGAATGTATCATGTAAATAGAAAGCACAACACACTAGCTATATATACAACATTCTAACACATCCTAAATGAATAACACATTAATCACATAGATGCATCCAGCATTCTATTATCTCAGTCTGTAGAATGTGTAGATTTGCTGTACTTTCCAGTGGGGGGTAGGGAATGACATTAAAATATGCACCTCAGGTCTCTGATCTCACAATATATGCATAATAAATAATTGGGATAAGGAGTCTTGTTTCACAAATCTTGTCTTGTATCCCTCAGATTTTTTCATAACAATAAGATGTCGAAGTTCGCCACTGGAAGCTGTTGTTATTTTTCTTATTTGCTGAAGAAACTGGAAGATTTGAAACAAAACTTTATAAATAATGGTACTTTCTTCTGCTGCAACGCTGCAGGAGCTGTGAAGAAGTGTTTCTAATTAGGCTAGTTAAATTAAGACAGCATCGTTCTGATAAATTCTTGTTGGCATGGCCTTCATCATGGGACTGGGGTAGTGACAGGATGTACCAAATTTGCTCAAATATTTCATAAGAGATGAAATATTAGGAGGAATCTCAATAAATAAACAGAAAGCTAGAAGACAGGTGATGAGAAGGAGTGCATACAAAACAAGTGGGAAGAAAATACAGCAGTTGTTCAATGTACAATGAGGACAACTATTGGACAAGTATGACAGTATTTATGTAACAGGAACATCTGTATATAGACATTAAACACAGCCTTTAAAAATAATTTTAATCAGATTTTGTACCACTGGTGCTTCACTCCTACTTGGATTTTTAAAAGTGTGTGGTTTAGCAAACATGAGATCCTGGTGGTATGTCTAACTCTGCAAACTTGTTTCACATAAGGCAGTTATGGGAAGGAATGAAAACAAATGTAATGCAAACAAATCTAGACAGTATTAGGAATATCAATACCTTCAAACAGCCCCTCCCCCATGGATCTGTTAAAAGATAGGAGAAATTTCTTAGACAAAAATAGTGTGATTAACATGTCAATTACATCAAAGGTGATTATCAAAAAGTAGCACTGTCAGAGTATTTCATCCACAATGCAGAAGGTTTGGTTTATCATGATCCTAAGTAAAATTACTGTTATTATTTGAGCAATTAAGGGCTAGGCAAGTATATGCGGATGACAGGAAAACATTTATCTGTGTTGGAACAAAAAGATCACCAGAGATAATGATGAACATCTTAGAGAGCTTGGAGGGGAGATTTGTTTATGGACCCTAGCTGCAGCAGAAGTGCACAGCTATGGAGAGCACTGCTAATTAATATTGTCTGGAGACATGGATTTAAAGTTGTAAATCAAGTAGTTTATTTAGGAAATACATCGTGGAGGTAGATAAGCCTACATGTCTAGCTGCTTGCTACATACAGGAAGAGGGGGAAGGCGAAGACAGAAGTCTCTCTCTCTCTCTCTAGGTGAGAGAATGAAACCTGAGACAATCAGTCTAACAGAGGGGAATCAGAGTAGAGAAAGCATGGTCAGAGAGGGAATGCCCTTACTGGCTGTCTCTACCCCTAACACCCCTAGTGGGTAATAAGGTGATATATATGGCTATATATAAGACTAAATTGTTGTACTCGTGGGACAGGGCCTTCTCTGTTGTTGCCCCCAGGCTCTGGAATGCTCTCCCAGTGACTGTCCACACGTTGACATCTGTGGCTGCTTATAAAGACCTTTTTATTTGTTCAGACTTTTACACCGTAGGGGTTGCCAGGCCTACCAACTCTCCTGCTTCTGTTGTCTTTTGAATGGTAGTGGTGGTGGTGGTGGTGGTGGTGGTGTGTTTTTTTGGTGTGTGTGTGTGTGTGTGTTTTATGGTTTTACTGTTTAACTGATTTTAAGGTTTTGAATGATTTTAATGGAATTTATTGTATTTGGACTTTTGCAAAACACCTTGGGGTGCTTTATGAAAGGCAGTATAAAAAATGAACAATCAATCAATCAATCAATCGGCTATAATATCATATAGGAGTATATTGGTTATTATATTGGTTATATTGACTATAGGCCACATCCTAAGAGGTGAGATGCCTCTAAATACCAGTTGCAGGGGAGCAACAGCGGGAGAGAGGGCATATCATCATCTCTTGTCTGTGGGCTTCTCAAAGGCATCTGGTGGGCCACTGTGTGATATAAGATGCTGGACTAGATAGGCATTGGGCCTGATCTAGCAGGGCTATTCTTATGTTCTTCTGGATTATTGGTGCTAAGAGTCAATGCCATCAGTAGAGATGTGCGAATTGATTTAAGGTGAATCAATTCAAGCTCAAATTGGGGTGATTCAAGTGATTTAAACTCAAATCAAATCACCCCTAAAATAAAAGGCCTGATTCGAGTTTGAACCATATCAGCCTCGATTCAAGCTTAAATCGATTCAAGTGGTGAGCACCATTTTGGAGGGCTGTTTTGCCCTTGCTGATTAGTTTACTTGCACTGGCTTCCAATTGACTTGAGATCATCTTGTTTCTTTGTTTGCTTGCTATCATTAAAATCAAGTGTTGTCAGGGGCAACTTTGCCCCCATTGGCTGTGGGGACGGGAGGAGGGCTGAGCAAGGAGGGGGAAGACCAAAGGAAGTATTTTCAAAATGTATTTAAGGAGGCAGAGACAGAGAGCCTTTTGTGCCTCCGGAGAGATGGGTCATCAGTGTGTGAGTGTGAGAGAGCGCAAGCACAGCTGCAACAGCTGCAGCACTAAGAGCACAGATTGGTGGTGGTGGTTTGGGCCTGCCTGCCTGGCCAAGTGAGTGTAGAGAGAGAACCAGAGAGTGCCTACTGGCCTCTCTCTCTCTCTCTCTCTCTCTCTCTTATCCTTTTATTTTGCAGTGTCTAATTTTCTAATTAATTTTCTAATCTTTTTCTAATTCTTTAAAAATTGAACCAGCAGCCCCCAGTGGCTTTAACTTGTTCTGCTTTGAACTCCCCCACCACATTCTGTGCATTTTTCTTCTTCTTTCTCATAGCCTCCAATGCAGCAGCCCCTGACACCATCATGCACTTCTCTGCTGATCTGTGGACCATTCCCAGTGGGAGGCACACTGCTTTCCTGTCCCTTACAGTGCACTGGTATGGGCAGGAGAGTGAGGGGACATCTGCTACTAGTGGTGTGGCCAGCCCCTCCCATGCAACAAAGCACAAGTGGGCTCTGCTGCATGTGGAGGTGCTGGGCACTGATCACATAGCAATAGCAATAGCACTAGCAATAGCACTTACATTTATATACCGCTCTATAGCCGGAGCTCTCTAAGCGGTTTACAATGATTTAGCATATTGCCCCCAACATTCTGGGTACTCATTTTACCGACCTCGGAAGGATGGAAGGCTGAGTCAACCTTGAGCCCCTTGAGCAGATGAGTTGTCAGCAGCCATGGATCACCTGGTGGGGGGATGGTTGTGCAAGCATCCAAATTTTTGCCAAGGTTTCATGGTCACTGAAAATTTTCCACTCCCCCAGCTTGTCTGGGAGGCGGGCACTTTGCCCCGACCTTTGAGAAGGCACAAGGCAGATGCTGGCCAGCCATTGACGGGCAGACTGTCTGGTGGTGGAGCTCAAGCTGCCGTTGCCGCTCATGCCTGCCCCAAACTCAGTCCGGAGTTTGAGAGTGATGAGGAAGGTTGTCCTTGTTGGCTCTCCCGGACCTGGGCAGTGCAGCTTGGGTTGCGGAGGTGAATCTCAGGGCTGTCTGGCCACGCCGAGTGGAGCAGCTGGAGTGGCAAATTGGCTCAGCATGAACAGTGCTGTTGGTTTGGCGATCACGGGGTGGTTGGGGATGCGAGTCCGAGGCTTAGGACAGCGGTGCATTCGGTGGTCATTTTGGCCTGTGGGTCCCTTATCATCTACCTCCCGCTCTCATTTCCATCCTGGTGTTAATGGTAGCCTTGGCTAACAAGCTGAGGAGTTAGCATCATTGGTAGCCTGAGGTTTCTCTGGGTGCCCAAGGATACTTTCTGGGCATGTGTTCTTGCTGTTTGTCTGCAACTGGGATATCCCTGGGCTTGCCAAGAGCAAAATACTCTCATTATGCCACCCCAAAGAGCTAAGTGTAAATCTGGGGGCAAACCCATTAAAGCAAAAAGGTCCCCTCCTGTGTTGTCCTCGCCATCTGATGAGCTAGATCTAGGCCCGCTTAAGGCCCTTATCGTGTGTCCAGAAGTGCTTGAAAAAAAGAAGAAACAGCAACAGGCTAGCCAGAACCCAGGTGATCCATCTGGGGTCCCTTCAAGGCCCCGCAGGGATGGGAGACAAAGGCTGCCAAGCATGCTTATCTTTTAAATTCTATCTTCAAACTGAAAGCACAACTGAAAGGGAATACAGCAACATCTGCGCCAGCTCTGGTGGATCTTACGTTGGAGACTAGTCTTCAGATGCCCACACCTGTGCCTGTTCCTGGTATGCTGCCTGCTGCTCCTGGATCAGGTGAGGCCCCTTCAGTTGCCTTGGCCTTCAACTCAGTACGGGTTTTACCCACCCACACTAGTGCCGAGTTCAGCAGGTCTGCTCACTGGACCAATTCGGTTGGCCCCTTGGCTCCTATGGCCAGCCAATAGGAGCCTGGCTTGGGGGAGCTTCTGGCTTGGGGAGCTTGTTCACAAGTTTGGCAGGGACCTGGTGGGGCAGGCCGGCCTACCTGGCAGACACCCAGCCTTGCCGGTTCATCTGTGTTGCCAAATATTGCTCCTGAGAATTACCCGGCACTTGGGGTCTCACTACCTCTGAGGGACCATCTCCTCCCAGCTACTGAAGATAAGATATGGAGCGGGGAATATGTTGACATGTTTCAGCTTCTGTACCGTGAGCCAGAGACAGTTGTGAAGGAAGGGGAGGAGGTGTGAGACTTGGGGAAAAGCAAGAAAATGTCCATTGAGAGGAATTGGGCTAATTGGCTGTCTTAACAATTTACATGGGGGTGGTGGTTCAAGTCCAGCCTGCACATGGGCCTGCATTTGTGAAGTATTTTGATATTATTCATAGGGGGTACGGGGATTTTTCAGGTAATGCATGGCAGCATTACGATCAGAGTTTCTGCCTCAGAGCATCACTGGAGCCTTCCCTCCTGTGGGATAAACAGTGCCAGGAACGCTGTTTGCTCATAATGACACCATCCCGCCCCATACAAGGAGAGCATGCTGACAGTGGGCACTTGCTCTCTAAAACCCCCAAGGGGTCTGCCTCCCTGGCAATGGGGAGTGGGGAGAGCTGGTTCAACCCCAGTTGGTGTGCTGGGATTTTAACATGGGTGGGGGAGTTCACACATTTATCCTGCAAGTTCTGCCATGACTGCAGATTCCGCGGGGGTAAGACCCCAGCACCAGCTGTATCAGGATTAGGAACTTTAGAGGAGGAAATGAGTCAGGTCCCAGCAAGAAGGGTGGGTCAGGTACTGCACCGGGAGCAGTTGGCAAAGTGACCTAGTCCCATCAACCTGGATGCCCTGTGGCGGTTGCTTGAGGGGTACCCACAGCAGGAAAAGCTGCTTATTTGTTGGATGGTTTTACCTTTGGTTTCCGTATCCTTTGCTTGTTTCCCAGGTTGGCATACTTCGCCAAAAATCTGAAATCTGTACAGGGCATGGAGGATGTTGTCCTCCAGAACATCTTGCTACCAGAGAATCTACTCTAAGAACACCTCAGAAACAACTAAACCCAGTGCCCCATGGGCTTGTGGGTTTGTGGTGGTTGGCACCCTATGTGCACTACACCACCACTTGCTCTGGGTCACCTTGGTGCCCCCCAAATGGAGTTATGGAGCTGCTGAAATCCCCATTATTCCCTATGGGGGGAAAGCTTAAAGATGCACAAACTTCAGAAATTCTTTTAAAACCACCCCTTTCTCCACTTTCTTTGAAATCTGGATGGTAGCAGGAACCCATTGGGGCACCACCACCTGGCCCACTCTTTTTGCCCCCCAAACCCCCTTTCTGCCTTGATCTGCCCCAAAGACATGCCAACTTCAAAAATCATTTAAAATCACCCCTTTGCCCAATTTCTTTGAAATCTGGGTGGTAGCTTCCTTGCACCTATTGGGGCACTACCACCCACCATAACCCACTCTGGGCCACCCTGGTGCCACCCCCCCAGGAGGTATAACTAAGGCGGCTGAAATCCCCATTATTCCCTATGGGGAAAAGCTTAAGGACACGTAAACTTCAAAAATTCTTTAAATATCACTCCTTTGCCCAATTTCTTTGAAATTTGGGTGGTAGCTTCTGCCCTTTGGTTACTACCACCCAACCCACTTTGGCCACAAAATGGAGATCCAAATCTCCAAATTTTTCAGATCTGAATCTTGGAGATTTGTTTTGTACCCAAATCTGGGCAATTGAGGACAGGGGTGATTTGTTTTGTCTATAAATCACCCGAATCGGCCAGATTCAGGTACAAATTGTTTTGTATCCTAATAATTTTGCGCATCCCTACTATATAGCTCCGAGTTACCTGTACTTTGCCCTGTGCGTGCTTTGGAGTGCTACCTAGCACTGTGGGGTGTGGGGCGATGTTGCCTGTTCTGGCATGGCGATGGTTCTTCCTTGATGCATTACAGGCTTAGGGGGGAGAAAGCGGGGGTGGGGACTAGAGGCACAGATGGTCTGTGCCTGGTTCCGCTAGTTGTTATTATTTATTTATTTTATTTCTATACCGCCCTTCCAAAAATGGCTCAGAGCGGTCTACCAGAGAAATAACAAACAAAAAAGATTGAACCCTGCCCCCAAAGGGCTCATAATCTAAAAAGAAATATAAGATAGATACCAGCAACAGTCACTGGAGCTACTGTGCTGGGGGTGGGTAGGGCCAGTTACTCTCCCCCTGCTAGATAAAGAGAATCACCACATTAAAATGTGCCTCTTTGCCAAGTTAGCAGGGATCATGTTACATTTGCTTGTAACATGAAAAGACAGTTTGCTGAACCTGCAGTTAATTTTTGTAACCGTGAATCACACTGCAGACTTCCATTTAACTGCAGCCCTGCAACCTCAAGTTTCAGGGTACAGGCGCCCCTCCTTCTACCTTGTCTGACTCATCCCAGTCCCAGCAAGCTCCATAATGCTTGTGTTGCAGGGCGGCATCCATTTGCCACGATATTCAAGGGGGCGTGCCTAGTGCAATCGTGCCCTTTCAGATTGAATGAACCACCTGCCGTTGACCAAAACAGTCTTGCACAAGCATGATTGCTGGTAACGGTGGGGCGGTGTGTGTGTGTGCTAAGGGGCACTGTTTTTCTTTAACTCCCGGAAGGGATCATGAGGACTTCCTAGGAGGGATTATGTATATGGGGGGGGGGGCGCAAAGGATCCTGTGGTGTGGTCCACTGTGACCAAGGATGCTCTTGTGATGGTTAGACCCCGGCCAAGCAATCCAGGGACACCAAACAAACTCCTTCCCTGTGTCGGCTTGCTGCCTAGGGATTAGCCCTCTCATGAGAGGGCCAATCCACTAGGAAGGACCAGAGTCTCCAAGACCTTCAGTCCTCCATTAGACTGAACTCTCATGAGGCAAGCCATCCAAATAAAGAGTGTCACGCTTGTGTGTGGCCCACATTCACTCAAGTTAATAATATAGCTTATTAATAGTGACCCCCTCCTCTACAGGCAACCCTGTCATGCATCCAAAGGAGAATTTTCCACTCCATGTGTCCAGGCAGTACTGGTTGGGCACACTAGGGAAATTCCAGGACTGGAGATAGATCATTGCTCCCTTTAAAATCTCCTTGTTCTGGACTTGCCTTGTGAAATATGCAGATTGGTCACCATGGGGAATTGTGGGAGAAGGAAGCCCCAATTATCAGCAATCCCAGGAGAGTAGGGTTGCTGTGACAGGCAAAAATAAAGATGGATATGTTCCAATGGGCAGCCAGACTGGCAGAGGGTCTGCTTGAGCTGCTTCTTCATGGCAGTCACCAAGACAAGGAGAGATGCTGCCGAAGTACCTCTCCCAGCAGATTGCTTGTGTGGAACTCATGAGTGTCTCCATGGCCTTACACTCTCATGAGAGAACTGCCCTTGAGAGAAGGGGCATCGTCACAGATCATTAGCCGTTCTACCCAGTTCCTGCATACTCCAGGACAGTTCTTCTCATAGTAGTCCATGGTTGTCTCCATGACCTTTCACTCTCATGAGAGAGTGGTCTGTTCCAGAGCAGCAGCGTCACACAGGGAGAGTATCTCCTTGAACTGGTGACAATGCTGCTCAAGCCGGATGGTTCTTCTCATGAATAATGCCATAGAGTGCACAATTGCACTCAAGGGGAAGGGGCTGGAATCCCCCTCCCCACCTTTATTGTACAAAAATTAGAGCTGAGCCATTCAAGAATTCCTGGATGGGGCTGCCTTTTAAACCCAAGCCAGGGTTGCACTGTCTTCCCTCATGATATCTTTGCTGCAATCTAATGGGGTTGTGCAGTTTATGGTGCCATTGCGGCTGCATGTGCTTGTGAACATATTTCTTTATCAATTCATTTTCAGAGAGCAAAACACATAGTGCCGGTCTTTCCATCCCATTCCTCATTCTCTTCCGATGCCAGCAGGGGAAAAGAAGGAATACAGTAGGGAAGTGGGCATCCCCCCACATTGCATTTCCATTTGACAGGCTTAGAAGCTTGGGGTGGAATGTGGTGGCATCCCTGTTGCTGGGCAATGACTTCAGTAGCTCATAGACAGGGAGTGGGGCAAGTGTCTCGAGAGGCAGACGTCGAGATGCACAGCAGGCATGGAGCAGGCATGTTCCTGGGTAGGTCTGGGCTGCTCTCTCTTTGATTTTGGAAACCATGGTTATGGTGGCATCTGCATTTGGATGTAATGTTGCTACACCCCCCCCCCCAAGCCTCAAGTTAGAGTGGTGACACTCACTACGAAGTGAAGGTTCAAACTGGAGTTTGGTGAAGGAAACTGCAGGTCACGTTGAAAGTGAAATTGCGGTTTCATGCATTCAGACATACTGAAATTCCAACCTCTTCCCCATTTAACTGAGGTTTGGTGTAACGTGCAAACATAGTAAGGACATAGGACCATAGTAAGTTGAGTTGGAATACTTTTCACCATTTTCTGTTTTACCCTCTTTTAAATTCCGAAGCAAGGCAGCAAAAAGAAAAGAGATGCTTAACTACTTTTGTTTGCTTCTTGCTAACACATAAGAACATGAAAACACTGGGGAGAGGAGAATACCAACACCATATGGTCCATCAAGGCTTGCTGAGTGATTGATGCTGCAATCACATAAAATGAGTCATTAACATTCTGATCCTAATTGTGTTATATGGAAGCAAGGCCAATGGAAATCCTTGGAAGCTACTTCAACATAAAATGTCTAGGATCTGGCTGAATGGCAGAAAAACTGGCTATTCCACAGTACTTCTGATGCATTCAAAGAAGATTTCACAGAACATTTTTATTAATTCAGTTTATAAATTTGTAGAACTTGGTATAACAAATACATCCATAAAGGTCTAGCTATCAGAAATTGCATGTAGTGAGCCAGGGACCATACTTTAGGTTCTACCATTCTATTTCAGCCATTGACTTGGTATAGCCACATTCCTACTTTGTATGGCCCTCCCTCTAAAACAGGCCTGATCAACTCCCCGCCCCCCAGCTATTTTTGGATGACAACTCCCATAAATCCCAGCCACCGTGGCCAATAGCCAGGGATTATGGGAGTTGTAGGCTAACATCTGCAGGAAGGCTGAAGTTGAGCAGCCCTGCTCTAAAACAAGCAATGAACTGCTGTTCGCTGTAGACACTTTCAGGGCACTCTGTTGTCAACAAGTTAATAGAGATGAGCACAAATCAAATTTTGCATTTTGTTTCAAGCTCAAAACAAAACACAAAATGGCTGAAACACTGCATCGAAACAGTGGTCTAACTGGCTGTTTTGATGAAACAACTCAAAATGTTTTGAGTGTTTTGGCCATAAGGAACAGTGGGGAGACTCAAAAAACCCAATTGTTCCCCATGGGTATCTCCTAGGGACACCAAGATGAGTCGGATGGTAGGGCATGATGGGTGCTACCTACCACATGCCTCACAAAAGAAATGGGTGAGTGAGAGATTTTAAACAAACATTTAACCTTTCCCCCAACCCCCCATAGAATCCTACTGGGGTGCCGGACTCGGTGGTAAGTTTAAAAAAAATGCTTTTCACTTTGGAACCCCAAACCAGCCCTGAACTGGCTCTGGAGGTGGGGAGGGTTTGGCTTAACCTTTAGCTGAACTGTGCCCAGCTTGAGGGCAGTTCAATATCAAGCTGTCTTGTACATCCCTAGTCCACCATGGCCACATCCCAGCAAGCTCCATAGTGCTCATGTTGCCAGACTGTGGGCAAAGCATCAGCATGTAAACAGAGCAGCTGCAATTGACAACAATCTTGAGGGGGGCGTGCCGAGCACTATCACGCCTTTTTACAACTGTCCACTTGCCCTTGGCAGGGGAAGGTCATTTAAAACCCTTTGAATGCCATGCTATGCCAGTGCTTCTTACAGCGATTGCACCGCCCACCTCCTAAAAGCCCTGCAACAAAAGTGCTCTGCACAAGCATGATTTTGCAGGGGAGGGAATCTTCGGGGGGCACTATTTTACATCACGCATGCACACCAGCCACTTCTGGTACGACACGGTCCAAGATGGCAAGAAGGTATGTTGCTGACCCATGCCAGCAGTTTTCACAACAGCGCCAGTGGGGGAAACATGGCGGGGGGATGAGCACCCTCCCCACTCCTCAAAGATACCCCCTGTCTGCCAAACTGGCCAGACATTGGCTCATCTGAACCATAAAAGGAACGTCCAACCAGTTTGTGTACATTCCTACCGCAGGGTGCTTTCGCTGTGAAACTTGTTGCACAGAGTTCCAATCTCTGCCCTGTGTAACTCCAGTTTTGTGCTACGTCTGAATTCGGCCCTATTCTTGTGAATGGCTGACATACTGTCCAAGAGTCCATCAGCCTAGTAATGCTGTGAATGCACAATGATATTTCCCAAGAACAAGCCCATTATTTCCAATTTGCTTACTCTGATGTAATGCAATTTGCACAACGTGCAAATTGCACAAAAACAGTGTTAGTAAACTGGTATACTCTTGCACAGTATGTCAGCCAATATTTTAAATGCATGTCCCTGTCCAGGATTTGATTCTCTGCCCATTTGATAATAACAATTGGCTGCACCACATGATCAAAAAATCAATCTGCAAATAGTTTTTTTTTAAAAAAATGTTCAGTTTATGATGGATGGATGATGCACTTGGGTTATCATCATGATTAATTGATCAATTGTTTGTTCTATGCACAACAGTTTTGAATATATATTTTCATTTGTATCCCTATTTTCAGACAAGTGCTGTTACTCAAAGCAGCAAAAATGAGGTGAGCACCATGATTTTATGATTCTTGATTCTTCCCCAGCCTGGCCTTTTTTAATTCAATTAATTAAAAAAATCCTTCCTTTGCTCCCTCTCATCCACCAACCCATCCATTGGAGCAGTAGCCCAGAAACTATGAACAAAGATACACATAAATGCTTAATACCTTTTCCTGAAGAAAAGTATAGTGAACAAATGGCAGTACGAATGGATCAGACAGAATTCTAATAAACATCCAGATTTTCCACGGAGATCTGCTGTCCGAGGCTGAAATAATGAATTTCAAACTGGAATTCCTCATTTAGGCTTTTTGTACAATCCTAAGAAGCATGTCAAATAGCTTGCATTGTCATTGTTAAGGGTCAAGCTAGACAAGACATTAAACATGTTTTTCCAGACTTGGGATTGTGGCATGAGGGTGTAACCTTTTGTCCTGTGCCCCACTCCCAATGAAAACTCTTCCCAAACACTATTTGCCTTTGGCGAGAAGCTGCTATTAACGCCCAGAGTAGCTTGCCTCCCAAGCAAAACCAGTTCTGAAGAATAGTTTTCATTGGGAATGTTGCCGTTTCAGGGGGTGATTTTCATTGGGACCACAGTGCGGTGGGGGGGGAATGGTTAAGCCCACCCTACCCCTGCTATGGTCCCAATATGCATTGCCCCCCACCCACATCTGCTTTTCAGAAACAAAATCATTGAAGGCAAAGACATGTTTAACGTTAGGTCCATTTTGGCAGTTACAAAGAATTCCACTACTCAGAGAAAAACCAATAACTATCCTGATTTCAGATATTTACTGTCCCCCTGTGCAAACAGCCTCATAATTCTCCTCCAAAGATTCTCTTGCAGAATTCCTGTCAAGCACATAGTACTGGTGGATGTTTGTGACAGATTATTAGTACTGATGAACCACAGCTCTAACATTGTAATGTCCTCTTTCAAAACGCAATTCTGCAGTGTTTTCACACATGAAGTTATCAGAGCAGTATTTCAAAACAAGTTTGTAAGATGGTTTGGAGTTTTTCTTTCTAATCTGGAGTTCTCACAGGAGCATTTTTATGGGTTTCAATAATAGGGCAAAAGAAGTTCCAGTTCAAAAGTTCAAATGTGCAGATGAGTTATAAATGAAGGTATTAAAAAAACCCAAGAACGCAGTGGTGCAGCAAGAGAGCAGCCGAACAGAATTCCCCAACTGTGTCTACCAGTGCCAAGAGTGCCCCATGCTGTTGTGGTGCCTGAGGCAAGATGCCAAATGCTGCCTTGTTGCCCAGCAGCCCTGGTGGCAGCCACTCCCCTTTCAAAACAATCCCTTGCAGGCTTTGAAAGAGGTACAGGGGCTGAGGAAGACGGAAGGTTGCCAGCAGCCTCCTCTCCTCTTCTCATGCTTCTTGCAATCTTTGCAAGGAGTGTTATGTTGCCAGTCAGCTTGGTTTGGGGGCAGGCTAGACAGCACTCCACTACATGATTTCGGATTACAATGAACAGTGTGAGACTACGGGATTGTGGTCCCTATTGTGAATTTTTCACCCTGTGAGGGTTGACAAAGATTCACAGGTGATTGCTTGTATGAGTGCGTGTTGGTCAACATTTCTGAAGGTCAAATTAGCAATCTGTCTGAAACTGGATGCTCCTACCCCTTTCTATTACAGAGAGGCAGCAGCCTGTGAGCAGACCCTACTTCAAAAGTGTAACCTGTGAGGGTTGCACAGCCCTCAGAGGCATATTTTTGGGTGGCACAGAGGGCTTCCTGGGGAAGGTGAGAATGTCAGAAAAAATGCACTTCCTAGGTACACTGGTGAACTCTAATTGGGAAGTTCTCTCTCCTTCCACCACTACATCCTTGCTCTTTAGGTCATTCAGTATTCTGGGGTGCTTCTGTGAGGCAATCCTAAATGTTTTAGGATGCATCGGGAACTTAGCTGGGTGTGGCTGAAATGACATATCCAGAAATGTACAAAGATCCATGGGTATAGTAGCAAATGCATATTCATGAAGCAAAGTACACAGTTGACTTCAAAAATTGTCTGAACATCTGCCCCTCCTGAATTGTAATTGGCAAGTGAAGTACTCTTGAAACATTTAATCAAAACTGAATTATCTTCAAATTAAATTAATATAAAACTTCAGGAGATTAGCAATGAAATGTAATTTAATGCCAGTCTACTTGTGTATGCTTTTATGGTAGATTAAAGTGATCAGACATTCCAGCTTTACCATGGGAGTTTTATGGCACTTACTGGGTGTTTTAATAATTTGTAAGGATATTAAAATGTTAATTAGAATTTCTTTTAACAAAGCATCTTCTTCCAGCCATCTTCGCTCCTACATTGACTGCAGCATGTAGGGGCAGGTCCTGTGTAAATGTATCGTTATAATGGGTGAAAGATTTCCTACCAAAGGCAGAATGGGAAGGATATAGATATAATTGGGCTATAGAAAAGTGAGTGTGGTGGGCTCACAGTCCAGATATACTCAAATGGCTGGGAGGAGGCGAAAACTTATGGTTCAGTTCTGGTCTGAAAAATATATTCTTAGGCTGACTCTATGCATGATAGCACCTTGGATGGAAGTACAGAATGGAAAATCTGTCTTGTGAGAGGACAAAGAACTGGGGAGGGGGGTGTTTTTGTGAGGCATATCTAAAAAGGATATTGGAACAAAAAGCCAGAGTGTGTGGTTTTTTGAAAGAAGCACTGAGCTCTTTGATTGTAAAGTATGCAAGCAAAGGAGGTGGAGGCAGTGCTTAATTTCTAAAAGTGTGTGTGGGGGGGGGGGATAGCAGACCTCAGGCCTGTGTCACAGTTGTGCCACACCCCCTATAAGCTGAATCCTTGTTTTTGTGGTGTGCCTAGATGTGTGAGTGTGTGCACTATAGTTGCTCAATCAATATGAAAACCAACTTGAAATTGAATAAATAATAATAATAATAATAATAATAATAATAATAATAATAATATTGCACCAAAGATGATGAATGAACAACCACCCACCCTAATCTTTTGCCCATGTAACCCCTTTTTCATTTGCCCTAAAATGATTCAGGTTCAGAAAATTCAGGTACAAATCGAATCTGGGGTGATTCAGGGGGGCAGATTGTTATGAACGGTCTGTAACATAAAATATCAGAACCAGAGGTATCAACTCAGAAGCATGTGAAATATAGGCCTGTGTCTGATTTATTTTATATTAAGAGTTCAATTCAATGTCTGAACTGGAGGTGAATCTCATGACTGCCTGGTCAATGATTTGTAGAGGCAGGGGAATCTAGCATTGGTTATCTGTGGAAACTCACTGAGACAATGGGTCAGGCTTAATTACCAGTCTCACACTGCTGAAATTAACCTGTGTCCAGTAACAGGATGCTTCTGCCTTAAGTCAAATGTGTTGATTAACTTGCCTCACTCATGCTTACCCTTTTGATGATACTTTGAATATTCTTTTGTTGCAAATACACACTAGATAGAGGTATACAAGAAATAATGTCTCACACAAATAGAACTAACTCCCTCTCACTAATTGCTAACTTTTAACACCTTCTGGGACCAGGCTATCACATCTGGGATGCAGATTTGCTTTTGGACTATGTCCCCTCCTCAAGATAACAGCTAACAGGAGGTGAGAGTGAGATCTCTCTGGACTGATCAAATATCCTGAGCTAATTTTGGTAATTAAAAGACAATATTCCAAGGATAGCAGGAATAAATGCCTTTTGTGATCCAGAAGACTAAAAAGGGACATCAAAGGATGGAACCATTATAAGAAGGAGTCTCTGGACATGGCAGTTTAGCAGTTCTGTGCCTACGGGCATTCTGCTCACATGCTAGCATTCTTGTGCCTACAACAAGATCTGCTCACACGCTTTCCCAGAGTTTGCTGCCCAGCCGCGGGGCTAAGCAGGAACTCTGCCCGTGCTCAGAGGCTGTGACTTCCACTGCGCAGTGAGAAGTCAAGGCTCCCCAGCCATGGAGCTCTCAGCTATGATCTGAAGCAACTGCACAACTCCTGTCTCCGCCAGCGCCTCACCCCTTCAGCTGAAGTGATTCGTCTCTCTCCAGCCTCTGATCCTGGTAATATGCTACGAGCCTTGGAATCCCCTCATCCCTTCCTTTTTTACTGCTCCCTTCTCCATTCCCCCCTTCTTCCCTTCTACTAATCTCCCCAAAAACCATGCCAGCCCGCAGCCTTCATCCCTTTCCCCCCTTTTCTTTTCTGCCTGTATCTGAAATGTATTAGAATCTAGGAAGATTTAATTACACACACATATGTAGCTAGGCACATGGGTGAATATTGGTTCTGGTTAGGAAATACTGTTAGCAATATTGATAGAGTGTTCTGCTTTCTGCTTGCTAGATTATGTTGTTATTCTTTTATACTCAATAAAACCCATTGAATCTTTGAGTGGTTGGATCTCTTCTCCTTGTTTCCAGATCAAACATGGTCATCAATATAAAAGAACTTGACCCAGACCTATTTTATATACTAGCTAATGAGCATGTTTAGTATATAGATCAGGCCTGGTCTGTAACAAGATTCAGACTCAAAACAAATCGGGGGTGATTCAGCTCAGGTACAAATCAAATTTTTAAAATATCAATTTGTGCACATCCCTAGCAAAGGCTATGTGGGATGCTATCCTTCAACTCCACTTTGTGGCTGGCCAGCCACGTATTATTGCCCATGTCCCTATTTCCTTCATGCCACATATTCCTCTTAGATCATCTCACCAAGCAAGGGGCTCACGTAACACAAAACCAAGATAAGCAAAAGAACAGTCTAAATCAAATAGAAAACAGTTCCCTTCAGAGAGCTTTATTTGTGCTGGGGCTCAGCACTGGAGTTGAGTTCCGGAGTGAGTGAGGAAATGTGCCTCTGAGAATGAAATGAATTGGTTTTCCTCTCTACTGAGCAAATATAGTGCACACACTCACACATGTAGACAACACAAAAACAAGGATTAAGCTTATAGGGGGTATGGCACAACTGCGATACAGGCCTGAAGTCTGTTAACCCCCCCCCACACACACACACCTCTTTAGAAATTAAGCACTGCCTCCACCTCCTTTGCCTGCATACTTTGCGATCAAACGACATACTCCTGGCTTTTTGTTCCAAATCTCCTTTTTAGTCATGTCTCACATGTTCTGTCTACAAATCGCCCAAATCTGCTAGATTTGGGTACCAATTGTTTTGCGCTTGAATCGATTCACACATCCCCAGCCTTTGGACAAGAGGAATTATGTGATGGTGGCATCATCACTAGACTAGAGTGAGAATGCAAAGTAAATTTTGGAAGCAGTGGGTTAGGAAATCTAAAGAGGTGACCAGGTGTTGTAGGGGCTGAATTTTTAATATTAATTCGAATTCTTCATCATCTTCATCTTCATCATCATCATCATCATGAAAAGGCAGCATATAAATGATAACTTTGGCTGACATCCAGACTAACTTTGGCTGCTCAAAGTTGTTCAATCACTTGCACTCTAGTACATGTGCAAGATTTACACCTATACAACAAGGACAGTTGAACAGGGGCAGGCACCCAGTCTAGTGTCGCAATAGTACAATGCAAGAAGTTGGATATACTTAGGAAGTTTGCAGAGTGATGCAAAGTTGCGGTGCTCTGTGATGTGCAATGGCTCGTGGAGAGTGTCTCTGGGATGTATACAAGGCCACATTACAAGGTTGCACAACATGTTGTATGTCTAACCTGTTGTGAAATGCAATGTGCAACTCGTTAACATATTCTCCTAGCACAAGAACTGGTCTACAACAGACATTCATTTCTGTGTGAAATTCAATGTCATGCACTAGTGCAATCGTCTTGAGCTAGCAAACACTAGTCTGGACTGCAAGTTCCTGACTTAACAGAAATAGCTGGCAAAACATCCTTGAAAACACAGCCTTAGTCTGGATGTCAATTACTAACAACAACAACAACAACAACAACAACATAACAACAACAACAACAACAACAACAACAATAATAATAGGACTCGATGTCTGGAAAAAACAAACCAGTCAATAACACCTGTCTGACTGTGTAAACAAGAAAAAAAAAAGATGATAGCAGAATAGAAGAAAAAGAAATAGAAAAAACAACAAAATACAAAGATCTACACACTAAAATTGAAAGGCTGTGGCAGAAGAAAACCAAAATAATCCCAGTAGTATTTGGCACCCTAGGTGCAATTCTAAAACAACTTGAAGAACACCTCAACACCATAGGGGCCACAGAAATCAGCCAATTGGCCATCAGCCAATTACAAAAAGCAACTTTACTAGGAACAGCCTATATTCTGCGACGATATCTATAATAATAACAGCAACAATACTGACAATAAAATTCTGGCATCCCAGGTCCTTGGGAAGGACTCGATGTCTGGATAAAACAAACCAGTCAATAACACCTGTCTGACTGTGTAAATAACAATAACAACAACAGCAACAACAAAATACAAAGATCTACAAATTGAAATTGAAAGGCTGTGGCAGAAGAAGACCAAAATAATCCCAGTGGTAATTGGCGCCCTGGGTGCAGTTCCAAAAGACCTTGAAGAGCCCCTCAACACCATAGGGGCCACAGAAATCACCATCAGCCAATTACAAAAAGCAACTTTACTGGGAACAGCCTATATTCTGCGACGATATCTATAACAATTGACAAAAAAATTCTGGCATCCCAGGTCCTTGGGAAGGACTTGATGTCTGGATAAAACAAACCAGTCAATAACACCTGTCTGACTGTGTAAACAAGAAATAATAATAATACATTCTCCTTCCCATGAGTTGTGTGGGGTTGTCGCCATGGCCTGGCACCCTCATGAGTGAGTACTGTCTGCCTCAGTTCTTCACAGTACTGGCACTCTCCTTTGACTACTGACCCTGATGCCCGACCCTGCTCATAAGCAAGCTTAGGGACCACAAACCCTCCAAGGGAAGGGGCTGGGTGGCCCTTCCAGTGAAAAAAATAGAACTTGGCTGCTTCAGAATCCCTGCTTGGGGTCCCCTTTTGAATCGAACACTGGGCACCAGCTGCTACCACCAATATTCCCCTCTTGGCACTGTGATGGGGTGCCCTACTTACATTGCCACCTGGAGTGTTTGTGGTTGTGAACATACTTCATTGCCACTTCCTTCTCGGGGATCAAAGCACTTAGTGCCTGTCCTGCCATCCTGTTCCCCTTTCCTCCTGCTTGCTCAGAGGGTGAGGTGGGAAGGGACAGAGTGAAGAGAGGGAATGCCCCTTGAGAAGATGACAAGCCTGCAATGGGATGTGGCAGCATCCCAGTTGCCAGGAAACTCCATAGCTGGATAGGTGGCAGGAGGAGCAGGGCTGGTTATCTGAAAGGTAGCCAGCAAGAAGTGCTTCTGGCATAGAGCAGCCATGTCCCTGGGAGGGTCTGTGCCACCGCCTGAATGATTGTGGTTTGAAAATTGGCACTAAGGTGTGGTTATGGTGGCATATAGAATAGGACGTAATGCTTTGGCAAAGAAACCTCAGGTCTCGGTGATGAACTTTTGTGCTAACCAAAGGTTCAATCTAGAGTTTGGTGAAGCAAACCGGAGGTCGCTTTTGCCATGAAACCACAGTTTCACAAGTTCGGACATAATGGAGTTCCAAACTCTGCCCTGTGTAACTCCAGTTTGGCGTTACATATGAACCAGGCCATAGTCTCCCATTCAAATGAAACCAGGGTGGTGCCTGCTTAGCAATGGGGACAATCCATGCTTGCTACCACAAGGCCAGCTTCACTGTTGAATAGGGGATCATGGGGATCCCAGGCATTCATACATCCAGGCAGCAGCAAGACCTAGATCAGGGATAGGGGTGTGCACGGAACTGTCTGGCCTGGTTCGGTTCAAGGCTGGACCAGCCTCAAACGGAACCAGGCCAGTTCAGTCCGGCCCCCATCGAACCCACCCCCCATCCAGTCAATCCTGGCCCAGTCCGCAACCTTTTTTTAAAAAATTGAAATGTAAAACAAGTACCTGTAGCCCCTTCGGGGGGCTTGCTGTAGCTACAGGGTGTGTGTGTGTCCATGCGGGTTCCCCCCCCCCCCGCGCTGGCTTTCCTCATCACCACTGCGGCTGGGTAAGCAAAGCCTTTTTGGCCCTTTCTGGCCTCTGTAAAAGCCAGCGGCCGCCATTTTGGCAGCCGCTGTGCATACACAAATGCCCTCTGTGAGGCCACAGGTACTTTTAAATTTCTTTTTTTAAAAAAAAGTTCACGGACCTGCCAAACCGGACCTGGCGGTCCAGTTCCGGTCCGATGGAACCGGGGTGTGTGTGGTTTGGTTCGATCACGAACCCACGAACCCCCGGACCGAACTGTCGGACCGCTGGCCCAGTTCTGCACATCCCTAATCAGGGAATAATTGGAGGCTTGTTGCTACAGTGATGATGCAGTTAGTAATGATGGAGGCTTTGCAAGCTCGTTAGCAGCATGGACAGAGTTTGGAGAGGCATGGGATGAAAGTGTGCATCCTGCTCTTGGATAGGCAGGGCGCTGTGCTGTATTTAAGGCTGACATCCAGCCTATTACTCAGTAGCACTTCTCAGGAGATATTATGAAACACTACTTGATAAACATGCATAGGGTTGGATTTCACATCTTTGCTCAGAGCTGATGAAAAGATTTACAGTGAAAGAAAGAACTCACAAGGAGATTGGTCAGTCGAGACAGCCCCCACCTTTCGTTTTCTAATCATACCAAACACATGTGGGGATTTGTTTATAAGTAGCTCAGTCACAAACGAGGCACCCCTCATGTGCCTTCAATTACACTAATTGATTAGATGGGATAAGAGGCTTAACGTATATAACATAGGGTTTACTTATAGTTGGGTTAGGGACACAAATGTCTGGGACACCAAAAAACCGGACGCAAACGTCCAGGGACGCCAATGACTGGGACGCAATTGACTGACCAGGATGCAAATGCCCTAGTACCAGGCAAAATACTCAGAAAAAGTATTTTAGATACAAAATACCCAAGAAAATTTATTTTAGATACAATATACAAAATATTTGGTAAACAGCCAATAAAAATACAAAATAGTATTTTAAAATATATCTTATAATACAAAATACAATGCCTGAAGAAAGGAAATGCCCTGTTTCTCTTTGTTATGTTTCTCCATTCCCACCAAACTCACTCCATTTTCAAAGGAACATTTTAGGCAGATTTTTAGAACTTAAATCTCTCAGATACCACGTGATTCAGACAAATTTCCAGTTATTTTATGCCTGGGGACATGTTTAAATAATTGTGGGGAGGGGTTAAAGCAGAAATTCTGAATAATCATATTTTGTTATTTCTCTCAACAAATTTCTAACACTCAATCAGATCAACAATTAAAAAACCAGGGGTGTAGACTTCTCAATTTCTGGGGCAGGGAGGGGGGCACAGGGCACATAGGAGTAGAGATTTTGTGGTAGCAAGCATGAATTCTCCCTTTTGCTAAGCAGGGTGCAACCTGGTTTGCCTTTGAATGGGAGACTGCATTTGTGAGCATTGTAAAATATTCCCCATAGGGCAGGCCTGCTCAATAGCCCCCCCCAGCTGTTTTTGGACTAAAACTCCCATAATCCCCAGCCACCGTAGCCAATAGCCAGGGATTATAGGAGTTGTAGGCCAACATCTGCAGTAGGGCTGAAGTTGAGCAGGCCTGCCTTAGGGGATGGGACTGCTCTGGGAAGAGTACCTGCATGCAGAAGGTTCCAGGTGCCCTCCCTTCCCTGGCAGCAATAGGGCTGAGAGATTCTCCTGCCTTCAATTTTGGAGTAGCTGCTGCCAATCTGTGTAGAAAAAACTGAGTTAGATGGACCAAGTGTTTGACTCAGTATAGGGCAGCTTCCTATGTTCCTATGGCTAAACCCAGTCCCCAGGACAGGCCCAGGTGTATTCATCTATTTATATTTATATTTCTAGAAATCACTCTTCATCAACAATTGATAACATAGTTTAAAAAATGGAATATACTTTCCACTCTATAAATTGAAGCCCGCAATCTAAAATAAAAATCAAGTAACTTTTCCCATGAATTAAATGAATCCTCCAGTAGAGCTGCCACCAGACTCCTATGAGACAAAACTAACATCAAGACTTTCCCTGTTCTATCTAGAACCAGGGTGAACTCAAAATATAGTCAAAATGCCTTAAAACCTCATTGGAGCATGTAGCCAGAGCAGGCACATAGAGAGACAGAACGGAGCACACTTCCAGCCAGATCAAGTTTCAAACAATCAAAAGCTAGTTTATTTAAATAGATATAAAAAGTAGGAAAGTCCACAGGCAACCAAAGCAAAATGATAAAAATGCACAAGCAAGACCCCTTTCTTCCTATCTGGTGTTAGACAGGAGGCTTGGTAGCTCTAGGTCTCAATTGCAGTTTAGAGAACAAAAGCTTGCATTGTGGTGAAGTCTGCACATTCCCAGGAGCCATGCAGCATGGTCCCAGTGAACAAAGTTAGACCAACACCAAAGTAGCATGTTGGAAACAGCAACTACAAGAGTCCCTCCTCTCACCTAACTTGAGGTTAACAATCTCCTCTTGGAGATAGGCAAAACAATCAAAAGCTGAATGTTTCTCCCTCAAGGTAGAGTTTTCGGAATCAGAATAAGGTTCCTGACAAACAATTGAGAGACAATAAATCCACAAAAGCGGTGCGCTTGGGCCCAGGCCAAAATTGGCTTTTGGAATTGAGGGAAGTTCTGATATGAAACTGGAATATGTTTTTATGCCAAACAAAGGTCCATTCACACACACACACACACACACACACACACACACCCTGTTCCAGTGGGGAAAGTGTTTTGCTGCTGTACACTGCTGAAAATGAGACAACACACAACCTCCAAAACATCAGGGTGGCTTAAACATCACCATTGAGTTTGGGGAAACACTAGACTCTTAACTCATCATGTAGCCCACATAGCCAAGCCTATGGTGCATACTAGGAATAGCACAACAAAGTACAAAACATACACAGAATCAGGTCCCCCAAAAACTTCCCATAAAACAAACATGCAAAAAGCATAACAAAGCCTTTTCAGCAATCTAGCTTGACAGATATAAGCATTTCTCTTATTCCTTCAAGGCTGTGAAGCTCTACTCCCGATCAGGGAGAAGAGCTTCTTCTGGGTTTGCGTGGAGAGTGGGCTTAGCCCGCTCCTCCTGCAGACAAGCAAGCCTGCAGCCCTGGGTGTCTGAATCGGCCACCCACATGACTGCCGTCTCCCTCACGGAGCTGGCGGGGGCTGCGGGGATCGGGTGCCGCATGGCAAGCGCGTGGGGCATCCTGGAGAGACCCTCGAGCCTGGGAAGCTGCTTGTAGCTTCCCATTCAGGGGTCTATCCATGTGTTACCACATGCCGCAGCAACACACAAGCAAAAAGACATGGTTAATGGAGTGCTCACTCTGTCAGCCTCATCTTAGGGGAGGGGTATTTAGGGCGGCTAGCTGCCGGGAGCAACGCAGCTCCCATTGCAGCATACGATCACCCAAAAGTGGGCTAGGATCCCTTAGCCGGCTTTTGGGTGGTCATGAGAATCACCTCTGTGTGTAGCCAGCTCCTCAGAGGCAAGATGCCTCCAAATTCCAGTTGCAGGGGAGCAACAGCAAGAGAGAGGGCATGCCCTCAGCCCTTGCCTGTAGGCTTCTCAGAGGCGTCTGGTGGGCCACTGTGTGAAACAGGATGCTAGACTAAATGGGCATGGGCCCTACACATAGGACACTTAGGACTTTCTTCTAGGCACACGAACAAAATGATTCTCAGTTTCTCTCACCTCTTTGCAATTAGGAAGCAAATGAAAATCTCCGACTCTCTCCCCCATCACAACCCTACAAAAGAATACAGTACCCCATTTACCTGATCATATGTCGCCGCACTCTGGACACTCACAAGGAGACCCATGACAGGGTGGCAACAACAAGCCTCCCAGTATCAGGAGGCTCCTCAGAATGCCCAGCACACTTGTGAGGGGCATTCTGGGACTTCCAGTGGCCAGGAGATCCCCAATCTCCACCGCCCCAACCAGATCCATGACAGAGCCAGTAATTGTGTGGGAGGCCGATCCGGCCACCCAGGGCTAGCCACCTGATTGTCTGCAGGGAGAGCGGATCAAGCCTGCTCTCCCCGCAAAACCCCTTACGGCTCTCCACACTGCTCATGACTTTTGCTTTTATGGGATTTTGGAGTGGGGGTGTTATTAATCTGCCACAACAAAAGCTGAAACGTGTCAAAGCCTTTCCCCTTCAGAAACACCAAACTGTGAAATGTCTAGTAAGAAAACAAGAGTTTTAGACACCTTTCTCTCTCAGAAGCAGAGGAATTGTGACTGTCTTGAGGGAGTATTCTTCAAGCTGAGAACACTCCTGCTCTTTTTATTCAGACCATCTTTCCCCATGCTCACCACTGAGTTCCATTAGCTGCAGCCATCTGCTTGTCTGTTAAGTGCCATCCAAGTCCATGAACATTCTGCTCCATTGAGTTATATTGGGGCAGTTTTGAGGGTTGTTTTTGTTTATGGTTTTTTTGGCTCCCCGTAGGTTTCCCCCCTCCAGATTTTTGTGAAACCAAAGTATTTTCTGGTTGTTGTTTTTGTTTTGGTTTTTTGGGTTATTATTATTATTACATTTATATCCCACTCTTCCTCCAAGGAGCCCAGAGCGGTGTACTACACACTTGAGTTTCTCTTTCACAGCAACCCTGTGAAGTAGGTAAGGCTGAGAGAGAAGTGACTGGCCCCAAATCTGCCGGTACCTCTCTTTCGCTTGCACATGCTCCAGTTATGTATCCATAAGGATCATAACATTTCCAGCTTTTTTGGAAATAACTGTAAGATGATGGCTAAAGGGGTACTGCCCTGATTAACGGCTGTAGAAACAACACACATCTTTTAAAAATGCTGGTATGAGGCAACATGTTTAATAACTTTCTATTCAAATTAGGCAATGGGATTTCTCTCCCACTAAACCTATGAACTTAAACTTTTCATAATGAGATATACTTTCTGGTAACAATAAAAAGTAGTGTGAAAGGGCCAGTTTGGTTATTAGGCTATCTTCACTCGTGGCTAAAATCAGGCTGGGCTTCCCTAGCCCAGTTTCAGCCACGAGTGAGAATAGCCTCATAGCCCAACCAATTTTAGATGCACATGAAACCCAACAGGAACTGCACGGCTCCTGGCGGTGGCTAGGCAGCAAACCCTCCTGGGTAGCCCACCTCTTAACCCGGGTTTGGGTGCGAGGTCACCCAAAAAGTGGGTTAAGTGATCATATGTCAACGCAGCACAGCTTCGCACCACACCAACTCATGAATATCACCCCAATGGGAAGGCTACAAGAAGCCTCCTGGCATCAGGAGGCTTCCCAGAAGGCACCGCAGACTTGCACGGTGCTTTCAGGGACTTCTGGGTTCCAGGAGGCCCCCAAACCCCACCACTCCCACCAGCTCTGTGACAGAGCTGGTACTTGTCCCTGGCAGATCTGGCCGCCCAGGGACGACTGAGCGATCATCTGCAGGGAGAGAGGGTCAAACCCACTCTCCCTGCAAACCCTCTTTAGGCATTTCACACAGCTCGTTCACACAGAATATTCCTCTATATTATTGTGAAGGCACCCATCTAGGCTGACTTGTAAAATCTCCTAACCACCATTTTTCCTCATTAAAAACCTAGCTAGTAGTAATTGAGAGCCATGCACAACTGCTGCTTCATGTCTCTTTTATCCTTTTTCTTTTTCCCATTTGCTTCTTTTAGCCAGTTTGACTATATGTTTCTTGCCATCACTTCTGCTGGGAAAACCGCTCTGCTTGTGATTGTTTTTAGGACCTCAGAGAAAACAGTCAATAGTGAACTTGAGCCATTTAGCCATTACCTGCATTCCCCACAAGCAGTATGTAGCTGTTGTATGAAATGAAAGATCTTTCTTTTTTGTTTTTGTTTTTAGAGTGGAAGCTGGTAGGCAAGAATAATCCAGTTGGGAAATATTCCCTAGAGAGTGTCCCCATGCTGGTGGTGCAAACATGCAGTAAGGTTCTATCTTTCTTTTCTGTTCAGAAACAGAAGGAAGTTAGTGAGGCTCTCTCCTCAGCATTTCTGCTGGGAGCAGGGGTGGGGCTTTGCAGAGTGAACCAAGGGAGCAGATAGATTGGGGCATTTGCATTAAAACTGATTGGCCATATTATGGCCAGCTTTTCATGAGAGTAGATGGAAGGTGTGAAGGGTGGAAAGCTGGCCTGTAGGGTGGAAAGCTGGCAGTAGGGATGAGATAGCTGGGCCAGAAGTGTGGTCCACCTGCCAACTCATGTGGGATTGGAAAGCACCCCAGGTAAGTGACCAATTGCCCTTTATGGATGCTAGGAAGCATTTCTGAACTATGCCTCTGTCCACAGATTCTATAATCTATTAATAGTGGTGCAGCAGGGAAATGACTTGATTAGGAAGCCAGAGGTTGCCAGTTTGAATCTCAACTGCTATGCTTCCCAGACTATGGGAAACAACCAACAACTGGGATGGCTTTAAGAAGGTTTGGATAACTTCATGGAGGAGAGGTCTATCAATGGCTACTAGTCAGAGGGCTATAGGCCATCTCCAGCTTCAAAGGCAGGATGCCTCTGTGTACAAGTTGTAGGGGAGTAACAGCAGGAGAGAGGGCATGCCCTCAACTCCTGCCTGTAGGCTTCCAGCGGCATCTGGTGGGCCACTGTGTGAGACAGGATGCTGGACTAGATGGGCCTTGGGTCTGCATACTTCCCCTCGGAACCAAAAACCAACCCTAAAGAAGAAGAGAGAGCACATACTCTTTGCAGCCATGGAATGCTCAAATTAAGGTTCTAAAAGTAGATTATTTTCCTCCTATCAATCACAGGCCACAGCCAATAACACTGGAAGTTTGGGAGGAGAAGGGTCAGAGAAAGAATTGTGAGAAGGGGATGAGGGAGGGCACAAGGAAAACCATGGGCAGCTGGTGGCTTACACCCTGATTTAATTGTTCAACAGAAGTCCCACTGAAATTGACAGGACAGTTTATAGTCAGGACTAATTTCCATTAGGTTCAGTGGGGCCCAGCCCACTATTTAGTCAGGATGTCAACTGGTGTTGACAGTTACACAAGACACATGCTAAAGAAAAAAGAGGGAGAAAATGCCAAACACAAAAACAAAGAGAGGACATCCTAAAACAAAAATAAACAAACTTTAACAAAAAGGGGAGAGGGGCAGGCTCATAGTGGCTGACATCCTGGCTAAAGTACTCAACTTTAGTCAGGATGCCAGCCACTGAAAGTAACAAAATATATGATACCAAACAAGAAACAAAGGAAACAGTACTGACAATGAGGCGGGTCTCACGATCAGTGAGACCCACTTTTGCCGCTTTTGCGGAGACAGTCCCGGCGGGAGCCCTGGGTGGGGCTCAATCCTGGCAGACAATCCCAGCGGGAGTCCTGGGTGGCTGGATTGGCCACCCACATGATTGCTGGCTCCGTGATGGAGCCAGCGGGGGCTGGGGAGCTCGGGGGCCGTGCGCCCCCCGGAAGCTCCAATATGCCCTGTGCGAGTGCTCAGGGCATACTGGGGAGACCCCCGGAGCCGGGAGGCGGCTTTTCGCCTCCCGGCTCCGGGGGTCTCCTCGTGAGTAGCTGCACCACGGAGCTGCGCCGTGCCATGGAGCTGCACCGCAGCTACTCACGATCGGAAAGCCCAGGCTTGCGGAGCACTCGTTCCATAAACCCAGGCTAAGGTGAGGGCTAAAAAAGCAGGCTAGCTGCTTGTAAGCCACCGGGCTCGCTTGTGAGCCCGGTGATTCACACGATCAGCCAAATTCGGGCTAGGTTCTCCTAGCCCGATTTTGGCTGATTGTGAGAATAGCCCCAATATCTTTCCAGTCCTACATGCCACCTTCCTGTTGCCCATCAACCCCCTATTCTGTCCCTTCCTCATCAATATAACCCATGGTATTTCAGGTCTGATGTGTCATTTTTGTTGCAGGTTCCACTTCTGTGCCTTATGTCCCAACTTGTCCCAGGGAAGTTCTCGCTCATTTTTCCATGCCCCCAAGTGCTCTAGGTCAGTTCTAGGTCTGCTGAGTGCTCTAGGTCAGCACTCAGCAGAGACAAAAAAAGTTCATAAAACAGCTCCCCTTTTATTAGGGCTAAACTCAGTAAAGCATAACTAAGTTGCAGGTTGAGGTAATGCAACTTTTCTGAACCTTAGCTCACTGTACATTACACACCCTAATGAAACCTGCACATAGAGTCACAGTCAGAAGCCTGGAGTGTTCCATTGCAGGCTCCTAAATAGTATATTCTGTCTGCCCCAAGCATTGTCCACACAATCTGTCCTGAACAGACAGTCTTTGTTCACTCATTCCTTTGAAAGAAGAATTATATACATTTAATTCATAAAATCAATACATTATGAATAAATCACACACACACACACACACACACACACACTGTTCAGATGATCAGATCGAGTGTGAAGGCTGAGGGTGGAGTCACCATGACACTCCCACTGCTTCCTGCATGTGTTGATTTTACGTATATTTATTGGTGAATAGGGCTAGAATCAAAGTGTTGCAAGGAACTACTGTACACATTATGTCATCCACCCTGCTGTCTTGAAGCAGCACTCCGTAGACTTAAAGCTTCAGCAATTGCTGCTTGACGGGACTTTTCTTGGACTTGTCAAAGGGAAAGAGAATCTATACATAAATATCCTAGGCAGATCTTTCCAGTGTTGAGTTGTTCTTCCAACTGAGAAATCATCTTTAAATCAACCTCCTGGTTATTATTATTATTTTTTTTAAAAACCCTGTCATTTCTCCTATTACTAGTCATAGGACGAATGACTGTTCATCTCCTCTTTTTGAGATACTTTGAAATATTTGAGAACTGATACATTGTTCCTCACTTAATCTACTTCTCTCTAGGTGAAATACATAGAGAGGCTCTCCACACGAGCAGTGAGAGGAGCCTTACCGGGCTCTTCAGGAAAAGGGGGCTTAGCTTGCTCTCCCTGCAGGCGAGCAGTTGCTCATCATTGGGAGGCCAGATTGGCTACCCATATCACTGAGCCAGTAGGGGCTGCAGCAATCGGGGGCTGCCCAGCCCCCAGAAGTCCCAAGATGCCCCAAGTGAGTGCACGGGGCATCCTGGGGAGACCCCAGAAACCAGGAGGATTGTTTCAGCCTCCCGTGGGGGGGTCTCCTCATGAATTGCTGTGGCGTGTTGCTGAGCCATGGCAACTCAAGATTGGGGAAACAGGGAGAGCTTCTTTGGCAGGCTAGATGCCCGAGAACCTCACTGGCTTTTCTCAAGACCAGGTTAATGCTGCCCGGGCTGCCCCAAGCAGGGTTAGGCTGGTCATGAGAAGCGGCGGGATCCTCATGGAACCCTCCACTCCCCTCCTGTCCTCCTGCCTTACCCTTTTAAATCTGTCTTTTAGCCAAGGTTAAGGGTGCTTTTGCACTCTTACCCCAGCTACCGGGAATTGTGTGATTCCTCAGGCTAGGTGCAGCCTGAGGAAACATAGAGACGGATGCATAGAGCAATGCAATGTGTGTGCCACACATTGCATTGAGAGATGCCTGGAGGTTGGAAAAACAAGTTCCAGCCCCAGATCCCTCCGCACTATTCCATGCTTCATGGAGCTGCACAGAGCAGGGCTGTCCATGTGGGGTTGTGGGAGGTGCGCTGACCTGCTTGGTCATCTGTGGGGGAAGGAAAGTGGAAAGCAGCCTTCCCCCTGTGCCCTCCCTGCCTGCCCAGGGCAATCATGAGAATTGCCCCATAGTCCAAATCAACATATTTCTTAAATTGAATGCCCAGTACTAATAATCGCCCAGAGCCTTTGGATGGGATGATATAAAAATGTGATAGATAGATAGATAGATAATCCCAGATTTTATACATTCTAAAATGGCTTTCTTCTTTTAAGCCATGGCATTAGATTGTTGCACTGCTGCCCCAAGACATTCTGATGCCTGGAGCAAAACACCAAATGGCACCCCATTCCTCCCCCTTTTGCTTTCTATTAAACTCTCACTCCCAATTTTTCCCAACTTTCAAATTTCTAAATCATTCTACTACTTTAGGACATTAAATTTGAAATTAAAGATTTCCATTTGTTTCTCTCTACATATACATGTAGGGTTACTAACTGAGTTCATTGACAAGGGAGTACGTAAAACCAGGAGTGATAATACCCCCCAGATCTGCTGCCCGGAGCTGCCCATTACACCTTTCTTGATGAAAGGGCCAGTCTTGCATTGTTTACTCATGTTCCAACAAGTTGACCAATATATCCCCTATTCCCACCCCCTCCAGAAATGCTGAGAATCCATGGAGGAGGTTGCTGTATTTAAGGGACATACTATATCGGGCAGCAGCGATATAGGAAGATACTGAAAGGCATCATCTCACACTGTGCGGGAGGAGGCAATGGTAAACCCCTCCTGAATTCTACCAAAGACAACCACAGGGCTCTGTGGGTGCCAAAAGTCAAAATTGACTTGACGGGACACTCTACCTTTTACCTAAATATTGCCTGGTTTAGAAACCAGGGAGGCATTCATTTAATTCTATTGTGAACTTTAAGTTCATGTGTACTTTAAAAGGAAAAAAATCTGAATGTACTAGGAGTAATGCAGAGGAAATTAAGTGCACTTGCCCCATTAGATAGACTAAGTGCTGAACTGTTTACTTTAGGTACTATAGGTTTCAATCACACTTCATTACATTTTTTAAATTGTGCCCAAAAGCATTGGAATGTGTTTTAAACTGTAGCTCATAATCCTTAAAATTATATAGCTAGGAAATGCTATCGGTATGCATGGTAATTCCCATGCTTAGATAGCAGGATGCACAACTTTGTTGTCTGGATGGTAGAGAATGATCGTCAGACACTTTAAAGCTGCAGAATGCTTTTGTGTCAAGCTGTTTTGTTTTTCCATGCTAGCCTCTCTCCATTTTATTAGAAGGCCTGAGGACCAGGTGGTGGTAGAACACTTAGCAGACTTCCACTGTTAATCGAATGGGAACCTACTGCCAGCAGCTACCTGGGCCAAGATAGGTACGCACATTTGCAAATGACTTCATTTGTGTGTGTGCTGTTGTTGTATAAAAACTTTTCTTAATATGGTGGCTGAAATGAAATCACAACAGGATAAATGCAAAATAATCTAGATGCTTTTAATACTTCCCCTCCACTCCTTCTTCTGTTGTCAGTGCTTGGGTTCCATCATAAAAGAACTTCCAAGTTCCAACCCCCTACCCTGACACAACCATGTTTGTTTCCCTTCATAGTTTGCCCTGCAGTCACAATTGAACATGATTGCAGTGTTCCTCCTGCTGCTACCTGACTGAAGTGTTAAAGAGCAGAAAAGGACACCCATCTAATTATTTCATGCAGCATGCTCAGTATACCTTTTCTCAGCTGGGAACGCAAAGTGCTCTCTGCATAGCACAGTATGGTGCGGGAAGAAATAATTAGAGGGAAGCTGCTGCTCGTTCTTCCACTTTGCTTGATGATGAGTCCTGATTTGGGAGGTTCTTAAAAGCTTAATGGGCCCCACTAAATTATGAGATGGAGTACTAATTGCAAAGAACGGGACACAGCTAGTGAGAGTATATTACTTTACACTGGAGTAAGTGCTTGTTGACAGTGCTGGCCTAGGAATTGGCACTAGAGATGTGCAAGTTGATTTGAGTCACATTGATTCAAGCTCAAATCGGGCCTATTGAATCACCCTTTGAAAAAAGGACCTGATTTGAGTCTGAATCTAAATGGCCCCAGTTTGAGCTCGAATTGATCTGGGTGATTCCATCACCATTCTGGTGGGCTTTTGCCCCTTGCTGATTGGTTTCCTGGCACTGGTTTCGGATTGGCTTGAGGTCTCCTTGCTTCTTGGTTGGCTTGTTATCGTGCAAATAAAGTGTTGTCATGGGCAACTATGCCCCCATTGGCTGGGGGAAGGGAGGAGGGAGGAGGGACACAAAAAAAAGGAGGGAATTTAAAAATGTCTTCAAGGGTCCTGGGGAGGCGAGGCAGAGAGATCCTTTAGTGTGCCCTTGAAGAGTATATATCAGGAGAGGTGGAAGGAATCAAGTAAGGTTTGATTTTGTGGTTTTCTTCTCTCAGCACTGAATATAATATGCTGTGCTATTGCTTCTATATTATTAACTATCTGGGTTTGCTGGATCTCCAATTGACAAAGGCAGATCTTGGGTGAGTGCCTGCATGCCTGTCTTGAATTGTGGTTTGGTCCATTTGTGAGATGGTGTTGTCATGATAAATGGACAATGGCAGCTCAGCTCTCTCTGTGTGTGTCCTTGTCTGACCTTGTGCTTCACTCACTGCTGTGGTCTGATCTGCAATCTGCATTCTGCATTGCATGTTGCAGAATGCACTCACTCAAAATGTGGCTGAAGACATTGTTCTAATAGAGTTGATAACTATGCTTGCTGCTAACGGTACTGCTGTGGTTGCTGTTGCACTGCTGAAGTATGGAGTCATTTCTGGATGGTGTGTTTGGCAAAATGTGGTGTTCTGTGTTGGGAGGGACTATGTGCTTCTGTTCAAGGCAGGGTTGCAAGATTTGTGCATTCTGCTTGTTTTGGCCATAGGGAACAATGGGGAACTCAAAACATCCTATTGTTCCTCATGGGTAGGTCCTAGGTGGGTGGTATGGTGTGATGGGTGCTACCTACCACCCAACTCACAAAAGAAATAGGCAAGCAGGCAATTAAAAAAATTGTTTAACCTTTCACCAAAACCCTCATAGGATCCTATGCAGTTTTTTGGGAAAGGTTCCTCCTTCCCCAAATTTTGCCCACTTGCCCATTTCTTTTGGGGATTGGGTGGTTGGTAGCACCTACTATGCTCTACCACTCAGCCCACTTTGGTGTCCCTAGGACCTACTCATGGGGAGCAATGGGGTGACTTGATTTGAGTTGATTTGTTGTACAATAACAGCTAGCAATGGCCGCTGATTTAAGGAATCAATTTGAGAATTTTGTGATGTGATTTGAGCTTGATTCCAATTGCAAAATCCAATGCACATTTTCTACTTTGCACTAATTCATTACAGACAATAAATGTAGAACTCTGAAGAACCAAACAAGGTAAGGAGTTCTAAGGAGTTGTGTAAAATAACAATGTATAATAATTACAAAAATAACACCTGCCTCACCTCTAAACTGCCTTGCTCAATAATTGTCCCCCAGGATATCCCAATATTTTTCCAGGCTATCACAACTCCATGCTGCTGGAAGAGCCTCTGTGGCTCCTAAGAATAGCATCAACACCTAGCAACATTTGTCCCATTATTCCTAGTGCTGACACTATCTTAGGAGCCAAGGAGGCCCTCCAGCAGGTTTTCAGATGGATGGAAGGCAGTGTGGGCACCCCTCTATTTTGTCAGCAGGTCCTTGTATTGTATGCGAGTCATTTTTTGTTCTTTGTCTCAGAAAAAACACTAAGAGGTCATTCACATGACCTCACGCCTGCCTTCCTTGGCAGATGAGTGTTGTTGCTGCTTTTGCTGTGCCTCACACCCACACAAGCGGTGGCACGGCGAAATCTGGGAGTGGGAGGACTTCCCCCACCCACATCTCAGAGTGCCCCGCACCATGAATGTAGCAGCTGTTCTCATTAGAGCATCCACTGCACTCAGCATGGCCACTCTCCCCCGCCGGCTTGCTGCCAGAAATGACGGTGGTCCAGGCGGTAGTATTTTTACCTGGGGTCAATCATGCACATGTTGCCAGGTTAAAAAAACCCTCCACTCCCAGCACTCTAGATGACACAAGCCACCTAGGTTACTCCAGGCAGCTCGTGTTGTGAGAATATCCTTTAACAGGATACGTCTCTCTAATATTTCTTTTATGAGAAATGAAGTCACAGTATGGAGTGTGTGTGAAGTGGAGTAACATCAAACAAGTACTTAGAAATCAAGTTCATGTAAACCTTTGCCCTCCTTGTAAACCACATACAGAAGAAAAGCACTTGTAGATGAAATACTCTCTCTTCACTGTAGCATCTAAACATGAGATGAATTGGAAACCCCACACATTTTATACAGTTTGTCACACAGCCATTGAAACAAGTGATTATTATGCACATCTTAAAGGTTTATTTGGGTTAGAAAGCTGCCTCTTCAACATTCCCTGAGCACTTCCCTCTCCCACAATGATGATAAAGGAATCATGGCAAATTCAAAAAGGAAATGTTGCATGGCTCTCCTGTGCCTGGAGGAACAACACTTCTAGACTTTATATCATTTCCCCTGCCTCTCCCACCCCATTCTCATAGATCCCCCATGCCTTATTATTTTACTGTTTTTTTAAATGTTTCATTTATATAAACAGCAACAAAACACTAACCAACAGGAAATATCATTGTTTGACATTCTGAGTCACTTACAGACTGAGATAAAGTGGAATGTAATTTCTAAAATAAAATAAATGAAAACTAAAAAGTCTCTAAAGAAGTAAACATCCACATATGTTGTGGTTGTGGTGTTTCGGGTTTTCAGCTTCTGCCAATTAACAGACAAAAGAGAGATGCTGCTCAGAATTGATCTACTGTTAAGGAACATAATCGATTTCCCCCTCTGTGTGGGTGCTAAAGGAATGCTGAGGTTTAGGGAAAGAAAGGATTAGTGAGTGACAAAATTACAGTCTTCAACTGTGAATGTAAGTTTGCAGAAGAAGACAGGGCTAGAATTTCCGTATTCCTGCCCTGTCTTCTGCATGAGTATCTTTTAAAAGAATAGAACAACTTCATGAAACTTTGAAGATAGACTATAGGAGGGGTTTGCAGCCTTGAGTTCCCAGATGTTATTGGACTATGGCTCCCATTATCCTGAAGGGCATTGTAATTAGGGATGACTGGAGTTGAAGGCCTACATTTGAGGGTGCCAGATTGGAAATCCCTGATCTATAGCATCAGAAAAATAAAGATCCGCTTATAAACTAACGTGTGTGTGTGTGTGTGTGTGTGTGTGTGTGTGTGTGTGTGTGTGTGTGATGAGCCTTCATGGGCAACCATCAGCATACTGATGCTCAGGGCAAGTTGATATGTTAAGAAGTGTTGCATATATCCACATGGATTGAAATGCAGAGATGGGATATTACTACTACTACAGATATTTATATATTTTTCACTTTTCAACCAAAGTGCCCAAAGCAGTTTACATAGAGAAATAAAAATAGATACATAAAGATGGATCCCAAAGGTTTCACAATCTAAAAAGAAACATAAGTTAGACACCAGCAATAGCCACTGGAGGGATGCTATGCTGGGGTAAGTTGCTCTCCCCCGGGCTCAGTAAAGAAAATCACCGCTTTGTAATGGTGCTGCTTTGCTCCGCTAGCAGGGGATAGGTGGCTTTCATAGGCAAGGTGGCTGTGCATGGCTCTGGCAACTGGCCCACATGCTGAACAGTGTTTGACAGGCACAGTTGATCCTCCTGCACTGTTGTGAGCTTTCAGTAGATTTGTCCACACTGGTGGGAGCTCATATTAAAGTCCCCACATTTAGGGCATTAGAGCATGTAGAATCCAAGGGAAAGAGTTGTGGTATGCAAGGACAAGACAGTGGAGTGGAATCAGGAATATTAATGGTTTAATGAAATAGATATTATATACAGAGACACAAGTGTGGACTGCTTTTCAGTGCTCTTACTGCTGGCTGTTTGTTAGCCCTGCCTCTACTCCAGTACTGGAATACAAGTAACTAAAGACCCATTCAAAAGCTGGCCTGGATCAAGGAATGAGTTAACCAAAAAACACCACATTCTCCTTTCCCTCCAAAAAATGATGCCTAGGGGATTGCCGACAGGAACTGTGTGGTATCTGGTTCAGCAAGCAAAATCGCCTAAGGCGCAAGGGTGAAAACATTTCAGATAAACAAGAAGGGGACAGAGTGGAATCAGGAGTAGATCAGAAAGAAGCACATGACAGCTGGACAAAAAAAACACCCAAATGATGTCAAAGGAGATACACACGCCAGTGCCAGGTAAGAGAATTGGCATATAGGTGTCTTTATACCTATGCCAGAAGCCTCCAAACAAAGATGGGAGAGCTGGAGTGCTTGGTCACTAATGAAAAAATAGATATAGTGGGCATAATGGAAACCTGGTGGGACATTGAGAACCAGTGGGATACTGTGGTTGGTTGGTTGATTGATTGATAGATAAACTCTACAGAAGGGACAGGGAGGGGAGGATCGGGGTGGAGGAGCACTGTATATTAAAGAAGGGATAGAATCCAATGAACTAGAAAACCTAGGAGGTTTATGGGTGACAATATGAGGACTGAAAGGAAATGTGTTATTAGCGACACACTATCGCCCTCCGTATCAAAATACTGAGTGACCTGGAGCTGGAGAAGCAAATAAGAGAGGCATAAAAGAGAGACAGAGTGGTAATAATGGGTAACTTGAATTACCCACACATAGGGGCTGAGGCTAGCCTGATTTTTGGTGACCATAAGAACCACTGGGCTCGCAGCCGAGCCCAGTGGTTCTGGAGTGGCTAACCCGCTCGAGAACCCCTGGTAAAAAGCAGGTTTGTGGAGCGAGCGCTCCAGCAAACCTGCTTTTTACGATCATGAGTAGCCGCGGCGTGCCTTCATGCTGTGCCTACTCACGAGTAGACCCCTGGCCGGGAGGCTTAAAAGCAGCCTCCCGGCTTGGGGGTCTCCCCAGTATGCCCTGCGCAATCGCGCAGGGCATACTGGGGCTTGTGGCGGCCACGTGGCCCCTGCTCCCCCCACCCCTGCCGGCTCCGTCTCGGAGCCAGCCATCATGTGGGCGGCCGATTCGGCCACCCAGGGCTCCCTGCCCACTTGTGAGTGGGGAGAGTGGGCTTAGCCCGCTCTTCCCACTCACCAGGAGAAACCGGGTCTCACTGATCGTGAGACCCGGTCCATTGACTGGTCCATTCACATTCCAGAAGTGAAAAAGAGGCCAAATTTCTAGACATTCTAAATGACTGTGCCTTAGAACAGTTAGTTGTGGAAACAACCAGAGAGATGGGGACCTTGGACTTAATTGGTGTGGTGCCCAGGATCTGATGCGAGATGTCAGAGTTGCAGAACCATTGGGGAATAGTGATCCAATTCAGCTTATATGCGAGTGGAGCATTGCCAAGGAAGTCCAACACTGACGTGCTGGACTTCAGAAGAGGAAAGTTCTCAAAAATGAGGGTACTGGTAAAAAGGAAGCTAAAAGATAAAACTAAGCAGGTCAAATCACTCCAGCATAAGTTCCTTGTGTTTAATGAAGCAATGAACTTAATTAAAACCACAATAATAGAAACTCAGTTAGAAAGTATACCAAGAAGGAAAGGTACCACCAAGTCAGGAGGACACCAGCACAGCTAACAAGTAGAGTCAGGGAAGCTATAAAAGGGAAGACTTGATTCAGAAAATGGAAGTCCTGCCTAAGAGAAGAGAAAAGAAAGGAACATAAACTCTGGCAAAAGAAATGCAAGGACTCAATAAGGGATGCAAAAAGAGAATTTGAGGAGCACATAGCTAGAAGTGTCAAGGGGAATAATAAAAACTTCTTAAAATATTTCAGCAGCAGAAATCCTGCCAGGGAGGCAGTCAGACCCTTAAATGATGAGGGCATGAAAGGGATTATTAAGGAGGATAAGGAGATTACAGAGAAGCCGAATGAGTTCTCAGTGTCTGTCTTAGTGGCGGAAGATATGGACCATTTGCCAACTGCAGAACTGAGCTTCTCAGGCTTGGAGGCTAAAGAACTCGGCCAATTTGAGGTGACAAGAGAGAATATTCTAAACTGTCTTGAACTAAAAATTAACAAACCACCAGGGCCAGATGGCCTCCACCCAAGAGTTCTGAAGGAACTCAAATGTGAAATTGCTGATCTCCTAGCAAAAATATGTAACTTGTTCTGACAGTCATGATCTGTACCAGAGGACTGGAAAGCAGCTAATGTAACTCCAGTTATCAAAAAGGGATCCAGGGGGAATCCCGGAAATTACAGGCCGGTCAGTTTAACTTTGGTGCTGGATAAATTGATGGAAAGCATACTTAAGGACAAAATTGTTAAACACATAGAAGAATGGGCTTTGCTGAAGGAAAACCAGCATGGCTTCCGCAAGGGAAAGTCTTGCCTCACTAACCTTTTGGAGTTTTTTGAGAGTATAAACAGGCATGTGGATAAAGGTAATCCAGTTTACATAGTATAGTTGGACTTCCAAAAAGCTTTCAACAAAGTTCCTCATCAAAGACTCTTGAGAAAACTTAGCAGTCATGGGATAAGGGGACAAGCACATGTGTGGATTGGTAACTGGTTGAAGGGCAGGAAACAGAGGGTAGGTATAAATTGAGAGTCTTTACAGTGGAGGGAAGTAGGAAGTGGGGTTTCCCAGGGATCTGTACTGGGACCAGTTCTCTTTACCTTGTTCATAAATGATCTAGAAGTTGAGGTAACCAGTGAAGTGGCCAAATTTGCAGATGACACTAAACTATTTAGGGTAGTGAAATCCACAATAGATTGTGAGGAGCACCAAAAGGATCTCTACAAACTGGGAGAGTGGGCGATGAAATAGCAAATGTTGTTCAATGTAAGCAAGTGTAAAATGATGCATATTGGGGCAAAAAAAGCCAACTTCACATATATACTGATGGGACCTGAGCTGTTAGTGATTGACCAGGAGAGATATCTTGGGGTGGTGGTGAATAGCTCATTGAAAGTGTTGGCTCAGTGCACAGCAGCTGTGAAAAAGGCAAATTCCATGCTAGGGATCATTAGGAAGTGGGTTGAGAATAAGAATGCTAGTATTATAATGCCTGTATACAAATCTATGGTACAGCATCATTTGGGGCTTTGTGTACAGTTCTGGTCACCATATCTTAAGAAGGAGATTGTAGAACTGGAAAAGGTTCAGAAGAGGGCAAACAAGATGATCAGGGGCCTAGAGCACCTTCCTTATGAGGCAAGGCTACAGCATCTGGGGTTGTTTCATTTGGAAAAGAGGCAACTACAACAGCAACAAATATTTATATACCACTTTTCAACAGAAGTTTGCAACGCAGTTTACATAGAAAAATAATGAATGAATGAATGAATAAGATGGCTCCCTGTCCCCAAAGGGTGCACGATCTAAAAAGGAACATAAGATAGATTAGACACCAGTAACAATCACTGGAGGTACTGTGCAGGGGGATTTACTATGCCACTGCTAAATAAAGAGAACCACCCTATTAAAAAGGTGCCTCTTTGCCTAGTCAGCAGGAGTTACATGATGAAGGTATATAAAATTATGCATGGATTAGAGAATGGACAAAGAAAAAAAATTTCTCCCTCTCTCATAACACTAGAACAAGGGGCCATCCCATGAAACTGAAGGTTGGGAAATTTAGGACCTACAAAAGAAAGTACTTCTTCAGCACATAATAGAATTCTGTGCCATGGGATGTGGTGATGGCCACTAGCTTGGATGGCTTTTGAAGGGGCTAAGAAAAATTCATGGAGGACAGATCTATCAATGGCTACCAGTCTGGTGGCTATAGGGCACCTCCAGCCTCAGAGGCAAGATGTCTCTGAATACCAGTTGCAGGGGAGCAACAGCAGGAGAGAGGGCATGCCCTCAGCTCTTGCCTGTGGGCTTCCAGAGGCATCTGGTGAGCCACTGTGTGGGACAGGATGTTAGACTAGATAGGCCTTGGGCCTGATTCAGAAGGGCTGTTCTTATGTTCTTATGTTCTTATGTAAAAGATCAATCTCATCCTCATCGCCAGTGTAGAATCCAAAGGAAAGAGTTGTGGTATGCAAGGACAACGCAGTGGAGTGAACTGGAAACCTCCCCATTTTTTTATTGTGTAAAAAAGTAGCCCTCATCATTTTTTTTCCTCCCAGTTTTTTTATTGTGAGGAGACCCCCAGCTCACAAGTAGACCGCCCGACTAGGGATGTGCAAAGCTCCGGACCGATCCGGTCTGGCACAGGGCGGCTGTAGCTTTAAGAGCGGGGGGGGTAGAACTTACCCCTCCCGCCACTCTTCCCCCTCCGGCGCTGTGCTTTAAATCAAATTTTTCGGGGCGGTGTTGTGAACTATGCCTGGTTTCGCACTCTGTACATGCTCAGAGGGGAAAGAGGCAAAGTCACATCATACACAAACTGAATTGGTTCTTGGAGATGGTGACCATGTAGGATCTGGGTGCACAAACAGAGATAGAGAGAGACACACTCAGAAAGTTCAATGGGCTTTATTATGAAAAAGTTGCTCATCAGGACAAAATAAAAACATTAAAAACATGTTTCCAATTCAAGGTGTAGTGTAATGTGCCTAACTAACATATGTGTGTGCAATCAGTAATTACAGATATCTAATAATCTAACTAGTCCTAAATAAAACATTTAGAGAGAAGCAGAGAAAGAAGAAGGAGGAGGGGGGGCTCAGGAAGGGGGGTAGTAGTGATTAGTAAGGAGGAGGAAAGTAGGGATCCAAGGCTTGTGAAGGCAGCATATTACCCAGGATCAGAGGCTTTGAGAGCAGTGGATCTTCTCAGTTGAAGAAGCCAGGCCTTTGGTAGGAGACAGGAGCCTTTTTGCAGTCTGCCCAGGGCACGGCTGAGCATCCATGGGCAGAGTTCCTGCTTTTTCCATGCGGCTTAGCAGCAAACTCGGGGATGGCTTCTGTGAGCAGGATTGCCCGTAGGCACAGAACTGCTAAACACTCTGTCTAGTGGCCCCCACTCTTTATAGTGTATTTTCCTTTGATCTATACAAATCTCATCTTTTCCTGGGTTCCCCAGAAGGGGTGACAACTTGCTGCTATCTTCTGAATATTGTCTTTTAATTACCTCAGGATATTTGGTCAGTCCAGAGAGATCTTAATCCCATCTTCTGTTAGCTGCTATCTTGAGGAGGGGACATAGCCCAAAGCAAATCAGTCCAGAGAGACCTTAATACCATCTTCTGCAAACTGTGCACTTGGAAGGGAGCGGGAGCGGGTGCAAGTGTTAGTAGAAAGACTAAATCAACAGGTGTTCTCCTAGGGTGGAATTTCTATAGACAGCAACTGAATAATCCCCCTTGAGGCATGGCAGAGCCAATCATTGAAAACGACTAACATAGATTTCTTCCACAGACATTATCTGATAGTGAGTTACATTTTAGCATATTGATTAGCTCAGGCCCGGCCTTTGTGTTTTGTGTTTTCTTAAGTATCCAGTTCACAAGGCCAGGCTGGAATGCCTCTTCACCCAGAGGCCGAGCAGGCAGTTCACCCAGAGTTCAGGTGTGATTTCATCTCTTAATATAAAATGAAATCAGACACAGGCCTGTATTCCAGGCCTATACTTCACCATACTTCTGAGTTGGTACCTCTGGTTCTATGTTATAGACCATTCATAATAGCGGCAGCGTTCCTCCCTGCCGCCCCTGCCCCCGTCGTTGCCCGGAAGAAGGAGTAAGACGAGCACGCATGCGCGTGTCGCCACCATGCGTGCGCGTGCCATGATGTGTGCATGCGTGCTTGTCTTACTCCTTCTTCTGGGCAACGACGGGGGCAGGGGCGGCAGGGAGGAATGCTGCCGCCCCGAAAACTTCAATTTAAAATGCAGCGCCGGAGGGGGAAGAATGGTGGGAGGGGTAGGTTCTACCCCCCCTTAATGGTAGACCCCCCCTCAGTGCCGGACCGCCGGACCGGTCCATTTCCGAACCAGTTCGGAGGCCTCCAACATGGCCTCCGAACTGGTTCGTGCACATCCCTACCCCCGACTAGGAGGCTACAATAAGCCTCCTGGTATTGGGGGCTCCCCAGAATGTCCTGTGCACTCGCACGAGACATTCTAGGACTTCCAGGAGCCAGGCAGCCCCTGATCCCCATGGCCCCAAGGGGAGAGGGGTCCCCATACAAGCCCTGCAGGCTCTCCACACTGCACACTGCTCGTGTGGAGAGCCTTATTATATACTGAGAGGCAAGTGCAGACTGCTTTTCAGTGCTGTTGTTGCTGGCTGTTTGTGAGTCCCCACATCTACACCAGGACTGGATTAGAAATAACTAAAGCCTCATTCAAAAGCTGGCCTGGATCAAGGAATGGTTTAACCAAAAAACACCAAATCGCAAAAGCACAAATACTTGAAATAGCCTGCCCGTGCTTTGGAAGTGTTAGAGCGGAAACACTGAGCTTGACCATGTTTCCAGAGCACAGGTGGGCTACTTGAAGTCTTTGCATTCTTACACAAATACCCCAAACCACCAGGACATTGCTGTGAGCCCAAAGCAGTGCAGCCAGATTGGCTCTGCCCTCCTAATGCTGTGCAAGATGTGAGCTAATGTCTGCAGTATCCTGATGAATATATTTGTCCCATGATGAGGAATGCCATACAAACACCCCACAGTGCAATGTTCCAGCTAAGGGAAGTGCTTTTGTGAACACAGCCTTTGACAATAACAAAGGATAACACAGCTTCCAGAAAAGCATTCACCCTTTGAATTTGTGTGCACAGGTGGTCTGCGAGAGGAACATCATATAAAGCAAGAATTGCAAAATCAAAGACAGGTTAGGATGACTAACATTTTCCATTCGCTTATAACAATTAAGCAAGGAATGCATGTGTTCCAGTTAGTGATTGAACTCCATTTACATTTTTAATGGTTCAAAATGATGAAAGAGGCACATTCGTTACAGTTAAAAGGACACTGTATGACAAAAAGTATCATTATAGCTTATTTGTATGCCACAGAGTAGGGCACCTCTGAGATTTGTAACAATTATCACATGTCACTCCTCTTCATTGTCAACATGGAAGCTCAAATCGTGGTTAAAAAGCAGCAGTTCTATCACAGCTTATTCTTCATTCAATAAGACATACGTTGCTGTGCTCAGATAAACTGTTCTGGAAAACTTTGTATACTAAAAAGAAACATTTTCCTTTTGGTGGCTTTGTTTCTCAGTGAAAGGTCACTACTTTTAAACAAAAATGTGATTTAATAAGCAGACCAGTGCATTTCAAACATGCTCCAGTGGTTTTGCCAGATCGTAAATTGATTCTGCCCCAGAAGTGTAATTTATCTGTCTCCAACATAGCTGTGGAGATTAATAACAGATAGCAGGGCTTTTCTTTAATGGCTTTTCATCGCTATAATTTAGTTCTGTACATTCATGGGTGATATGGTTATACCTACTTAGGACTGCATAGCAACAATTTTGTTTTGATTGCCTGCAGATACTTACCTCTACCCACAACACTACTATACAAAACTATTGGGTTGCTTCAACTATTGGAATAGGTGTCAGTTGTCTTTCTTTTACTGTGTGCCCATCGTTGCTTCATGCCAAGCCAAAAGTGATTGAAATGCAATATGTACTCTATGGTCAATTCTTTTTTTGAAATCTTCCAAGCACCTGCTGCTTTACTGAATTAGGTGATAGGATATACCTTGAAATGATCTATCTATCTATCTATCTATCTATCTATCTATCTATCTATCTATCTATCTTATTTAGATATCTCCCATCCACAAATAGCTCAGGGTGGCGCACAGTCAGAAATAAAAATCCTTTATATTTTATGTTTTTCTGTTAAAATATTAACATATTATTTAAAATGTTAACATAAAACTTATTCAAACCCATTAAAACCACTGAACTATTATTAACAGTTAGACTGAAGAGAGGGGTCTTTATGGATCCCTTAAAAGCCTCCAGGGATGATAAGAATATAAGAACAGCCCTGCTGGATCAGGCCCAAGACCCATCTAGTCCAGCATCCTGTTTCACACAGTGGTCCACCAACTGATCACCCTCTTTTACCCATGGGAGGCACATTCCACAACCTAGGGGCAGCTACTGAAAAGGTCCAGTCTCAAGTTGCTACCATATGAACTGGTGGCACCTGAAGACAGATCTCTCCTGGTGATCTTAATGAGCGGTGGAGTTTTCAATTATTAATTATAATTAGTTAGCATAGGGCTATTTATGGGCATAAAAGTCTAGAGCTTTTAAAGCTCAATGGCAAATGAATGACAAATGAAGACCGACTTGTAAGAATTGTATGGATGAAACACACTGAGTCTACAGGGATGCCTGAGGTACCCAGTGAGATCTGTGTCATGACTCAGTCTTCAAATGTGAAATATCACAAAACATCTAGTGTGCAATCCAGCCTGTTATGGACTTTGAAGTCACATTGGGCAACATTCAGACTAAGGTAGTCATAAAGCCTAGAATCATAGAATTTTCAGATTGGAAGGGGCCTTGGAGGTCTGCTAGTCCAGCCCCTTGCTCAGTGCAGGAAACTGCTGCAGATTCCCTGACAGATGGCCTCTGTCCACCCTCTGTTTGAAAAGCTCTAGAGAAGGAGAGCTGACCACTGCATAGCTGTTTGACTGCTCCACTATCAAACAGCTGTTGCAATGGCTGCATTCATACGTAACACAAAACCAGAGTTGAAGGGGCCAGAGGTTGCCAAATCTGTATGTCCAAATGCAGGACACCCTGGTGAAACTCTGGTTCTGCACAGAAAGTGACCCGAGGTTTCACTCTCCAAACTCCAGTTTGAACTCTCAGGTTAGAGTGAGTTTCACCTCTCCAACCTGAGGTTTCAGTTCCCCATTCTTATGTGCAAATGCAGAACTGAAGGTCACATTTGCTGTAACTGGAGTTGAGGGAGGAAGCTCTTCCTCTTCTCTGGCCATGATTGACTGTGCAGGCTGTCCTTCATGTAAGAAGAAAGCCCACATAGCCACTTCCCCCTCCTCTCTGCAGTCTCCCTGACTGCAAAGAGCCTGCTCTCCATTGCATCTGAATTCGGACAGAAAAGCAGGAGTGGGCTGGGGAGTGGAACTGTGGGGCCATTGAACCCACAATTCCATGTTACATGTGAATACAGCCAGTGAGGAAATTCTTCCAAATGTTTTCTTCCTAATTCTTCCTAATCTTTTCCCATTTGGGTTAATGACAGATTGAACCAATAGCAATGAAACAATCAACACAACAAACATAAAAAGTAAAACACAGCAGCCAGTTACAATCATGATCAACCAAGAGTTTGGGATAATAGAAAAGTTGGAGGGAAGGCTCTTGGCAAGAGAGAGTTATGCAGCTAGGGAGGAAAATCCCCAAACCAAAAAGGCCTTTCCTTTCCTACTTGATTTTGGAAGATTTGGACATCTGCAGAAGGGCCTTGGAATACAGTTGCCAATTTTGACTGCCCCTTCCAGTGGTATTCACAATATCAAGCCATTAAAATCTCCAGGATTGTTTTCAATCATTACCCATTTCAATTCCTATTCCTGGCAATTCCAGGCCAGCCTTGGAGGGTTGGCAACACTGCTTCGGAGGTCCTACATCTTGTTCCGATGTAATAAAATGGAGACCATTGAGAATGGTAAAATGCATATATGACGCTGCTATAGCATTTTGTCTTTGTATAGAATCCTCTTTAAATAGGTTGCTTTCATTAGCTTGTTTATATGGCAATGTGGTTTCTACAAACTGTTTTCCTGAGTCTCCCGTGACCTGAATCACAGGGTTCCTAATCTTGAGCAGAATTATTTTAATCTCCACTGCCATTCTTGCTGATTTTACAGACTCTTTACCTCTTCTGTTATCACCATCCCTGTATTATAATGATCCTTTCTTTTGAACTAATGATCTTTGGAGCTTAGTACTTTGCAGGTGCAGGTACATTTCCATTTCCATTTTACTCTTCCAAGCGATTTGCTTTTTTTATTTTTATTACGATGCACAGTAGATATTCTGTTATTTTAATGTGATACCATTAAGCTGCCTCCAGGCTGGTCTGAAAATTCAAAATATTTACTTCCACCCTTTCCACGTTTTTAACTACTCCTGGGTACTTCACTTTTATGGTCCCTGCTATATAAAAACAAAGTAGCTTTATAGTACGGTTTCTCTCAGTATGAGGAAGTTTGCTAATGTTGCTCAAACTGACCATGTTCCTCTGTTTTGATATTTATTTATTTAAAGACGATCCAATGATGAGGATCATGTAAAATGAATATTTTGTTGGGTCAAGAGGGCATAGTACCCCCTTCTTTTCTATAAAAGCCAACCAGTCAATTATCTCATTCCAAAATTTCATCTGTGTATCAGTACACACATTTTTAGAATCAGACTGCCATGTTGATTCCAATGGAAAGACCAGATCTGTCAATGCAAATGAATGTACACTCTGAGCTGCTGCCTTCGTTGAAATAAATAGGAGGGTGAGATCAGATCAGAAATTACAGGATAGCATCCCTAACAGGAATCAGGGATGGAGAGAAAGAAATAATGGTTCTGAGGGATAGAAGTTTATATCCAAACTGAAGAACCCTTTAAGTCACTGTAGTTCAGCATGATCCTTCTAGAAGATTCCTGTTTATAACAGATCATCTTGAAGTCAACTCTCAAATGGTAGAAATGATGAACTTATATTGATTCACATGATTGCTCTAAATTGGGCTGGGCTCTCTTAGCCAGGATTTGAGCAATTGTGAGAACCACCGGGCTCGGCTAGCCCGCCTATCTACCCCTCACCCTAAATGAGGTTAACGGAGCAAGTGCTCCATTAACTTTGTTTATTTGATCATGTGTCAGCCACAGCTGCTTGCAGCCATGGCTGACACACTGGGGGGGGGGGGAAGAGGGAAGGGGGTACCCCAGGAAGGCACTGCACACAGTGCCTTCCTGGGGCTTGGGGGGGCCGGGGCACCGCGTGGCAGCACTCCCATTCTCCTGACTCCCGGAGCTCCCAACAGAGCAGCAACCAGGTGAGGGAGCATCCTACTAGAGCAGCTGCTTGTCTGGGTGGCCAATCTGGCCACCCAGCAATGAGCGACTGCTCATGTGTGGGGAGAGCGGGCTAAGCCCACTCTCCACACAGAAAACCCAATCTGGCGCTTCACACCAATCATGTGAAGTGCCTCATTGAGTGATATTTTGTTGGCTTTCTAGTACCTATCGATACATTAATATATCATATGTTTACTAGGCATGTGCATGGTGGGGAATGTTGTATCCAACACGATCTGACTCGACCAGACAAAGAAATTGTCCGGAGGGCTGACATGGCCTCCCAAAAATGTTGGTTGGTTAGATTGGCTCAGAATTCTCAACATTTTTCTCACATTATCTCTGACTCAAATTTCTTTCTGACTCAATGGGGGTCTGGATTTGAGGAGCTGCATGTTGGAAATTAGGGGATGGGTGAGTGGGGCAACCTCCCACAAGGATTCCTCTGGCCCTGTAGGTCTCCCATAGAGTGGTGCTCCTCAATCCTCAATTTACAATAATGAGCCCCTCAAATCCACTACCAGTGCCAAATCAGAGAGAAATTCCAGAGAAAACAGCTGGTTTCGAGGGGCAGCATACTGGAAATTGAGGGATGAGGGGACCAGAGAAATGCCTGCCTGGGACCTTCTGCATTAGGGATGTGCATACAACAGATAGCAGTTGTTTGGTTCAAATTCAAACCAAAAATGCCCAGTCCACAAACTGGTTTGTTAGAATGGCCCGTGGTTCGGTTCATGCTGTTGAACTGTGTCCAACCAGTCTGATCTGGTTTGACCCAGTTTGATCCGGTCTGACCTAGTTTGGGTGCTTTGCTTGTAAAGTAGAATCCAGTAATGATTCCCCTTTACAAGCAAAGGGGGAGATTCCCAACCTAAAGAGGGGTTCAGAGGCAGGTGAGATTGCACCTTACCTGTTGTGGCAGCAGCGACTGTGGCAGCGGCTCTCCAGCAGCTGGGATGGCTCCAGGCTGACAACCCCTCTTGGTCCTGCTGGCACTTCCTCTGCATTGCGGGCTGGCCAGCAGCCTGGTTCCAGCCTCCATGCCTGTGACCTCCATGCATGCACGGAGGCTAGAACTGGCCACTCGTGGTGTGGGGGGTCACTGGTGGGGCTGCTGCAGTGGAACAGCTGCCACCAGAGAGTCGCCACCACTACAGTGGGTAAGGCATCATCTCACCTACCCGAAGCCCCTTTTTAGGTAGGGAATCCCCCCCCCTTTGCTTGTAAATCCTTACTGGATTCCCCTTTACAAACAAAGCTCTCAAACCAGTCGAAGTAGGTCAAGCTGGTTCAATCTGAACCAGCCTACTTTGGTTTGAACTTGGACCGGCCCCCTCTTTTTGAGGGCCCATCCAGTTCAAGCTTGAACTGGTCGAACCAAGCTGGTTCAAATTGAACCGGACTAGTTCAAATTGAACCTGTTCTGCACACTCCGATTCTGCATGTGAGCAGATACTCTACCACTGAGCTACACTCCCATCCCCAAAGGAAATACCTTACAACAGACAGTGCTCACATGTCACCTATCCAAATGCAAGTCAGGGTGGACCCTGCTTAACAAAGGGTGCAATTCATGCTTGCTATCAGCTCTCTCTTCTGTGCATGTGGAACTAAGCACCTGAATGAGTCTTTCTTGCTACAGAAAATTCTCTGTGTTTTATCCATATTGAGTATTTTTACCAAAACACATTACCAAAATTCAACCCTTAGGAGCTACGAGACAGTGACAAACGTTAAAGAATGCATTATCATGTTTTGCTTCAAAAGAAATCCAGACCCTTTATTTATTTATTCATTCATATATATCCAAAAGGATTAGAGGCGAGTCAGTCTTGTGGTAGCTAGCATGACTTGTGACTTGTCTCCCTACCTAAGCAGGGTCTGCCCTGGTTGCAGTATAAGATATTCCCCACTCTGGATGGAGCCACTCTGGGAAGAGCAGAAGGTTTCAAGTTCCCTCTCTGGCTTCTCCAAGATATGGCTGAGAGAAATTCCTGCCTCCAACCTTGGAGAAGCCTACGTTCCTATGTTCCTCCAGTGACTGTTGCTGGTGTCTATCTTACATTTCTTTTTAGATTGTGAGCCCTTTGGGGACAGGGATCCATCTTATTTATTTATTTATTTATCTATCTATGTAAAATGCTTTGGAAACTTTTGTTGAAAAGTGGTATATAAATATTTGTTGTTGTTGTTCCTGTGTTCCTCTAGGCAGTTCACAAAAATAAACACAATTTTTTAAAAGACAAACTGTTAAAACAATATAAAACACTGAAAGGTTACTAAAAGCCTGGTTTTTAAAAAGTGTATTATGGGCTCTTTTAAAGGCTGGCAAAGATGTTAAACCATTGAAAGTCTATAAGGAGCGAATTCTATAGCCCGGGAACAAATACAGAGAAGGCCCATTCTCAAATCACTGCCAGAAGACCAATCTAGCCGCTCCATTTTGGACCAACAGAAGTTTCCAAACTACATACAAAGGCAGCCCCACATAGAGTGTATTGCAGTAGTCAAGCCTAGAGATTACCAGCGAGTGCACCACAATTCTGAGATCATTATCTTCAAGGAATGGGTGGAGCTGTCATATCAACCAAAGTTGACAGAAAGCGCTCCTGGCCATAGCCTCAACCTGAGAAACTAGAGTGAGGCCTGGGTCCAGAAGCACTCCCAAGCTATGTACCTGTTCCTTCAGGGGGAGTGCAACCCCATCCAGAACAAAAGACTCTAGGAGTCTCCACCCAAGGAACACCGCCCTGATCTGAACAAAAGACCAAATATATGGCAGTTTATTAATAACCAGGAACATATACTGCTCTGAGGGTGTTGGTTTTTATTTTTACCACTTTTAAAAAAGTATGAACCTCTAAATGCTACTTTCCTCACATCTTTGAACTTTGTAAGCGAGAAATATGTTACACTCTGAAACTATTTTAGCACGCCGGTGATCATTTTGTCGAATTGGCCACTTTTATGCTATCCAGAAAGTTGACAGTGCAATTAACTCCACAAGAAGAAATTTACTTTCCCAGAAAGAATTATTTTCTTTGCTCACACAAATTGTTCCTGTTTTTATGCTGCATAGCCACTGTAAGTTCCTAAATTAGAAAAAGGGCAGAACAAATTAATGTCACAAAAGAATTTTCTTTGTAGCTCACCCATTGTTCCTTTAATAGCCATCATTATTGGTTCAGTGTTTCAAAGAAAGGACATGCTGCTTTATGCTGAGCAAATCCATACAGTATTTCTTATTCCAGAAATTCATCTTTTTGACCTACAGTCGCTCCCATTTGCATTATAAAGTTTTTTCAATAGGATCATCCAGTCTAGCTTTAAACAACATCCAAATTGTTGCTACCTGGAGGAGACCGGTATGAAAACCTGTCCATTTGCAACACAGTTGCTCACTACACAGCCAAATATTTAATCTTTCTGGACCCTATGTTTCTTCTGCTAAATTATACTCCTATTTTTGTATATTTTTAATACTCTGTTTCTTCTCCTACATTATACTCAGGGCAAAATACTGCTGCATGAGCTGTTTTTGCCACCAACTCCAAAATGAAGATGTGAGGCAAATAATATGGCTTGAACCAAGGGTCTCAATTCTATTAATAAAGGATCTGCAGTGGAACAGAGTTAACTGAGCTTCTTACCCCCTTTCCCAGTACAGCTTGTCTGCTTCTAAGGTGAATGCTAGGAAACAATGGCTGACGTACAAACTAATGAGGAGGGTGCACTTCAAGGGACCATGGAGACTTGAACCAGGATCTCTCCCACAACTCCTGCAGTCCCCTTGCATGCATGTTGCTGTGCCAGAAGCACCAATACTCCAGAAGGGCTCTGCAAGATCGGAAAGACACAGCAGTGTAGTATTTCTGATCTTGCAGAGCCCTTCCAGAGTGTCCCCGCAGTCCCTCGAAGGTTGTCACCCACAGTTTTCTACATGGTTCAGATGAGCCCATCCAAAGCATTAGAGGAGGCCTAATACTGGTTATGTGTCCTTAACCTGCCAGCCTGCCTTAAAGATGTATCAAGGCACCTGCTGATATACTGTTATCACCCCACTCCAAGCAGCTGGTAAGCCTTGGGAGTCATTGAGTCCAGCAGTGGCCAAGGGTGGTTCCCTTTTCAGATCCCCTCAAGCTGGTCAAGTTGCTTTGAAGCATCCCTTCAGCACTAGGCTGCCACAGAGTGCTCACCAGTGCATAAATTTGCTGCTCATTCACCTGCCCCCTCCACTGAGCCACTTCCTTGTGATCTCATTGGATGCCAAAACAGATGGAATCAATTCACAGCAACCCAGTCATCCAGCACTGCAGATGAACTGAAAAATCACCCACCCTTCATCCACTTCCTCCCCCAAATAGGACCCGTGAGGAGAACCAGTAGGTATTGGAACCGTGGCTTAAAGTGGGGCTTTAATTCTTCCCCTCTGTCATTGTCCAATCCAGTTTGGGTACCACATTGGGAGCTTTCCTCCTGGGTCAAACAGGGGGCCAAATCCAGACAGTGGTGGTGGGAGAGGGGAGGTTTAAAATCTTATTTCCCCATGCCACAGTCCTGATCCAGATTCTGATGCCTTCTGTTCCTATTAAGAAATAAAATTACAAGCATGCCAGCTCTAATGACATGCTTAATGCTACATGTATTTTGATCAAAAGCTTCCCTTCACAGCATCCATTGAAGAGAGGTGATTTGAACTGATGAAAGCTGCTATTGATACAAATCTTAGAACAGGGTTTCCCAACCCAGGATCTTCAGATTTGTTGGACTACAACTCCCATCATCCCCAGCCACAATGGCTGCACTTCTTACAGTTCCCAAACATTCATCAAGAGTTGTCCTATACCAAGTGCACTGCAGTTGTCTTGTTTTTAAGTAAAATGAAGACACAGGGTATGGCGATAGATCAAAAGAGAGCAGGATGGGTTAGTGTGTGGGGAGAAATGACTTACACATCAGGGCTGACTCATTGAAGCCGCAATCTTCTTATACCCCAAAATGTGCTTAGCCTCTTTGAAGTAGAGTGAGCTTAAATGTGTAACTGGATGTAGGTTTGCAGCCTAAGGTCATATCTATAGCTATTAAAACCAACAGGAGCCCTGCCATTAGAATGTGAATTGCATCTTCTCTAACAATCTGATCCTAAACATGTTTACATCAAAGTAATTCCCAGCAAGTTCAGTCAGCTTTGCTTCCCAGTAAATATCTTTATTTGCTATACTATATGCTATACCAGTTGCTTTGATTTGTATGTACTGGAAACTATTTCTAGCCATAAAAATTATTTTTTTCCTAATGTTTTCTAATGAGAAGGGTTTTATGTATCTCTTACATTTTTAAAAGTGTCCCTGTACTCCTAATGATCTGCTGGCTTGCTTCTGCTATCCAGGGGCTCCAATCAAAACATTCAGCTAGAAAGATTTTACACAATGGATATATTTCCACTGGCCATTGGGGCAAATATGTGAGCAAACTTTTCAAATGTTCAAGGACCTTGGAAAACCAGTACTCTTTGCTGCTTCTCTAATCACTCTGACCAGTATGTATAAAACTCTTTCTGCCCTATGGTTGAAATAATATATTTTATAAGATCTCACAAATGGTACACATGACCCTACAAACTGCCCTGAGCCATTTTGGAAGGGTGGTATACAAATAAAATCAATAAATAAATAATAAATAATAAATTAAATAAATCTTGTCATACATTTTGTGACGTTTGTATCTCAAAGAACAATGCAGAACAAAACATTGACAGTCAAGTATTATATTTGTTCTACTGAACTGGGCAAAGAGGCACCTTTTAATATGGTGATTCTCTTTATTTAGGAGGGGGAGAGTAACTGGCCCTATCCACCCCCAGCACAGTACCTCCAGTAACTGTTGCTGGTGTCTATCATATTTTCTTTTTAGATTGTGAGCCCTTTGGGGACAGGGATCCATCTTATTTGTTTGTTATTTCTCTGTGTAAACCGCCCTGAGCCATTTTTGGAAGGGTGGTATAGAAATCTAAATAATAATAATAATAATAACAACAACTTATTATTAACACTTAATAACACTTAACGAATTAAATAACAAACAGCTTCCAGTTGAACAGAAAGGAAATTGTTCAAACACCAGAGGCACAAAAGACCAGCTGCTGATTGACAAAATGATTTTAGAAAACTGCAAGAGAAGAAAAACAAATCTAAGTGTTGCATGGATTGACTACAAGAAAACCTTTGATTCATTGCCTCACACATGGATACTAAAATGTTTAGAAACAACTGGTGTCAGCAAAAACATTCAGATATTTATTTAAAAAGCAATGAGCATGTGGAGTACACAGTTAACAATCAATGGCGAGGCACTTGGACATGTTAGCATTAGAAGAGGCATTTTCCAAGGGGACTCACTATCCCCTCTTTGTTTGTAATCGCCATGACCCCACTTTCACAAATACTAAACAAAACAGGCGTCGGATACCAAACATCTAAAACATCAAGTCAAATCAACCATCTGCTGTACATGGACGATCTGAAGTTGTATGGAAAGTCCCAGTCAGAAATTGAATCACTGCTAAACACGGTCTGTATATTCAGTAGCGATATAGCAATGGAGTTTGGACTAGACAAGTGTGCTGCATTAATAATGAACAGAGGAAAAATAAGAAAAACAGAAGGAATAGAACTGCCCAATGGAAGCAAGATCAAGAACCTGGAAGAGAAAGAACGTTACAAATACTTGGGCATTCTCCAGGCTGATAACATCACACACACTGAAGTTAAAAGAAAAAGTGGAAGTGAATACATCAGGAGAGTTAGAAAAATCCTAAAGTCCAAACTCAATGGTGGGAACACCATACAAGCCATAAACACCTGGGCTATACCTCTTATCAGATACACTGCAGGAATAATAGACTGGACCCAGGCACAGCTAGAGACGCTAGATCGTAAGACCAGGAAAATCATGACCATCAATCATGCTCCCGCAGTGATGTCGATAGGCTCTACCTCCCTGGCAGCTCAGGTGGAAGAGGAATGCTGCAAGTCCATCAAACAGTAGAGGAGGAGAAAAGAGGCCTTGAAGAATATATCAAGGACAGTGAAGAAGATGCACTTCAAATGGTCAATATCGAGAAACTATTCAACACCATTGAAACAAAGCAGGCCTACAAGAAAGAACAAGTCAAGAACCGAGCAGAAAAATGGAAAAATACGCCCCTGCATGGTCAATATTTGCACAATATAAGTGGAAAATCAGACATCACCAAGACCTGGCAATGGCTTAAGAATGGCAACTTGAAGAAAGAAACAGAGGGTTTAATACTGGCTGCACAAGAACAGGCACTAAGAACAAATGCAATAAGAGCAAAAGTCGAAAAATCCACAACAAACAGCAAGTGCTGCCTTTGTAAAGAAGCAGATGAAACAGTGGACCACCTAATCAGCTGTTGTAAAAAGATCACACAGACTGACTACAAACAAAGGCATGACAAGGTAGCAGGGATGATACACTGGAACATCTGCAAAAAATACAAGCTACCTGTAGCCAAACATTGGTGGGACCATAAAATTGAAAAAGTTGAAGAAAATGAAGATCCAAAAATATTATGGGACTTCCGACTACAAAGAGACTGCCACACAATACACCAGATATAACTGTAGTCGAGAAGAAAGAAAAACAAGTCAAAATAATCAACATAGCAATACCAGGGAATAGCAGAATAGAAGAAAAAGAAATAGAAAAAATCACCAAATACAAAGATCTACAAATTGAAATTGAAAGGCTGTGGCAGAAAAAGACCAAAATAATCCCAGTGGTAATTGGCGCCCTGGGTGCAGTCCCAAAAGACCTTGAAGAGCACCTCAACACCATAGGGGCCACAGAAATCACCACCAGCCAATTACAAAAAGCAGCTTTACTGGGAACAGCCTATATTTTGCGACGATATCTATAATAACCAACAGTATTGATGATAAAATTCAGCCATCCCAGGTCCTTGGGAAGGACTCGATGTCTGGATAAAACAAACCAGTCAATAACACCTGTCTGACTGTGTAAACAAGAAATAATAATTAATAATAATAGTAATGTATCACTAATTCTGGGAAATGTTACCATCATCCAAGCACCAATATAGTTTGGAAGCTGGGAATGAGGGATGTGTGGGAGGGAACATTAGACACAGCTTTTATTCATGAGTTGCAAGAATGTGATTCACATTTCTTTGTTGTTTTTTATTTCCTAGTATATTGGTCCTGAGCACCTATTATACAAAAGAAACTGAAAGTGAGGAAAAGGTGACTGAAGATTCAAAACTTGTATGTAAGTTTGTACCTCCGAGTTTGATTTGTTTTTTCCTGAGGGTTTCTCTGTATTTTTCAAGGGTTTTTTTTCTGCCTTAAAAAAAAGAGAATGGGGAAGAATGTTACCAGTACAGATCTAGGGGAAATGTGAGCTTTTAAAGGTCTTCATATTTATAACAAATTTATGTCTTTGAATCACCCTAGTATTCTAGAGATTTGTAGAATAAATCAAGACATTTTATGGCTAATAAAACCAAAAGCCATATAAGACAAATAAAAGTACAACAGCATTAATACAAGTGCAACCATATTATTTCTTAGAAGCAGGGTACAAGAGGGACCAAACATGTCCTTAATAGGACCTGTGTTTCTGTTACAAAGAGTTTGTCCTCATTTCAAAATACTATAAAAGACTTTTGGGGTTTTTTCCCTAATACTGTGGCAATAACAACTTTTTTTTTTAAAGGTTGTCTTCAAGCAATGATGTCTGTCATTTTTATTTGATTTTGACAGGGTCGGCTGAAGACCCACCCTGTCTTCCACTTCTCAGCATTAGTGTAGAGTTGTATATATGTGCATTGAACTGGAAGCTTTATTTGAAGTTTTTTGTTTTTAAAACAAGAATTGAGAGTCTATTATTTTTCTCTCCCCCCGCCCTTCACAATTCATGGCTAAAGTAGATAGGCAGCAGCAGAAGAAAAAGCCTTGATGAATCTGCTAAGAGTCTAGTCTAAAATCCTTTTTCCAACACTGGGCAGCAAGAGATGTTTCCAAAAATATAACAGGGAGGCAAGAAGACAACACGCCTCCCCTAGCATACTGCCTTTGAACATGGAGGTTCTATTTAGTATAGGTCAGGGAGGGTCAATATTAGTTCTCCAATGTTTTTGATCACAGATCCCTTCTGCCATCGTGGCTGGGGATGATGGGAGTTGTAATCCAACAACATCTGGGAACCTAAGGATAGGAACACATGACATAGAGAGTTCAAGGTGAAAGGTAGCCTCTCCCCATATGGCAGCGCACACACATCATGCACATAAAGGAAGATTGTATTTCTTTAATTAATTTGATCAAGAACAAAGGGACTACAGTTGGGGTTAATGTGGTAGTGTTCCTGCATTAGCTTCAATGGAAATCACACTGTGCCTAGGTGCAGCATCTGAGTCTTTTGCACTTTAAAAGTGAAGTACTTGTTCATCGACCTGCAACTGTCTTTCTTGCTGTTAAGGTGGGAAGAAATGCTCCCAGATATATCTGGAGAAAACTCATCTTACTGCCTGCACTTCTCTGCTGTAGCTCTGACTCCTCTGTGCCGGGACAAGGGCAGCCGCTATGTGTGTGTACAGAAATCTGTTTATGTATGTTTGTAAAGTAAAGCAAAGTTGTGCCATCAAGACGGTGTGGACTCCTGGCACCCACAGAGCCCTGTGGTTTTCTGTGGTAGAATACAGGAGGGGTTTATCATTGCCATCTACCATGCAGTATGCAGTGATGCCTTTCAGCATCTTCCTGTATCGCTGCTTCCCCGCTTGCTCCCCAGGCAAGTTACTTCCCCACTGCGCCATTAGGTGGTTTCATGTATGTTTGTATGCAGGGTTTAATTTCCCCTTAATATAAACACTGAAATGATAATGTTTGAGAACTCTCTCCTGCTGTCTCTGTCTTTTCCTCCCAGCCTTTTTTTGCTCAGTAACACATCTATATCATGCAGGGGAAAGCAGGCTTATTCTGATCTGGCTCTGTCCATTTAAATGCAGGAACTCTAGGAATGCAGTGTCCCTGTTACCAACCAGCAGCAGGAGGAATCAGGTAATGGCAGAAGCTGAGCCTTCCTCTGAGAGACAGCCAGAGAGAGATGCAGTTGCTGTAACTTTGGTTTTGTGAGGAAGCTCCTCCCGCTACCATAAAAAGGACAGCTCAGAGCAATTCAGAACAGACACATTTTTGAGCGGCTCTGAGCTGCCCTCTTTATGGTAGTGGGAGAAGTTTCCTCACAAAACCAGTTGCAATGGTTGCAGAATTCAGACAACACAAAGGTGCCTCAGAACCTCCACTTTCAGCAGCAAAACTCACTACAAACTGGGGGTTCAAATTAAGGTCTGGAGGCAAAAATGGAGTCATGGTTGGGTGATGGAACTGCAGCTTCACACAGGTAGGCAATCAGAAACACCTACTTCAGCTATATATACCTGAGGTTTGGCCTCTGAATTGATGATGATGAATGATGTCTGAATTGGGCCTAAAAAGACAATACATTGTACACCATCTAGCCCCTAAATTGTTGCTGGAAAAACCTTACATCATTCCAGTTATCTTAAGTCATAAGACTGCCAGCCCTTGAGATATGAGGAAATAATCTGGGACCAGAGTGGGGTCCACCAGCAAAAGGGTAGAGCCGAGTAGCAAAGGGGCAGGAACCAACAGTAAGGGTGGAGCACAGTGCCAGCCCCAATTACCTGAGGAAAAAAAGGGGGAGGGAAGCAGGTGAAACGAGATCATTTTGGGCTATACACTACAGCAACCCTACTCCTCAGTAGCAAGTCCAAAAGTGAAAGTAAACCAGATAGGTTTCCAAACAACAAAAAACCTCACAGAGCATGTACATCTCTGGAATTCTGAGTGTTTCCTGCAGTGGCGCACACATACACAGAGTTACATTTCCATCTAGAATTCATGTAGGCATTGTTTTTGTTTTGGACTCCCTGGGCATGCTGTTGAAAAGACTGATCAGCATTTCACCAAACTGTATTTTATCTGCCCACCACTTCTGATGGGAATAAAATGTATGAAGAGAGTTGTAGAGAAAGAGCAAGAATTACAGTCTGGCATTCTCCAAATACTTTAAAGGGGTTGTGTTTGTTTTTTTAAAAGCAAGCTAGCTGGTGGCCAAGAGTACTGAAGTCACTCTTAAAAGGCCACCTCCAGCCTACTGATAGTCATGGATATTTTTTAAAAATGGTCAAGCATTTTGACAGAGCTTTGAAATTTTTATAGACTGGCTATGCATTTTAAGAGCAATTTTCCTTTTTGTCAAAATGCCTTCATTCAGCCTGGATGTTGAATTTGCGGAAATATTTTATCAGCTTTAATCATACACAACTTTTACTTGATATAAAAATGTATTGCCATGTCATTGCCTGGAATTGGTGTGTCTTGCAGAAAGCATCTGGCATCTAGCATGATTTTCAGATTACTTGATGTGTGACTTTAAACAAACTAACAATAAAAACACTAAGGATCTTTGGCAGCAAAGTTCTTATTCTGTGCTTAATTTTGCTTTGATTTTATTGCTATGCTTTTCCAAACAAAAGTACAGTTTCCTTCTCTAGATGCCTCTTAATTTGCACATGCCAAATGTTCTCAATGGATAAAACTCTGTTGTCTAAAGCTTTAATGAAGATTCCAGATGTTCACACCTTTAAAAAAATGTAAATAAATGTAAGACAAACTTCAGAGTTGTGTGACATTGCTGTAAACACAAAACTTTTTGTCTCAGCACTGCACTTTAAAAACAGAACTGTGACTTAAATTAGTTGAAACTGTGTAAGAATTTTCCCAGAAGCAATTTCGAGTCCGGAGGGTATGCAACTTAATTCTTTCCTTCTTCTTGTTGCTGCCGCTGCTGTTAACAATGCTATAATAAATATTGTATAAACAATAGAATAAAATTAGTATGACTGCAATTTCTTATATCCATAATTACTACCATAAACCAAATATTCAACAACCAGATTTGAAAGTCTATACATATGTTCATGTGATCTCCAACCAATAAATTGATCAATCAGAATCAATTGATCAATCAAATAATGTGATGTCATTTCTCTTGAAGTATTTTTTTCCTAGTTCTGCCCTCTCAATTTAATATAACAGGTTATTTTATCCACTGTAACTAGAATCCATAATTTAAGTAGCCATGTTTCAGCCTCTTGTACACGGGTATCTTTTCAAATGATGTGCAATAAAGATTGTTCCCATCATTAAGAAGTGCTGAACCAAATAATAATCCCTCTTTAGTGCAACTCCTTCAGTGTGTCGAGGTTTACAGACCACCTAACCATGCCAAAGCCCTCAGATATAGGAACAGATTCCATAACAAATGGAAGAAGAAAATAGAAGGCTGAGTGAGGAGAGGAACCACCTGAGAAATGAGCACCCCACTACAAAGATGGGATGCAAAGATGGGTTGCAAAGGTAGGATGCCTCTGAGCACCAGTTGCAGGGGAGTGAGGAGAGTGAGGGCATGCCCTCAACTCCTGCCTGTGGCTTCCAGTGGCATCTGGTGGGCCACTGTGTGAAACAGGATGCTGGACTAGATGAGCCTTGGGCCTGATCCAGCAGGGCTGTTGTTCTTATGTTCTTAAAGATGGTAAGAGGGTCAACTCTCCAAGCTCACCAGTCTTAAACCAGATAGATGACTCCTTATGTGTAACAGTCTATTTGGGAATAAGGGCCTACTCATGAGCAAGGGAAGGGAAGCAGGAAACATGTGTGGCTGGAAGGTGTCGTGCAAAAGGCAGATGAGGAACACAAAAGGAGTTCTATAATTAACTAAAAATAATAAAAACAGGAGATTATGTGTTTAGCACCTGGCTGTGAGGAAAGCTCCCAATTTACCACATTTCTAATGCAGTGCATTGTGGGATTTCTGAAGGCCGGGCTGCATTTCCCTGGGCTCCAGAATGCCATGCGTTCACACAGCAGCGATCATGTTTGCAACTGAGCAATGTGGCAAGAGGATCGCCATGGTTCTATGGGCAAAAGTAGGTATACTCCTAGCCACCAGAGATTTTGGTCGTGTGAATGACCTTATTGCGTGGGCAAGTTTATATGGAAGCAGGCTTCCTTTAGATAGCTGGGACCCAAGCTCAATAGGGCTTTTTAGGAAAGCACCACCACTTTGAATCTGGTTTAAATGAATATAGAATGGATACAGAGTTTAGATATAACCTACAATATTTATATATTTTTTATTAAATGGCATGACATTGCCACCTGGTCACAATCTAGCCTTCTATGAAAGTCACAGGTTAAAACTTTTAAAGCATCTCTCTGGCTATTTGCATGGTTTGTATATAAACCTGTATACAATTCATTCTATTTCCTTTAGTTCTTCACTGGTATCTTTTTCTATAGCTCTTGGGGAAAGGCTTACCCATTAGAAACAGCTGCAATATTTGAGTTTTGTGTGTTCACACAAACAGTGGAATCTAGCCACTTGCCCTTTCCTGTCATGGATGCAGCTCACTTGGGGAAAGGCTCGGGGAAAGGCTTACCCATTAGAAACAGCTGCAATATTTGAGTTTGGTGTGTTCACACACACAGTGGAATCTAGCCACTTGCCCTTTCCTGTCATGGATGCAGCTCACTTGCCCCCGTTCCTTCAATAAGGTACGGGGCTATGGGGCTGTGTTGTTTGGCTGCCGGGTGTTTGTGGGTGGGGCAGGCTCCACATCAAACTTCATGCCTTCAGAGCTCAGCAGTCTGAGTTTGGAGAAGCAACTCCTCCCGCCCACCCTGAGACTTAGTGTGGGCCTTGCTGGTTGCCATTCGGGGGCCTAGGTAGGGTTTTTTTTCTTCATTCAAACTGACCTGGTAATGGTCTTTTTTTGCCTACCTATTATTAAGCTCTCTTAGGTAGTTGAGATTTTTCCTAGTCACAACAGCAGGTACAGTGTGGAATTGAGGATCGAAATTTAGATTGGTGAACAACTAAAGTTACATTTTTGACACAAGGAAGAGTCCTTGTCAGTCCCTAGATGCCTTACAGCTCAGGGAGCGCTAGTTAGGTGGCTCTTCTAATCTGCTTAAACATCACCAGGCCAAAATGCATGACAGTTTGGGGCTGGCAATGTAAAGGTGGATACCTGGCTGTAGGTTGGCTAAGATAGGCATCATCAGGATGGATGTTGCTGGAGCAAAGGTGTTTTCGCCCTTTGTATTATAGGCCAGACCTACACTTGGTTGTGAGTCTGTAGGGACCACACTGTAGATGGGTGGAGAGCCAATCCCCTTTGCTTAATTGCTGTCATATATATTGATAAGGCCCTTTATACTCCAAATATGCCTCGTGTCCTTATCAGCGTGGGTACAATACTTCTGTTTCATCTATGCAATTCTGAATTATTTACCTCCCAAACTGATGCTTACTGATTCCAAACTGTTTTTGATCAGATGCTTTTTAATTAGTCTCACTGCAGCTTTTAATAACATTTGTACATGAAAGAAATATTTTGTTAATATAATGCATATCTTATCATCAATTTAGTTGTCATTAGTCACTGATAACTTTGAATGCTACAGGGGCATGGGTGGGATATTGCCAAACAAATATCAAACAGGAGATGCTGTGCTCTCTCATACTTTAAAACCTTCAAATGAAAATTGAATGCAGAACTTCCATCTGGAAATTTCAAGGCCAGATGGCTGCATAAATTCCCCAAAGATTTTATACAGCTGTCAGTTCCTCATGTTTGCATTTCAAGAAGTTATTTAATCAACTGGCATTATGGCTTAGTGTATTGCTCATGTTACTGTAGCATGGAAACCTCCCATATCTGCAGCACGCTTTTATTTTGAGAATATACAGAAGATTATAATTTTCACTAAGGAGACATTGCAGGTTTATGGATTTGAATAGCATTAGGCAGGAATGTAAGATGAAAGTGCTTATGAATCAATAAAGCAAGCCTAGGCAGACTTTGGTTCCCCCCGCCCCCAGAAAGCAGAGATACCTCAGTCATGGGAGCTTGCTTAGCATCAACTTTGATGTCTTTTCAACATCAGGCAAAGATGTTTTTGTTTGCTCAGGCATTCCAGGACATTGCATTGCTGCCGTTTTGCTGTTTTGTTTAAATGTTCTGATTGTGTGGCCACTGCTCTCTGGTATTTTGGATTTTAATTCATGGTGTGGATTTATTATTATTGTGTTGCCATGGGGGCATTGCAAATGCAGAGTGCATGCGAAGTAGAAATGTTATGTTATTACTGCTGTGTGGGTTTAGCCACAATCCTATGTAGTTGTCTAGAGAATTTAGTCTATGCCCTATAAGATTATCCAGAAGCAAGGAGCTTCCTAACTCTCAGACAATTTAGAGTAAGAAACTCCCTGCTTTGTACTTAGTTGAGATTTCCAGGGCTACCACCCTGGGACAGAAGCTCTCAAACATGGGACCTTATTGTTAGATAAAAGTAACTTAGACTTATATAGCTAGGAAAAAGCCCACATGTGTTTTCATCTAGCATTCATCTTTCCACAATTCACTATCTTCTTGCATTTTAAATTTTATTGGCTTTTACAATAGCTTTACATTCAAATTACATTCATTTAATTAAGTAAATATTGACTTCCCACTTACCTATCTGCGCAGTTCACATTAACTATACATATAAACCATTGCTAAAATAATTCAAAACATAGATACTCCACATTACTACTCGATTTTACCCAACCCAACCTGCTGTTATTACTATATTTCAAAACCCTGCTGAAAAGTCCATATTAGAAAAATAGTTCTTTAAGTAAAATAAAAATGGTTCCCAATCTTCTTTGAAAGATTCCAAATTTTCATCCCTTATAAGTGCTGTAAGCTTTGCCATCTCAGCATATTCCAAATTTTTTATCAACCAGTCTTCTTTTGAGGGCATTTTAGTGTCTTTCCATTTCTGTGCATATACTATCCCATTGTTCCTTCACATTGTCCACATTTCCAACATTTGTTTGAAACATTTTTATACATTAATGCTAATTTTTTGGGTGTCAGATACCACCTATACATCATCTTATAATAATTTTCTTTTAAAGTATAACATGCGCTATACTTTAAATCAGTTTTCCATAATTTTTCCCAAGCAGCCATAGCTATATTATGACCCACATCTTGAGCCCATTTTATCATAGTTGTTTTAACCACTTCATCTCTTGTCTCCTCCAAAAGCAACAACATATACATCTTAGAGACTAATCTTGTCACACAACTCCTTCTCGAATCTCGACATTTGATCCACAAATCCAACTTTAAGATCCTTTTTATAAATTTCATTTAGCTGATGATAGTGAAATTAATTACTAACCAAATTTTGTACTTCTTTTTTTAAAAAAATTTACAGCCCTTCTCTTGAAAACATAACAAATCCCTATAGGTACCCCATTCAGATTGCATATTTGTCTCTTTACGTGCCAAAGACTCAATCAGGGACACAATTCACTATCTTCAAGAATTCATCTCCTGGACTTTGATCTCAGTTTGAACTGCAAACCACGTACAAGCTGATGAACCTCTGAGATGTGTTATCTTGTGTGCTTGTAAGAAAAATAAAACCTTTATAAACCAGTGGAAATTTTGGTTGTTCATGTGACACTAACTGGAACCATCTCTGGGTCCTGAACAGTTATTTGACTCGATCATCTTGGGAGCCTTGTGCTGAAGGGTGGCTTATAAATGATCTAACTAAATAGAAAGCCAATTTATCAATGATTTATCACTGGGTGGAAATAGGACAAAGTGAATGAGGTTCTACACAGAATCAGTGTGTAGAGCATTAAGGGGTTCTGTGGGGAGAGTGGACTTGACCCGCTCTACTTACAGATGAGCAGTAGCTCATTGCTGGGTGGGTGATCTGGCTGTCCAGATGAGCAGCGGCTTTGGTTAGGCGCTCCCACACCTGGCTGTGGCTCACTTGGGAGCTCCAGGGGTTGGAGGAAGGGGAGTGCCGCCATGTGGCCCCTGTCCCCCGGAGCCCCAGGAATGCACAGCACAAGTGTGTGGTGCAATCCTGGGGTCCCCCTTTGCCCCCCCAATTTTGTCTGCCACAGCTGGCACACGATTAGGAAAACACGGTTAATGGAGTGCTTGCTCCATTAACCTCATTTAGGAGGAGGAGTATTTAGGTGGGCTAGCCACTGTTGAACCACTGGGTTCGCCTGGGGGTTCTCACGATCTATGGAAACTGGGCTGGGCTCCCTTAACCCTCTTTCCATCAATTGTGAGAATAGCCCTAATGAGTTTTATATTAATTAAGTCAAAGTTCTAGCTGCTAGTGCTTAGTGACTTAAACTGGAACACCTAAACAAACCATAATATCTTGCTTTATAGTGTAAACATTATACATCAATAATCCTAAAACTTCTCTTTTGTTTTAAATACCTTTCAATACCTTTTAATTTTAACATGGACTCAGTGTTTGTTCATTCCTGTGCTTACAGCCCTATGCTATGAGGCTATTCTTATGACCGCTCAAAAGCAAGTGAAGGGAGCTCAGCCCGCTTTTGAGTGGTTGTGAGAACCACCGGGCTCACGGGCAAGCCCAGTGGTTCAGCAGCGGCTAGCCCACCTAAATACCCTTTTCCTAAAACAAGATTAGCAGCGCGTGTGCTCCACTAACTCTGTTTCCGTGATTGTGAGTCACCATGGTGCAGCTCCACAGCGTGACAACTCATGAGGAGACCCCTGACCAGGAGACTAAAACACACCTCCCAGCATCAGAGGTCTCCCCAGAATGCCCCACAGACTTGCGCGGGGCATCCTGGGACTTCCGGGGGCCTAACACCCCCCGATCCCCACTGCCCCTACCAGCTCCATGACGGAGCCAGTAATTGTGTGGGTGTCCGATGCGGCCACCCAGGGCTGAACAACTGCTCATATGCAGGGAGAGCAGGCTTGACCCGCTCTCTCCACCAAACCCCTCCTGGCTCTACATACCAATTGTGTGTAGAGCCTTTATATGGTACTACCACAGCAGAGTGAACAGGATTCTTTCAGTTCTCATAGATTATGGATGGTAGGGAAATGCAAATTGATTTGGGTACAAATCTACAAAATGTAGCCGATTCTGGTGATTTGGAGACAGAACTAATAATTCATGTGGTCCATTGGCTAGATTCGGGTCTTGTATACCAGCCAGAGAACTTGCGTTTTGGGTGGTATAAAAATGTGATTGATAGATAGATAGATAGATAGATAGATAGATAGATAGATAGATAGAATCATGCCTCATTCCATTCAAATTGTTTCGAGATTCAGATTCCTCCTATTAATTCCCCCAGATTCCCAGCTTTCATTTTTTTAAAAAAAGGCTATGCTCCAGCCCTTGTAGAAGTGGCGTTATGGATCAAAATGTGTGGTCACTATTTTTCAAGTCTTTGGATTTGTTGGCATATAATAAACTTTCCTCAATGAATCCCTATGAGGATTCATTACACACCTTCATTTCTTCTATTCATTTTTGACTCTCCTTGGACAGTTCTAATTGTCTACTGCCATGTGCCAACTACCCCTCCTCCCACCCCCAAGGCAGTGGGGTGTTTATGTTCTAGGAAGTTTTTCCCCAAGTGTTTAGACTCTTTGGTGTCTAATAACATTTCCTCAAAATGAATCCCTATGAGGATTCATTACACACCAAACAGTCTTAACACCTCAATAATTCCTAAAATATAAACTGAGTGCCCAGTGGCTTGCAGGTTGGGGTGTAGCTGACACATGGGATGCCACTAATTCCCCACCCCAACCTGCAAAGCAGTGGGGTAAAAATGAACATAAGAAATGAAGGTGTGTAATGAAGATACCAAAGAGTGTAAACACTTCAATATTCCTTTAAAAATAAAATGAGTACCCCACTGCCTTCCGGGGGTGGGGTGGATGGGTTGTAGTTTACACATGGTAGTTGACAGTTGGCACTGTCCAATGACAGTCAAAATGAACAGACAAAATGAAGGTGTGCAATGAATCCTCATAGGGATTCATTATGAGGAAAAGCTATTATACCGCAAAGAAGCCAAACACTTGAAAAATAATGACTGCACATTTTGCTCCATAACTCCAGTTTAACAAGTGTTAGAGCTTAGCTCTTTTTTTAAAAAAAAATGAAAGCTGGGGATCCATGTTAGGGTTAGGATAGGGCAAATCCAAATCCCCATTATTTCCTATGGCAGAAATATACAAAATCAGTAAAAACTGAAAAAATCATTAAATATCAACCAAGTGCCTCACTGCCTTGACATTTGGGTGGTAGGCAGCACCCATGGGGGCCTATCCACCATCCAAATTTGTCATCACCACTTATATAGATGTGAACCAACACCGGGGGTGTGTGTGTAATCATATTTACCTCAAATAGCTAAGGTATGGTAGGCAAAGGACTTGTGTTAGGGTTACAACAAATAATTCATGTGAAGTGTTATGAACACACAAATATGCGAAATATTATTTCATACAATCCATGCAATTCTGTAACTGACAATGCTATGCTTGATGGATCCTCAATGAAGCACAAGTCCTTCTAGATATAATCAGTTTTATTGGCACCCTGTCCAGCTCTACCCTATTGCAAGGCAAAAACCCCTTTCTCCTGACTCTTAACTGAGGATAGTAACACAGTGGTACAGCAGCCATTCCAATTTTGCTACCTGCACCCAAATAGCCCTGAGGATGCCATGTAAGAGAATATGGCAACCTGGCCATTTAGTAAATCTGGCATCTTCTGCATGCAAAGCATAGGAGCTATTGTCCCTTCAGATATGGAGATTTGACCTCACATTGAAACATCTATTCCATCTGATCTACTTTAATGAGGGAAAAGGCTCTTACCCATACAGAAGACTGCTATTTTCATTAGAATGGTGCAATTTCAGTTCTGCTTACATGCTTCACAATCCTTAAACATACTTCCGTGCACTCTCACAGTAACATCAAGATAACAACAGTTTGAATCCGCTATTAGAGCAGAAGTGGGTTATAAAAATGTACTAGCCGAACCCGCACAGAGCATCTGTGTGCTCTTTGGGCTCGGTGGTTCCCCCTTCCCCCACACCTTCTCGGCCACCCTCTTCCTCTTCCTGGCGGCCCTTCCTGGTGGCAGGGCTGCCGCTGCCTCCTCCTTCTCACTGCAGCCAGGCCCACTGCCTCCTCCTCACTGTGGCTGAGCCGGGCCAGGCCCCCCCCCACACACACACACCACTGCCTCCATTACTGTGGCCAGGCCTGTCGCCACCACCTCCCCATTGTGGCTGGGCCCAGCTGCCTCCATTACTACCATCTCCATTACTGACGCCACCACCAACTCCATTACCACCACCGCTTCCATTACCGCCACCACCACCTCCCCACCATGGCCAGGCTGGGCCATCATCCTCCAATGTCCTCCCGCCCAATGCCGGAAACTCTCACAAAGTGTCTCAAGAGTTCCCCCGCAAAAGCCAGCCATGCATCTCCACACATGGCTGGCCAAGAGAATTAATTATATAGATGGTTAGAAGCCTGTAGTAGGTTTTAAACACAGAGCTTCTGTGATCCTAAGATGGGAGTGTTTTGTATACTGATTATTGTTGAATAACTATGTAAATAAATCTTACTTTTAAAATCTATTTTAAGAAAAAGTATTTTTCTGTGCAATGAACATTTTGCCTGGAGTCAGCCTAATTTTTCCATTGTTTCAGTCCGTCTGACCAAACAATTAATCACCTGGGCAACCCTTTATACAGCTTAAATTGGCAGAACTTCACTACCTGGAAAGCTTATGGCAACCACAAGTCTCTGGATGCTGGTATGAAAAGGGATATACATGATAAATTGTTAGTCACCCGCAAGTCCTGTTAAAATCAACAGGACTTAAATCAGCTGCAACCAAAATGCTATTGCTTTCAGCATGTCTTATGCACAAAACTACCTTCATTAAGTCTGGAGGCCAAAGTCATTCATATATATAACTGTAAGGCCAATAAAATAATGGTCAGTAGGAATACACACACACACACACACACACACACACACACACTAGATATAGATATAGATATAGATATAGATAGATATAGATATAGATATAGATATTGTAGTTTTCCCTACTGACCATTATTTTATTGGCCTTACATTTAGAAAGTATTCCTAGAAGGGTCTTGAAGAATCACTAGGGCTTCTGGTATTATTATATTGTCATTTTTTGTGATAATACCTGTGGTAATAAACAAAATCTCCATGCAGTTATTGATTTTTGTCTCCTTTAATGTTACTTTTAATTACAGAAAATATAAAAACTGAACAGTTCTCCGATATTGGAATGCACAATTTATGAGAAATCTATGGCAAGAAATCCATTCTCATAAAAGAGAAATTAATTTCATGCCTTAAAAGATGCTAAATGGATTTAGTAATGCTTTGATAAACCTGAAACATACATCTTCATCAATGTTATCCAGCAACTGTGCAGTTAAATTGATGTCAAGCACTTAAAAAAAAGAGTGGGGAATATTCACAAGGCATTTTTTAGAAATAAAAAGTATTATGGATCTCTTTATTGGAAGACATGTATAGAGACTCCCAAATAAACTACCCTTGTCTCTGAGAAATATGTTGACTTTCTTTGATGCTTTGGCTTGGAAAGAACCCTCTGAAATCCACTTCAAATGTCACATAGTGTGACATTTTGGTGCCAAGGCCAAGGGTGTAGACAGAGCTGTCCTTAGGGCCTGGCAAGCATGATGACCACCCCAGGGCCTGCTCTTTTAACCCCCATTAGAATTAACTGGAACAGGGCCCCACACCGGCTGATTTGCCCCAGGCCCCGCATCCACCAGGGCTCTTAAAGGACAGCCCAGGCTGTAGAAACTCTTTGAGAAATTCATTTTGAATATCATTTTAATTATTATTATTATTATTATTATTAATAATAATAATAATAGGGGATAGCAGAATAGAAGAAAAAGAAATAGAAAAAATCACAAAATACAAAGATCTACAAATTGAAATTGAAAGGCTGTGGCAGAAAAAGACCAAAATAATCCCAGTGGTAATTGGCTCCCTGGGTGCAGTTCCAAAAGACCTTGAAGAGCACCTCAACACCATAGGGGCCACAGAAATCACCATCAGCCAATTACAAAAAGCAGCATTACTGGGAACAGCCTATATTCTGCGACGATATCTATAACAACTGATAATAAAATTCAGCCATCCTAGGTCCTTGGGAAGGACTCGATGTCTGGATAAAACAAACCAGTCAATAACACCTGTCTGACTGTGTAAACAAGAGAGAGAATAATAAATATCTTCTTAATTAATAATAATAATAATAATAATAATAATAAATTATTTATTATGCCCCCAGTGAGGCACTACCTTGGCGTGGTTGTGGGGCTTGCATGCTCTGAGGAAGATGAGAGCTATTCCAGAGGTCCAACCATACTGAACAGGTCTCATTGGAGGAGCCAGACGAAGAGTGCCTCTCTCATCAACCATATGGTGAGATGTAACTTTAATAAATCTATACCGGATCGGTCATCACCTGGGTCAACAAGGATCGCGCCAGGTGTTGGAGTCCCTGGACATCTGGTGGCAAGTGGGCAACAGGACTCAGGATCTTCAGTTGAGCAACCAGGGCTGGAGACTGCAAGGTTACTGGAAGAAACATCGCTTAACCGGAAAAAAAAATATGAAAAACGCCAACAAGGAAATAATGATCTGCTATTACAAGTCTAGTCCAACTAGAAGAGGTTATTTAAAATGAATGCACCAAATTTGGAAAGAGAAGCATCCAGATACAGAAATAACAGAACAAAGGCTAGCAGACCAGAGAAGATTCATAATAAGAAATAAAGTATCCACAGAAGTTTAGCTGGACGAACTGCAAAGAGCAACACAGGCTCAAGATATGGAAGAAGAATTACCACCAACTATAGAAGTTGCTCAGGTGCAGGTGGAGGAGGTGTTGGAAATAGAGGATGCCACTGTTGCTGAACTGTTCCTAAATCAAAACCAGGCAACCTCCCCTTTGCCTTCACCTCAAAAACCCGAATGCCATTTAACAGAAAAGCAACAAGAACTAAAGCAAAAAATAACTGAGCACATGAACCAAACAACCACCAGGGTTCAACTTCCAGCTCTAAAAACAGTTGCCAAAAAACAACATGCTCAGGCATTAAAAGATGTTATTTCTGCAAGTGCAGCATTGACAACCAAGAATTTGCAAGAAACAAACCAACTACTGTACAGTGCAGTAACAATAACAACACAAGAGCTCGGATCAGTGGACCTGTAAAAAAAAGAAAATAAAGTAGTACATCATCTAAATGGAAGATTAGATTAGAAAATAAAATCTCCAGGCTTAGATCAGATGCTAGTAAATTGAAAGATATTAAAGACAAGAAGCTAAAGAATGAAAACACCAAAGAGTGTCTGATCCAAAAATACCACCTAGATTCAAGGAAAATTAGAGAAGTCCTGGAAATAATAAAGCAGTGTCAAAGAAGATTAGCAGATACGAAGCTAGAATTACACAACACAGGCAGAATCTCCAATTCCAGTCGAATCAGAGACGTTCCTACCAAAGCATAGAAGGAGAAACTGCAAGAAACCTAGAAACACCAAATAAAGAAGAAACAGTGCAATTCTGGGGGAAATTATGGGACAATCCAATAGATTATAATAAAAAAAGCAGACTGGGTGAAAGATGTAACCAACAAATGCAAGATCTAATAATAACACCAGAATTAATAAGTGAAAGAACAAAGAAAATTAAAAATTGGACTGCACCAGGCGATAATGAACTGCATGGCTTTTGGCTTAAACACCTAACAAGCCTTTATAAACAACTATCAAAACAGTTCAACCACATTTTGCAAGGAGGTGATATTGAACAATGGCTAACAACTGGGTAAACGCATCTCTTAATGAAAGACCCAGCAAAACGTGCAGTTCCAAGTAATTATAGACCGATAACCTGCCTGCCAACCATGTTCAAATTATTAACTGGAATAATAATAATAATTATTATTATTAATTTGATTTCTATACCGCCCTTCCAAAAATGGCTCCGGGCGGTTTACAAAGAGAAATAAAACAAATAAGATGGCTCCCTGTCCCCAAAGGGCTCACAATCTAAAAGGAAACATAGGTCACACACCAGCAACAGTCACTGGAAGTACTGTGCTGGGGGTGGATAGGGCCAGTTACTCTCCCCCTGCTAAATAAAGGGAATCACCATGGTAAAAGGTGCCTCTTTGCCTAGTTAGTGGGGATAATAGCAGATGAAGTAATGCAACACTTATTAACTAACAAACAGCTTCCAGTTGAACAGAAAGGAAATTGTTCAAACACCAGAGGCACAAAAGACCAGCTGCTGATTGACAATATGATTTTAGAAAATTGCAAGAGAAGAAAAACCAATCTAAGTGTTGCATGGATTGACTACAAGAAAGCCTTCGACTCATTGCCTCACACATGGATACTAAAATGTTTAGAAACAACTGGTGTCAGCAAAAACATTCAGATATTTATTTAAAAAGCAATGAGCATAGGGAGTACACAGTTAACAATCAATGGCAAGACACTTGGACAGGTTAGAATTAGAAGAGGAATTTTCCAAGGAGACTCATATCCCCTCTGTTGTTTGTAATCGCCATGACTCCACTTTCACAAATACTAAACAAAACAGGCGTCGGATACCAAACATCTAAAACATCAAGTAATATCAACCATCTGCTGTACATGGACGATCTGCAGTTGCATGGAAAGTCCCAGTCAGAAATCGAATCACTGCTAAACACGGTCTGTATATTCAGTAGCGATATAGCAATGGAGTTTGGACTAGACAAGTGTGCTGCATTAATAATGAACAGAGGAAAAATAAGAAAAACATAAGGAATAGAACTGCCCAATGGAAGCAAGATCAAGAACCTGAAAGAGAAAGAACATTACAAATACTTGGGCATTCTCCAGGCTGATAACATCGCACACACTGAAGTTAAAAGAAAAATTGGAAATGAATACATCAGGAGAGTTAGAAAAATCCTCAAGTCCAAACTCAATGGCGGGAACACCATATAAGCCATAAACACCTGGGCTATACCTGTTATCAGATACACTGCAGGAATAATAGACTGGACCCAGGCAGAGCTAGAGACACTAGATCTTAAGGCCAGGAAAATAATGACCATCAATCATGCTCTGCACCCGCGCAGTGATGTAGATAGGCTATACCTCCCTCGCAGCTCAGGTGGAAGAGGAATGCTGCAAGTCCATCAAACAGTAGAGGAGGAGAAAAGAGGTGTTGAAGAATATATCAAGGACAGTGAAGAAGATGCACTTAAAATGGTCAATAATGAGAAAGTATTCAACACCAATGAAACAAAGCCAGCCTACAAAAAAGAACAAGTCAAGAACTGAGCAGAAAAATGGAAACATAAGCCACTGCATGGTCAATATTTGCACAATATAAGTGGAAAATCAGACATCACCAAGACCTGGCAATGGCTTAAGAATGGCAACTTGAAGAAAGAAACAGAGGGTTTAATGCTGGCTGCACAAGAACAAATGCAATAAGAGCAAAAGTCGAAAAGTCAACAACAAACAGCAAGTGCCGCCTTTGTAAAGAAGCAGATGAAACAGTGGACCACCTAATCAGCTGTTGTAAAAAGATCACACAGACTGACTACAAACAAAGGCATGACAAGGTAGCAGGGATGATACACTGGAACATCTGCAAAAAATACAAGCTACCTGTAGCCAAAAATTTGTGGGACCATACAATTGAAAAAGTTGTCGAAAATGAAGATCCAAAAATATTATGGGACTTCTGACTACAGACAGACAAACATCTGCCACACAATACACCAGATATAACTGCAGTCGAAAAGAAAGAAAAACAAGTTAATATAACAGCAATACCAGGGGATAGCAGAATATAAGAAAAAGAAATAGAAAAAAATCACCAAATACAAAGATCTACAAATTGAAATTGAAAGGCTGTGGCAGAAAAAGACCAAAATAATCCCAGTGGTAATTGGCACCCTAGGTGCAATTCCAAAACAACCTGAAGAGCACCTCAACACCATAGGGGCCACAGAAATCACCATCAACCAGTTACAAAAAGCAATTTTACTGGGAACAGCCTATATTTTGTTACGTTATCTATAATAACCAACAGAATTGATGATAAAATTCAGCCATCCCAGGTCCTTGGGAAGGACTCGATGTCTGGATAAAACAAACCAGTCAATAACACCTGTCTGACTGTGTAAACAAGAAATAAATGTTTTAAAAATCACATTCTCACTCATGGCACCATGCCCTCATAAAAGGTATCAAGTAGTATGGAAAAGCCTATGTCATTGTGAGCCTGCCACATGGTTGTTTTATTCATATAAACTTTAAGTGATGTGGGTAGGGCTGACACTGGATGTTGCCCTTTAAACCTCCAGTTGAGATGGGAGAATATACATCAGTGGTACTTCCTATCAATTCCCTTCATGGTCCTGCAATCTGGTCTTTTTATTTGACTTGCTGCTTCACATATCTGAAGGCCTGCTACACCTACTCAGGAGCTTAGGGAGGGTGTAGATGACAGGACCAAAAAGGGAATGGATGGAAGAATCTTTAGGGGCGTTACAGCTGCTTTTCCTCCTTATTCCATGAGACATTTCAAGAGTGAAGTCCACAGTAAACATGGATAATAAAAGGCACTAGGTTGCATTATTGGAAAAAGGCCCCCATGCTGCTCTACAAATTATGAAAGGGTCCTCAAACATTTTCAATTGGCACCTTTAAATCATGAAATCACACACGCACATGTTTATTCTTGTCCCATGGGGTGCGGAATATTTGTTCACCTGAAGGATTTCTGCAGTACCTGACATGAATAAAAGGATATTTTGGAGATATTTTTTGGATACAAAAAGGTGGAAATTATTTAGCATCCACAGAATAGTGTTCTGTGTGCCATACCAGTGAAAAAGTCAGCATGTGTTAAAGCTTAGAAATGTGTTAACATCATAGAGAGTTATTCTTTATATACATATATTTTTTAAAGTATTACAATTATGTAATCTTACCCGCTGGGGGAAAAAAAACCAAACAATTTCTGCGAAAGAGGATATATGGCAAAGTAGGGACATAAACTTAAAAAACAACAACCAGCAATTGCAACAGCACAGATAATGAAACTCTTTATACTCTCAGCCAATTTAAACAGCAATCCTTCCTCATCTGGTTTTGTTCCCTGAAATCTCATTAAAATTGGCATTGATGTGTTTTTAATGTTGAAATACTATTTAATTTTGTCATCTGCCTTAGCAGAGGTTAATATAATATCTAACTGATTTTCTGTACAAACAAACAACATCTTTCCAGAGAATGAATACAAATTTGAACCTGTCCTATAATATATCTTGTCACAAATAAAAGCAAACCAGCACAAACTTCTAGGGGAGAAAGTTCTAGAGCTTAATGATAGAAGACTACCTGTCATTTCTTTCAAAACCATAACTCCAGTTCTCTGTGCTGGCATGAAGCGTGGAGAACTGAAGCATACAGTTCTCCATGCTTTGTGCCAGCAACATACTTGAGGGACACACAAAGCAGTCTACTCCTATGGATGGCTTCACGTGGCACAGAGGCAAATCTTGGTTACAAATGTCAGCTGGTAAAGGGAAGTGCTGCTCAGCCACCCGTCATTGTTGGGTTCAGCTGATATGTAAAGCAGGGAACTAGTGGCTCATGCTGCAACATCTGCTCACAGGGAACCAGTGGTTGGTGGAACTGGACAAGACACCATGTCTATGAGGCTGCCCTATATAATCTTTTTATGACAAGGGCTCCCAATCTTTGGTCCTCCAGATGTTGCTGAACTACAACTCATCATCGCCAACTATAATTTATTGTGGCTGGTGATAATGGGTGTTGTAGTTCAGCAACATCTGGAGGACCTCAGGTTGGGAACCACTGTCCTGTGAGTTTGATGGTAATGCCCCCAAGCTGGCTAAGCCCGCTCTCCCCGTAGAGCCTGGTAAGTGTGGAGAGCCTGCTCGTGTGGGGAGCCTCAATATCTCTTCACTAGCCTGTGTTTAGAACAATAGCTAACACTGGTATTATTTGGAACTTGCTTAAAGGCTCTTCAAGATTAAAGGGATGGAGTATTTCAGTCCTTTCCCCAGCTTTATCCTCCCACTTCTCCCGATCCATTTTCATCATTGAGACCCTTGCCTCAGGCAGAACAAATGATGGGGTTAGGTTGGCTTTTCTAAAACTGTTCCACCTAAACAAAAATAGAATCCAGATACTTAGGAGAAAATGAAAGGAACACTTACCCTACCAACCTGGAAGATCTTCATTCCCTCCTTTCCTTCCTCCTAAGACAGGCTCCTGGGTGGGTTTTTTTGTTTGTTTGTTTGTTTGTTTGTTTGTTGTGGGGGGGGGCAGGAGGAGGAAGGGATTAGAAAATCCCATCCCAATAAATTTGAATGTGCCTTCAGGAGATGAAGGAATATTATGTCACTCATGAGGTCCCTATTGGTGAAGACTGGACTTATTGCTACTGTAGGTTCAGGGCTGGTGGCTAGGTTTTGTCCTCAAGAGCAGGGTAATGAGTGGCAGGTAATGAATGGCAGCTTTTCAGCTGTATAGGGAGAAAGCAAAGGTATTTCTTCTTTGATAGTATTGGGGCAGCTGATTAATCTTCCTGCTATCTTTGCACATCCAAATGTCTGGACTGAAAAGCAGATTTTAATGTCCCCTCTCTACTGCATTCCACACAGCAGCCATTGAGAACTAAACCAGTCTGCATCTACATAGATGGATTCTGTTTCTTGATTGCACAAACATATGCCAGAAATGGTAGAATGCCTGCATTTATGTGTGTAGTGGACTGTAGCATAGTAAATGAACATCCCACACCACCCTACAATGGAAAGTGAACATTTACAGTATCGCGGAAATATACTCAAAATAATATGTGTGTGCAATATTTCACCAAAAACCAGCAAAGATCAGTAACTGAAAACTATCTGCTAAGAAAGCATTTTTAAGGCAAAGGTCAAACACACACACACGCACGCACACACACACGATTAACATTCAAGAATTTGATAATTTGAAGTCTCACTATTTTCATAAACACATTACTTGGCAAATCAACAGAGCTTCCATGTTATGACAACAGCCCAATGGAATGCCCATTGTTCTGAAACTGAATCTGAGACCACGTAGGGTCTAGGATGCTTAATATTGGCATAGGCAGTTTGATGGCATCTTCACTACTTTCACTACAATCTTAATCTTCATTACAATCACTTAAAAAGAATTCTGATCTTTGGAAAACTCAATTCTGTAGTTTGGGGAGTGGCTTTGGTGTGAACTGGGTGGGGTGGTGGGGAATCAACCTCTGATGCTGATTCTGTAATAGAGTCAGTGCAATCTGAAGCATGTTTACTCAGAAGAAAGCACCATTGAGCTTCCTGGGGCTTACGTCCTACTTAAAAGGTATGTAGGTGATTTCACAGCTGCAGTCTCTGTGAAATCACCAACATACCTTCATTCCAATCACCAATACCATTTAAAAAATATTTGTGTAAGGTGGATGTAAGATGAATATAAGTGCATACAAAATAAAAAGTTTTTTTAAAAAATCAGAACTTTATGCATATGGGGAGGGGCACTGACAGATCTGGTGTGCAATTTGCTGGTATGTACATCCGTACTCTCCACAGCAAAACCAAAAACTCACTCAAAAATACTCAGAACTAAAACTTACTCAGAAATATTGTGCCTGTCCTCTTGGTTAAATCCAGAACCTGGAAAAGCCTCTGGGAGCATGGAGAGAAAGACATGTGCAACTGGAATCCAGGCTGCTGAAAGACAAAAGGGAATAAACAAGTTTTGTAATTATAACTTTTGTAATAAAAGTTACAAAGCTCTCCAATGATCCTTCCTCTTGATGGCCAAATATTCTATAAAGATTGCAGGTAAGGGTTATTTCACATCCTTACTTTGCAGGCATATCTTCGGTTAACTTGGAGAGGAGCTCACATTACTTAGAACAGTTTCAAGAGAATCTAGAGAACAAAGAGCTAAGGAAACCAACCCTGCTTTCAGCTATTTTGTGTCAGAGAAACACATCATAGTGCATACAAGAATACCAACTTAACAACTCAGGCCCATTAAGACAAAAAATAAACATGTCAAGTACCAGTCCAAAAGAGCATAATATGCTATAGTGCTCTGGATTGGAGCTTTTGGCTTTATCTCAGAAATAATAAATAGCAAACTTCAAATATTTTATTTCTCCTGAAGTGTCCAAACCATTCTTCAGATCGAAGAAGCTTCTGGGGAGTTGAAAGGTGTTTGAATAAGCAAAGATGTGTCTTCATGCTGGGTTCTTGCCTTCAAGACCCTCTTTCAAGGCCTGTTTCAAGCTTTTCTTCTGCAGAGCTCTGGTTAGGAGACTTCCCACAGGGACTTCCATCAATACATTTTCTCAGCTCTCCTGGTCTAGTGCTGAGACCAAGGGTAGCTTCTTTTCCCCAGCACTGGTGCTGAATGGCATGTGCATGAATTTCATATTTGGAGGTATCTCATGATAAACACGTGGACTGAAATATAATCCTAACAGCAGCATGATGGGATTGCACCATGAGCGAGTAACTCCCCTTGCTGGGTATGTGTTTTAGGGGGGTCCTCATTAATTAGCTTTGCATGCACGTGCTGCATACATTTAGCTCTGTTCCAGACCTGCCAATAGAAAAATAGTCTTTTGCATAAATTCTATACACATAGAACGTGTGTTGGGGGCAGAATTGTGGTGGCATTTTTTACCCCAACCTAGGTTGAAATCGACTTGATGGCGCACTTTACTTTTATTTTTACTTTTACTTAGAGCCGTATGTTTCAATGTCTTGGTCAGTTTGCATTGTTTGTTTGTTTATAACATTTTAATACCACCCCAAACAGGTGTCTCATCATGGTTTATCAAAAAACAAAACAAAACCACAGTTAAGAACAAGTGATAAAACAGCTAAGATGATTTTAAAACTGCACTGACACTAGTAAGACCAAACTATAGCTGGTCAAATGCTTGTAAATGGATCATAAGAGCTCTTTTAAAGACTACCAGAGATGGGGAAGCTTTTACAAAAGGGAGTTCATTCCAGAGTCTTGGGATGGCTATGGAAAAGGTCTGGCCCTGAAACACCACCCGACGAGCTGGTGGCAACCACAGGTGGACCTGTCCAAAAGATCTTAAAAATTGGTGGGGATCCTGAAGAAGTCGCTCTCTTAAATACCATGGGTCCAAGACATTTAGGTCTTTACATTTCCCCAAAATAAATATTATAAGGTGTGTCTGGCAGGTGAACCTACAGGAAGCACTGCCAGTCTTACCAGCTCCAGCCGAGGCACAGATGCAAAGGAGGACACCACGCTGAGACACAGTGTTTTGAGCCGGGCACACTCGGAGGGACGGCCGACCAGAGAGCTGGGAGGACAGGTGGCTCCAGTTGAGCTTACACTAGCATCAAGAGAAAGGGAGTCACTTCTCAATGATGTCAGAGAGGCAACAAGGAGTGATGGGAAGGGAGACCCAGCTGTATATGCTCAGGGGAGACAAGGCTAATAAAGCAGGGTGGCGGCTTACTCACCTGCCAAGGGCTATTTAGGGAGCAAGTTGCCAGTGATGGGGAGGTGTGTGTTGGGAGAGTGGAGAGCTCTGGAAGGGCCAGAGATCAGACCACAGTGACCCCTGAGCCAGGAGGAGGAGGAGGAACCAGGTGAGAACCACCCCCTCTAAACTCTGAGGCATTGTGACAAAGGGGCAGGATTCCCAGGGGGTGCTGGAACAAGGTCCTTCACATGACCATTGGGACCGGGGCTGGGGAGGACTGGGAGGGAAGGCAAGAGCCTACCTGCCTCCCCCCACATGATCTAGGGCCCAAACAGGGCTCTGCTGCCCACATGACCACATGAGCCACCCAGTGATCTAGAGGTGGGGAAGGAAGTCTAGCCACCAGGAATCCCACAATGCACCATGTGAGTAGTGCAGTGCATTGGGGATATTCCAGTCACTCCTTCCCCCCAGGTCTATCATCCAGTTGGCTACCAGCAGGAGCTGCCGGCAGCCCAAGCACCCACACAACCAGGACGTGAGGTAGGAGATGTGTGTGTATCCTCCTACCTCACCTTTAGCCCGGGTACAGAAGCAGGGCTACCCTGGGGTGGATCTCCAGGATTGGAAGCAATCCCGACTGCACACAACCAGCCCTACCTGGGTATCCATGTTCTAGCCTGTAGGGCTAGTTGTGTGAACGAACTCTATGGTTTTTTTAATTACTCCTCTATTCACAGTGAAGAGCAGGAGCAAGTGAATAAGTACACCTTAGCTTTCTGCCCATCTAGCACACCTGCTCCATCTCTGACACAGCCATCTCTCCATATGGGGGAATAACAGTCAATCTTCACTTCACATGCTCAAATCACAAAATCTGAACCTATACTCATAGGCTCCAGTTAGACCTTAGCTGCCCCTACGCCCCCCCCACTCCCCATTGATGACCAGTAATATTGAAAGTGGAGCCAAGTGAGTGTGGAGTTGTGTTATTTTGCCCTTGCTCCCACACCTCACTGCATACAGGGTTGTGATTTTTAAAAGTATAATCCAAATTGGCCATCTGGTGTGAAAAGTGTATACAGGTAGGGATCTCCTGTGTGATCAAGAACCCTATCTTTTCTGGGTTCCTAACTGCATGGAGAAATCCTAACACAGACAAAGTTGTAGAAATGTACATGTAGATATGTACAACACAGAGTTGCTTCAGATATTGAAGCCTACTGCATTGGTGAGGGCAGAACCTGCCTCATGATGTTGCCTTCTATGACCGTAGGGCTTTCAATGCTCCAGGTACATTGGGATCAACAGACCATCCACAGACCAAATAACTTACTGTATATCTTCCTGAATAGAATATGACTCTGAATTTCAGATGACCCCATTAAAGTAGAGGTTAAATAGAAGTTATACATCCATTTACTCAAAAGGAACAGGACTCAATTTAAGATGACTCCTGATTCCAAATATATATAAAAAAACCTTTGAAAAATCTAGTCTTGGATTCAGGTAAATACAGTATCAAAGCTGATAAGGCTATTCACACAACATGAGCCCCCAGAGGTAACCCAGGTGATGCAGGTCATCTGTCGCTCCAGGAGCAGAAGGCTCATGGCTGCTCCACAACATGCTGGCCCTACTTTTTAATCCAGCATTTCGCCGAGGTTAAATGAACCAAGGTTTAACCTTGGCAGGTGATTGTGTGCAAAATTGTTGCTGGGTTAAAAGGCTTCTGCCTGGCAGCGAGCCAAGGAGAAGGAGTAGCTGTGCCCAGTGTGGCGGCTGCTGTAATGAGAGCAGCCGCTGCACTCATGCTGCATGGCACTCTGGGATGCAGGAAGCACTCCCAGCAATTGCCATCACCATGCTGCCACTCGTGAGGGTGTGCAGCGTGGCAGTGGGGAGGATGACCACTGCTCGTCTACCAGAGAAGGCAGGCGAGCTTCTGCCTTCCCTGCAGCCCTTAGCAGAGGCCGCCGAAGGTTGTGTGTCTGACTTCATTGTCTTTCATCAGGCCTGCAACAGATTATCTTGCTCAGTTCTTGCTTGCTCAAAACTTCTCTATCCCAAAAAACCTTTCCATGTTTTATCTCCTCATAAACTCTTACGTTAAGGTCCTGAAGAAAAGTCTGCTTTCACTTCATACCCCCTTCTCAGTAGCTGCTTTGTAATCTGTACTACTTATCGGTGCATGCTTGTGAGGTTGCCCCCCATAAGGCAAATCGCTTTGTTTCATGGTGCCCCGTAGAAGGTGATTAACCACTAGAACCTGGGCTGCTGACCCTCAAAGGCCACACTTCAAAAGTACTTCGAGGAATGGTATCTACTACCATGTCATTTCAGGTTTCACACAAAATGTTCATCAGAGAAGAGTTTGCAGCTAATTTAATACTTCTGTTTTTTAAAAAGACGTAGGCAGATTTCAAAGCCAAATTACTAATGCTAAGAACAGCTACACTAGGAAAAGCAGGAGGCCCAACAGCAACTGATTGCTCTTCTTCTTTAATTGCTAATACTTTAGAAACACTTGATCTTCAAAGGAAAATGTGTTTCCATGAAATGGTTTACTTGGGTACATTATCATATATCTTCCTGAAGGGAGCATATGCTTGAATCTTATTATGCAATCTAATTCAGTATTTGAATTAAAGGGGGACTTCTCCCCTTACCTTTTATAACAGCCCCCTTAGCTATGTTTATAGAAAGGTTGGTGGGGGTGCGATTTGGTTAAAATTGGGAGGGATGGGGGTTAGGGCTTGTGAATTTCTTTAAGAGCTCTCCTACCTTATTCCCACATAATTCAAACACTGTTCTGATTTAAACAATAGTGGAGGACAATACATTTCTGTCCATATCAGCAGTCATGGATACATGACTGGATACAGGCCCACATAGACAACTTTAATATGTGTACCAGGTAATCATAGGTATAGTCAGCAATAATTGCCATGGTGATGGAAACAATTCCTGAATGGCACTGAAAAATTGCAGCTTAATTGGCTGGCTTCACACGACCTGCTGCAGGTAAGGACAGTGGGTAAATGGGTAAAGGTGGGGATCAGCAGCATGTGCTCCCAGCAGGCATTGTGTACAAACCCACCCAAGTCCTGTCCCCAAGATCTTCCACCCAACATTCTCCCAACACCTGTAACCAAGATTTAAAGTCACATGATTAATCTCAGGAGAATGTCAGATGGGGGACTCAGGAGCCAGTCTTGGGAAGCTTCACTCAACACCGTCACTGGGAGTAAGCACTTCCAGGTCCCACATTTCCCTGACATTTCCCCATCCTTACTTATGGCAGATAATGTGAAGCTGCCCATTGTCCCCCTGCCGATAGGTGCCCTGCAACATTTGCTTAAATAAAGAAAAGATACAGTACTTTTTCCTGCTATCAGAGAAAATAAGAGAGCATTATATATAGCAGGGTTTCTCAACGTGTGGGTCCCCAGATGTTATTGGACTTCAACTCCCATAATCCCCAGTCCCAGTGGCCTTTGGTTGGGAATTATGGGAGTTGAAGTCCAATTACATCTGGGGACCCACACGTTGAGAATCCCTGATATATAGGGTATAGCTTCTACAGTTTTCCTTAGTTAGGAAGAAGAGTGCTTGCTCCAGAGTAGGGTCTCCAGTTCCAGACTTAAACAACAGTGATTTCTACCTATTGTATGTACCATTTTTGATGCCAAGTTCTAGTTTGCACAGGACAATGATGTGATAGAGGGGAGGCCCTGGCTGCAGAAAGAAAAGTATGGCTAAAGTCAAAGATTACATGAGCATCAGTGATAGGAAATGGCACACAACATGCCACCAGATGCCAGTGATATCCAGGGACCTACAAAACAAAATTGTACATGTCATGTGACTTATAAATTGCCCACCAGTACTATCACCAAATTATGATTATACAAAAAGATCATGTGCAATGAAAGGGAATAAAGCTTGTATTCAAGAGCAACACAACTGTGTCAGGCAATCACACCTAACAAGGTAATTCCTGGCTTAAGGCATTCTGTTCTATTGGTCCCCAGTAGGAAATTAGACCTGGCCATTTCATCTAACAGAATTACATTTTTGGTGTGCATGGATCAGTAAACCTCTTGTGAGCAAGAGGCAGTCTGAATGCTACTCTGTTCATACTGTTGAGCTGGAATAGTAACTCCATGTATCTAACATTATCAGGATATCACAGTAGTCTGGTCCTATTCATAAGTCTTTGCCTAGGTCTGAATATTATTATGAAAAGGAAACTTGCATTGATTATATGTGCAGGAGAGGTGGCAACATGGGAGGGGATTACAATGAAGTATTACTCCGCTCTTTCCCTCCATTGATTATGTTTCAGACCTCCTAAACGTTTAAGTTTAAGGGGTTACAGCCTATCCAAAACACAGGCATAATATGATAGCAGCCACACCCTGCTCCCAAATGCTCTTTTTCCTTAGAATTCCCCTTCAGTGGCATTTCAAATGCTTTTGAAAGTGAAACTGGTCTGTTCTTGCCTGATGATCTACTCCCAATGGCTTATTTACCATCAGCAAAAAGGGCGGCGGGGTGGAGGGGGGGGGAAGTGTCATATAGACAACACAGAGGCAACAAAATCCTTTAGTTCTTCTTCAAAGGAAATTAAATCCTGGAAAGTTTCTAATTAATGTTTGTTAAACATTACACCTGTGATGATTGTACATTTGTTTAAAGACTAAACAAATTCCATGTTAGGGTTCTAGGTAAGGTTATCGTATAGCTCTTATTTGATCCTATGTATGGTTCCCACGAACCTTACTGCATACGTCAGAGCAGTGTATAAGAAATAATTGTTTTGTGAGTGTTTCAATAGCATATGCTGTGGCTCAAATTTGAACTAATGTTGCACTCGCAGAAGTACTTTCTACATGCACAAGTAGGAAGAGACGATTTTTGTTGAGCTCCCCTTCCTTCTGCTGTCTCTGATGTCTCCCAAAAATATGTCCCTGAAGCTCCCCCAACTCCCAAGGACATTAGTGAAAATTGTGTCTCTCCTCTTATGCGAGTGGGAAGTACATCTATGAACATGACATTCGTCAGAATGTGAGCCTGGCTGTACATTCTGAATTGTATATTTTTCTCTTGCTATATTACATTTTTAAACAAGTAGAATGGCACCCCACTGGAAAAAATGCAACTGGGGGTGATTTTCATTGAGCAGTAAGGAGAGCTGGCCTGCAGATCCATCTCTGCTTCTTGTCGCAGGGCCTACTCTAACCTTGTTACGCCCCTGGCCTAATGCTATGGTAGGGGATCCCAACCTGTGATACTCCAGATATTGCAATTTACTGTGGCTAGGGGTAATTGGAAGTCACCTTAAGTGGCACAGAAGGGAAATGCTTGACTAACAAGCAGAAGGTTGCCGGTTCAAATCCCCGCTGGTACTATATCGAGCAGCAGCAATATAGGAAGATGCTAAAAGGCACCATCTCATACTGTGCAGGAGGAGGCAATGGTAAACCCCTCCTGTATCGTACCAAAAGAAAACCACAGGGGTCTGTGGGTGCCAGGAACAGGCCTCGACTTGATGGCACAATTTAATGTAGGGGTAATTGGACTGGCTTGTGGTTCAGCAGCATCTGGAGTTTTACAGCTTGGGAACTATGGAATTAGGTGTGCTGTAAAGTTAAATCACATCTGACTCAGAATATCCTGGTGAGAACTATGTGGTAAGTAAGTTTGTAAGCAACCGTAGCTTATGTGCTGCCTTTTCCCCTCAGCTGGTCTGATTTTAGGACTCTTAAGATTTTAAGAAGCCAGCATGCACTGGGCCTATCGATGAGACCACCCCTTATGTAATTGTCACTTAGAATTGAATGCAGAAAATTGCCTTCTGAAGAAAGACTGTGCTTTGTATGAATCGATCCTTAGTTTGCTGGCAAGAAAAAAGAAAGACTGGAGGATTTGGGAGCTTTAAATATAGGCTCTAACAATGATTTATTACATTTTATCATTCAGCTGCTTAGTTTCTGCCTTGTCCCAACCCACTGCTCCTACCCTTTTACAGATAAACAAGCTGGAGGCTTGCCTCAGGCAGGAAGGGTGCTTGGATAGTAATGGGATTCAACAGAGGGAAAATGAGCACTGGATGAAAGAAGCCTGCATTACTTGGAGCTGTAAGGTGTGTGTTGCTGAATGTTCCCTCTTGGAGATAAATCCTTTTTGCACTACTATATAAAGCCAGCTTGAGCCAGCCTGCAATGAAAAGTAAAGGAGAGAGGTTGGCCTTGCCACTGTGATGGATGAGGATGAGAAGAAATGTACATGTACACAAGAAATCTGGGATTTTGAGCATTATATTATCATATTTAGAACAGGGGCGTAACCAGGTTGGAGTGGGCCCTGAGACAAGATTCTTAAATGCCCCCCCCATCACCGCTTACCTCTCCTTCCTCTGGCCCGATGTCTCTACTAACTATCCCAACTAGTTGCAAGGTATAGATAACACGAAAAGCAGAACCAACTAATACAACAGAACCAACTGCGCTTGATGGAGCCCTTCAGCCAGAGGCTCAGGAAGCCCTGCGGGGGGCGACAGAGCGGGGCGGGAGGGAGAGCAGGCACCAGCAGTTAGGACCAGGTCAGGAGGCAGCCGCGCACAGCGAGCGAGCAGCGAGCGAGCGAGAGGCTGTGCGCCGTGGCAGCCGAGGAAGGTGCGCGCCGCCGCCGCCGCTCCAAGGAGCCTCCACCAGCAGCACCTGCTGCTCCGCGAGGCCGGCGCGCGACGTCGGCGGCATGAGAGAGACCCCCGTGCGCCCCTGGGTTACCTTGGCAACCACGCCCCCACCACCGCCAGAACCAGCCGCTCCCATTAGCCCCCAGGAGAAGGAGGACGCGCACCCAGCGCCTCGCCACTCCAGGCACGTCGGAAGGCACCGGCGGGGCGTGCTGGGCTGGCCGTGGGGCTTCAGCCTCACCTGCACCGAGATGCAGCAGGCCGCGGCGGCCCCGGGGGAGCCCCCCCCCGCACACAGGCTTCCCTGGCCGGAGGGAGGTGGTGCCTCAAGACCTTGCTCGCTGCACCTGTGGCTGGGCTCCAGCCAGAAGCTTCTCCCGGAGGGGCCCCAGGGCAGCAGCTGGAGCCAGCAAAGAAAGGCCTGGGCAGCCCCCACCCTGCAAGTTAAGCATCAGTTTGCAACACGCAGGCTGGGTGGGGGAGAGCCTCTGAGGGCCCCCCCAAGGAGGGGGCCCCCCGAGACAATGGCCTCCCCCTGCCTAATTGTAGTTACGCCTGATTTAGAAACCAGCCCATACAAACTGGGCTGAATTCTATGAGTCTTTCCTAAGAGGGAATCCTGTGATTAGGAGAGGAGAGCTGGTCTTGTGGTAGCAAGCATGACTTGTCCCCTTAGCTAAGCAGGGTCCACTGTGGTTGCATATGAATGGGAGACTAGAAGTGTGAGCACTGTAAGATATTCAGGATGGGATTGAACCGCCCTGGGAAGAGCAGAAGGTTCCCTCCCTGGATTCTCTAAGATCGGGCTGAGAGAGATTCCTGCTTGCAATCTTGAAGAAGCCGCTGCCAGTCTGTGAAGACAATACTGAGCTAGATAAACCAATGGTCTGACTCAGTATATGGCAGCTTCCTAAGTTCCTAAAATTAGAATTTCAACCTAGCAGGCACAATCCACACCATCCAATCTATAGCATGTTTACATTTGCACTTGAAAGCAGATGCAGGGCCTGTAATTTCAGTTTTTTTGTTTCACTCCCCCCGCCCCCCCCCCCCACACTTTGTTATTTTCCTGATCTATTGCCCCCCTCCAGCTGCTGTTATGGGGAAAAGTATAATCACATCATTCTGTAGCCATACTTCCCTGCAAAGGGGAAATACAGTGGGTTGGATCCAGAAGAGCACTTCTGCTTGTACAAGCGAGGACAATTTCAACAGACTCCCCCTGAACTAACTGCCCCTCATACCATGACTCACATTATTTGTGGGGTCCACAACCCTTGGAATTGGCGTTTCATAGAGCACTGCGGGCTGCAGCATGGAGGAGGAGATGGGCAGTAGAAAATCACTCTGGAGCAAACCCAGTAGTCCGGGAGGGAATTTATAGTGGGGAAACTGCCTAGGAGGGAGGATGGGTTAAACAAATTGAAGTCCTCGAATCCAAGGCTACTTCAAGCGCAAGCACATCAGGAGACCATCTTTCAGATCTCCAATATTATGTGTACTTTGACTCTTATGCCCCATTAGCTGACAACTAATTTTAAGCTGATGCTGGCAAGACTGCTTCAGCTGGTGAGCCTCCTGCCCCTAAAAAGTTATCTCCATGAGAACTGTGCTATCCATTAAAGTCCCTAGTTTTCTGCTATCCTTAAACCTCCTCAAACACCACATTGGACTCTAAAATTCAGCTAATATTGTATCTGTTGAATAGTCACAATCAGCACTGATTTTCCACAGGGGCCACACTGCCCTGAACAAAAGCTGAAGAGGGCTAACATTCAGACTAAGGAAGTGCGCATGCAGCAAAGAAAGCATGTGTGCAGTGTGCTGCATTTCAGGGTTGTGCGGCCCCCAGGGGCTTATTTTTGGGTGGCACAGAGTGCTTCAGAGGGAAAGAGAGATTGGGGAAAATGCACACACACACCCCGCCCATGCAAGCACCCACACTGCTTTAGTCTGGAATGCACTGCACCACATGCACACTTCATTATTCTGGATGTCAGCCATTGACATCCATGGTGTGAGCCAAGACACAGACATAGAACTCTTAAAACACCTTTCTCTTTATTGGGAAAGAGATCTTTAAAACATCTTTCCAAGGAGAAGTTGCTTTTAAAACCCCTTTGTCTCTAATGAGAGCACCAACAGGGGATCAAGCCAAGTGCTCCCCTTATGGCCCTCAACTATTCTCGCTCATTTGCCTGTGATTCCTATAATGACAGTGGAAGGAAGTACAGAAGGGAAGGGCTTTGTCAAAACTTCTGTTACATTTCACATTTGTGGGGTTAGATTCACATTGGGAGGAGGAGGAGGAGGTGGTGGTGGTGGTGGTGGAGGAGGAGGAGGTTAAAAAGCCCTTTGCTTGTGTGTGTGTCTCTGCTCACATAGCCTGAAGTGGCTGAGCTGCATGATGAGCGGATAGACCCATGGATCGACAGCAATGCCCACACCACATAGAACTCCTAGGCCACCAGTCATCTATCTTAAATTAAGACTGATAAAATTGACTATGGGCCTGTTCAGATGATACTCCCCTGCCCAAGCAATTAAGAAGGGGACACACTGAGATAGTGTTCTTCACAGACTTCCCAACACCCTCCCAGCACATCCCTTTATCATATGTATATGTGGGGGGCTGTTCATCTTTAAAGTAGTATTTGGAGTACATGTAGAGGGACCATTTGAATGAAAAGCACCACCACCCACCACCCCACTGCAATAGAGACATGCTGGGAAAGTGTGAGAATATTCATGCATGAATATTCATGAATATATATGAATATTCATGAATATTCATTCCTTCCTTCCTTCCATTTCTATCCCGCTCTTCCTACAAGGAGCCCAGAGTGGTGTATATGATTATATTTATCCTTAGAACAAACTTGTGAAGTAGGTTAGGCTGAGAGATAAGAGATTGGCCCAGAGTCAATCAGAGTCAATGGGCCCAGTGAGTTTCATAACTGAATGGTCATTTGAACTCAGTTCTCCCAGGTCCTAGTCCAACACTCTAACCACTACACCACAATGGCTCCATGGATATCTGCAGAGGAAATTTCCTAATGGTGTGGGCATGGGTGGCATCATCTGAACCAGCCCTGTTTTGTAAAAGAGTAACAAAAATGTGTTCTCATTCTTTTCTGATATGTGATCAAGTTCCCAACAGCAAGCTGAGCCATTTCATTACATCTCAAGTATGAGCACTTTGGCCCTGTCAGTGCACTGAAAACTGAACCATTCATTGATGTAAGTCATTTTTAAACCTGATTATAAAATGATGTATTAGAACTCCAATGGGGAAAAAAAAAGAAATTTGGCTCTAAGCCTTCTAATTAACCTCTGGAACCTTTCAAACATAGCTTACAACCATGAAAAGGATCATTTATTTGTGTGTCCTAGAGAGGTCAGTGTCCTTTTGTTAAATTCCCAATGGGTACTGCTGAGGCTTCAGCCCATTGCTTTGTAGGTGTAGCCTTCTATTTAATGTGCTGGAAAATTCCATTGTAAGGAATAGTGTGATGTTAGTGCCATATATCTCTTTGAAGGGAGGACACATTAATATTTGCCTTTCAGGGCAGCCAGATAACCCGCACTGTTGAATCATGTTCTTCAAAAGAATATAAAGGTCTTACAAAGAAACAAGGCATGCATTTCTCACTATTCATGGACAATGGCTGTCCTGCACAGACCCCAGCAGAATGTGAAAAGATTCTTATGGCCATCAGCTGCCTTCTAAAACCATTTCCTGAGGGGTCACATTTCCAAATGAAAAGCATGTTCAATGTTCCTGACAAAAAATGTTGCATTAAACATTTAAAATTCCTACGAAATATAGAAACGGCCTAATTAATCTCGTCACTCACTTAAGAGTACCTTCGAATAAAGTAGACAGGAGTCAATCATCCCTTTTTACATGAAGCTCTGAAAACACATGAAAATTGCATGCAGCATTCCTAAGCATGGGGAGGATATCTCACCAAGTAACGTGTTTGCCTCTTCAGATGAATGCTCGCCTCCATATCTGTTTCTTCAACATTTGCTGTCAGCTTCATGAGTGGATGCGGGTAGGGGAGTCTTTCAGTGTGCATCAACCTGGGAACGGACCTTACAGGCATGTTTCAATGGAGACTATACCTGGGCTCAATGTCCATGGAAAGTAGAATGCCATGGGCAAGTGTCGCAGAAAAGTAAAATATTATCTCTAAGGACCTGTTTCTAGAGGGTCAACAAGACATTCACCTTACATGCTTAAGACTCATGCTTCAATGCAGGAACTTCTTTCATAACAAAGCTAGTGTGGAGAGCAGGAGACAATCCTGTTCGGGACCATGGTGTGTAGGGAGGTTAACTCTTTGCCTTCATACTCCTTTCCTACCAGTAATTACCCTTTCTGAAGTAGCTATTTACCCATGAAGTGACTATTAGCAGCTTAAGAGTTTTTACTGAAATAATTCATTAGATGGCATGATGCTTATGTACAAGTTCACCTATGTGGCATTATGGGATGGCCTCAGCACTATAAGGATGTAACTCTGGCATTTCAGGTAGGGGTGTGCATGGAACTGGCTTGCCAGCCAAGTTCAGTCCGGCCCCCATCTAATCGCCCCTGCTCTGGTCCGGGGGTGGGATTCATTCATTTTTTTTATTTTTTAAAAAATAAATTTAATTAAAATACCTATAGCCCCTTCGGGGTGTTTCCTCTAGGCCATGGGAGTGTGTGTGTCTGCAAAGTTCCCCTTCCCCCTGCCGGCATCTGAATTCACTGCCGCGGCTGGGTAATAAGTCCTCTTTTCAGCCCGTTCAGGCTTTGTAACTGCATGCAGCGGCCATTTTGGCCGCGGCTGCACATGCATAAATGGCTTCTGTGAGGCTTGGCATGGCCCACAGCCTCGCAGAGGTCATTTGCGCATGTGCGGTGGCCAGTTTGGAAAAACAATAATCACTGGATTATTGGCCTGATCAACACATATAAAATAATTCATCTGGGACTCTCATCTGCAAACCTTACTTCATATGTTGAACACACGTATTATTTGCTGATTGGCTAATGCTCATTTTTTATACTTATCTTATTTTTCCTATCTACCAAGAATTATTTGTCTCATTTGAAAACTCAGTTTGAGTTCTGGAGAGATAATTGATTTCTATTTCCCCTTTCAATTAATGAATGACCTCTTGCCTTCCCCTGAATCATTGTTGACTTGTCTCTAACTGTGGAAGGAAATAAACCCTCATAATAATATATCTAGATATGTTCATGTAATTTCTGTTAATAATATTACTACCTTATATGCTTATATCCAATATTAATAAGAGGGAACTGAACTAGCAGGGCACTAAACTATTTTAAAATCCAGGGAAATTAGCACAACTGATTGAAGGATATGACTCTAAAATGAGTAGCTTCTCTACTATAAGTAGCTTTATATATACAGAACAAATACTGTCAATATGTACAAGTATCATATTTTTAAAAAGTTGCCTATATGTCCAGTCTAAAGACAGCACTTAAAAACACCCAAATTAATTTGTATTCTACTGATATATTAAACACATTACGTAATCAAAGTAACATATGTTACACCATTTAAATAATCCTTTTATCATATTTATTGGGATGAAAAGAGCTGGTCTTGTGGTAGCAAGCATGGCTTGTCCCCATAGCTAAGCAGGTTCCATCCTGGTTGAATGGGAGACTAGAAGTGTGAGCACTGTAAAATATTCCCCTTCGAGGATGGACCCACCAGGGGGTGGAGCCACGATTGGGTGAACAGGTTCAAAGAACCCAGGCTGACACCAATCAGAGGCTGTGAGCGTGGCCCGAGACATGCCCCCTGTGTCTGATGTCAGCTGTGGGGTGGGGGTGTTATTTCAGACCCAAGCGGGGCCATGTGGCCGTTTGGAACCAAAATCAGCCCATGCTGCATTGGCAGCACTGCCGGAGTGACTCTCACTGCCTTAAAGGCAAGGAGAGCTGTTCCTGGTCTCACTGCCAACACAGCGGGGCCGATCGATCTCCCTCCCAAACAGGGCTGCACAGCCCTGTGTGGGAGGGAGATCAGCCCACACTGCATTGGCAGCACAGCCAGAACATCGTTGCCCAATGCAGCATGGGCTGATCTCCCTTCCAAACAGGGCCGCGCAGCCCCATTTGGGAGGGAGACCACACACCCGGCTCTGACATCAGATGTGGCCGGGGCAGGGGGCCATAGCAGCTGCCACAGATGGGCTGCCACCAGTGTCCCTACACTTCTGGGACTCACTCTGGGAAGAACATCTAGGTTCCAAGGTCTTTTCCTGGCATCTCCAAGATTGGGCTGAGAGAGATTCCTGCCTGCAACCTGGGAGAAACCGCTGCCAGTCTGTGTAGACAATACTGAGCGAGATGAACCTATGGTCTGACTCAGTACATGGCAGCTTCCTATATTCCTGTGATGGCACAGTACATGAAGTTGATAGCCTAGCTGTTGTCCTTTATGACAATTTAAAGTCTAGAGTTTGCCATAACCTTTAAAATAATTAGTACAGCATTCTGTGAAGCAGCAGTATACTGATGGGAATACAATATATTTCCCTGACTCTTATGGAGATTATATTTCTTAATCTGCCTTGGATTCTTGAAAATTACTCTTTATCCTCATCATACTGGAAACAAATCAGCTACAAATATATGAAAATACCTTCCATAAGCATATGAATCTGCCTGACAAAAAGTGAAATTCAATCCTGTACAGAGGGTTTATCAGATCGCTGTTATAGCTTAGTAAAACTTAAATATATTGGACCTAAATTGCACATGTTTGCAGAAAAGTAAATTTATTTCTGAAATTGACCTTTAGCCAGCTTAGGAAATCTAGCAATCAACAATGTTTTCATGGCAGCATGAGTTGCAGAATCCTATTTACTCTTATTGTACCCAGAGGTGTTCTTACCCCTGGACTTCGGGGCCAAGGTTTAGGGCCTCCCAGGGGCGTATCTAGGATGGGGCAGGCAGGACACATGCCCCAGGTGCCACTTGAAGGGGGGGCGCCATTTTTCTAAAATTAAAAAAATTAAAAAATGGCTGCTGAAAACAAAATGGCCACTGTGCATGCTCAAATGGCCTCTGTGAGGCCCTAGGCCATGCCAGGCCTCACAGAGGCCATTTGAGCATGCGCAGAAGCCATTTTGTTTTCAGCGGCCATTTTTTTAAAAAAAATTATTTTAAAAGATGGCCATCGCACATGCTCAAATGGTCCCTGTGAGGCCCTAGAGTCCAACGGAGTGGGGAACCTTTGCAGGCCCCCCCACGGCCTTTAGAAAGCCCCCCAAAGGGGCTACAGGTAATTTTTTTTTAATTAATATAAGTCACTGTACACATATTCAATTTGGCACTATGTACAGAGAGTCAGGGCTTGTGAATACTGAGCTGAAGCTTATGAGCTAGAATTGTATTCATTTGTTCTTACTTTGCTTCTTGTGATAAGTGAGTTAAATGTGATGTCTTAATAATTAATATGGCTATTAATGGTGAGTTTGTCTTTGAATCCGTGTGAAATCCTTAGTATTAAGGCCCACTGGAAGTTTCTTGCTCTCTTTCTCTCATTTTAACTGCCTTTCTGAAATAGTAGAATACTAGCCAACCCTGCACAAAGCATCTGTGCGCTCTTTGGAGCTGGTGGTTACCTCTCCCCCCACTTCTGCCCCAGTCTCTGCTTCCAGGCCCAGCCACCTCTCCTCCCCACTGCCACTTCTTCCCCCCCACACTTTATTTCCCCCCTCCTCGGCCTTGCCTCAAAGGCCGGGCCACCACCTCGGGCTTCCATGGCCGGGCCGCCGTGGCAGCAACCAATCTTCCTGTGCGCACCTCAGCCAATCAGGTGCATCCGCTGCCCAGCCAATCAGGTGGGCTCCGGGACACACATTCCAAGGCACACCCAGGAGAATTAATATAATAGATATTCCAAGCAGAGATGCAGTTTACTCTGCATATCCTTTAATTATTTACAGAGTATCTGGGAAAAGTCAAATTCTCCATTTATTTTTAAAACTTATGTAATAGTGATGCTACAATGCATAGTAGAGAATTAGACAGGCACTTCTGTTTAGTTTTCCAAGTACACCTCCACATAGTATTTGGGTATTTCATGAGCTCCAGCATACTGAAATTTGTAGTTTCCCAGCATTTTTTGGTCTGGCTACGTCCACTGCTAAATAGTTTTTGAAATATTAAAAGATTAGTGACCTTGACTTGTATTTTTCAGCTGATATTATGGTAAAGTTATCTGAAAGATGGGTATCAGATGTTTGGACAGGGGGTGCAATTTCAGTGCTTGCCCTAGGCTCTATTTCCCCTAGATACGCCTCTGGGGCCTCCACACCCCCTCCACACCTCAAATCCTTTTTAGTCTGTCCTGGGTGGTGTGGTTGCCGCTCTGCTGGTCCGCACTATGCTGGGTGACCAAGTGTGATGGTGACATGCACCCAGTGCTTTAGAGACAGAGGGGGTAGAGGTGGGCAAAGAAATATCTGGGATGGGAATATGTTAAGTTGTGTTTTGAAATGTATCTGCTAATGCATATTTGCATAAATATTCCTGCTTTATATTCTTAGATTCTTGTGAGTTCAGTTGCTGTTTGTGCCCACAAGAACCCACATGTTAAAAATACTGCATGTGTCATGGTGTGTGTATGGTACGGGGGATAATGCTCAACTTGCTGTGGGTTGGTGGGGGGCCTCCAAAGCCCTTTAGGTCCAGGCTCCAAAATTACCTAGGTGCTCCTCTGTCCCCACTAGAACCTAAGAATATTACTATTCATATAAGAAAGCACAGTTGTCTGGTCGATATGGTTATAAAGAAATTAGCCAACATCCAAAATATTACTTGTGCAAATGTGGTAGTACAAGGATGCTGGGCTACTTAGTTGCGGTAAGGTGGGAGCTTGCATTCCAGACTAGTGTTGTGCTAGTGTTTCTTATATGAATAGTGATATTCTTAGGTTCTAGTGGGTACAATAGATCCCAGAGTCTGTACTTGCTCAGCAAGGTACACAACGAGTAGTGTATCTCCTGCTGTCAACAGTGGTGGATGTAAGAAGAGGCAAAGTAGGCACTAGCCAGGTTGGGCCAGGGCAGCAGGTAAGCCCATGAATGATAGATTGCCAGTCCAGGTCCCTGTTCTGCTGCATATCATGTCTGATCTGCCTTTAATTTGTTCTTCTGATTTTGAAGTCTGTCTTTTCTGGATCAGTTTTGTCAAACAATTGGGGGTGGGGGGGGAGAAGGAATCTGAATACTGATGATATATGGAAAAACAATCAAAATACATTCAAGGATATGTAATAAACAAAATAACAACCATGAAATTATTAATATACAATTTTTATGAAAACTATTTATATAGTATTCAGTAAAAGTCAGAACACCATGTAGCAAGCGGGGAGGAATCTGATTACTGGTGATGTATGGAAGAACAATCAAGATGCATTCAAGGATATGTAATAAACAAAATAACAACCATGAAATTATTAATATACTGTATAATACATAAATAGCTTTCATAAAATTTGTATATTAATAGTTTCATGGTTGTTATTTTGTTTATTACATATCCTTGAATGTATTTTGATTGTTTTCCCATGCAACGTCAGTACTTAGATTCCTTCTTTTTTTCCCCCTCCCCATCTCATTTTGAGTACTAGTACTCTCCTTGTGTTCAATAACAGTTTTTTGGTGCTTTGCGAATAAATGAGCTCTTGCCTCGGTCCAAGTTCGATTTTTCAAATAGTTGTTTGTTCTAGGATATTTCAGTGCAATATTATATGGCTTCTTTGCACTTCTTTTCCAAGATGGATCGATTGGGTAAGGGAGCAAGGATTCAGTTGAGGGGTGGCATTGTGCAGGGTTTATACCCGCTTGAAGTTGTGGCCAGCTACTTGAGTCGCAGGCCTGTCAGTGCCAGTCCATTTTTAATCCATCAAGACTGTTCCCTGCTGACATAGTTTCAATTCCAGTCCATCTTCAAGAAGTCGCTTAGCCTTGCTGGTTTCCCCACAGATTGCTTTGGCATGCATTCTTTTTGAATTGGTGCTGCCTCTGCTACAGCTTTAGGGGGTGGCTCTTCCAAAGATTTGAAGTGGATTGGGTGCTGGTCTTCTGATGCATTCCTGTTCTATGACCAGAAGGGCCTGTCCCAATGCACCAGTTAATTGTTACTGTTTTTGCTTCCTAGTTTAGGTGCAGTGATTGGTGGGTACCAACGTATCAATTTGGATCATCATCCATAGCATTCCCAATCGGGCATCCTTCAACTGCCAGGATCTGCAGCTCAGGTTTCGGTCCCATATGGACATTCATAGGGCATACCCTAAACGGATGTTGCGGAGGGAATTGGTCCCGGTGGTCTAGTCATTAAGCTGAGGGCATCAACCACCACACCTGTTAGTTATTCATCTGGACATGAATGACATTGCATTCGTTCCCAGCCTCAAGTTTATATCATTAGTTGGCAATTCTCTGAGTCATGTTCTTTGGCTCTATCCCTTCTGTCCCACCATTATCACCGTGGTCAAGTTATTACCTCACCTGCAGAGGCTGGGGAATGGAAAGCTGGTGTGCTTAACAGGTCCAGGAAAAAGTTCAGTTCTGAACTATTTAAATTTGTTTCTTGGTTGGGAAGTATGCTCTTCATACAGCCTGAATTTTGGGTGCCCAGAGGGGACATGTTTGGATGGAATTCATCTTTCTCCGGAGGGTGGGAAGGCTTATGTGTGGGGCTTAAAGGTGGGCATATCTGCCTTCCTTTCTAGGTGTTTGTTTGGTGGGATGTGCCCTATCATGGCAGCAGGCACACTTGTGGCGGTGGAGATTGAGGAACAGCATGATAATTTGTCTTGAATATTAATTTGGGTTATTTCTTTATCTTTTGCTGCATTGTAACCTTTGTTGTTAATTATTTTGCTTGATTAATTAGCAGACAGTTGTAACTTTGTGTTCGATGATGTATCGCTTTATACAGCTTATTTGTGCAGACTACGGGGCAGTGCCCACCTTCCCTGCCCTGGATTTTCTCTGCTTTCTAGTGACTGCTGTCTTTCAGTCTCCTTTTACAATCAACTCCTAATTTACTGCTTATTATTTATTATTATTTATATATTATTTATTAATAAAGTTATGGCCAGGGTTTCTGCCCTGTGCCCTTTTATCAATATGTCAGTTGTCTGCCCTAGTCATTAATTGCCTCAAATTCAATGCTTACTGCTTCTCCGATTCATGTTCTTCACATACAACCAGAATATGGTCAAGCATCAAACAGTCACAGCAGATGACTTCTCCCAGATCATCAGATCAGGAAACATCATTGTCAACAAATAATATGATGAGATTGCATGCCAATTCCAACTGATTGATTTCTAAACAAATACAGCATAATTCCACCAAGCTTCAGTTTGTTTGATATACAGTTTGTCTGCAAAATATATTTATGCTCTGTCGATCTTGGAAGTAGGAAAAAGGCTGAGCATGGACTATTGAAAATAACTACTGAACACAAAACCACATGAATTACAAAGGGACTGCCATATCACTGACAGTTTTGTGTAGCACTTTCTTAATGAATACATTGGGCTATATTTAAACTTTCATAAATTATAGCAATGGGTAGAGTTGGGAAGATGCCACTGCTGTAAAAGAGTTTATTTATCGGTAGAGATTAACTCAACTGAAGGGTAAATATCTGAGAATAAATTGAATTCTTAAGGCAATCACACTGTACCTAGCAGTTAGCTGTTCTGACTTAATCTTTAAAAATTTCTATTCATTCTCAAATGCATGAAATATGCTTAACAATAATAATTGTTCATAGTAAGCCTTACTGTAAAATCTATGAGACTATTGACAATATAAATCTAGCTGTTTGGTCACCCTGGGCATACACTGACACAAATCTCTCTCTCTCTCTCTCTATGTCTCTGTCTTTCTCTCTCAAATACATATGTTGATGCAGAAATCATTGGGACCACATGTTCAGCTTGCTAAGCAACTGTAACATGCTCCACCCAACAATCCAGAAGATGTACAAGAAGAAGTGTGGTGCCAGTGTCAAGAGATACTACCAGTTTAAGGCTGGCTGAGGGCAAGCAAGCTAAAACTTAATCCAGAGAAGATGAAGAACCAGTTAGTTGGGGATTCCAATGATCTGGTGAGTGATACAAGTCGGGATGTCCTCGAATGATTCAGCCTCCTGCAGCCAAAGCATTTTGGTACAGGATAAGGGGTACCTTTAAAAGGAGGCAGGCAGGTCCTACCTGCTCCTGCAGTGAGCCACTGCCTCACACCACCCCATAGCGGCATTGTTCTTCTTTAAATCTAACTTGAAAGCAGCAGCCATGCTGCTGTCCATTTTAAACTGCTGTGCTGTGCTGATGGGATGCTGTCCACTTAGCTAAGCAAGGTCCACCCTGGTTGAATATGAACGGGAGACCTGGTGTGTGAGCACTGTAAGATATTCCCCTTAGGGGATGGAGCTACTCTGGGAAGAGAAGAAGGTTCCAAATTCCCTCCCTGGCATCTCCAAGATAGGGCTGAGAAAGATTCCTGCCTGCAACCTTGGAGAAGCCACTGCCAGTCTGTGAAGACAATACTGAGCTTGATAGACCAATGATCTGACTCAGTATATGGCAGCTTCCTATGTTCCTGTCTTCCTAAGTCACATTTCTTTTCCATGGGAAAGGGAGGGACAGAGTTTGCCTATTTGACCATTGTGTGACTGAGTTGCTTTGCATGCCTCAGCCAAGCAGGGTCCAAGGAAGCTCCCCTTAAACTCTAGAAAGGGTGGCATGGACCATACGTGTTTCTCATCTCATCTTACACCAACACTATAGAGTGACTAAACCCCTCTCAACCCCAACCCCACCAGCTTTTCTAGTTCTCCAGCTGAAAAGTGTATCAGAGGCAAAGTATAGAGGCCAAAGCCCCGCTCCCCTTTTACAGCTCCAGAGTCTGAAAATATGTCAGGGCTTGCAATTCCAGTCTGATGTGGGCATTCATGCCAAGTTTGTCAATGGCAGATGCCCCCTTCTTGGCCCCAAAGCTTCCTGTGCTGGCTCTGCACTGGTGAGGTATGCCTGAAATGTTTTAGCAACACAGTAGCCTTCCTCACAGTGTTGGGGTTAGGGAGGAAGAGGGAATCACATGCACTGCAAGGCAATTACCACCGATTTCTGCAGCTCCAACGTTGGGAGGATGCTGGGGTTTGCTCACCTTGCTTGCCAGAACAAAGCCCCTTACTCAACATGATGAAAATCTAGAACCTTGGGTGTGTGGGGGTGGGTGGGTGTTTCTGCTGTTTTTTGGTATATTATATTGATATGCATTTGTAGTATAGTGCCTTATTCTTATTGGATTTAATTTGCTCTCTATTGTTAGCTTCCATGTCCTGTTATTATAATTCCATGTAATAAAATGAATTAATAAAGAGAAGACAGTAAAGCTATCTAGCAGATGATGACATGATACCCCCATAGGCCCAGCACTGTAGGCAGATGTCTAGCATCCAACCAGCCATAAATATGCATCAGTTGCAAACATGTTAGAATTCTGCTCACGCAGCCTGGTGAGAGAAGGGATATCAAAGGAAATGTTTCCTTATAATACACCTATCTCTTTTTCAAAAATGCATATCAGGGAACAATGAAAGATGAACTGCTATAGATTCTGAACTAAAAATTATGCATGGATAGAATGCCTAACAGACTATAGGGCTGGTGGTTTCGTTCAGGTAGAAGAAACATATGTGTATAATGTATCATATTTAGGAAATCCCCAGTCCAGTTACAGCTGGTGGAAGAATCTTGGCAATGGAACTCAGATGTCACACAACACAACAGTTAAATCTTGGTTCTGCATGACATAGCCTAGCCTTGGGAGCACACTTTACTCTTCCTCCTTCCCTGCCCCACACATGAATCAAAAGAATTCTGTTTCTGACTGGTTAGGAACAAACAGGATTGATCAATAAATCTTAATTTATTCTAACCAAAATGCTTGAAATAAAACAAGGAGGCTGTTCTTATGATCAGCCAAAACTGGGCTAAGAAAGCCAAGGCCAGTCTTGGCTAATGGTAAGAATCGCTGAGATTGCACCCAATCCCATTGGTGCTTCGGCAGCAAACCCACCAAGCCAGCCACTTGCTTAAATGGGGTTAAGGGAGCTCCCAAAAGTTCCATTTTTTAATTGTCAGCCAGACTGCGGGGCTCTCAGCCAGTGTCGGGGAAATCCCCATAATGCACCATGAACTTGTGCAGTACATTATGGGAGTTCCAGAGACTGAGGCAATGTGTCTCAGCCCCCGGGAGGCCACAATCTTCCATGCTGCCTGAGGAGGCAGCTGCACTTCTGGGTGCACAATCTATGCACCCAGACCAACAGCGAAGGTCATCTGCAGGGGAAGAAAGCTTTTTGAGGCTTCTTCCCCTGCCCCTTCAAGCCCTTTCTCACAGATTGTGATAAAGGGCTCAAGATCTGAAACCCACTTTCAAGGCTTGGATTCAGATCTTGGTTTATTTCAAGGAAGTTGGTTAGAAAATAACCAAGGTTGTTCTATTCAGATGTCACAATCTTGGTTCAGTTTTAACTGTAGTTGAAAGCAGAATTCTTCCAGGTTTTGTGTGGCCTGGGGAGTGGATATCTGTGCACATTCAAGATTCTGTGACATTGCACAGAACCAAGATTTAACTGTGGTTCTGTATGACATTTGAGCCATCCCAGAGTTATTACTCATTGCATGTGAATACAGACTAGATTGACTTGACGGTTGTATAATAATGAGGCTCAGACATACACAACAGCAGGTATCTCTATCTAGATCAGGCAAAGAAGAGCACACAACACTGCAACCCTTCTCCTATTGTTAAAACACTGGAAGTCATAAACCTTTGCTTATCTATTGCAAATCACCCACTATCAGTAGATACTGATCTACTTTCTGCCTGCCTCTGCGGTATAGGATTTTGTTTTCCTGACATCCAAGGCCTATTGCTGCAGAAAGCCTGGACAAAGAGGACCAACATATTGCTTTAGTATCGGTCCCCTTTTCTTCAACTTCTGCTTGCTATTCTGTTTCTATGATAAATAATGTATACCAATAAAGATAGAACCGCCAAGGGCCTTATCTTGCTTTCCATCATAGGGAAGAAAGCAGTCTAGTAGTACATCAATGAGGCAAATAATTGAAGTCAGGGAATTTAAGTACCATTCTGAATCTGAATGCTGGCAAAAGTTCTGTTTTGGGAACTTAGAATAGTTGCAGATAGAGGAGTGCCAATGTCCTTGGCTGACTGTCCAGAATTGAAAGCACAATATTTCTGTATTCCTCAGTAGCCATTCTGTTATACCACTGATCCTGAAAGCACATTTTCTTATTAAAAATTACTTAAGCTCTAAAAGGCCCTGTTCTTTTATACTTCTCTCACTGTATGTTTTCCCTTGTAACTGAGAGGGTGCTCTTATGGTTTCGTAAATATCTGTAGTAGTGTTTACAAATATGCAAATGAACTTGAAAATTATGCTATTAGAGTTGGTCATAATGAGTGTGGAACTTTATTTCTGTGGAAAATATGGCAGGAATATGTACATCAGAAGTGTACCCATTTGTACTGTCCAACAATGTAGCCTTGGGGAGGGACAGTCTAGCCACTCGTAGGACTGTTTTCAGCTTTATACTTTTCACTCATAGGAGTACCTCGATACTGGATCACCCTGCAGCCCTCAGGGAGGTGCAACAGATGCAGGGATATAGGGTCCCCATCTTGGAACCCTTCTCACCAACTTGCTTCTCCCAAGGGCAGTTCACACGATCAAGAATAGGGGAGGAGAAGCCTCCTACTCTAGTTTGGGAGTTGTACACATTCCTGATAATTGATCATCTATCAGTTAAAAATAAGTTCTGAGGTGCCATCCATGATTGTGGGCTAAGTAGCAGCTGGGTGGAGGGATCTTTGTCCTATTGCATTCAGCGCCTGGGTACTAGGGAAGGATGGAGCCCTCTGCTGCTCATCACATGATCACGAATGGTGCCTTCAACCTTGTTTTTAATGGACAGATGATCAAATATTGGGAGCATGCACAGTTCCCCAACAGTGGGCCTCTAACAGGGATTCCCCGATGTTGTTGACTATAACTCCCATAATCCCCAAGCAAAGGCTATTGCAGCTGGAAATGCTGGGAGTTGTAGTCAACAACATCTGGGAATCCCTGTTAGAGGGAATACTGTTCCCAAACTATGGTACGAAGCTTCTCTTACTTTATTCTTGATCACGTGATCACTATGTTGCAGGGCTATTGGGTACCATTTTTTAAATGGAAATACGAAATGTGGATTGAGTTAGTATCTCTTATATCTTCAGTAGCCAGATTTTTATATTCTGGTAAACACTTTGTAATAAATCAGTTTGGTTTGATCACCTCTTTTAATATTTCAGTCTCTTAAATGAACCACAAGGTTCATTTGTGGTTGTGGTTGTGGAACCTTGTGGTTGCTCTATGTGAAGCTAGCCCAAATGACTTCTTGTTCCTTAGAATAAGTGGCCACTACATTTCCCAGAGATGAGAGAGATGAATGCAAGCCCATAAGGGGACTTTAAAAAAGCATATTATATTATATTAATTTATGTATTTTATCTATCTATCTGTCTATCATATTTTTATGTCACCTGATATGTACATAATTATCTAGGTGGTGTACAAAATTTAAAATAATGTTTAGAAATCAGCACAGATTTAAATATAACACAATTAAAACAGTAGCATAAAAACAGAAATAAAAACAGTAACATAAAACAATTATTAAAACAAATTATTAAAATTAATTCTAATTAAAAGCCTATGAGAACTTTGAGGGTCTTCCTGAAAACTAACAGAGAAGGAAGTGCTCTTATTTCAGCAGGGAGCATATTTCAAAGCCCCGGGGTAGCCACAGAGAAAGTCTGGTCCTGGGTTGCCACCAAATGAGCCAGTGGCAACTGTAACCGGACCTCTCAAGAAGATTGTAACAGGCAGTACGGTTCATGTCAGAGGAGATGCTCTCTTAAATACCCTGGCCCAAGCCATTAAGGGCTTTATAGGTAATAACCAGCACTTTGTATTTCACCCAGAAACATAATAGAAGCCAGTTCTTTCAAAACCAGTGTTATATGGTCCCTTCATGTTGTCCCAGAGACCAGTCTGGCTGCCACATTTAATTTTCTGTTTTCACTTTTTCATTTATTTTGCATAAAAGGTTGTTATGCACCACATGTTATCTGGCCCACATCCTCTAGAAGAGAGATATATAAACATTTCAGATTTGCAAATAATTCCTTTGTGTAGAACTGGAAATAGGTATGTTCCCAGGTTTTTGTGGAGTTTTTCTTTACAATCTGAAATAAATAGAATTAATAATTTCATTTCTTGCCAAGTCAAAGAGTGCAGAGAGCAACATATCAAGATCAGAAGGAAGTTCAGTAGTTAAGTGTCAAGCTTCGGTCTCTTTGTTGTTACTGTGTGTACCTGTTCATGACAAAAACTGGCCTTTCCTTGAGCTCACAGGGATATCTGGTTTGAAATGGGAATGTTTTTCATTGAATACTTGACTCTTGAGGCCTATAGTAATTTCAATAATGATATCATTCTGTGTTTTGTTTTAACATTTTACTTAAAAATTTGTGAAGCAATGGAGAGTAAAAAAACAACCCAACAACATTAAATATTCATTAACTGGAGCCTTTAATTTCTCCCATCTCATTACAGAGAGAGAAGTGCGGAGGGGGGGGGCATGTAATTTATTTCTCTGAGGAAATCCAAGTAAACATATTATTTGAATGTATGGCTGACAATGAAAGGAAATATGTAAACTGTTGCTTACTGGTCTTGAGGAGGAAGGAAGCAACAAGCTTGTAGCAACATTTCCAAACCAAGGATATAAAATAAATAAATAAACAAATCACTAAGAAAACAAGAGGAGAAGGAGAAGCTAGGTCTGCTAGGGCTGGGAATCTCCTAGAGTTGGATTTCTGGCTGGTTGGCAGTGTTTGTGTCTTTGCCAGAGGAGAAGCCTGAGTGGGGGATTCATTCATTGTGTGCACTCAGTGCAAGGAGCTCTTGGCTCTCAGGGAACACGTTCGTTCCCTTGAAGCCAAGGTGGCTGACCTGGAAAAGCTCAGGGAGTCAGAGAGGTGTGTGGATGAGACCCTCAGGGACGTGGTAGAGGCATCCCACTCCCATGCTGATGGCAATTCTGCTGTCATGGAGAATGAGTGTCTCAGGGAAGGAGGCCATCAGTCTGAGGAAGAGGGAAACACTCCCTTAGCAGGGACCCCTTCCTTGGGTGATGCACCCATATCCTCTCGCACAGAGGATACTCCTCCAGGGGGTGGGTGCCTCTTAGTAGTGGGTGATTTGATTATTAGGGACATAGAGAGATGGGTCTGTGACCCATGTATAGACTGCATGGTTACTTGCCTGCCTGGCGCGAAGGTTGCAGACATCGCGCTGCATCTAGGTAGGCTGTTGGGCAGTGCTGAGGAGGATTCAGCTGTCATGGTACACACTGGCACCAACAATGTTGGGAAATGTAGTCGGGAGGTCTTGGAAGCCAAATTTTGGCTGCTAGGAAGCATACTGAAGTCCAAGTCCAAGACCCCCAGGGTAGCATTCTCTGAAGTGCTACCTGTTCCACACATAGGGACAGTGAGACAGGCGGAGCTGAGGGATCTCAAAGCATGGATGAGACATTGGTGCTAGGAGGAGGGATTTAGATTCGTTATGGACTGGGATACATTTGGGGGGAAGTGAAGCCTTTACAAAAGGGACAGGCTCCACTTGAACCAAAATGGAACCAGACTGCTGGTGCTAAAAATCAAGAAGGTCGCAGAGCAGCTTTTAAAATGATGCCTGGGGGATAGCCAGCGGGAACAGGGTGGTATCTGCTTTGGCCAGCAAAATCCCCTAAGGTGGGAGGGTGAACATGTTTTGGATAAACCAAAAGGGGACAGAGTAGAGCCAGGAGTTGAGCAGAAGAAAACACAGAACAGCTTGCCAAATAGGTCAAATGATAGTAAGGGGGATAGAACATGCCAACATCAGGCGAAGGACCCAGCATATAGGTGTTTGTATACCAATGCCAGAAGACTCCGAGCCTAATGGATGATCTGGAGTACTTGGTTACTAATGAGAACATAGATATAGTGGGTATAACAGAAACCTGGTGGAATGGTGAGAACCAGAGGGGTATGATTATTCCAGATATAAACTCTATGGAAGGGATGGGGGAGGGTTGGGGGAGGAGTGGTGCTATATATCAAAGAAGGGATAGATTTCAATAAGCTAGAAAACCTAGGTGGACCTGAGTCCTCCACAGAATCATTATGGGTAGTATTACGAGGACTGAAAGGAAATGTGTTACTGCTTTTGCCGTCTGGATCAAAGCTCAGAGGGTGACTTGGAGTTGGAGAAACAAATAAGAGGGGCGTCAAACAGAGACAGGGCAATAATAATGGGCGACTTCAACTACCCACACATAGACTGAGTAAATTCACATTCAAGTAATGACAGAGAGTCCAAATTTCTAGATGTGCTAAATGTCTGTGCCTTAGAACAGTCAGTTGTGGAACCAACCAGAAAAATGGTGACTTTAGATTTAATCCTGTGTGATGCCCTGGACCTGGTGCAAGATGTCAGAGTGGCAGAACCATTGGGTAGCAGTGACCATAGTGTGTTCCAATTCAGCTTATATGCGAGTGGAGAATTGTCAAGGAAGTCCAACACAGATGCATTGCACTTGAGAAGAGGAAACTTCTCAAAAATGAGGGGACTGGCAAGAAGGAAGTTGAAAGGGAAAGTCAAGAGAATCAAATCACTCCAGAAAGCATGGAACTTATTTAAAACCACAGTACTACAAGCACAGTTGGAATGTATACCAAGAAGGAGGAAAGGTACCACCAAGTTCAGGAGGATGCCAGTGTGGCTAACAAGTAGAGTCAAGATAGCTATAAAAGGGACGAAGACTTCCTTCAGAAAATAGAAGTCCTGCCCAAATGAAGAGAACAGGAAGGAACATAAACTCTGGCAAAAGAAATGCAAGGACACAATAAGGGATGCAAAGAGAGAGTCTGAAGATCATATAGCTAGATATGTTATATGCTCCTCAATAGCTAGAGGTGTCAAGGGGAAAAACAAAAAATTCTTTAAATATATCAGAAGTAGAAACCCTGCCAGGGAGGCAGTTGGACCCTTAGATAATGAGGGTGTGAAAGGTATTATTGAGGATAAGGAGATTGCAGAGAAGCTTAATGAGTTCTTTGCATCTGTCTTCACGGCTGAGGAGAGAAGCTGAATTAGTTCTTTGCATCTGGCTTCACGGCTGAGGATACTGACCATATACCCTCTCCAGAATTGAGTTTTTCAGGTTTAGTGGCTGAGGAACTGGACCAGTTTGAGGTGACAAGATGTTCTAAACTGTCTTGAAAAGCTAAAAATTAACAAATCACCAGGGCCAGAGAGCATCCACCCAAGAGTTCTGAAGGAACTCAAATGTGAAATTGCCGAACTCCTAGCAAAAATATATAACTTGTCCCTACAATCAGGCTCTGTACCAGAGGATTGGAAAGTAGCCAATGTGACTCCAGTTTTCAAGAAGGGATCCGCGGCGGGGGGGATCCAGAAAATTACAGGCCAGTCAGTAACTTTGGTGCTGGGTAAATTGATGGAAAGCAGACTTAAGGACAAAATTGTTAAGTATATAGAAGAACAGGCCTTGTTGAAGGAGAACCAGCATGGCTTCTGCAAGGGAAAGGCTTGCCTCACTAACCTTTTGGAGTTATTTGAGAGTGTCAACAGGCATGTGGATAAAGGTGATCAGTTTACATAGTATACTTGGACTTACAAAAAGCTTTTGATGAAGTTCCCCACCAAAGGATCTTGAGTAAACTTAGCAGTCATGGAATACAGGGACAGGTTCATGTGTGTATTGGTAACTTGTTGAAGGACAGGAAACAGCGAGTAGGAATAAATGGACAGTTTTCACAGTGGAGGTAGGTAGGAAGTGGGGTTCCCAGGGATCGGTACTGGGACCAGTGCTTTTTAACTTGTTCATAAACGACCTAGAAGTTGGGGTGACCAGCAAAGTGGCCAAATTTGCAGATGACACTAAACTATTTAGGGTAGTGAAATCCACAACGGATTGTGAGGAACTCCAAAAAGATCTTCCAAACTGGGGGACTGGGCAACAAAATGGCAACTACAGTTCAATGTAAGCAAGTGTGAAGTGATGCATATTGCGGCAAAAAACAAAACACCAACTTCACATATGCGCTGATGGGATCTGAGCTGTCGGTGACTGACCAGGAGAAAGATCTTGGGGTCGTGGTGGACAGCTCATTGAAAGTGTCGTCCCAGTGCTTGGCAGCTGTGAAAAAAGCGAATTCCATGCTAGGAATTATTAGGAGGGGGATTGAAAATAAAAATGCTAATATTATAATGCCCTTATACAAAACTATGGTGCAGCCACATCTGGAGTACTGAGTACAGCTTTGGTCACTGTATCTTAAGAAGGATATTGTAGAACTGGAAAAGGTGCAGAAGAGGGCAACCAAATGATCAGGGGTCTGGAGCACCTTCCTTATAAGGCTAGGCTACAGCATCTGGGACTCTTTACCTTGGAAAAGAGGCGACTAAGGGGAGACATGATCAAAGTGTATAAACTTATGCATGGAGTGGAGAGGGTAGACAGAGAGAAATTTTTCTCCTTCTCTCATATTCCTGGAGTGACTCCGCATTGCCTGTTTCATCCTCCCCACTGGGACCTGGATTCTGTGCCTTGACAGCTGGTGTTGATGATGGAGATTTGCCTAGCTCTTTCCCCTTGGGATATAAGTCCTGGCTGTCAATGGAGGTTAGGACCATGACACTTGGCCTTCTTTGTATCTGGTCACTTTACCTGCAGCATATGATTTGATAGCATGAGTTACCTTCCAATGTTAAGCACTTTTCTGTAGTGTGTATGCTATCTGGTGGTCTGAATTGCATTTGGGAGCTGATGGGTATTCCTGCCTTCCTGCAGAGGCTTGGATTATATCCCTTTGGAAAATAAAGTGAATATGCAGCAAATAGCACATACAATTATTTTGCTGTAGCTTTCTGAAATTCCAATAAAGTACTACACTCCACAATGTTTTTCTCTTATTATTTCAATAAGACATTGTTTGGCATTTTTACACAGAATTCCCACCCCGCCCGCAATAGTTCTAGATTTAAATTCTTTAATTGCCTAATAGTAGATTAGATACCCACAGCTGGAGAAGCTCTGAAAGGGTGGCTTCTGGGCCAGAAGGGTCTCAGTGAATAAAACAGATATTTCTGGTGCAGACAAATGCTGGTGTTTAAGCTTCTTAGTAAGAGCCATGGGGCCAGTGCTATTAAAGACTGAGGCTGAGGTCATGTTCAGAGATTTACCCAGGAGCTAGTCCCATTGAACACAGAGCAAACATGCATTAGACTGGCCCATGCAATCCAATCCAAATTTTATTATTTATTAGAAACACTTGATATACCACCCACTCCGAAGTGTGACAGCCACTTCCATGTGGTTTAGTTCCATGTTACTCTAGTAATGTGTGTAACAAACAACAACATGGACACACAGGATGCTTTGTGTACTTCCCACACCACTGACAACCTTCTATGTCAAGCCAGTGATGCTTGTGTGAGGAGTAACTTTGTCATCCCACCCGCCCATGTGTTCCTGACAACACATGTTATGAGAGTGGCATGGGAACTATGAGATGTGACCTTCATACAGCAAACATAAGATATGAAACTGTTCCATCATACCTTTTGCATTCTCTCTCATAGCTTGGGATATTTCAAGGTAATCTAAATGAACCATGAAATATCAGCACTGTACAAGACATCTGATATTCACCCTTCTTACTTTCTGAAAATTCTTTTTTACTGCCAGCAAATCAACAAGGTGTGTGCTTGAAATGTGACTACCAATATAAATTCTCAGCCTGCCTCTGACTGAGTGGATTATTGATTGTCCATAACAATATAAAGAACCTTCCTCTTTTGGTGATAGGAAACAAAATGCCTTCCCTGAGACCATTTTCACACACAAGTATTTGCTAGTATTGTATGCCGAAACTTGGGCTTCTGAATGGGAAAGCAACATGCAGATTTATAGGATGTGTAAAAGAAAATAGGGTGGTGCTGGATTCCAGCCACTGTGAACATTACTTTTTTTATTGCTAGAAAAAGGATATTGTAAAGCATTAGTAATAGGAGGGCCTAAGCTATTTTGGAGGAAGTTACACCAACTGAAACAATAGATATGCACTCCTAAACCTTTCTTAAAGATGAGGTTTCATCCATTCAGGCTTGGTTCTACGTAACCACTGCTTCCTTCTACATACTGCACTGTTTTATTTTTTTTTCTTTCAGCGTGACCCAGCTGACATCTGCAGCAGACATTTTTATCAAAGACAGATCTCAAGGGACACACAAAATGGTGCCAGAAAGTCTGAGCCAATATAACATCTTTCTCTGTGGCAATACAGATGGAATAGCTGGCATAAGTTCATATAAAGCAGAGTGTTTGAAACAGTGTACTGAAAATGTGCCAGAATTAAATGTGGTGCTGAACTGTGCAACAAATATTCTCTCACTTTAGCGATTATGTGCTTTGATATATTGCTCATCTGATGGACATCCCTAGATTTGGAGCATCCAGATTTAATAAACATTGGCACATATTTTATCTTCAAAATATATTTGAGGCAAAGTCTGCTCTCCCCACAAACCACCTCCCTAATTGTGTGATGCGCCTCAGTGAGTTTCATGGTTGAATGAGGATTTGAACTCAGGTCTCCCCAGTCCTAGTCCCAACACTCTGACCACTATACCACACTGGTTATGGCACTGACTACTTAGTGGTGCAAGAAAGGAGGAGGGCAGCTCAGTAGTAGAGTGCTTGCAGTTCAGTATCCGCTGAAAGGGTCCCAGTGCTGGGAAAGGCCACTGTTGGAGACTCAGGAGAGTAGACATGGTTACAGATGGTAACACATGGTTACATAGATCAGATCTTTGGTCCAATAGAAGGCATCTTCACATGTTCTAAAACAGTCTTTCTTTAAAGTGTACTTACTATGGCATATATTCCAAGATCACCTCTGGCATGGAAGCCAGTTTTGAAGCCCTGATAAGCCTTAGCTCAACTTAAGCCTTGATTTTTCTCCCTTCTTGGGGCAAAGGATAGCTTCTGTTTCATAGAAAGAGTTTCTCTACATCAGTTCCGTTCAAATAAAGAAATTAGTTCAGGCAGAAATGTAGAGTTTAGTGCTTGTTTCCTCTAAGTGTGCGGATCTCCAGGCCACAGGGAAGAACATGTGCAAAGGGGACATCACAGCTATTTTCAGCATCACATCTCCAAATATCACATCAGTGAAAAGCAGCCCCAATGGAGCTGTAAATTGAAGTGTATTACTAAAAACAGATGTGGCACACCTCTTTACCTAGGCACCTCTCTGTGTGGCAGATATCACAACAGAGAGTGAAAATGAGCCCAAAAATGCACATGCAAGGAGCCAAGATCAGAAGTACAGTATTTATGGCAGATTCTCTGGGGTGCATCATTTTTTTCAGTGATGCTATTAAATAGCTTCATATAGGGGGATTTGCTTTTTAGTGAACAGCTTGATATAGTTCTTCTCTTCCCTGCAATCCAACACGTCCCACAGAATTAATCATCTTCTAAAGATGCCTGAGGTTTGGGAATGGTCTTTTGAAATAGATACTAAAGAGTAACAAATGCTTCAGCATGGGGAAAAATGATCTCAGTATCACTAAATCCTCTAGCAACATCCCACTCTTTTAAAAGGTTCATTCAGCACCCACTGAAGAGATGCGGTCATGGTGGCAACCAGATCCAGCATGACTTAATGCTTTCAAAGATACATTCAGTTACGCTGCTGAGAATCAGTATAATGTGCTTTCTTTGAGATAGCACTTAAGAAAAAGGGCACATATATTCTTGGCTGATATGATATTCAGGAAGTTCACTATATAATTTCAAAGTGAAAAGTACATAGGTGACCTACAGCCTCATCTGACTTCTCTGACATACATGAATTTATAATGGGTTGTACAGGTGGTTGCTCCAGCATTGTGTGCACATATTCACATATGCTACTAACATAACCAGAAAGCCTGTGCATCAATTCTGTTCTGCCATAATAGCTGTCATTGGCCCATGTGATGCTGTGGTATAGTGATATTCTGTTATTCAATGTACTATTGGACAAACATGGTAATGACAGAAATGAGACTAGGTATATGTTTTTGCAATGCTAAATATATTCCAGCTCCATTAGCTCCATCTGAGATAACCTTTTATATGATGCATGATCTCCACCTGCATGATCCTCACTGCACATTAAGGTCATCACGAGAGGTCCATCTCCAGATGATGCCAGCTCATCTGGCTGTGACTTTGGAGCAGGTCTTCTCTGTTGTCACTCCTGGGCTGTGGAATGCACTCCCTATAAAGGTAAAGTGTGCCGTCAAGTCAATTTTGACTCCTGGTGCCCACAGAGCCCTGAGGTTTTCTTTTGATAGAATACAGGAGGGGTTTACCATTGCCTCCTACCACGCAATATGAGATGATGCCTTTCAGCATCTTCCTATATAGCTGCTGCCTGATATAGTACCCGCGGGGATTCGAACCGGCAACTTTCTGCTTGTTAGTCAAGCATTTCCCTGATGTGGTTTAATATCTTTAAAGTGTGCTGTCAAGTCGGTTCCGACTCCTGGTGACCACAGAGCCTTGTGGTTGTCTTTGGTAGAATATAGAAGGGGTTCACCATTGCCATCTCTTTGGTAGAATATAGAAGGGGTTCACCATTGCCATCTCCCATGCAGTATGAGATGATGCCTTTCAGCATCTTCCTATATCACTGCTGCCTGATATACCTGTAGGTGTACCAGCAACCGCTTGCTTGATAGTCAAGCATTTCCCTGCTGAGCCAGTCAGATTTGGTTACAACTTGATATTGACTGACATACCACACAAGGGAATGCATGTGGCTGGAGCACTGCACATGGTTCTATGTGCATGTTAGCACTGCTGATGGGGCAACTCCAGGAATGCAGTTGCATGATGCAATGCCCACTATTTCCAACAGTATTGTGCCACACAACTGCATTCACTGAGCTCTTACAACAGATCACTGCTGCCCTGGAGTGCACCCACATCAACAGTGCTTATAAGGGCAAAGGGGTGAGGGCAGTGCTCCAGTGGCCTGCCTCCCGTTCTGTCAGCCACTGTCACTGAGGATAAATGAAACCCTCACATGGCCCTCACTCTGAAAGGGCAGTGGGGAGAGGGAATACATCCTCACTGCTCAAGCAAACAGGCTGACATTCATCATCTTGCAACACTGTACTATAGGTTTATTGCTGATTCAGTCCAGTTGAAGGGACATGCCACAAAATATGGTTGGGAATGTGTGTTGGCTGAACATCCCATTTACAGTAATGCAGTATATATCAACATCTGTATTACTCTTGGATGTACAGTCCAAAGTGCATCTAAATTAGTAACCCATGCTAACTTGGCAAAGAGGCACCTTTTAACATGGTGATTGATTTCTTTATTTAGCAGGGAGAGAGTAACTGGCCCTATCTACCCGCAGCACAGTACTTCCAGTGACTGTTGCTGGTATCTATCTTATGGTGTTGGGTTTTTTTCAGATTGTGAGCCCTTTGGGGACAGGGATCCATCTTATTTATTTATTATTTCTCTGTGTAAATCGCCCTGAGCCATTTTTGGAAGGGTGGTATAGAAATCGAATTAATAATAACTATAACTATAATAATAAATGTAGAAACGGATTCACTGCTGTTTTCAGTGGGGCATGTTGTCATGTGTGCGTCAAATGCATATTCCTGTCTACATCTTCTAGAACTAAACAAGCTCAACAGAATTGGGGCAAAGAAATATAGGTCTGGATGCCTTCACAACTGAGAGTGACATCCTAAATAAGGAAGTACCAGTACTTTCAGTCAAGTGCTGGTGCTGCTTGGACACTGCTGCTCTGTTCTGGACTAACACACATGTTTCTGTGGGAGGGGGGGATATTTGAAGCAGTGCCTGCAGCCTGGAATATCCCTGAGGGTCACACAGCTCTCAGGAATGTACTTCTGGGTTGCAGGGAGTGCTTCTGGGGACAGGGGAGATCAGCAAATATTGTGCCCCCCCCCACCATGCATGAACAGCAGAGCTGGTTTAGTCTGCATCACAGCAGCACCAATGCTTCATGAGAAACACTGGTGCTTCCACAGTCAGGATGTCAGCCAGAGATGCTTCCCTCTAATAGCTATTCCCTTGCAAACAGTTCTGCACCCTCTCACAGTGGGTTGTGAAAAATCACTGAAATGGGGAGCACATTTCACATGGGAAGAAAATGTTCATGAAATCACACTGAGGTTTCAGCTCAACACTACCTTAAAAAAAAAAATTATACCGCCCCAAACGCAAGTCCTTTAACAGTTTTAGATTTCCTGCCTGGATTACAACACATATTTACAGTCATTTTTTCTTGCACCACACCAGGATCAACAGAAATGAGATTGTCTTCTTTCTGTTATGACTGATAATGTGGCATTATCAACTACTGCTAACTATTAAAGTCCATGCAGTTGTAACTGGCCAATTGGTGCTGGCCTTCCAGACCAAGGGGATGAAAGAAAGGTTGGAATCCTCTCTGTGTCAGTTTTTTAATGGACCAAAAGCAATCCTACTTGAATCACATTCCTTTGAACCTGCAGGCCAGTCTATAGCTCTCTGCGACTGCTACAAGGGGCACAAACATGACTGGTCATAGCCCAAACTCTGAGACCAGCCATATTGGCAATTCTAAGGAAGGGTTATTTGGTGATTATGTAACAGAGCCAGGAGTGGTTACCTAGCAACCACCAAACATGCTTCCCATACTCATTTTTCTCCAGAGCTGCCAAAACCGCTGGGACTTCATGTTTACTGAAGTACATTAAGTGCTTCAGTGAATCAGAAGCTTTGAAAAGAGGATGGCAGTGGTCATGGTGGGGGCCCAGAGCAACTGTGTGGTGGCAAAGGCACTTTGAGTCTTTGGGCTTTGTGACAACACCAATAGCCCAGAATGAAGTAACAAGAAAGAAAGGATTTTTGTTATCCCCATTGCCCATTGTAAATCTTCTGATATTGCAGTGAAGGCTTTTACATTTAGAAATGTAGCTTTCAGTTTATAGTTTTAAGTTTTAGATGGTTTTTTGAATGTATTTTAAGCATAATTTTTTAATTGTTGTGTTTTAGATTGTGAACTGCCCAGGGACTTGTGTATGGGGCAGTATAAAAATGTGTTAAACAAACAAACAAATAAATCTGTTTTGATCTTAAAATAGTTAAAATGAGCTGAGCCGGGTGGCACCCGATGGTGCATTTTTCTTTCCCCCCTCCCATTTGGCTTTATGGCTGGCCAACTGGCCTGCTGCTTCTCTCCCCCGCTTCTTCTCCCCCACCCGCCCTGCCAACCGTCTCTCCACTTTCTGGCTGGCCGGCCTACTTCTTTCTCCTGCCTGCTTCTCCCCCACCCCCGCGATTTCTGGCCAGCTGGCTGGACCTTCCGCTTTCCATTTGGCTGCTTCTCAGCTGCCCGTCCTCCCTCCCTCTGGCCACCCGCCAGCACCGTAGTTGTTTCCCCCGCTAGCCGCCATTAACTCCTGGGCCCACCGGCTGGCTACCACCATTTCTTTCCCCTGCCAATCCCCATCGCTATCCGGCAGCTCTCTGAACTCTCGCAAGAGCTGCCACACATGGGGTTAGCGATGGGTACGTTTAAGAGAATTCAATATATACTAGCAGACCCAGCGCAGAATGTCTGTGCCCTCTTCCCCAGGCATCTCTGACGCCTGCCTGGCCCGCTCCCCCCCACCCCATTTCTGGGCTGGCTTTCAAGCCAGCCCATCCCCTCCCCTTCTGCCGCCGCTGCCTCACCCTGGCAGCCAGCCTGCTGCTGCCTCCCTGTTGTGGCTGGGCCCACCCCCACCACTGCCTCCCCGCCATGGCTGGGCCCGCTGCCACACCAGCCATCTCCCTGCCCCCGCGGCCAGGCCCGCCGTTGCAGCTGCTGTCTCCTTGCCCCCAAGGCTGGGCCCACCGCCGCCTCGCCAACGTGACCGGGCCTGTCACTGCCTCACCTGCTTCTTCTCGCTGCAAACAGCAGCCAACCGGCGCCCACCCAATCAGGTTCCTCCCTCGCTGGCATGCATAGCCTTTCCACATCCCTATGCATGGCTGGTGACTGGCTAAGAGAATATATATATATATATATATATATATATATATATATATATATTTATCTATCTATCATCATTATATATCATATAATGATATGAGATAGATAGATAGATAGATAGATAGATAGATAGATAGATAGATAGATGGCATTCTTCCTATGTTTATGTCAAAGGTTTTGCCTTATTTAGTTATTCATCTGCTTCATTATTTGTTTATGTATAACATTTATACCCTGCATTTTTTCCATTAATGCACATTTCTACCAAAGCATTCAAAGACATTTACTTTTTAAAGTAGTGCCATAGACTCTTATAGACATGATAGAAAAGGAAAAGGAAATTGAGAAGAGGAAAAGGAGCAAATTTGGCACCAGTTCTTAAATAATGTTCCATAGTAATGATGAGGTGGAATGTTCACTGAGGGGCACAGTTATGGGAGGGGAGGAGCCAAATGCCTGTTGATCCTAGTCAAACCAATGGTAGTTGTGAGCATGGAACCATTTATTGCATTTTGGTTTGAATTAAAGCTGTATTTAAACCAAACCGTGGGTCCACAAACTGGTCAGAACCAGGTTGAACCAGGTCGAATGGGGTCGAGAGCTATGCTTCTGCTCTGAAACTTGTGGGGGTGTCTAAGGTAGCTTTTAATATCATGTAAAGAAGTGGCTATTCAAAGCTCAGTGGGCTTACAACACAGGCTTATGAGAACATGCAAAGGAGAGTCTCAGGATCAGGGCAAAATGTCTTTGGAAATATCTCTTATAAGATTTTATTATTTGTAGGGAAATTAATTGAAGCATTGTACTAGCCCCAGCCTGAAATATGAATGTCATTGGGAAAATATGTTCATTTCCAACTATTAAGGTTATAAAGTCCCAGTTCAAGGTCTGTTTCCAGATGATTTCCTTTGCCTCAAAGTTAAAGGCAGAAAAGACCTATTAAATCAGCCAGGCCATCTGCCTCCCAAAGCAGATATTCCCTAATGTAAAATTACACATTGTCCAGTGCATGTTTAATTGCCCTGAGTGATGGCTCTTTCACTTCTTTCTTTGGAAGATCCTCAAACAAATGCTCAATAGAACACAAGGTCACCATGTTTTGATATGCAGCCTCCTTTTTCACTGTCTTTAATTTTATCCAATTACTTGTATAGTATTACTTGTATAGTAAAATGGTTCCTTCTCAGCAGAATCCAAAGTAACATCTTCCCTCTGATTGATATATCAGCTTTATCATGTAGAGATTGCATAGCAATGATACCTAGAACTTCTTTCAATGAAACATAGAAAAACAGGATTCTTCCTTAAAAAACCCAAAGTACGTACATATCTGAGTGCACATGCCCATCATTATTTGGTGTGACTGACATAACTGTGGGGAAGATTGTATGTTACAATTGTTAGAGCTAGGACACTGGCAGCATCAGCTCTAAGCTGCAATGTCTCATAGTGACCACTGGGGGTGTGTGGGCGGCAGCATTAGGGTCATGGATAAAAGTGCTGGACTTTTCCCTCTTTGTTCTTCCAGTGTTAATCTCAGTTTTGTCTCCAGCCATGAGCTACAGCTTTTTCACATTCATTTGTAACATTTCTTTAAATAAATCCTTGTAGTTCATCAATACTAAAGAACTCTTTCTAGACCTCTTGCTTTGCTGCTCTCTCACCAAACTGGTTTTAGTCTTCTATTTGGGGACTGAACTGCCATTCTTCCCCTACAAAGAGTTATGAGGCCCAGAAGCCAGTAAATAAAAGAGAAAAGTCTAGAAAGTTAAATAGAAAGCAAAGCAAAGAGAAAGACTTTGAAAATGGAGACAGCACAAGGATTCTAGATGATTTAAAGGTTGCAAGGTCCTGAAGAAGAGCTCTGGTCTTTCAAAATGGAGAAGTTCCTCAAGAGTCATGGACTTGGCAGTGTTCTGCACACCCAGCATCCTGCAGATGCAGTAAAGGAGCAGAAAGAATGGGACAGAGCAGATGAAAAGGCATCAAGAATGATTTGCTTGGTGGTGAGTGACCCAATCTTAGTGCATACGGGACAAAAAAATGCAAAGAATATGTGGGAAACTCTGAAGGGATTATATAAAAGGAAGTCTGTGGTTTCCAAAGTATATCTAGTAAGAAAAGTGAGAAACAAAAGACTTGGAGAAGGAGAAATTCGGTCCAAGCACATAAATGAAATGTTAGAAATATCTAGGCAACTCAAAGCTCAAGAAGTAATTATGCCAGATGCAGTTTTGATAGGATTAAGAACATAAGAACATAAGACCAGCCCTGCTGGATCAGCCCCAAGGCCCATCTAGTCCAGCATCCTGTTCCGCACAGTGGCCCATCAGATGCCACTGGAAGCCACAGGCAGGAGTTGAGGGCATGCCCTCTCTCCTACCATTACTCCCCTGCAACTGGTACAGAGGCATCCTGCCTTTGAGGCTGAAGGTGGCCCACAGCCCTCCGACTGGTAGCCATTTATAGACCTCTCCTCCATGAAGTTATCGAAACCCCTCTTAAAGCCATCCAGGTTGTTGGCTGTCACCACATCCTGTGGCAGAGAGTTCCACAAGTAGATCCCACGTTGTTGAATAGATTGTTGTTGAATAGATTGCCACATTACTTTGATAGTGTGACTAGTGCCTTGGAATAGGGATGTGCATGGAACCAGTTCAGAGGCCCTCTATGGGCCTCCAAACCGGTTTGAAAGGCGGCCAGTTCCGCTGGTTCAATGGCAGTGGGGGGTGCTGCTTTAAGTGTAGGGGAGAGTGCACTTACCCCTCTCTCTGCTCTTCCCCTTCCAGCGCTCCTCATTTCAAAAGTTCATCCAGGCAGCAGTGTACGTCCCTGCTGCCCATTGCCCCCGTTGACCAGATACAACCAGAAGTATCTGATGTGCCTGTGTGTGACGGCACGATCGCATGCATGGCGTGCTGTGCGTACGCCTGTGTATGCGGTGAACGGGGGCAACAGGGCGGCAGGGAGGTACGCTGCCACCTCAATGAACTTTGGAAATGAAGAGGAGAAGACTGGAGGGAGGGGTAAGAGCACCCTTTCCTACTCTTAAAGCACCACCCCTGCCACCATTGAACCACCCCCACCTGGTTCCATGCACATCCCAGCCTTGGAAGTCAAGGAGGATGCAGACTTACAATTTGTAATTAACCGTCTAGAGGACTTTGATTTGCGCAGGAAGGATGATAAGCAATCAAAGGAAAGTGAAGAAAATGCATTTATAACCTTGCAAAGAAATATTTGCTTTATTTGTGGAAGCCCCAAACACTTGCAGAATAAGTTTCCCAAAAATAAAGAGTTTGCAAACAAAAGGCAAGGAAAACAAAGTTGCAAAGAGAGTGAGTCATCTAGCAACACAGAGTACAGAACTTACAAGCAATCAGGGACTAAAGCTAATAAGCAAAGGATATACCTTGTAAGAACAGATAAAGGCAAAAAACCCGAAAGCAGGTTAGCGGGGAGAGCAGGCTTAGCTCACAGAGCTACCTGAGGGAAGAAAGACTGTGGGGTGCAAGTGGATTTTTAAAATCAAGCAAAATGCAGAAGGAGACGTCCAGCGTTATAAAGTGAGACTGGTGGCAAAGGGATTCTTGCAAATATATGGGGAAGATTATGAGGAGACATTTGCTCCCGTTGTAAAACAGACCTCAGTAAGGACACTCCTAAGTATTGCAGCAGCAAAGAAAATGCAAGTGGATCACATAGACGTGAAAACTGCATTTCTTCATGGAGACATAAAAGAAGATATTTATATGAAGCAGCCTCCAGGATTTGTGGAACCTGGTAAAGAAAAACTTGTATGTAAGCTGCAGGAAAGTATTTATGGACTAAAGCAGGTTGCAAGAGCCTGGAATGTCAAATTAAACCAGTTGCTGGTCAATGAGGGATTTACCCAAGGAAAGGCCTTCCATTGCCTGTCAAGGCTCAAAGAGAACAGATTGACCTATATGGACTTACTTTCGCTTGATGATCTGAAAATTTGTTATGAAAATAGGGAGGACAACCTTGAAATAATAAAGCAACTGAATAGTGAGATAGAAGTAACTTGGGCCTAATGCACGCTATCTTTGGATACATGTAGAGAGAGAAAAGGATGGAAGCTATTTGCTTAACCAAAAACAGAAAATAAATGATTTGCTAGAGTATTTGGGACATTTAAAATTCATAAAAAGATAAAAATAATAGCTAAAACACATTAAAATTTTAAAAAATCGTTCATTGAAGCTTCAATATATATTTTTTTGCTATTTTTATACTGCATTTGTTCTTCTAGAATTATTGATGCTTCATATCTTCTCTAGAAATCTTTAAAGAATTAAGATTTTAAAAACTGTTCACAATAGTCAATCAGTATTTTACATGCATGACAGATAACAGAGGCTTCATAATTCAAATAAGGCAAATGTAAGCTTTGTTCTTAAGTACAGGTGGCCCTCCTTATCCGCCGTTTGAACAACTTTGGTTTCACATATCCATGGACAGGTCAGAGACCTGGTTTCTTTATCTGTGGTATTAAAAATTGGTGAAATTCATCTATTGGCAGTTTTGTGTGGCCAGAAATGACCTGGAAATGACTAATGGTGTCATTTCCAGTTGCCATTTTATAGTGCAGTTATTTTGTGGCTTCAGAAAAAAGTCCCTGGAATTTTTTACACAAAAATCAGAGGAATGGAGGGCGGGGAGAGGATTACTGGAGAACTGGAGACCTAGAGAATACGGTACTTTATTTTTCTTATTTCTGCCCCCCCACCACCACTTTTTAGCCCTTTTTTGGGTGCAGGAACCTAACTCTTGGATTCCCTTCGGGGCTAAGGTTTCATTATTCATGGTTTCCATATTCACACCTATAGGTGAGAACAGAACCCTCACAAACAATGAAGGCCACTTGTTTTCTCCTTACTAGTTTGATCTTGAATTGCTTACTTATCAGTTAAGAAGTCTTGGGCTTGTAGAAAAGACAGTTTGGAACATGGACTGTTGAGAAATGTAACCCTTTGGATTGTGTTTATTATGCAAATTGTTGCAGAAGTCAAGGATATCATTTATTAAAATTATTAATTATTAAAAACTCCTTTTGGGTAACATATTAACTGGACAGTGAAACCTAATCTTTTAGAGGTATGGGAAATACTGTCCGCACCTCTAAAATATCAGTGTAAATATTACCTTTGGATGACTCTGAGTCCTATCCCTGTAGCTCTATGAGGATTTTGGGAGGGGAGTGGCTTTGAGGAGAGTGTCATCTATTTCCATTCCTCATGCTTAAAAATCCAGGTCTTACAGATTTGAAAGAGAAGTCATCCATCCAGTGTTACAAGACCTGGGAAGACTTGTACTTTCCTATCTTTTCTGTTAATACCGTTTAGGATTTCCGGAGCCTTAACTGACTCTCAGGCTGACCTTATTCACGTCTTGTTGGGGGCTTTCCTGCCTCAAACTGTATTCATTTTCTTCTTCAGCACTCATTTCCTGTTCTCCCTTCCTTATTGCATCTTGCAATAGAATTGCCTCCACAGTTCTCAGCTTCCACTAGCATCTGTGTGAGTACACAAATAACCCTTTCTAAACCAGCTCAAGGTCTGAACTAGGGTGTGTTGGGGGGGCACTCTTCATCCTTTGTCTGTTTTGTTACTGGAAACCATGTCCAGTTTCTGTGTTGTGTTGATCGTGGACCTGTCAACTTTTTCACTATTTTTCATTGAAGTTCTGGACATGAAGCACTGCTTCAAAATGCAAATTTTGATACAATGCAAAATACAAACTCATAGATCACAACTCATGAAAATTTGGTTCAACTCTATGGACACCATTGACACAGCTAGGCTTCTAGACTTTTCCACAAGACTGTCTTCAGGGGGCTATCTCTGGGAACAACTGTGATAATCACAGACTCAGGTTGGCTATTTCAAGAAAAAAATGTGCTTTTATTGAACAGTCTGTAGCTATCAAGCAGACAGCTAAAATCATTGCCAAACAGCTCTATGTAAATCATGGGAGGTACTTAAGAGTATGCCACATGTATTACGAATAGGAGAAAAAAATCCTAGCGAGCAAGATGCTTGAATTACATAAAGAAACTTCTCTAAGCATACACTTAAACAGATGGCTTTAGCTCATTGGAATTCTGTGTTTTCAGGATACATGCTTGAGTTTCCTTTAGCGCAATCTAAAAATATATGTGATGTCTCTGTGTAGGCAAGTGCTTGACAGACTAAGCAGATGCACTCCAGACATCTATGTTCACTGGAACCTGTTAACCTCTATGGTTAATTTTGCTATTCATTTGGAATAATTGCTTCCATTTTTTAAAAATTAGTTGGGTTGTCTATTATCACCACACCTTTGATTCACCCAAGTACAACTAAATATAGCTTGCCTCAAACTGCTTCTCTGAGAGTGTATTTCAGCTCCATTCAAGTCCATGGAAATGGCTCTAGATTTCAGCCTTAAACTAATACATTATTGATTGTATCCCATTCCCTTGACTGGCACTTTTTAAGGAGTTCAGCACTGAGATTCCAAACTGCCTGATAACAGAAATATGGCCCCAGTCAAAAGCAGCCAAACCTAATGGTCATGACCAGTGGAGAGGATCAAAATAAAGACATATACAGGTTTCTGTGTGAATGGCTTTTAAAAATTACTAGCTGGGCTGAGCGCAGAGCATCTGTGCCTCCAGCTGGCCTACTCACCACCACTGCCTTTTCCTCTCTCCCCCCCACTTCTCTGACCATCCCCTCATGCTTTCTGGCTGCTGGGCTAGCCAGCCTGCTTCTTCTCACCACCGCCCGGCTGACCGGGCTTTCCACTTGCCAGCCAGCCGGCCGCTTCTTCTCCCCCCCTTTTCCGCCCCCCGGGGCACTTTCTGGCTGGCGGGCCACCGGCAGCTGCCTCCTCCCACTGGCCAGGCCAAGCCAGGCCAGCCCCCTGCTTCCTTCTCCTCCTCCCGGTGGCCGGGCCAGCCCGCCGCCACCTCCTCTTCCCAGCAGCCAGGCCAGCCTGCCACCTCCTGCTCCTGCCAACCAGCATCGCTATTTTCTCCCCCGTCCCCATCACTATCCTGTCCAGCAGCTGCTTGCAAACTCTCGCAAGAGCTGCCACGCATGGGATTAGCAATGGGTATGTTTAAGAGAATTATATATAAAGATTATTTTAAAGAACATTTATATGTCACCTTTTAACAAAACGTTCACAAGGCAGTTTACACAGTGAAAGGAATAAACAAGAATGAGAAGATGCTTCCCTGTTCCAAAGGGGCTCACAACCTTTTGGGGAATTTTTAACAACCCAAAAAACCCCTAAGGGAGATACCAGCAACAGCCACAAGGAGGGTCAGTGTGCTCCTTTGAACAGGAGCAATTGCTATCACCTTGCTAAATATAACAGAGCTACCATTTTAAATAGTGCCTCTTTGCGCCCCACCAATGGAATATATTATTGGGCTCAGGAAACTGAATTTTTACTATCCAATCCTATAAAACAGCATGGTTAATTCCAAGTCCAGTTACAAGAAAAAATTGACTCCACCATGCCCCCCAATGGTGTTACTAGGAGCACATTTAAAAGTACATACTAGGACATATTTGAGACATACATTTGAGGTACATTTAAAAATACACATCTATTTTTGACCCAAGTTCTAACGTGCTCTGTGTGGGACTGCCTTTGTAGGTAGACCAGAAACTGCAGTTTGTACAGAATGCGGCATCCAGGTTGGTCTCTGGGTCAACTTAGAGAGACCATATTACTCCTATACCAAAAGAGCTATACAGGTTACCAATAAGTTTCCACGCAAAATACAAGGTGCTGGTTATCTATATATATAATTCTCTAAGGCGAACCTGTGGCTAATCCTGTGTGTGGCAGCTCCTGTGAGAGTTCATGAGCAGAAGCACCATGGTGATTGGGCAATGGAGATTCCATATGCAGATAGGGAGGAGGACCCTGTGATGGTTAAGGACAGTTGGAATGCAACTGTTACTGGTCGGAAGATGTTCCTGATTGTAGAGGAGAAGAATCTATAAATATAAAAGGGTGGTGGGCAGGGGTCTGCAAAGAGAGGGGTTGTGAGGGAGGAAAGAGGCCCTTCAGGAGAAAGAGGCTGCCATTGTGTGAATTAGATGAGGAAACAAGATGAATGAGATCTGTTAACTTAGGAAGTGGGGGGGAGGGGAAGAGAGAAAAAGGATGGGTGAGGGATGGACCCAAGCCTGTCAGCAGCCTGAGGGGAATGAGCAGCCATGGTGGCACCTATTGGCAGCAAGAAAGGGCCCACTCAACCACTGCTGCTGTTTGTGGCTACCGAGGCCCAAACAGGCCATTGGAAGAGGGAGGCCATTGGGAGAGGGAGGCAGGCAGGCAAGGGATAAGCCCGGGCCTGCAAGTGGCCTGATGAGAATGAGCAGCCATGGCGGTGGCAACAGCAAGGAAGGGCCTGGTCAACCGCTGCTGCTGCTGCTGCTCCTGTGGGGAGGAGCAGGAGCAGGGCTTGGGTGAGGGTGGGGAGGTCTCTGGGCTGCAGCTTGGCCAATAAGTCCGAACAACGCTGCCGCCACGACCAAGAGGGGTGAGGGGGATGGAAGCAACTGGATGGAGGAGGAGAAGCAGGAGTGCAGTGCAGGTGAGGGTGGAGAGATCTCTTAGATGGTGGGGGGGTCTATGGCAGGGGGTGAGTGGAGCAATCAAGTACTAGCACACAGATGCTCTGAGCGGATTAAGCTAGTAACCTATAAAGCCCTAAACAGCTTAGGCTCAGTGGATATAAGAGAACATCTTCTTCATCATGAGCCTCACCACCTATCAAGATCATCTGGAGGGGTCCATCTGCAGTTGCCCGCAGATTGTTTGGCTACACAGGGATATGCCTTCTCTGTTGCTGCCCCAAGACTCTGGAATGAGCTCCTTGCTGAAATAAGAGCCTCCCCATCTTGGACAACATTTACGTCTCTAAAAACCTATTTTTCTCATCCAAGCTTTTTAATTGGACTGTGGTTTTAAACTGTGTTAAGGTTTACATTTTTAATTTATGTTGCTGTCAACTAGGGATGTGCAAAAAATTTCGGGCACAGAACGATCTGTGCCCAAAACAAACAATTTCGGGTGATTCGGGGCCGAACCGAATCACCCCCGATGCCCCCCGAATTTTTTCGGGCACGAGCCGAATCACCCGAATTTCGGGCACAAAAAATTCGGGTGATTCGGTTCATGGTTGATTTTTGGTGAATTTTTAAAGTTTTAGTGACTTTGGGGCAGAACTGAGGTGTGAATTCTCATTCTATCATAGCAAATGAGATTTTTTTCAATTAAACAACTCTCATGACCCCACTTTCACTTTTTCACACTTTCCTTTACTATGAATAATATGAGGAAGTAATCAATTTAGCACACTTCACCTTATGAAGACAAACCTCATACAAATAAATTCACCATAATTCACCCCTCTGCCCAGTCACTCTTAAATTGGGGATGGGTGGTAGCCTCCAGCCATCAGGCACTATCTACCAGCCCACCCCACTCCTTTGGGGCAGATCCACTTTCTGCCCCCAATCTGCCCCAAAGACACCCAAACTTCAAAAATTCTCAAAAAATCAGCCCTCTGCCCAATCCCCCTGAAATTGGTGTGGTAGCCTCCACCCATGAGGCACTACCACCCCACCCCACTATTTTGGGGCAGATCCACTTTCTGCCCCCGAACTGCCCCAAAGTCACCAAAACTTCAAAAATTCTCAAAAAATCACCCCTTTGTCCAAACCCCCTGAAATTGGGGTGGTAGCCTGAACCCATTAGGCACTACCACCCCACCCCACTATTCTGCCCCAGCCCCCATTTTCTGCCCCAATATGCCCCAATCTGCCCCAAAGACATGAAATTTTCAGAAATTTACCAAAAATCAGCCCTTTGCCCAATCCCCCTGAAATTGGGGTGGTAGCCTGCACCCATTAGGCACTACCACCCCACCCCACCCCTTTTGCCCAGATCCCATGCTATGCCCCCGAACTGCCCCAAAGTCACTAAAACTTTAAAAATTCACAAAAAATCAGGACTTTGCCCAATCCCCCTGAAATTGGGGTGGTAGACTCTACCCATTGGGCACTACCACCCCACCCCAAAATTTTGCCCCTGGGCCCCTTTTTACCCCCCCGAATCGATTCGGATTCAGATTCGGATTAAATCCGAATCCGAACCGAATCAAGGGTGATTCGGGTGACCCAGATTCGGGCACAAAACAGAACGGGGGTGATTCGGCTCGGGTCCGAGCCGAATCACCCGAAAATCCAAATTGCACACCCCTACTGTCAACCACCCAGAGATGGATGTTTGGGGTATTTTACAAATTTGAAAAATAAATAAATAATCAGGTATTCTCCACTCCCACAATAATTAGAGGGTAGTGAGTGCACCTAACTGCCACTGGTAGTGCTAAGTCTACATAGTAAGAAAGAGACAATGTAAGAAAATGACTTTATTTCCTGAGAAAACCACATCCACTCCTTGGTAAGTCTGAATTCAACAGTTTCAAACTTGTATCAAATTCTAGCTCTAACTCAGCTGTTGTTGGTTTGCTGGCTTTGAAGTCCATCATAGATTATTTTGGGAGCTTGGTTATTAGTAGTTTTACCATCCATCTTTTTCTTAAACAGCAGCTGTCAGGAGGGTGATCAGGACCAGGACCATGGTTTGCAGGAAAGGGGCTTTTATCTTTTGCCCCCACCATGGTCCTGATTAGTTCCCTTATTTGCCCTGGGAGGTGAGCTCCCATTGATGCCACTTAAACATCTGAATGAAGAACCACTTGAATGGTCCTTGCTGCTGCCACCGCCAGAAGTGTGTTTGGAAGAAGAAAAATCTGGGTTGGTAGAAGGGACAGAAAGAAGGGTGTGTGTAAGAGAGGAAGTTTTGGGGAGAAAAATCTGGGTGGGCAGAAGGGGCAGATAGAAGGGTGTGTGTATTGAGAAGGACCCATGCTGGGGGAAGGGGGCACATCTATGATGGATTTCATGTCCCATGGGAAATGGGCACTGGGTGTGGAGAGAGGAGAAGAAGTATCCTTATGGGCAGGGGGAAGGAAAACTCCTCAATGACACATTTTGAGTGCAATGGGAAACGGACTCTCGAGGAGGGAGTGGGAAGTTCTTCCATGCTGCATTTTGTATGTTGCAAGTATGGAGATGGGGGAGCAGCTCACCAGCTGCCTCAGGCACTGTTGGGGCTTGTGCTGGACCTTCATAAAACTTATTATTGGTGAACCTTCTCTATGGTGTATTACATGGAGTTCCTGTGACCTGTCAGGCTGTGGTTTCTGCTGCAGAGTGAATGAAAGGGTGCAGTGACTCCCACAAAAAGTAAAAAAGAGAAGCCCTACTACCACCAAAATATTTATTTTCCTATATAAACTGCTTTGAGAACTTCTGCTGAAAAGCCGTATATAGTATAGTATATAGTATAGTAGTCATAGTAGTAATTTCCAAACCTTGCGGGCAGGGTGCTTAGATAGACTGGGCCACTGAAGGCACTCCACTTTCCTGCAATACATAGGACTTTAGTGCGGATATGTAGCCCAGGAAATGCTAGGCAGCTATCCTCTTATATTTGGAAATCCATTCTTAGGTAATTGACTCTGCCTCTTGGATTAAAGGAAGGAGGTGTGATTTTAAAAGCCATTCATTCAAATCTGCATTTCCCCAAAGAGCCTGAAAAAGACAAAATAGATTTTCAAGAAGACACCTGTGGCTGAAAAACCAATTACAGGAAAAATGAGTTGGCTGGTTTCACTTAGCTGGTGATTTTTAGAAAGCTCCTAATTGATAAAGTGAATATAACACAAGTAGTGTGAGATGGGCTTTACCAGAAGTACTGCGTATAAAGTCTTAGGAGGTTCATGTCAATCCTATGAAAGACTATCATGAGATGTCATGCAATTGCTTTAATGTAAGATGTTATTTCTATTTTGTTGACCTATATTGCTCATTTAAATATATATTTTCCATTTATGCCCATACTAGTCACTGGTATTAATGAGAAATAATAATAAGTGCTCTCCTGTAAGAAAATGCTTCAGCCTGATCTCGCACATTGGCGCTGTGAACCTAGCACCTAAGCCTGTGGTATGCTGGTGGTAGGACCATGTTGTCAATACAGTAGCAGCTTGCCCTAATGAGCCAGCAGGGTGCCAAATGACAGGCAGCTCGCTCTGGACCCCAGCAACTCCATCCTGCCCCATTCTGGCAACAAGAGCCGTACTACATGCAGGCTGGCCATCCATCAGGTAGAGCTGCACGGTCTGGTTAATCATTTACCAGCCCACACAGCTTTACCTGATGAATGGCCAGCCTGCAGGCTGTGTGGCACTCATTAATGCTGGAGCACAGCAGGATAGGAGAGAGAGGCTGAACAGGGTTGTTGGGGGCAGCTGCGCCACATTTGGTGCCCCTCTGGCTCATTAGAATAAACCACTACTGGTTAGATAGTGAACAGAAACAACCCAGAAAATACTGCTCGTAAGAACAGACTGAATTGGTTCATTTCAAGGCTTTGCAAAACCCACAGCAGTTTAGGTCAGGCTGTCTCAGCCTGCAAACCAATCCACTGGTTGTCTAGGGACCCCAAGGAAATGTGAAGATAGAGTAGTCATTCCTCCTCATGAAATAATGCCCAAGGAATTTTGAAGAAAGACACAAAAACTTGTGATAAGACTAGCAGGCTTTCCCAGGGGGTATCTGCATTCCTCTGTGATCACCAGATTCCCAGCTAAATTTGTTTGAAGGAAATCAAAAGATTTGAACTCAGAGATGAGATCTGAGAAATTTAGAGGAAAATTAAAAGTCTTTCAACAAGAATAGTGGCAGTTCGTATGTGTGTGTCACAAACCCAGGGCCAGCCCACCAACGGGCCTCCCTTCTGCCTTCCTGCCCTGCTGCCACTAATCTCCCTGTTCTCCCTTCATTTTGAAAATGCAGGTGATTGAAAATGGAACATATGAGGTGGTGCTGAAAAGTTCTACGCCCCACCAAGAAGGGAATGACCTAGAGCCATGAAACCTTTATGCTTTCCCACATATTCACCCCAAAGGTCAACACACTTGGCACATCATTTCTCAAGTTTCTTTAACCCTTCCAAAAAAAATTCTGTCTGGTCACTGAAATACGGCTCTGCTGCTATCACCTCTGAATCATTCAAAAATTTCCTCTCTTTCAAACTCTTTTTAAGGTTTGGAAACAGGAAATAGTCAGATGGAGCAAGATCTGGTGAGTAGGGTGGATGGTCTATGCACTCAAACCCCAAATTCTTCAAATCACCCATCGTCTTGCCAGCCTTGTGAGCAGGTGCATTGTCCTGCAAAAAGAGAACACCTTTCTGCAGCTTCCCTTGCCATTTTACTTTCAACACCTCCTTTAATTGGCACAGCAAGTTAGAGTAGTATTCTTAACTGTTTGGCCCTTCTGAGGATAGTCAGTCATCAAAATACCTTCCTTCTCCCCCCCAAATGTGGCCATGACCTTTCCTGCTGACCTTTGGTTCTTGAATTTCTGAGGCCGTGGAGAACCTGAGTGCCGCCACTGCAAAGACTGGTGTTTGGTCTCTGGATCATAGTGGTGTAACCATGTTTCATCAAGAGTGATGAGTTGTTCCAAAAAATTATCACTAGATTGCTCAAAATGCTGCAAAATTAACTTGGAGGTGTCCACTCGATATCGTTTCTCATCAGCATTCAAACATTTCAGCACCCACTTGGCTGACAGCTTCTGCATACCCATCTGCTCATGAATTATAAACTCAACACGTTCCCTGGATATCTCTAGTGTCTCAGCATTTGTTTTAACTGAGATTCGCTGATCTGCCAAAATCAGGTCATGACCATGATCAACAATTTCAGGATTTGACACTGTTGAAGGCCTCCCAGATCTTGCCGCATCTTTGGTCTCAAAATCTCCACGCTGAAAGTTGGCACACCACTTCTTCACAGTTGAGTATGACGGGCACTTGTCACTCAATGTTTGCATCATACACTCATGGATTTCCTTTGGAGTTTTCTTCTGCAGGAACAGGAACTTCATGACGGCCCGGAGTTCAACAGCTGAAAATTCCACACTTTTTGTTGACATGGTTCTTTCAATGATCTGAAAAGGATTCAAAACGTAGTGCTACGATCCTGCAAATTGGCACTTTACAAAAGGAACATTTTTTCCAGCTACAGTGACAAAATTATGCTCAGATTTTGTTAAGTGGGTTGGGCTGAGAACTTTTCAGATTCAGTCTGCTTCCTGTGGCTCAGTTCCTTCATGTGCCTTTTCAAAGGGCAGGGAGAGCTGGAAGACTAGTGTTCAAGGAGCAAAAGTGGTCCTTGCTGCTGCCACCACCAGAAGCTAAAGAGAGGAAGGGCATTTTGGGGAGAAAAATCTGGGTGGGAAGAAAGTGTGTTTTGTCCGCATGGAGTATAGAGCAAACACCAGTGGCAGGTTTTTAAGATAACTTTACTTGGGAGACTAAGAGGTCAGTACAGAACTTGCTGACTATTACACAAAGAAGAGGAACAAACAGGAAGGAGAATGAAATTCCTAGCTAGCCCAATCAATGCAGAGGAAAGTATACTGCCCGCTCTGGCTTTATAGTAGATTGCATGTAAACTATACAGCAAGCTAAGCAACAGCTGTTGCATTTCCAACAGTTTCCTATTAGGAATGTGCATGGGCCAGTTCGGTCCGGCACACCCTCAATCCCTCTCGCCAGTTCGCTCTGAGTGGGGTTGCGAACCTTTAAAAAAAATTAAGAAAAAATTGTTTTGTACCTTTACTCCCTTCAGGGGAGTTCCTTCAGGTGGCTCTGTGTGTGTGTGTGTCTGTCTGTCTGTCTGTCTGTCCGCGGAGGTTCCCCTCCCCCTGCCAGCCTCAATGCAGCCCGAACCGGCCTATTCAGCTGGCTCTTCAAAGCATTTGGGCCTTCCCCCTCGGTGCAGTGTCCATTTTGGAGGCTGCTGCACCTGCGCAATTGGCCTCTGAGAGGCCTGGCATGACCCAGGCCTCTCAGAAGGCAATTGTGCAGACACGGCAGTGTCCAAAATGGCCTCCGTGCCAAGAGGGAAGGCCCGAATGGGCCGAAGAGCTGGCCGAACGGGCCGGTATAGGCTGCATTGAGGCTGGCTGGGGGGAGGGGGAACCTCTGCACACACACACACCCCGACATCTCAAGGAACTTCCCCGAAGGGAGTAAAGGTACCATTTTTAAAAACAAAACAATGTTCACAAACCCCAGACAGTCGAAGGGTGTTCGGTCTGGGGGTCGGAGGTGGTTCGGTTCGACCCTGGACCATCGAACCAAACTGGCTCGATGTTGAACCTAGGTGGTGATACCATAATCATAATTAGGTGGTGATACCATAATCAGAATTACACTTGAACTTTTGAATTGCTATGAATTTTTAAAAGTACCAGAAGCACTTTCTCCCATAAAGTACGGCCAGCTCAACTGCATGCACAAAGACAATGAATACGACATACTGATAACAATTGTTATTTCACAAGTACTACTATTTTTTAAAAAAGAAGAATTGCTGAAATCAAGAGTAACACAGAAGACACCAGAGGGTCATAGCAATTTCCATTAGCTTGATAAAATGTCAAGCTGGTTGAAGCCTAAATTAAACAACTGTTCAATTTCTTTGTATTAAGTTCCAAGAAGTGTGTCTCTTTGAAGCAGCTACAGAGGAGTCAACAGCCTGGAGAGGCAATATGTGCTTCCTTTAACTTGCTGTACAGTAGTCAGGTCATATATCAGTTGAAAATTAGACATCAGGCAACACATTTCTTTTTCCATTGTATTAGTAGAAATGGGAGCACTGAATAGGGTGAGGGAGTGATGTTCAGAGGAACTGCTTGTGTATTGTGCTCTAAATGCAATCTTGCTAACCATTCATTAAAAGTGTTAATTAAACATCTGCAAATAACTTTGATTTATAACAAATAAGAACAGTTGTATGTTTTGCCTTACCTAATTTCAACCCATTGTATGTTATATCATTGTGTTTAATTAGGCAGTAGAGAGATTTGACCTGAAATTCACATTTCTGAGGTAACAGGTAATGCCATTTATATCAAAGACATAGGATTAAGAGCCAATGATGGAGAGACAACTGTTACTTTTAATTTTTGCTTGATTGTGCATGTGGCTAGAATGGGTTGACTTTTTAAAATATAGAATAAGAATATACAAAAATCCCTATTGGATCAGCCAAGGGGCAATCCAGTAGGACTCTGCACTTTGGTAAAAGTCAGAATTCCGCTTCAGAATTCCCAGCCCCACCACAAGGAGGCAGCACCTCATTGGGCAACTGCCACAGGCAGGAGGGTGGCAGTCGGCAGCTCTTTAAAAGCTGCCCAGCACTGGCATGGCAGAAGCTGGGTAGCTGCAGCGATCCTTGGGATTGTCTGAGGGGCAGGCAAGGGGTGACAAAGGGAAAGCTGGTCACTTGCGTGAGGAGGCTGGGAAGTGCAGGGATGTCTGAGGGCAGCATTCCCTCCAACAGGGAATACCAGATGTTGTTGACTACAACTCTCAGCATTCCCAGCTGTGATAGCCTTTGGCTGGAAATTATAGGAGTTGTAGTCAACCACATCTGGAATGCCAGCCCCAGCTGGCATTAGTAAATGGGGTCAACACATCAAAATAATTAGTGGTGTTTATGGTAAGTGCAGCCAGGTTAGCTATAGCCAAGCACTGGAAAAATCAAATCATGTCAATGAATATCAAATCAAATCAAATCAAATCAAATCAAACCTTTATTTTTACGGTCATTCAACCAGCAAAACACAAAGTACAAAAGCTTTACATAAAAGCTATCTGGTATAAGCATCTATAACATATCACAATATCAGAAAAGTTATCTCATATTATTCGGTCTCATGCAAATCAGAACGCAAATAACTCTTTTTATGTTACATGGTCAGATTTTATTCATTACACCAGTTGGGAGAATTATGGTTCTCTTCTTACCCCAGATAATATTAAAATGTGGATGGATAGCTGAATTGGGTTTTGTTGTGTGATGTTTTGCCATCTGTGTTTGGATTAATTTTGTTTTGCATTGTAAATTTTCTTCTAATAAAGTTTTAAAATGCCTCCCAAAACCCCACAAACATCTGAAATTCCCTGTTAGAGGAACACTGCCTGAGGGATGTAGTTCTTTCTGAAGAGTGAGTAACCAGTTTCCCCTTTGTCACTTACCCCTTCAAATTCAGAATATTCAAAATTCTGAAAATTCCCTGGGGGAGGGGGAATCAGGGTTTTCCCAAGAGTTCTCTGAAATCTTAGAAAGGCCAAATCCATTCCAAATGCTTCCATCCCAGCCTCCACTGTCCCCATCCTTCCTTTTGTCTGAACAGGTAACCCTAACGAGCCATAGCACTCAAGGAAAGGGCCACTCTGCTAGTCTGCATTATACCTAGCAAACTTACCAAGTGGATGTTTCAAGTGCAAAGACCTTTGGGTCTTGCCTGGACTTCCAAATCCTTATTTAGATACCACATGTTCATAAGCTCCAAATTACGCATTAAGTCAATAGGAACTTTCTCTGTTAACCCTTTGCTATCCAGACAAAAACTTTTTTCCATATATCTCCCTTCATTGACTCCCTTCACTTTCCATATATATCCCTTCACTGTAGATCAACATTTGAAGGGGGGTGGGGACTTGTATGCAGTTGGTAAGAAGCTTAATATGAGCCATTGTCTGACAAACAGTGGTACAGTGGTACATTTGTTGGTAACCTCCAGAATTGACTTCTGTGATGCGCTCTATGTGGGGCTGCCTTTGTACGTAGTCCAGAAACTTCAGTTGGTTCAGAATGTGGCAGCCAGGTTGGTCTCTGGGTCATCTCGGAGAAACCATGTTACTCCTCTGTTGATGGAGCTACACAGGCTGCCAATAGGTTTCCGGGCAAAATACAAAGTGCTAGTTATAACTTACAAAGCACTAAACGGCTTAGGCCCTGGGTATCTAAGACAGCGTCTTCTTCATTATGAGCCCCGCCACTCATTGAGGTCATCTGAGGAGGTCCATCTCCAGTTACTGCCAACTCGTTTGGTGGCTACACAGAGACGGGCCTTCTCGGACACTGCCCCGAGATTGTGGAATTTGCTCCCTGCTGGGACACAAGCCTCCCCATCTCTGGCAATTTTTAAAAAACTTCTGAAAACACATCTCTTCAACCAGGCTTTTTCAGCTTTTTAAAACCTGTTTTTAAATTGTTCTGATTATTTAATTGCTGTTTTATGATGTTTTAAATTGTTAATCATTGTTTTATGCTTTTATAATTTTTGTTTTAATTATTAACTGATTTTAATGGTGTTTTAATGTAAACTGCCCTGAGCCTTTTGGAAGGGTGATATAAAAGTTTGTCTAAATAAATAAATAAATAAATAAATAAATAAATAAATAAATATTAAAAAGCAGGGATGCCCTGTCCTTATGTTGTCAAACTCAGCACCAATGGCTCACTGCCCACATTCACACCATTTGAAGAGAGAAATGCTGTAACCATGGACTGATTAATTTCCATGATCAGAAGGCTGAAAGTCATGATCAAGCCCAGAGATCTTTGCAATGGAATTGTCTGGTTGGTGAGATTGTTGAGCATAACATAGGCTAAAAGAGCAGCTTTAGAGGAATCTTTGCCCCCAGCATTGCTTGTTTGTCTTCAAGCACTGTGAGCATGAACAATTGATGGGTGGGGCTTCTGAGGGCATCAGTGTGGGGCGGGGGTGGGGGTGGCTTCAGGGCATGCTCTCAGGATGCTATGTGTGAGTACAGCTTCCTTGCTTTTTAATCTCTCTATATAATACACTAAGGAAGCATGGGGGAAGCCCCGCCCACATAGTGCTTTACCAATTGGAGGTAACAAAGCAGAAGCACCATGGTGATTGGGCAGTGGGGGTTCTATATGCAGATAGGGAAGAGGAGTGGGTAGCGGGCAAGTGAGCGAGTGAGATGTGGGGAGGGGCAAGTGAGTGGGCAAGCAGGTGAGTGAATGAGCGAGCATTGGGGAGGGGGCAAGTGAGTGAGTGAAAAGGGAGTGAGAGAGTGATCAGCAGGGAGGGGGCGAGTGAGTGAGTGAATGTCAGGAAGTGAGCAAGAGAGCATCAGGGAGAGCATCAGGGAGGGGGTGAGAGCAGTGGGGAGGGGTGGGTGAGCAAGCAAGCAGGGAGTGAGCAAGCAAGTGGCAGGGAGGAGGCAAGCGAGTGAGCGAATGAGCATCGGGGAGGGGGCAAGTGAGCGAGCGAGCATCGGGGAGGGGGCAAGTGAGCGAGCAAGCGAGCAGCAGGGAGGGGTGGCTGAGAGTGTGTGGCTGACACTGAGCAAAAAAGCAGGGGCTGTGGCAGGCGGGCAAGGAGAGCAACAACTTAGCACACAGATGCTCTCTGTGGGTTCAGCTAGTATTTACTTATTTATTGTTCAATTTATATACCGCTTTTCATTAAAATAATCTCAAAGCAGTTTACAATATAATTAAAACAATGCATAATTAAAATTCAAAAGTACAGATAATATAAATATAAAAATAATATCTCTGACTATCTGAAGAGGGCTAGAACAAGAGGTGGGTGAGGAGCAAGAAGGGAGGGGTGACAGGAAGGTCGTAAGCCAGACCAATTCATTTCTCCTTTTCCCCTCCCCACCTTCCTTACTCCTGAGCAACAGAACCTGACACTGCTCTCCTACTCTGGGTCCATCTGACAACCAGTCTCCCCCAGGACTGGAATATTTAAGACACGATCAAGTGCCATGAGTGAGCAGCAGCAGAATGGTGAATGAAAGGTTGGACAAGCGGGAGAATAAGCTGGACCAGCCTATCCCTCACTCATCTGTTGCACCTGCTCTTCATTTCCTGTTCTCCACACATGCACAGCTGCTGTACCCTGCCTTTAATGCACAGAAGTAGCAAATCAAAGTCTTAACTTCTCTTTGGAAGTAATCTGTGAATTATTTAACTACCACAAATGAAGCTGGACTCCTATTCTGTGGAGGTTTTTACTAGCAGGTTGTTTTGGTTTGGTTTGGTTTTTGGTTTGCCAGATAAGTGCTACCAGCATAAATGGAATTATACCTCCTTAGCTGCATTGCATTACCACCATCTTTTATTTAGGCCAACATGGCAGCTAGCACACATGGAATTGCTTGTCATCTGTGTGTCTCAGCTGCTAAGCATTGGTGTAAACCTTTTTTTCTGTGCACCATCTGGATCATCATAACTCTTGCTGTTTTTCTGGCGAGAATCATGGCTAGTTAATTGTTGGATGTTCTCTCCTGATGGATTTCTTTATAAGGACAATTGAGGGTCAAGCTGATGATTTGTTCTCTCTGGTGTGCCCTGCACACCATGTTTTTTGATGAATTCTTACTTAAAACTAGTTTATTTCCAGTTAGAAAGACGTTGAGCAAAGTTCATTTCCATGACAGAAAATATACATATATCTGCACTTTTGGTCCTTTTTAATGGAAGAAATTTTCCCTTCATTAACACAACAAATATTGATGTCAACATAACTTTTACTTTAGGCATGACCTAATTTACAAACCAATTTTCTTGTAATGTTCACATTTAAGCATGGTTAGTTGCAGCAGTGTAGGGAGGCTGGTGGTGACCCATGTGTGGCTGCCGTTGCGGCCCCCTGGCCCCGCCCCCCACATCTGACATCAGATGTGGGGCACGTGGTCTCCCTCCCAAATGGGGCTGTGTGACCCCATTTGGAAGGGAGATTGGCCCGCACTGTGTTGGGCAGCGTGGGCCGGAGTGACTCTCCTTGCCTTAAAGGCGTCTGACATCAGACGCAAGGGGTGTTATTTCAGTCCCAAACGAGGTCACATGGCCACGTTTGGAGCCAAAATTGGCCCGCACTGTGTTGGCAGTGCAGCCAACGTGACTCTCCCTGCTTTAAAGGCAAGTAGAGCCATTACGGTCGTGCTGCCAATGCAGCACAGGCTGATCTCTCTCCTAAACGGGGCTGTGCGATCCCGTTTGGGAGGAAGATCGATTAGTTCTTTGAACCTGTTCACTCAATGGTGTTTGCTCCGCCTCTGGTTAGTTGCATTGTTGGTAAATTTGGCCTTCCAGAATCAACAACAGTAAACTAACTGGGGTCTGATGTTTCTTGTTTAATTAATTTGTTAGTCCACCATTACAGCATTAATGAGTTATTTTGATATTTATTGTACTAGTCCTAAATTTTGCTACACCAGCAAAAACATATTTAGATTTATGAGAATGTAACACACTAACAGTGCTTCCAGTTAATTTCCCATTGAATGCCATCCCAAGACACTGAAGCTATACCATGCAGGCTTTATGAATTAGCACACATTTCCATGGGTAACTGTTAGAGGAGCAGTGTTCCATTGGTGGAAGCTCAGTCCTAGAAAAGAAGGAGAGCTGTGGGTTCATCCGATGGATGTAGCTCTCCTTTTGTTCATGTAGGGGCTTCTGTCAATGGAAGCCCCTTACACTGGCCACACAATGTAGTCAGTGAAATTATGGCCTGGATGCCATCCAATACAGCAGTTCACATGATCGTCAATAGGTAGAGCAAGCATCCTAGCCAGCTTCAGGAGCTGTGCACTCCCGATTTTCGAATGTGTGTGAACAAACAACTAGGTAGGAGGAAGGGAGAGTGATCATAGTGAGAGAGTGGCTCAGTTTGATGACAGCATCGTACCCAGCATTTTAATGAAACATCAGGAAAAGCCATCCTACCCATCTCCTCTCCCACACATGATCACTCCCCCACCCCTACCTAGTGATTTGCTCACAAACAATTGAAAATCGGGAGTGTGCACTGCTCCCAAAGTGAGGTAGGTCACTTGTCCTACCCGGTTTTCAGTCATGGTGCAGCAGGGAAATGACCTGACTAGCAAGCCAGAGGTTGCCAGTTCAAATCCCTGCAGGTATGTTGCCCGATATAGGTATGTCTGGGAAATACCTATATCGGGCAACAGTGATATAGGAAGATGTTTAAAGGCATCATCTCAAACTGTGTGGGGGGAGGCAATGGTAAACTCTTCCTGTATTCTACCAAAGAACCACAGGGCTCTGTGGTTGCCAGGAGTCAACATCGACTCGACAGCACTACTTTACCTTTAAATTGCCTTACAGTATACAGTGAGATTAAGAACTTGTAAACACAAATATTGAACCAAATCACTGAATAAGTTGGTGCCTTTAAGTATCTGTCAATTCCTATGAGGAAAAGCTAATATATTTGGGGTTTTGTCATTTAGCAAAAGATTATTAAGGGGGGACATGATAAAAGTATATAAAATTACTAGTAAAACACAGTAGCAGCTTCTCCTAAGGAGCCAGAGGGGTGCCCAAGGAGGTGGTCCGGGTTTTTCCTCTCTCCCTGCCCTTACTGAGAACTGCACAACCTGCAGGCTGGCCATTACTTTGTCAGGTAGAGCAGTGCAGCTAACCTGATGGGTGGCCATCCTGCAGGCATCACGGCTCTTGGACAGAACCAGGGGAGAGAGAGGGGCAAACTGAATTGCCTTTTTGGGTGCCGCCCAGGCTCCTTAGGATGAGCCATTACTGGTTAAATGGCTTGCAGTTTGCAAGCATATCAATGTCTTATCTCATTGTCACTCTAGTCTTTCCCTAGCTTTATGAGGTCTCGTTCCCCATGCTGTCCAATGGGAGAGTATTTCGTCATTTTCTTGGACCTTAACACACCTTGCTGAGGTTTCGGTGGGCCCTTGCTGAGGTTTCGGTGGGGGGGGGGGCGGATTTTGGTACTCTGGGAGAGCTCATTCTCGGAGGAGCCACATCATCACCACACACCCCCATTTGCTTGTAAAGGGGAATCCTCACCAGATTCCCCTTTATAAGCATGCCCCCTCAAACTACCCAACTGGTTCCAAACTGGTTTGTTAGAATCCAGGCCGTTTTTTCTCAAACTCGGACTGGCATCTAAAGATTGTTTCTTTAGTATCACAGTCATAGAATTTTAGAGCCAGAAGGAACCATTCCAGTCCAGTCCTCTGCTCTGTGCCAGAAAGCTACAATATCCCTTACAGATAGCCATGCAGCCTCTCTTTGGAAACTTCCAGTGAAGGAGAACCCAGCACTGTGTGAAGCAGACAATTCCCCTGTAGAGCAGCTCGTACAATTAGGACATTTTTCCTAACATCTAATCTGAATCTGCTTCATTGTAATCTCAACCCACGGCTTCTAGTCCTATTTACAACATCCCTGAGAGATGACTGTCAAACCTCCCCATCTCTGGCAATTTTCAAAAAACTCCTGAAAACACACCTCTTCAACCAGGCTTTCTCAGCTTTCTAAAACTTGTTTTTAAATTGTTCTGATTATTTAATTGTTGTTTTATGGTGTTTTTAATTGTTAATCATTGTTTTTATGCTTTATAATTTTTGTTTTAATTATTAACTGATTTTAATGGTGTTTTAATGTAAACTGCCCTGAGCCTTTTGGAAGGGCGGTATAAAAGTTTCAAAAATAAATAAATAAATAAATAAATAAATAAATAAGGAGAGCCCATCAATATGTGAAGCAGACTTTTCCACAGTTGAACAGCTCCTGCAGTTAATGTCTAGTTTCCTAATATCTAGCTTCAATCAATTTGGTTCCAGTCTTGCCCTCAGGAGTAACAGACAATGAGGCTATTCTCACAATCATCCCAAAGTGGGCTAACAGAGCCCAGCCCACTTCTGGGCAATCATGTGCTGCAAAGGGAGCCACACAGCTCCCGGCAGCTAACCTCGTTAAATCCCCCTGCCCTTAAATGAGGTTAAGAGAGCAATTGCTCCATTAACCTTGTTTTTTCATGAGATGACCCCCAGCTGGGAGGCTGCAAGCAGCCTCCTGGGCTTGGGGAGTCTCTCCAGTATGCCCTGAACACTCATGCGGGGCATCCTGGAGCTTCCGGGGGCCACGAGGCCCCCGATCCCCACACCCCCACCAACTCCGTGACAGAGCCAGCAGTCGTGTGGGTGGCTGATCCAGCTACCCAGGGCTGCCTTTTTATCATCAGCAGGGTGATCCCTATTAGCAATTTGATCATCTGCTAAGCCCACCCTCCCCACAGACCTGGAGGAAGCTCTTCTCCTTATCCCCTGCTAACTTGGCAAAGAGGCATCTTTTAACGTGGTGATTCTCTTTATTTGGCAGGGGGAGAGTAACTGGCCCTATCCAACCCCAGCACAGTACTTCCAGTGACTGTTGCTGGTGTCTATCTTATGTTTCTTTTTAGATTGTGAGTCTTTTGGGGACAGAGAACAATCTTATTTATTTATTATTTCTCTTTGTAAACCACCCTGAGCCACTTTTGGAAGGGAGGTATAGAAATCAAATAATAATGATAATGATAATGATAATGATAATGATGATGATAATGATGATGATGATGATTTAAATTATATAAATTTATATACATAAATTTATATATAAACTTATAATATATATAAATTTTTATATAATTTATATAAATAAATTATTATTGTTAATAATAATAATAATAATAATAATAATAATAATAATATTCTCACCGATCATGAGAAGAGCTTCAGTAAGTCTTTTTCTATGTGACAGCCCTTAGATAGCCCTTAGGAGATGGCGGTCATATCTTCCTTTAGTCATCTCTTCTGCAGACTAAATGTATCTGGCCTCTTTAATCATTTTTCATAGACCTGGTTTCCAGACTCCTCATGATCTTAGTTGCCCTTCTCAAAGTTTCCTCTAGTCCAGTATTCTATATCCAGTAGCAGTCAGGCAGATACTTCTGAGAAGGTCATAATGAAGGCATGAAGATGACAACCAATCCTTCTTGTTTGCATCTTTTATTTAGAGGTATGATACCCCTTAATATGTAGGATGAAAGTTTCTTTCATGACTAATATTTCCTGAAATACCCATCTTCTATACATTTGCTTGTATGGTTTTATATGTATGGTTTTATATAAAATACCCATCTTCTATACATTTGCATGTATTTTTTTTAAAGTGATCTAGACAAGGGGTTATCATCACATTTGTAGAAGTGATTCTGTGAGGTCATTCACACAATTAAAAACTGTTCTACCCAGGTTGGGAGCTATGTGTGCTCCCAATATTTGGTTGTGTGGAAGCAAGGTTAGAAAAAAAACTGGGTAGAAGTGAAACTGCCCAGGTTTCCCTCCTACCTTGCTTCCACACAATTATTTCTACCCAGATTTTCCTCTTACCTTGCTTCCACACAACCAAAAATTGAAAGCTGCCCAACTTGAACAGAACACAGTTTTTAATTGTGTGAATGACCTCTGTTTGTTAATGTCATGTTCTGTAAGAAAATGCATCCTCTTGTTATTCCTGAACCTACTGCCAATTGTTATCACTGATTGACCCTCAGTACTAATATTATAAGAGAGGGAGATGTCCAGACTTTCTTTTGCCACACCATTCATCTATAATATAACACTGCTTGAGTTACACTGGCTAACTGACTCACTAAGGTGGTTCACATGACATGTGTGAAGCACCTGAGCGGGGTTCTGCAGGGAAAGTGGGTTTAGCCTACTCTCCCTGCAGACAAGCAGATGCTCATTGCTGGGTGGCTGGATCAGCCACTCACATGGCTGCCGGCTCCATCACAGAGCCAGCAGGGGCTGCGGGGATCAGGGGCCACATGGCCCCTGGAAGTTCCAGGATACCCTGCGCAAGTGTGCAGAGCATCCTGGAGAGACCCCTGAGCCCGGGAGTATAATCATATGTTGCCGCACACCACACATTGAAATGAGCACTCACTCTGTTAACCTCATTTAAGGGAAGGGTGGTTTGGGCGGGCTAGCTGACTTGGGAGCACCGGGCTCGTCTGTGAGCCTGGTGGTCCCCACGACCACTGGAAAGCAGGCTAAGTTCCCTTAGTCCATTTTCCAGTGATTGTGGGAATAGCTTCACTGACTGACATGAAACTCGCAGAACAAACCATAAAAGAAAGACACATGCTGTTTTCACAGTTAGGTTCCAAACTTTGCCTAGACTACCAAAAAATTCTGAATCCTAGAAAAAATCATTACTTCCTCAGAAAATCTAGAAAAATCTCTTTTATTGGAAAGGGGAATGAGACCTCATACAGATAGGAATAGAGTTACAGTATACTTTCAAACTGCAAGCCCTTACAGACTCACTCCCTGGCTGACATGAAACTCCCAGACCATACCACGGAAGATTTTTTAAAAAGCACTTTTCCCAGACTTGTCCCTTACCAGATTCCCCTTTACAAGCATGCCCCCTCGAAATACGAACCAGTTCGATACTCTCACCAAACTGGGGGCCAGTTTGACTTGAACCAACTTGCAGTCTAGCAGTCCAGTTCGAGTTCAGCTCAGACTCAAACTGAATTGCTGGAATCGGTTCCATGCACACCCCTAAGAGACTTCAGCAGAGAAATACCAATATTCCCCTTTCACAAGAAATTTCAATTGAACTAAATTGATGAAAATGGCAATAAATCTCTGAGTGGCTTCTTGCTGAGCTCAAGTTAACTTACAAGTATGGAAATAGCAATAAATGTATGAGATTGGCCTCTTGCTGAGCAAAATCGAGGTGGCAAACTTGTGTGGACTATACCATATGAGACTGCGGGTGAAGATATACATAATGGAATGTTCCTCCATAGGAAGGAAAACTTCCCACAGAGAGAAAAGCAGTATGTAAAAAAAGAATATTATGATAAATGCATTCAGATATGGAGTCTTTTTATAGACATTGTAATGTATTGTATTGTAATATATTGTATTGTAAAGATAAAATACAGGACAATGTACAACCTTTTGTTTTATTTAGTACAATTTAAGGTCAGAATCTTTGTAGTTTTGGTAAACTTGTTAAGTTTTTGTAAACTAGTATTTCAGTACAGAAAACAGCGCATTATTAATGGTGATTGTAATTTATTTTGGTATCAAGAAATAATAATAATAATAAATGGAAGCCCAGCCAGAACTCTTCTTGCTGACATTTAGCTTTCTATGTGGTGAGCATGTGTTGTATGGAGGAGAACATAATTATGTAACCCCTTTCATTGGAAAGCAAAGTGAGAGAAGGCGATTGCATTTAAATCTGTTTTTGTGGACTCCCAGCATTTGACTGGCCAGTGTGGGAAGCAGGATGCTTATGAAATGACGCAGTCCTGAGGCTTGATTACCTCAGTGAGAACTAGGCTGCTGTTAAAGTCTGATAATCTAAATATGAAATCACTTAATTATTGAAAATACTACTAACTCTAGTTAAGACATTAAGATGCCCACCTGATTAAGCAATAGTCTTAATGCTAGCTCTCATTTAAAAGTCTATGATTTACATTACATACTCACAGTGCTGAAGAAACTAGAGACCTAGGTTTTTTTCTTTTTTTACATCACACCAAACTTTTGGATACCTTGAAATCATTTTCTCACCCCCTGAAGTTAAAGCATGACTCATTCTCACCTACTGAATCTCAGTAAATGTGGATTATGATGGGGGATGAATGATCTTTTGGAAGCACAGTGACTTATGCTCTATATCTCTGTAGGGTGTATCCCCTCCAGCCACAAAAATAAGTTTGACCACAGCAGGAGAGAGATATTAAAGCTATTTCTATAGAATCTCCAACGTGTAAATATAGTGATGCATGCAGGAAAAATGAAGTTTAATTGGTGTAGAAAACGACTTGCCATCATTACAAACCGCTACCTGGACTGAAAATTTCATGTCACATGGTATTTTATGCCCATAGTGATGAGTAATTGTCCATTTAACAAGTATTCCTCTTCAAATCTGTTGCACCATATAATTAAAACCAACTTTTTACAATGTCACATGCAGAGAATTCTAATTATGCAATGTCTTTTCCTTCTGTGAAATACCTTCTGGACACGGTGTGCTGTAAAAATGAATTATGGCCCACATTTCTGCAGTGCTCCAAAGTGCATGCAGACTGTCCTGTGTACATACTGGATTAGCATCCACAGAGCATGGATGATATAGGAGAAGTATACACACACACACACACACACACATGCACGCGAACTGTGCAGCTGCTCATTCATGATGTATGGTATATTTTGCCACTCCTTATTCCAGCTCCTGAAATGATATTGGGGCAGGAGGGGTTACAGCTGAACTTGCGCAGAGGCGGGACACATTTGTCTCATCATCGGGTCATGTATTGTTTGTGACCATTGGCAGGGAGTGGGGTGGCTGCTTTATAAGATGGCCCAACCCAACAGTCATATTCCAATATTCAATGGCGCACCTAGACAATCTGGGCACTGGGACCACCCCTGCTGTGAGGACCCCGCAGCTGCGAGCCCCACCACCACCACCATGAGCCTTCCTTCCCACTGCTGCTGTGAGGCCGAACCACTGATATTATTGCTGGCATGTGCATGGCTGGGGGTGGGGGTGAGGTGAGCAGGCCTCCCCCCGCTGTGGCCGCGGTAGCAGGTGGAGCGGGAGCAGCCACTTAGCCTGACTGTCCAGCTCAGCAGCCTCTGAGAACTGCGAGGCGCTCTGGTGCGCCTGCGCAGTTAGAATAGAGTGGTGCAAGTCCATGACATCACAGGCACCAATGGCCCCCTACCTTGAGTTTTTTCTCAATCAGCCATTTTATGGGGTATAGGGTATTTCACTAAGTCACTCTTAAGTCGCTCTTAGGTTGCTAAGAGCTGACAACGACCTGACAGTGCTTAATCAATCAATCAATCAGGTATTTCTCCATATACTTTAGTGAAAGGATTGCTCCTCTAAAGATTATGAGGAATTTTTAAAAAGTCTTGCTTCCTAGAAAATGACTGCTGGGGAGAAAAAGCCCATCCCCACAGGGGATCCTATTTCCCAAGTGGTCCATTGTTGGTTTTGCCCCCAGCAGCCATTTTCTGGAGTTCAGGGTATTTAAATCCTACAGCCTGAATGAGCTTTTAATGAATGGCAAATTGGTTATGAATACATAACTCATGGAACTGATTTCAGAACTAAGAAAAAATGAATTGAATGGGCCCCATCTTGTTCATTTCCTCCATTAATTTAAAAACAAATATATACCCTATTATGGAACCTTGGCCTGCTTGTTAAGACTTATCTATGTAGTTAGCATAAAACTAGGTTGTCACTGCCAGCATGCAACTCAGACTCTGCACATGCTATTTTAAATCTACCAAGGTAATGAGAGAGTAAGGGGCCAGGTAGGAGCAACAGATATGTTTTCTTCTGCTGCACTGGGATATTTAAAGATCTCTCTTGGTGTCCAGGTTGCAAGAGGACAACCCCTGTACAAATATGATTAATAATTGAGACTTTGTTCTTTTGGCCTAATTTAGTTATTTTCTTGAGTCCTAAAGCATGAATTGATCCCATTTCCTAGATATTCGTGAAGTTATAGTAGCAGTTACTTTTCTGCACATGGATCCTATAACTTATACTTGGAAGTAAGTTCTGTGATTTCAACTGCACTTACTTGGAAGTGCAAGTATTGAGGATCAAGGTGCACAATTGCTAGTCTCAACAAAAACACCTGCAAAAGATCAGATGTCACTGAGACTGCTCCTTCGTTGTTTAACTGGAAGTCAAATGTATCAAAAAATATTTAGCAAACAAGCCTGTGGAAATTTGAGGCTGTTCATCTCCATTAACTATATCACATAAATTCACCCAGTAAACAACTGTGGAAGGTACCCTCAGGCCCTAATTCAAGTCTCTGTAAGCTATAAATTATGTCTGTATGGTCCTTCATGGCAACACAGTGTTCAGGCTTCAAGCAATGCTAATTGATGCTAATTGGTGTTCAGCATGCTCTCTGGTGACTTCAACAGCTTTTGTTGTCCCACTAAATGAATCTTTCCCAAGCCACACATAAGTCAAACGTTCTAGCTTGGTGCTTTGTTCATGTGCGTTGATGTAATTCAACCATAATGAAATTTGCCATCAGCATGAGAATTAGAACCAAAAGAGCAGAGCAGAGTAAATGAAAACCCAAGCTGCTTAGGTATCTCAGTAGATTTGCCTTGACTGTGGAGTCAACTACAATCTCCAGTGTACAAGTCATTAAAATCAGTTGAGTTGTGCATAGTTATTACAACTATCTTGTGTGAGTCCCATCCATTTTTAATGAAACATGTGCAGGAGACTTTCAGGTGAGGTGTGTTCAGTGCTTGATGGAAAAGCACTGATGGAAAACATGACTTTAAGCTATCCCTTTGTCTCCAAGATCTTTTGAAGATGATTGCTACTAAATTAATTGGAGAAGTGGGCTTGCATAATAGACATACACATGTCTGCTTTGGCTTGAGAGCTGGTTAAATGTTCCAACTTCATCAGCATCAGCAACAGTGTCAGAAACTAAAGCTTGTTTTCTTCACTAGAGAGCATCAAAATTGCTGTGCTAAGTGCAGACAGCATTTGCTTTGTGTTCTGATAAAGATTTCCCCAAGGCCATTCCAATGCTACTTTTATTTCTGGGGGCAGGGAACGAATCTCTGATGTCTTTGTTCTTTAAATATAAATTACAAGCATCTGCTCCAGCATTGCTATTTCCCCTGAAAGGAAATTAGAGTCATCCCAGAATTGCTGCATTATTCAAACAAGTTGATCCAAAGTTAAATGCTGTACTAGGTATTCAGGATGAAATTAAATATCAAAAAAGCATAAGATCTAATTATTTGCTTTCATTTTTGAGTGCCAAAAAATTTAAAGCACATTTTCTTGGCAGTGGGTGAAAACAGATGATGTTTTCACATTTTACCAATGCATAGGGGTGTGTGTGTGTGTGTGTGTGTGTGTGTGTGTGTTTAAGGAGCTCCTCTTCTGTGCTTATTGTACATGTGTAACTTTCATGGAATTCAGCCATGTTTTACTGAGTCCTGAATTACAGCCACCATTAGCTGTACCCTAACTTTGCTATTTTTTTTTTTAGCTGTTGAAGTCACTGGGTGACATTATGACTGAATTGCTTTATGGATGTTGCATTGACAGGCATGATGTGCAAGGGTAATGGGACCAGAAGACATCAGCACCACCACTGCTATGCTCATAGCATTGCCTTTGTCCGGACTGGCAATTGTGCAACCACGAGGAAGCAGCTTACACAACCACTGGTTGGGACAACAATGCCTGGCCGCATTACCATTGATTGATTGATTGTACATATTTTTATACCACCCAAAACTTACGTGTCTTGCACTGAAGTGTGGTAGTAACCACCCTTTGTAACTAAGCTTTGCTCAAAGTAGGGGAAATTAACTCCAGATGGGTGCAAACTGGTAAACTGGTGTAGAGGTTAGAGTGTAGGACTAGGACCGGGGAGACCAGAATTCAAATCCCCATTCAGCCATGAGACTTGCTGGGTGACTCTGGGCCAATCACTTCTCCCTCAGCCTAACCTACTTCACAGGGTTGTTGTGAGGAGAAACTTAAGTATGTAGTACACCACTCTGGGCTCCTTAGAGGAAGAGCAGGATATAAAATGTAGAACTAAATAAATAAACTGCTGTGTTTAACCTTAAACTACCAGGGAAAGTTGATGGTGGTATGCATACAATGGAAGAAGATTAAAGAATATAGACATATGCCTTGAAAACAAAGAGTTGCTTTATTGAGGGGTAATAGGGATACAGAATGTGAAAAGAGGATAGTTATGTCAAGGATTAGGGCCTACCAGGCTTGCTAATGGTGGTCTTCCTGAAAGCAGGGACGTATCTAGGGTGGGGCAGGCAGGGCACGTGCCCTGGGCGCCACTTGAAGGGGGGATGTCATTTTTAAAAATTAAATTATTTTCTAAATGGCCACCGAGGAAGCAGGGTGAGGGGCAATATGGGCATGTTGCTGCAAAATATAAAATATTATAAAATGTTTAAAAACATTAAATTAAAAAAAGGCCACCGAAAACAAAATTTGCCACTGTGCATGCTCAAATGGCCTCTGCACGGTGGCCATTTTGTTTTCAGCGGCCATTAAAAAAAAATTTTTTTAAGGCCATCGCACTTGCTCAAATGGTCCCTGTGAGGCCCTAGAGGCCAGCGGGGAGAGGGGGAACCTTTGCAGACCCCGCCATGGCCTTTAGGAAGCCCCCCAAAGGGGCTACAGGTTAACAAAAAATAATATAATATAAGTCCCTGTACACATATTTAGTTTGGCACTGTGTACAGAGAATCAGGGCTTGTGAATACTGAGCTGAAGCTTATGAGCTAAGATTGTATTCATTTGCTCTTACTTTGCTTCTTGTGATAAGTGAGTTAAATGTGATGTCTTAATAATATAGCTATTAATGGTGAGTTTGTCCTTGAATCAGTGTGAAACCCTTAGTATTAAGGCCCACTGGGAGTTTCTTGCTCTCTTTCTCTCATTTTAACTGTCTTTCTGAAATACTAGAATATATTCCAAGCAGTGACACAGTTTACCTTGCATATCCTTTAATTATTTTCAGAGTATCTGGGAAAAGTCAAATTCTCCATTTATTTTTAAAACTTATGTAAAAGTGATGCTACAATGCATAGTAGAGAATTAGACAGGCACTTCTGTTTAGTTTTCCAAGTACACCTCCACATAATATTTGGGTATTTCAGGAGCCCCAGCATACTGAAATGTGTAGTTTTCCAGCATTTTTTGGTCTGGCTACGTCCACTGCTAAATAGTTTTTGAAATATTAAAAGATTAACGAGCGTGACTTGTATTTTTGAGCTGATATTATGGTAAAGTTATCTGAAAGATGGGTGTCAGATGTTTGGACAGGGGGCGCAATTTCAGTGCTTGCCCTAGGCACTATTTCCCCTAGATATGCCTCTGCCTAAAAGGGGTTTGCAGACTCTCTGGAAATTGAGGTTGCCCCTAATGCACATTTACCATGTTTTGGTGCTAAGGAAGGGGGTGGGGGCAGGGGCATAGCAAGGTTCGAGTGGGCCCAGAGACAAGATTTTAAGATGCCCCCCACTTACTGAAGCTCAGCTCATGAAGTAAAGAAATCTTAAATGAGGCTGAATAGTGGTAACAAAAAGCATAGTAAAATTATACACACACACACACACACACACACACACCCCTATGTGCCACACAATAGAACATCCTCCTAATTTTTTTTAAGGTTTTGTAAATTGTAGACAATGCAAGTCATTTAATGGTACTAGAGAAAGACATGCTGTTCTGATAGCTCCAGGTCTTAACACCCACATCAATTTTGGAGGATGAATACAACTGAAGGAACCCTGGGTGGGTGTGCAGCTGGGGGAGTCAGTCATGTAGCTTGCCTCTGGGGGCCCCCCAAGGCAGTGGGCCCCCAGACAACTGTCTCCCCTTACCCTATTGTAGTTATGGCCCTGGCGGGGGGTGAGGTTTTAGAGAAAGAGACGTTTTTCATTGCTACCTATGAAACGTTTTTCATAGCTACCTGCAATCTAGGTGCGGTCCTTGTCTCCAAGGTTGCAAGATGATGGGAGTGAACATAGGAACATAGGAAGCTGCCATATACTGAGTCAGACCATTGGTCTATCTAGCTCAGTATTGTCTTCACAGACTGGCAGCGGCTTCTTCAAGATTGCAGACAGAACTCTCTCCAAGCCCTATCTTGGAGAAGCCAGGGAGGGAACTTGAAACCTTCTGCTCTTCCCAGAGCGGTTCCCTCCCCTGAGGAGAATATCTTACAGTGCTCACACTTCTAGTCTCCCATTCAAATGCAACCAGGGCAGACCCTGCTTAGCAAAGGGGACAAGTAATGCTTGCTACCACAAAACCAGCTGGAGCACATGACTCGAGCACAAGGCAAGAGGAACAAGGAGGGAAGAGGCATGAGGCCCTTATGGGAGATAACTTTATAGTTGAAATATAGCTGGAGGGCATGAGTGCTGGGGAGTCAAATATTTTGAGTACTTATTCCATATAAGGTCTAGTTCTGTATCGATCAGGCTGCATCACCTGGGTGTTATCCCTTAAACAAAAGTGTTTTGCTGCAAGTAGTAGACGGAATAGAAATGGGAGTGGGCATTACTCATTAAACTGTTAAGTAGCGAGGAAGGTGTCCTTGGATTGGATTATCTACTGAGGCTTTTTAAATGTGGAAGGAAGTCCATTATCTTTTACTTCTTTTGTGTGCTGACCTGGTCTTGCGCTATATATGCTCAGATGCAATCAGAGTGGCATATCCCAGTCTCATTGCAGTCCCACTAATGACCGGGTGGGCATCAGGAAACGTCTAATCAGAAGGACCTGTAATCTCAGGAATGCAGCAGGCATTCCTTCCAAATAGGAATAGGAACTTCACTTCTAAATAGGCTGAGAAATTGGCTACGCTTCTGGTCTGGTGGTGCACTGAAGCAAACAAAATGGCAAACAGAATGAGGCTGGCAACACTATTGAATAACTTAGTCTGGATGTCAGCCATGGCAATAAATGTTCAAAAAAGTCTCCATCTAACATAATGCAATATTCTAGCTATATATGTGTTTTCTTTGTGCAGCACCTACAGTAAATGTCTGCAGTGAAGAGTAGTACAGGGCTTTTGAGTGTTCAAATTGCAAATGAGGTTGAGCTGTATGAGTCTGTCTTCTGTTATCCTTGCCAAGCATAGAATTCAACTTCAAATTGCTTGCTGTGACAGCATCTGAGGCAGCACCAGAGGGAAGTAATTCTACTTATTTTCTGCTGTAAAAATCTCAGAATACCCCCAAAGATATTTCATATTGAGCCAATGAGCAACTTTAATAGCATTCGAAAGTTCAGTAATGTTAAAAATCCTAAGTTATCTCTATATTTATCAGAGACATACTTGTGTTGTCTGATCAAGCTAGCTATATGAAAACAGCCTTTGGAGTTAAACAATAATTACTGATATATGAGATAATGTAATAATTCTCTTCCTAGGATGGTTCCAGCATTCAACCTAAGCAATCAATACTTGATTACCCAATGGGATCCAAAGTCATTTATTTGAAGTATTATGATAACAATGGATGTTTCCCCATGATGTACCTATCTAACCCATCTTGCATTTCAAACACATTTAACATTAGATAGTGATTTCATGTTCCACTTGTTAAAATGGGTTTCCCCTCCAAGGTCGAGGGAGCTGGAAGGATTGTTCAAGACAATGACAGACCCAGCAGAAGTCCAATAATGAAAGTTTATTAAGGGGGGTTGAAAACGAGGGATGAGTGGGCATTCCCACATGATCATGAGTCATGTGTGCTAACCTGCATCCACTTCCTAGAGTCTAACACTTTTCACTAACAGAAGAGCAACAACTGTCAATATAATTGTGGATTTGAAGTAGACTCTCTAATGATGATTACAGAGTGAGGCATCAATGGTATGAACATGCCAGGCATCCCCACATGCAATGCTGGCTCAAGGGTTTGTGGCACCCTTGGCCAAGTTTGCTCTGGTGCCCCCCCCCCACCATTTTTGTGTAGTTAAAAACCCCTGCCCAGTTTTTACATAGTTAAAAACATAGATTTTTATGTGTTATTGTTTACTTCACTCAGTACATTTTAATAAAATATTAAAATATATTTTAGTAACTTCCAGGCATCAGGTTCTGTGGAGCAGGAGTCACTGGCAAGTTGCAGAATTTCCCCCCTCAGTCTACACAAACTCACTCATAAGAACATGTCCTGCTGTATCAGGCTTATCTGGTTCAGGATCAGGCTTATCTAGTCCAGCATCCTGTTCCACACAGTGGCTCACCAGATGCCTCTGGGAAGCATACAGGCAGGAGTTGAGGGCATGCCCTCTCTCCTGCTGTTGCTCCCCTGCAGCTGGTATTTAGAGGCATCTTGCCTCTTAGTCTGGACATGGCCTTTAGCCACCAGACTGGTAGCCATTGATAAATAGCCATCTATTCTGTATAGATATAGCCATCTATTCTTCATGATCAGTAGCCATACTATTCTATGAGCCATCTATTCTGTATGATAGAGGACATGGGGCCACTGAAGGACCTACTATGGATTGCATATAAAGAATAGCTTTTGGATGCACCAATAACAACCAGGTTTCTTCTACTAGCAAATAACATCCTTTATGCTAAAGAAGATGCCATAATTTGCCTTTTGTGCAGTGTTTAGGACAAAACTGTTTAGGACAAAACACTGCACAGAACTCAAAGTTGCCTAAAAGCTATACTGGCTGACTAGGAAGTTCTTCCACAGAGAGCAATGACACTTAATTTAAGGTAATTAAAAATAATAACATGTCTGAGGTGCTGATTTTGTGTGCTGGGTTTGTTCTGAATTTTATAAACCCTTCAGTGTCTTGGTAGGTATGGGGAAGTAGGAGTTTTGGAGTATGGGAGACGAAGCCACCAACTCACACATACAGCTACTACTACAGTGAACATTTATATACCATTTTCCAATCAACATTCTCAAAGTGGTTTACACAGAAAAATAAATAGTGGATAAATAGATGACTCTCTGTCTCCAAAGGGTTAATGTGGTAGATACCAACAACAGCCACTGGACAGATGCTGTGCTGGGGCTGGATAGGACCAGATGCTCTCCCTGTGCTAAATATATTGAGAATCACAACTTTAAAAGATGCTTCTTGCTCAGTTAGCAGGGTATCTTGGAATTTATATATACAGGATTGTGTATACTATTGGATGTCAACATTTACAAGAAAAAAAATGGAGGAAACCTGCAGTTAAAAAACAAGCAAACATATTTACCTGAATCCAAAAATAGGTTTTCCCCCCAAGTCCTTTGCTGTTAGAAACTGGGGGGTTGTCTTAAATTCAGAGGCCTATTCCTTTTATAACTGTATTTTTCAAAGGGTTTGTCTTAACTTCAGAATCATCTTCTATTTGAATAAATATGGCAATGTGTTTTTTGTGGGGAAGGTGTTTGCAAATTTCTGCATACATGAAGTAAGAAGGGGAGGGGACACTCTCCTCTCACAGGGCTGTGGTGAGAGCAGAGAAAATAGTCTCTCCATGCGGAAAGACAAATTATCTTCCAAACAACTACACATTGTGTTCCCTTACTTGTTATTTTGCAATACCCTGAATAGTTTAATGTCATTTGTAAATTAAGAGCATGGACCCAAATATAGATCCCTGGGGAATCCTACTTCTTACTTCCCTCCGTTTGAAAACTGACCATTTATTCCTACCCTCTCGTCCAGCTACTTGTACCTTAAAACTTACACATACACTCATACCCAGGATGGGAAGGGGGTCTTGGGAAGGAAAAATAGAAAACTCTTGGAGACATGGGAAGGAAGTGGTGATGCATACCTGTCCAAAAGTTAAAGAGGCATGGAATCACAAGCCCAAAAGCAGGTCCAGGAAGGAAGAGAGAGAGAGAGAGAGAGAGAGAGAGAGAGAGAGAGAGAGAGAGAGAGAGATGCAAGTAAAGCTTCCTTAAATCAGGCAAAAACCATGTGCCAGGAAAATTTCAGGGAATCCCTGCCCAGTCAGGACAAACAGAAATGGAGTTGTGTAAAGAATATGTTAATGTGCCAACCTTGGTGCAAGACGGGTAATGAGACTTTCCTGCTGGAACAATCACCCAGATGGTTTGGGAGATGGCCCTTTTGTTTGCCCGACTGAGAAATCCTGAGAGATCAGGATGGTTAATGGTTTTTCTGAGGAAGGAAGGAAGGAAGGAAGGAAGGAAGGAAGGAAGGAAGGAAGGAAGGAAGGAAGGAAGGAAATCAAACATGCTAGCAAACACAGACTGGTGTGCTTTCATACTGCATGTGTTTTGACATCGCAGTCAGCAAGGTGCTGATCACATTTCCGATGCCTTCTTTCAGATTTTATCCTTGTGTTTTAGTCCTACAACGGTCCATGTACATCACAAAAAAATAGCTGTATTTTCCCATTGCAGGAGGGTTATAGCCACCTAATGGCACAGCAGGGAAATGACTTGACTTGCAAACCAGAGGTTGCCAGTTTGAATCCCCGCTGGTATGTTTCCCAGACTATATCTGGCAGCAGTGACATAGGAAGATGCTGAAAGGCATCATCTCACATTGTACGGGAGATGGCAATGGTAAACCCCTCCTGTATTCTACCAAAGACAACCACAGGCTCTGTGGTCGCCAGGAGTCGACACTGACTCAATGGCACACTTTACTTTAGGAGGGTTGCACAAGCTTAAAGACACACAAACCTCAGAACTTTGTTTAAAATCACCCCTTTGGCCAATTTCTTTGAAATTCTGGCGGTAGTTTCCTTCCACCCATTGGGCACTACCACTCACAACAACCTGCTCTGGGCCACCCTGGTGCCGCCCACATGAAGTTATGTGGTCACTGAAATCCCCATTATTCCCTATGGGCAAAAGCTTATAAAGACATGCAAACTTCAAAAATTTGTTAAAAATCACCCCTTTGGCCAATTTCTTTGAAATTTGGGTGGTAGCTTCCACCCACTGGGCACTACCACCCAACCCACTGTGGCCACAAAATGTAGGTCCATATCTCTGAATTTGTTTGGGTCTGAATCCGAAAGATTGGTTTTGTACCCAAATCTGGGCAATTGAGTACAAGGGCATTTTCTTCTGTCTACAAATCACCCAAATCAGCTAGATCTGGGTACAAATCATTTTGTACCCAAATCGATTCACACATCCCTAATAGGCAGTTGTCAATTCACTCCAAACTTGTTCTCTGTATTCATTGGACTTGGAGGCTCCTAACAAGGATATACTATCAGAATATCTAGAAAGTCTTTACTATAATAATTTATTTGGATCTCTTTCCATTGTTTCATTGCTGATATGGAGAGTTTGCTTGAAGGTGACCCCTTGAGAGTTTCTTTATTATTTATTTTATAATTTTATAATTTAAAGAAGCCCTTTATCCAGCCTAGGAAGTTAAAGTCTTCGAGGAGAAGGTGAATCATTTGATGCCTGAGACAATTCGTGTATTGAGATGTGTGTGGCTGGTCTCAGATATGTGAGGTGTGGCTGGTCTGAGATATATTCCTGCTCAGGAAACCTAAGCTTGATACAGATTTCCTAGAAACCACTGATCCTAACCATTTGTTACTATAAAAGTTAGCATATATAAGAAAATCCATTAAATGGGGAGATCTGTGTTGGCTATTTACATCAAATTATTTTTGATATTACTTTAAAGGAACTGGCTTCACATTCTTTTGATGTCAATTTTATTAGCATATAAAGTAGTGTGTAGTATTTTCTACTCCATAAGCTTATCAGGATTTATTTTTAAATATTAATGGATTATTATGCATCCACAATCTCCCTTGACTATAATAAGCTTTAAACATTTTATAAATTGGAAGCTAATCAAGGGGAAATGGTATATCCATTCCTCTTGCTAGACAAGGAAATAGAAAACAATTTAAATAACCAGAAAAACCCATTTACCCATAAGGGAGTATGTTCTTTCGTTTGGAACAATACATATAATTATCATTATTTCCAGTTTACTACTTTTAAGTTACATTTTAATACAAGAAGACTATACTCAACCTTACAAATAACATTAGTGGGCATAACACTAACATAAATCCATGAATATTATACAATGTAAAACTTTGAATATTTGAACCATGAATATTTTACCATGTAAAACTTAGGGATGCCCACATTGTTCTGGCTGGTTAGCTGGAAGACAGCAGTTTCCATTAAAAATAAACCAATAGACATTTTGAATGGAGCATCAGTATGACATTGAGTGTCTCTTTTACAGTGAAGACACACTGTGCCTGTTCTCATGACTGCACAGCCTGGGGTAGAACGGAGTTAATGTGGAAATCTGTGGTTGTCTGGAAAACAGCCCAGCAACTCTGAACTTGGGTAGCCCAGATCTGCTACACAGGTTAAGTGAGGTAGAGACAAAGAGAGCCACCTACCTTTCTGTTTGGGTTTTCTGTAGTACTGGTGTGATTTAAACAATTCCCAAGCTGTTGGCAATTATGGAAAGTGCAGCCAGGCAGAGCAGAGCTGCTGCAATATCGAGGGCTGCTTTTCCACTGCACTGTGAGATATATGGAGGTCCCATCTCCAGACGTAAGCAATGGAGAATGCCACCCACCCTACCTCATTAGGCAGGGGGACTCCGAGATTAATACAGGTGAAACTCGGAAAATTAGAATATCGTGCAAAAGTCCATGATCATCACAATTATAACAAATTAAGGCTTGACTTATCTCACTTTGCATGTAATGCGTCTATCTCATATATCAGTTTCACCTTTTAATTTGCATTACTGAAATTAATGGACTTTTGCACGATATTCTAATTTTTTGAGTTTCACCTGTATGTGGGCATGCGAGCTACAGAGCCCAAAGGAGGCTCTGGTCATCAGAGAGGCACAAAGTAGGAGTGTGCCTTCTCTTCATCCCATGCCCATATGGTCGTAAGAACAAGCCCACATTATCCCAAGTAGCATAACTCAATCGACCACATAATTAGGTGTGTTTAAGAGGAAACAAACACTACCTGTGTGAAAATAATGAAAGACATTGGTATTGCTTTTGGTTTTGAGAACAAAACTAATTATTCATAGAAAAGTGCAATTAATTTCTAACTGGTTGATGCTAGCACACTATCAGGGAATATACATTAGGGCTGTGCATTGTGACTGACCTGATATCTCTGTCGGGTTCGGCATGCCCTCCCCTGGGCATTGTTGAAGGGAATTCCACAATGAAACCAGGGAAATGGACACCAGTTCACAACAGTCAGAATTGTCAGGAGCCCCCTGCTGTTATTTATTTATTTATTTATTTATTTATTTAATATACCGCCTAATCCATGGACTCAGGGTGGTGTACAGGCAAGAACAGCATCCAAGATTTTTAAAAAAAAAATTGAGAGAGAGAGAGAGAGAGAGAGATTTAAAGGACAAAAGTGTGGTGCAAAAGAAACATCTTCAATAAGATCTTAAAGGCTGAAAGGGAGGGAACAGACCAAATCTGGGGTGGGGGGAGAATTCCAAAGTGTAGGGGCGGCAACAGAGAAAGCCCTTCCATGGGCCCTAGTACTACGGACCTCTCTGAGACCAGAGACTGAAATAAGGGCAACCTGAGAAGATCTCACAGGATGGGACAGAACTGGCTGGAAGAGGCAGTCCTGAAGGTAAGCAGGTGCTAAGCCCTGGAGTGTTTTAAATGTGAGAAACAGCACTTTGAATTGGACCCAGAAGCAAATAGGTAACCAATGCAGCGACCGCAAGAGAGGTATCACACTATCGTATCTCCTAGCGGCCATAAGCAGGCGGGCCACTGCATTCTGGACTGACTGAAGCTTCTAGGTCATATTCAAAGTCAACCCCAGGCAGAACGTATTACAGTAATATAGATAAGAGATGACAAGGGCATGAGTTACAGTTGCCAGGGCCTGCTGGTTGAGATAGGGCCGCAACTGGTGGATCAGCCGAAGCTGGGCGAAGGCACCTCTGGGCACAGCCTCCATGTGCTGCTTGAACAGGATCCGCAAGTCCAAGAGGACTCTCAAAATGCAGACCACCTCCTTCAGGGGCAGCACAAATCCATCCAGGGAGATACGGCATTATTCCAGAACTCTGTCAGGAATCCTGTTGGACAGCCCTTCTCCTCCTCCTCCTCCTCCTCCATTCTTCTTTCATTAAACTAGGTCTTTGAGATGAGCTGGGTGCTGCTGGGAAACTTTTCTGAGGCTGCAGCTATGGCTTCAATATTTTACAGTTAGTTTCCAGGATCAATAGCTTCTGGCATCCAAATCAATACAACTTAACAATAAACTCCATTGCTGAAGATGACACAGAGTAATTTGGCTCTGCCATCTGATGACAGCGATCATTACAATAGATGGAAGAATAGTTTTAACAGAAGGCCCTAGCAGTGATTAGCAATTACACATTAAACTAAAAGTAAACTAATGTTTTTTTTTGTCACATTCACATTTCTTTGTTTCTCCATTGTCAACAAATGAATGCACTAAAATAGTTGTGCTTTGTCATGCATTACTTACAGCAGATGCATCATGTAATTACAGAAGAAGACTATGGCTAAAATACTGACTTCATTAAAATCAGTGACTATATTTCCAGAGGTTTTCGTTTCCAATAGATTCAGAAGAAATGCACTTTGTATGGCAATGTGGTCAGCTGTAACAATGTATTCAGTGGTTCAGCATGCCCTTGTATAACAGGTCAATGAAGCTTAAAGACCATTGTCAGATATCCAGGGTAATTTCTTGTACTGAATTGATTCTCTAGTCTGGACAGGCAGCAACGGCATAGCAGCAAGCTGATTTGAAAAGGGAAGCAACCACTACCTCCCTATGGTTTGCTAGGTACATTGTAGTTAGAGCTGGATCCAGGACAAGAGAAATATGTTAGCTTGGAATAATATGTGCTTATTTTTTATTTATTTTCATTTATTTATTTTTACATTTATATCCCAATCTTTCTCCAAGGGGCCGAAAGCAGTGTACATGGTTATGTATATCCTCAAAACTAGAGATGTGAAGGCCCAAGGAGAAAAACAGGAAAAATCGGTTAAAAAACAAGGTTTTTTCCTCCCCTCCCCAGGACATTTTGGTGGAGGGTTTACACCCCACCCCCCGTAAAAAAAACCCTGAAAAAATTGGCTATGAAATATGTTCATTTCAAATTATGAATAAAATATTTAAGGAAAGGTGTTCTGATATATTCATATAAGGAAAGGTGTTCTAGCCTTTACTTTCCCAGGCTTATTGCTTGCTTCAGATTCCTCCATCATCTGCAGCATATGGGGCGGGGTGGGGGCTGTGATCTAAGTTTAGAAATATACCAGATCAAGAAATAAATGAACTTGTGAAAAGGTAGAGAGACTTGTTTCAATCCAGGAAATTCAGTTTTCATAAGTAATTAAGATGATAAAAATGAGGGATCAGAAGAAGGTGAAACGGATGATATTGTCAGCTCAGAAAATGAAACTGATTAGATAAAGTTTCATGTGGCAAAATCGTATTCAATGTCTTATGCACACACACCCCTGCTTCCCACCCACCTCCCCCCGCTCTTCCTGAATGTTATGGGAAGCTTGTAACTGAAGCAGTGACACAAACATGAATAGTGATGGAGCCTCTGTGAACATAGGAACATAGGAAACTGCCATATACTGAGTCAGACCTCTGGTCTGTCTAGCTCAGTATTGTCTTCACAGACTGGCAGCAGCTTCTCCAAGGTTGCAGGCGGGAATCTCTCTCAGCCCTATCTTGGAGAAGCCAGGGAGGGAACTTGAAACCTTCTGCTCTTCCCAGAGCAGCGGCTCCATCCCCTGAGGGGAATATCTTGCAGTGCTCACACATCAAGTCTCCCATTCAGATGCAACCAGGGCAGACCCTGCTTAGCTATGGAGACAAGTCATGCTTGCTACCACAAGACCAGCTCTCCTCTCCGTGAGCTTGGTAAAATCGAGGACGTGATTTGGGGATGCACATAATGAACGTGCTCACCCCACTCTTCAACTGTTGGGGACGCTGCACTGTATATAAGCCAGTTTCTCTTAAAGAGTTTATGAGAAGCAGGCAAAAAGTTGATGTTGAAAATAGAAGAAACTGGCTTACAGAGATGCTGTATGCCTTGGATTCCAGCAGATTGCAGTCCATATGTAACAAAAATTAAATAACATTTAAAAGTAAATTACTACATTTGGACTAATTGTGTGAATAAACTGCAGTCCTAAATGTAATATACCAAATATGATCAATGTATGAGCAAAGCAGGTTATACATAAATGCTCCTAAAGAAACAATGTGACTTTAGACCTGTATAGCATGCTTTAAAAAGTATTGAATATATTTCAATTTTCCTCAAAATTTCCACTTTCCCCCAGAAAAAAAGAGGGGTTTTTTTTAATGATGTTAAACTTTCCAGAAATTTTACATCTCTGCTCACAACAATAACCATGGGAGATATTAAAATATGTTAAATAAATAAATAATAAATACATTCGGCTAAGAGATAAGTGACTGGCCCAGAGTTACCTAGTGAGTTTCCTGGCTGAATGGGGATTTGAACATGGATCTCCTTGGTCGTAGTCCATCACGCTAACCACTATGACACACTAGTAAGGTACCTATACCTTTTGACAGTTTTCTGCCAGGCACCTCTGATAGATAGGCATGTGACAGCAAGGCTTACATTGGCCATTTTGGAGGCTGCCGCTCCTGTGCAATGCCAGCCATGCAGAGGTCCATTGCGCAGGCATGGCAGACTCCAAAATGGCGACTGTGCCGAGGTTAAAAGGCTGAAAACCGGCCAAAGGGTGATTTATGAAATAAGGGAGGCCAGCGGGGGGGGGGGACCTGCGTGCACATACACCTCTACCGCCGTAGACAACTCCTCCAGAGGGGGTAATTTTAAAAATACACTACAAAAAAAACCCCTCACAAACTTCTGCAGGGAGGTGGTTTGGTCCAGGATCGGACTGAACAGGAGGTGGTTTGGTTCAACCCCGAACAATTGAACTGAACTGGTTCAATGTTGAACACGTAAGACATAGAACAAGTTTGCGCATTCCTAACACCAGCACCAGCCACAATTGCACCAACGTATCTTACACTCATGTGCATCAAACTTATACTTTGAAGCTAAGGGGATTCACTCAGGATGCAACAGAAAGTCCTTTCCCCTTACCTCAGTCAGCTGAGACCCAACACAACACACATCTCTTCGATATTAACCCTTGTGAACTTGGCAAAGAGGCACCTTTTAACATGGTGATTCTCTTTATTTAGCAGGGGGAGAGTAACTGGCCCTATCCACCCCCAGCACAGTACCTCCAGTGACTGTTGCTGGTGTCTATCTTATGTTTCTTTCTAGATTGTGAGCCCTTTGGGGACAGGGATCCATTTTATTTATTTATTATTTCTCTGTATAAACCACACTGAGCCATTTGTGGAAGGGCGGTATAGAAATTGAATTAATGATGATCATGAAGATGATGATGATAATAACAACAACAACAATAATAATTCCCCAGTGAGGCACTACCTTGGCGTGGTTGTGGGGCTTGCGTGCTCTGAGGAAGGTGAGAGCTATGACAGAGGTACAACCATACTGGACAGGTCTCACCAGAGGAGCCAGACAAAGAGCGCCTCTCCCATCAACAATATGGTGAGACATAACTTTAATAAATTTATACCAGATCGGTTGTCACCCGGGTCAACAAGGACTGCACCAGGGTGCTGGAGTCCCTGGACATCTGGTGGCAAGTGGGCAACAGGACTCAGGATCTTCAGTTGAGCAACCAGGGCTGGAGACTGCAAAGTTACTGGAAGAAACGTCGCTTAACCGGAAAAAATATATACGAAAAATGCCAACAAGGAAATAATGATCTGCTATTACAAGTCTAGTCCAACTAGAAGAGGTTATTTTAAAAGAATGTACCACATTTGGAAAGAGAAGCATCCAGACACAGAAATAACAGAACAAAGGCTAGCAGACCAGAGAAGATTCATAAGAAGATTCATTCACAGAAGTTGAGCTGGAAGAACTGCAAAGAGCAACACAGGCTCAAGATATGGAAGAAGAATTACCACCAACTGAAGAAGTTGCTGAGGCGCAGGTGGGGCTGGTGTTGGAAATAGAGGATGCTACTGTTGCTGAACTGTTTCAAAATCAATACCAGGCAACCTCCCCTTTGCCTTCACCTCAAAAACTCGAATGCTGTTTAACAGAAAAGCAACAAGAACTAAAGCAAAAAATAACGGAGCACATGAACCAAACAACTGCCAGGGTTCGACTTCCAGCTCTAAAAACAGTTGCCAAAAAAAACAACTTGCTCAGGCATTAAAAGATGTCAATGCTGCACTTGCAAAAATAACAACCAATAATTTGCAAGACACAAACCAACTAATGTACAGTGCAGCAACAATAACAACACAAGAGCTCGGATATAAGCAGTGGACCAGTAAAAAAAGGAAGAAGTACATCACTTAAATGGAAGATTAGATTAGAAAATAAATTCACCAGGCTTAGATCATCTAAAACATCAAGTAAAATAAACCATCTGCCTTATATGGACAATCTGAAGTTGTATGGAAAGTCCCAGTCAGAAATCAAATAACTGCTAAACACTGTCCATATATTCAGTAGCGATATAGCAATGGAGTTTGGACTAGACAAGTGTGCTGCATTAATAATGAATAGAGGAAAAATAAGAAAAACAGAAGGAATAGAACTGCCCAATGGAAGCAACATCAAGAACCTGGAAGAGAAAGAACATTACAAATACTTGGGCATTCTCCAGGCTGATAACATTGCACACACTGAAGTTAAAAGAAAAATTGGAAGTGAATGCATCAGGAGAGTTAGAAAAATCCTCAAGTCCAAACTCAATGGCAGGAACACCATACAAGCCTTAAACACCTGGGCTATACCTCTTATCAGATACACTGCAGGAATAATAGAGTGGACCCAGGCACAGCTAGAGACGCTGGATCGTAAGACCAGGAAAATCATGACCATCAATCATGCTCTGCACCCGCGCAGTGATTTAGATAGGCTATTTCTCCCTCGCAGCTCAGGTGGAAGAGGAATGCTGCAAGTCCATCAAACAGCAGAGGAGGAGAAAAAAGGCCTTGAAGAATATATCAAGGACAGTGAAGAAGATGCACTTCAAATGGTCAAGAACGAAAAAGTATTCAACACCAATGAAACAAAGCAGGCCTACAAGAAAGAACAAGTCAAGGACCGAGTAGAAAAATGGAAAAGTAAGCCACTGCATGGTCAATATTTGCACAATATAACTGGAAAATTAGACATCACCAAGACCTGGCAATGGCTTAAGAATGGCAACTTGAAGAAAGAAACAGAGGGTTTAATACTGGCTGCACAAGAACAGGCACTAAGAACAAATGTTGAAAAATCAACAACAAACAGCAAGTGCCACCTTTGTAAAGAAGCAGATGAAACCGTGGACTACCTAATCAGCTGTTGTAAAAAGATCTCACAGACTGACTACAAACAAAGGCATGACAAGGTAGCAGAGATGATACACTGGAACATCTGCAAAAAAATACAAGCTACCTGTAGCCAAAGATTGGTGGGACCATAAAATTGAAAAAGTTGTAGAAAATGAAGATGCAAACGTACTATGGGACTTCCGACTACAAACAGACAAACATCTGCCAAGCAATACACCAGATATAACTGTATTCGAGAAGAAAGAAAAACAAGTTAAAATAATCGACATAGCAATACCAGGGGATAGGAGAATAGAAGAAAAAGAAATGGAAAAAATCATAAAATACAAAGATCTACAAATTGAAATTGAAAGGCTGAAATTGAAAAGACCAAAATAATCCCAGTGGTAATTGGCGCCATAGGAGCAATTGCAAAACAACTTGAAGAGCACCTCAACACCATAGGGGCCACAGAAATCAGCCAGTTACAAAAAGTAACTTTACTGGGAAGAGCCTATATTCTGCGATGATATCTATAATAAAAGCAACAACATTGATAATAAAATTCAGCCATCCCAGGTCCTTGGGAAGGGCTCAATGTCTGGATTTAAAAAACCAGTCAATAACACCTGTCTGTGTAAATATATAATAATTAAATAATAATTAATAATTAATAATAACCCAGTGGTAATTGGGACAGTGGACAGTGGACAGACTAGTGAGTCAGAGGGCTAGATGGTCAAGACACTGGTCATCCCTTCTGTACTGCTCTGACACTATCCCTTTGGAATGTAGATTGCTACTCTCAGGGACACTTCCTGCCTGCCTGCCTTGTCATTTCCTGTCTTCCTTCTCTTCCTTTCCTTCTACCTTGCAACTTGCAAGCTCGTCTCCCCTGCACCATTTGTGCAGAGATGCAGAATCCATCTGCATCCAGCTAGACAGATAGATTAGAGATCCTAACTCCACAGCAATATAGCTGGACCACTACCAGAAATCATAGGTAATTTCAGATATTTTCTCACATTCATCGATTATTACTCATGATACTCAGTTGTCTTTCTACTAAAGGAGAAATCACAGATGCTCGAGAAACTCTTTGACTACGTGGCCATGGTAAGCAACAAATTTGGGCGGAAGCCAAAGATCCTGCGCACAGACAGTGGAGGAGAATATATGTCCAGTGCCACACAGCAGTTCCTGAGAGAACATGGAATCGTGCATCAAACCATGGTAGCTTACAATCTGTCAAAAATGGAGTCTCAGAAAGGAAAAATAGAAGCCTCCTGGATATGGTAAGATGCATGCTTGCTGACGCACACCTCCCACAGAAACTCTGGGGAGAAGGCATCATGACTGCTGCATATATACAAAACAGAATGCACACAAAGCCTGTAGGAACAACACCATATGAACTTTGGCATGGTCATAAGCCATCCATGACGCATTTGCATGTCTGTGGAAGCACAGCTTACTTATACATCCCAAAGCAAAAAGGACTAAGTTAGGGGCTAGGGCCACAAAAGGGATTTTTGTAGGCTACTCAGTGCAATAAAAAGGCTACAGAATTCTAGATCCTGACACCAACAAGATAACCATAAGCAGATTGGTGTATTTTGATGAGAATGAAAGAGCTACATCTTAAGAGGGGGCCTACACCGAAGCAAACAACCAGACCAAACACCCTGACAACTGGATTATGCTTCCTGATCTCAGCGGAATTGAGGAGAAGGAAACAGCAGATTCAGATCCAACCACGCTCGACACAGAGACCCCCAGTGATCCACCAGACGCACCTGAGATAATGGAAGGGACCACAGAGGGTGAAGTGAGGCGCTCAACGCGCTCAAACAGAGGTGTTCCAGCCTCGAGAGTGTCCTACCTCGCAAGAACGGCAGAACAACCAGAACCCTCATCATGGGAGGAAATATCCCAGCTACCACAACCAGAAGCCTAGAAGTGGAAACAAGCTGCAATTGAAGAGCTTGAGGCTCTACAGAAGAACAAAACCTGGATTCTTAATAAGTTACTCAAGGGAGGAAAGTTATAGGCTTCAAATGGGTTTTCAAACTCATACATGATGCTGATGGTGAGATTTAGCACTACAAAGCCTGATTAGTAGCGAAAGGATATTCACATAAATATGGAGAGGTCTACGATGAAACATTTGCACCAGTAGTCAAACACATCACATTAAGGACTCTGTTAAGTACTGCTGCTAGCAAAGAAATGCATGTTGAACACCTAGACATGAAAAATGCATTCTTGCATGGCGAACTAGAAGAGGACTTTTACATGCAGCAACCACCAGGTTTCTTAGAGAAAGGCAAAGAGGACCTTGTATGCAAACTGCAAAAGAGCATTTATGGTTTAAAACAGGCTGTCAGAGCATGGAACACAAAACTAAATGATATGCTGCTTCAAGAAAACTTCAAATGAAGTGAAGCTGATCCTTGCCTGTACACGAAATGCAGAGATGGCAAATGGACTTACATTTCGGCGTATGTCGATGATTTGATTCTTGCCTATGAGAATCCAGATGACAGCAAGGAAATAATGCATCATCTGAACAGAGATGTGGAAGTCAAGTGACTTGGAAACATTGCACACTACTTGGGCATTCAAGTACAAAGACAGAAAGATGGAAGTTTCCTCATCAACCAAGAACAGAAAATTAAAGACCTGATAAACCTGTTCAAACTGGAAATGCGAATCTTACACCAACTCCAATGGAAGTGAGCTACGTAAAGCAAGAAGATCAAACTGAGCCACTATCTGACAACCATAGATATCATGAATCATTGGGTAAGCTTCTATACATTAGTACACTCACTAGGCCAGACATTAGCACAGCAGTTGGCTTACTTTGCAGAAAGACTGCATCACCAACAGTCATGGACTGGAATGCAATTGGACTTAACTGGACTTGTTAAGTACTAAAGGTACTACACACTTTAAGCTCAAGCTCCCAGCTAACAGTCAACCAAAACTAGAAGCATACGTAGATGCAGACTGTGGTGGAGACCTAACAGAAAGGAAATCCACCAGCGGTCACATAATTTTCTATGGAGATGGAGCCATAAGCTGGTCAAACACCAAGCAAGACATAACAGCATCATCAACCACTGAAGCAGAATATGTATCAGCTGCACAGGGCTGTCACGAGATACAATGGCTGTGTCAACTACTGAAAGATCTAGGTATAAATGTACCACAGCCCATACCATTGTATGAAGACAACCAAAGCTGAATTCAACTCTCCAAACAAGAAGATGTGAAGAGGCGTACAAAACATATTGATGTGAAGTATCATGTAGTGAGAAATCTGCAAAAGGATGGACTAATCAAGCTGATCTACTGCCCAACAAATGAAATGCTTGCAGATATACTCACTAAGCCACTACCAAGACCCTGCTTTGAAAAGCTGAGAGAGAAAATGAATCTTGTGAACAGAGTCACGAGACATCGAGAGGGGGTGTTGGAAGTTAAGGACTTTGTGCTGTCTCTTGTCTCAGTGACATAGGAGGATAGACTAGTGAGTCAGAGGGCTAGAGGGTCATCCCTTTTGTACTGCTCTGACACTACCTCTTTGGAATGTAGATTGCTACTCTCAGGGACACTTCCTGCCTGCCTGCCTTGTCACTTCCTCTCTTCCTTCTCTTCCTTTCCTTCTACCTTGCAACATGCAAGCTCCTCTCCCCTGCACCATGTGTGCAGAGATGCAGAATCCATCTGCATCCAGCTAGCTAGCTAGATCAGAGATCCTAACTCCTCACTTTCCTATTTATTTTTTCATGAAAGCTAGCATGGTGTAGTGGTTAGAGTGCTGTACTAGGACCAGGGAGACCCGAGTTCAAATCCCCATTCAGCCATGAAACTAGCTGGGTGACTCTGGGCCAGTCACTTCTCTCTCAGCCTAACCTACTTTACAGGGTTGTTGTGAAAGTGAAACTCAAGTATGTAGTACATTGCTCTGGGCTCCTTGGAGGAAGAGTGGGATATAAATGTAAAAATAATAATAATAATCTAGAATGGAGTTCTCTAATAAATACAATTTATATTGATTTGAAACTATGAACTGGCTCCAAGTTACTTTACTCTCAGTATACACACATGCCTAACTAAATTCCACTGTGTTGTGCCTCTGTGCACTCTGCTATAATGAAAAAGGGTTTCTCCTACCTGAGACAATTCCCAACACCACCTCCCACACGAACACTCTGCCCTCCTGCAACCTTGATGTTTACATGACCATCAATTGAGAGCATCCCCAGCTCGCCTACCCTGGCTGGGTGCTTCTCGAACCCTGATTGGGGTCATATGAATGAGCTTTCTGTCTTAAAAAATAGGGCCTCACCCAGCAGCATTTCATATTTTGACCTTGCTTCTGATTGACTCCAGCAAATCTCACAAGATCTGGGCAGCCTGTATAAATAAAATAAAATAAATCTGCATTGTAAATTACCCAGAGATGCAGGTTTTGGGCGGCAAGATATGTTAAGTAAGTAAATAAAATAAAATAAAGATTCTCAAACATGACTTTTGTTTCCCTTTTGGTAATAGGTATCTATTCAGGTCAGGCTCCTAGAGGCTTGGATAAGGTGTCCACCATGCTCCAGCCCCAGTGAGGTGTGACACTGGAGAGCTATGGCTCTTCACATGAAGTATTCTGGTATCAAGAATTCTGCATTGTAGATGGATTTCAGAAAAGGATCATTCTCTGGAGTCATTAGGACAAAGCTGACTGCTCAGTGGAATGGATAAGGAATCACCTGCTGTTTACAAATTAAGACAGTGATATGGCTCTGAGCCACCTCTGCCTAAGTCCCATCAATGACAGTTAATGGATTGGAGCAAACCATCATTAACTCAGTAGTAAAGAACTTAGAGTGGCTTCAGGATACAGTTCCAGATCAGATCTTAATCCAAGCAATGTTCAACTCTGTTAGCTTCACAAAGGCATTGCTCTATGTGTTGTCTGGCACAAAGCAGAAGATGTGCTCCAGTTTGGTGGCTTGAGCCTGTGCTTCTTACACCTCGGCTTATGTTCTCTTCTTCGGTACAATGCCACCTTGATTATATCTAGGCTGGAATATATCAACAACTGTGGTCTCCAACAAGGGAGACATACTACTGAGGTATGTCTACTTTAACTGAGGATTACATGCATCTGTTTGGGACCAGGAGGGGATTCCCTACACCAAACTGTCAAAAGTGCTTAGAACTTCCAATAATTGTGCATTATTAGTTACTTTTTCAGCAGGGTGAGTCATAGCTGGCTGGGACCTAGCGACCCTCATATGCTGGAGAAAGATCTAGAAACTGATACCCCAGTAGTGAGGAGTAATGGAATCCATTTGGTCCATGGCACACCAGGCAGGGGTTGTGATCCCAGACCAGGTGCACAACTATAGGCGGTGCAGAGGGTGTGGCAGCACCTGGATTACTGATTCCTGCCAATGCCAAGCCCGGAGGCCTACCTACATTGGCAACCCCCACCACCAACCTAATGCTTGCACTGCCCATCCCAGGGGCATAGCTGGTGCCAGTGTTCACCCCTCTCCCAGAGGCCCCTCAGAGTGAGGGATATAATGAAGAAAATAGGGAGGGGTGAAGCTGGAGCCCCCCCAGGAGGTGGGGGCCCTGGGTTCTTAGAACCCATCTGCTCAATTATACCTACACCCCTGGCCCATCCTGCCTCCCTTGGCCAACGCAGTCTACTGACACCAGTCCTGTTCTTACTGGGATGAGGCAGCATGCTCAAACTGGTGCGGTGATATCATTAGACCATCTCAGCAAAGGGAGGCAGGATGGGCGGTGTGAGCCATAGTATCAGCGGTGGCACACATGGCAGGTGAGTGACAGGTGGCTGGTGAGAGCAACAGGTGGATGGCGGCTGTCACGAAGGCAAGAAGCAGCAATGAAAGCAAGCAGCAGTGGCCACCTCAAATCTTGCCCCAGGGCCACCCCCCAATGTCACAACACCCCTGTCCCAAAGAGATGGGTTAATGGAGCTGAAGTGCTTTGCTAGCACAGCCATTAGAGGGGAGTAGCTGGTCTAAACCGTCAGGGTGTGAATTAGCAGGGATAATTCTTTATAGCTATAGTTTATCTAGCTGTTTTACTGAGTCATCTGTGCTTTGTTTCTAAGAATAAGCAATTTGTTGGTGCTGTGTGCAATAGATTAATGTTAGCTACAGGATGTAGCTGTCCTTTCTGTCAAGAGCAGAAAGGATGTTCCTTCTGCAATTCTGGTCTGTTTTTAATTTGGGGTGGGAAGAAATAGGAGTCGGCATAACAGGCCATCATAATGAACCTGCTTTTGTAGACACCACCATATATTAGTTATTCATCACTTCACAAGTGACTCATGAATTGGAGAGGAGAGACCTCAACAAACAATGAATCATATTCTTTTCTTCTTCCAACTTTTTGCTTCAACACTGTTGGCTATAATTAGATACTCTTCATGGCTTTTCGGTTCCGTGCTTGCTGACAATTAACCTCCCTTTTTGGATGTGCAGATTGCGGCTTTGTTTCTATTTTCTTCTTCATATTTATAGACACTCCAATAATTTGAGGGGGAAATAATTTGAGGGGGGTGTATATCTGTTAATTTTCAATTGCCTCATTTGAAAGAAGTTATCAAGATGAAAAGGAAATAAACCAATGGCATATTCCAAGAGTATGCCATGAAACATTATTATTTTCAGCTCTCATTTGCAAATACTGGAAGGTGGGGATTAGCTCTATAAAATGCAGTGCCTAGTTTATTTTCCCCTAAGATCTAAGAAAAGCTGAACATCCTCTTCTTCTTCCCCACCCGCCATGCAGGCTACTTCTGTGAGGTAAGGGATAGGCCAGATCATCCAGGTTTCACCTGGTTCCTTGCTTGATTCATGAAAGTGGCGGCTGAGGCTCAGATGAAAGCTGTGGTGTAGGGAGGATTCTTTTCCCACATCGCCTCCTGCAGCTGTCACCAGGGGTGGTCCTTCCCTGAGGCTAGGGGAGCTGTTTGCCTCAGTTAGCAAATTACTGGGGCACAAGCAGAACTGCAAGTGTCCCTCCCTCCCGCCTCATCTCCCTCCCTCTGCCATCCTCCATCCAAACAGCTCTTTGCTAAGCAGTGGCACAACCACCACTTTGACAAAGAGCCACTCCTTGCCACCACCACTTCCTCCTCCTTGCTGCCACTGCCTCCTCCTTTGCTTGCAACTGGCCTGATAAAAAGAAGAGGGAGGAAGTGGAAAAGGAAATGAAAAAAGAGCAACAGAGGGAGAAGGGTGGGTATGCTGCACATTGTACAGCAGCAGATATTGCATCCGCAGAGGAAGAGATGGCAGAAGTAAGTGCATGCAATACATGCACAAAATTAAGCAGTGGCTAATGCTTCTGTTGCTTTTAAAAAGGGAGGGGACAGCATTTCATGCCCTATCTCAGGCCAAAGGAGGCCTTGGGCCACAACATGTTGTCATCATGTTGGCAAGCATAGCAAGAATAGCCTGTATGGGGATGGGGGCTTGTAGCTCAGTGGTAGGATGCATATATTGTGTGCAGAAGATCCTAGGTTCAATCCCTGGCATATCCAGGTTGGTTTGTGAAAGGCCCTTGCCTGAACCTCTAGATAGCTGCTGCCAATCAGTGTTGAGCATACTGAGCTAGATGGACAATTGCATGACTGTGTATAAGGCAGTGTCATATGTATGTTCCTGTGAAGAGCAGGTGTGGTATTCAGCACCAGTGGTGAATGGAGATTGTTCCTAATATTGTTTCTAAACCTTGGACAGTGTCTAGGGTAAAACTGAAGGTATGCATCAGTATGTATCCTAGAATCTGTTGGGCACACCTAAATTGTACTTTCTGTATGCACAGGCTACTCTGGCCTTCCTGACATAAACTTGAGTATAAACTGAAAGTGCTCCTAAAACTGCAGAGGATGTATTTCCAGTATGCTTGTAAGAATTCCAGTGTACATGTGTGATTTCCAACAGTCATCAATCCTCTCCTTAGCTTCTTACTCCTTTTATGACTTTCTGAAGGCCGCATTCACACATAATGTGGAACTGAAGGTTGCTGAACCCACGGTTAATTTTTCAAACCTTGAATCACATCACAGACATTCGTCCAACTGCAGTCTGGCAAGCTCTGTTTTCAGGGCAGGGGAGCCCCTCCTTCCTGGTCCATGGAGGCTGCATCCCAGCAAGCTCCATAGCACTCACATCACCACATTGACTGTGGGCAAGGTATCAAGTCTGTGGGCAGATGCCACTCAGCCAGATTGCTCTGTACAAACAAACTGCAGGTAGGGGTAACTTGGCACATCTCCAGAGTAGAAGCCATTGGCCACGATCTTCAAGGGGGTGTGCCACAAGCGCAATCATGCCTTTTCAGAATGGACCACCTGCCCCTGGCATTTAAATCCCTTTAAATGCCATGCCATTCAATCCCTCCTTCTGACAGCAATTGCCCCACTGCCCTCCTAAGAACCCTGAAACAAAACTGTCTCACACAAGCATAATTTCTGGTGTGGGAGGGAAGAATCTTGTGGGGGAGCACTATTTTTCTGTTTCTCAGGAAAGGGAAGGGAACATGATGACTTCCTAGGAGGGGATATGTATATCAGGAAGGGCAAAGAATCCTGGGGTCTGGCCTGCTGTGACCAATGATGCTCTTGCAATGGCTCACTCAAGCAAGGCAGCCCATGGTGACCAAACCACACTCCTGCCCCTGTGGCCACTTGCCAACAGGAGACTAGCACTCTCAGGAGATGGGCCAGTCTACTGGGGAGGACCTTAGGCTTGTCAACCTTCAGTCTTCCATCGGACTGTGCTCTCATGAGTTGAGCTAACTAAAAGAAGGGGCCGTTGCATGTATGAGCCCCCCATTCTCTCTGGTTAATGATAGAATTTCTGCACAGTGACTCCCTCCTCTCCAGGGAAGCCTTTCACTCACCCAAAGGAGATTTTAAAACTCTATGTGTCCAGCATAGTGAAGTATGTATACTGAGGAAACACTGGGACTGGGAACAGATCTTTACTCACATTCAAATTTCCTGGGTTTGGACTAGCATTGTGCTGTACGCAGATCTACTGCCATGGGGAATCGCGAGAGAGGGGAGGCCCAATTTCCAGCGATTCCAGGAGAGTGGGATTGCTGTTCTAGGCAAAAATAAAGATAAACATGTTCACATGGGTGGACTGGCTGGCAGAGGGCATGCTTTGACAGTTGCTTCACAGTAGTCACCAAGACAGGGAGAGCTTTGCCAGGATACCCATACCCGCAGCTTTTTTGTATAGAACAACCTGGCTGGGTGGCATCTGCTTCTGGCCCCCATTAGGGATGTGCGAACCAGTTTGGGGGTTTGGGGGTTTGGTTAGATGGTTTGGGGTCAAACCACACACACACCAGTTCTGTCCAGACCAGGACCGAAGCCCCCCTCCAGTTCATGTGGCCAGATGGGCCACGGTGGTTATTACCGAAGCTGGTGGGGGGAGGCGGAACCTTCGTAGACCCCTTTAGGAAGCCCCCTGAAGGGGCTAGAGGTACAGCATTTTTTTAAAAAAGAATTATTTGAATATCTGTGAAACCACACACCCCCAGAATGAACCAAACTGGGGGGGGGCTCGAAGGGGGGCCAGACCAAATGGTCCAGTCAAGTTCAAGTGCAGTTCTCACTCGAACCAAACCAGGCCAGCCGGTTCCTTGCATACCCCTAGCCCCCATGCATGCCTCCGTGGTCTGACGCTCTCATGAGAGCACGGTTCATGGGAGAAGGGATGTCACTGAACATTATTAGTGATTCTGCTTGACACCCCTGTCCCCACAGATACTTCTTCTCATGAGTTGTGAAGGGGTATCCCCATGGCCTTACACTCTCATTAGTGAGCAGTCCCCTCAGGAACCATATCCATCACAGATGAGGAATTGCTCCTTTCATTGGGAGCAATGCTGATTCTGCTTTCTGACCCTTCTCATGAGTAAGCCTAGGAACCACACACTTTCCACCAAGGGGAAGCAGCTGGGATCCTCCTTCCCCAACATCACTGTGCAAAAAAGAGAGCAGAGCCATTCAAGAATTCCTGGTTGTGGTTGCCCTTTAAACTTGACCCTGGATATCACCGCCCTGCCATATGTTCCCATCCCAGTGCTCTAATGGGGTTGCCTTGTTTATGTTGCCACCTCAAGTGCATATGCTTGTGAGCATGCATCATTGTTATTTCATTTTCAGAGCGCAAAGCACATAGTGCGTATCACAAATTCAAACCTCTGCCACATTTAACTGTCATTTCGTGTTAAGTGCATATGTGGCTTATAAGAGAAGCAGCCATATTTAGTGTTAAGGGTGGCTATCCCTCTTCCTGCTCTCTCATTGCTTTGATGGCTTCCAACATTGCCTGTCCATCACCTGCATAGGGTGTTGATTTATAGTGAGCAAAAGCATAAGTGGAGGGAGGTAAAATAAAATATGGTGTCAGGATGTACTATGAGCCCTCTGCTCTTCAAAAAGTGTCATTTCCTATCATTTAAGAGCCTTTCCACATGTCCAGGGAAAAGTATTTTTAGAAAGTGTTACCCCAACTTACATGCAAAAGAAAGAAGAAAAGGATGAGATCATCTTTGACAGATGATAGAGGAGGAAATTTCCCAGTGTTCACAAAGTTTCCTATCCTATTTTAAAAGGATAAATTAATGCCTCCACATTGGAATGGTACAGTGGAAATTAGTCAGTCTTTGAAGAAGACACAAAATGCATAGAAATAATATAGCCATTTAAAAATAGTTAAATTGATTAGCCAAAGCAAAAATAATTTCACCTGTCACCACTGATGACAAAGGCACCGCTTAATCAGTACGGATGACAGTTGTGCAAAAAATGCTACACATAAATTGATATTAAACGCTGGGGTTGGGGAGGGAAGAATTTAAATGGCTTTTCCCCAGTTGTAAAGTATGTTGGTTTTTAATTCTGGGACAATGTAAATAATTTGCAAAACAGGCATGTGTTGGGGCGGAGGAGAAGGGAGAGATAGCATTGGGTCAAACTTCTAGCCAAGAAAAAACAGTATATAGGACCACTTTTTTGGTGTCCTTCTTTGGTTGTTATGTTACCAACATTTACCATGGAATATATGATTAATGAAGTGCTATGTATGGTCTTTAAGTGCATTCTGAAGCAGGATAGGGCAAACAAGCTGTCACAATGTAGTGCACACTTGTTAACAGAACGCTGGTATAAATCATGTTTCTATTAACTGCAGTTTGCGGTTTGAACCTTACAGAGAACCTGGATTCTCTATGGCTGTATTGTACATGCTCCCAAACTCAGAATCAGTGTTCATGTTTTAACATAGATGGCTTACCAGCTTAGAGCCTAGAATCCAAAGTACACAAATACCTGTCAAAAGACCATTGTAAATAGCAGAAGCATGTCAGCAGCATTTGTGAGTTGACAAAAGACACAAAGGTAAATACCAGAATTGATCCTATTTGGAGCAATAGATATTGCAGTACAAGCCTCAGCTTACATCGCAACAGCTAAAATCCTAAAAGATCAAGTATGTAGCTTGGGAATGCTCCTGGATCCCAAACTCCCTCTGGTTTCTCAGGTTGAGGCAGTGGCCAGGAGCACTTTTTATCAGCTTTGGCTGATGCGTCAGCTATGCCCATTTCTGGAGGTAAATGACCGGGCACTGGTGGAATCCAGGCTTGACTACTGTTATACACTCTACATGGGGCTGACTGTGTACATAGTTCAGAAACTACAACTGGTACAAAATGCGGCTTCCAGGTTGGTCCCTGGGACAACACAAAGGGAACATTTAACACTGATTCTTAAAGAATTGCACTGGCTGCTGATATGTTTATAAAGTGCTGGTCATTACCTATCAAGCTCTGAACGGCTTAGGTCAGAGGCACAGCTTTGAATGGCTTAGATTCGGGTATTTAAGTAGGGGTGTGCACAATATCTGTTTCCCCAGTTCGGTTCAAGTCCAGACTGGACTCAAAGCAAACTGGGCATGTTCCGGTTTGTGCCGCTGAACGTACCCCCAGCTCGGCTCAAATTCAAGTCGGTTTGGAGGTTCTAAGTTTAAAAACAAAGAAAAAGGATTTAGACTCACCACCGGGTCCAGAGGCATGCATGCCCAATGGCCTCTGTGTGGCTGTTTTATGACCCAGGCCATGCAGAGGCCCATTGGGCATGCACAGTGGCCTCCAAAATGGAAGTGCCAGAATGGTGGAAAGGCCAGAAGGGCCCAAAATGGGGCTGAAATGCCCCTATTTAGAGCAAGAGAAGGCCAGTGGGGGAGGGGAGATGGCAGACACACACAAACACACACACACACACACGGCTGCTGCCGCTGACTTGCACCCAGCAGTGAGTTTAATTTTTAAAAAACCACTTAGAATTCCTGAACCAGTTCTAAGCCAGCTCAGGAGTTTGGTGGGTGGCACACAAGGTTGAGCCGAACCGGACCCGGTTCAATGGAGAACCAGCTTGACCTCGAGCTGGTTCACACATCCCTATATTTAAGGGACAGCCTTCTTTGTCATTAACCCTGCCACCTATTAAGATCATCTGGGGAGATCAATTTAGGGTTGCCACCAGCTCTTCTGGAGGCAACCCGGGGCCGGGCCTTCTCTGTGGCTGCCCCAGGGCTTTAGAATCCTGTCAAAATATAAGCTTTTCTGACACTCCCTGTCAAAATAAGAGCTTCTCCATCTCTGATTTCTTTTTAAAAGACCCTTAAGGCACACCTGTTTTCTCAGACTTTTAATTAAAATTAATTTCAAACTGTTTGTTTTTATCCTGTGAAGTTATTTTAATTGTTTCACTCTGTGAATTGTTTTTAATTTTATTCTGTGAAAGTGTTCAAATTGTTTGGTTTTATTTTTACATTGTAATTTGGATTGTGTTCACCACCCAGAGATACATTTGTTTTGGAAACCAGGTAATTATTAGCTCTAGCAATATCATTCATTTAGGTGGCAGCAGCAATTAGAGAAACTAGTTCCAAATCCTGTCTTCAGAGATGTCTTAGCCAGTGGCTCATAAGAATATCAGGTGTAAAGGACAAAACAAATATATGTGAATTATCAAACCCATTTATTATAGCCTTTAGTGAATGGCAGTAATCCACCAATCAGATCTTTGATAAACTGAATCAGATCTTTGATAAACTGATTCCCAGCACTAGCAGCCTTTTCTGTGCTGTAGAGTTAATTTGACAGCTGGAGCTTTAGATTTTTATGTGATGTGTTCATCAGTCCTGCTTTATGATTTCTCAGTGGTAGGTGAAGTGGAAGGATGAATACACTTGTAGCCCACCTTTGTGCTCTATCTAAATAGTCCAAATTTCCCATGTCATGTTTTGAATTCTTAGAATATTGACTTTGCTAGTCCATTAGAGTATCATAAGTGGTCATAAGTGCACTGCAAAGATAGACTCGTCTGATGTCTTAGCTCTGCAAACAATTCAAAAACTTAACATAAAGTGGTTGCTTAATTGCACCTGGGATTCACTGGAATATTTTATTCTATTTAAAAACATCTCCAGTTGGTTAGAAGAGTCTAGCAATCTTGCTTCCGGGCCAGTGACTTACTACCGAATAGGCAGACATAAAGGCTGTTCTCACGAGCAGAGGCTATTCTCACGAGGTAGCCTGGAAATTTCCCAGAGGCTTTTACTGAGGTAAGAGGGCATGTGCTCTCCCTCTTACTTCAGTCCCCTCTGGTTGTCTGGCAGTATGGACTGCCTGCAGCCCCGTTTGTGGCTGCCAGCAACCCAAGCCAGCATAGAGGCTGGGGGAAGGAGTGCCCTGGCCTCTAGAAAGCATTCAATGCACCGTGTGAGCAGTGCAGTGCATTGTGGGCTTCCTGGAGGCCAGGCCTCCTCCCTGCTGCCACACTGCTCACTGCAGTGGCATTCATCTGCAAGTGCAGCATGGCAAGTGGGTCTTCAGCCGTGATCATGTAGTAGAAGGTAGGAGAAAGGAGGCTGTGTATACGACCTCGTGGTGTTTAACATGTATCCTTCTCTACTACATTTTTTGCCCTAAAGCAGCCCTGTACTAGCAGCTGGATCTGCTATCTGTCGGATGATATCAAACCATGCTACACCATCCATCCATGCTGCTTCAAAGACCTACCTGTACTAGGTATGTCACAGTAGGATACAGTCCAACTGGAGCTTTGGGCAGTACTGTTTCACCTTCATTTTAAACAAAATGGATGGTAGTTTCCATGGGAAAATATGGAAATTAGGGGAAAGGTTGCTCGTGAATTCTATTGGTGTAGGATGGTACTTTCTCTTACAGCAGTGAGACTGAATTTGCTTCATCACATCTACTGGCTTATGATGAGAACTGCAAAAGTCTTGAGAACATATGGTTGAGATAAGCCCCTTTAGAAGAAAAAATGAACAAGGCAGCATCCTTGAATCCATCATAATATTGATATATAGCAACTTGTACTTATCTAGATTGCCTGCAGGCTTATGGGAGATTTTTAAAAATGGCATCCTGACTTCTTATAGCAAGAATATATTTCAGATGTGTCTGTTTGTTTCAAAGCCATTCATTGCATTGCTATAAGGAGACCAAGGTTTTCTCTGGTTAAATAATCTTTTGGGGAAGTACACATCCATGACCATTACATGCAATGCCAGCTTCCATGTAACTGGCATGTAACAATGTTCCCTAGACAAATACAACGAACCAATTGGTATCTCCGATTTCTATTTCAGCCAAGCAATGTTGTAATCTTCATTGCTGGTGCAGAGAGAGGCAGTACCAGTGGGATAAGTGGGGTAGCAGAGAAGTACAAACAGAGCAGAATGTCGGTTATATAGTTGGGAGAATCCAAAGGGACCATCCATATGACTGTGCAGGGCAGGGGGGGGGAGGAGGCTGGTCCAACTCACCTCCCTCCCACCCCCGCCAATTGCTGAAATGTTTCTCGGAGTGCGGACTGTGTTCCCAGGTGATCAGTCTCTGGATATCCCACAATGCATCACATGGCATGCATGTGGGATATACATCCTCCTTGGGGGATTCCCCCAGAAGAGAGGCACTCTAGGCACCCGTCTCTGTGTCTGCTGGGGCTGAACGCAACCCCAGTGAACACACGATCCCAGATTCAGGGTTAAGGGCTCACTCAGGCCTTTAGCCCTGGCTAAAAGCTGGATTACAAAGCTGGGCTAGGCAGCACTGCCCCACCAGGATTGGGCCTGATCCTGCTGGTTCTCATGTGCTGGGCTTTGCTAGCCTGGGTTAGGGTGAACATAAGAACAGCCTCAAAGTCAGTGCTAACTCAAGCACATCTTTTGAAGTCCAGGACAACCTTTTCAAGGTGAAATTATGAAGGTTAACTGGATTAATTAGGCTGAAAACAGTGACAATGTTTTAGCAAGCTAGATCGTTCAAAGAAGCTGATCAGAGTTCACTTGAAGAGATGTAATGGAATGCTATGCCTGGGGAACTACTCAAGCAGACCCCTTTAGCTACCCTGTGCAGTTTATTCAGCTGCCAGAGTGATTAAGCATGCACAGATTGTCTAGCCTTACAAGGTTCTATGGCTGTCTCTTAAAGCACTGGTATCCTTTGCCTGAACAATGTTAGCAACCATGCCATTTTGAAGAAGGCAGAATACTTGGTCCTAAACAATATGTGATACATCATGGGATATCTTGCACAGAACTTGCACAGAAAGAGTGGGGGAAACTTAGAACATCTCCTATAACTTCATTTGCTCTCTCTCTTTTAAAATATATTTTTATTTAATAAGAAAAGAAAAGAAACAACATGATTACATTATCATCTCTTGAACTCCCAAAAGTTACATATAACAATCCGGGATTCTGCTACCATTCTTTGCCAGCCCTCCCCCTCACATCAGATATTACAAAAAGATAACTGTAGTACGAAAAAAAAAGATAACCCTCAGTACGAAAAAAAACCCCAAAACTTAGGTGTGGATGTTGACCCTGTGCTAAATTGTAATTTATAAAAGGTTCCCAGGTTAGCGCACATGTTTCAGCTGAAGTATTCCATAAATAAGCAATAATCTTAGCTATTGAGGCATGTTCCCATAGCTTTAGTACTCATTCATCCAGGGTTGGGATTACCTCTGATCTCCAACTGGCAGCGTAGAGAATCCTGGCAGCAGTAATCATGTATATAGACAACTCCATGTGTTTAGTAGGTATATAAGGTTTAGTCATATTTAACAAAAAAAGAAGCTCAGGTGAATAGAGAAAGTTTATATTTAAAATTTGTTACATCTTAGAGTGAATGTTCTTCCAAAATTGATGTGCTTTGCCACAAGTCCACCACATATGATAGAATGTCCCCGCATGATTCTTACATTTCCAACAGTCTCCAGAATAATTACTGTCCATCTTTCTAATCATCGTGGGAGTAATGTACCAATGAAAGTACATTATGTATCAATGTTCTCTTAAGGTTCTATTTGCTGTAAATTTAATATTCACTTTCCATTGATGTTCCCATTGTTGAATATCAATTTTCCTGTTTAAATTTTGCATCCACTTAATCATGCAGTCTTTTTTTCTGTTCTGTTTCTGAGTCATATTTCAACAGCAACTTATATATTAATCCCAATAAATGATCCACAGTTTTAGTTATTAGTACTTCAAATTCCCTTAAATCTCTAAGTTTACCACCTTGTCTTGGTATTTCTTTCTGCACTATAGAACTAATTTGTAAATATTGAAAACATTAAGGTTCTTCAGACCCTTCCAAAGCAAGAGTTTGAATAGATTTAAGTTTTGTTTTTCCGGTAGTTTAACTTTGCATATTATATGCCTTCTCTCTCCAGTGGTCAAACTTATTAGATTTTTCTTCTTTATGGAAAAAAATATTTAAAATAGATGCCAGAGGTGATAGATCTGGGCTGATCCTTTTCTTATACTTGTCTCAAACACTTAACAGACTATTTCTAATTGTGTGGGATTTTATGCCCTGGTCATTTCTTTTTATGTTAGTCCATAAATACTTATGTAACCCGTCTGAAAGATCTGATCCCTCCATATCCATGATTCTTTGATCCAATCCAAAATCCATGTCAAGCAGCTGGCATGGTGGTATAATTTCAAGTTAGGGACAGCCAATCCTCCCCGTTCTTTTGCATCTTGCATAATCCTAAACTTGATTCTTGGTTTCTTACCAACCCAAATAAAGGAATATAACATCTTTCTTAACCAAAAATATCACACAACAGTGATGCATCATTAGGAATGAAGAACTCATGTGACAATGATCCACTTGAATTACCACATCTGCTCATGAACCTGTGGTAAGTGTAATGTCTGTTAGTTCTGAGCTTTAATTAATGTAGTTTCTATCAGCTAAAAGTGATAGAAAATCAGTTACAAATGATAGAATTGTAATACTTGTGGGGCCGGTTCAAGCAAACCGCTGCCTGTGATAGTGTCAGGGAAAGCAAGAACCCATCCAATCACTTAACGCCACGTTAGCCTGCTGGGAAATGAAGATGGGCAGCAGCAGAAGCAAGAAGTGATCCATTCATTGGTGTGAACTGGCTATGACTACTGTACTCAGGGAGTGGCAAGACAGGGGGTTGACTGCAGAACTAGACAGCTAGGGAATGGCGGTGGTGGTGGCAGGGAGTGGCAAGTCTTTAAAAATAAACAGACCTGCACCCACTTTGATCTCTGCATACATCTCATGGGATGTATGTTATATTTGTGATAATACAATATTCTTTTTGCTCCTGAACAATTCTGGTCTTGTGGTAGCAAGCATGAATTGCCCCCTTTGCTAAGCAGGTTCCACCCTGATTTGCATTTGAATGGGAGACTGCATGTGTGAGCACTGTAAGATATTTTCCTCAGGGGATGAGGCCACTCTGGGAAGAGCACCTGCATGCTTGCATGCAGAACATTCCAAATTCCGTGCCTGGCATCTCCAAGACAGGGCTGAGAGAGACTGCTGACTGCAACCTTGGAGAAGCTGCTGCCAGTCTGTGTAGACAATACTGAACTAAATGGACCAATGGTCTGACTCGGTATAAGGCAGCTTCATATAAAAGTGCTAGTTATAGCTTATAAAGCCCTAAACGGCTTAGGCCCTGGGTATTTAAGAGAGCGTCTTCTTCGCTATGAGCCCCACTGGCCGTTGAGGTCACTTGAGGAGGTCCGTCTCCAGTTGCCACCAACTCGTTTGGTGGCTACACAGAGACGGGCCTTCTCGGCTGCTGCCCCAAGATTGTGGAATGCGCTCCCTGCTGAGATATGATCCTCCCCATCTCTCGCAATTTTCAGAAAACACCTTCAACCAGGCTTTTTCAGCTTTTAAAAACTTGTTTTTAAATAGTTCTGAATATTTAATTGTTGTTTTATGATGTTTTTAATTGTTAATTATTGTTTTATGTTTTATAATTTTTGTTTTAATGATTAATTGATTTTAGTGGTGTTTTTATGTAAACCGCCCTGAGCCTTTTGGAAGGGCGGTATAAAAGTTTTAATAATAAAATAAATAAATAAATAAATAAAATATGTTCCTGTTTTCTTCTGTAGAATGCAAGTGCAGCTCTGGGACTGTGGAAGTTATGCAGGCTGAAGTTTTAGGCAGAGTGAATCAAGTTCATGACAGGCCAAGAGTCAGTTCTCACTGATGAGAGAGCTGTGTCTTCACTGTACCAGTTCAGATTAATGTGAGAGCTCACATGACTGAATGCTCCAGAAAACAAAATCCCTGCACACACAAACTTATATGTCTGGGAGAAGGATTCCAGACTATCCTTCTCACTGCATGCCTCTTTCTGTGTGGAGTGATTTTTTTATATGGAGAAACACTCAGTCATGAAAGCACTATGTGCTGTCTGAGTGGTACAACCTAGACACAAGTTTAATATCTCAGTGAGAACTAATCCCAGATGAGGAGCCATTTAGATCCTTTATAATAATTATCCCAAGATAGTAGCTACCTGGCAAGGCTGTTAAATCATTCTGCATTTTATTGCTTAAAGATCCACTGAATTACAGTTTTGGATCTTACAGAAGGCTGATTTTTATGGGGAGAATGCTACTCTGAAATTACTTTGGGACAGCAGATGCAATTAACATGCTGAATTTCCTAAAGTGGGTAATTATAAGGAAGCAATTTTGCTCTTGGTTGGAATAAGTGGTGCATATGTTGTTCAGTGCAGAGAAGCAAACACTCCTGCCTCAGCACTGGTCAGTTTTGCGATGACTCCTTTTGTTTTCCCAGGACTCTAAATATGATTATTACTGACTTGGAACTAAATGAGGTCCACCCTGAGTGATAATATACTTCTTCTGAAGACAGGGATGAAGCTGTTCCATATGCTAATGCTGCCTCAGGCATAAACTGCAGATTTTTCATGCATGTTAAATAAAGCGTTTTTTCAGTGATTGCAGAAAGATGGCAGAGATGTGTGTATAAATATACTACACTGATTACTGGTAAATTGAAGTCATAGCAGCAGCCACGATTCTGTCACTTGTCTTCAGAGGCAATGAAAAAGAAATGTGGGAAATATGCATATCCACCATATCCCATGCTGTCAACTCAGTTTAGAATCTCAGCTGGGGCAATGAAGAGAAGATGCCCAATGATCTACTACCTCCAGAACCCAAGACCTTTCCACCCTGGTCATCTACACAGGGTTGCTCTATTCCAAATCCCCAAATTTGGGTAGTCAAATTCATATATTATGCAAACAACAGACCAGTTGTGCAAAACAATGGCATTAATTGTCTCATTGTTTAACAGTTGCTTTATATCTGCTCCTGGCAACAACCTCAAAAGCTGAGGAAGGATCAGAAGAAGCATTTGTTTACCTGACTGGTTTGCTCATGCCAAGATCTGCTTATGCTTTCTTCTCAGGCCACAGTGAAGCTTGGCAGGGAGAGATGTAGCAAACTTCTGGACCCTACTGTCTCTGATGTTGTTGCTGCTGCAGTGCAGAACTCTCCAGCTGCTCAACTAATGTGTAAGAAGAGGCTCCACAACAATTTGCTTAGATAGGTAGATAGACAGACAAGGCAACCCAATAAACTAGACAAGAGTCATGGGCCAACCAAATAGCACACTGTTGTTGATAAATTCTGCTGAGGCCCAAAGGAGGACACCCTGGCTGATGGCTGCTGGGACTTGGAAGGGGAGTGCTTTGTTCCATGCTAGTCTCACATGGAATCAGGAATGGAGAGTGTTCTGCAGCTGGGGGATCTCGTGGGAGCAGCAGCTTCTTATAAAGGGACACTTCCTCAAGGTCCCTTTGTTCTCTTTCCCAAATATGAAATTCCAACCCACTTGTAAAATATTAAGTTCATGCACATGACCATTTCTGGGGCAGGGAGTGGGGGGAGGGAAGGCACGGTTGAACCTACCTTTCCCCCAGATGATTGTCGCACTGCTCAGAGCAGCACGGATCGAGCACCTACACAATCCATGCTGCTCTGTCCAGAGCAGATCGCCAGAGGCTTGGAAAATGAGTCCTGGCCTCCAAGTATCCCACAATGCACCACACAATGTCCACGATACATTGGGGGAATCCCCTGTGAGTCAGGAGCCCTAGGCACCTGACTGTGTATGCTCGGGCTGCATGCACATGACCCCATACACACAACCCCATACTTGGGGTAAAGCACACTCATGCCCTTTAACCCAGGTAAAAGCCCAGGTCAAAAACTCAGGTTACCAGAGGAGGCAGTGCCAGGATCAGCCTCAATCCCGGCACTGAACACAAGCAGCCCTATCCAGGAAGGACTGCCCTAACCTGGGTAGGGCTGCTCATGGGCACAGCCTGTAGTCAGGGCTGGTTCCCTGATGAGGCAATGTGAGGTGATTGCTTCAACTGGCACATTTTGGAGAGACTTGGAGTGGCAGAATACAAAAATAATACAAGAGCCGCTGCCAAAGTAGTATGTATTCCTACACATTTTGATAATATATATTTTCGAGGAATATCTATAAACAATAAAATGAAGCCTCTGTACATATGTCTGTAAAAAGTATGATAATATCAAGATATATAAAGGGACATATAGTCCTTAAAACATGTGTACTTTAATCTTAACTTAAAATGTAAACAATTAAATGCCCAGAAAGGCACAGAGTGGCAGAATGCAACCAGCTCCACCACCAGTGTCATGGCCACCTAAGAATGCAACCAGCTCCACCACCAGTGTCATGGCCACCTAAGCTCCTACTGGCTGCCTGCCTGCCTCTCTACTGCAGCACCAGCCCATGCAATATCCTCTCTTCTCTCTCAGCATTCAGGAGTGGGGAGCCGCCACAACGGCCTGCTTCACTCCCTCCGCACAGATATTGAGGATGGTGTGGCCAGTGTTAGCAGTGGCAACAGAGAAGGAAAGTGGAGGAGGGTGAACATTCCGGCACCAGCCCCTTCCTACTGCCTTGGGGCTCCCAGCAACAGCTTGCTGGTCCTCCTTTCCTTGGTTCCGCCTAACCCTCACCCCCACTCCGATGTTGAATGCAGTTGGAGAGCAGGTGAGCAGTGAACTGGATGGGGAGGCAGTAGCTGGCTGCTGTGATGCTTTTCTTCAGGGGAAAGAGGTGAGGAGAAGTCTCTTGTGAGTGTACACACAAAGAAGGACAGTTGGTTGGTGAAGTTTTATTGAGTTTCTGCTGATGTTCTTAATGGCTAAGTGTACATGTGTATGCTAAACACTGCCCTGGCTTTTCTTTTTGTGAGCTGTATTTTATTGGACACTCTTTTATTGCTAGCTCCCTTGAGGGCTCTTTGGAAGCCATGTGGTGGGGTATAAATCTCAAAGTAAAAAATAAATGTGCATCAAAGCAACTTTCATTTCGACACATACATTTGTTTCTGAACTGCTGATGAGATTGTGCTTGTGTGCGTGTGTATACAAGGCAATAATCAGATGAAACGTTATTGTACTAGCCATAGGTCATGACAGAACAGCATCAATATGTACGTGATACACTTGTACGTGATAAATCAGTGACACAGGCATTAGCAAAAATTACAGTCAGTAAACATTTTAGCCTCTATTTTTCCTAATCTCTGTAACAGTTTACAGCAATTTTATACAGTTTGCTTTTCCTGATTTTCTTGGCTGTCAAACCAAACAGAGCTACCTTATGGGTTACACAAGACTAAGGGCCCTTTCAGACGTAGCGTGAAACCATGGGTTGACAAACCTGAGGTTAATTCTTGAACTTGGGAATCTTCCTGCAGATGATCTTCCTGCAGAGGTTGCCCAGGTTGGGCAACCTCTGGTTTCAGGGCAGAGGAGCCACTCCTTCTTCCTGGCCCACTGAAACTGCATCCCAGCAAGCCCTGTAGCGCTTGCATTGCCAGACTGTGGACAAGGAGACAGCCCATCAGCCGGGTGGCAGCCACTGGACACAATCTTCAAGGTGATGTGCCTAGTGCGATCATGACTTGTCAGCATGGATCTTTAAATGTCCAGAGAAAAGACATTCGAACCCTTTAAAATGGCCTTTAAACTCTTTTCCTCACACCACTTGCATTTATTTATTTATTTATTTATTTATTTATGTTTAATTTGATTTCTATACCACCCTTCCAAAATGGCTCAGGGTGGTTTACACAGAGAAATAATAAATAAATAAGATGGATCCCTGTCCCCAAAGGGCTCACAATCTTAAAAAAAACATAAGATAGACACCAGCAACAGTCACTGAATGTTCTGTGCTGGGTTGGATAGGGCCAGTTACTCTCCCCCTGCTAAAAAAAGAGAATCGCCACATTAAAAGGTGCCCCTTTGCCAAGTTAGCAGGGGTGACATCTATCTATCTATCTATCTGAGGCACGGTGTCTGTCCCAGATCCATGACAGTGATGTTTGGCCAGAGTACAGGCCCAGAGGGAGGAACGCTATAGGTCAGAGAGGCTGGCCAGAAGGAACATGTGTCCCAGCTCTGGCCCAGGCGTATCTCCTTGATAAGACCCAGCTGCAGTGATGGGTGGGGCTCTCAGCACTCTGCCTATTTAGAGCAGCCTGGAAGCTGGGTCTGTGCTGTAAGCAATGTAGGTAGTGACCAGCCCTACCGTGAGCAACCTTGACTCTGTTTCATGTGTACCCCAGATCCTGTGGACTTCCCAATTTAGACCACTGGCAACATTTGAGACTCTCTGATCTTCCGTCCTCTGGTGTTGACTCCTGTCTGTGTCTGGGTTCTTGCAGCTGCTGGGCAGTCAGCCAAGGCAGGTCATTACACTGGGGATGTGGCCATGTGGCATCCTTTTGCCGGGCAATGGCTAGAGGAGTGAGGAGACAGTGGGAGCAGGGCAAGTGCTTAAAGAGGCAGCCAGTGAGAAGTGCAGCAGGCATAGAGCTGGCATGTTTCCGGGCTGGTCTGAGCTGCTCTATCTATCATTTTGGCAGCAGCCACAGCACAAAACCCAGGTTACATTGGCGACAGTATTCGGATGACGTTATGCAGCCTTCAAATGTCAGGTTGGCACAGCGAAACTCACTATAAACCAAAGGTTCAGATTATGATTTCGGCTCAAAAACCTTGGGTCTCTTGTGATGAGACCATTAATGGAAACTCTGGCTCATTTGCCTCCAGTTTGTCATTATGTGCTGGCAGTACACAAAACAAAGCAGGGTATGAAACTGATCCAAAAGGTAAACCAAAGCAATATAAAAGATCAGGGGAAACTGTGATATGGTCCTAGGTTAATAATATATAACTACAAAAGATTATAATATAACTGGGTATTTTAATAATAAAGGTTAATAATTCTGCATAAAATTGCTTAAACATTAATTATGATTGTTTTAAAAAGTCATAATACATTAACAGTCCTCCTACACATGCTGGTTAGGCAATTTGTTCAAGTATCATAAAAGTCTTCAGACATTTGTTGACTAGATCATGTAGTCTTGTAATTCCAAGCGAGTTTGAGTCTTTATAGATCCTTATGAAGTAAGACACATTTTGATTTGTAGTCTTCCTCAGTGACTTTCCATGTATTGTTCATACAAGGGCATAGCGTCTCCAGACTCTATAAATAAAATAGAGTCTAAATAAATAAAATAGAGTCTAAATATAAAAATTACTTCCATCCCCGATGATGCCCCTATACTCATCACCTTGTAAACTGGGGCGGGGCGGAGGGAAACAAGCATACATGTTTGATCCAAATCGATTTTCACAATATCTCCAAGGTCCCCTTCTCACTCAGTGGCACATGTTTCTTCTATATGGTGTTCTGCCCATTTTATGGAAGTTAAAAAAATCAAAGTCACTTATCCAAATATAGAAGCTTAAAGTTCAAATACCTTGTATAGAATTTACAGGGCAATGAGGTGAACCACACTCATCCTCTTTTATCTGTTCTCTAAGGGCCTTTCAGCTGTTCATTATATGTTGGATTATATCAAGTCATTGGATTATATCATGTCATATATATCATATTTGTTGGATTATATTAGAGGCAGGATGCCTCTGAGTACCAGTTGCAGGGGAGTAACAGCAGGAGTGAGGGCATGCCCCCAACTCCTGCCTGTGATTTCCAGCGGCATCTGGTGGGCCACTATGCGAAACAGGATGCTGGACTAGATGGGCCTTGGGCCTGATCCAGCAGGGCTGTTCTTATGTTCCTCACCCAAAGGTTTGTATCTTAAATGGACCATTCTCTTACACTATCTAAAAGGGGAAGGTACTATTAAAGTATTATATTATGGGTTATAGAATAAAATGACAAATATCAAATTATTACACAAAATTACAATATTGACAGGTAATATCAATACAAAATTTAAGATAGGAAATTAATAAGGATCATAAATTAAAAGTATAATACCCATCATCATCATAACCACCAATTATAAAACTAACTCCCCCCCCCCACCCCCCGGTCTTTAAACTAGGGAATGCCCTGTACTTGTAAAGAGAAAACATCCCTACTCTCTCTCTCTCTCTCTCTCTCTCTCTCTCTCTCTCTCTCTCTCTCTCTCTCTCTCTCTCTATATATATATATATATATATATATATACACACACACACACACACACACACACACACATATCTTTGGCTATGCAAACCATTTTAAAAACTTGTTTTGCTAAAGAGCAGAGTGAGAGTGTGTGTGTGTGTATACACACACACACACACACACACTGCTCTTTAGCAAAACAAGTTTTTGAATAGCCAAAGATGTGAGAAAATGATTCCTTGCCTCAGAATGGCTCTCTTCATAAGGTATGGTGTGTTGGAAGTGAAGGACTCTGCGATGTCTCATGTCTCAATGACAGAGGGAGACAGACTAATAATTCAGAGGGCTAGAGGGGTCAAGACACTGGTCATCCCTTCTCTACTGCTCTGACACTATCCCTTTGATATGTAGATTGCTACTCTCAGGGACTTCCTTCCTTCCTGCTGCTTCCTCTTCCTTTTCTTCTCCATTGCAACCCACAAGCTCCTCTCTCCCTGCACCATGTGCGCAGAGATGCAGAAACCATCCCTCTGCTTCCAGCTAGCTAGCTAGATTAGAAATCCTATCTCTCTACTTTCCTATCTAGAATGGAGTTCATCAATAAAGACTCCTTATATTGATTTGAAACTATGAACTGGCTCCAAGTTTCTTTTACTCTCAGCATACACACATGCCTAGGCAGACTCCGCTGTGTTGTGCCTCAGTGCAGTCTGCTGTAATAGAAGGGTATCTATCTCTTACCAGAGAGAATTCCCAACGTGGTGGCTATTTTATTTTGCTCTGTGCTCACAAAAACAGCTTATGTATGAATCATTTATATATTGCCTGTTTTTATCAGCTTTCAAATACTCACCAACTCTTGAAAATGATCTCACACACTCTTTTCAAAGGAATACAGACTCTGCAAAACAGAATTAAGCATTCTGGCCTCCTCCTTCAAAAGCATACAATTTTGTGGTCTGTTCTACATCTGCATCAAAATAAGACTGCAGATCAGATAATGGGTAATTATCTTAAAAGCCACCTTTCCCCTTTCTCTTGAAATGCTTGCTTGTCCCTTAAATTTTTAAAATGGGTTTATGTACACTGGGTACTTCTGCTTACTTCCGGTCCAAAGAGCGGATGGGGTGGTAGGGAGGTAAGCTGCCACCCAGCCGGACTGGTTGGCAATGGAGCGCCAGCAGGGGGGAAATGCCTGCCCTTAAAGTCACTCCCCCAGCTTCAAACTTCCTGCGCCCAGTTCCGTGCACATCCCTAGCCTAGACCAGGCTAGGGCAGCCTAGCCTGGGCTAGGCTGCTAGAGTGGAGTGCTGGGATCCGCGTGGATCCTGGCATTCTTGCCCAGCCTAATCTTACTCCTAAATCTGGTTCTTAGCCAAGGCTGAGGAGCAAGCGTTCTCTTAACCCAGGCTCTGGGACCATGTATTCACTGAAGCTGCATTCAGCCCCAGCGGACACAAAGATGGGCACCTAGAGCATCCATCTGACGGCATGCCCTGTCTCCTGCTGTTGCTCACCTGCAACTGGTATTTAACGGCATCTTGCCTCTGAGGCTGGAGGTGGCTTATAGACACCAGACTAGTAGCCATTGATAGACCTGTCGGCCATTAATTTATCTAAACCCCTTTTAAAGCCACTCAAGCTAGTGACTGTCACCACATCCTGTGGCAAATAATTCTAAAGATCAATAATGCATTGTGTGAAAAGTACTTCCTTTTGTCGGTCCTATATTTTCCGAGCTTCATTTTCATGGGATGACCTCTGGTTCTGGTGTTATAAGAGAGGGAGAAGAATTTCTCTGTGTCTACTCTCTCTTCTCCATGCATAATTTTATACAACTCCATCATGTTTCCCCATAGTCGCTTCTTTTCCAAACTGAAGAGCCCCAGATGCTGTAGCCTTGCCTCATAAGGAAGGTGCTCCAGCAGGCCCCTGATTATCTTGGTTGCCCTCTTCTGAACCTTTTCCCATTCTTCAATATCCTTCTTAACATATTGTGACCAGAACTGAAAGCAGTACTCCAAATATGGCCACACAATATATTTGTGTAAGGGCATTATAATACCAGGATTTTAAAAAAAATTTCAACACCCTTCCTAATGATCTCTAGCATGAAATTTGCCTTTTTCACAGCTGCCGCATGGTCAACACATTCAATGAGCTGTCAACCATGATCCCAAGATCTCTCTCCTGGCCACTCACAGACAGCTCATTTCATCACTTTACATTTACTAACATTGAACCACATTCGCCATTTTGTCATCCACTCACCCAGTTTTGAGAGATCCTTTAATTGCTCCTCACAATCTGTTTTGGATTTCACTACCCTAAATAGTATGGTGTCATCTGCAAATTTGTCCACTTCGCTGCTTACCCCAACTTCTAGATCATTTATGAACAAGTTAAAGAGCACTGGTCCTAGTACAAATCCTTGGGGGACCCCAATACTTCTCTCCATTGTGGAAACTGTCCATTTATTCTCAACCTCTGTTTCCTGTCCTTCAACCAGTTACCAAATCTACAGATGAACCTGTTCCCTTATCCCGTGATTGCCAACAAGAGCCTTTGTTGGGCAATTTTGTCAAAAGTCTGTTCTTTGTCAAAAGCTTTTTGGAAGTCCAAGAATATTATGTTGACTGGATCACCTTTATCCACATGCCTGTTGACACTCTAAAATAACTCCAAAAAGTTAGTGAGGCAAGACCTGCCCTTTCCAAATCCATGCTGGTTCCCCTTCAGCAAGGCCTGTTCTTCTGTGTGTTTAACAATTTTGTCCTTAAGTATACTTTCCATCAGTTTACCCAGCACAGAAGTTAAGCTAGCTGGCCTGTAATTTCCTGGATTCCCCCTACCCTCCCGGGTCCCTTCTTGAAAATAGGAGTTACACTGTCTACTTTCCAGTCCTCTGGTGCAGAGCCTGATTATAGGGACAAGTTACATAATTTTGCTAGGAGGTCAGCAATTTCACATTTGTGTTCCTTTAGAACTTCTGGGTGATGCCATCACATTCTAGGAGGTCCTTTATTTTCTGTTTCTTATTGAGAAGGTAACTTCTATCCTCTTGTCTATCTGTTCGCCAAGAAAATAGGAAATGCTTTTTAGTTATTTCACTTCTACTTCTTTGATCAGGTGCTCCACAATCTTATGACTAACTCGGTTCCTCTCACAGCAAATAATCAAATCATCCACATAAGTAAAATGTAAGTCCATGTGTCATTTTTGAACCTTGAGTATAGGCAGAGGTCTGTCTTTCCGTATGTGAACCCTTCCTTGAGTAACATCTGGTTCAGCTTCTCATTCCATGCTCTGGCAGCTCAAGCCATAGATGCTTGTCTGGAGTTTGCATATAAGCCTCTGTAAGCAAACTCCAGAAAATGTTTTCCCATGTGTAGCATTCCTAGGCCTCTTCTTTTCTGTCCATGTAGGAGATTTTTCTGGGTGGAACCCCTATTTGTGAGCATCTCACTTCTGGCTCAACTTCTGTTTCCCCTTCTAGTTCTGGTTCGCTGGCTAGCTCCATGCTTATGGGAATTTATTCTACTTCTGGTTCTGGATCTCTGGTCCATTTTCTGACACTTCACTTGTGGTTGGCCTTTGTCTTTCACTTTGTCTTTCACTACATTGCATATTTGAACTGTTCCAGTTGCCACATCAAGGATTCTTTATCCCTTTCCTGTCTCTCTCACATAGATAGATAGATAGATAGACAGATAGATAGCATTGATCCAAGCACTCTAGTAAGTCCTAAGTTGGGTTTGGACATAATTCAAAAGGAGTTGCATCTGTTGCTTTGGTTGGCAACCTGTTCTATAGGAAACTGACAGTCATGACTGCTTCTCCCCAAAATTTGCTTGCCAGTCCTGCAACATGCACCTTGTCATCTCTAATAGGGAATTATTCTTTCTTTCTGTTAAGCCATTCTTTTGTGGGGTGTAAGGAACTATGTTGAATGCCTTGTTCCCTTAGGTTCCCTTCCCATTTCCTTTCATGTGAACTCACACCTATTATCACTTCTTACTCTCTGAGGTTTTCTGCCAAATTTATTGCTCACTGTTGCAATACTAGAGTTGATTCATAGTGTGTACACACACACACACAATGAATAAACTCTAGGAGGTGTTGTGACTCTCTGTTTTCTGGTGAAAGCCTTTATTGGTTCACTTGCTTCCCAAACAGCAAACACATGGTGAGTCATTGTCCTTGCAGGGCTGAACTTTCAAGCCTGTTGCTAAATCTCCTTTCTCAAGTTGAGAAATTATTTTAACTTTTCTATGTCCAATTATTCAATACCATAATGTATCATATTGTATATGTAGACTTTCCTTTGCAACATTGGCTTTCTCATTAATATAATTAGTTTCATACAAGCCTCTTTCAATTAAAGATCCTCTTATTAACTACTCCTGTTTGTCTCTGATGTAATAGTAATCCCTTTGAACTCTACTTGATAGCCTCTGCACGTGGCATATTTGACTGAAATTAAACTGCTTTCAAGTCCAGGGACATAAAGAGCTTCTTCAGTCCTCAAGGTCATGCTCCTTCACTTTGGTACCTTGCATGAGATTTTTGCTTTCCCTCTGCAATGATCTTTCTGCCAACTACCTGGCTTATTGACATTTTATAATTCAAATCCAGCTCGCTAAACAGTTCCTTGTCTTTAATCAGATTTGCAGTTGCACCACTATCAACAATTAGATTCCCATATTCATTTTCAACATCATTTTCGGCAGATTCAAAAGTTTTGAAAATTTCTGAGTTCACCCCATATCCCTTTCCTGCTGTTTCCTTTGAATCTTTTAGCTCTGTGTTTTTGGTTTGGAGAGATTCTGGATGATGAGCCATCCCTCCTGGAATTTATTTCAGTAAGTCTACTGAAGCCAGGGCCTTTTTTCTGAGAACAATTCATTTACAAATGGCCTGGCTTCCTACACAGCCAAAACACTTTGCTCTTTTGCTTGGTCTGAAATGCGGTAACCTGACTCTTTTGGCCAGAGAACTCAGAAGAGGCTGTATCTCTCATATCAAAATCCTGAAGTCTTGAAATCATAAATTCCTAATCAATCTCCTTCCTTGATTCCAAAACACAATGTATCACTTGATTTTTTTCTTGACAGACTGTTCAGAATAAATCCAATAATTACTTCAGGAACTTCAGCTTTATAGGAAGCTGCCATATATTGAGTCAGATCATTAGTCTATCTAGATCAGTATTGTCTTCACAGACTGGCAGCAGCTTCTCCAAGGTTGCAGGCAGGAATCTCTCTCAGCTGTTTCTTGGAGAAGCCAGAGAGGAAACTTGGAACCTAGATGCTGTTCCCAGATCCGCTCATTGTCAGGAGCTTATCTGTTTGAGGCTTGGTCCAAGGTCACTGTCAAAGAGGCTGGTTGCTCAGGGATCCCCCTGCGTCTGAAACAAAGCACACAAGAAACAGATCACTAGTAGTATCAAGCTCACCCTGTCTCCCCCACACCTAGCTCGCTCACCAGATTCCAAGAGTCCAGAGTCCACAACATCACCAAGGGAGGTCTCAAGGTGAGGTGAAGCAGCCCGATGTCTGGCTCAGGAACCAGGTCTCAAGTAGGCAGGAGTCAGGGTCTCAAGGATTCCAAACAAGGTAGTGGGAAATCCAAGCAGCCAAAGGTTCATCTGCAACAAGCTGAAGTAACACATTGCTTTCCAGCAACATGTTGCTAGCCTGCTGGTTGATTTATAGTCTTTGAATTGATTGCTCTTCTCCTCTGGCCAGCTGTCAGAGATTCAGTATTTATCTGGCCTGTTAAGGAGGTGCTGACTTCTTATGAGTGTCTGCAGCTGCTGTTGGCATTTTGCCCACCTCTGCTCGGGGGGGGGGTAATGGCTGTATGTCTTCTGGCCTTCCATCCCCCATTTCCTTAGCCCCCTATGGGCCTTCTTGTCCAGAAGCTTCATCCTGGCCTGTCTCAGCTGCCTTCTGCAGCCTGACAGTCAAGCTCTCCCCTTCAGATGCCTCTGCCCCTGCTAGGTTACCAACATCCTGTTCTTTGCTATCTGAGGACGAAGGCATGACACTCATCAGTGCTCACACTTCTAGTCTCCCATTCATATGCAACCAGGGCAGATCATGCTTAGCTAAGGGGACAAGTCATGCTTGCAACCACAAGACCAGCTCTCCTCCTCCTTGATCTGAGATTTTTGAGTTTCCCCTTTCACACCCTCTTGAAATGTCCAGAATTTGATTAACCTGCTCAGTTAAATTCTGTCCTTCCTTGTGTTTCATATTGCACAGTCTCACAATTAGATCAACACTAGTATTAGTTGTCTTTCTATATGCAAGCAAATGAATCCATATAATTTTCTGTTTGGGGCATTTCATTTTCTGTTTTTGGCTTCAGGTCTGTCCTCCTCCAGGATGCTTTCTAGTCCCTGAGCCATGAGAAAGGACTCCATCCTGAATGAATGAAAACATTTCATAATTAAATCCTTAATTTAATTAAATCCAGCCTCAGGATTTCTGCCTTTCCCTGTGCTGCAATCTCCATGGCAAAAAAAGAAGTTCCCTGCCATTTATCTGGAATACCTTTCCAGATAAAGCAGGCTTTCCTGTGCCTTTTTGTCTGCTTTCTGTGTATTCTCTGGGTTCACTGGGTTAACTGGGCCCATAACCCAGTTAGAGACCTTGTGGGTGGAGGAAGATTTCTTTATCTGACCCAGCTACAGCAGAAGTGCACAGGTAAGGAATAACTGCTAATTAATGTTGTCTGGAGACATGGAGTTAAAGTTCCAAGTAAAGTAGTTTATTTAGGAAATCCATCAGGGAGATAGATGACCTACATGCTTGATTGCTAGCGTCATACTTGAAGTGGGGGGAGAAGTAGGAAGTCTGTCTCTCCAGGTGAGAGAATGAAACCTGAAACTATCAGTCTTACAAACAGTAAGTAGAGTAAAGAAAGCAAGATCAGGGATGGAATGCCCTTACTGGCTGTCTTTACCCCTAATGCCCCTAGTGATCAATTAGGTTGCTGGTGCTAAGAGTCAATGCAATGCAGGAGCTGCATCTCCAACATGTTGGACCTGCAGTTAAAGGTACATCCAAATGTGCCCTATAATTAAAGATGAAATAAATAACTGAAGGATGCTCTTTAAGCACCAAATCAAAATGCTAGTTTCACCTCAGTCAGACTGTAGGTTGATGGTTAACATCAGTTTGCAACACTGAACCCACTATTCATTTTGCTTAATTGTTATCCTAATTCTTTCTTTCTCTCCCTAGAGGAAAATAGATGATTATCCTAGCTAGTGGCTCTACTACCTGTAGTGAGTGTAAAATGAGATGTGAGCCACATTCACATGTAACGTGGAACCGCAGGTCCAATGAACCCTCAGTTCTGCTCAGCTCACTCTCACTGTCCTGTACAAAATTGGATATAATGGAGAGCTCCCTCTCTGCAATAACCAAGATTGCAGAGAGGAGGGGGAACTGGCTGTGCAGGCTTCCTTCTTCCCTGAAGGACAGCCTGCACAGCCAATCACATCCAGAGTTGAGGAAGTCGCTTCCTCCTTAAAATCCAGGTCCAGGGAACTCAGCTTCAGTTCCACATTTGAACAAAATGCAGGCTGCATTCAATCTTGGATTATGGCTATGAAATGCACTACAACCCAAGTGTTCGGATCAGAGGCAGAAATCCAGACCTCAGGTCTGTTGCACGCATTCAAACGTAATGCTCATAGAACCTCTGGCCCTTTCAATTGCAGTTCTGCTTAATGTGCAAATGCAGCCACTGTTGTGAAATCCACCTTAAGCTTTTTGATGAAAGATAAGATAAAAATGTGACTAATGATAATATATGTTGAACACATTGGGAAGTGTTTCCCATCAGTGAGCTGATGAGAAAGTGGTGCTATTAATGCTGTGTAGTCACAGAAGGGCATCTTAACCTTTAGGTTTTGTGAGGTGGGGGTAATACTACCACAGTTAGCCCCATGTAAGTAGACAGTTCCTGACTGAATAGTTGCTTCTGCTGACATCAGCAGCCTTCGCCCAAACCAGGGCATCTATTCAGTCAGAAACCACAAGCTTACACTATTCTAGACGTGACTCCCGGAATTTCTGCCACTGCCTCCTTACTAAAAAAGATAAGTGTGGGAATTCTACTCAGCCCCATATAGCAGCTACGAGCTTTCAAGGATGCATGAATGAGGAGGGCTCTTCCACTCTTGACTTATTTCCCTATAGGTTACACACACACACACACACACACACACACACACACACACACACAGTTTTTGCAGAAAGTCATAGTTACTTAGCAAAGGGAAAATATATATGCTCACATTTCAACTCTTTGACGATAATGAAAAGGGCAAGCAAAAATATTTCAACTGTATTTCAACATAAGCGATAGAATTGAGGCTAACTGTGTGGTTAGTCCCTATGAATTAAACAATATTATTTAGTGCTTTGGATGATCAAAAGTCATTATTCTTTTGTTTCACTGCATAGCAAACTATGCTGGCAATCAAAGTTCAAAGAAATGCATGCTGAAAGTAGAGTGTTCTGATAGTCTTAGAGGACTTATCTTATCCAATCGGTTAAGAGATTTGCAATCTATGCTAATAGGTAATGAAATGTGGAAGCAAATGTACTTGAAATAGTACTATAAAAAACTGAAACCTCTTCTCCTCCTAAGAAACTGGTTTGACATTCATCTAATCTCTGAGGCAATTTTCCTAGTCCCTTTCAAAAAGTAAATATTCATGAAAACTCCTGCCATAAAGAAAATGTGCAATTGAGAATAATTATTTTATGCAATACTGTTTTTACCAATTGTCATGCATACATTATAGAGTCTTGGTTCAGATCATTTCTTCTTGTCAGCTTTAGATAGTGTTATTTTAGACAAAACTTTCCATATGCTAGGGTTCACATGCAACTAATACTCAGAATAACATTTTGACATTACCAGTCTCAGTACATAAGTTACATTATCTTATTTTCAGTGCTATTTTTAATTAATGAGCTGTATTTCTAATGCATTGCATGTGCTAAAATGGGAAAATAGCAACGCCCTATAATTAAGAGGATCTGTTGGGCAATCCTCTACAATACATATTTTATTTTATGAGATATGCCAAACAAAATCCACCTTTAGATGAAGATTTTTCTTCCAGTTTCAGAAACATAATTTCTGCAGGCCCTTCATCTGGTGGCATCTTAGAAATGTAGGTTGTATTGTGATATACGCTTTTGCAGGCTATACATTACAGTTCACTTCATCATACACATAGAAGCTCTATTCAAACACTGTGTTGTACCTGCATTTGTCTTACACTTGTACATGTTTTTGTGTGAATGACTGTACCTATGTTTAGGGGTGTGCAAGCCAGCTTGACTTCGAGACATTCAGCTTGCGGGGGTTCGGCTCCAAAATCACTGGTAAAGGGGAATTTAGTAAGGACTCCCTTTTACCTGTAAAGGAGGGGACCAGGGGGCCTGAAGAAAGAGTTGGGTGGGAGGGAAGTAAAAATTTACCTTTAATTTGCTGCCGGGTGGCTGCAGCAGTCTCAGGGATGGTTGGGGATGGTGGCAGGGACTCCCCTCCACCTTTGCAGGAGTGGGCAGGCCCAGTTTGGGCCCTAGTTTGACCTGTTATGTGTCTCTGCACATGCACAGCAGCAAAAAAAAAAAAAAAGGCCACTGCATATGCATAGAATATGCCCACGTATGCACGCAAATGACATCTGTGCATATGCAGCAGACAATTTTTTGCCACCGCACACATGCAGATGCCCAAAACACTCTGGGAGGGCCTGTCCACTCTGGTGGGGATGGAGGAGTCCCCGCTGACATTCCTGACCACTCCTGAGGCCATGGCAGCCACTGAAGCCACTACCAGCAGCCAAATGATTTACTTCCCTTCCACCGCAACTCATTTGTTTTAGGCCCCCTGGTCCCCCCTTACCTGAACCCAGGTCGGGCTGCCATAGCCTGGGTTGGGCTTCTTGTGTTTACAGCCTCATACTATCACTAGTGCAGCATTAATCTGGAATTCATCAGAAGCACTGCTGCTTTGTTAGAACATCAAGCACTGCACACAGTTTTTATGAGTGTTGACCATACCATGTGAATTGGGCTAGAGTGTCACTGAAATATGAGAGACCTACCTATATTCTTTGCATTTCATGGCCTTCTGATGCCACTGTTTAGAGCTTTCTTCTGGATGTGCATGTATGTGCATTTAAACAAGAAGAGTAGATAGCTGTGTATAAGTATATGGAGTGTTCAGGCATCTAATGAGGCTCTGGCCTATGAAAATATGTGCATTTCCTATTCTTTAGGATTTCTCAGAATCTTTTCTTGCTTTTGCTACAATGGACAGACATGCTTACCTCTCTGGTATTATTTTCTGCTTGAAGAGCATAAAATAACGATCAGAGTTCTAAAGTGTTCCTACTTTTGAAATGTCAAACCCAATATTCACTAATGAAAGAAAAAGTACATGGATTGAAATTTCACTATAAATTACTGAGATTTTATTTCCAAATATATCTTTTTAGGGTCAGACCATATGTGTGTAAAATAGGTCTCAAGTTCTCAGATTTTTATTTATCTATAGTTGTAGTCAGTTAAAGTTAGACATCAATTTATTTTTCATGACAGTCCCCAAAAGCATCCTCATGTTCTAGAATGGTTCAGAAAAGGGCAACAAAGATGGTAAAGGATCTGGAAAATTGACATGGAGTCAACATAATCAATGCCAGCAATTTGCCAGGATGCCAACATTTTGGGGGATTTTTTTTTTTTCAAATTCCAAGGATAGGGTGAGAAACTTAGTGGTGATGGCACTTTTCTTGCTCTAACAACTCTGAAGATTTTCCAGTGCCATTTGCCTTCCCAGAATGCACCAGGAAAGGATGCAATGTATTCTGGAGCGTTGAGCCTCTGCCTTCCTGAAAAAATAGTAAATAATATTGAAAATAGTGATTGACAGTAATTCTGAATCTGCGACTTCCCTTCCTGTCTACTTGTTCCATGCCATTAGCTGACTGAAGCAAAAGCTAGCAAGCCATGTCTGAGATGTCATGGTTTTCAATTTCCTGTTGTGTCCTATCAATGATATATCCATTGATGTGTGAGAGAGCAGCACGTAACTGAAGTAAATTTTCTATATACTTGTCAGGCCATTTGGACAGCAACCCTAGGTATAATCCAAAGACCTACGGAAGGTAACACTACTTTGAAACAGAGCAACTTTACTATACTAAAGTAAAACAGAACCCATTTTAGACCACCCCCTAAAGCAGCCATATTCATGGAACAAAGTTAGACTTGACAGTTGCAGTATTTGAGCATAAAAGATCCCCTTCCTCTATTGCCTCGTAGTGGATTCATTAGCTGCAAAATCTTTCAAGTCTGCTACATCTCCACAACATCACTGCAAACAAGGAAGAGACATGATCATGGTGCATCTTTCCATCTGTTTGTCTTACACAAATTTCTCCTAGATATCTCCAGTGATTCTGCATTCCAGAATGTTAAATAAGGTAGAAAAGGAGAAATCTGAAAATCCTAGAAGGCTGAGCCTAGACTGTCAGATAAACTCTAAATGTAGAAGCTGATCTTACTCATCAGGTTCCTTTAGAATGTAGCAATTAAGCATCAATCTACAGCTTTCAGTATTCTACCTGTAGCTGTCGCATGCACTGATACCCCATCTGTGGGTGGGCGGGGGGGGGGGAGGGGGAGAGAGGGGAGGGGGAGAGGTAATGTAAGAACCTCATTGAAATATACAAGACCTGTTCAATTTGTTCAGACTGAGATTTTAACTATGTGCTAACTCATTTCGTATTTCCTACATCCTATTTAGCATAGTTTTTTAGAATTCATTTTATCTTCAGAATTTATTAAGATGCATGTCAGAAGAAGATTAGAAATGATAAAAATGGGTATTAGTGGAGCTCAGAGTATGAACTGTGACTGGAGTATTATCTGTCAGTTAGCCTGTTGGGCTAATTAAACTTTAATGGTGGTTTTTGACTGATATGAGTATGCTTCCTCATCTTTTATGATTTGGTTCCTTTAATCAGATCAACAATCACTCTGCTCTACTACCAGGAATTTGCCAGTGAAGCAAAACATTACTTGTACATCTTTGAATCAAATGCATTTGATTCAAACCTTGAATCAAAGACTTTATCTGAGAGCTGCTGACATTAACAATGAGGTTACATCAATGAAATGCACATGCATATAGATAGCTTGCTTTAGTACATGCCTTTCCCATAGATCTGTGAAAACACTTCTGCCATGTCCTGGGGCAACTCCAAGGCTCCCGAAGATATGGAAAAGCTGCTTGTAGAGGTATGGCCTACCACCTGTTCTTTGGATCCTTGCCCAACATGGCTAATTTTGTCTTGCAGGGAGGTTGTTGGAGCTGTTCTTATGACATGCTAACTTTCTATGTGAGGGTCAAGATACAAATGATGATATGCAGTTTGCATAACTGTGCTCCCTATCTACCCACTAGCTTTCCACTCAAGATTACAAACTTCTGTTTCTGCTTATCATAAAAAAATTTTGAGTCAGGACAAAGCTGCAAGCAATGATGGCTTGCACACCATGCTGTGATCCATAGTTCTGAGAGAGAGGTGCTGCTGCAATAACCCCTAAAGCATGCCCACCCACACAGCTTGTGAAGGCGGAACTGCTTTGTAGCTTCTAAGCAGTGTGTCAATGCAGTTGCGATGGCATTCCTATTGGGAATGATGGCACTGCTTGGTAGCCATGGAGCAGAACTGACTTCATAAGCTGCCCTGGCATGCTTTAGGCATCATTACAGCAGCAGGTGTGTGTCACAGAGCTATAGATTACTGTACAGTATGTAAACCTATATGTTTTTGATTGATTGATTAAGTGCCATCAAGTCGATGTCAACTCTTAGTGACCACACAGATAGATTCTCTCCAGGATGATCTGTCTTCAACTAGGCCTTTAAGGTTTCTCAATGGCGCACTCATTGTTGTCATAATCATGTCCATCCACCTTGCTGCTGGTCGTCCTCTTCTCTTTCCTTCAACTTTTCCCAGCATTATGGACTTCTCAAGGGAGCTGGGTTTCTGCATAATGTGTCCGAAGTATGCTAGTTTGAGCCTGGTCATTTGTGCCTCGAGTGAAAATTCTGGCTTGATCTGTGCTAGGATCCATTTGTTTGTTTTCCTGGCTGTCCATGGTATCTTCAAAAGTCTTCTCCAGCACCAAAGTTCAAAAGCGTCAATGCTTTTTCTATCTTGCTTCTTCAAAGTCCAGCTTTCATATCCATAGAGTGTCATGGGGGGAAACCATTGTCCAAACATGTTGTAAAATGCACTAAAGCTCTTCAGTGAGAATTCAGATTAAGTTTTGAGATTTTCTGGGTTGTGCAATGTTGTCTTATTAGTACCAAACAATGACTCTGCTGCTGGGACCACCACCGCTGGTAAGCAGGGGCAAATGGGAAATAGTAGGAAGATAGGAGGGTGCCCCAAGTCAGTTCAGGAGGCACCTGAGTCATAGAAGTATAGCAGGTGAAGTCTTGCCTAGCATTTATCTCCATGCCAGTCAAAGCTTTAGCGGCTAAATTTATAAATTAGGCTGCTGTAAAAGACACTTGTGAGCAAGGCTGGGGCGAAGGGGGAGCCATTATAAAAATTCAGTAAATAAACACCTTTTCATTTAACCCAGAACTGCTCAGTATGCATAATGGCCCTGTAAGATAAGAAAGGAATGTGATCAGTTGGAAGGAAGGGAAAGACAGAGAACCAGAGCGGGGAAGAAGAGTTAGGCCCCCATTCAAATGTTATCACTCCTGAGGGCAAGTAAAGGATTCAAGGCTTTTGAAAAGATTTTTGCCTATAAATTATGATAATGCTGGGTTAGATCTCAGTGGATAATCAAGAAATATTAATTCAGTTCAAGAAAAGTAACCAACAACTCTCAAAAAAAGGTACAAATTATTATTCAGAATTAACATTACCATTTGTTTCTACATCAGTTCCCCTGAGTGTAGCTTTAGGAATCCTTCATACTTTTGTTTGATCTACCATTCATCATAACCTAAAGTGCTTCCTCAGGGACAGTTGACTGACACTTGGTCATAGCTATTCATCCATGAACAGCCATGCCAAAGCTATATTAATACTAATCAGGGGGAAAACAAAGACAAAAAGAGGCTATAAAGTCCTCAGTTTCATCTGTATTCATACATTTAATTCCTGATGTTACTTTCTCTGAATCTGAAAATAAAGAACAGCTTCCCTGCCTCCCTCCAAACTGGTAAGTTTTGATGACAAATAACTAAGCTTCTTGATCTCCCTACACATCCTAATAAATACAGGGAACACTGCACAGTCCAAGAAAGCATTGCAGTAGCAGCAACAGTCCAGCAGTTAATGCACTGTACTGTATGGAAGATCACACCTCTGGCACTTCAGGTGCTTCCACTTAAGAGAAGAAGGTGCAATGAATGACTTATACCAGCAGTGGAACTGAAACTCTTAAGCTGTCCTTACTGGTTGCAATCAGGAGAGCCTTCTGCTTTCTCTCTCCTGAGCCAATTTACAATACAAAACAGTTTCCTGCTGTTAGTTGGCTTCTGCATCGATTCTGTTTCTCTACAAATATGTTTATTAATTAGGCACAAAAATAAGACAGAGATCTTGAATGCAGACAGGCAGCTTTTCAGTTTCCAGAGAGGATGGAAATGACTATTCTTCTCAAGAGAATAATGGCAAGTCAGACTTCATCCGGTTTCATTACTAGATCAGTGCCTTTTTTTCTGGAAATTTGTGTTCAGCCCTGGTCTCCTTACATTAATTCTCTCCCTGCTACAGTGAAGGCTAATTCACATCCTCAGAAGAGGTTGCTTGGTTTCATGGTTTTAAATACAGTCCATTCCCATTCCTGAAATGCTGATGATCACTACTGTCCTGAACCCTTAACCCCAGCAGCTGGATCAGGACAGGAACCAAGCATGCAACACCTATTCGCATACATGGTCCCCCATCCATTGGGGTCCCTCAGCTGGACTAAGGTGTGCATATAAAGTGCATGTGATCACTTTATAGGCTGAATTTGCCCGATGTTAGAGCAAGCCTGCTCAACTTTGCCCCCACCAACTGTTTTTGGACTCCAACTCCCATAATCCTTAGCCACAGTGGCCAATAGCCAGGGATTATGGGGGTTGTAGGCCAACATCTGCAGGAGGGCCCAAGTTGAGCAGCCCTGTGTTAGAGCTTTATATTCTAGGAACATAAAGTTCTAACAGTACCTATTGGACCATTGCAATTTGCAATACAGTAAGGATGTTGAAATGACCCAAATCCCTGGTGACTAGGGAGGGCTGGGGGGAAGGCAGGAGTATACCAAACTTCCCCAACATGACTATGGTGATCCTCATGCCATGCTGCTTGGCCACACACACAATTGCCACTGCAGCAAGCAGTGCAGCATTCTGGAGGCCAGGAAAATGCACCCCACCTCCAGAAACCCCGCAATGCACCATGCAAGGAGCGCTATGCATTGGGGATTTCTCTGCAAGCTGGGCACTTTAGGCGCCCAGCTCTGTGTCTGTTCAGGGTGCAGGCAGTCCAAGCAGACAGATGACCAGAATCCCAGGTAGATTCCCCAGGTTTGGGAGGCTGCTTTTAAGCCTCTCAGTCGGGAGTCTACTCATGAGTTGCCGCACCGCGGCAACCCACAATCGTAGATCCTGGGTTAGTGGAGCTCTCACTTTGCTAACCTGGGCTTAGGGGAAGGTTATTTAAGTGGGTTAACCGTTTGGAGGCCACCAGGCTCGCATGTGAGCCAGGTGGTTCTCACGGTCAGGCGAAATCAGGCTAGGCTCCCCTAGCCCGATTTTGCCTGATCATGAGAACAGCCTCAATGATCTGAACGGTTCAAGAACAACCTGTATGTAAATGGGGTGAATGAATGTGCAAGCACGGTATCTCTCAGATCAGAAGTACCTGGTAAACTAATCAGGATTTTAATGAGCGCACCTCTGAGTTCCTATTGCCTACTCAGCTCTTTTGTGATGGGATGGGAGTTGGATTCGCAATGCCTTATCTGACTTTCCTGCTGAGGTGATTAACATTAGCTCTTCTGAAGCAACTGCAGAGGAGGGGAAGTAAAGGGTCAGTCTTAGGACAGAAAGACCTCGAGGGAACTTGAAAGTTACCTCCGGAGTCTACTTAGATATTCCCTAACAGAGGTGTTTTTACCCACAGACTTTGGGGTGCTGGACCATGGCCTCCGGTCTTGGGGGGGGATTCCAAATGTCCTGGGGGGCCTTATGCCACTGCCCTGCACCTGCCCCACTGATCTTTGTCATTATAACCACCATGTGCATGGCCAGGGTGTGGGGTGTGTGATGAGCTGAGTGAGCAGGCCTTCCCCATGGTGGTGGTGGGTGCAGCAGCTGGTGGGGGTAGGGCTGCTAATGTGAACAGCCTCAGTGATATTTATTTAGCACTATGATCTCAAAACCTTGTAACTGTGTACAGCTTTTTGAAATTGTGGGTATGGGAGTTTTGTGTAACAAGCTGTGAACAAATTTATAATTTATTAATGTGATTTCTCAGGTGTAGAACAGTGACATACAGAGCACGGATTCACTGGTGCAGCAATAGAGCAGCCTAACAGAACTTTCCAGCTAACTGTACAGTGTAGTGAGGAATGGGAAAACTTTTGAAGCCCTCTGTGCCACTTGAAAATATTACCCCTGAGGGTTGCATGCCTCCAGGGACATATTTTGGGTGGCACAGAGGGCTTGCTGGAGAAAACAACGGTATATAAAATTGTCACTTACCTGCTTCACCAATGCATTGCACCCCCAGGCCCCAATAAAGACAGGACACACTTAATTGGAGGAAACTACGATCACTTTATTGGTATTACATACATACAGCCTGCAATGAGGAACATAAACTAATCAGAGAGTGCAGGTACTCCACACATGTGAGTCAGCCTCATAAAGGAGAACTGCTCCACAACAGGGCAAAGGGTTGTGTGCCGATTCAGCCAGGCACAAAGTCCTGACATTTTCTCACCGCAGGGGGTTTCCCTGCTGAGGAGGGCAGCCTGACCCACCCCAACCAATCTGTACAACTCTGGGTGGTGAGTCAAGCTACCCTCTGGGTGGGGGGCCCATTCAAGCCCAATGGGCTAACAAACGCTGAGGGGTGTTTCCTTCACCCCTTCCCACCTTAAATGGTCTTTCAGCCCAACATCATTAACAGCATGGCCTACCCCAGCCCTCACTGTCCTGCCAAGTGACTGAAGATTCTATGTCCAATGAACCCCCGATCATAGAACTCAATGAGAAGAAGGCAAAAAAGCCACACCTAATGGCAATCTGGTGCAACCCAAAGAATTCCTACTTGGCCCCAAATGGCGACTGGATAACCCTTACTAATTACAGGACAGGCAGGTGGGTGCCTTTTACCAGAACGACTGACAGGCATTGCAAGAAGCCTGCTGGTTATGCAGGCACTTCCTGCATCTGATTGACTGGCCTGCATCATGTGCAGGGGAGATCAGATAATAACATGATTGGCCAGCCCAAATCACATGCAAGGGGAGGCAAGATGGTGGCCCATGTGCTAGACTATGGGGCCAGGTATACAACCCCGCACACCACACCACTGAAAATTGCGGCAGTGGGGAGTGGCATTCTTGCTCTATATAGCAGCCTGTATGTTCTTCTCATCATATTTCAAGAATACTTTGGTGAGTCATGCCACTACCATGGTTTCTTGACTGCCACACAATGATATCCTTACAAAAGGTAAATTAAGCACCCATTTCCCTCTTCCCCATGTTGGATAGCACATTTTTGTCAGACCTCAGCAAGAGTGAGATTCCAAGGTATCAGGTTCTGGAGCTGTAGCAGATTACCAAGCCTTTGTCTCAGAGCAAGCCCATGTGAGGGGAAGAAAAATGCTGAATCATCTCCTCTATGCTTTCTGAACAAAGACTTCTACCAGATTTTTCCTGTATTTCTAGTAGTTTATATGCTGCTGCCACTACCCAATTATCAACAGAGTTTGGCCCCCCATGGGCTTGGGTGGAATTCCCAGGGAAACTCTCTCCTCTGCTATTGGAAAAGTACAAAGATCTTCTACATGCAAGCTTCCACGTGGTGAGAATACTGGTGGAATTGTTGAATGTAATAAGGCATGTTGCACCAGAGAAAACCCTTTCCAGCCCCGCTTTCCTGAGGGGGGAAATCAACTCAAAGAGGCTTGTTAAAATTGCAAAGAAGAAGAAAGGGGGGGGGGCTTTATTCAGAATACTACAGACAGCTTCCGTCTGAGGCTCTCTCAGATTTTAGTTACAGGTAAAATAAAATATTTATTTTATTTTATTTTATTTACATTTATATCCCACACTTCCTCTGACGAGCTCAGAGTAGTGTGCATGGTTATTTTTCTCCTCACAACAATCCTATGGGGTAGGCTGAGAGATACATGACTGGCCCAGAGTCACCCAGTGAGTTTCATGGTTGAATGGGGATTTGAACTCTGGTCTTCCCGGTCCTAGTCCAACATTCTAACCACTAATACTTCAAAAAGCACCACAGTTGCAAGGAACAGGGATGTTGGAAAATACAAAAGCACCTTTAAAAGCTTGCATAGTCATTTGCAACACCCTAGCTGGATGGGCACAGGCTCAGCTGTTCTTAGCGTTACAGGTAAAAAATAGAACAGGTCCTAGAGCACACAAAGGGAAATAAAAGTCTAATGCAAAATCTGACTAAACAAACTTTCCCTAGACTAAACTTCCAGAAGCCAAAAACCCTGGCTTCCTTTTCCTGGAAACTCACCAACCCCTGGATGGAGAATTCAAGCCCCTGCAGTCCTGTCTTACAAGCACTGCAGTCCTCCTTTTGCAGTCATTTCCCTGGCCACATGTCTGGCTGCACCTCCAGCCCAGTTTCTTTCTCTAACAAAGAGCCTCAGCCTTCTCTTCCTCCCAGCTCCTTTCTAGATCTCACCCAGCTGGTGTGCTGATTAGCTGAGCCCTGGAGGTGACTAGCCTGCCACTGAGGACAGGGTTCACTTCCAGTTTACTCTTTAGGGGAGAGAAGGGGCTATTCACTACAAGAGCTGAGGGAGTTGACTGTCACTGCAAAAAGTAGGATGATGGACCATAATTCAGAATGAGCAGGGCCTGAGTTCCAGAGCAGCCAACAAGGATCAGAAGAGCCAGAGGCAGGCAAAGCACAAAACCAGGCAGGAATTCTACATTCGAAGCAGCAATCAGGAAATGGGAGTCACAGTTAAGCATTCCTTTGTCTCTTTACACCAGGGATGCTTGCTCAGGCTGAAGGGTCTGGTAGACAGGAATTGTTAACAGAGGATGGATCAGAGCTTGTCAGAGCATATACTGGTGATGTAATAGAATTTGGCTTTTAAATAACATACTGGACTGGAAAAAAACTATACTCGCAGTGTGTCTTTGTGCAATGTGCTTATCTGTCTGTGATGCTGAAAGGCACGCATTTTACGTACTATGCTGATTTACTTCTTGTGGGCATTGTGGCTGAAACTTTAATGAGGTCATTCAGCGTTCAGGGTGGTTATTTTTGTACAGTCTGGCAAGTCAAGCCCCAACAATCTGTCCTCACAATCTGCGATTCTGTGTATCATACTACTTGTGCTTCATTGCACTGTTTTGTTCAAGAAGAGGCTTTAAAGTGCTGTCAACCCTTTTCCAGTTAAGAAGCAGTCATTCTCACTCCCTCTGGCATTTGCTTCTATCCTGCTTTCAGTTTTGATTATATGTTCCCAAACTGTACCTGTGTAGTACTTCCCTTTCAATACTGTCTGACCTACATTTGTATCTTGTCCTTATGATGTTTGTTCTCTTCCGTTCTGTCTAAAAAGTTTTATTTCAAGAAATGGTCTGGTCTGACTGTGTTTCTTAAAAGCTTATGGATTTTGTCAATGGTTAATGCCATGTGTGCTTTGTGTTCAAATTTGATGTATATGTTTGTGGAAGGTCTAGTTGCTAACAAACTATTTCCTTTTCAGAAAGTGGATGAATGCTGGAGCTGAGTCCCTGAGAGATGCCTCCCACATGTTGTATATGCTGGTATTGGAGAAAATGGTGCACACTGTCATGTGTGAACATGTCTGCTAAGTATACACTCAAAGTAGCTCCAAGCCTTATGCGATACAGATGAGTGCTTTGGCCATATCAGTGTTAAATTGATGTTTCCTACAAACCTCTACAGTTTCAGAACACCAACACATGTTTTTCTTGGAACCCTTATGGGACAGTCTGCCAGATACAATAGCCAAGACTGAGGCTAGTGGGGCTGTTTTATAAAACAAATAAACAAAAATCTTCACCCCTGTGAACTGTGTCCCCAATTCCAGAAATAGTTTGCTTGTAAAGCAGGATGGAAATGTTCACCCATCCAGAGTCAGGGCAGGAAGCCTCCATGATTCCATTAGACAGCCAAATATGACTGGCTACCTGCTGCGATATCATCATATTGACTATATGACCCCTGAGCGACTGGATCATGTAGCTCACAAGAAGGAACATTCTTTTTAAAAAAAAAAAAATGGCAGTAGAGCAGCTGCCCAAGAGGGGAACAACATGAAGTGAATCAGTGCAAAAATGGCTTTGGTGAAATTGAGGAGCAGCTTTTGAAAACATTTCAGAACCCAAGTTGAACCTCTTCTCATGCCAAAAATATTCACCCATGAAAATTCAGCTCAGCCTCAAATATTTCTGCACTTAATGTGTGTTTAATGAAGGAAATGTCGGGATAATATCAGTGTAGAAGACCCCAAACACATGAAAAAAAGAAAATAATCTCTACAGCATTTCATAATCAAATCAATAGCATGCCAAATGCACAAATAAAAGTAAAATGATACAAAAACATAATGTTTGTAAACAACACTCAGTTATAGCAATACGTAAGTATATTGAGAAGAATGAGCAAATAACAATCATGCATGCATATTGTCAATAACTGTTGCATTTGATAAGAATCCAAACATTATTTCATTTCAAAAGCCACTTCATTAAAAATATAGGCAAAAGTGTTTATTCCAAATACGCACATTGCTTCAACAATCATACACTCTACATGTGTTCTAAATTCAGTTTTTCATTAATTTACAGAGAAGCTGGAGATTGGAAAGTGGTATACTGTGTATCTGAGAATTGGTTTCAGCAGCATTATCAAAGAAGATTTAGAGACCCAGCTGCCTAATGCAATATACAGGTGGAGCCAGAATATGTGTATGCATGGAACATTTGGGTACATATATATTGCCCCACACTAAAGAAGAACCAAGGCAATAATTGCTCAGACAAGTAGATATGGGTGAAATGGGTCACCAAGAATTTTAAACAATATATTAAATAACTGCAGCAGGCCTGTTCTACTCTCCAAGCAGTGCAGATCTAAACTCAGGTGGGAGGTCAGACACTCCTGTCATTCCCCCGAATTCTGTTTGGACAATCACACTTGGGCGGAGAGAAGCCAATCACAATTATTCAAATCCCTGATCTTCCTTGTCAATGCTGCAAAGGGCTAGGGTAATTTCAGAGGCAAAGCCTCTATCCCCTCCAACCTATTCAGCCTTTAGAACTTAAGAACATAAGTACAACCCTGCTGGATCAGGCCCAAGGCCCATCTAGTCCAGCAACCTGTTTTGCACAGTGGCCCATCAGATGCCTCTGGAAGCCACAGGCAGGAGCTGAGGGCATGCCCTCTCTCCTGCTGTTACTCCCCTGCAACCTTTACTCAGAGGCATCCTGCCTTTGAGGCTGGAGGTGGCCTTTAGCCCTCCAACTAGTAGCTGATGGTAGACCACTCCTCCATAAAGTTATTCAAACCCCTCTTAAAGCCAACCAGGTTGTTGAATTGGGTAATGCTGCCGAAGCCGGGAGAAACAAATCCTGGCCTTGCCGTCAACAAGCTGTTAAGGGGTAATTGCCCACTCCTCCCTCTTACCCCAAATGCCCAAGGCTGCTCACCAAATTAATCCTTACTGCTACTTCTGCCACTCTGAGCCTGCCTACTGTGATCAAAATAAAGCTAAAGAGCCGAATGGAGCAGGTGAAAATACACCCAGATTGGGCCAGCCTGTTGAGAAGCAAAAGATTCCTGCTCAGCTCACAACAGGGCACCCAATTAAACCCATTCTGCCCAAGAAGATCGCACAGAATGAGAGCAGGGAGGCATGCTATTGGCTTCTATGTAGTTACATCTCCAGGAGGACTTTGGGCCTAGCCCCACCTGCTGCCTCATGCTTGCTTCAAAGAACATGGCCTGGCCAGACTGCAACACCAAACAGCAGCACCTTCCAGAAGGGGAAGCCACAGAGAGAGAAGAGGGGCAGTATTAGGGCCAGTGAAGCAGGGGCCAGGGCTAGCTCCAACTTAGGGTGGCAAGGCTAGTTGGTGGAGGGAACTGTAGCTCATTCACATCAAGCAGCAAAAGATAACTTTTTAGTACTGCGCATATGCATACAAATAGGGATGGTGGTGGAATGTGGAGTCTAATGGCCACGAAATGCAAGATATATAGTCTGTGAATCTTAAATTTATAAGATGCACATAATGACTTTTTTTAAAAAATGACCGTTTTTCTGCCTTGGTGGCTCCTCCGCATCATCTTCTTCTTCCTTATCCTGCAGTTTGGGGGTCTACTGGTCTTGTGAGGGGACAAAGAAGACAGTAGGTCATAGAATCAGGCTGTTCTATGTACTGTTCTACCTTATGCACAACACCTTTAACAGAAGCGAATCTGAAAATATGAAATAGTTCTTCTGTGAATTTCATTATAGGTTAAAGGCTTCAGGCTTGGAAAGTTAGTCTCTTTCCTTCAACTATTTCAGAAAGCTATTTTTAGTTTTTCCTCAGAATTCTCTCTGATAAGTTCTAATTAAGAAACAATTTCAGGTTAAAAGCTGACCCAATATGCAGCACAGGAAGTCCTGTGGCACTTTCAAGAATGCTTTAATTTTGAAATGTATGTTGCAAAGGATGTGCAGAAATAGCCTGGCTTTCCAAAATTCTCTTGTGAAAGTGCACCCAAGGTAGAATTTGTCAAATTATTTCTTGGTCATACACAATGCTGCATCCCCAAGCTCCTTACTGCAGAACAATGAAACTGTTCTAGGGCAAACATTGTAGAGTTGTAGTTTATGTAAATTAAAGCCAAAGGCTTGCTTTCACAAGACCAAAACACTCTCCATTCCTGTGAGTAAAAAAGTGCACAAAGTTGCTGATCTACTGCTTCATTGTTATTGTTCCTTTGAAAATATGTTGTTTGATATGTTAACTTGTTTTACTGTTTATTAGTTTTAGCTGTATTCTTTTTAAAAAAAAATGTTAGCCACTTTGGACACAAATCCTGTGGGCTAGGGCTATCAATTTAATGAGAAACAACCAGTAATAATAAGCAACATATCCAACTTAGTTGAGATTAGTGACGCTAAAAACAAAATACAGGTGGCCCTCATTATTTGTGGTCCTGGCACCCGTAGTTTCATGTACCCGTGGTTGGGTCATAGGGACTCAGTTTCTTTATCTGTGGTTTTAAAAAATAGGCAAAATTTGCCTATTCACAATTCCTGGGTGGCCAGAAATGACTTGTGAGGTCATTTCTGGTCACTATTTCGCAGCACAGAGCAATTTTGTGGCTCTTTTATAAAAAAAAAATTCCCAAGAATTTTCAAAAAGATTCTCAAAAATTGAAGGATTTTCAGGTTTGCAGGGGCCTTGCTGGAGGCTGGGAGAGCAATGTACCATGCTTTATTTCCTTTTTTCCTGCTTTTTTTTTTTTTTGGACCTTTTTCAAGCTCAAAGAACTTAACCCCCCAATTCCCTTAAGATGTCCCTTAAGACTTAAGATTTTGAATATCCCAATTCCCTTAAGACTTAAGATTTTGTTATTTGTGGTTTCCGTATTTGCACCTATAGGCAAGAATGGAAGCCCTGCAAATAATGAGGGCAACTTGTTCAGGCTCCATGAACCCTTCTTCACTGTTATAAATTCAGGTATGTTTCCTTAACAAATTGCCACTTCTTCGTTGTGTAGACATGAGGGTTGTTATTCAGATTTGATTCTTAGCCCTCTGAGTTACATATCTATACTGCCCAATACAATGACTCTGGGCGGTTTACAAACAAAACAAAATATAATCATTCAAAAATCCAATGTAAGACCATAAAATCTGTACAATTAAAACAATTTAAAAATCCTGGAAGGCCAAACAAAACAAATCAGGCTTAAGGGCTCTCTTAAAAGCTGATAATGTATTTAAACCATGAATTTCTGTGGGGAGTCCCTTCTAGAACCTTGGAGCGGCTACAGAAAAAGTCCGGTCCTGAGTCGCCACCTGGGGCTTTTATGCACAGTAGGTTTTACTGCGAGTTTACGGGAAGGCTTTACTGCAAACTTGAAGTTGTCCCCAAAAGCGACACAAATAGTGGATTTTTTTACCCTGGATATAAATTGGGTTACACTCTAATGCACAGTGAAAAACCCAAATTGTGTGTGAAATGCTCCCCAATAACTCGCACGGACTTTGGCATAAATCTAGCCGATACGTGAGAAGCGAGTTAGAGGGCTTCAAAAGCCCCATGTGAAAAGCTTCCAGGTGGCAGCTGGTGATGGACCTCTCCAGATGATCTCAACATGTGGTGGGGATCAAACAGGGGATCATCCATATGCCTGGTATAGTTTGGTGCTGTAATAGATAAGCATTCAATCTTTGCCATTAAATAACATTGACCTATATCCAATAGTGTAGACCTGTGTGCATATGCAAGTATTCAGTTCAGCATTTAGATTCACTATTTGGAGCATGCACTATTTAGTGCCATAATTTGGATGCCACACTCACACATACACCCATTTGGATTCAGTGATTTGGATTGAAGCTTTGATTCATCCAAATATTTAACCATAATGTATAAAGAAGAGAACCACTAAAATGCTTATAATGGCTTCATTTTTGTGAAGAATGAGATGAAAGCAAGTGTGGTAGCACCTCAAGTGGGCATGAACTCTGCAAAATTTCAAAGAAAATGGGGGGAATTAAATTTATGGCCAAAAACCCAACTTATAATTCATTTTTGTTATTCAACAGTGGGATGAGACTAGTGGGGAACAGGGCACCATGCCTACAACATTTCAAACAAATAGGCATGAGAGTTTTCTGCTAAAGCTAACAAATTAAGGTAAGACACACAGGAAAAACAGACTACCACCCCACCTCCTCTCCCCAATACTCCCTAATTACTATTGGCTCTATTCAGAGACACAGCAGCTTGCAGATGGAACTTTGGATGAACAAGCAAAGTTTGGTATATTATTTCCACATCCCCCCCCCCCCCCGGGCAAAGCACTGTGATTGGAAGGGAACAGAGAGGCTGGCTAAGCAAAGTCACTGGCTGGCTTGAGATGTCATTTCAGAGAACTCTTTCTCCTCCTCAGCATTTTCCATACATGGAGGATCACCTCATTTTGTCAGTTTCAACAAGTTACAATGGTTGAACAACAACAGGAGAGGAAAGCCTATAAATCTCTCTGAATTGATTCAGACATTGCTGATTTGATTCAGAGAGATGTGAAGGTTTAACTGTGATTCAGATTTATCTATTCTATGCCCTATTCAGTGCCCTACTCAGCCAGTTCAAATAACAGTATGAAGTTTCACACAGCCCTGGTGCTGTGCTAATGAAATTCAAGAAGACAGTGCCTTCAGGCATTGCATAAAGTATATCGCAACCTGTTGAGCCGCTTATTTTGCAACTTGTTGTGTAGTGTTGTGAAATAAGGTGTGCAGACAGTTTTGCAACACACTATACAATCATTTTCCACTAGTGCAACAACTAGTCTGAAAATAGCATTCCTTTCTTTGCGCAATGACATCACGCTACTGCAACAACACTATGCCAGCATAACACTAGTCTGGACATAGGCAATTGTTTTTACTGTTTTTAAATCACAAAGAATCCATTGAACTGGCATGGAACCAATGGTCAGCTACTATAAGCCACCATTGTAATACATTATTCTGCCAATTCAACCATCACCCTATGTAGGGGCTTTCCACATGTGGAACAGTCATTCTTGTGTACATGCACGGACCGGATCTTCTTTCAAGGGGTTAAAAAAAGGGTAGACATGTCAATTTGAGTTCTGTAGGCATGCATTAACACTAGGTGCTGTTCCACATGGGAGAATGAGTCCCCTATGTAGACTGAGAAACAAGTGCACTGGATCATATGCACATGCCAGTGTGGGCACCATGGCCATGACATCCAAGAACCTTGAGACTGGACATACTCAAAGAGGAAAAGCCAGCATGGTGTAGTGGTTAGAGTGCTGGACTAGGACTGGGAAGACCCAAATTTGAATCCCCATTCAACCATGAAACTCACTGGATGATTCTAAGCCGGTCATGATCTCTCAGCCTAGCCTACCTCACAGGGTTGTTGTGAGGATAAAAATAACCATGTCCTCAGAGGAAGAGTGGGATGTAATAAATAAATTAAATTAATGGTCTATGGAAAGCTGATGTGACTTCCTATCTACCTCTGAGTGTGAATAAGGATAGACCCATGGTTCAGTGGCAAAGGAGCTGCGTTGTGTCCAGAAGGTCCCAGGTTCAATCCCTGGCATCTCCAGGTAAGGCTGGAAAAGACTCTTGCCTGAAACCGTGGAGAGTCACTACCAGTCAGTGCAAACAATCCTGAGCTAAATGGACCAATGTTCTTTCTCAGTGTGCCGGTTCACACATACACTTTAACTGCAGTTAAACTGCCAGAGCTTTTAACTGTAGTATGCCCGAATGCACAAAACCCCTACTAAGCCTCAAAAGTTAACTCCCGTTTGCCTCGACAAACTCCAGTTGGGACCTGAAATTTTCTTAAAGGTACACTGCAGACAACTGTAGATTTGCCACAGAAAAGTTACGCCTGAACTCTAACTCACCTATAACCTCAGTTAAGCACCTCTGACTTACATCAATCACCTCTCAGAGATTCAGCCCCATCCCCCGCATGGTCCCCTCTGTTCTCTATTCTGTCTGGCAACAGTGATGAGTCCTGTTGAATTTAAAGAGACACAAACCTCCTACTAATTCCTGCTGCAAGGTGCTGTAAAGTCTTTTGTTTCTCAGTAAAGTAAAACCATTCTTTCTAGATCCGTTGTGTTTCTTTCAGTTAGAAGTGTGGAGCCAACACACACCTCTAAAAGCAAGCCACACTTCTACATTTGCAATCCTATGTACTCTTACTTAAGAGGAAGCCCATTGAACTAAATTGTTTACTTCAGAGTAATCCCAGCAAGCCTAAAACTTTTCTCAAAACTCAGAAAAACAGCTACTCCCTTCACAAAGCCACAGCCTGATTCAGATCTTATATTGACGTTTCAGGCTTAACACGTTGTATGTGCTTCATGAAATAGTAGCTGGTTAACCGGGTTTTCAGAACAGTTTTCAGGGTTGCTGGGATCGCTTAGAAGTAAATGATTTAGTTCAATTGGATTCCTCTAAAGTAAGAGGAACAGTTCTCTCTCCCTGCCCTGGACTGCTCCATTGCTTGCTTGCTTGCTCGTGCCCAGACTGAGCTCTGAGGGAAGGTAAACAAAAGTAAAAGGGAATAACACAAAGGGGGAAGGAAAGGATTGCATTGAACGGCTCACTATGCTGCTATGTCTCCTGAAAAAGCCAAACAAAATAGACAGAGGAAGAGTGAGAGAGGAGATGAAAAGTTAACTTCTTTGCAGAGGATCAGGAGGAGAATCATGCTGTGTTCACACTCCCTTCCCTCTCCTACTCTCTGCGCTTTGTGGAGGGAGCAGCCCTGGACTCATGTGTGATCTCTCCTGGCACCGCACTCTCCTAGAGATGGCCCTGCTGGAAGATGTGCCCACAATCCCCTAGGCGTGTGCATTTCGGATATTTCCTGTTTCGGCTTCTGCCGAATCTGAAGCACCCCCAATTCAGGGAGGGTCCAAAATTGACCCTCCCAAACCCCTCAATTTTTGGTTTCAGAGCCGACTTGCTCCAAAACCGAATCCAAATCACTGCAATCCATTCTGCCTGCCGGCGCCCGTTTCCCCCTCACTTCTGCCCCAGTCCATTCCCCTTTCCCCATTGCTTTCCCTCCCCACCCTCTGGCAGTGCTTTCTCTCCCTGGAACTGGGCTCCCTCCTTCCCTCCCCACCATTTTTGCCCGCCTTGCCACCACCGCCTCCATACCCAGCCATCTGCCTCCTCCGCCGCATCCCCCGTTGTGGCCATGGCCGTGCCTGTGACTGTGTCCGCATTCCAACTCTGGCAGAGCAGCATCAGTGAGACGGGCAGCCCAGGAGCCCAGCAAGCTCCCTCCCCAGTCCCTGATGCTCCAGAAAGAAACGCCTGTCCATGCTGCATCTGGCCCTGCTTCCGCCCTGAAGGGCGGGAAATTCAAAGAGACGTCAGAAGAGGAGGAACCAGGAACTAAGCTACTAGAAAGAGACTGAGCTGATCGCAAAATGGAGGGGCCAAAACTACACATCTTTTGGAGCCGAAACAGGGACAATTTGTTTCGCCGCGAAAACATTTCGGCTGAGCTATCTGGTGTTTTATTTTGGCTACAAAACACCCTAAATGGACTGTTTCGGGTACAGATTGTTCTGTACCTGAAATGTTCCACACATCCCTACAATCCACTGCTTTGCAGAAAATTAATTAGGATGACATAGCTAGGAGCAGAGTGGGGAAAGGATGAAGCTGTCATCTGCCTGAGGAAGATAGTGGAGTGTGAAGGACATGTGTCCTTTGAGACTGTGGCCAGTCACAGCCACTTTGCTGACGTGGTGATGCTTAACTGCTGTTAAAGTGTACGTCTGAAGCCAGACAGTATAAGGCAGCTTCCTATGTTCCATATATATCCACAGCTGCTCCTTATGGTTCTTGTGTGTGGCATTAGTCATATGCAGTACACTTATCTCTGGAGTACTGTTGGATCAATATTATATACTTGAAGCATATGCAATACTTGGTTGTCTATCCTTTTCATACAGCTTTACAAAAAAAAGGGGGGGGGATTCCAGCCATCCTGCACCTTTAACACACACTGGATACTTGTTTTTATGTCATAACCATGAGTGTACCTATTTTATCTTCCTTTTATGCTTCCAGTTTCTAAGTAGCTAAAACAGAAAAATAGGATACTGACTTCTCATGGCCAAGCAATTGTTTATCATATATATTAAACACCTTTTCTTATGGTCTGCTCCCCTTTCTCTGGAAAAGTTCCATAGAATTTAATAGATCTGCTAACTGTTGGGTTTATGAGCTGGATTCAGCCATTTTGTTTTTAATTGTGTGCATTCACTCAGATCATGTGTGGATTTAAAACAAAATGCTAACATAATTAAGAACGTTGCAAAATACCCGAGACCTTAGATTACCAATCTATTTAAACAAACTTTATATTTGGTAGAACAGCTCATTAACCGGCCAATAAAACAACACATATTAAAAAATTACAAGAATTATATCACTCTTGGGTTTTCCATGTTGCATTTTTAAGTGTGTCCAGTTTGCTTTAAATTGCAAGGTAGTTAGGTTTGATGAAAGAATATGAATATGAACTTGATGAAAGAATATGAATGTATGGTTTCTGTAACATTGCGAGTAGTTTTTGATCACTTTTATATACAAAATGTTTTATTATATACGCAAATCTGACCCTCTGCCATTGGTACTGAAACTAAATTAGAAGTCATTATTAAATGATTAACTACAAGTTTCATTATTAAACATTTGTTCTATGTTTTCTTTTTATCCATGTTGTGTCATCTTTGCAATGATAGTTGTCTTCCTGATATTCTCAGTGGCTTTGATTACTGGAGTTTGACATCTTGCCATCACTGTGTCTTTTTAAAAAAAATGTGTTGAGAATGAATGAATTGATCTCTAACCTCAACCAAAGCCAAATACATATTCACAAACTTCAATGGTTTTAGTGACCAGGGAGACAGATTAAACAAAATCTGCATTCAATTTCCAGATGCAATCTTCATTCCATTCGGGGGGGGGGGCGGGGGGGGCGGTGTTAATAAGAAGTGTTTTAATTTTTAAATGGATTTCATGGCTGGATTTTGAAAGTGAGCTTGTGAAATCTCCCCTTCAGTAAAGTCTGTAGATTGCATTTCATACATCGGTATATGTAATTTCCTCCCCCACTTTCTTTGGTATCTTTTGTAATGCATCCCCAAAAGAAAACTACACAATTGCACTTGTAATTGCTAATCAGGTTCAGATGATTCATACCTTCAATACTGCCTTTGGCTTTACCTTTTTAATGTTTAAGCCAAAAGCAATATTGAAGGTATGAATCCTCTAAACCTGATCAGCAATACAAGTGTAATTGTGTAGTTTTCTGTCAGGGAAATTATGTCTCTGAAATTAAAACAGCAATAAGGGGAGATTGTGCTGTGTACATAATGCTACTAGCATTGAGGTACATCTCATTACTGAGTCTCATAGAACATTCTTTTTAACAGTGTCTGAAGGCAATGAATATCTGGTGTCTGCATACAACTTATTCAGAGGAATCATTTATGCAATGTGTACAAGATCTGCAACTCCAATGCCTACTTTGGACTGGTATTAAGTTGAAATATTTTTTGTTATAAATATACATGGCTATTCTGGGTTTCTAAACAAATGTTTATCTGTAAGTGGTATATACAAATTTAATTGGAATTTTCTGTTCTTTGCCTCCACATCAAGGAAGACATGCGGTAATAACAGCTCAGACAATTGTGGGCATGTTCTCATGATCAGGTGAGGTTATTTATAGGGCTATGCAAGCTGACTCACTGATCAACCGTGGGCAGGCTCAACACTGAGCCAGCCCAGTTCAAGCAGTCCAAGTTTGAACCAGACGACCCCCGAAAAGAGGGATGCTGGTCCTAGTTAAAACCGGACTGATCGCTGGTTCAAAGAACTGGCTCATGAGCCAGCTCAGGGGGTATACTTGTAAAGGGGAATCTGTCAAGGATTTACCTTTACAAGTACAGAGCAGTTCCATAACCTAAGTTGGGGGCGGGGTCAAGAGGAAAAGGTCCTTTTAACCTTTAAATTGTAGGCACCAGGGTGGCAGAGGTGGCTGCAGTGGTGACCATGGTGGCGACATCGACAGGGGTGGCAGGGGCTCCTCCAACCTCACCGCCCCCCGCCAGCCTCCCAAATGACAGCCCAGGATGGCTGTGGCCCAGTTAAGACCTCTGCGCATGCACGGATGCTATTTTAGTGAAGTTCACGGAGGCCATTTGCATCCCCATTGCAAATCATATGAAGATACAAATGGCCTGTGTGCATGCATGGAAGTCACAAAAATGGCCTCTGTGCATACAGAGAACTGAGCCACAGTTGGCCTGGGTTTTCATTTGGAAGGCCGGTGGGGGGTTCGAGAAGCCACCGCTGCCCCTGCCGATGTTGCTCCCGCAGCCACCAACTCTGTCCTTGCTGCCTCAGCACCTACAATTTAAAGGTTAAAAGGACCTATTCCTCCTGCCCTCCCTTTGCTCTAGGGAGTCCCCCTTGTGTACGTGAACTGGTTCAGCCCATTTTGATGGCCGGACTGGGCTGAGCCCAAGCCCTGACTGGGCTGGTTTGAATCTGATCTGGATTCAAACCCAACTGGTCTCGTGACCGGCTCACACATACCTAGTTAGTGATGCTGCTGAAAGTCGGGAGTCCTGTGAAAGCCAGTGAAGTGATCATGTACTAGATCCAGTCAGCTGGGCACCACACCCTGCTGGAGATTCAACTATAATCCGTGATCTTAAGATCCAATCTGTGGTGCTGATTGTGGTGGAAGGTCTAGTGAGACAAAGTGCTCAGCTGACATTGGAGCTGGTTTTTTGTTTTCATTTATGGGAGTGGGGGATCCTCTGCCTCCTGCTTTTTAGCAGCATAACTAACCACCCAATCTTGAGAACCAGCCCTATATGTTCTCTGTATATAGTAAAAGGACTACAACTTCATTGATTAACATTCGTAATTCAGATAGCTGCAGCAGGTCTAACCCTCTGCTCCTTGAGTAGAGTGAGCACTAAATTCAAGCAGGAAGTCAAACAATAGAGTCTTTCCTTCAGGCTTGTTTGAGTGAACACACCATGGCTCAGAGCAGTTTCACACCATGGCTCAAGCCCACTTTTCCTTTCAAATCCTTAATGAGACCAAGGTAATTTGGAAGCCTCCCCCCACAAGCTATTCAGTCTTTAAAGATGGTGGTATAAGAAAAAAGAATGGGGCTGTTATATATATGGCCGCTCTGTGTGTGTGTGTGTGTGTGTGTGTGTGTGTGTGTATCTATCTATCTATCTATATATATATACACACACACACCATAGGGTTATCTCTTTATGTAATCACTTCATCACCTTATTTTAACCATATTAACAAATAAGGGACTTCTATTCTTTTAATCAAGAACCCATGATATATGAAGATTTTGATTTGTCTGTTCATAAAGGCTATTGCTGACAGCTTCTGAAAAAGCCTTTTGAAATTTGATTGGTAAAGCTGTATGAAAAAGGGGAATTAGACTAACTATGGGTCAGTTACACGAATCTGGATGGGTATAGGTCATTTATGCAAATTAGGAATCTAAATAGATTATTTTCTAGGGGGGGGGAACCATATGAATGCAGATGGCTGAGACGTGGCTACGAGTTGGCCATCTGGTCCTAGTCAACTGACTAGTGAAGTCACCTACTTCTGCAGATGATGCAACAAGTCAGCGGTTCATAATTTCTATAAATTCAGCAACTGATAATTCTTGCAACTAAAGCAATAATAATCAATGTTAATTATATTCTAAAATTATGTACTTCTGATTAAGATGGGTGGTATCTTCTAATTAGACATGAAGGTCGTTCTCACGACCAGATGCAGCAGGGCAGGAGTGGGAAAACCTCGATTGCAAGCCTTGTGTGGAGCCTCGGAACCCACTCCCACCCCGCTGCTCCAGAGCAGGGCTGCTCTGTTTTTTAGCCTACCCATTAACTAAGGCTGAAGGGCCAAAGCCCCATCTAACCGTGCAAGCCCTGATCATGTGTGCGATCAGGGCTCTGTTCTGCAGCACCCAGAAGCCTGGCTCCCTGAGGATCACAGAGTGCCCGATAAAGAGCAGCCAGAAAGCTGGGAGGAAGCCTCTCGGCTTCCCATGCAGTGCATTGTGGGATACTGGAGGACTTCCTCCTCCAGATGCCCTATGCATTGAGCTCTGCTGCGCCAGTTGTGTGGGTGGCAGGGCTCTAGTAACCATCTGCTCATGTGGGGGAGGCAGGAAAGCGCCTGCCTTTCCCCCAGCCCTCCCTGGCCACCAGGGTTTTTAATTGTGGGAATAGCTTCATGGCCTATCAAAAATTAACAAATACCCCAAAGCCATCCCCATGGGATAACTTCCCCTGAGATAAGGGAGTGTTTTTCTTCCCTTTTGAGGGAAATGCAAGCCCATTACTCATTCAAAGGGACCAACACATTTATGCAATTGGGGTAACTCCTAGCCAGTGATTGAAATGGCATACCTAGAGTCCTGTAATGGTTGTGTTCTTGTTGGATAGTGCTGATCTGTCCATGCATCTTCCTGACTCTCAGTAACATGCTTAATGCCTTGATAATTCCTGGAAGTTCCCTAGTCAAGAGACCCTGCTTCCTTTTGTTCTTTCTCTCTCTCTTTTTATTTGCCTTGCCAATTCGATATTTGACCAAAGCACCTATAACTCATGCTGATTCCAGATATAGATCTGCTGGTGGACATTCCACCTAGAACTGTTCTGGAGCGTCTCAGCTGCGTGTCTGTTTTTGAGCTCACCTCTGCTCCTTGTATTTGGCTTGTGGTGCACACAGTGCACAGGGTCACACTGGAACCCAGTACCAGGCTGGTAGCCTCCCAGATCAAGGTGCCAGCCTGACAGCCTGGAATTTGCCTTGGTGTCAGGAACTATTGCCTGGATTGAGACTGAGAATGATAGACCCTATAAAGAGCTGTGCAGCCCTGCTAACTTGGCAAAGAGGCACCTTTTTAATGTGGCGATTCTCTTTATTTAGCAGGGGGAGAGTAATTGGTAACTCCCATGACTGTTGCTGGTTATCTTATGTTTCTTTTTAGATTGTGAACCCTTTGGGGACAGGGATACATCTTATTTATTTATTATTTCTCTGTGTAAACCGCTTTGGAAACTTTTGTTGAAAAGTGGTATGTTGTTGTTGTGGTCGTGGTGGTGGTGGTGGTGGTGGTTGCTCAACTGAAACTGCTTTGGAGGAGTCGAGGGCTCTCAAGCTCTGGATGGACTTTGCCTGGCCAGGCTGGCTACTGACTGCTTGTGGAACAGGATGGACTATAAAGGTTTCCTGATTGGTTTCAGGCTTTGCCTCAGTAACATCTCCTTGACCCTGGTGCATTATTGTCTGCAATTCTTGCTTGATTCCTCGGTTCTGATACCTAGCTCAGTTTGACTCTTGTCTTGGCTTCCTTCTTGATCCCGACTCATGATCTGACTGCTCAGTTCTGACTCTTAGTTTTGGTCTGACCGTTTCAGATTGCTTCTTGACCCTGACTCCCAATTTCCCTGCTCAGCTCTGACTTCTGGCTTGTTCCCTGGACCTGAGCTCTGGCTAGATTCCTCAAATCTCCTAGGTTGGCCTCTGTTCCTGATTTTGGACTCTAAACTCTCTTATGGTTACTGCCCATGGCCCAGCCCTTACAATGTTAAAAATTGAATTGTCTATTTTGGTTTTATATATTTGGTGTTATGTTTGAAAATGCCAAATACAAAAATCTAGAATAGTTATTCAGCATGGGTGTGAAAGTTGCTGGGAACCCTGTGAAGTATGTGTGTGAAATATGAACTAGATCAGGGCTTCACAACTTTGGCCGTCCAGCAATGGTTACACTTCTACTCCCATCTTCCCCTGCCTATTCCAGCAACGGGGCTTATGCCAAGGGAACAACTGTCTGGATTAGAAGCCTTGTCCATTCCAGAGCGCAGTATTTATTGCATGATCTGCTTTATTAAAAAGGCTGATCAAATTAAGCTTGTTATTAGAAGCCCGATGCAGTCGCTATTTGTGTTCTAATGAAGGAAATTTGCTCCTGCTGCATGCAAGTTGGTATGCTGTGTTACAGGAAATGAGCAAGTGTGAAAGCAGCCATCTGGCTTGAAATACTAATTGTGAACAGATGTGCTAAGACACACTGTTCTGGAAAGATAAGGTGAAAATAGCCATATTTGTCAATATAATGAGTAAACAAACATCGATTTTTCCAAACCTGCACACAACAAATGAAATGGAAAACACAGAATGACTTACAGAAGTGATTTTTGGATTGGGTAAGAGATCTCAATTGGCTAACTATTCCCTTTTCTCGAAGACCAGGTGAATATTGCCAAAAGTCACCCCTCGGATCAATCTTGTGTGAAATATTGTCTAATATTTCCTCTAGCAGCTGCTGTCTCAACTTTTTTTTTTTAAAGAAATGAAATGTATGGATTTGTTACATCTATCTAATTTCTACATTATAGTACAGTAAGGTTCATGTTGACAAGAAATAAAAAAGAGACCTGATATTCTCTGAAATATATGCTGAGATTAATTTAATTCGTAAGATATAAAAACAATATTCATTTCCTTTCAGCAATTCCTACTGAGGATTCCTGTTGCTATATAAGCACCAAGCTGCAGTTCTTTTGCTAAAATGAAATGCAACTAAAATATGAGCTTTGTTCAGCACAATACAAGCTTAATGTGGGGGTTGTAATAATAATAATGATGATGATGGGGTGAAATTCAATGGCTAGGTTAAAAAAATAATTGGGATAGATGCTTCAAAGATCTTCCAGTTGAATCTGATTGTCCCCATGAAATTCTCATACAAAGCTTTATAACCAAGCATCCCAATCCAGCAGTCTAGTGTGCAGCTCATAAGGAGGGGGAGAACTATTAGAAGGAGATGCATATTTATACCTGTTCATGTTCTGTAATCATCACTTGTCAGGGGAACAGGTTCACATCCCCGATCCTGATCTGGTACATGAAAGCTTTCATACCTTTGAATCAATGCATAGAGTTTAAAAGCAGGGGAAATGGATGTAAATCCATTTGCCTTCTATGTATTATCAACAGTTCTCTAGCTGAACAGTGGTATTGTAAGACTAACATAAACACTCCCTTCTTTCCATAAATAGCCCATCCTCCATGTGTTGATTACTCAAGATTCCTGAACATTTGAATAGGGCTAGTGGCTGACATACTGTGTATCCAAGAGGGGTGTGGGTTTGCTGCTCTGCTGGTCATGAGTCCATGCACACACCTTCTGAAGGCAGAGCCTGCTCCCTGCCTCTAAAGCTGTGCATAGTTGTAGCTGTGACCAATCCTCATCATTCCCAATATGGGTGGGTTGCAGCTGTTATTATTAAGGAGGATGTGGATGTTGAAGAGAAGCTACATGAGTTTTTTGTGTCCGTCTTCACAGCAGAGGATACTGAGCATATACCCATTCCTGAACCAGGCTTTTCGGGGATGGAGGCTAAAGAACTGAGTCAGATAGAAGTGACAAGAGATGATGTTCTAAACTGTTTGGAAAAACTGAAAACTAACAAATCACCAAGGCCAGATGGCATCCATCCAAGCGTCCTCAAAGAACTCAAATGTGAAATTGCCAGCCTCTTTGCTAAAATATGTAACTTATCCCTGCAATCAGGCTCTGTACCAGAGGACTGGAAAGTAGCAAATATAACACCGATTTTCAAAAAGGGATTAAGGGGCGATCCGGGAAATTACAGGCTGGTTAGCATAACATCCATTCCAGGCAAATTGATGGAAAGCATCCTCAAGGATAAAATTGTAAAGCACATAGAAGCAGGCCCTGCTGGGAGTGAACCAGCATGGCTTCTGCAAAGGTAAATCCTGCCTCACAAACCTTTTGGAGTTCTTTGAGAGTGTTAAAAAGTGTGTGGATCAAGGTGATCCAGTTGACATAATATACCAGGACTTCCAAAAAGCTTTCGACATAGTTCCTCATCAAAGACTCCTGAGGAAACTTAGTAGTCATGGGATAAGGGGACAAGTGCATGTGTGGATTTCTAACTGGTTGAAAGACAGGAAACAGAGGGTAGGTATAAATGGAGAGTTTTCACAATGGAGGAAAGTCAGAAGTGGGGTCCCCCAGGGATCTGTACTGGGACCGGTGCTTTTAAATTTATTCATAAATGATCTAGAAGTAGAGGTAAGCAGCGAGGTGGCCAAATTTGCAGGTGATACTAAACTCTTTCAGGTAGTGAAATCCAAAATGGATTGTGAGGAGCTCCAAAAGGATTTCTCCAAACTAGGGGAGTGGGCAACAAAATGGCAAATTCTGTTCAATGTTGGCAAGTGTAAAGTGATGCACATTGGGACGAAAACCCCCAACTTCAAGTATACGCTGATGGGATCTGAACTGTCAGTGACAGACCAGGAGAGGGATTTTGGGGTTGTGGTGGACAGCTCATTGAAAGTGTTGATCCAATGTGTGGCAGCTGTGAAAAAGGCCAACTCCATGCTAGGGATCATTAGGAAGGGGATTGAAAAATAAAATAGCTAGTATTATAATACCCTTATACAAAACTATGGTGTGGCCACACCTGGAGTACTGCGTACAATTCTGGTCACCACATCTAAAAAAGGACATTGGAGAACTGGAAAAGGTGCAGAAGAGGGCAACCAAGATGATCAGGGGCCTAGAGCACCTTCCTTATGAGGCAAGGCTACAACACCTGGGGCTTTTTACTTTAGAAAAAAGACGACTGCGGGGAGACATGATAGAGGTCTATAAAATCATGCATGGAGTGGACAAAGTGGATATAGAGAAATTCTTCTCCCTCTCACATAACACTAGAACCAGGTGTCATCTCATGAAATTGATTGTCAGGAAATTTAGGACCAACAAACAGAAGTACTTTTTCACACAACACATAATCAACTCGTGGAATTCTCTGCCACGAGATGTGACAGTCAACAACCTGGATGGTTTTAAGAGGGGCTTGGATAAGTTCATGGAGGAGAGGTCTGTCAATGACTACTAGTTGGAGGGCTATAGACCACCTCCAGCCTCAAAGGCAGGATGCCTCTGAGTATCAGTTGCAGGGGAATAACAGCAGGAGGGAGGGCATGCCCTCAACTCCTGCCTGTAGGCTTCCAGAGGCATCTGGTGGGCCACTGTGTGAAACAGGATGCTGGACTAGATGGGCATTGGGCTTGATCTAGCAGGGCTGTTCTTATTTTATTATGTTATTATTTATTTTATTTTATTTATTTTATTTATTAAAACATTTTTATACCGCCCAAAACCTATGTCTCTGGGCAGTTTACTATGCACAACTTTGGAGGAATGGAGCAACTTCTGCCTTTAGAAGGTGCATGTACTGACTCTTGGAAGCAGGGAGCCCACATCCCTCTTGGATGTGCAGTTTGCTGCACGGCGTCAGCCGATGTCTTTGAACGTTACCAAAAGCTGCACAGGGGAGATGAATGAGAGCCTTTTGCAGAAAAAGTTAATTCTCAACTGGCTAACTAAGACTATTCCAAAATATTTTACCTGAGGTGAGCCACCTCACTGGCCTAATAGTAGAGTTGACACAGTTTTGTTCCTTCTTAAAATCTGTACATTTACCCCAAGTGGCTGATCTGGTGTCCAGGGTTCAACTTAATGGGCACCTGTAAGGGCAAATTAGGCCTGTATTCATTTTGCTTATTTAATTATGCTCCTTGTATTCTGTGACAGTTGACTATAAATCTGGACTTGGTAGACCAGATAATGTGCTGCATTATTGTTGAGTATGGAGTGAAAATAGCAAATCACTTCTGAAACAGATGTGCAATATTTCATAGAGCTGTTTGAGGTCTCTTCTCTTCTCTTCCTTCTCTGTTTTTTTCCCTCCATTTCCCTGCTTTTCATTCTTTTGTTGAAAACATTGAAATGTATTTTTTTTTAAAATGTGTATTCAATAATTCATGTATAGATGAAAACCCTGGCACTATTCAGCAAATGCCATGAACATTTATAAAGCTGTTATAATTATGCATTTGTTCCCAACCGTTCAAGAATTAAAAGTTCATGAAAATTCATGAAGGCTTTATAACAGGTTCACGACCATCCACATGCTTAAAATGTAATTTTTCTTCAGTGTCTGGCATGAAATATTTATGAACCTTTCACCTGCTGATAAAGCCCTGGTTTAGAAGACAATAAGTGACAAATTATTAATGGCATTGGTCACATTGTTAACATGCAGCTACACACTTATGGCATAATTATTCTTCCACTTCAGGGTCATTCATTTAGTTGCTGCCTTCAGGTTCTGACACTTAGCATGTGTGGGTGATGTTCCCAAAGAAGAACTACATTATTTTTCTTCACATCATGTTTTGATCAAGTATGTATGCTGACGCTAATCAGGACAACCAAACCTATTGTCGTAGATGCTGAGGAAATGAAAGACTTTTTCTCAGGCACATCTTAGCCACACCTTCTTAAAAACCTGATTCATTCTATTTCTTTTTCTTTTCTGTCCCCCAGGGTGAACTTTTCTTCTCCGTCCTGCCTGATCTCATCATTACTTGGCAGAAGCTGCAATTCTTTCTTCTTCTCCCTCCTTCCTCTGAGTCCTGCTCTCCAAAAGGTGGGGGTGAGGGCAGGACACAGTGTGGGAGGACCCCATACTTGCTTCCAAACTGTGTCTGACCCTCTGTCTCATGTGGCTTTTTATACGCATTGCAGTAGCACCCGAAAAAGACTACCATTCCCAAGATACTTTACAAGGACTTCTAGAAGGAATAGGTTTATCCTTTTGGTATATCACAATACTGGTCTTTTAAAAACGAAGCCACTGTGGTTGCTATTCCCTCACCATCAGGAGAAGCAAAGTTAAAGGAAAGAGCTGGAGTCTGTACGGTTGGCAGGGGTGTTGCGGGGGATGGATAAGTGAAGACCCCAAGCAGCTATCTATTTTTTATTTGAGCTAGTGGGGGGGGCAAATAAAAATACTGAGCTGCTTTTAGAGATTCAGAGTGGGCTTTTTAATCTGATGCAAACTGTTGTTGCTTGTAGGAGTGAATTCCTATTTGTCCTAATATACTAGTGCTACTACGGCTATGAATATTTATATACCGCTCGTCAGCCAAAGTTCTCAAAGCGGTTTACATAGAAAAATATTAAATACATAAAATAGCTCCCTGTCCCCAAAAGGCTCACAATCTAAAAAAGAAACAAGATGGACAACAGCAACAGCCACTGGAGGGATGCTGTGCTGGGGTTGGATAGGGCCATTTGCTCTCCCCCAATCTTAGCAGTACTGCTCCTGGAACCTTTCACCACTCAGACAAGTGGAGAACATGTTAGACAATACTTTTCTTTTCTTTTTAAAGGAGGGACACTGAGAATGCGAGTGCAGTTCCCTCTCTCCCTTTCAGATGAATGCTGAATACTGCCCTTCCCTTTTTGCTGGCGGCAGAGTTTGGATAGAAGAAGAGGCTAAGGACCTTGTAAGTCCCATAAGACCAACCCTCTTTGGAATCTGGAATGAAACCTTCAGGGTTACCTTTGTAACATTTAATGAACTATGTAATGATTTCTTTTTACCTGCTGCTGGTTGCCATGATTAGTGGCTGAGCTTGTAGCCTTGAAATGAATTTGTACACTAAGCTGGAAATAGCTCGACTGCCAAGACTGCAATCTGTGCCTAGCAGTGCATGTGCCTGACAATAAAATTCACTCATAACTACTTTCTTCAAACTTAAAATGAAGACATTATGCAGCAGTTTTTGATTTAAACTTATCCTGAGGGTTTCCAGCTAAGCTGACTTCCTCATTGGTGTCATGTTCAATTATTGTACTCAGACAATGGTTGAGAGGAAATCTGGATTTGACTTCAAATGCAGCTTGCAGTCTATTTTTGCTCAGCCTAGTTGTTCTTAATTTTAAAAAAATAAATCTCAGTCCCTTTTTTTAGCCTACTTTCCTTAAGGAAAGTCAGTTTATGAGATCACCCGGCATTCTGTGTGTGTGTCCATGTGTCCATGTGTCCATTAACTTCACAGTGTCTGGACCAATATGAACCAAATTGTGTACAGTTGTAGGGACTCCTCAACAGCATAGTTTGTGATGATGTCATCCACCCTGATTCAAGATGGCAGACGTGTAAACATATGAGGTTCAAGTGGGCTAACCTGTGAACTACCTAACCAATTTGAACCAAATTCACTACAGCTGTAGGGACACATAGGGATGCCTCAGTGACGTAGTTTGTAATGATGCCATCCACCCCGAATCAAGATGGAAGACGTATGAACGTTTAAGGCTGAAGTGGGCTAACTTGTGAGGATGGTAATTATCAATTAAGATTATGGTGAAAGGGAAATAGACAGATTATTTATTACCAGTACAACTTGTTTGCCTTTTGCTACAGTTCAGAGCCCCATGTGTTCTCTCCAGCGAAAAGATGAAGGAGCCCCTTGTAGGCAAAGAAACTTAGTGTGTACATGAGCAACTAATGCCAAAAATGGAATTGTCAATTCAAAGGGGTGACTGACCCCTGCTAACTGGGCAAAGAGGCATCTTTTAAACGTGGTGATTCTCTTTATTTAGCAGGGGGAGAGTAACTGGCCCTATCCACCCCCAGCACAGTATCTCCAGTGACTGTTGCTGGTGTCTATCTTCTGTATCTTTTTAGATTGTGAGCCCTTTGAGGACCGGAATCCATCTTATTTATGTATTTGTTGTTTCTCTATGTAAACCTCTTTGGAAACATTTGTTGAAAAACAGTATATAAATGTTTGTTGTTGTTGTTATTGTTGTTGATCCCCCCCCCCGATCTATTTCTATCACCATGTTGAGAAGAACCCTGCATTTACCCTTTTATATCTAACATTAGGAACTCTGTGAATTGCCTGAGAACACCTATTTTTTCTAAGCAGATATGTATCTGATCATCCAGTTCAACGGGAGACTACTTGGAACCCCAAGTAAGAAAGCGATAAAAGTACGCATTTTAAAACGCTCGGTGTTTTAATGTTATAATTAAATATATTCTATATTCATATCTCTTTCTTATGTCAGAATCACAGAATGCCACCCCCCCCATCATGTTTTGTTTAGGCCCAGAAGATGGAGAACCATCTAAATTCTCCTTGGGAAGAACCTTGAAATTATCATTGAATTTCAGTTTGGAGAAATTTCAGTTCCAATCCTAATTTAATAGCATATCAATTAATTATTAATTATTATTATTTTTAAAAAAATATTACATTTATATCCTGCTGTTCCTCCAAGAAGCCCAGAGCAGTATACATGGTTATATTTATCCTCACAACAACCCTGTGAGGTAGGTTAGGCTGAGAGATATCTGACTGGCCCAGAGTCACACAGTTAGTTTCAAAGCTGAATGGCGATTTGAACTCAGGTCTCCCCGGTCCTAGTCCACTACACCACTACACCACACTAGATCTCTTTGAAATTAGCATTTTAAAATCTCCCAGAAATAAATTAATTTCTCTTTGCCACGAATAGAGAACTGGAAATATTTTTAAATTCTGCCTGATAGGATCTTTAGATGCACCCTCATCTTAAGTGATGAAGCAGGGAAATGCTTGACTAACAAGCAGATGGTTGCCAGTTCAAATCCCCTATGGTCTGCTTCCAAGACTATGGGAAACCCCTATATTGGGCACCAGTGATTTAGGAAGATGCTGAAAGGCATCATCTCATACTGCACGGGAGGAGGCAATGGTAAACCCCTTCTGTATTCTATCAAAGACAACCACAGGGCTCTGTGGATGCCAGGAGTCAAAATCAACTTGGCACACTTTACCTTTACCATCTTCTAAACTAAACAAAATTTAGGCCTCAAACTCCACAGCACATTGGATGGGATGGGTCCCATCCACAGTCCCATTGGATGGGACTCCACAGGGTTCCCATCCTATGAAGTTATTTTCCTTCCCTTCATTCCTTTTTTTTTAAACTGTCCTTTGGCTGTATGAGCAAACACTTCAATGAGCCTACCATTATCAGCCCGTGAACACGCCTCCGGGGGGGGGGGCGGCAGGAGGCACCTTTAAGAGTAAATTAATTCGGTGCTCACCTCTGCTGCTGTGGCACCTGAATGCTGTTCAGAGCCACAATGTGCCACGCAGCAGCCCCTATGGCAGGGAAGCACCTCCACCACTCACCTGGCTTCCACAGAGCTTTGCCCCCAACAACGGCCTCCAAGGTGTGTTCACGGGCTGCCACTGCAGCCACTGAATGTAGATTCAACAGTTCCATTCCCCCACCGTAATCATTTTTGTTATGTTTTTCCCCATTTGGGATAGTATCACAGTAAGTAACACGCACTGTGATCCACAAATTACAGCTTTGACTTTGCTCCTAGTGGCTACCAGTCATACATCATTGCCCTGAGCCATTTATTTCCTCCAATTTCAGTTCCCCCGCCCCCAGCAAATCAAGTATCTCTGTTTCTAATTGCTGGCAGACCATATGGTAGTAGTAGAACATATTTTTGCATTCAGAAGGTCCCAGGTTTTATCTTTGGTACCTCCAGAGAGGGCTGGGGAAAGGTCCTACAGGTAGATCTGGAGAACCACTGCAGACAGTGGCCCACACCTTTCACTGTGCTACAAGAGCAGAAGGAGTTTGCCCTCCTCGAGCAGCTGGAGAATAGCTGTGTTGAAGCCTTACTCAACAACCCAGCATGATTGGGAGTGGTTGTTTTTGATTCTATCCCCTCCCTCGAAAATCCCTTTTTTTGTTCTCATAAATATGTCCCTGAAGGTCAAACAGGCATCAGAACATATTTGTGGGAGCAAAGGGGATTTTGGAGGCAGGGGAGAGAAGCAAAAGCCCCCTCCCCTGTGTCTGTACTGGGCTGTGGAGCAAGGCTTCAACACAGCAGTTCTTGAACGACTATGTGAAGGCAGAGCCCTCATTCTCCCTTGACCAGGGGCGTATCTAGGGGTAGGGCAGGCAGGGCACATGCCCCGGGCACCACTTGAAGGGGGGCGCCATTTTGTAAAATTAATTTTTTTAAAAAAAAAGGCTGCCAAAAACAAAATGACCACTGCGCATGCTCAAATGGCCTCTGTGAGGCCCTAGGTCATGCCAGGCTTTGCAGAGGCCATTTGAGCATGCGCAGTGACCATTTTGTTTTCAGTGGCCTTAAAAAAAAAGATTATTTTTAAAAACGGCCACTGCACATGCTCAAATGGTCCCTGCAAGGCCCTAGAGGCCAGCGGAGTGAGGGGAAACCTTTGCAACCCCCCAGCCTTTAGGAAGCCCCCCAAAGGGGCTACAGGTAAAAATAATAATAATAATAATATAAGACACTGTACACATATTCAGATTGGCACTATGTACAGAGAATCAGGGCTTGTGAATACTTAGCTGACGCTTATGAGCTAGGATTGTATTCATTTGCTCTTACTTTGCTTCTTGTGATAAGTGAGTTAAATGTGATGTCTTGCTAATATGGCTATTAATGGTGAGTTTGTCTTTGAATCAGTGTGAAATCCTTAATATTAAGGCCCACTGGGAGTTTCTTGCTCTCTTTCTCTCATTTTAACTGTCTTTCTGAAAGACTAGAATATATTCCAAGCAGTGACACAGTTTACTCTGCATATCCTTTAATTATTTTCAGAGTATCTGGGAAAAGTCAAATTCTCCATTGATTTCTAAAACTTATGTAATAGTGATGCTACAATGCATAGTAGAGAATTAGACAGGCACTTCTGTTTAGTTTTCCAAGTACACCTCCACATTGTATTTGGGTATTTCATGAGTCCCCACATACTGTCATTTTCCAGCATTTTTTGGTCTGGCTAAGTCCACTGCTAAATATTTTTTGAAAGATTAAAAGATTAACGAGCTTGACTTGTATTTTTCAGCTGATATTATGGTAAAGTTATCTGAAAGATGGGTGTCAGATGCTTGGACAGGGCGCGCAATTTCAGTGTTTGCCCTAGGCACTATTTTCCCTAGATACGCCTCTGCCCTTGACATACTTGGAAAGATGTGGGCCAGTGTAGATGTAAGCTAGATGTATCAACCAACAGTCTGACTTGGTATAAGCAGCTTCTATAACCTTTCTGGAATTTTCAGGAGCCTAATAATAATTTTACAATATGTTCAGTTGCATTAGATGCAAAGTTGCACAACATCCAACAAACCAGCAGAACTTTCCTGAAGCCTAGCCATCAGGTAATCAAGTAAGCCATCAAGTAAGGCTTAGGGCTGCTATACTTCCACGGGGTTCATAATTCCCATTGCACATTTCCTCATCCACCCCCAGCTGCCTTTAGAAGAACTTCACCATTTTGAAACTGAAGCCATCCTATTATGAGCTTCCCCACCTGCAACCCAAGTCAGTGGCTTCCACAGGTACGAGAGGGCAAAATCCCAACAGGATGGTGGCCATAACTCTCAGCTGCTTAAAATATGGCCAGGGTAGGAAACCTTCCACAGGGATACAGATTCCCATCCCATGAGTGTAACGTTTAGACCAGCCTTGCAACAGATATTCTGTGTAATACCTGCTTCCCATTCAAGTTGGTTGCTATTTTAACATAGAGCTTATATGTACTTGCTCACTGATCTGTTCCCTCAGATTTTGACATCCATTTCTCATCTGTTGCCAAGCATGCCCTCAGTCTAGTGAGTCTATTTAAACAAAGGCCTGGCTGAATTATGCCACTCAGTCTCTATCAGTCTCTCAACTACTACCCCATAGATGAAATTCAGCTTACCCAATCCACGGTTTGTAATATTTTTCTTCATGGCAGCATGTTATTGCAAAAATAGGAGGCCACATTACTCTCTCTTTCCTTCTTTGATGTTGTATTCTTTAGGTCCTCAAAAATGTTCACAAATTTATTGATTCTATTGAATGGAATTTCTATACTACCTGATACAGAAATCTTTAGGTGGTGTACCAATTAAAACAATATATAAAACATAAAGCATTTAAAATTCCTAAAACAGATACAAATCAGAATGGATAAAAAACCTTAAAATTTTAAATTGTAAATCTAATCTATTGAAAAGGGGAGAAGTTTCAGAGAAGGTGTGTGTGTGAAATTATAAAGTCAATAAAAAGGGACTATTTCTCTGACCATTGTCCTGCTGAGGGTGGACAATGGTGGGCAGCACAAGCTCAGTGAAGTGGCCCCTGAGGCAGGGCAGAATGGGGTCTTGGGACTCATCTATAAGTCATCCCAAATAGAGAAGGGGCATAGTAAATAATCAGGTATCATTAATAGCATCAGTATTCCAAAATGCATACGTTTAGTTGTCACTGACTGACATACTGAGGAAAATTATTTAAAGTAGTCCTGTTGAAATTAAACAGACAATAAAGCATGCCTAACTTGGCCACCTTAAGTGGCGCAGTGGGGAAATGCTGGACTAACAAGCAGAACGCTGCTGGTTCGAATCCCTGCTGGTATGTTTCCCAGACTATGGTTCACTATGGGAAACACCTATATCGGGCAGCAGTGATAAAGGAAGATGATGAAAGGCATCATCTCATACTACGCGGGAGGAGGCAATGGTAAACCTCTCTTGTATTTTACCAAAGACAACTATAGGGATCTGTGGGCACCAGGAGTTGACACCGACTTGACTGCACACTTAACCTTTACCTTGGCCTTTAAATTTCAGTGGGACAATTCTGAGTCATTTTCTGAATATGTCAGCCATTAAGTCTAAAAGATAATTGTTTATATATGACAATCCTTCCTATCACACACCATACTTCCTCTCTACTCTATGGCAAGAAAAGTCAGATGGGTTCTGTAACTTCTTGTTTTGTAAACAATGGTTATTTGGTTAGATGCAATTATTATTCCCTGCTAACTGGTCAGTTTTGAAATCGGTGGCTTAGCAGAGCAATAGTCCCTGTTCAGTACAGCGTAGTGTCCCTTCAGCAGCTGTTGCTTGTATCCTCATTGTGGTTTTTAGATTATGAGCAATCTTGGGACAGGGAATAATTATTTTCTTCCTTTTGCTATGTAAAACTGCATTGAGAATCCAGCCGCTCGCTGCCCAAATGGGCAGCGCGGCTTGTTTGCCCCAGCCCCCTTCCCACAAGGAACACGGAACACTGGGTGAGCACTTCCCATTGGCTCCCCAGGTGCTCACGGGGTGGGGCTAGGGCGGCAAGTGAGGGAGTGCGCAGGCAATAAAATATAAAATAAAAGCAATAAAATATGATATGTCCTAAATGGAATGGACTGCATTTTCTTATTTCTGATTTTTTTTCCCCTTAAAAAAAATGATTCTTACAGTATCTGCCCATCTAGGTTCAATATTATTTTGTTGTAACATTTCAAATATGCAGCCTAAATTTAACAATTGCCATTACATAAAACCTTGATAAGAAGTTACATGAATTCCATTGTATAGGGACGCAGGAACATACACTGCCATATACTGAGTAAGACCATAGGTCCATCTCTCTCAGTATTGTCTACACAGACTGGCAGTGGCTTCTTCAAGGTTGCAGACAGGAATCTCTCTCAGTCCTATCTTGGAAATGCCAGGGAAGAAACTTGGAACCTAGATGCTCTTCCCAGAGCAGCTCCATCCCCTAAGGAGAATATCTTGCAGTGCTTGCACTTCTAGTCTCCCTTTCATATGCATCCAGGGCAGACCCTGCTTAGCTAAGGGGACAAGGCCCATCTTTGTGTAGCCACCAAACGAGTTGGTGGTAACTGGAGATGGACCTCCTCAGATGAACTCAATGGGGCTCGTAGTGAAGAGGACACTCTCTTAGATACCCAGGTCCTTAGCCGTTTAGGGCTTTATAACTAGCACTTTGCAACTTTGCTTTAAAGTGCTATAAAGCATTTTGCTTTATAACAAGCACTTTATGACTAGCACTTTGTATTTTGTCCAGAAGCCTACTGGCAGCCAGTGTAGCTCCATCAGTAAAGGAGTAACATGGTCTCTCCGAGATGACCCAGAGACCAACCTGGCTGCTGCATTCAGTACCAACTGAAGTTTCCAGTATGTTGGAAATTGCAATAACTGAGCTGCTTTGAAATATGCCATTGTGTGCATAAAGTGCTCCTTTAGGGAACTGTACAGTCTGATATGTGTTGGGGGCAGGGGAGGAGATGCCTTGATGATGTTATTTGAATGTTCACATCGGAACAAACACCATGTTACATTTCTACGATTCTTTATTCTGTTTTTCATTAGATTTGTAAATTTCAAGTCTCAAAGAAGTCACTTAGACCTACATGATAGTGTACACTAAGATATTGCATAGGGAATCTGGGAATTCCTGTATAAACTGTGAAAATGCAGCATTTGTCTCCATGGCAGGCAGAAAGGGGAAAGAAAGGAAAAAATAAAATAAAATAAGTAAAGGGAAAGAAAGGGAAAAATGAAACATTATATGAATTATTATATGAATATATATTATATGAATATGTATTATACAAAACACAAAGCTTCTTTGTTCCTTGACTGCATACCAGTGTATTTGTTGAAATAGCACACATTGATCCTCTATTGGTTCAGTGCAGATCCACTAGTTCCCCAGCCAGTGACTAGTTTAGAGGATCAGTTTAAGAAGTAAGGGAGCAATCATGAACCAGTTACCAATGCCACTTTCTTTTTTTGCTTCTAGGTTGGCAACTAGGTAGAAAGGAGGGAGAAATAATAGTCTAAATCCATAGATAGGTGCTGCTATTCTATGTCACATTTTAAGAGATTTAGATTTTGTAGAGCCTCAAGGACCATCCTGAGGGGAAGACATTTGTCCAAACATCCATGCCCCAGACAATAGCTGTGTGTCATAAATTGCCAATCCCTATACTTGCTTCTCTCTGGCCTTTATCAACAATCACATTCTCTCTCTCTCTCTTTTTGGTTCATTCATGTTTGGGTATTTCTGTTGTTACTGGATCCTAGCATGTAAATCGGTATTTCCAGTTTAATAGCTGACAGTGAGAAAAGTGTTGTGATCTTCAGGATTGCAGCCATGGCATTCAGATGCACCAGCTCTAGGATAAATAGCACCTGGATGGAGAGAGTCTTCAGTGCCTCCCATCCCCAAGGTTAGGTTATTGGTGTTGCCATTTATTTTCTCCCTTGCTCACTGCAGACAGTATATTCAACAAATGGTGGGCTGCCAAGCTCAGCTCAGTGCCCCCTTCAGGTAGATAGCCTAAGCAGCCATCTGGCTCATCCACCCCTAAGGCCAGCCCAACATTAGGGGAAGATGGATTCATTTCCTAGATTCCATTTCCTTTACATGTGATTTTCTTTCCACAATGCCGATGGCATTGACTTACATCATCCCAAGGCAGAAGTGTGCAATTCCCTCTTCAGGTTTCAAAATGACGTTATGTTTCACATTTTCCAGATTCTAGATGAAGTTCTTGCATTTAACTGAAGAATGAGCGGGGGGGGGGGGCAACAAGAGGACAGAAATCCATGATATTGGAGGTGAAAGAGGAGGCACTGCTGCAGAGTGGTCTCATGAAGAAGAGCTGGGCCTGAAAGCTATCCAGCTGTGAACATAAGAAAGACTAGGACACTAGCTCAGCTAGGCCATCTTCCCTAGGCTGCAGATGGAGATCAGCTACATTTCCCTGGAACCTAGGACATAGCCATTGTAGACTTCCCTGACACTGCCAGGCCAGGTAACTGAGAAAGTAGGAGGGAGGGCAGGCAGGAAGAAATTCTTCTCTGACTTGAATTTTAATCCAAGCTGAAGTGCAATTCATGGGGTTCTGCCTTGTACTGAAGGTGAGCATCGCCTTGTATTGATTACTTGTCTTAGGTTGAAGGTGAGCATTTCCTTCACATTCCAAATTGTCCAGGTTTGTGTTCTGTAGCAGGAAATTGCAACCTTTGACCCTTCTTTGATACAAGGGAAATTCCAGTTTAATAAAAGTGTCCTAATATATACAGTAGATTTCATGTCAACAGAAGGGAGAAGGATTTCAAAATAAGTGCACAATGGTGACAAAACAAAAAATAGGACTTGTTCGTAGATTCTTTCTAACGGACATTCCATTCTGCTCACTTAGTTGCCTATAATTGAATAAATTGAATAAATAAATATAGGGAAGAGTGAAATATATATATTGGTTACCATTATGACAGTTAGATTACTGTGAAGTGTCTTCCATGCCAATGGAAAATATTCCTTGGAGACGATAACGTCTTAACGTCAAAATAAAATATTTTACCACATTAACAAATCAAAATGTCACTGTTCTTAATGAAAGGTGGCTAAAAGATTGATTCAAGTAATCTGTTAATTTATGTTGACTAAAATGCCAATTAAAATGAGTATAGCTTGGTTAGCAACTTGAAATGTGACCTTTATACATTGCATTATTTGCAATAAATTTTACACTGAGAAACTCTAATTGCAACCTTGTATCAGGAAGGGTTTCTTCCATGTTATACCATATGTGCGACAAAGGGACTAATAATATTGGGCACTTATGAGCTGTACAATAATTCAGGGCAGATGAATTAACGATTTTATTAGACTTTAAATATTATAATGATGATGACCTTTTCCTTGGGTTACAAAGGTTAAATACACAATAAATGTTCATTCTTTTATCCTTTGGCAATCATTGGACTAGATTGCAGAGTGCATACTTTGAAAATTCTCCACACAAGAGAGCATGATTTAAACTACTTGTAATGTGGTTATCTACTGTTGCAGTAAATTTTATTCGTTTCAGTTCCAGGAAAAGAAGACAGCCAACTGACAACTGTGCCGATTCAGCAGATGCTCCAAAAATGTTATTTGCTCTTGCCCAGCACTTTGTATCAGAGAAACTATATTTGAGGTAGTATTCCAGCAACCGGGTTTTCCAAAAAATGAATGTTCCTTATTATTCCCCCCCCAACCCCCAATTGCTTAATTAATAATTAATATAATTATTTTAATCCAATGTAGCAGACAATAACATTTTCACTTGTAAAGTATATGTTCACTATATTTAGCCTGTCTTGCAGAGAAACTTGCCAGATCTGGATCATGATGTGGCTGCTTCAAGAATGGTGTAGAAGTGGGGAGAGGGCATAGCCAGCTTGCTAATAAGGCCAGGTAAGGTGGCCACCACATGCTGTCAATTGACAGGGTTGGCAGGTTGTCAGTCACTCACCTCTTCCTGCCCACCACTCACCTCTTCCTGCCACTGGAGTCAGCCTGCCATCTCACCAAACCTAATCTGGAGTGGCTGAAGAGTCGCTTTTGCCAGGTTGCCCCCTTCCTCCACTCTCCTGCTTTTGTGTTCTGGAAAAAAACAAGGGGGTGTAATGGAAGAGGAAGCATTTCCTTTCCCACTCCCTGTCCTTGACTATTCAAAATCCAGAGGCAGAAGAGCACAGGAGGGGGAGAGGGGTGGGTGGTGGTGCTACCATCAGGTCAGGAATGGGGATGGGATGGGATGGGATGGGATGGGATGGGAGCAGGACAGGAAGAAGGAGCCATGACTGGAGGAGATTGACCAGCAATAGAACGTGTGTGCGTATGTTCTGCATGGTTCATGGTGGGGAGATCAGATAGATTGGGGAGACTGGGCAGCGGGAGGCAGAGTGGATACGTGGGAATAAGTGTGGAGGTTGGTGTTAGCAGCTTGTCATGCTAATTCATATTCTGGACAGGGTTGGGGTTGTTGGGGTTTGTGATTATTTAGCAAAGTCCAAGGAAAATACCACTGCAGTTACAGAGTGCAGAGTTTAGTTGTTGCAGCTATTTAAGGAATACTCATGGAGATCACTGTAGAGTCTAAACTAAATTGATGTATTGGTGAAGTACATTTGAGATAGGAAAGACCTATCCTAATTATCAGTTACATAATGAAGCTCTTCTCATGATCAGTGAGAAGAGCTTCTTCTGAGTCTGCGGGGAGAGCGGGCTTAGCCTGCTGTCCCCACAGACAATCAAAAGGCAGCCCTGGGCAGCCAGATTGGCCACCCACACGACTGCCGGCTCCGTCATGGAGCCGGCGGGGGCTGCAGGGACAGGGGGCCACGCGGCCCCTGGATGTTCCTGGATGCCCCACGCAGGACATCCTGGAGAGCCCCCCGAGTCTGGGAGGCTGCCTGCAGCCTCAGTTGGGGATCTACTCACGTGTCATCATGTGCCACGGCAACACACAAGCAAAAATATGAGTTTAATGGAGCGCTTGTTCCATTAACCCCGTCTAAGGGGAGGGGTACTTAGTGAGGTTTCCTGCTGGGAGCCACGCAGCTCCTGTTGCAGCACATGATCACCCCAAAGTGGGCTAGGCTCCCTTAGCCCGCTTTTGGGCAATGGTGAGCCTCTATGAATAGGTAGTGGGAGAGAGAGATTTCTCCATCTTCTCTCTAGGAGGAAAGGAAGAGGACTGACTCACTACAGGAAGTACCTGAGGAGTCAAAGCAAGAGTCATAGAGAAGAGGCAGAGAGGGACAGGTGAGGAGATCATCACTAGCTACCTCTACTCTCAATGCCCCTAGTGGTCATTAGGATAGTTGGTGCAAAAGGTCGATGCACTGGTACTCCATCTTCAACAGAGCTGAGCCTTGGTGGGGCTCAAAAATGTAGTTTAGCATCTATATGCAAGTAGATTCACATTCCCTCCCTCCCTCCCTCTCTCCCTCCCTCCCTCTTTCCCTCTCTTTCTCCCCCTCTTGAACTCCCTGAAGAGTGGGGTGGGGTGGTTCGTTTCGGGTCCGAAAATTATCGGGTCTCATCATGGGTGATTCAGTTCAGCTCTGAATCACCCGAAATTGGTCGTTTCGGGCACAGATCGTTCTGTGCCCAAAATGTTTTGCACATCCCTAATCTCAACAGGCAGAGTTCCTAATTTCAAACCTTCATCATTAAGTTTCCCTCTGCCCCAAATAGCACTATTTAAAGCCTCAGAAAAGACTACAATTTTCAGAAGACTCTGCACCTTTCCCAGGATTACAGGAAGAGGAATCAAAATCCGTTTTTGGCAGTCCATTTCAGACACAAGCCGTATAGTCACAGAAGAGCCTGTCTCCTATTGGTAGGCAAAGGGATTGGAAAAGGGCGGCCAATCTGACCTAAAGTAAAGCAGGCTCAATGTGGACCAACTGCACCTGAATCAGCCAGGAATTCAATCTGGTAGAACCAGGCCAGATTTGGCTGGGCTGCAATATTCCACTTCACTCCAGAGCCAATACTGGTCCATAGTTGTTATGTATCTAAGATCTCTCATAATGTGTTTTTCTCTCCCTCCCTCTGTCTCTCTTTCACACACATGCACACACGCACATGAATGGCCTTGGGTTGCACAGAGAATTAGTTCTTCAAAGTATTCAATGAACAGACATTTCTGTAAACAGACTTTTAATGTAGGCTTTTACTGGTGCATAAAAGAGAAAGAAAATGATGCTGCATTGATAGCAGTGCTAAATCAAATATCCAGAGAAAGCTGCTTACACCAACTTCTTTGGTTCATATCTAAGGAATGGATGAAAAGGTGTCACTCAAAATGCCTAAGCTGCTTCTTCATAACATCTGCCAGTTTCTGACAGGTTTGATTGCAGTTCGGTGGGGTGAAGTTATTTTTTCCAGTTTTCTAAAAATCTGAACAATGAATCTTCCAATCTTGCTTCCAAATCAAAACATTTAAAAGGTGAGCCTTTCTGCAGGTTTGCTTAGAATAGGAATGCTTTCTTTTAATTCCAATTATTCTCTGCAATCCAGATTAAAGCTGTTATTTTTTAGTGTTATTTTTATTTTACTTCTGTAGATGAGCAACAGATTTGGTGAGAAGTTGCTGACTGTTGTCTATGCATTCGCTGTCATTTTCTGCAGATGTTACCTACATGGGTTTAATAAGAGAGGTAACAGCTGTGGCTTTATGTTAAACACAGAATAGGAAATTTCCTTTTGATGGTAATACCTATATTGGGCAGCAGCAATACTGGAAGATGCTGAAAAGCATCATCTCATACTGAATGGGAGAAGGCCTTGGTAAACCCCTTTTGTATTCTATCAAAGACAACCACAGGGCTCTGTGGTCACCAGGAGTTGACACCAACTCAATGGCACACTTTACCTTTAGGGGCCACTTGGTTTATTTTTCAAATAATCACCAGTTGTGGTATTGATGGGTACAGAAGCCCTATTCTTATGTTCATCATGTGCACAACCTCTGTAGAGTGTATGCATATTCCATCTATAAGCATATACAGTTGTTCATACTTTATGTTCATTCAATGCATGTACAGTAGAACAATTCATATCTGTACCTTGCATTTGTAGAGCCCTATACCCACTTCACCTTTTAAATGAATGTATGTACAGTCATTCACACAAAAACATGGACATGTACTATCACCTGCATGCATGTACAATCTAATGTCTGAACAGGGCTAGATTGGCTACTAATATCGGTTGACAAAATGGAAATTGTTGGATTTGCAGCCAAGCAAAATTGATACTGAAATATGCCAATTAACATCCTAGATTGCAGAAGACCTACAAAGATATCATCAATCTTATTATGAAAGAAGCTAAGGGGCTGATTCAAGAGTTGTGGCTTGAATTGGCATGCCACTGGAAACACTTCTGCGGCTATATGCAGGGATTGTAATGTTTGCAAGCTGCTAACTCTAACCACAGAAATCAGCCTGAAGACATGGAACACAGAGGGAAAGCTTGAGGAGGAGCTCCTCACTTAAATTTGTTGAGGGGATGAGGAAAGATGCCGTTGGAGAAGAAAAATGTGCTTTGATGATTGAAGATCTGCTTATTAGGCTTGGCAGAGAGGAGTACAGCAAAATAAGGAGGGAATTCCTCAAATGCTTGGCAGGGGATCCGCACCCTCAGCATGGAAATTCACCACTAGTATGACACATTCCTAGTGGCCACTGACACTGCTGTGAAGACCTGTTTGTGATCTGGTTGATCCACGTGATTCATGGCTTGCATGTCGGTTGCCATATAGGAATGGGCCAGCACATGTCCCTTTGCCTTTTCCTGGATATTTCCAGGTGGATTAAAAAAACACCTCATAAGTTGGTCAGTGGCATCTAGTGAAATAGATTTGTGCAGGCTCATTCTTAATGGCAAAAATCACAGGTCTTACGATCCATGAAGTTAAAACATTATGTTAAAAGAAGCCCTAAGACCATTATTGTGCAATTGAAAAAGATTTGCTTCATTTTAGAGGACAATATTACTTCCATACCTCCATTGCCCAGAGGACTAAATCAATGGGATCAAAAGACTTCACTGAGAATATCTGTGATATGAATATAATTCATAAGACTTTTTGTCCTTTGTGTAATTGAATTGCAATGTTAATAAATCCCACCCTCCCCGCCCGCTTAGAGCTATGAATTCCTAGCCCCAGACAATGATGAAGTGGAACGTAAAGGCTTTATAAGCTACCAGTGGGAGACTCAAGCAAAGAAGCATGACCTGTTCATTTAAAGTTTTACTACTGCTTTAAAATATGTGAATGTAGCACAGTTAAAACTATATGTCATGATATCCCTGAGAGAATGACACAGCTGATTATCAAATTATTTACTGAAAGAAGATGATGGCAAAGTAGCACCTCTAAGTAGCGTTGACAGTTCTATTTAAATTTCTCCATGGGAAGCCATTTAGGACACACACACACACACACACACACACACACACACACACACACCAGCATTTCATTTACTTATAAAGAGATTGAATCCTATGGATAACAGAAAATACAATGGAGGATATGTTGAAGAACATGTGGAAAGCAACTGTCCTTTTGAAAGCACGGTACTGTCTTTTAAGTTCTTCTTTCTTTGGATCTGTCCTGAATTATCAGCTTTCTTGACAGAGAATGGTTCTGTATATCCTCACTCTGCTAGGACATTCACTTGTGCAGCCTTGGGCAAGCCATGTTTTTTCCATGCCTCACAGAATTGCTGCAAGGCTAAAAGCTTGATCCAAGCTCATTTGAGGAAGTGTGTGCTGCAAACATAATTGTGATGTGAAAATTGCTTACCTGATTTAAAATACAAATGGGACTGCTTGTAATGATTACATATTTTACAGATTGAATATCATTTTTGTGAGAAGTTATTCTGCAGCTTGGAAAATAAGTGAGAGTCTGGACATTTGCAGCGTGCGCTTGGAGTTTAGATCTAGTATTGTCCAAGTTTTGGATGGGAACACAGGAAGTTGCCTTATAGTGAGCTGCCCATTCAGGTCAGGATTGTCCACACTAACTGACAGTGGATCTGTAGGGCTTCAGACAAGAACATTTTCCAGTCCAAACTGCAAGGTCTCAAGGACTGAACCTGAGACCTTCTGCATGCCAACCAGCAGTTCATGTGCTACGCCACTGAGCGACAGCCCCTTCTCATACCAAACACAGCATAGCTGAGCAAATACCTCCAAAGAATGATTTTTAACCCTCCAGCTTTATAGATAGCTCTCTATGGAAGTTCATAAATACTGGTCAACATCCTAACAAAGCGCATGTGTAAGGAGGGACTGCAGAGTTTACTGGGAGCCTCTCACAACTCCCTCTGTTCCTTTGTGCACATGCTGTTGCACAAGGGACATGAGAGTTCAAAGTCCTGCCTGAATTTTGGAATTACTGTGTAAGATCAGAAACCCATGGCTGAGGGTCAGCAGTGTGTTTCCAATCCTACAGAGCACTTCCAGAGCACGGGCAATGCTTTGAACTCTAATGGCTCTGGCATAAGAGCACACAGGGGTTGCATGAGGGCTCCTGATGTGTCCTGGCAGTCTCTCCTTACACATGATTTGTTAGTCAAGAGGTCAGTCATTAAGCCAATTCTGGACCAGGCAGAGTGCAGGTTTTGCCCATTGCTAATTTCATGATGATGATGATGACGACAACGATGATGATAAGAAAAATAATTTTTGTACTGCTTTTCAACAGAATAAAATTGTTCTCAAAACAAAGCAAAAAGAATGAGAAGGGACACACTGGTAACAGCCATTGGAGTGATGCTATGCTGTTTAAATAGGGTTTCGGGGCCTATGTTGAGGAGTGATTCAGGAGTGAGAGGAGTGATTCTTCTCACACTACTGAAGGATGCCCCGACAGCATGTTGGGATGTCCTTCAGTGACATCATGGCAGGCACACTCTTGGTGCATTCCCACCCTCTTCATATGTGCTGAGGGCTGCTGACTGTCATCTGAACTGGCTCCTTGTTACAATGCCAAGACATCCTATGTTGGCCTGCTATGCAAATACCCCACAACAATTTATTTCAAATAATATTCAAGTGCAGTGATCATTGTACTACTCTATAGGAGTGGACCTTTAGGTTGAAATGTTCTGACGATATATTCCAAAAATGTCCAATTTAATTTGATACTGACTGGATTTAACTCTAGAATACATTGCTTTGGAAGGGTACATGATAGTGTTTGAGAGGGATGTGCAAACTGGTTCGTATTCAAACCAGTTTGAATTCGAACTGGTCTGCTTCGATGGTTTGAATTCAAACCAAACCAGCCATCAGGTTTGAGCTGCAGGTTCAAATTCGAACCAAACTGGAGGGGGTTCTATTTGAACCAGTTCAAACTGTTTTGAAATGGTTAAAATCTCCAAAAGTGGGTGGGGTGGTAGAAGGCACCCATGGGTACCTACCACCCAACCCCCAAAGCAATCAGACACTCGTACTATTTTTAATGAATTTTTAAATTTTATTTTTTAAAAAATTCATAGGGTATAATGGGACTCAAACCAGCCCATTATTCCCTGTTGTGGAGCACCCATGGGTGCCAACAACCACCCAAAACCTGAAGCAATCAGACACTCCTACAATTTTTAAATGAATATTTGAAATATTTTTAATTATTTTTCTCATAGGGTATAATGGGATTTGAACCAATCCATTATCCCCTATTCTGGAGCACCTAGGGGCACAAAAGTGGGGTGGGTGGTAGGCACCCAGGGGTGCCTATCACCCACAAAACTCCAAGGCAATTGGACACTCTTCCAATTATTGTTGAATTTTTAAAGTATTTTTGAATTCCTCATAGGGAATAAAGAGGATTCCAGCAAATGTATAGCTTCATGTCGGGGGGGACGGATGGTGGCCTGGAGTGGAGTGTTGTGGGTGGTAGTTCCCAAGGGGGTCAAGGAAACTACCAGAATTATTTCAAAGGAATTGGGCAAAGGGCTGATTTTTAAGTGATTTTTGAAGTTTACTCATCTTTAAGGTTTTTCTCCATAGAGAAGAATGGAGGTTTCAGCAGCCCCATAACTGCACTTGGAGGTGCTGGGGTGGCCCAGAGGGAGTGGTGATGTAGTGCACAGAGGGTGCCAACTACCCCCATGGGTTGCTAACCCATGGGGTACTGAGTTTTGTTGTTTCTGAGGTGTTCTGAGTATAGATACTCTGGTAGTAAATGAGATTCGATTCATGGTTTGTCAGTGAAAATCTCATATGCTACCAGAGAATCTACACTCAGAGACAAAATGAAAAACCATGCCCAAGCTTCAACCTTAATCAATCCTTCTTCAAGGTGCAGCACTGCTCTGGACACACAACCAGGTACTTGGAAGATGTTTTTTTGAAAGGCCTCAACCTTCTCAAAATTGGAGTACAGCTCCAATTGAACACCATGCAGTAGCTGAGCCCTTACCTATGCATTAAATAATTTGATAGCTGCGGGAACCTACTGATCACCTCTAGAGTGGAAGAAGGACCGGATCAAATTGGCACTTCTTCTTCCGCTCTGGATAACATAAACTCTGTGCAATAGTCGTGATCCAGTAGCAGAAAAAACAATCCTAAGATATTTGAATTGTTTCACTTGTTCAAGTTGGACTCCATTAAGGAACCAGCAATGTAAACTAGGGCACCTCGCAAATACCACAATTTTGGTTTTGGAACAGTTAACTTCCAACAAATTCAACTTACAATAATCATCAAGGGCATGTATAGCTCTCCTTAAAGCCACTTGATTTCTAGATAGAATGACTGCATCATCAGCATAAAGCAAAACTGATAAATGTCTTGATCCTAACTTAGGAGGGTTATGATGCAGTTGATTCAAGTGAGTGATCAAAGAATTAATATAAAGGCAAGGGAGCCAAGATGCATCCCTGTCTAGCTCCTCTGGTTACCAATACTTCCTTAGTAAGATGCCTAGTTCTAGAACAACAAACTCTAATCTGAGAATTATCATGAAGCTTACGAATGAGGCATAAAAGGTGATGATCAATTGGGGATTCAGACAGCTTAGATGATAATTTATCAAATGCAGCCCTAAAATCAATAAAGGCGGCAAAAAGGGCAGCCTTATGGGCAAGCACATATTTCCCAACAAGGTGTTGAAGGATCCAAAACTGATTGATCTGCTCTAAATTCAAATTGCTCATCCGATAGAATGTTTTCTCTATCGCACCAGTCCACCAATTTAACATACAGATGCCTAGCATAGAGTTTAGCAATAGTACTAAGTACTAATTGGGTGATAGTTCTCTGGGAGTCTCCTATCTCCCTTTTTATAGATAGGAATAATGGCCGTTATGCCCCAATCACTCAGAATCTGAGTAGTTCGGTCTATAAAGGTAAATAACGAAGTTAAAACGGGACCACCAAGCCATGTTACTCTTAAGTATCTCCACGGTAATATGATCAATACCTGGTGCTTTACCTGATTTCAACTGGGTAATAAGAGCATTAATTTCTCTGCATGACACTGGAGGCCAGTCCGATGAAAGGGCCAAAGTGTCTCTTGAATGAAGACTAAATTGTCCTCATTTCGGGGGGAAATTCACGAAATTTTGCTCCCAGACTAATGGGGGAATTACATAATCAAAATGAATAGTATTACAATGTAACTGACAGGTAATCAGTCTCCAAAAGACTGCAGAGTTTCTAGCTTTAGCTGCCATAATTAATTGATTCCAGTCAGCCTTAACTGCTTCACCCTTTTTACGCTTTAAAAGAAGTTTATATGTTTTCTTCTTATCCATCACCTCAGCCAATGAGGCAGAGGTCAGAGTATTTCTATGAAACAAAAGGGCGGCAGTAAGTTGGTGTTTAGCTTTGTAACACTCCCCATCAAACCACCCATGGGAGCTTTTTGAGATCCCACCGGCTCTCCCAGGCTTTGGCTGAGCATACATAGTCTACGGCAACTCTGTGTAAAACTTAAATGTATATAAGGTAAATAATGCAGGTGACATGCGGCAGTGCCCGTGCTTGTATACTACTACTTAAAATTGTACGATCACATTTCTGCAACTCTATGTACATCAGAAATAATGCTAACATAAATAAGGATGCTGTGGTGTGATTACACAATTTTAAGTAGTTGCACACCACGGGCATTGTTTCAGATGCCCACAAGCATGCAGAAGGCTCAGAATTTCCCACTTTACCCTGTACTAGCTGAATTGTCAGCCACTGACAATTCTCAAAAGCAGTAACTGGTGATAACAAAATCTTGCTAGCCTTGCTAAGTCAAGTAATACCTGTAATGTGACAGGAAATCCTTATCTGGTGAGTGAATAGTATTAAATCACTTGGTTAAGTTCTAATTCAGGAGTCTCACGGACGGCCCCCTTTGATGTTCCTTTGTTAAAGAATGGTCACTTTCCAATCTGAAAACAAGGACAATCAATAGGAAATATTTATTTTAGTTCTTTCTAATATAATTGATCAGTTTAAACACCCTATAATATAATCGTCTTTTTGTCTTAGTAAGCAACAATCTGCAAACAGCTAATATAAAGTAGATTTAAGGCTGGAAATAAAATTTGACTAAGGTAGACATCTGTTAAATGCAGTGGATGGATTTGGATTAAGAAATATATTCTGTAAATGGATTAGATTCTTAATGAAAGAAAGATGACTTACTGATCTGAGACTTGCCACTGAAAACACCTTGATTCCCTTATATCATATGTGTTGATATTTTTTTTTCTGTATTTATTCTCTGAAGCATATACTCAAGTATAATGCAATTCTAATTAGTAGCACACCAGCCCTGTTGCAGAACACTGACTGCTTCCAGTCTGGCAGAGGCCTACCTCCCTGCCTTGCAATAGCCCCCACATCCCCAGTGTCTCCCCTTCTTCTATCCCCATCTCACTGATGGCCACAACTGAAAGCTCTGCCTCCTTTTTTCTGCTTGACTTTGGAGCTGCCAGTGGCAGGCCCAACAGAGAATCACACTCTGTGTCCCAGGTTATAGATGAGTCTGGCCACTGCAGTGTCGCTGGACCCAGACATCAACAAGATACAGGAAAGACAAGCAGTAAGAAGACAATAAGCACAAATTTAAACTGTAGATGCATGAAAGGGTTGAGGGGGGAAAGGTCTTTGGATGATAATCTTCTGGAGAAGTTCCACATTCAGAAAACTCATACTTCAGAAGCTGGCAGGATGCAAAGAAGATCATCACCTGTGATTTTAGCAGATAGCCTAAATCCTGTGGAGAGAAGTAATACCATGGTCCAAAACTATTTAGGACTTTAAAGGTAATAACCACACTTTAAATTGAATCTGGAAATGAACTAATAGCCAATGTGATGAACTAATATGGTCCAAGAAAGAGACACCAGTCAGAATTCTCACAGAAAAATTTTGTTCAAATTTTGTCCAAAAGACCTTCAAAGGCAGCCCCACATAGATGATTTTATCGTAATCTAATCAATGGCTGACATCCCAGTGGCCAACATCCCATTGCTGGGAAGTTGAATACCAGTGTAGAGGCTCTGCATGCAACATCCCTGCTCAGTAATCCAGAATTGCACTGCAAGCATGAGCAGGCCATTTTTGCTGATCACTCCTCCCCACTGGAATCACTAATTAACAAACAAACAAAAAGAAGTCCCTGAGAGTTGCACAGGATAGATGGACAAAAACTGCTTCCCCTCATATATGCAGTGCAACTCTGGATTGCTAAACACTGTGGAGGCACTTTGCATGCAGCGCTGCCACACCATCGATGGGAATGTCAGCCAATGTATCTAAGGTTTGTGTGATCATAGCCAGTTTCACTTTGTTTTTGGTGTGAGTGAGTAAGCGGAGAAAGTCAGTGGTCCCCTGACTTTCCTGCTCCTCCCTGAAAAGGATGAGCAGACACTTCCTCCTCTTGCTCACCTCTACACTGTTTCTGGGAGGTGTGGCAGAGAAGTTGATCATGGATGGTTGTAAGGCACAGGTGCTTCTCCAGTCATTCACCAGCCTTCTCCCTCTGGGAGGCTCTATTGATTCACTCACTCTCTTTCTTTTGGTGGCTTGATAATGTGAAATTGCCACATAACACAGTTGACATTGATATCGTCTTACCAACAAAATAACTTATTCTGCTGTCATCTAAAAGTAACTTATAAGAGAGGGACTTAGCACAGCTGACTTCATTGGTTGAGCATGGAAATATCCTGGGGGAAAGTCACCTGCAATTCTACATAATAGGACTGATCTGCATGAGGGGCATCCACTGCTCCGCCGAAGAATTTCACCATGGATTCCATGTGGCTGTAATAGTCTATAAAGCCCTCAAAGAACTGAACCAAGCATTGAAAGTGAGGGTTAACGGTGGAGAGAAAGTAAGCAGATAGCTGTAAGTAATATATTCAGGACTTAACTTCTGGTGTAATGAGCAGCACGAGAGTTGATTGTTTTCTCTCTGAATCTTCTCTCTGGAGCAGATTCAGTAACCAATTTCCACTACTTGTTTAGCTCACAGTTAATCTATACTTCCAGGCTTCTTCTTATAACATAATAATGAGCAGATCTGTGAAAGTGGTATTAGGTTAAATTATAATATACTTCCAAGAAGTTGCCATTTTCAAATTATGAATTGGGTGCCCAAAATCATCTGGGTTAAAAAGGTGAGGCAATTGGTTGTTTTCATTCATCAGCAAGAGACAAGATACAGTCTCAGAACTAGAGTGAAAGCACACCTCAAATAATAACAGGCCTGATTATTAATGCAACCCATGCCAAAAAGCTAGGGCCTGCAGCCATATCAACAGCTGGTCTTAGAACAGCTCAGATGTGTCTGTTTCAACACATTAGTGCTTCTGCTAAGCAATCTATCTGAAGTCATCCATAGAAATATTGGAATTGATCTGCCACTCTAATGAAGGTCAATTTATTACAAAGAGTTGAAAGATCACTGTGAATTAAAATGGAAATGAAATTGGAAACAAGTTCTCAAATACTCCAACTTGAATTATCTGGCAGATGTTTTGATTTCTTACAATATTCTGGAATATCACACAAGTTGGTATTTTGCTTTTTATTATGCTTTAGTTTCTGGGTTTGGCAGCTTTAAAAAACCAGGGGCTGTGGAAGCTCTTGGATCTATCCAGTCAATTATTGAGTTCAAGCATGTGCTCTAAAGGGTCCTTGAAGAGTTTAAATTGAAAGTAAAATACAAAAAGATTTTTTGAACCACTATGTGAGAAGGAGTTTAATGAGGGTGTGGTTAAAATACAAAAATTGGTTTGAACCTAAAACTCCGTTATGGGTATCTCTGATTGAAGCCTTATCACGTAAAGAAGTAAATATGCAAATGTGTTGGGGTACCTATAGGGATTTGTTACATTTTCAGGAAAAGGATTGTAAGTTAAAAAGCTTAACTGAAATACAAGATTTGGTAAGAGATTGGTTTCAATACCATCAGCTAAATGAGATGTATAAGAAAGACCTTAAAGTCGGATTTGAGGACAGACTTCAAGTTTTGAGAAGGAATTATGTCAAAACGATGAAAAATTAGTTTCTAAAATGTATAAATTGTTGCTTTTGGAGGAGACAAGAGAGGAAGTGGTTAAAATGACTATGATAAAGTGGGCTCAAGATGTGGGGCATAATATAGAAATGGCAGCCTGGGGAAAGTTATGGAAAAATGATTTAAAATTTACTGCATGTTATGCTATAAAAGAAAACTATTATAAAATGATGTATAGATGGTATCTGACACCAAAAAAATTGGCATTAATGTATAAAAATGTTTCAAACAAACGCTGGAAGTGTGGACATTTTGAAGGCACATTCTTTCATATGTGGTGGACCTGTGGGAAGGCTAAAGCCTATTGGGATATGATATATAATGAATTAGAGAAAATATTTAAAATGACATTTCCTAAGAAGCCAGAATCCTTCCTGCTGGGAATAACACAAGGTGCAATTTCTACAACTAATTTAACATTTTTTATGTATGCCTCTACGGCGGCTAGAATTATATATGCACAGAAATGGAAGACCAGTGAACTGCCTTCAAAAGAAGACTGGCTGATAAAAATTTTGGAATATGCGGAGATGGCAAAACTTACAGCACTATTAAGAGATCAAAACTTGGAATGTTTTAAAGAAGATTGGAAACCATTTTTGTTGTATCTAAAGAATTATTTTCCTACAATGGACTTGACAGCAGGGTTTGAAATTTAGTAAAAATCGCAGGTTGGTTAGATTAATTATGTTTGTAAGGGTTTGAATTTATGTTTTGAATTATTATTATAGTAAGGGTAAATTTTATAGTTGATGATTCACGAAGAAATGTGAGTGGGAAGTCCACCTTTTTTGTGTGTATTTGTAATGAATGATAATATTACGGTTGTTAAAATTAATAAAAATTGAATTTGGGGGGGGGGGAAGAAGAGTTTAAATTGGAGTTTTAACATTTTCAATTTTAAAGTTGGAATTTTTATTTTTCAGTCTATTCTAATTTCAGCTCTCCCCCAACATTATGTGCTTGAAATGTTCATATTCTACTACTTTATTAATGTAAACAACTTTATCTGACAATCCATTAATCTGATGGCTAAATGGCTAAATTTAACATTTGCAGTTGAGTTATGTTTCCAGCACCTGCACAGCAGGCTGAAATGATACTCCTTGGAATCTGACACTCATGTAGTATACTTTTCCTTGAACCAAGACCATATACACAGAGCCCATTGGAGAACTGGACAAAGGACTGGAATGTTCCACCTCCCATTCCAGATCCAGAGTCTACCAATCACATTGCAAAATCACTTCCTCCCCCATACACATGTATGCACACCTTTCCTCCATCCTCACTCATTGGTTTTTGGTGAATTGGTTGACAGTGGTGCAGAAGCTGAACACCAAGAATGAAGCTGCTTCTTTCAGGGCTGCTCCCTTTTTGTATTTGATATTTCTGTAACCTTCCTCCCCATACATCTTTAATCTCCTCCAAGAAACCCTATACACCCTGGTGGCGCAGTGGTAAAACTGCCGCCCTGTAACCAGAAGGTTACAAGTTCGATCCTGACCAGGGGCTCAAGGTTGACTCAGCCTTCCATCCTTCCGAGGTCGGTAAAATGAGTACCCAGAAATGTTGGGGGCAATATGCTAAATCATTGTAAACCGCTTAGAGAGCTCCGGCTATAGAGCGGTATATAAATGTAAGTGCTATTGCTATTGCTAGTGCTAGTGCTATTGCTACACCTCACATATTTAAATCAACTAATCCATAGAAATTGATTAGTTCCTAGAAACAGAAACTAATCCATGGAAATGGAGTAGCAGTAGAGAAGAAATGTACTACTGTACCTGCATTCAACATAACATGAATAATTGTGCCTGTGCACACAGTACACTTGTACGACTGTTCAACAATGCCAGAATAGGGCTATTGTCAGGAATTATTTTTGCAGTGTTCATCACTCCATTGGGGAAATCTGTATCATCATAATCTGACCCCAGTGGCATAATCAGCTGTGATGTTCCCCTGAGTGAGACTCTTTCAGATGAATGGGTACTCCTGCTCTCATGCAGCTCCCACTATTTCAATGCTATTTGTATAATCCCCAGGTTCATGGAGGATTGTGCCTCATCAGATCAAATATTTGATTACTGTTGTGACAAATGATGTTGTAATACATTTAAAGAAGCACAGGACTTAATGTGCCAGTTCAGATTATCACCAGCCTAAGCATGCCACCAAGACCTGGTCATGCCAAGAGCAAGCATGCCCTGATGTCACTGAAGGACATTATGATGCACTGTCAAGGCATCCTTTAATCATGTGAAAAGGGCATTAATTTGAATCACCCCTCTACATGCACTCCAAATCCCTGTCTAAATAGTGCACTGGATCATCCTTCAATGACATCAGGACAGCCATGCTCTTGACCCAACCCCATCCTGGACTTATATTAAGGCTGGCGATTGTCCAAACCAGACCATTATTAACAACTAACATCCAGAATAATGCTTTGTGCATGGAACATGGAGAGGTGATTTTGGCTGATTTCCCCTTCCCTCTACAGGCTGCTATGCTTCCTGAAAATATGTCCCTGAGGACTGCAGGATCCTCATCCTCAACCCACTCTTTCCCTCTTGGGCATATGCAATATTTTTTGGTGTGCATAATGTTAGCCACTGTGCTTAAATATTAATATGAACATACCTCAACAAGACTAAGGCCCTGTTCAGACATGGCGTGAAACCCAGGAAGACAAAGCTGAGGTTCATCTGTGAAGCCTGGAATCATGCCACAGGCAATCTACTAACTGCGGTTTGGCACCCTCTGGCTTCTGGGCAGAGGAACCCCTCCCTCTTCCTAGTCCACCCAGGCTGCATCCCAGCAAGCTCCATTCTGCTTGCATTGCCAGACTGTGGGAAAGGTGTTAGCACACTAGTGAAGCTGCAGCCATTAGCCTTGATGCTAGAGGAGGCATGTTCAGTGAAATCATGCCATTTTGGCAATGTTCACCCGCCCTTGGCAGGGCAAAGACTTTTTTTTTTAACCTTACTTCACACCGTTCATGACATGGCCTTCTGCAGTTGAGGAGAAAACATCCTGTGACCCTTCTCTTCCCTCCCCTGGGAAGAGAGGATTGGGCCCCTCTTTTCCTACGTGTACTGGTTAAAGTTAGACGCACAAGGGTTCCCTCTACTTTTTCTCATATGTTCACAGAATGAGGGTTTTTTTAAACCGGCAATGGCCATTTGTCACACACCCACACCGGACTATTCTCCGGCAGATATGCCAGGATATGCATCCCCCCCCCCATTTCCCCAGCGATTTCTACTTTTCCCCCCTCCTGGATGCAAGCATGCTTGGTCTCAGCCAAACCTAATAGGAACACAGGAACATAGGAAGCTGCCATATACTGAGTCAGACCATAGGTCCCTCTAGCTCAGTATTGTCTATGCAGACTGGCAGTGGCTCATGAGAAGACCTGTCCATCTAGAGCAGGATTAAATCACACAAGCGATTCTTCTTGTGTGATGAAGATGGATCCAGCTCCAGAGTGGACCACTCTCTCATGAGTGTGCCTGGCCATGGAGACACACATGTGGGCTGGATGGCTTTTACTGCCAGGCCCAATTGATAGTTCCACCAAAGCCCTGGGAAGGTTCCCTCGGCAACATCCCTCGGACCAAAAATATAAGCACCCCTTAAAGGAATTCAGTCTCCCCGCAACACATCTCCATGCTTGGCTTAGCTTCTCATGATCACCTGACTAGCCAAGGACAGGGGTGTATCTAGGGTGGGGCAGGCAGGGCACGTGCCCTAGGCACCACTTGAAGGGGGCACCATTTTTTAAAATTAAATTATTTTTTAAATGGCCACCGAGGGAGCAGGGTGGGGGGCAATATGGGCATGTTGCTGCAAAACATATAAAATATTATAAAATGTTTAAAAACATTAAATTTTAATAAAGGCCACCAAAAACAAAATTTGCCACTGTGCATGCTCAAATTGTCTCTGCACGGTGGCCATTTTGTTTTCAGCAGCCATTTTTTAAAAAAATATTTTTTTAAAGGCCACCGCACTTGCTCAAATAGTCCCTGTGAGGCCCTAGAGGCCAGCGGGGGGAGGGGGAACCTTTTCAGACCCCCCATGGCCTTTAGGAAGCCCCCCAAAGGGGCTACAAGTAATATATATATATATATATTATATAAGTCCCTGTACACATATTTAGTTTAGCACTGTGTACAGAGAATCAGGGCTTGTGAATACTGAGCTGAAGCTTATGAGCTAAGATTGTATTCATTTGCTCTTACTTTGCTTCTTGTGATAAGTGAGTTAAATGTGATGTCTTAATAATATAGCTATTAATGGTGAGTTTGTCCTTGAATCAGTGTGAAATCCTTAGTATTAAGGCCCACTGGGGGTTTCTTGCTCTCTTTCTCTCATTTTAACTGTCTTTTTGAAATACTAGAATATATTCCAAGCACTGACACAGTTTACTCTGGAAATCCTTTAATTATTTTCAGAGTATCTGGGAAAAGTCAAATTCGCCATTTATTTTTAAAACTTATGTAAAAGTGATGCTACAATGCATAGTAGAGAATTTGACAGGCACTTCTGTTTAGTTTTCCAAGTACACCTCCACATAGTGTTTGGGTATTTCAGGAGCCCCAGCATACTGAAATGTGTAGTTTTCCAGCATTTTTTGGTCTGGCTACGTCCACTGCTAAATAGTTTTTTAAATATTAAAAGATTAATGAGCTTGACTTGTATTTTTCAGCTGATATTATGGTAAAGTTATCTGAAAGATGGGTGTCAGATGTTTGGACGAGGGCGCAATTTCAGTGCTTGCCCTATGCACTATTTCCCCTAGATACGCCTCTGGCCAAAGGACCATTCTAATCCATGGGTATCCTATCCCAGAGTGTCCCATGGCCCCATGGTGGCTGATCTGCATTCACTGCAGCTTCAGGCCCAGCCTGGGATGTAGGATTTGTCTCTGATCTCTCCTTGTCTGGCCTCCCAAACTGAAACTGCTCTAACACCAAAGTGGCCTGGACTACTTTGAAGTCTGGAAGAGTTGGGTGCAAGGTGGAAGGTGCAGAGTGTAAGTTATATTGTTAATCAGTGGTGCTGGGAGCCCCACAATAGCAGGGAAGCTTAGAAGGTTTACCTCATGAGTGTGCTGTCAAATAGAGAGCTGAAACACATTGGTGTTTCTGGTTTTTTCCAGTGGACTGGCCCTCTCATGAGAAGGCCAAACCCCCAGCTGGCAAGCTGGCATGAGGTCTAGAGTATGTTGGGTCTTTCTCACTGCTTTGCCCAGGACTACTAGCCTAGTGGTACCCTTGGGTACAGTGAACCAAACCCCAGGATATTTGCCTGCCTTAATATACATATTCCCTCCTAGGAAGTTAAAAAGATCAATTCCTGGAGTATCAGATGACTAGCCCAGCCCTTACGTGGTCCAAGAATTGGTGTCTGCCCTCAGGATTCTTCGGCATGTCCCTTGATCTGCTTCTCCCTGCCCCCTATACCTTTGTGTACATAAGAACATAAGAACAGTCCTGCTGGATCAGGCCCATGGCCCATCTAGTCCAGCATCCTGTTTCACACAGTGGCCCACCAGATGCCTCTAGGAGCCTACAGGCAGGAGTTGAGGGCATGCCCTCACTCCTACTGTTACTCCCCTGCAACTGGTATTCAGAGGCATCCTGCCTCTGAGGCTGGAAGTGGCCTATAGCCCTCCAACTAGTGTACTAGCCCTCCAACTAGTGTACATTAAGACCAAAGGAACTGCACTCTATTGATAATATCTGACAGCCCCAGGAATGTGGCTAGCTCAGGTGTGAGGCCAATGAAAGGGCTCCTTGCATGTGTATCTATTCTCCTTCTTTCATTTAAAGTGTGCTTTCTCCAATGCTGCTCTGTTCCTTTAAATTCAGGAACTGTAGGGACACCATCCATGTTGCCATTCAGCAGCAGGAGGAGCAAGGAGAGGGCAGAGAGTGGGACATCAGGTCTGAGAGGCGGCCAGCGAGAAACATGACCCACAATAGCAGGGGATGATACATTTGATACAACGATACATTTGATACAATGATACAGAACTGATACATCTATGGCTACTCTGAGCCAGCCTCTCTATGGTGGTCGGAGGAACTTTTGCATGAAACCCAGATTATAGTGGCAGCAGAATTCGACACAATGCTGCCTTCTAACCTCAGGTTTCAGCAGCAAAACTCACTACAAACCAAGAGTTCAAATTCAGATTTAGGAGCAAAAATGGAGCTGTGGTTGGGTGACAAAACACAGCTTCACACTTTCAGACAATCACAAACTCGAACCTCTGGCATGCTTACCTCTGGTTTGGTGTTATGTCTGAATGGGGCCTATTATTCAGCAGCATCTATTATATTAATTCTTGTAGATGTACATCTGTGGGGATGCGTCCCAGCAACCCAGCGGATCAGCTGGGTGGTGGAGGCACCCAATTGGCTAGGCAGCGGTTGACCACGTAGGGAAGTGGCCACTTGGGGAGGGAAGGAAAGGAAGGAAAGCGGGCAAGTGGAGAGGAGAACAGAAGGGACTGGGGCAGAAGGGAGTGGGGAAGCTGAGGGGAGAGAAAGCAGTGGAGCCCGGCTGGGCAGAGACAAACGGCTGGGCGCTTCGGAAGATGCTCTCTAGAGGGAGGGCCATGCAGGAAGGAGCCGGCTGAATGCTTGGCCTCCCAACACCAGGGACTGGAGGAAGGAGGCGGCGGCAACGGCCAGCAGGGAAAACACAAGCAGGCTAAAAAGCAGAGGCAGGGGAAGCACGAATGAGAGAGAGAAAAAGAGAGGGGGGGAAACGGAGGAGGGAGCAAGCTGAGGCAGAAGGCTTGGAGGGGAAGGGAATGGGGTGGAGGGCTTGGGGGGACGGGAGTAGGGCAGAAGGTGGGGGAGTGTACTGCCGCACAGATGTTCTGTGCGGGATCAGCTAGTCCTATATAAACTGTATTGGGCATGCACAAAGCAACATGTCTTGCTGAAAAATAAAGGCATTCTACATTTTATTATCAACATTTGTGATATTCTAGGTACACACAATGTTAGTCTGGATGTCAGCCACTATGCTTAAATATTAATATATTGAATGAGAATAACTCAACAGCATCCTATATACCATGTATCAGATATGCAGAAAGTCACATGTCCTGTTAAAAAAAATGCAATCTAAATTTGACTCTCACTATTTCTCATGTGCCTCGTTCTTTTTGCTAGAATGAAAAATACATGTCCAAGCCCCTATTAAGCAAAAGAGGCAAATATTTCTTGAATATTACAATATTAAAAGTAATTAATTTTTTGATGTTTTAGAAGAAGTACGTAGTTAAATTGTACTCATTTGTCTTCAAAGATTAATATCAAATGGCCATGACACACGATGAGATTTATCACTCTGGTCTTTTATAACTTCAGCCCAGAATGAGTTTATTGATTCCCCTTCAGAGCTAGAATATAATATATCTGATTTTAAGATATGTCTGTTTCAAATAACCAGCTTTCAAATAAAATAGACAAGGCGGCCTTCCACAATCTTTTTGTGGTTATAAAAGAACAGGCTCATGAGGTTTTCTACAAGTGCTGTCAAGGAAGTTTTAATATTCTTTTGGACCCACAGAGGTGAATTTGGAATGCAGGGCCTTCTATAATCTGCTACATTGTTTCTGGACATATAGACTGACCTTCTATATATTGTTTCTGACCTGGAATATAAACTACAATCTCATTCCATGCCTTGGAATGAGATTATAGATACATGATTGCCTTGCCTCCATGAGATAACTACTTCAGATTAAGAGGAAATTCTAAAACCTAGTTCTGTAGTTTGGCTAACAGTGGTTGGTAAACATTAATTAGTCTATAGTATGGGTGGCTAACAGGCACAGCATCTGCTTCATTAGCAGTTCTGTCTTAATCATGGCAATCAAAGTTGGAAAGGAGGAAACTGTGGGGACTGATATGAAATGTCTTCATATTTGACATTTTACCAACAGGGTTGCATGCAGGTGCAGGAAAAATGTATCTCCTATTTTACACACACACACACACACACACCCCTTCGGTTATGCATCATATTCCAAGGCACCAGCAGCCCTGGATTAACATAAAGCAAAACAAGCACGTGCTTAGGGCATTAAGCGCAGGGGAGCACCACAGAGTTTTAGCCCTATCTATCATGCCTTTAACTCTTTCACTGAACATAAGAACATAAGAACAGCCCTGATGGATCAGGCCCAAGGCCCATCTCCTCAATCATCCTGTTTCACACAGTGGCCCACCAGATGCCGCTGGAAGCCACAGGCAAGAGTTGAGGGCATGCCCTCTCTCCTGCAGTTACTCCTCTGCAACTGATACTCAGAGGCATCCTGCATTTGAGGCTGGAGGTGACCCCCAGCACTCCAACTAGTAGCCGATGATAGACCTCTGCTCCATGAAATTATCCAAACCCCTCTTAAAGCCATCCAGGTTGTTGGCTGTCACCACATCTCGTGGCAGAGAATTCCACAAGTTGATTATGTGTTGTGTGAAAAAGTACTTCCATTTGTTGGTTCTAGATTTCCTGGCAATCAATTTCATGTGATGACCCCTGGTTCTAGTGTTATGTGAGAGGGAGAAGAATTTCTCTCTATCCACTTTCTCCACACCATGCATGATTTTATAAACCTCTATCATGTCTCCCCACAGTCACCTTTTTCCTAAACTAAAAAGCCCCAGGTGTTGTAGCCTTGCCTCATAAGGAAGGTGCTCTAGGCCCCTGATCATCTTGGTTGCCCTCTTCTGCATGTTTTCCAGCTCTACAATGTCCTTTTTTAGATGTGGTGACCAGAATTGTATGCAGGACTCCAGGTGTGGCCTCACCATAATTTTGTATAAGGGCATTATAATATTAGCAGTTTTATTTTCAGTCCCCTTTCTAATTATCCCCAGCATGGAATTGGCCTTTTTCAGATCTGCCACACATTGAATTGACAATTTCAATGAGCTGTCCACCATGACCCCAAGATCCCTCTCCTGGTCAGTCACCAACACCTCAGATCCCATCAGTGTGTACTTGACGTTGGGGTTTTTCATCCCAATGTGCATCACTTTACACTTGCCAACATTGAACTACATTTGCCATTTTGTCGCGCATTCCCCCAGTTTGGAGAAACCCTTTTGGAGCTCCTCACTATCCGTTTTGGATTTCACTATCTGAAAGAGTTTGGTATCATCTGCAAATTGGGCTCCCTCACTGCTTACTCCAACTTCTAGATCATTTATGAATAAATTAATAAGCACCGGTCCCAGTACAGATCCTGTACTGTTTCCTAACTTTCAACCAGTTAGCAATGCACACATGTACTTGTCCCCTTATCCCATGACTGTTAAGTTTTCTCAGGAGTCTTTGATGAGGAACTTTGTCAAAAGCTTTTTGGAAGTCCAGGTATACTATGTCAACTGGATTACCTTGATCCACACACTTTTTGACACTCTCAAAGAACTCCAAAAGGTTTGTGAGACAAGATTTCCCTTTGCAGAAGCCATGCTGGTTCTCCTCCAGCAGGGCCTGTTCTTCTATGTGCTTTACAATTTTATCCTTGAGGATGCTTTCCATCAATTTGCCTGGAACAGACGTTAAGCTAACCAGTATGTAATTTCCCGGATCGCCCCTGGATCCCTTTTTGAAAATCAGTGTTACATTTTCTACTTTCCAGTCCTCTAGTACAGAGCCTGATTGCTGGGATAAGTTACATATTTTGGCAAGGAAGTTGGCAATCTCACATTTGAGTTCTTTGAGGACTCTTGGATGGATGCCACCTGGCCCTAGCGATTTGCTAGTTTTCAGTTTTTCTAGACAGTTTAGAACATCATCTCTTGTCACTTATATCTGACTCAGTTCTTTAGCCTCCTTCCCCCAAAAGTCTGCTTCAGGAACAGGTATATGCTCTGTATCCTCTTCAGTGAAGATGGAAACAAAGAACTCATTGAGCTTCTCTGCAGCCTCCTTATCCTCCTTAATAATTCCATTCTCTCCCTCATTGTCTAATGGTCCAACACTCTCCCTGGCAGGTTTCCTGCTTCTGATGCATTTAGCAATAGCAATAGCACTAACATTTATATACCGCTTTATAGCCAGAGCTCTCTAAGCGGTTTACAATGATTTAGCATATTGCCCCCAACATTCTGGGTACTCATTTTACCGACCTCGGAAGGATGGAAGGCTGAGTCAAGTTTAAAGAGTCAACCTTTAAAGTATTTAAAGAAGTTTTTATTATTCCCCTTGATACTTTTAGCTAAATGTTCCTCAAACTCTATTTTAACCTCTCTTATTGTCACCTTGCATTTCCTTTGCCACCTTGCATTTCACTGCCACACTCAACTGTGACTAAAGTTTTGAGAAACTACTAAAATATGGATCTGAAGTAAAAAGTCATTGATTTGTGAAAGATTACTATAAAGAGCAGTACAAAATATTGATAAAACTTTACATAAAAGATGATCGTAAAAGAAGATGAAATATTTTTCTCAATCATTCCTTCTGTTGTGGCTATTTATAAGAAACTATAGGCAGTGGAACTGTTTTGTTTTACCTTAAAAATCTAGAAGCAAACTTTTAAAAATTTAAATAAATTTTAATGTATAAGTAAATAATTTGCTTGAGTTTTAATGTCTTGTCAGTTAAGCAATGGAGGGGGCCTGGGGGGCACCATTGTTGGGCTGTGCTTAGGGCACCAGTTTCCCTTAATCTGGCCCTGCAAGGCACCTTCCTCTGGCACAAAGCCTCATTTTTTTCACAGAATCATCATTTCCAACTAAGTGGAAGAGTGTTGTATGAAAATTGACTCCAAATCCAGAGGAGTTTCTCCATTTGTGCAAGCTTTTGTGATAGACTTTGCACAAGCTCTTTATGTGTAAGCTACCTAAGTAACATTTTAACAGACCCTAGTATCTATTTGAAAGGGCTTGGGTATTGAATTGTATCCCATTTAGCCTATGAGGATTCTGCAGAGTTGCATTTTCCTTCATTTCCCAGAAAAATTGTAGCATTGCTTTGCTACATTGCTATGTTAAATTGCTAACATGGTTATGTTACTTTGGAGGTCTTTTTAAGATGGAAAGGCTGGATATAAATATTTTAATAGATTGTGGGTTACATGTCCTGAGGTGTAACATTGGCATTGCAGATCCACCTGTGCTGCTGTGGTGCACTAAAACATCTGGCAGTGGCAGTGCCCAAGAGGGCAGTACCAGAATTATTGACTTGTTGCTCAATTTCACGTTGTGCACAAATTCAATTCTTCTCAATGGAAGTCACACACAAGGTGATTTTGGTGCCTGACACAGAAAAACTAAACGGCTTCCCAATGGTGGCAAAAATATAATTTAATATAATGTAAATATCCTGTCAGTCTCTGTAGACAATACTGGACTAGATGGACCAATGGTCTGGCTCAATATAATGCAGCATCATCTATTCATAACGCTCAAGTCAATAATTGACCATTTGCTAAATTTGTAGCACAGTTCATCCTTCGCCCACTGAGGTGTTGAGTATATGTGAACAGGAAATTGTGTCCAGTCTTGCCAACAGTGACCCGAATATGTATGTATGTATTTATGTATATATGTATTTAATACATTTCTATACCACCCAAAACACAAGTTCTCTGGTTGGTATCCATGGTTGGTGAGGGTTTTTTGTTTTGTTTTGTTTTTTTTTTGTTTTGTTTTTTGTGATTTGGGTTTTTAAAAGCAATGGAGGTGGTGGTGTTCAGAGTTGCAATATGTTCATGCCTCTTGCTGACACATGTCCACTCCCCATGATCTAAAGTGGCTTTAAAAATTTGGTGGGGGGGGCGGTTTCAAAATTTCCCCCCAAGGTTCAATCTGCTCATTCCTCTGGGTGACCCAGCAATATTAAGGGATTTGAGGAGATTTTTGCCACACACACGGATTTTTCCTGTTTTTGTTTTTTGTTTTTTCATGATCTTGGTTCCCCTAACCCCCTGTTTCCCATTCATTTCAATGGCCTGCCAACTGTGATTTTGCCAACTGCTGGGTTTTGCTGGAACTGAACCCTCAGGGAAGGGAATCCTCAGACAAGGGATGACTGTACCTGAAAAACAATGCCTGAATCAGAATGGATCACCTTCCCTAATAGCTATGCTGGCCCAGCCTGTTTCTCATTTTTAAAAGCAGCAGCAAATATATTCAAGGAGCAAATCATTCATTTAGAAAGGATGCTCTAAAATTAATTTAAATTAGATTTGCTTTTTTCTAAGGAAAAAAGATGAATGCAATTGTAATCTACCTTCTGGGAGATGGCAAATAAAGTGAATTAAAAGTAGATTTTGACTGTCTGCCAAGGACAGATAAGTGCAAACTGTAAAGAATTAAGAATTCCTTATAAATCTGTAAGGAGTTGTCATGGGGTGTGTGTGTGTGTGTGTGTGTGTTGGAGGGGGGATGAACCTCCTAATGTGATGCATTTAAAGAGCATGACAGCTTTCCAGTGCAAAAGAGCCGATTATTTCTCTGTTACTTATGACATTAGGATACAGCACATGATTATTGTAAGAAATTGTAGCTCCTCTGATTAATTTAACTACAACAGTTTTCAAAGATTACTGCAATTGTAGCCAGTATTTGCTCATTTATACTAACCAAAAAAAAAAAAAGCGGGGGGGGGGGAGATTCTATTCCAATAAAGACATTGTATATACCTAAAAATTGAGAAACTATACAGTTATTCCCAAAGGCAGAGTTTTTTAATTTTTTAAAAACAGACAATCAATCCAGAGAACCCGAATGAAATTACTGTACTTCCAAAATTTGTTTTCAGAGTGATATTGTTCAGTCATCTACATAATTTCAAATTTGCAAAATATGATTGGGGATATTCGATAATACCTTTTGGTATTCACCAATATGATTTTCTGCTGTTTAGTGTGCTAGTTGCTGATCTAAATTTCCCCTACAAAATTTGAATACAAGCAGAAACTTGCACAATCAAAAACTGTGTTCTGCCCAAGTTTGTGAGATATGTGTGCTCCCACTTTATGGTTGTGGAAGCAAGATAAGAAGAAAACCTGAGCAGAAGTGATTGTGTGGAAGCAAGTTTAGAGGAAAAGCTACCCAGGTTTCCTCCTACCTTGCTTCCACACAACCGAAAATGAGGAGCACACACAGCTCCCAGACCTGGGTAGAACCCAGTTTTTGATTATGTGGATGACACCTCTTTTTCTCAAAAGGCAAACCAAGGAACCCACTACTGTTATGTATTGGGGAATTCACATGACTGGGCAGTCGGGTGGGGGTGGGAAGGTTGGTCCAACTCACCGCTCCGCCCCCCCCCCCCCGATGATCACTGAGATATTACTGGGAGCACAGACCATGCTCCCAGACTATCGTTGCTGTGTGGTACAGTGCGAAGCTCCAGAGACTGGGACAACATTGCATGACATGCATGGTGCATTGGGGGATTCCATCAGGAGATAGGCACTCCAGGCACACATCTCTGTGTCCCCTGGGGTTGAACACAGCCCCAGCGAACACATGATCCTGCTTGAGACTAACAGCCGGGTTTAAAAGCTGGGCTAGGGCTCAATCCTTGCAGTTCTCTCGTGCAACTTAACCCAGGTTTGGCTTCCCTAGTCTAGGTTAAGGTTCATGTGAGAACATACTGGGTTAACTATGGCAGGAATTTCACAAATGTATGGATTATCTGGTTTGAAGAAATTGCATTAAGTAATTTGTCACAGTGATGAAAGTTAAATGGATTAAATGACACTCCTTCTCAAATTTCCAATCCTGTCTGCATCCAGCGCAATTTCTTTGCTCCATCCTACCCTGCCAGTGAGATGCCGCTCGGAAAATCACAAACAAGGAATGATGGTAACACCTCCCTCTTCTTTGTCTCCTTCAGTCCACATTAAGGAATAAACTGCCACTATATTTGGAGGTTCAATAGACTGGGATCATAAACCTTAAGAAGCTGTTTATAGGCTGTGCACAATTATTTGCAAGCAGAATTTCCAGGCCATTTGTATTATTTGGATCCACCCAGAATTCTGCAGAAGAAGAAAGGACAAAGTGAACTGCATATGTCTATAATTTGGTCCTACACTTCTGAGACAATAAGGTTGCTCACACGACTAGCCGTAGGGCAGGGCTAGCCCAGGTAGGGCTGGTTGTGTGGAGCTCAATCCCACCACTCCCAATCCCACCGTTCCTCCCCTGGATAGCCCTGCTTTTAAATCCAGGCTTAAAGTGAGGTAGGAATAGAAGCGCACACCTCCTACCTCACTCTCTGATCGTGTGGGTTGTCAAGCTGCCGGCAGCCATCTTGGTTAGAGAGTCTGAGGAAAGGACCAGCCCAACACTGGACATCCCAAATGCACTGCACTGCTCATGCAATGCATTGTGGGATACTTGGTGGCCCAATGTCCTTCCCCCGCCTCCCACTCACTGAAGCACTGCTCGTGTGGGTGAACAGACAGTGGAGTTGTGATCAGAATTGTGTCATGGGAAGGTAGGTTTCTGCCTTTCCTCAAGCTCCTTACCTCCCCCCGCTCCATTTGGTCATGTGAATGCCTTTATAGCATTTTGTTGTATGAAGACCCAATGCCAAACACTTTTGACTACTATGGATTTTGAATGGAACTTTCTATCAACTTTCCAGTGTTGCCAGTATAATAACTATTGAGTTTTGTCTGACTCTCTGACTTATAAGGGCTCTGTAATAGCCAAATGGTTACCTACAATAGTGTGGAGCTGCTTCACCATGTTATGATTCCACACTGCTTGTGTACGAATGCATTTATGAAGGAACCATGAAGGTAAGGCTAAAGTGTAGTTCCTTCCCATGTGGGAATATTTAACTCCTCCCTCACTCTCCATTCACCTACTCTCAATGGTCTCTTCCCCAGCTTCCCTCATACGTTTTTAGATGTGTGTTCTTTCTTGTAAAAACATGACTTGGACCTTTCATGGGGTAAAGCTACTTGGGGGCAATCTGGAGCACAAGAACAGGCAAAGAAAGGGATAAAAGGGTTTCATGTCCATTCCTCTCCTGCTTAGAATTGCCATGCCCCCTGGAATTTCGGGTTTCACCTGGATTTCAGCTTTCTTTCTTTTTAGTTATTTTATTTTATTTTTAAAGCTAAGCTCTAGCTCTGGTAGAAGTGAAGTTATGGAGCAAAACATTCAGTCGCTATTCTGCTCAATAATTATTTTCAAGCCAGTTTACATAATATGCAAATTAGGTGCCCAAATTTGGAAAGCCAGAATATGGCAACACTATGTCCTCCAGCTTCTCCAGTCTAAATTCCTCCCTTCCATAGCAGCTTTGCTTTTCAAAAAGGTTTTGGGGCACTATTACAAAATGTTAAGACCTAGGTATCTTCAGCCCCTTTACTGAGATCAGTGTCAGAGCCACTCATTATGACAGCCATCAGCCTGGACATACAACAAAATAGTTGTTGTTTTAGTTGTGCCCTATGCCTGATAGAGAGCATGCAGTTCAAAGGCTTGTCTGCAAACCCTGAAGCCATTAGTTGACCGAGTCAAAAGGTATCATTCCATTTTCTCAAGGTTATATTTTGCACAACAGAAATGTAAATGAGTGACTCAGTTGAAAGCAAGGAGAAATATTTTCAGTCCACATGAACATTTTTAACTGTCCTAGTTGCATTTCTTAATGAATATTTAGGCTCTCATATAAGAGGATTAATGAGGTGTTGTTGAATTGATTAAATGGCAAACATAAAGAGCTGCATTCAACATGAGAGGTATAATTTATGTCAGCAGCCTGACTGGTTAATTTTATTCCTGACTGGAGTAGCTTGTTACTTTCATGTCTTTTTATTGACCCTTTTAATGTGCTGTACTCTGGGAATCTGCTGCATGTCTGTTTCAGCTTGGGAAGCAAAGTTTCTTAATCTCAATGGCAGTTAGGGTTATTTAGATAAGTAGCAAATTGATGATATTTAGAGTGCAGGATCATCATTGTGAATGTTAAACTTAGGCCTGTTGGAATCAGCTGAAGATTTAGCCACTGATTTCAGTAAAGCAGCAGCGAGTGACAGCTTGGATCTATCTTGTGTTTGCCTACATCCACTGTTTCGCTGTGCTAGCTGCACTCTGTCAGGGACTGGACTGTAATGCCTTTTGGAGTCCTTCAATCACCTGTGTTAATACCTTTCTGAAATAGAGAGGAAAGGAGTTGTTGGGGCCTTTTACCTGGCCTACTGGGTGGTCTGGTGAGCAGGGGGCGGGGGGAAGGCTTCTCAAACCTTGCCTTTCCCCCAGATGATCAGAAAATACAGTGCAGAGCAAGGTGGATGGATCTGAGGCTGGAACTCGTCATTCTGGCCTCTGTGAATCCCACAATACACTGTGTGACACAGCATGATGCATTAAGGGATTCCCCCAGGGGACGGATGCTCTAGGCACCTGTCTTGGTGTCTGCTGGGGCTAAACATAGCCAAGCAAACATGCAAACAGCTAGGGGTTAAGGGAGCATTTGATTTGATCACTTAACCTTGGCTAACAGCTGGGTTTCAAAGTCGAGCTAGGTGGTGCTGCCTTGCCAGGATCTGGCCTGATCCCAGAAGTCTTCACACACAGCCTAACCTTTGTTGGGGGTTCCTAGCCCAGGTTAGGCTGCACATGAGAACAGCCTCATTCAGTCAATGGCTACAGGGATCATCCTGCCATGCAGGAGCAGAGGAGAGAGTAGAAACAAAAGTGAAGCATTTGAGGCAGGTTTACACAAGTTTCTCCTCAGGATCCACTTAACAAGGCACTTTTAGGACATTTCACTACACCTCCTTGCTGATTCTTTTGGGTGACTGTATTTTCTGTGTGGAATTGTGAAATCCAGAGATAATAATCCTACTATTGTATCTATAATAACTTATTACAGGGGTTTAAAAAACATTATTCAGGTGCTCTTGATGTTGTCAAGGCTGAAGCATACTACTTGTGTTTAGTTTTTTGAGAAATAATCACTGTGGGACTTCTTACCCCTCTCTTCTGCCTAACAAATGTTTCTGAATGTATCACATAATGAGATCTGAGATTTATCACAACCTTTTACTTTTCTAGATCTCCAGAAGTAGTAAATCATTCAATCTTTATGATAAAACAGCCACACAGTAACAAGTTTGTATCCAACCATCATGGAAACTGTTCTACATGGCAACCTGTTTGCCTTCAGGTTCTCAGAACACACAACTTCACCTTTAGATCACTGCCACTCAAAATAAGAGGAAACATGATCACTTACATAAAAATATAATTGATCTGAAAGTGGGGGGTTGCTCCATATGATGCATAGCTTGAAAAGAAGCTCAGTATAGAGTTGGAAAAGATGGAGAAAATGATCAAGGAGTTGGAGCACCTTTCCTCCAATGAAGCTTTTTTTGCAGCTTTTTAGTTTTAGAAAATAGATGAGTGGGAGCAGGATACAAATTTAAAAATATTTATGGTGTGAGAAAAGTGTATAGAGGGGACTTTTTATCTCCCACCCTTGGGGGTCACCTAACTAGAACTTGGGATCACCCAATGAAATTGAAGGGTAGCAGATTTGGATCAGACAAAACAAACCTTTTCACACCATACATAATTAATTTATGGATGTTGCTTTCACAAGATGTGGGTATGGCCACTGAGTTAAAGAAAGATCAGACAAATTCAGAGGTGACAGAGGTATCAACTTCTGTTAGTCATTATGGCTATATAATGGCATCTCCAGATTCAGAGCAGTATACCATTGTATTCTAGTTACTGGCCAGGGGACAGAAGTTAAGGAGGGCTCTTGCCTACATATCCTACTTTCATTCTTTTCAACACAGCTGGTTGGTCACTGTGGGAAAACAAGAGCCTGGACTAGATATAGTAGCAATGTGCAAACTGATTTGACAGTTTGGGGTCAAGCTGAACCACCCCTGGTTTGGCTCGACCCCAGACCACCCCTGCCAGCTGTTAGGGAGGTTGCATGTGTTTATTGGGTGGTTGACTTTTTTTTTAGTACTTACTCTTCTGGAAGGCTTCTCCAAGGCTGTGGGGGGAGGTCCACAGAGGTACCACCTCCCACCTCCATTTTGCCAAAAACCACCTGCTTCAGGTGTTCTTTGGTCCATTCCTGGCCTTTCCCCCATTGCGGCGGCCATGTGCAATGGGCCCCTGTGTGGATGGGCCATGACCTAGGCCATGCAGAGGCCCAGTGCACATGCACAGCAGCCTCTAAAATGGCCACCATGAGGGAGGAAGGCCCAGAATGGGCTGAAGTTCACCACAACTGGGCGCTTTTTTACATAAGGAAGGCTGTTGGGTGGAGGGGAACTTCCACAGACCACCACCCCTGCAGCATTGGAGAAACCCCCCATAGAGGGTAAGTACTAGAAAAAATTAAACAAAAAACATTCACAAATCCCCCAAACTGAACCGGGGTGTGTGGAGGGGTGTTGATAGGTGGCATAACCAAAGAGGCCTGGTCCAGTTTGGTTCCACTTTCGACTTGAACTGAACCAGGCCAGCTGGTTTTGTGCACACCCCTATCTACTTGTAGATAGACCTTTGATATGATTCAGCAGGTGTCCTGGGAAATAAAAATGGTGCCACCAGCCAACACCAAGAGATATTTTCTGCTGACAGAAAAGGGATGTCGATGAAGGGCAAAAGGGGAAGTTGATTTCATCCCCCGCCCCCAGAACAATCCCTCAAAATTCAAGTCAAATTTCTCATGTAAGGGATTTTGACTCAGCCCTACATAAAAAAGATTTCAAATGTGATAACTGCAATCAATGCACAAATATGTGGTGGTTACATCTGTGGTGGATGGGATTACTATTTGCTTAATTTCTTTGTGTTCACTAATATACTGTAAGTTAGGAAAACCTTTCCCTTCAAAATCTTCATAAACACATATTCAAACCAGTACTCTTGAATATACTTCTGTTGCCTTTGCTTGACTTTCAAACCAGACTTTTCTCATGCCAAGACTTCTTTTATCACATGGTGAAATGGCTATTAGTTGGAAGGAACATGATGTTATAAACAGTGTCAGACTGCCAGCATTAAAAAAAAATCTAGTAAAGAGACAATGGATGACATAATAAAGAAAATTACTCAAACTAGTCCCATTGAAATTAAAAGAACAAGTTGTATATTTATTTTCAATGGGACTACTTTGAGTAATTCTTCTCATATCAGTCATTCATCTATAACTGGGTGTGTAATATAATTGTTCTGAAATACTAATACTAATATGTAGTAATATAATTTTCAAGCTAAAATATGGCTTTTAAACCACAAATATCATTTGTTTTTCTGATTTTTTGCATTTTGAAATATTTGCTAGATGTCTGCAGCAAAGTTATTTCAATCCACTAAGCAAATTGATTATATGTCACATAGCAATATATTGATTAAATTATTGATTTAAGCCACTCTAGGTACTGTATAAAATTTAAACACAGAATGCAGAGATAAGATATATATTAAATCCAATAAAATCAGTGTTTAAAGGGGGTCTTGCCAGCATGCCCTGCGCACTTGCACAGGGCATGCTGGAGCTTCTGGGGGGTGATCGGCCCCCGCTCCCCCCACCCCCCGCTGGCTCCATCACGGAGCCGGCAATCGTGTGGGCGGCTGATCCGGCCGCCCAGGCCTCCCACCCTGCTCGTGGGTGGGGAGAGCGGGCTTAGCCTGCTCTCCCCGCTCACTCTCACATACTGGGTCTCACTGATCATGAGACCTGGCTCCTGGTTTTAGAGGAGGGGCTGGGGACTGGGTGACCCTCTTTTGACAGAGCCCTGTTTGAGAGCTTGCCGAGGTTTCACACGGGAGTGCTAACCCCACCCCACACCTCAAGCCCTGTTTTTGCTGGTCATGAGAATAGCCTCAATGTGTACTAATAATCTAACTGTGTAGGTGGAATGCAGCAAGTAAATTATGTTGCCTTTTAGCAATATAGTCAATCAAAATGTTGAAAGCCAGTAATAGTGAAATAAAGGGCTGTAAAAAGACTTTCAATCATGTATTTAAAAATGTAATATCCTGCCTTACTTCCAGCAGTGTAGTTTAGAAATGAAGTTTGGGGCCTATGAGGTCTAATGGGGTTAGGCTAACTTTCAAGGTTGTTAAACATGCACACTGTATAAGTGTAGGGGCTAAATGTGAAGCTAACCAGGCCCAGTACAGACAATACCATCCCTGATTAGGGAGGGGAGACAGTGAGAGCGTGTCCATCGGGGCGGCTTACACAGACATCTGACACCTTTTATCATGGTGGTGCAGGCTGTTCATCTACACACACTCCACATACTTCTTTAAACATACATATGGATGCTCTTAAAGGTAAAGTGTGCCGTTGAGTTGGTGTTGACTCCTGGCAACCACAGAGCCCTGTGGTTGTCTTTGGTAGAATACAGGAGGGGTTTACCATTGCCTCCTCCCACACATTATGAGATGATGCCTTTCATCATCTTCCTGTATCACAGCTACCTGATATAGGTGTTTCCCATAGTCTGGGAAACCTACCTGCAGGAATTTGAACCAGCAACCTCTGGCTTGGTAGTCAAGTGATTTCCCCACTGCACCATTAGGTGGCATGGACACTCTTGGCATGTCCTAAATGCATGGACAGGGATGGTATCATCCAAACTGGCCCCTAACTACTGAATTCCAAACCTCCTATACAGTGCATCCATAGTACTTGTGGAAGCTGCCATGTACTTTTCTAAACTGTGACTGATTCTATTGGGTTCCTTCAGCAGGATGGGGAGGAAAAAGATCAAACACATCAAGCTGTGGGTAAAAGAGGCTGCAACTGTATTGACAATCCAGTTTCAAAGAGCTTGTTGACTAGAGAAAGAGTGGTAGCCCACAATCTGTCTGCCGCTGAGTAGAAATTCAGAATAAACCATTAGCAGGTCCCTCAACGCCTTTGTTGTATTGCTTATTAGTGTCATCATTAGCATTTTGGTTCCTTCTCTGACCACATTGTTTTAGCAATTTCAGCTTGTACAACAATCTTGACCCCTATCCCCACCCCACCACCAGTCTTTCATTTACTTGATTTCATTCAGCAAGGAGTTGCCTTTTTCCCTGGGTGAAGGGGCTGCTTTTTTCTCTTGCTCAGGGCTACAGATGCAATGGTTGCACTACTAGGCATTTTCTTATCTTGCACAGGCCATGTGACCCCATTTCTGCTGACAATGTATGGTGGTAATCAAGTGAGATACTGCCTGTGACCTGGCTATCATTTTAGTGAGAATTGGCTGACTTCCTCACTAACAGTGCAGAGGCACAGCTTCTGCCCATCTTTGGTCCCGTGTGACAGTGCCTATATCCTGGCATAGCATAGTTGTGTTGTCAAGTCGGTGTCAACTTCAGGCAACCTTGGTAGAATACAGGAGGGGTTTGCCATTGCCTTCTCCCATGCGGTATGAGATGATGCCTTTCAGCACCTTCCTACATTGCTGCTGCCCGATATAGGAGTTTCCCATCAGGGATCCGAACCAACAGCCTCCTGCTCTCTAGGCAAATTGTTTCCCTGCTGCACCATTAGGTGGCTCGCCTATATCCTAAACCTCCTTTAAAAAAATTTTTTTTTAAATGCACTACTGTGAAAAATTTCTGAACCAAACCTGTTTTTCAATGACCCTCCGGGGCTGGGTGCTAATTTTCAGCTTTGCAAAAAATCCTTTCACCTGGATAGTACTTCAGATCTCATCAGTAAACAGCTATAATTTTAAGTATAGACGTAAATATTTGCTTATTAGTAACTTGCATTTGTAAAGTCATTTTTGAAATTTTAACATGGTTAGAAGTATAGCCTTTCAGTCTGAATCAGTCAACACAGTGTTCTCTTGCGTCAGGGGCAAGCCGAAGGACTCGCTGGTGGATATAATTTTGCTTGCATCATTCCTTTTAATACAGAAGATGGCAGCAAACAAAAAATGATACTCTAGGGCAAGAATCCTCTGAATTCTCTGATCTACATTCTAGAAAATAGGTTTGGTCTGAATAGTAATTTAAGGGTCTTGGAAATGTATTTCCTAAGGTTAGCAATGCACATAATACTATACTACCCACATATATTTGCAATTTCCATTGTGTGCAGTATACGTTGAAAACATTTGATAGATTCAGTCTTGTATTCTATGGGCTGCATTACCTTGCACTCCATTCCTTGCCTAGTACAGAGTCAATTGCCCCTGTGCACAGCAATTTCCCACTCTACAGCCTATTTGCCCACTCACAAATAATTGGATCATATACCTTTTTCAGTGCCATAGAACTCTTTCACACAAATCACAATTCTTCATACTTCACAACAAATAAAAGCTCCATTTGTTTAAGGTGATGATATTCACCTATATGATAATGAGTGGTGTGTGTGTTTGAAAAAAGGAACAAGGTAGTTGGGATGTGGTATTTTGTAGAAGGACTTTAGGGATAAAGAAGAGAAAAAAGCTCAGCTGAGTCCTTCCTATGGCAGAAGGATCTGTGATGAGGTGAACAAATTACCAACATGAATGACAGCATGGAAAGGTGCAAGTGAGGGCCATCTCAGGAATGGGGCTGTAGCTCAGTGGCAGAGCATCTGTTCTGCATACAGAAGGTCCCAGGTTCAATCCCTGGCAGCATCTTCAGCTAGGGCTGGGAAAGACTCCGCCTGAAATCTTAGGAACATAGAAGCTGCCTTATACTGAGATGGACCATTGGTCCATCTACTTCAATATTGTCTACCCAGACAGGCAGTGGCTTCTCAAAGACTGCAGGGAGAGTTTCTCTCAGCCTTGTCTGGAGGTGACAGGGAGGGAACTTGAGATCTTCTGCATGCAAGTAGGCAGGTGCTCTTCCCAAGAGCAATGACTCTTCAAGAGCCACTGCCAGTCAGCATAGAAAGTACTAAGCTAGGGATGTGCAAAACTGGTTCAGGGTTTGGGGGGTTGGTTTGCGGGGTTGGGGATTAGGATTCGAACCGAAGTGCGCCCCCCCCCCCCCGATTCTGTCCGGACCAGTACTGAACACCACCCCCCCCCGCTGGTTCACGGTTTATTTTTTTTTTTTAATTAAAATTAATTTTATTTCCTTCTGCCCCTTCGGGGGGTAGGCCGCGGGGCATCCGCAAATGTTCCCCTGCCCCCGCTGGCCTCTAAAATAACTGCCGGGGCCCACCACATTGTTATTTTGGGGCCGATTCGGGCCTCCATAAATCGGTGTGGTGGTCATTTTGGATGGCCCAGGGCCTTGCAAAAACCATTTTCGCATGCACGGTGGCTATTTTGTTTTCGGCAGCCTTTAATATATTACTTTTTTTAAATGGCTGCGCATGCATAAAAGGTCTCTGCGAGTCCCTGGGCCATGCCAAGCCTCGCAGAGGCCATTTGCACATGCACGGCGGCCTCCAAAATAGCCGCCGTGACAATTTATGGAGGTCAAAAACATTATGGAGGCCCATAACAATGCGGTGGGCCACAGCAGTGATTTTAGAGGCCAGCGGGGGGCAGGGGAACATTTGTGGACACACACACACACACCCGTGGCCTATAGGAAGCCCCCCAAAGGGGCAGAAGGTAATAAAATTTATTTATTCTTTTTTTAAAAAAAATGGGAATTCCCCCCTGGACAGAACCAGACTGGGGCGGGGTCCGAAGGGGTGCCGAACCGAACTGGCCTGGTCAGGTTTCAGTCCGGTCTGGACATGAACTGAACCGGGCCAGCCCATTCTGTGCACACCCCTATACTAAGCTTGATGGACCAATGGTATGACTCTGTATAAGGCATCTGAGCTGGGACACAGCAGGACTCTAATAAGACTTGAATGGCTCAATAGTTATACTGCTGCTTATTGTAGTGAATATCACATTACCAACATGGTAGCAGGCAGTTCCAGTGGGGTGGGGGGGAGAAAGTAAACCTATCTGTTTCTCAAGGGGAAATCGTTTGGCTATCAGGCATAATTTAAGGATGTGCTGGCATGCTAGGGAACACATTGACTATCTATGCTCATTTCCATGGTTATCTCAACAGCAACGGTTATAAATTCCCCCTCCACACTGGTTGTAATAGCTTACATGTTATGCCATACTCCTTTAATAATGCTGTAGCCTGTTTTAATCCCAGCTACTGGTATCCACCTTTTCATTTCCTTCCCCCTTGGAATTATTTATGATTTCTAATTTTCTAATAGTGCTGTTGCTCCAAGTTATTAAGCACTCTATTAATGTGTGAGGCTGAGAAATCACTTCACAGTCAGTATAATAGGCACCATATAATTTGTAGACAGTTCAATGAAACATTTTACACAAAGGGAATATGTTGCTGGGGTGCAATTAAACTCCATGGTTATAGGATGCTTTGAGACAATCAGAAATATAAAATTAAGTACACTTTAAAATACATTACTGGAACAGAATGAGAACAGCAATGATCAACTGCAACTGCTACATCTATCTGCAAGATTAAATTTTTGGCTAATGCAAATGGAGGTTGATATACTTTACGTATTTGATGAGATGCAGCTTCCTGCCATGGTATTCATGACATTTTTCAAATAAGATACTACATAAATACTGGGACCTCTGCTGGAAAATATCACTTTTTGGATATTCCTTTTCAGTTGCTTTATCAGAGAAACATCTCATGAGTTTAAGGACATAAGTAATTCAAAAGACCATAGATGTTCGTAACAATCTCAAGCAGAACCAATGTCTATACTGGGTGGATTCACAGGATCAGCAGCTGGTCTGGAAGTTGGGAAAATGTTGGGAATATGTTGGGAACTTCCTGGCTGGCATGACATCTGAACTTGCCCAAATCAGGTTCCTGCACCATGTTACCAACATTTACCCACCATTCTCCACCCAACTTCAAATGATTGAAAGAAGGGGTGGCTCTGTTCTTATATCCTAGACAGGACCACCTGTCTAAAGAACATTTTGTTTCATAAGAATCTTTTTCTATTTGCAACAATTCTCTTAGTTGTTTCTTGCTAGTATTTTATGTAGTTGCTTTGTCCTCTCAGATTAAAACTTATCTCCTTGTTTTGGTGGGAGAAGGATGGTTGAATTTCCAAGTGGCTTTCATCCATGGCTGGTGCTGGGAACTACATGCATGTGCATCTCGTCATCAGCATGCATGTACCCAGGGGTGGCTCCACCATAAAGCAATCTAAGGCAATTGCCTCAGGTGCACCTTTGGGGGCCTTTTTTGGGGTGGCAGAATGCACCCATCACTTCACACTCCCATTGGACCCTGCATCCTCTACATACAGGTGTCAGCAGCAACAGAAGATGGCATAACCCTGCCCCCTTGCTAGCCTCACCCCCACTCCCAGAGAGCACCAGGTGAAAGGCTGCCTAGTAAGGCAGCAGTGGCAGCAGCATCGTTCTGGCCCACTCTTCCACTGGGTCTCCTTCACGCCAAGCATGGGAAGTGAGGATGAGAGTCGTTGTTGCCACCACTGGCCACACAGCTGCTCTGGACATTTTCCTGCTGGATGCACTGTTGGCTCTATCTCAATATGAAGCCTGAGCTTCTCTGGGCACGTTCAGACACTGTACTACAGAGTGTTAGCAACACACATACCACAGAGGAATCTGAAACAAGAACCATGATTGGCCAAGAGGAAACATTCAACCAGTAGGAAAAAATGTGCTGGATTTCAGCAGTGATAGCTGAACATGTTGGCAAGTGCAGAGCCTGTTTGGAAAGGTACCCAAAAGTACCAAGGAAAAGATTCTCGTGTGCCCCTTCTCCATGTGAGACAAATGTAAGTTATGTATCATAGAGGCGGTGGGTTCAAGAAGCAAGAGCCAGGATTAGCCAAGGGGAAAATATTTAAACAGGAGGAAGAAAAATATACTCCATTGTCAGTAGTGGTTGATGAGCAGATCTACTTTTTTCAGTAGAGAGCAAAAGAACTTGGACACTCTTGCTGATTCACATGCCCTTCCTTTACATAGGAGAAATTGAGTCATTCCATACAGTAGCATGGCCAGTGGGAAGAAGCCGGGAGTGGCTCCATGGGCTCTCATAATTAAGCCAACAGTGGTGGCAGGAGCAGACCTCTCCCCTCTTGCTTCCACTGGGTCTCCTTCCTGTGCATGGAGGGAAGAAAACCCAGGGGAAATTAGAGAGGAGTCTCCTGCTGCCACCAGTGCTGGCTATCAAGGCAGCAGGGGAAAACTGGATAGCCTCCCATCAGGCATGCCACTCTGCAAAGAGTGGCATCTGGACTTGGGAAGTGGGCTTGGCTGGGATAAACATAAGAACAGCCTTGCTGGATCAGGCCCAGGGCCTATCTAGTCCAGCATCCTGTTTCACACAGTAGCCCACCAGATGCCTCTGGTTTGCCCACAGGGAAGCATGCCCTCTCTCCTGATGTTATTGGTATTGAGAGGAATTAACTGGTACTGAGAGGAATTGCGCCTCTGAGGCTGGAGGCGGCCCACAGCCATTGGACTAGTAGCCATTGATAGACCTGTCCGCCATGAATTTGTCTAACCCCCTTTTAAAGCCATTGAAGCTGGTGGCCATCACCACATCCTATGGCAAAGAATTCCATAGATTAATTACACAATGTTGAAAAAATACTTCCTCTTGTCGGTCCTAATTTTGCCAGCCTTCAGTTTTATGGGGTGATCTCTAGTTCTAGTGTTGTGAGAGAGGGAGAAAAATTTCTGTCTGTCTACCCTCTCCACTCCATGCATAAGTTTATACACCTTGATCATGTCTCCCCTTCGTCGCCTCTTTTCCAAGGTGAAGAGCCCCAAATGCTGTAGCCTAGCCTCATAAGGAAGGTGCTCCAGGCCCCTGATAATCTTGCTTGCCCTCTTCTGTACCCTTTCCAGTTCTACAATATCCTTCTTAGGATATGGTGACCAAAGCTGTATGCAGTACTCCAGATGCAGCCACAACATAGATTTGTATAAGGGCATTATAATATTAGCATTTTTATTTTCAATCCCCTTCCTAATTATTCCTAGTATGGAATTAGGCTTTTTCATAACTGCCATGCACTGAATCAACACTTTCAGTGAGCTGTCCACCATGACCCCAGGATCTCTCTCCTGGTCAATCACCGACAGCTCAGATCCCATCAGCATATATATGAAGTTGGGTTGTGGGGTTTTTTTTATCCCATTATGCATCAATTTACACTTGCTTATATTGAACTGCATTTGTCATTTTGTTGCCCACTCACCCAGTTTGAAGAGATCTTTTTGCAGCTCCTCACAATCTGTTGTGGATTTCACTACTCTAAATAGTTTAGTGTCATCTGCAAATTTGTCCCCAACGCTGCTTACCCCAACTTCTAGATCATTTATGAACAAGTTAAAGAGTACTGGTTCCAGTACCGATCCCTTGGGGACCCCACTTCCTACCTACCTCCATTGTGAAAATTATCCATTTATTCCAATGCACTGTTTCCTGTTCTTCAACCAGTTATTGATCCACAATTGAACCTGTCCTCTTATCCCATGACTGCTAAGTTTATTCAGGAGCCTTTGTTGGGGAACTTTGTCAAAAGCTTTTTGGAAATCCAAGTATACTATGTCAACCTTTATCCACATGCCTGTTGACACTCTCAAAGGACTCCATAAATTTAGTGAGGCAAGTCTTGCCCTTTCAGAAACCATGCAGATTCTCCTTCAGCAAGGCCTTTTCTTCTATATGTTGAACAATTTTGTCCTTAAGTTTGCTATCCATCCATTTACCCGGCATTGAAATTAAGCTGACCAGCCTGTAATTTCCTGGATCCCTTTTTGAAAATCAGAGTTACATTGACTACTTTCCTGTCCTCTGGTACAGAGCCTGATTTCAGGGAGAAATTACATATTTTTGCTAGGAGATCAGCAATTTCACATTTGAGTTTCTTCAGAATTCATGGGTGAATGCCATCTGGCCCTGGCAATCTGTTAATTTTTAGTTTCTCAAAACAGTTTAAAACATCTTCCCTTGTCACCTCAAATTGGTCCAGTTCTTCAGCCGTGAAACCTGAAAAGCTCAATTCCAGAAAGTGTATATTGTCAGTATCCTCCGCAGTGAAGACAGATGCAAAAAACTCATTCAGCTTCTCTTCAATCCCCTTATTCTCCTTAATAATCCCTTTCATGCCCTCATTATGTAAGGGGCCAACCACCTTCCTGGCCGGTTTTCTACTTCTGAAATATTTAAAGAAGTTTTTGTTATTCCTCTTGACAGTTCTAGCTATATGCTCCTCAAACTCTCTCTTTGCATCCCTTATTGTGTCCTTGCATTTCTTTCATCAGAGTTTATGTTCCTTCCTGTTCTCTTCATTTGGGCAGGACTTCCATTTTCTAAAGGAAGTCTTTCCCCCTTTTATAGCTTCCCTGACTCTACTTGTTAACCACTCTGGCATCCTCCAGAAGCTGGTGGTACCTTTTCTCCTTCTTGGTATACATTCCAAATGAGCTTCTAGTATTGTGGTGTTAAATAATTTCTATGACTCCTCAGCACCACCTGCCTCGTTGTCCCTGTGCGTGGAACAGGTAGCAGTTCAGAAAATGCTACCCTGGGGGTCCTGGACTTCACTATGCTACCTAGCAGCCTAAATTTGGTTTCTAGGACCTCCTGACTGCATATCCCAACATCATTGGTGCCAACGTGCATCATGAGAGCTGACTCCTCCCCAGCACTGCCCAATAGCCTACATGCCACACAGCCCTGCTGGATCAGGCTCAAAGCCCATCTAGTCCAGCATCCTGTTTCACACAGTGGCCCACAAGATGTCTCTGGAAGCCTACAGGCAGGAGTTGAGGGCATGCCATCCTCAACTTTCACACCAGGCAGGCAAGTCTACATGCAGGTCACAGACCCATCTCTCTATGCCCCTAAGTATCATACTACTAGGAGGCCCCTAGTAGCTCCTACCACTACTAGGAGGCCCCCACCCCCTGGATGGGTATCCTCGGTGTGAGGAGATATGGTTGCATCACTAAAGGAAGGGGTCCCTGCTAAGGGAGTGTTTCCCTCTTCCTCAGACTGATGTCCTTCTTTCCTGAGACCTTCACTCTCCATAAAAGCAAAAGCAGTGTCAGTCTAGGAGCAGGATGCCTCTATCACATCCCTGAGGGTCTCATTCACAAACCTTGCTGCTTCCCTGACCTTCTCTAGGTAAGTCACCTTGACTTCGAGGGAACAAACATGTTCCCTGAGAGCCAAGAGCTATTTGCACCAAACGAACACCCAGGACTTCTGCCCCTCAGGCAGATAGTCATACATGTGACACTCTGTTCAATACACTGGGAAGCAGCCTTTCCCCTGCTGGCATTCTACCTTCATAATTAGTTTTATTGACTATTTAAAGTATATTGGACTTGCTCACTTGAAGCTATGTCCTGGGTGAAGTTGTCAGCTAATTAAAGATTTTAAGCTTTGTCCTCCAAGAAAATTACAAAAGTTCGGTAGTACTCAACTTATTCCTGTGCTGCGTGTCTCGTCTGTGATGAAGGGGGACTATAGTTGTTTGCCTCTCCACAGAGTTTCAACCACTCTCTCACTAAACTCCTGCAAAGCTCCTTTGATATCTGTTCACAAAGCTCCTGGGAGCATATTCCCTTTGTTTTGAGCCTTGTATTCAAGAACAGCAGGCAAACTGATGCTCCTCAGGAATGTGACCCCTCCCACAAGCTGAGGAACTCACCTGGAATGAATCCCCCACTCAGGCTACTCCTCTGTCAAACACAGAAACACTTCCAGCCAGCCAGAAATCAAACCCTAGAAAATTACTAGCCCAGGGGACTAGTAAAAATAAACAATGGGGTTATGTTGACTGGTGACAAAATGGCAAATGCAGTTCAATGTAAGCAATTGTAAAGTGATGCATATTGGGGGCAGGGGAGAGACCTAACTTCACATATACATTAATGGGGTATGAGCTGTCAGTGACTGACCAGGAGAGAGATCTTGGGGTCATGGTGGACAGCTGCTCGAAAATGTCAACTCAGTGTGTGCCAGCTGTGAAAAAGGCCAATTCCATGCTAGGGAAAGGAGACTGAAAATAAAAATGCTAATTATCATGCCGTTATACGAACCTATAGTGCAGCCACATTTGGAGTACTGTGTGGAGTTCTGTATTTTAAAATACATCACTGTATCTTAAGAAGGACATTATAGAACTGGAAAAGGTGCAGAAGAGGGCAACCAAGATGATCAGGGGCCTGGAGCACCTTCCTTATGAGGCAAGGCTACAGCATCTGGAGCTTTTTAGTGTGGAAAAGAAGCAAGAATGGAGAGACATGTTAGAGGTGTATACAATTATGCATGGCGTAGAGAGAGTGTACAGAGAGAAATTTCTCTCCTTCTCTCACAACACTAGAACCAGGGCTCATCCCATGGAACTGAAGGCTGGGAATTTTAGGATAAAAGGAAGTACTTGTTCACACAGCACATTATTAATCTATTAAATTATCTGCCACAGGATATGGTGAAGGTCATTGGCTTGAGTGGCTTTAAAAGGGGCTTAGATAAATTAATGGAGGACAGGTCTATCAATGGCTACTGGTCAGGTGGCCACCTCCAGTGTCAGAGGCAAGAAACCTCTAAATACCAGTTGTAGGGGAGCAACAGCAAGAGAGAGGGCTTGCCCTCACCTCTTGCCTGTGGGCTTTTCAGAGGCATCTGGTGGGCTACTATGTGAAACAGGATGCTGGACTGGATGGCCCTTAGGCCTGACCCAGCAGAGCTGTTCTTATGTACTGCTGCTCAGGGGGTAGGTAATGTGAGGTGTGGGAGGTGCATTCATCCTGTCAGCCTCAGGCTGGCACTGCATATACCTACATTACAAGGTGGGCTAAAGCTTTTTTTTTTTTAGTGCTCACTGAGAACGTAGGAAGCTGCCATATACTGAGTCAGACTATAGGTCCATCTCGCTCAGTATTGTCTACACCGACTGGCAGCAGCTTCTCCAAGGTTGCAGGCAGGAATCTCTCTCAGCCCTATCTTGTAGATGCCAGGGAAGGAATCTGGAGCCTAGATGCTCTTCCCAGAGCGGCTCCATCCCCTAAGGGGAATATCTTACAGAGCTCACACTTCTATTCTCCCTTTTGTATGCAACCAAGGCATATCCTGCTTAGCTTAAGGGGACAAGTCATGCTTGCTACCACAAGATCAGCTCTCTTCCCGACCTCATAATTATTGATCATAATTATTCCTCATAATTATGAGGAAGCTCATAAATAATTCACCAATTCCAAATTAAGCTAAGGAGAGTTCACCCTTCACAGGAAGAATTTTTATTAAATTAGGATCCTATATATCAGACAAATGACTTCAGTATTATTCAGTTTTCTTCCAGTAGGCAAATAGTGAAGATTATACTTCTGACATATCCAACAAAGTTTGCTGTAAACTAATCTAATCTAATCTCATTTAGAGTATTTAACATCCTCAGTTTTCAAAGAGCAAAGGTAATGAAGATCCAGATTTTTAAGGAAGTCTAAAGAATGTACTCTTGTCACTCAACAACTAGTTTTCAAAGAGCAAAGGTAATGAAGATCCAGACTTTTAAGAAAGTCTAAAGAATGTACTCTTGTCACCCAACAACTAGGGCCAATACTTCTTGGCACAGAAGATCCATGATCAGATCTTGTAGCTTTTAGAAACTTAAAAATAGGTGAATAGGGCACAGTCAATGATTTCTGGTTTGAGATCTGATCAGATTCCTCACCCTTTTAAATAAAAAGGGATAACGATACATGTTCCCCTTCCTCCAGGAATAATCCCACTATGTTTAATTGCTTGGTGAATAACTGTCCAAAAATAGGCATTCACCAGTCAGGAAATGATTTAAACAGTTCTACTGGGAGAACATCCAAACTCAGAGTTTTATTAGTCTGCAATTAGACATTTAATCACACCTTGTGTTACAGACTACCACAAAAGTAATATTTGATATAACATTAGTCTTTTTCTCTTCAAGTGAAATGCCACAGATCACTGATGCTATACATTCTTATCCATCAGATGAATTTGTATAGGCATGGGAAAAGATATCCCTCTCTGTTGTATGTTTTGTTCCTCACGACACCCTCCTGGCACTGGTTTTTTTTTTTTTTTTTTAAACACCTCTGGATTTTAGTGGTATATAATAAATGGAGCTTCAAGAAAAACAAAACACAAAATACTGTTGTTGCTGAAAGAAGTGAGAGAAGATGAGAAGACATATGATGGTAGGTGGGACAAGCACATCAAAGGCCATCTTTGCTTGATATTTTGGGGAATATTTCAGGAATTCTGGGGAACAGGATGCTGGAGAAGAATTAGTTGGTTATAAGTCATGGAATTCCACCACCCACCCCCAAGGTTATTTTAGATATGGTGTGTATCTCTGTAATCTAAGTTCTCTTTTGCTGAGCTGATGTCTTGCTCAGTGAGTAGTATGCAAATTTAATTTCCATGGATATTTTTGCCTCATTATATCTTAGGATATTTGCACACAAAAAGAAGTATGGATAACTTTTGCAAGGCAGGATTTTCAGAATCCTTTGTTCTCATGATTCTTCACCTATTGCTCCAATTTAAAGTGTTGAGCAGCTTGCTATTGTACTCAGTGCCAAGTTCTTGCTTTTCATTTTAACTCATCTAACTGCTAACCAGGTAGCTATTCCTCCTCCTCCTCTGTGTGCTATGGGGTTCATTTGCCTCTACAGAACAAGGAAGAAAGTTAAATAGTTGTCTCTTGACTTCCTTTACCATTCTGCAAAACTCACTTAATCATGAAACAATACAGTTCTTCATGCAACCAAATCTTAACCTGGCCTAGGGAGGGCTGGGTGGAAGGCTGGAGCCTTCCTGCCTTTCCCCACATGACTGGCATTGCGCCCAGGCTTCCCAGCAGCAGGCTCCCACATGACTGATGCAGGAGCATCCACTGATGCTGTGGCCTCTCGCACCCCACAATGCACCATGAAGGGAACATGGTGCATTAGGGGATTTTCCCACTGCCCGGTTCTCTTGGCACCTGGGTGTTACATGACTGGGGCAGAAAGCTGGGATCAGGACTGATTCCAGCATGCCACATGAACAGCCCTACCCGGATAGGGCTGTGCAAGCCTGGATAGAGCTGGTGATGTGAATGACCTTATTTTATAGCAATTCACCTGTCGGGTGCAGAGAATCTGAGACAACTATTTAGATGCTTATTACCCAGGATACTTTCCATAGCTGCACATTTCTAATTTTTGCATGTATTTATCTATATTCATATTTCTTCGTATTCTTTATTTGTATTCTTATGTACCACCTAGACTACTGATTAGTCACCAATCTACATTACACTAAACTAGCTGGAAAATTTTCTGAAGGAAGACATATCCAGATTCCATGGTCAGATCGATCTGTTTGCAATCTGTGTAAATGGACAGAGAGTGAGAAATAAATTAAGCAGAACATGTTCCAGCCAGAAAATATCTCAATCCCATGCCTAGAATCTCCATCTTCAAAAATTCAGACATATTTAGGAAAACCTATCCCATATGGTCCAAATACAACTGCTGCAGAACTGGCCAAAACAATAAGATTGTTTTGCTAAAAGGCACATCTTTCCAATCATTCTAAGCATACTCCTGTTTAAGTATTAGGGATATATTTATGTAATAATGAACAGAATAGCCTCCAGTGTGTACAAAAGCACAATTGTATTTATTCCTCCATATGCATCATGGTATTCTGAATATGTTTACTCTAAACATATGCCTCTTGTCATTTTTCAGACAAAAACTGCGATAGAAGATCTTAAGGGTAGGGCTGTGAATGAACCAAAAATCATGTTCGGTTCCAATTTAGATCAAATTCGAACTGAATCACATGCTGGTGTACCGGTTCAGTCAAACCGACCAACTGGTACGGTCCATTTGACCAAACCGGTTAAAGCAGTTCAAGTGGCTAATACAGGGTGGGGGTCCTGGGAATGAATGCCAAAGGGGCAGCCGGGAGAGAGGGCAGCGAAAGAAGTAGTAAGGTTCTTAACCGGCCAGTGCCACTGCTCATGGCCATGCAAATCCATGCTAGAACTGCACCACCACTGCATGGGTAGCCTGCTAACAAAGGCATCACGGGCGGTTGGGATGCACCGGGGGGGAGTGGTGGTGCCAGCATCCATGCCAGCTGCGTAAGAACCTTACTACTTAGCCTGCTGCCCCCACCAGTTCAATATCAAATCGGATCACCCAAACCGGGCTTGGTTTGGTTCGATCATGGACTGAATTGCCCCGATTTGAATTCTGTTTGAGCCAACAAAGTGGCCTGGTCCAAGACGAGCCAGTTCAGCATCAAATGGTTCAAGCACACTCCTACTTAAGAGACAAACACCAGGAAATACTAGGATGCATACCAAGAGCCCTTCTGGAACTTTTGTAAACATCAGGAATATGTACATAGGGTGATAAACATGTATGTTACTTGAAAAGGTTTCCAAAGTATTGTTCCTGAAACAAATGCATTGTTGACAGCTGAACAACTTTCAAGGCAAAGTTTTAAAATAATATATTACTTTCACCTTACTGGAACATAGGAAGCTGCCATATACTGAGTCAGACCATTGGTCTATCTATCTAGCTCAGTATTGTCTACACAGACTGGCAGCAGCTTCTCCAAGGTTGCAGGCAGGAATCTCTCTCAGCTATATCTTGGAGAAGCCAGGGAGGGAACTTGGAACCTTCTGCTCTTCCCAGAGCGGTTCCATCCCAAGGGGAATATCTTACAGTTCTCATATGTGGTCTTCTATTCAAATTCAACCAGGGCAGACCCTGCTTCGCTAAGGGGACAGTCATGCTTGCTACCACAAGACCAACTCTCCTCTCCTCTGAGGTGAACTTGAAATTGATTTGACTTGTCATTCTGAAGAAGTACAAAAGGCAAAGACTGCTTATATTTAATGTAGAGTACTCAGTATTAACCTGCCAAGCTTGGAAATATTGATTTTAAAATGCCAGCTTTTCTAACTGAAAATTCAGCAGAACTGGTTCCACCTTTAAAAATTCTCAAAAAAAGAGAGAGATGCCTCTTCAATTTTAAACACTTTAGGGATGTGCAGAACCGTTTCTATTCGTACACGATTTGAATAGAACTGGCCTGGTTCAACCAGTTTGAACTTGAACTGGACACACACACACACACACACACACACACACACACACACACACCGCGGGAAAAGGGTGCTGGTCTAAATTTGAACCAAACCGACACCAGTTGTAATGGAACTGGTTCAGAATCAGTTCAGTGGTTTGAGGGGGATCCATGCTGGTAAAGGGGAATCAATTTGCATCCTCACACAAATGGCCTCCACACATGCATGAAGGTCACACAAATGGCCTCTGCACATGTGTGGAGGCCAGAACAGGTTTGTAGACTGGTGGTCTGGTTAGAATTCTGTTTGAATTTGAATTGAACTGCCAGAATCTGTTCCATGCACACCCCTAAAACGCTTTAGAGAAATTCTTGTAACATATATATCATAGATAAGTTGGATGTGTTACAAATACATGGGTTTCCCCCCGTCCCAATCCAATTTTCTAGAACTAAGAATGCATTCAGTGTGGTTGATTAGTATGAATAAATTGGTTATTAAAGAATTGAAATTAAAAAATACTATGGGTATAGAGACTATGGGTTAAAAGTCCCAAATATTTGATAGATGAAAGGTATTCAGTGAATCACTGAGAAATAAGAAAACACCAGGCTCACAGGCTCAATTTCTATTTGGAGCTAACATTGCCCATTGCTGTCAATGAACTTGAACCACCAACTTCCAGTGCTGAAGCTAGGAGATTGCTTAATGAGCCAACATGAACGACATACTGAGAAGGGGAAAGAGATGTGCAACATTGGCCTCTGTAATTGTCAGGTAGTATGAGGCCTCTGGATTAGATTGCTCTGACGTAAGTACTAGTAGCCTGTCCTTCTCTCTTGGCCTTGTCAACAGAAAAATCCCTTTTAGCTGCGGTACTTCAGGCATCAAGCTCAAACCACTAACTTCAGGAACACACCCTTTGTATCTCAGTTTGGATATAGCCACCCATGGCCCTGCTAATCACTTTCTCTTCATTACTTCCCAGCTGATGCAGATAATGTGACAATTTAGATGTCACCAGAGCTCTTTGCTTTGAGGTACAATGACCCTAGAAAGGCTGCTCTTAATTTCTTTACTTGTAGTTGCAGAAGAGTGAGAAAAACAATAGCAAATGGAGTTGACTAGAGCAGAATCATGCTGCTATGAACTGCATTCTGAAGGCAACCTGACACAGCTATAAGAACTTGAGATTCCACTTCACAGTGGGTTGAATTTTTAATTATGCCAACCTTGTAGCTACACTTGTGCAGGTAATGATCTATGTAAGGCAGTTGGGAAAACTTGCCTCAAGTCCTTAGTATCTATTTTGGTTCCTGCAGATAAATTATATTGTTGTCTAGGGTTTAATAGAACATTTTGTCACTTAATTAAAACAGTGCAGAACTATTGCTATATAGGACTAGTTTAATTAGACACGAGTTTGGACTCTGCCAGTTTGCCTTTGTAAACTCAGCATGACTTGCTTTTTGCTAAGAACCTTCATTAAGGTCACATCTGTTTCTCATTTCTTCTTTTTGTAAAACACGACCTTGGTGCTTATTATATAGGTATGCTAGTGTCTGTGTAGTTAAGATGAGGTATAAAAACTGCATTCCATCATAAAATGTCCTGCACATTCTATTGGTCATAAAATTCAAATCAACTGGCCAGTCTACCTGAAAGTTGGTACAGAACAACTAGGTGAAAATCACCACCATGTCTCCAAATCTCATGCAGATCTGCTAAGAAATTATCACGATACATCAGTATGAATATGGTGCCCCAAATAAGTTGTTTTTGAGCTGAAACCTCAGGCAATCCAGGTTGCAGCTTGCAGAGGCACTGGCCATCACGGTTACCACACTTCCCTCTTCAAACAGCCCCGTATCCATGAGTGCCTGGCAGGAGGTGATGAGTGACAGATCTGGGGCGGGACTTCCTACCCACTTTTGGAGCTGTAAGCTTCTGCTCTAATAGAAGAAATAATGTCTGAAGAGGGCTATTGTTTTACTTTGTAGACAGCAGGAAAAGAAAGACATACCAATGTGTGCTTAAGCATACCAGAGCTTGTTTAAACAGTACAAACTCAGTCACTGAAGAGCAGTGTGTTGAAAGTGTCCAGACAGAAGTTCATCAGGTGCATCTCTAGCAAGTGAGGATGACGTTGCACCTGTTCATTTTCTTCTTGGACTCATCCATCCCCAGCGCAACGTTGAGCTGAAAGACCAAAGCAAAGTGTGGGTGAATTAAGCCCAATTTATAAAGCCAACATATCATTCAAGACTGCACAATGTATCTACTGCTTACATTGTGTGGAAGATAAGTTTGTAATGTCCATTATTTTTAGAGCAGAGTTAAAAATGTAACCTCCTTATCTTAAACTAAATGCAAATGTGTTTTTTTTAAAAAAAATATTGTAATGTGATAACAGTTCAAGGTGTGACTTTTTGAGATAGGCAAAAAAAGTGTGTTTCTGAATATCTTTTGAACTTTGTACAACCCTATCTAAGCCTAGATGATACATTCAAGATGAGTCTGAGGCAAATACAAATAATCCACAATAGTTCTACATTTCTTAATTGTGTTTGAAATTAAACAGTAGCCCTGTTCACATGTTATGTTCAACATCTGTACACTGAATGCAGGTACAACAGTAAATTTTCTATCTGTATTCTACATTTCAGGGGGCCTCTACCTAGGCTCACTTTTAAAATGAACTGAGGGACAGTCATTCATGCAAAAACACATACCTGTGTAAAGACATCTGCACGCAGGTACAATAGTGTGTCAACAGCGCTAACATTAAACATTTTCTATGCCTACAAATGAACTGCTGTGAACCCATCATGTGTTAAATTTTTACCTGTAATTTTTTTCAGAATGAAAGTTGGGCTTTTGGAAGGTTCTTTCCGCCTCTGTCCCTTAACAGAACCATTTCCATCCATAACTATTTGTAGCAATTCACAATTCTTGTTTCTGCCTCTTCTTCTGGTTCAATGTATTCCATTCCATCCTAATTGCTGTGTTATACTTCCCTGAGTGATTCTGGTGAACACAATGACATCATGGTGCACAAAGCCAATCAGATTTGCTTATGTGACAACCTGGCTGAGGACAAATGAAGGCATTAGACAATGCTTCACCCTCACTAGTACAGTCATTCTAAAATTAAGAGGGCAAGGGACATTCCTGTTGCCTGGGCAACCATGGTGCATCGGCTTGCTTGCATCAGTAACAGAGACACCTCTACAAAGTTTACAACCACCTGAGCCCCTCTGGGGGTGGGAATCACTGAAAGGCTTGCAGGGGGGGAATTGTTCAAGCCCCCATCTCTACTCTGTTCTATTCATCAAATATAAAACGGCACAGAAATAAGCACCAAAGGGAGAGAGAGGAAGAAGTTTTAAAATGCTCCAGGTCCTGGGAGATTATTTCTCTATGTGAGAAGAAGAATCCAAATGTGCATAAGTAGGATTTTGCCAACAGTAGAGAAAAACGGTTTTTCAGCACTGAAAGAATATTGGTATAGATTATGATAATGAAGGGGAAAGAAATGTTAACTTACAGTGACAGTGCTTAACATTAAAAGGAAAGTGTGGCTTGGGAATTAGGATGTTGACAGCAGCAGGCTTGTAGAACTGATATATTGCAATTACAGTCTTTATATACCAGCTGTTAAACACCTGGGACCAAGCTAATTCCCAACCACTTTATGGCTATCAAGGAGGATGCTGAGAAGCAGGTTACAATATTTCTGCCCCCTGAGGCTGGTAACTGAAAACTCTTACCTGAAGTTCATTGAGGCGGCCATCACCTTCAGAGCACCCTTTCTTCATCCTTGTCCTTGTCCCAGACGTCTTGGGCCTCCTTATTCTGCAGTGCAACTAGTTCTTCAGGCTGTCACTCAAATGTGATTGGTACTCCAGCTTCAGAGAAGTAGTGAGTAAGAGTGCTATGTTGCATTCCCCATCCAGACAACAAAGTAGAGTACCTCTTCACTCTGAGCAAGCACATTTTATAGCTGCTGCTAGAGAAAGACATAGGTGGGAAAGGTTAGGGGCAGTCTTTGTGCTGGCAGAGAATTGAGAACTAGCAGAAACCCTAGTTTCTCCAGCTAGGGAAATACAGCAGAGCCCAAGAGATGTGCCCTCTTGTAACAGAATACATAACCTCACCAGTGGAAGGGAAAAGCAAAGGACTTTTTATTCTGCATCTAGAGGGTGGCTACAGTTTTCATTTTACCACACTTTACTGTGGACAGAGTTCAGCTTGTTGGACCAAATATATGGTTTATGCCATTGGTTCAGACTGGCAATTAGCAACAGTCCAGCAAAAGAAGCATATGTACAGCTGTTCCGTTTCCAACGAAAAGAAACCAGCACTCTCATGATTTTGCTGATCTCCCATTCTCCTGAAAGCATATCTCAAGTACTGGATTCCTGGTACAACAGGGGATGGCCATCATGGTCACTTGGCCATGATGGTCACATCTTGCTTGCAAGCTCCTAGATATATCTGGCTCATGGCTGAACTAGATGGACCCTAAATGTCTTTCCAAGATTTATTATTTATTTTCATCTAGGAAAGTAATGGCAAATTCATCTGGAGGCTACACTTCAAAAATTGTGTATGCTTCCTAACAAATATAGTCTGAGCCACCTCAAAAAACCAAACCAACAAAAAACAAACTGACCTAGGTTTCCTTGTTTGCAAGAGATGAAGACTTATACAACCACTTTCCTTTCTCCAGAGGACGGGTTTCTCTCCAGATGAAACATCAGAAATCTTCTGAAGCTGAACTAACAACCATTCCCTGCAGAGAAAATGAAAGGGAGAGGGGTAAAAGGAGGGAGAATTCAGATCTGCTTCACAAATCTTATGCAGCAATTATGTTTGCCACATCTAGTCCAATCTTTCCTGCAGCAACACATATGAGGTGTGATAGACAGGCATCCATTATCACAGATGGGCAGGGAATTGGCTAGGGCTCTCAGGCAAACACCTACTCCATGTCCAGGAATGTGTATGTCTCGATTTTCTGTTTGCTGCAGGGAAGACCAGAGTAGCTGGAGCAAACACAGTTTCTGCATCAGATGCAAAGTGGCTCCAACCCTTGTAGTCTGTAGAAGAACTCATATTGATTTGAATGAAAGGCTGATCTGAGGGTGACCTTGCCAGGAAAATCATGCACTTCCACTACCCTATAGACTGAAATAATGGAAACTTGCAAAGCAGGGAGACTGTCTTAAAGGTGAATTATCCACATGGCACTGAAGCAGCTCAGAAACCCCATGGCACTGAGCACTCTAGTTAGGCTTCATGTAGGAAAACAATTGGCCTTGGCAGAACCGCTTCTTTCAAAGACTTGTTGAGGGGAGGGTGAGAGGAGATTGCGACCAAGATAAAGGAGAAAGAAAATGACCTGCTAATATAGTCTGATGGGGTGGGGAGTGTCCTGTTCATACTAAAATATCCAATAATTATTACTATATAATACTTACTGGTTTCGGTATATAATAGAAATGGGATTCTTCATAATATTTTGACCTTTTAATGTCATGACATTTTGATAAATTTATTAACAGATTTAATAATAAATAAAGGGCAGACACACAGTGCCTCTGTAAATAGCTATAATGGCCAAGCACTGTAATGGGAATAGATGCCATGCAATCTTCACAGCTATTTAGCATGCAGGTCAAGATTGGGCACAATTCACATCACCAGAACTGCTCTTTGTAATCAGGCTGGAGGAAAAGTGAGCTCCCTGTGATGCTTTAATAGCTCTGTACAAACTTATCCGTTACTCAACTTTCTTGTACAGATCTTTCAGATTAGCTAGTCACGTCAAGACTATATGAAGGAGGGATTAGGTAATCTTTTTCAAAATTATGAATCCAGAAATATAGAACCAATTTTGTATCTTGAACACACATTATGCTTATTTTAAGCACACATACTCTGACCAGAACCCATCTGAAATTCTTGAGATCTCTGCTCTTAAATAGAGCATAAGTTTCAGTTTCAAGGCATGGAATATTTATAATCCCTTTGAATTCACCTCCTAGGTTTGAGCCCATGTGATCTTTTTTGGAAAATCTGATGTCCCTTACAACAGAAACTCCCAGCTTTGAGTTTCCAGATGTTGTTGCACTACAATTTGATCTCCGGCCACATCTGGGGATTAAAGATTGGGAACCCCTACATTAAAGTTTCTTTCTAGCCCTATTCACTGTCAGCGGGCTTCTGTCAGCAGGCAACAGACCTTCCACCCAATAGTTTGAGGGGATTTATATGGTGAATGCCCCAAATACAGTCTCTAGTATCTCCAGGTAGGAAAGACCCCTCTAATACTTTGGAGCACTGCTGTCAGCCAGTGCAGAGAATACTGAGCAACTAGTGGTCTGACTCAGCGTAAGGCAGCAGCATATGTCCCTGTTCCTGATTAATATAAAGTAAGCAAGAATCCATACTCAAGCACATTTTACAGTAAATTGGTGTAAGCACTGTAGTTGCTTGTAAGAATTTGTGGATCAGCTGTAAATGCCACATGCATGCCAGACAGTGAAGCTTATTGTAGCTTATTGGAATTTGTATTTTGAGGTTTAAATAAACAATTAAACGAAACAATACTAATGCCTGGGAGAAGTACTTTATTCTTTTATTTGACAAATATTAATTTAATCTAGTTATGCAATGCTTCAGATTAGAAACGGCAGCACAGTCAAAGCTTTTCAAGAATGCTCATCTCTCTTCATAAAAACAATTAAGTCTTAATAATATGAAAGCATGTCTTTGAAAGATATTAAATCTTTGATAGACGGGGAGACACACTTTGGCCTGTGTATTATTGTGCATAGAGATTAGCTGAATGCAAACTCCTGAGATTCTATTGTGTCCTCTGACAATCTGACAATCAAAATTCCAAGGTCAAAAACAGAAAGTTGCTTCTTCCATGACTATTTGTGCCAAGTACTGGTATAATCATTAACAGAAGCACACATACTCATATTATAGGGCAGCCATAAAATTGCCTCCATCTTCTGACATGCACATATAGCTATCTAGTTGCTGCTCGGATATCATACGTGTGCCTCCAAGTACAGTTATCCATCCTCTAGAAGCAGCCAGACTAAATTACTGGAATGCTTCTAGTTTATAAAAATCTTTCATTCATCACCTTTATCCTTCATCATTCATAAGGAAAAGCATAGAGGAGGAGGGAAGAGATGGATTTGAGGCTCACCACTGTTCTTTCTCATTAGAACAAAGCATGTTTTATTATTACAAATGAACCAAAGTCACAAGAAAGATGGCACCAAGGCCTATATCTATTTGTTTACTTGTGCATTTTCTGATGAAATACATGGCACCATAATACTCTGGTTGGGGTCACCTACCAAGGTCAGCAAAATCCAAAATATTACCTCAGAAATAGACATAAACTGAGCTTCTAGCTGACAAGCGCAGTAGACAGTACAAAGAAAAGCAGAACACTTCTAATAAAATCTACAGATGGAAGCATGTGTTCTCAACATGTCACTGATTAGCTTCTTCTTAGGTTATAACCTGAAGCCCTAAATAACCCTCACAACATGAAAACAGGAGATAGATAGATATCTTCCTTAATCCCCAAATGGGTTCTTTTTATACAACATGGAACCAGAGACATAGTAATAGACAATAAGAGAGTAACAGATTCCACTTTTCTGTCTTCTCTCTAAACGTGGCTACCAGTTCAATGGGACATAAATAAAGAGTTTAAAGAAATGATCATAAAGATCATGGAAGACGTTTTAGGGAATATAACAAAAGGAGTCATTTTTCATTATTCTAAAAAAATCAAAGCAGAGATTGACCAGAAGGTATATCAGTTAGCAGAATTACTGGAGGCACCCATCTCTAGTTGTTAGTTGTGGGTAGATGTTTGTGAGTGAAAGCAGAATTCCTGCCCTTAGACTTTTGAGCTCTTCTAGGAAATTGAGAACTTAATAAGGTACAGATTATTTTAGTTTCATCAATATAAGCCTCTATAATTGCAGGGTTGCCAATGGACCAGAAAACAACAGTCTAGACAATTCCTGTCCCAGTAGTAGTAGTAGTAGTAATTCTTGTGCCTGTTGCATCAATTTGATCCATAGAAATTTGTAGGTGATCATGTTTTATGGCACAGAAGTAAGATTGAGTAATTGATTGATTGATTAAATGCCGTCAAGTCAGCAGTGACTCTTAGTGACCACATAATAGATTCTCTCCAGGATGCTATATCTTCAACTTGGTCTTTAAGGTCTCTCAGTGGTGCATTCATTGCTGTCATTATCAATTCCATCCACCTTGCTGCTGGTCATCCTCTTCTTCTCTTGCCTTCAAATTTTCCCAGCATTATGGACTTCTCAAGGGAGCTGGGTCTTCGCATTATGTGTCCAAAGTATGATAGTTTGAGCCTGGTCACTTGTGCTTCGAGTGAAAATCCTGGATTGATTTGTTCTAGGATTGATTTGTTTGTTTTCCTTGCTGTCCATGGTATTCTCAAAAGTCTTCTCCAGAACCAAAGTTCAAAAGCGTCAATACTTTTTCTATCTTGCTTCTTCAAAGTCCAGCTTTTGCATCCATAGAGTTTCACGGGGAAAACCATTGTCCAAACGATTCTAATCTTTGTAGGTATAGATACGTTATGGCATCTAAATATCCTTTCCAAGACTTTCATTGCAACCCTACCAAGTTCTAGTCTGTGGCGTATTTCTTGACTGATGGATCCTTTACTGTTGGTGGTCGGTCCTAAAAGGCAGAAGCTATCCACCATTTCAATGACTTCATTATCAGTTCTGCGGATGGTTGCTGTACCTGTTATCATTAGTTTAGTCTTCTTTACATTTAGTCGTAATCCCATTTTTCACTGTGCTCCTTTACTTTCATTACTAGAGCTTGCAGATCATCTGCATTCTCAGCTATCAGGACAGGAAGCCACAGTCCAGGCAGTACTGTACATGGTGAAACAGACTGGTTCCAGATCGGCAAGGGAGTAAGACAAGGCTGTCTACTTTCTCCTTATTTATTCACTATATATGCTGGGCATATACGGAGAGAAACTGGATTGGAAGAAGATGAGCGTGGTTTTAAAGCTGGAGGAAAAAACATCAATAACCTGTGCTACGCTGATGACACCACAGAGGTAAGATTAGCACCTTTAATGTCTCCACATTAAACTTCTGTGAAATGCACAGCATCAGAGGCTGATTAAAAAAAAAAAGCTGAATTCTATCCTCCAAGGTACCATGCATCTTGGAAGAAAAGTGCAACTGGGTTGACAAAATCACAAGAAATAAATAAGGAAGCAGTAGGCAGCAAGGAAATTAGGCAGTAAGAAAAGCCATGCCTAATGAACATTCTTTCCAGGTTTTGAAAATGGAACAAGACAATCCCCATCTACTCTTCCTACCAATATGCCAATAGCGACATTTAAAATTCAAGGTCAGATCAGCTGCCTTTTAAGTTGTCAATTGGATTGGAAATGTCAAATATTTAGAACAAGAAAGACTTTGTGAGAGTTCCTTCCATCTTATCAATTTTTGTTATCTAAATCACTTTGCCATCTTATTTAATGAATCCCTGGCCCTAAACTAATTTTGTGATGAGAATGTCTGTGTGCTATGAATAAAAAGTGAACTCATAACTTCTACAAGCTGTCCTACAAGTTTGAATGTCTTTCTCAAGGATCTTCTGATCTTCAAATCAGAAGAACAGTGGTTAGATGGACTTTAAGGTATGATACATTTTGCACTTTTGATCTCCTTCATTAAGGGTAACATATGTATCTGATTAATGGTCTTATAGTGTGACTTTTCTGAATTGTCCAGCACCTTTATAATTCATTTTGTGTGCTCAGCTTCTCTGGAATTGAAGCTGCCAGAGATATTTCAATTCAGTCAGCTAGATCAGTTTATTCTTAATGACTTTCCTGCTTGAAAACAATGGAAAGGGAAGCTATGGCTGCATTCACACGTAATGTGAAACAGCAGTTAAATGAGGCAGATGTTGGAACTCTGCTGTGTCCAAATGCATGCAATTGTGCTTTCATGGCAAAAGCAATCTGAGGTTTGCCTCACCACATTCCAATTTGAACCTTTGGTTTGTAGTGAGTTTTGCTGCTGTATCATATACACGGTGGTGTAGACTCATCTGGGATTGCACCCACTCCATGCCCGAGGCACTTCTCATTGGCTGCCTGTCTGGGCACTTGCCCTGACCCCCATGTCTGATTCAATAAAGCAGTTGCCAGGCAACAGGGACACTGCCATGTCTCATTCCATGGGACAGCCTGTCAAACAGCAATGTCACACACAGGGGCATGCCCTCTTCCCACTCTGTCCCTTGTTTCACACACCCCTCCCTGGCAATCAGGAGAGAAAGGGGACCGGATGGCAAGAAGGACACTATGTGATTTGTTTTCTGAAAATGAAGTGAAGTTTTATTTATGTATAAAACTTTTAGTTTTTCTTTTTTGTGCAATAAAGGGTCTTTTTGTTCAGAGTTGAGGAGTCATTATTGCATCACCAACAGATCAACTTATATAAAGTGACAAAGGTGTACATCCACAAGCACATGCACTTGAGCTGGTAACATAAGCAGGGCAATGCCTGTAGAGAGCTGGGATGGCAACGTATGGCAGGGTGGCAATACCTTGTGTTGGGTTTAAAAGGCAGCCCCAACCAGGAATTCCTGAACGGCTAAGGTCCACTTTTTGTACAATGATGTTGGGAGGGCAGCCCCTTCCCCTTGGGAGTGTTGGGAGTGGGGTCCCTAGGTTTACTCATGAGAAGTGTCGGGCAGGAAAACCAGCATCGCCTCAGTGAAAGGAGTGATTCCTCATATGTGATGAGGATGGATGCTGATCCTGAGCAGACTGCTTACTCATTAGAGTGTAAGGCCATGGGGATAACCCTTCAGAACTCATGAGAAGAACCATCTGTGGGGATAGGGGTGTCAGGCAGAACCGCTAATAATGTGTGACAACATCCCTTATCCCACGGGCCACTCTCTCACAAGAGTGACACAAGCTGCATAGCTCCTGAGAGCTACCTGGCTCAGTCCTCGCCCCTCTTCTGAGCTCCAGCTAACCTAATTTTCCAGCCAGCTTTGTTGTCAGTTGGAGATTTTCTTCATTCTCTCCCTCATTTTGAGTGAGGGATTAAAAGAGCGGGGCCCAGGGCAGTCACCCTGCTTGCCATGCCCTAAAGGGAGGAGAGGGGTGAACACAAGGCCACTCTCCCTTAGCTGTATGCCTGGTGTGAAGTCATCATTATGTAGGTACCATTCATGAGCCTAAATGAGGATCTCGACTAATTAGATCCGAGAAATATAAAACTTTCCACAACAATATGGATGTGCATGAATCACGATTCGAAGGGTGATTCATAATACATACCCTGCACCTGAAAAATGGAGGAGAACCAGTACATACCACTCCGCTTGCTGCTACTTCTTTAATTGGCAGCACTCCTCCCAGCTACCTTGATGCGTCAGCGGCACTTTCCCCCAGCTGCCCCCAGGTGACGCTGGCATGCATGTGGCCTCTGTGCATTCATGACAGCTATTTGTGTGGTCACAGCCATTTGCGTGCCAGCCCTTTACCTCAGGTCCAGGGTCATGTGAATGCTTGTGCTGCACTCAGCCCGAGCATACATAGAGCCAGGTGCCTAGAGAAGGGATTCTCAACACTGGGTCCCCAGATGTTATTGGACTTCAACTCCCATAATCCCCAGCCAAAGGCCACTAGGGCTGGGGTTTATGGGAGCTGGTCCAATAACATCTGGGGACCCAATGTTGAGAATCCCTGGCCTAGAGCACCTGACTCATGGGGGATTCCCCCAGTGCACCACACACATCACATGAGATACCTGGAGTCTGGGATTCATTTTCCACTTTGCACTGCTCAAAGCAGCGCAGATCGTGTGGGTGCTCAATCTGCATTGCTCTGTGCAGCATGACAATCACCTAGTGGGGGGGGGGTAGGTCCAACCTTCCCTTCCCCCCTGACTGCCCCTGTACTCATCGAGGCTATTCTCACAGTGGGGGAACTAGGGCTAAGGGAGCCCAGCCCAGTTTCCCCCCACCATGGGAGCTCAGCCTGTTCCCCCCCGCCAACGGCAGCTAGCCCGCCAAAGTAGCCCTCCCCTTAAATGAGGTTAGCAGAGTAAGCAGTCCACTAACCTCATTTTCCCAATCATGAGACGCCATGGTGACTCACGAGTAGACCCCCAACCAGGAGGCTAAAACAAGCCTCCTGACCTTGGGGGTCTCCCTAGAATGCCCCATGCACTCATATGGAGCATCCAGAGACCAGACTGCCCCTGAGCCCTGCAGCCCCAACTGGCTCCATCACAGAGCCAGTAATCATGTCGGCAGCCGATCGTCTGCGGGGAGAGAGGGCCAAGCCTGCTCCCCCCGCAGAACCTTTTAGGGCTCTCCACGCTGCTTGTGTGGAGAGCCTCAGTGTGTGCACAACTTTACTATGTAGCAATTTTCTGTCCGGGAGAACTTGGTGAAACAAGGCTGTAACATGCTGGTTTAAAGGTAATCATCATTGCTTAAAATTATTTGGATTTTAAAATGTTAGTCCTTCACATCCTATTATGGGGATCACATAACTATCTCACCTGAGAAATTGTCAGAAAATAATGAAATTCTCCAGATTTCATGGAGGATCATAGCTTATGTGTTTACGGTATTTTAGGTGTTTTATGGGAAGGGACCGACAGAAATGGTATGCCAAGGTTAGAGCCTAGGAAATAGGGCCACACAACCAGTTTGCCTGAAAAAGAGGTAAACTAAGTCAAGAACTGAAGGCACTTAGCACTGAAAAGGAAATAAGAGCAATGATAGGATAAAAGAAACTGAAAAGGACTGTTTAAGATAAAAGTTCCAGAAAGAGAAAAGCTATGCGCTATGTTAACCACTGGTCCTGATGTGCTTAGCTCTTTTTTTTAGTAAATAGCAGCTATTGGGTCAGGGGCGATGCATGTGATGGGGATGCTTTAACCCCTTTCTCCACCATTGTCCAATTCCAGATCCTTCTCATAATTATTTGCCCCAGGAGCAAAGTGTGTCATAGCCAATGACTAGCATAATGTACAGTTTGGTCCAAAGGAGAGGGAACAAGGCATACGAAACAGAGCTCTGGCTAGTGCAAGGCATGTGCAATCCTCCCCGATTTATTGTGAAACAAAATCAGTCACTCAGGACTGTAGATTTTACTGATATCAATTTACATAACAAGTTACCTCTACATACCAGCTGCAACATATGGAGTTTGTCATTTGATTCTTTTCTCTGCTCATAAATCTCCATGGGCATTGTAATGATGCAAATCTCCTGCAAGGCAGAATTCTCAGACAAAGAGGGCAGCCATTTTGGCATTATGTGTATGTTGTGAAAAGAATAAAACAATTGCATAATTTAGCAGCATATGAAATGAAAGCTGCCCAGGCACTTTCAATTTGGGTGAGACTGTCCAAATTGCTGCTTAATAATAGAGTATCTGAGCTACAAGCTTCTTCCTTCCTTGGCACCTGCAGGTATTCAGACTCTGCTTCTAACAACTTAATGCCAGGCAACAATCAATACGTGACTCTTCTGGCAGGGATATGTGGAAAGAGGGGAAACTACACTGTTGGTTTAATGCAGCTGTTAAGGACTCAGAGCATAAAAGAGGCAAAAAGCCCCATTCACATGACTATCTAGGTAATGGGAAGAACAAAATTATAATTAACGTATTTGTCTTTGTGCTATAAAAGGTGAGTCTTGCTGACATTTATAAGAAAGACCAATGAACTCATTATGTTTTCTTAAGTGAATTATTTTATCCTAGCTCTGTGATACACTCCAGCATCAGTCTTTCCAGTTTGTTGATTGCCAAGAATTAATGTTTACAGTACAAACAAATGTACTGCCAACTTTGGCATGAACATTACATGCTGAAACTATCCATAGTCCCTGAATTTCATTAGAGGAATCCGCTGCAAAGGAGAACTGAGTTCTACTACCTTGAATACGTTATTTAGAAGACATTTCAGCTAGTGCCACTTCTCTAACCCCCCCTCTAATAATAAATGGCACCTTCCAACATGTCGTGGCAGGTTATATATAACATGAAGGTTTCTGGGCATTTGAACACTAGGCTATTGTGGAGGAATTTCTTTGCTCTGTTTGTTGCTTTGAGATTTGGTCCCCAGTCATGATCTAGATATTGTTTATCTAAGGTTGTGGATGGTTCTGAGAGTAGAACCCTAAGGAAAAGGAAGAGTCCTCTGGTTATTGTAGCCACACATACTTACTATCTTATATCTCTCACAGGAGTCTGCATTGCTTTAATGGAGTTATGGATTCCACGGTGGTGCTGATTTCTTCATGTGGCTAAATACTGCAGGCCAACTCCCCATGTGGATGTAGATATCACATACAGCTATAATAAATGGCACCATACAGTGCTGATAGACACACTCCTCTCACTTCTGTTTAAAAGTGGGTTTTGTGAGGACTCTAACATGCCAGATTTTTGTTCTTAACTGACACATACTACACTAGATTGGTTTAAATTGTCACCTATTTTTGTCTCCAGTTCTGGGTGCTAACTTCAGCTCAAAGAGATATTTTTAAGGCTCCAGGAACTGGAAGACAAATCTAGTGATGGTACAAAACTTAGGGGTGAAAGAGTCCAGCTAAAGAAAGCTTCTGAATAAATTGCATTATCCCCCTGTGCAACTGGTTACCTCAGAAGGGGATTGTCATAGATACATACCTGACTTATTTGCTATTGGAAGTTCAAGAGAGCGCCTCCGTTGTGCCCTTGACAAACATTTTCCTGCTGTGGGGCAGGGGGAAACATAATAAAAGTGATTGTTTCATTATGTTCTACAGCCCATTCCTTTATTTGTTGCTAGAAACACCTGCCAGGCTAAATTAATTAAGATATAATTGGAAAGAGCACCAGTAATTAAACTAGGAAAGTACTTTGCTAGAATTTTTTCTTAGTTTTGATAATGATAATTAATTATTATGAGGAAATAAAGCAAATGCCTTGTTTACTAGTTTGGAATTAAGCCAGCATTCAAAGCTTAAAAGTGGAACTGATGAACAATGAAAACTTTGAGGAATCATGTGAATTTTCTTGTTTTTGAAATTATTGATTTGTGAGCTATTTGTGTGCAATACACACAAATTAGAAAAATAATACTTGATTATTCTTCAGTAATTTAAACACAAATGTAATTATTTGGGCAACTTTAGGACAAACATTATTACCTGCCATTATTATGCCCAAATAGAAAAAATACAGACAAGAAAATAAATTTACCATTTGAACTCTTTCAGAGGCCTGACTTGGATACTAAATTGAAGAGAGAGAAAAAACTGGTTTGGCTCCTAACTTCCCTTCTGTGAATGGAATGGATTTTTTCCACCTCCCTCTTTCATTGGCAGCATTCTGCATCTCCTAAAAATCTGTTCATGAAGGTTGAGGGAGCCCCTAAAGCAGGATGGTATGTGGTGCAGGGAGCTGTAGCAGGAAGGTGGAAATCAGCACCCCTCTTGCATTAGCAGAAGTGCCTTCCTCTCATCAAGAGGACCTTTGAAACCAAGGCACTGTCATGTGTGTGGAGACAGCGTAGTGTAGTGGTTAGAGTGCTGGACTAGGACCCGAGTTCAAATCCCCATTCAGCCATGATACTAGGTGGGTGACTCTGGGCCAGTCAGTTCTCTCTCAGTCTAACCTACTTCACAGGGTTGTTGTGAGGAGAAACCTAAGTATGTAGTACACCGCTCTGGGCTCTTAGGAGAAAGAGCAGGATATAAAATGTAAATAATAATAATAATAATAATAATAATGATGTGATTTTTACATGGGAAAGTGACAGAAAAGAGACAGAGATCATAAGTCTCGGAAGGAGATATATGAGACTTCAGATTAAATTGTCCATACACTTCCAAGCTATAGACTGAGAGTTGTCAGCGTTTTAGACTCACTCTCAAACCAATTCCTGTGCTTTAGGGAGGAGAGCAAGTCTTGTGGTAGCAAGCATTACTTGTCTGCTTAGCTCAGCAGGTTCCACCATGGTTGCATTTGAATGGAAGACTGCACGTTTGAGCACTGTAAGATATTCCCCTCAGGGGATGTGGCCACTCTGGGAAGAGCATCTGCATGCTTGCATGTGGAAGGTTCCAAATTCCCTCCCTGGCTTCTCCAAGATAGGACTGAGAGAGACTCCCACCTGCAACCTTGGAGAAGCTACTGCCTGTCTGTGTAGATAATACTGAGCTAGATGGACCTATGGTCTGACTCAGTATATGGCAGCTTCCTATGTTCCTATGACACCAAGTGCCTGCTCTTTTGACAGTGCCTGAGAAATGAAAGGTTAAGGGAGCGATGTTACTAGCTGTGGTTTTCTTCCAGCTCCCAGGAGCCCCATTACTTGTGTTTGAGTCTCCAGTCTTGGAGATCTCACTCTTTTCATACTCAGGAGCCCCACAGCAGCATGAGCTCTCAATCTGTGGCACATGGGGACAGGTCATTTAGTTGACAGTGGGTCATTTGTCCCTAAAGTTGGCTCCTTACAAGCAAATTGGAAAGGGGAGCAGATGCATGCTAAGTAGACCCCAGAAGTAGACCCCAGAAGTTAACTAAAGCAAGTTAACTTCCAGCCAGTGCCACTCTGCACTTGGAGTAAACCTACCTTGTACCCTCTCCTCCTTTTAAAAAGGATAGCAGCAAGCGAATGTGACAATTAACTCAGCAGGGGAAATGCAGATAAAGCTTGTGGAGGTAAATCTCCCTCCTCACAAAAGAGGTTGAGTCCGTGAAAAGGACCTCAAGATGCACCCATTAAAAGTACTGACTGGATTACTGGACTCTCCATCCATACAGATTTCCTCTTCTCACGTCTGTGTTTTCTGTTTTCATGACCAATAGCCTTGGCGTACCTTGGCAGTTCCCACATTGTAGCACTCAGGAAGAGCGATCAGCAACAATGGAATCCTTGCAGGTTCCACCCAACACACCTATTCAACCAAAAAGGTCAATTGGAATGTCCCCCCAGGACATGTTTTGTATAACAAGCCCCAATTCCATGATCCAGTGTGCTCTCTGCTTACCATCTACTTTGGAGTCACAGTTGCTGCTTGGGCAATTTAATGTTTACAGGCCACCATGCCAGGCTGCTTCCAGTTCTTTGTGCCACTCCCCAGATCGGCTTTCTTGCCAAGCCTGAATGTATTTTTAATAGTAATATTTTTTTAAAAAACTACATATTTCTTCCACTGTACCCCTCCCTACTATAAAGACTCTCTTTGGATTTTGAAACTTAAATCTGGCCTCAATCCAGTCATAACTTTGTGAAAATTTAATGTGACATGGAATTGTCCCCTCTGAGCTAACTTCTGCAAGCCCAAATGCAGATTTAGGGGTGTTCACCAATCACCCAGGGCAGTTTCATTAACAGCAAGTGCTCCCTTAATCCTGTTTACCTGATCATGTGCCTGCACCAGCTGGTGCTGAAGCACTGATGGGTGTCCATCTGTCTCTGGGGGTGATCCCCACAATGCACCATGAATTTGTGCAGTGCATTATGGGATCTCTGGGAGCCAGATCAACAGGTTCTGGCCCCAGATCCCATCACCCTGCTCTGTGTTTCATGGAGCAGGGCTGCTCATGTGGAAGTGCATAGTGTGCTCCCACCATCAATCCTTCAATAACCTGCGGGTAAGGTAAGCACTTTGGAGCCTTCCTCCCCCCCCCACTCTTGGTGATCGTGAGAATTGCCCCTAACTGTTCCTGATTGCATCTCTCTTTATACTTAGCAGTGCCCCAGCCCCATTACTCTCCTCCACTAAGTTTCCTTTGTAGTGAAAAGAAATAACACAGCAGAAGGTGAAAGTACACCTGAAGGTTCCCTGTCCTTATGTTAATTCTGTATTGAAGTAACTCTCCTGAGACATCTTGTTACTGGTCATGTGTGGTTTCTCTCATTATAAATGAGAGCATTTGTTGCAATGCACAAAGCAAGCAGCAAGTAGAGCAAAAGAGATTATTTTACAAAAGACCAAAATTGGTAATGAGATCTAACTGTTAGTGAAAAGCTTACAGAACAGCTGCAAACTCTGGCTCCCATAAAAATGTTTTTTAAAACACACCAAAATAACCAACAACCCATCTCTCATTCTATTTTGAAGGGAATATCTAGAAAAATTGAGAAGATATAGGCCATAGCTGCTGAACACTCAAAAAATAAATAGCTCAGAGAATTACTATCTAAAATGAATTTAGATAGTGTCACCAGTTTTATGGGACTGAGGCTTTGTGGTGTCTGCTGTTCCTTATCGCCACACTCCTTATCCTTTTGCTTCTCAGCAACACCTTCAAATTGTGCATGTTCTTGTTACCCTCCATTAACATGTCCCAATTCTTTACCAAAAAAAGCCCAGCATCCGCTTGAGGGGGAATTATATAAAACTAGTCGGTGAAGCCTATCATTAAGCAGACAAAGGTTTTTTGCATGGATTGCACTTGTAGGAAAGTTTATGAAATTTATATATTAATTTTAGTTGTATTACTTTTTATTTGAAATAAAGAAAAAGTTAAAAAGAAAAAATATATATAGTTCATTTAATTAAATATATGTAATTGACTTTTTAAACTAGTGTGCTTACAAAAGAGAAGTAAAAGAACCGTTTGATATTTGCAGGATTTCAACTTCAAATAATATTCATGTTATTGAATAATAACCATATATGGTAAATCTGAATCTGAGAAAGATCTGCTTTTCTTGGGCATGATGTTATTTTTGAATTATTGATCTAATAGCCGAGTGTTAAAATCTCTTCATAATGATAACAGGTAAATCTGATGATTATATTGAAAATTTCTTCTAAAAATAAATAAATATAAATAAAAACACTTTCCCCCAGCATATTCCAGTTTAAAAAGTAGTTCATTCAACTAATTTCAGAGGCAGGGCTGTGTATGCAAAAATTTGGTATCTGTAGGTAATTGGGAAGTAGGTCTTTCTTACAAATACACCCACAAACTCTTCAAACTATATAATAGATCCAGGCACTGATGAAAAAACCTAAATTATTTTTATGTTTTACTCAATCTGTGTTTTTTTAGATGAGATGCTTTCATTCAAGAGGGGTGTCTCTACTGGTAAAATCTGATAGCCTCAACCTTATCAAAATGCCACATTTTCACTAATCTGCACTCTCGGTTTCTCCCAGATGAGACACACAACTGTCATGCTAAGAGGTTAGGAAATGATTTCATGTGGTTTAAACTGACGTGATTGATTTTTAGTGATTCCCACTAGCAGCCAGTACTGATGAGCTGAAGGGGGGTGGGTCAAACAGGCCACAGCTGTACCCCCTCATCTACCTTCCTTCACCATCCTGGCTGCCTCTCTCTTATTTGCTGCTTGCCCTGTCCCCAGCTACCGGAGCCAGTTATTTGCCCGGTTGTCTCCCAAGCAAACTGCTAAATTTCAGGGAGGCGAGGAAAGAGAGATCAGAGAATACGCCTGTGGCTTGTTTGCTGTCACCGCCCCTCCACCCCAGCTCATTGGTACCAGCCGCTACTGATGATCTCTGTTTTAGTAATGGACAATCAGTTGTACTTTGGATATTGAACTGTATTAGAGAAGTACTCGGATAAATAACAGAATATGCATATTCATTTATCTGATATTATTCAGATAAATGACTAAATATGCATTACTTATGCTATGATTAATAGATCCATTGCCTAAATAAATATATTTGACATTAGAAGAAGTGATGGATACTGAAGTTTGAATCTAAAATAATCCTGACGATTTTTTCATAAAGGAGGGAAACTGGCTGCAGGATCTTTGTATTCTGGAACTGTTTTATATCTGCTATACTTGCATAATTGTGAATCCTTGCAAAAGGGAAGAGAAAATTAATCAATGGGTAGATTGGAGCGCCTGCAAGCTGGTCATCAGACGTGTTCCTGTAGCAGCTCCAGAGTAAAAACAGTGTATTCACTAGTCTTATAGTAAATCTTCTGAAGCCTTAACAAGAAATACAGCCATCAGTTGAACACTTCATAACATTTACAAGGTTTTAAAAAATATTGTGGAATTGGACCTTTTTAACCAGGAAACGACAATTAAGCAAAAAGCCAGTCAAGTTTACTATTTTTCTGTATGACTATATATACCCTAGTTAATTAGCTGTTCTATAGGATAATCTGAGCAGGGAGCAAGAAATCAGGTAATGAAATGAGACAAAGCACAATGTCTCTAGGAAACAATTAGTTCAGTAGAATGTCTTTAAGTGCTAGGAAGAGGAACAATTTAAATAGGTGATCTCCAAACTCCAAACTCTGAGAACCAAACTCCTAAATATACTCTGAGAACTGGCATTTGTCACTTGCAGCGGAGCGGGGATCTACTATTTATTAATAAAGAATTGCTTTGGAAGATTGCTTATATCTGGAATGCTGAAATTGGTGTTGGAATTTACAGAATCTAATATAAGTGAATTGCATCCTTTGAGGATACATTCTTACTATCTCCTGCACCAGAACATTCAGAGCCATCACAGAGAATCCTTATTTATTTATATACTACTTTTTAACCAAAGAAGTTATTGAAGCAGTTTGCACAGATAAAAGGATAAGAAGAAAAAGATCATTGCCTATTCCTACAAGGGCTAATCTAAAAAGAAACACAGAGGAGGCAACAGCAGCAGCCACTGGAGGGATGCTATCCTGGGTTAAATAGGGACAATTGCTCTTCCCCTGCTAAATGCTAGAGAGCCATCACTTTGAAAGGTGCTTCTTTGCCCATTTAGCAAGGGTTAAACCTTGCAAGAGTTAACCCCAGTCGTTATCAAGAGCTTGTTTAATCACTCAGTTTCCTCAGTACCATCTGTGGCCATGTTCCATTCATATCCCAGTTTAATTTGTTTGGTATTCATCTTAACAATAGGAAAACATTCACAAGCACCGCACAGAACAGTAGGAAAGTATTAATGTTAACACTAATCTAAGTTGCTAAAGATTTCTGGTATCTCTCTGAAAGTGTAGCTCAGACTTGAATGTCATTTGGGACTAATTTTCCTTTGTTAGAAAATACAAAGGTATATTTTCCTAGTATAAAGCAAACTAGTATAGTAACACTGTGGCTTTTTGATTTGATCATATTTTTTCCTGTAAGGACATTTCTGTATCCCCAAGTGCAAATTAGATATCAGATAAAATGATTTCCAGTATATGTATTATTAAATAAAAACACAATCTAATAAAAACTCTGGAACTGAGCCTAAAAATTTAAAGTTATGGTAGTGACCTTCTCAGTCCTTGAATTTACATTCTAACAAACTACATCAGTAGACTAGCTAAAGAGTCTCTTAGAGAATATATACTGAAATGCCTGGATCAGCCACATATAATGAAAAATCGTTAAAAACCAAGTTGATATTTAAATATTTTTAAAACTATAAGATGAAAGTTAAGATGCATATAATCTTCACATGCTCCAAAAAGTATGGAATTTTTAAGAGGGTTGCTAAGAAGTTACGGTTGCTACCTAAACTTCCACACATGTAAGCAGTAAAGAATCATATGGTCTTGAATATTATGGTGTATTTGTGTGTATTTTGGTCTCACATTTGTTCATTATAAGTGGAAATACAATAAAGCAGTTCACAAGACTATAATTAGAGTAGAAAAGTGTCCTACCCTAGTTCAGAAGCTGTGCACGCTCCTATTTTGTGACTGTGTGCAAGAGAAATAGCAAGGTTGGATGAGAAGGAAGTGAGCATCTGGGACAGAGGACCTGGTCAGATGGCACTGTCCTGCCCAGCTGTCATACCCAGCACTTTACCAAAGTAGGAGGAATCACCAGCCAACCCAGCTCCTGTCTCCCAATCACTTCTTTCCTCTTCAACCTTGCTGTTTCCTTCCCGCATGATCATGGAACAGGAGTGTGCACAGCTCCCGAAGCATGGTAGGACACTTGTCCTACCCTAATTATAATCCTATGCACTGCCTTAATGTCTCACAGTGGTGAAAATACTGTGAGCCAGATTCAGACTAGTGTAGCACTTGTGTTAATGTAAGGACATATTATAAGGACATTGTGTGAAAAAAATGAACCTCGGTTTTAAACAAATTACTGCACTAGCAGAGGATGTTGTGCCACTACTACTGGAAGAGGACTCACTGGATGCTTGAGGAGGCACCCAGGTTGCACTATCCCATACGTATCCTGTAGAAGGCTGATGTTGTTCTTCTCTTTTTGCTCTTCTTTTCCTAGTGGTTGCACAGCATTATACAGCAGCACAAACAACTTGGAAGTATGCATTTTCCCATCTTACACTAGGACAATGATAATTTGGATCCTGCATTCTTTTATAAATGCATTCTTTCAACTTCTTTAGGGTATGTTTGGTCATTTCTCAACAGATCCACACCAAATTTGGACAGGTGATGGTTCTTGTCACCTAGTTACTCTGTACTAAATTTTATGTGGCTTAGACAGATGGTTTGGATTTTATTACTAATAGAATGTTCGGTTTAGGTTGCCTTCTCCATATTCAGCTGGGCAGGCAGCTTTCGTCTTCTTCTTCTTCTAACATTGCATCATACAAATGTTGTCTGGCTACTACCATGTGCTGTGATCTATGCACTTCAACGAGTAGACCATTATAAGAGGACTTTAAAGGCCGAAACATGACAACCCGCCCCCCCCCAAACCTCCAGAGGCACATACTTCTGTATTAACTTGATTTTTTTGATATGTTTAAATGGGCAAGATAACAAGAAGTATGTTATGCTCTGCTGAAAATAGACTGCTTTCACAGAAGACTTTCCTTCTTGATGTCAGGATGCTGGGCCATGGCTAGCAGTCACTAGGGGCTGCAAGTCTCAGGTCAGGACTGAGAGCCTGGAACACACCAGAGATCAGCAGACAGTCAGAGAGTCAAGCCTCAGGATGCCAAGAACCAGTAACACTCCAGAGGTCAAGTCAGAGCAACAGTCAAGAGACAGAGGGTCAAGACAGGGGCTGAGAGCCAGGAACACATTGAAGGTCAAACTGGATCAACATTCAGGAGCCAGAGGGTCAAGCATGTAATCAGGAGTCAAAGACAAACCAGAGACCACATCAAGCAGACATGATAAGCAACAAGACAAATGCACCAGGACAAGGAAACCTTGATATTGAGGCAAAGTCTGTAATAGACAGAAAGCCTCTTGTATTCTTCCTGCCTGCAGGGAAACCAATAAGCGGGGTCACGGGGTGGGACCAGCATAAGCCCTGGAAACTTAAAAGTTGCTGCACTGCAGCAAATCATTACAAGAGGCAGCGTGGAGCGCAATCCCAGTCACAGGAAAGTCTGATACTTGTTGTCAATTTTCAAATTGCTGTATCTTGGTCATTTCTCAATGAATGTGCACCAAAACCAGGCAACTGGTCACCCAGTTATGCCATGTCAAATTTCAGGTGGATTGGCAGATTGTTTTGATCTTTGGAGTGATAGAACTTACAGGAATTGTAACTCATCTTCAGGCACTAGCATGCTGGTATAATTTTGAAAGAATATTATTGTTATAGTGAGAACCAACAGAAAGGAGAGTAGTGTCAGCAAGATCCCAGATATTTCTAATGAGTTTTATTCCAACTTTTTAATTCTTGTTTTGATTATGTTACCTGCCTTGGGTTTTATTGCAAAAGACAGAATATAAATTGGATTGATTGACTGACAGATCAACCAATTCTTTTACTGCAATCTAGTGTTCATTAACTTACTACATTCCATTCCTCCATCTGCAATTAGATGGTAGAAAATACGTTTGTAAAAAGTGAAAGGAGGAGACTAGATTGTTTTTCTGGGCTGAATGATTGAGTTTGCATTGGTCCTGCCAGTTGAAAACTGATACAATATAGAACTGTATTTTTTGCATGTGTGTTTAGTGCTCCAGTAACTTAGAGGAAAGCTCATAATTGACTATTCAGCAACTCAGAAGAATTTTAAAAGAACATAAAGCACAGAGTTGGCCATCATCACACAGATCACATTTTGGGTAATTAAGTTCATGGGCCAAACAATATATTTTATTTAATTTTTAAAAAACCAAAAAAACCTATTACAGCAGTAATTACATTTCTCAAAAAATAATTATTATGGATTATGCAACTGTTGCAACATAACAGACAGAAGCAAAAAAGCTTATTAGGCAGGAGTGCAAGTTGAGCTTTATGAGTACTGTCAGTTATTGTGGTGAAAGACCAAACAACAGATTTAAAAGGACAGTTTGATCTCTCCATGAAGATCCCTGATTAGAAGGGCTTTATTGATGACAGATGTTAATGACACATGGCTGCTTTTAGACTTTGAAATCCCAGCTGTTAATTTAGATGGAGATTATTTAACACAGGTATTTGCAAAATGTGAAGGTGTAACTCCGGCACTCAGTATGCCAAGACAGAGCTTTTCATTAGTTAGCTCTAAATAAATGCTTGCACATTTTTATTTATTTATTTATCTATCTATTTGTTTATCTGTTTGTTTGTTTCTCCATCAATCATATTTTTATCTCCCTGATATGTACATCTCTAGGTGGTATACAAAATTTAAAACAATATAAAAAAGTAAAAACAGATTTTAAAAATCCACAAAACACAATAAAAACAATCTCATAAAAGATGCTCTTAAAACAAATTACTAAAATTAATTCTAGTTACAAGCCTGTGAGAACAGGTGCATCTTGAAGGTGTTCCCAAAAACAAACAGAGAAGGAGATGCTCTTATTTCAACAGGGAGCATATTCCAAAGCCCCGGGGCAGCCATAGAGATAGCAGAGTCTTGAGTCTCCACCAAATGAGCAGGCAGCAACCATAACTGGACCTCTCCAGAAGATTGTAATAGGCGGCAGGATTCATGACAAAGAAGGCACTCTCTTAAATACCCTGGGCCCTAGACATTAAGGGCTTTATAGGTAATAACCAGCATTTCATTTGGAAACATAGCAGCAGCCAGTGCAGTTCTTTTAAAATCGATATTATGTGGTCCCTTTGGGTTGTACCAGAGACCAATCTGGGTGCTGCATTCTGTACCAATTGTAGTTCCTAGATTATGTACAAAGATAGCCCCATGTAGAGTGTGTTACAACGCAGTCAAGCCTGGAGGTTACCAGCATATGTACTACTGTTTTAAGATCATTTACATCCAGAAATGGATATAGCTGACGTATCAGCCAAAGCAGATAAAAAGCGTTCCTGGCCACTACCTCAAGCTGAGAAAACACAGTAAATTTTGGATCCAGGAGTACTCCCAAGCTACATACCTGATCTTTCAGGGGGAGTATAGCTCCATCCATAACAGGCAGATCTAAACCATCTCTCGAGTCCTGACCCCCCACAGTCAATAAGGTAAAGGTAAAGTGTGCTGTCAAGTTGATTTCTACTCCTGGAGCCCACAGAGCCCTGTGGTTTTCTTTTGGTCGAATAAAGGAGGAGTTTACCATTGCCTCATCCCACACAGTCTGAGATGATGCCTTTCATCATCTTTCTATATCACTGCTGCCCGATATAGTACCAGCAGGGATTGGAACTGGCAACCTTCTGCTTGTTAGTACCTCATCTTATTTGGATTCAACTTCAGTTTGTTATCCCTCATCCAGCCCATTACTGCCTCCAGGCAGGTGTTTAGGGAAGATATGCCATTTCCTGATGAGGTCGACATGTAGAGGTAGATCTGGATTCAATAGCATATTGATAACACCCTACATCAAACCTCCTGATGTCCTCTCCCAGTGGTTTATGGAACATAACACCTTCCCAGTGTTATGTCCCACATAACACTTAACTGCAGTTTCAGTTCTTGACAGCATTTTGATAAAACGCTTGATACATGTCCAAGATCTAATCCTCCATGTCATTTCCTGTTTCCAATAACTGATGTTTAAAAGTCCTGCAAAAGAACTCTGAAAGTGCACATTTCTGCCTTAGAAATGGCAGACAATATTTACTGAGTAATTCTACTACTACTAATATTTATATACCATTATTCCACCAAAGTTCACAAAGTGGTTTACATAGAAAAATAAACTATACATATATAAGATGGTCCCCTGTCCCCAAAGGCCTCACAATCTAAAAACAAAACAAAACATATAAGACAGATACCAGCAACAGCCAGTCTCCACTGTGCTGTGCTGGTGTTAGATAGGGCCAGTTGCTCTCCCCCTGCTAAATATAAGAGAATCACCACTTTAAAAGGTGTCTCTTTGCTCAGTTAGCTGGGGTAAATATACTTTATTACTACCTTTATTATTTATTAAAAATGAAGATGAACATTTTAATCCAGGAAGGATGGAAGACACAGAGAAACCACTTTTTGCTCACACACATCTCCTGCTGGATTGGAACTGTGTACATGAATATTGCCGTGCATATGGTTACCACTAGCACTAAATCTCTGAATCAAAGACACACATGTCACCTTCCTACCCCAAACAGGGGTTGTACATATAGCATCAAACAAATGGTCAATACTGTCCGTTCTGACAGCATGATCACTTCTGAGGGGGTGGAGAATTTCATTCTCCCCATAACTCTTTTGGTGAGAAAAGGACTTGAATTCAGGCCATGGTTACACTCTAGCTGGTGATTTATAATGTGGTTAGACCAGGGTTCTCAAACTTGGGTCCCCGGATGTTATTGGACCTCAACTCCCATAATCCCCAGCCACAGCAGCCAAGAATTAGAGCTGAAGTCAACTCCCATAATCCACAGTGGTTGGGGATAATGGGAGTGGAAGTCCAACCACATCTAGGGACCCAAATTTGAGAACCCCTGGGTTAGACACAACTGGATATGTGCAGTCAACACTTAGCAGGGGAACGGGACAACTCGCCATGGCCAACTCGTAGTGGCCAACTTGCCACAGCCAACTGGCTGCAGCCAACTCGCTGCCCGTCAATTGGATGCAGCCAACTCACCGCAGGGACAACTCACCGCAGGGAACAATGCAACTCCCCCGCATAAGCCCGTCCCGTCACTTTGGCTTTTGATCCAGAGGGGACAAGCAGGAGGGAGGCGAGAGGAAGCCAGCCCTCCCCCCTGAGAGAAAGCTTGCAAAACCTTTTACACACAACGGAGTTTTCTTACATAGAACAAAGTTTGTTGCAAATGAACAAGGGGTGGACAGGAAGCCTGCAGCGGCGACACTGCCTGCACCGTATCAAAAGCCGAAGTGACAGGACGAGCATGTGGAGGGGGTGGGCGAGGAGGGAGATGTGTTGTCCGCTGAGCGGAAGCTGCAGGGAGGGCTCTCTGGGCGCCCCTTCTGCTTTGGACAGAGAGCCTCCCAGCCCTCCTCCTGCCCACCTGCCCCTTGGTTTTGTCAGGAGAAGCTCTGTTTTGCAGGAGAGTTGCAGCTTTCTCAGCGAGGCTGGCAAGTTCCCTCCAAAGAAGGGCCGTTAGACTCAAAATGGGTAGAGCCCACATTGCTGCTTTCCTAGCCCGCCTCGCCCACCTGCCCCATTCCAGTGAGCCATGGACCAAAACGGCAGTTGCTGCGGGGAGCAAGTTGCTGCTGTTCTACTAAATGAAGTTATCACACCTCTTTCACTGCAGTACTACAGTGTCCTATTTAGACAGCAGAATCAAAATCTGAGAAGAGTCACAAATGTTTTTATTATTATTATTTTACTATTGCACTTTTGTCACCTCTCCAGAGGTAATAAATAGTTCAGATCGGTGGCAAATATGAAAAAGGGGATATTTTGATCCAATATGGCATTCTGGTCATAATACTGCTCTGGAGTCAGTAACAATTATACTGTGGACTTGCAGACATCTAGAAGCCTGAGCATGTATACACTTATCCAAGCTCTGGCAGTTGTACAGGGCTGGGCCCAGAAACAGTGTGGGGAAATTGATCCGCACCAGACATTTCAATTCTCATGAGGCACAACCCCACATGGAGGAATGCAGAGAGATTCTTAGACAGTCTAACACCACACCAAATACAAGTATGTTTTGGCAATTGCATGGTTATTTTGAAACCCCACAGTGTCCAACAAGAGTCTGTGTTCTATATGAGGAGGATGCTAGGAGATATGCCAGTTTTCAACATACGGATAATGCGGCCCAGATGTGATAAGTGATATGGGAAGGATGCTAGGAGACTTTGGTGTGAGGCGGTATATAAATGTATTAAATAAATAAATGTATTAAATAAATAAATAAATAAATAAATAAATAAACAAATAAACAAACAAACAAACAAATAATATGCCAGTTTTCAACATGCAGATAATGCAGCCCAGACTACAGCCCAGTTGCTTGTTCATGCAAAAATAAATTAATAGATAAAAGCCTATCAGTCTGTACAATCCTGCAGAGTGAATGATTGGTGTGGCATCTTGATATCTTCTCTGCCATGTAAGCAGTTTTATGCTGGGCCATAGGGTGCAGTGAGTTGTACTTTCCTGCAGAGAATTAAAAACAACAATACAACATGCACACACACCTTGGCCAGGAAATCTCCTCCTAAGAGTTTTGCTAAACAATTCAAAATTCAACTGCACACCAGATCCCCCAAGTGTTCTGTTAATATCCCTGGGATACACGTGAGGTAGTCTGCTTTAATAAGAGAACTCAGCAGCAAGGTCTGCTGCTGCTTTGGGGAGACCCGCAAAGGGGCAATATGAGGAGGAAAATGGCAGCTTGCCTGCTCTCAAGCTCTAGTGCAGGCTTCACACCTGACATTTCACTTCTCATGAGGCACAACCCCACAGGTAGGAATGCAGAGAGATTTTTCCTTCCACTGCAAAATGTGAAAGACATGCTTTGGTGGATGGTAGGTGGAAATTTAGCTTCCTCTCACCTCCCTCCCACTTGTCCCCTCTGGATCGAAAGCCAAAGTGACAGGACGGGCTTGCAGGGGGGAGTTGCATTGTTCCCTGGGGTGAGTTGTCCCTGTGGCGAGTTGGCCGTGTCAAATTGACTGGCAGCGAGTTGGCCGCTGTGAGTTGGCCACGGTGAGTTGTCATAGACCCCTTGGTAGCCCCTTGTTATTCAGCCATATCTGTGGGTGGGGGACACAGTAGAATGCATAATGCGTTGTTGTTGCTGTAGTCTTCAATGCACTTCTGTGGAAACATGTTCCATGTACAGCATATGTCCATGTAATCACTGTATTCCAGAAAACCAAAAGCAGAGTTCCTATTGCTCGCTATGGAAAAGAAAAAAAAAATATGTGTTGGCAACAAGAGTATGCAGGTCTTGTTATATATGCACCCACATATCATGCAAAACTGGATTTATTTTTGCCTGGAGCTGCGTGAAAACAATAGAAAATGTGGTTCTCTCAAATACTAGATGATAGAATTTTGGTGAGAAGCAATATAATTAAGAATGTGGCTCTATCTCGTAATGAAAGGACGAATGTTAAGACAGCTGAATAATGCAAAGTTCATTCAGGTTGCTTATTTTAGAGAAGAGTCAGGTTGAACTGTATTTATTTAAAGAAGTATGATAAATTTGTCGTTTTCCCATTCAGAAGGCCAAAGTAGTTCAGTTTCATGGCTTCACAACAGGATATTTTGAAATGCTTTTATAGTATAAAAGTTCAAGCCAGTCAGGACATAAATACACATCAAGCAACTTCCTTTTTCCTTGCTTTGCAAAAACAGGATAATTTGAGAATAAATATGACTCATATACCCCTTTTTCCACACACGTCAAACACCAGTGTTCCTTTGACTGGATCACAGAATCCTATGGGACGAATGGTGCGTTTTCTTTTCATTTTCAAGTGAGAGGGAAACCACCACAGAACCCTTTCCACACAGTTTAAACACCAGTAACCTCTGGATCATAGAATCCCATGGGGTGAATGGTGCATTTTAATTTCATTTGTGGTGGGGATGCACCACTTCTCCACAGTTCAATCCTAGCTTCCCCTCCACATTGGTGCATGTAGGGGAAGCATAAGTTTCTGCACCTGGAGGAAGCTTGCTGGCTGTGCACCACAACTGTAGAGCATCAGAGACCCATGACAGAGTCAAAAGAAGAACCTCCTTGGGCCACTGGGCCAGGCACTGAGAAAATGAGGAGGCAGGCTGTGGCAAATAACCCTTGGCTGGGGAAATGGGATGGGAATTGCCAGCACAGCAGCAGATGACAAATGAGCTTCTCCTGCCACCACAAGCAAATGTTACACACGAGTAAGCCCAGTTTCCAATGGGCCTACTCATGGGTGACAGCCACTGAGTGGTTAGAGCCACTCGTTGCCCTCAGCAGGATCACGGGAACTCTGGAAATCCCCTCCAGTATTTGCAGGGATTTAAAAATATTTGCAAATCTGGGGTAAAAGTCCACATCTGGGAACCCTAGCTGCAGCCTCAAAAAAGACTACAAATCTCAGGCACTGTTGCCAAGACTCCATGGGAAAACACAAGTCAAGCTGGAGAAGATGACTGACTGCTCACTCACAGCCCAAGCAAAGCTAGAGAGAAGTGACTTTTCTTTCATCCCCTACCTGGTCCACTGGTGTGAGGGGTGGAGGGCAAAGTGAAGCGTCAAGGGTCAAAGTGTTTGGCTCCAAAGCTCTGCCGAAACTGCAAATCAAAGCAAAAACTCCTCCAGCAGAGGAGTGCTGCTTCACACAGAGGCGCTTCACACAATCGGTGTGGAGCGCCTGAGAGGGTTCTGGGGGGAGAGTAGGCTTAGCCCACCCTCTCCACAGACGATCAGCCGCATGTAGCTGGGTGGTCGGATTGGCCGCCCACATGACTGCCAGCTCTGTCATAGAGCCGACAGGGGTGTTGGGGATCGGGGCCACGTGGCCCCAGGAAGTTCCAGGATGCTCCGCGCAAGCACGCAGGGCTGTCACTTGTATTATACAGGATCCCCTCCCCACATTTTTCTTTTGCTTGCCCATGTTTTTCATTTTTGCTCTAATTTCTGTATCTCTTCCACTACCGTGGACTATAAACAAGTTTTGCAGTGTTGTTAGTATACATATTTCCTAGCTATGCTACCTCAGCACTTTCAAAAGTAATGAGTTTGCTCTTTAAAAAGCTACTCTGAGTGCTGTTTACCAAGCCCAAAATAAATCCATGTAACAGACTGTGTAACTGTATATACTAACTGTATATACTAAAAGCCAAAAGAATCATTTTCCTAATATTTAACACAATAAATATTTGACCAGTCTCATGGAAGATTAATGCAAGATTAATAATTCTACTGTATGTTTAGCGCTCTCTTTTCCTCCCAAATTACATTTGTCTCCTGTTCTAGTCTTGAAAGGTTAGTGCCAAACTACGTATTACAGTCATCTGCCATTTTGGTATCAAGAGGTAAGGTCAACAGAGCTAATGTGGTTACAGCTGAAATTTCATCCTCCTTGGACCAAGTTGGTTTGCCTTCTCTGCAAGCCAAACTACATCTAGTTCGGCTCTGCAAGCTGTTTAATAGCACAATCTAATTAAACATTGGAGGGTCAATCCAGATTTACAGTCTGCTGGGAGAAGGGAAGAGCACAGAATATAAGTCAGAAGTGTGTGGCTGAAACTGAGGGGGGCGGGAATCAGAAAGAAAAAGTTTTTAGCACAAGAAATGCCCTCATCCTTCCTCCTTCAATAGGGATGGATATGAACTGTGGTTCAAACCACAGTTCAAGCACATTTTTAGAAATTCAGCTGGAAGCTTTAAGAAAAAGGAAAGCAGATTATTTGCCTGTTCTCTGCTGTCCCTTTCAGCTTCCTGCTGGGGTGGCGAACATCCCAATAACCCCCATGCGACATCAGCATGCACATGGAATCAGAGCAAATGGTGCTTGTGCGAGCACCATTTGAATAGTCTGCAGGGTGTTGCTGACCATGCGAATGGTACCCACGCATGTATGGATGCCATATGCATGCTGACGCTACTCAGGGGTTATTGGGACCCACACCATCCCAGCAGGAAGGTGAATGGGGCAGCGGAGAGCAGGTAAGAACCCCCTCACCTTTTTCTTAAAGTTCCCAGTCAAATTTCCCAAAATGTGCTCGAACCATGGTTTGTGCACACCTCTATCCCTCAACTCCATCCTACCATCACTCACCCAAAAGTTCATACTCACACATCTTCTATGGAGGGAGGAAAAGGATATTTTCTTAGTTGGCAATTCCTTTTTTTCCCTGTCTTGGTTGTCTTGGATTTCACATCCTATCTTCATTGCTTTGGATATCACACTAGCATTCCGATGCTGTGACTTGGATGTCACACCAGCATTCTGCTCATACAATGAAACAATACACCGGGCCCATTTGCACATAATGGGAAACCAGAGTTAAAGGAGCCTGAGGTTGACTTTCCTATATGTCCGAATTCATGAAACCCCCGTCCCATCAGAAAAGCAACCTAAGGTTTCCCTTGCCAAACTCCAATTTGAAACCTCAGGCTGTAGTGAGTTTTGCTGCTCCTACCTGAGGTTCGCAGACACCTGCTGTATGTCTAAATTCTGAACTGCAGGCTGTGTTGGCTGTAACTGGAGTTGAGGGCGGAAGCTCCTCCCTCTCTCCAGCTGTGATTGGCTGTCAGGGCTGTCCTTCATGCCAGAAGGAAGCCTGTACAGCCAGTCCCCCTCCTCTCTGCAGTCTCCCTTGCAGTTTGGTTCCTGTCCATTTCATCCTAATGTGGACAGGTAAGTGCACAGCGGGGCTGGAAACATGGGTCCATTAGACACTTGGTTCCTCATTACGTGCAAATGGGGTGTGTGATATAATCTGGATAGGGCTGCACTTTTTATTTAGAGCAACATCTCTTTTGTGCAATTGTCATTATAGTTCAATTCTGCTTTGAGAACAAGTTGCTATATGGTGCGGTGACATGTGTCTGGGAATGTATTACTCTAGTCTGGTTTTAGTAACAAGAATGACCTATATATGAACTCTCTCTATTTTGGAATTCTCAAGCCAGAGCTAGGATCCCAAACACAGCAGGAACATGAGTGACAAAAGGACCTGTTAGCAAGCATCATTATGACAAATATGGAACCGTGATATCCTGTAGCTACCTTCAACTAAATGCAAAATGACACCAAAAGAAACCTATTCTAGGAATATGAATAGCACATCTGAATTGCCCGGGGCGGAAGTGGGGAGAAACCCAACAGAATATGTCCCTTTATACAATGGATATTCTCACTTTAAACTCGTATAATTTTAGAGTTTGAATGAATCTTGGAGGCCTTCTAGTCCAACCCCCTAACAGATAGCTGTCTGGCCTCTCCACTAGCACAAGAGATCCGATTGCCAAGTGAGGCAGACTACTCCATAGTTGAGCAGCTTTTAGATAGGAAATTCTTCCTATTGTCTAACCAAAATATGCTTCCTTTTAAATTCCAACCCATTGGTTCTAACACTGCCCTCATCCGCAACAAAGAACAAGTCCATTCTGTGATGTTTTTGGTTAACCCATTCCTTGATCCAGGCCAGCTTTTGAATAGGGCTTTAGTTACTTTTATTCCAGTGGTGGTGTAGAGGCGGGGCTAAAAACAAAGAAGTTGTTGGTTCAAAACAAATATAATGGGCAGCAATGGTATACCCCTCCTGTATCCTACCAAAGAAAACACATGGCTCTGTGGTTGCCAGGAGTTGACACCGACTCGAGGGCACAACTTTAACTTTTTCCTTTATGGTATTAAAATGCATTTCATAAGCAGCATATTCCTTGAACATTATTCTTAAGCTGTTTATGATGAACATCATGGAGTTAGGGGGCCCAATCTCATTAGGGTTTCTGTCTGTTTTTGTTATTTGTGGCTTTTATTGTATTTGATGTAGATTTTTTTTTTGTTGTTTACATTTATATCCCACTCTTCCTCCAAGGAGCCCAGAGTTGTGTACATGTTTATCTTTATCCTCACAACAATCCTGCGAAGTAGGTTAGGCTGAAAAATGTGTGACTGGCACAGAGTCACCCAGTGAGTGTTGTGATGTTATGAGGTTTTATTAGGACTGCTGTAACCTGCCTTGTGTTCACTTTGCAGAGCAAGGTGGGAGACACATTTTATTATACATTTTATTATAAAAGTTAAAAATAATGTATTATATTATAATACTATATTATAATGCATATATTAAATAAAATATAATTTATTAAATATAATGGGCAGCATCTAGACTAAATTTGTCATTACTAAGTCTCACTGAAATTAACGAGATCTAAGTTAGTCATGACTAAATTACAGGGGCGCAGCCACTATTGGGCAAACAGGTTCAAAGAACCCAGGCCGCCACCCATCATGGGCCATGAACACGGCCCTAGACACGCCCCCCACATCTGACATCAGATGCAGGGGGTGTTACTTTGGTCCCAAACGGGGCCATGCAGCCCTGTTTGGAGCCGAAATCAGCCCACGTTGCATTGGCAGCACGGCCAGAGTGACTCTCCCTGCCTTAAAAGCAGGGAGAGCCACTCCTGGTCTCGCTGCCAACGCAGTGGGGCCGATCGATTTCCTTCCCAAACAGGGCCACACGGCCATGTTTAGGAGGGAGATCAGCCCACGCTGCATTGGCAGCATGGCCAGAACGGCTCTCCCTGTCTTTAAGGCAGGGAGAGTCGCTCCAGCCCACGCTGCCCAATGCAGCACAGGCCAATCTCCCTTCCAAACGGGGCCATGCAGCCCTGTTTGGGAGACCACATCCCCGTGTCTGACTTCAGATGCAGGGGAATGGCTAGCCAGGCCCCTGCATCTGACATCAGACACAGGGGGTGAGGCTGGGAGGCAGAAGCGGTGGCCACACAGGCCACCGCCAGCCTCCCTACGCAGCTGCTAAATTATTTCAGCGGTGCATAGTCAGGAAACTGGATGCTGCACAGTGACTAAAACTGCAATACTTCCCATATTTGGTAAGATGCTTTGGAGATTCTTTGATCATAAAAGGGAATATAAATATTTAAAACAAAGAATGAATCATGTCCTATTCAAAACCAAGGCAGACTAGCACAGCAGTGTGAGTCTCAGTGTAACGCTGTGCCATAAGGTGAGCCAGAAAAGGGTGATTTTGACAATGGGGCTAGTCCAATGATCACTAGAAAGTGGGCTAAGGAAGCCTGCTTTCTAGTGATTATCAGAACCATCGGGCTCGTGGGCAAGCCCGGTGGTCCCAAGGTGTCTAGCCCACTTAATTCCCTCTCCCCTTAAATGAGGTTAATGGAGTGACCTTGTTTTCATGATAGTGTGCCACCACAGTGCACGGCAACACATGAGTAGACCCCAACCAGGAGGCTACAAGCAGCCTCCCAGTGTCAGGGGTCAACTCCCCAAATGCCCCGGCTGCAAATCTACGAGAAGCCTCCCAGTGTCAGGGGTCCGTCCCCCCCCAGAATGCCCCATGAGCTTACGCAGGGCATCCTTGGACTTTCAGGGGCTGGTCAGCCCCTGATCCCCTGATCCTCCCTGATGGAACTAGTAGTGGTGTGGGCGGCCAATCCAGCCACCAAGGGCTAGGGGTTTGATCATCTGCGGAGAGAGCAGGTTAAGCCCACTTTCCCCACCAAACCCTGTCCAGCACTTCACATGGGTCATGTGAAGTGCCTCAATGTGTCTCTCCCTCCAAAACCCACTGTGCATAATGAAAATGTGTCCCTAAGGGCAGCATGGTCCCTACAGACATATTTTTGTGATGCTCAGTGGGTTGCGGAAGGAAGGACAAGTTGCCAAATATTTTCCCTCCCACACATGCAACAGCACAGGGTTATTGTGGAACTTGTTAGTCTTCGTGTACACACTATGCAGTCAGTTGTCTACCATTCCTGCAGGTAACTGAGCTCCTCTTGCCACCCCACTAAGCTGACCAGTTGCACAAAATGGAGTAGCAGCAAGAAGAAAAAGGGTGCCTATTTGTTTTGGCTACACCATGACAGGGGCTGTGGTGACATGATTTGTTTATTTTTATTATTTATTTCTTGTTTACACAGTCAGACAGGTGTTATTGACTGGTTTGTTTTATCCAGACATCAAGTCCTTCCCAAGGACCTGGGATGGCTGAATTTTATTGTCAATATTATTATTATTATTATTATTATTATTATTATTTCTACTACTACTACATTTATATCCCACTCTTCCTCCAAGGAGCCCAGAGCGGTGTACTACATATTTAAGTTTCTCTTTCACAACAACCTTGTGAAGTAGGCTAGGCTGAGAGAGAAGTGACTGGCCCAGAGTCACCCAGCTAGTATCATGGCTGAATGGGGATTTGAATTCGGGTCTCCCCGGTCCTAGTCCAGCACTCTAACCACTACACCACGCTGGATATTGAGCAGTGTGAAAAGCCAGATGTGGTTAGGCGCGGAGAGCAGGTCAAGCCCATTCTTCCTGCACACAACTGGCTAGCCCACCCTGGGCGCCTGGATTGGCCGCCCACATGATTACTGGCTCTGTTACGGAGCCGGTATGGGCGTTGGGGATCGTGGGCCACCCACTTGCTCTGCTGACCTCATTTAAGGGGAGGGTTGCTTAGGCAAGCTAGCCGCTGTGGAACCACCAGGCTCGCCCATGAGCCTGGTGGTTCTGCCGATCACAAGGAACCGGGCTGGGCTTCCTTAGCCTGATTTCTAGTGATCACGGGAATAGCCTTGATATATGACAGGGCCAAGGTGATCAACTTGATCTGAATCCATGCTGGAGCATCTTACTAATCCAGCTCCTCTGAGTTAATGCCTGAGTCACTTAGGGTGGTCCATCCACTGCAGGGGCGTAACTACTATTAGGCAAGGGGAGGCGGCTGCCTGGGGGCCCCCACGCCTCAAGGGGCCCCCCAGAGGCAAGTCACATGACTATATATTGTGAAGTGTGTGTCTCAGCGAGGGGCCCATTTTAAAATTTTGTATCTGGGCCCACTCCAGCCTTGTTATGCCCCTGATCCACTGCTAATTCCAGCTTCAATCCTCAGCTAGAAACTAGGGAGTTTCTAGCTAAGGGGTGGGGTGAATTAAGAGGTGAGGCTGGAATTAGCAATGGATGGACCACCCCTTTAGGGAAAGATGTGACTGACTGTAGGAAGCTACCAAGGGGGAAGCTGTCAGAATGGGGAGGAACCTGCCACTCTTTGGGATAGTCTAAGCCCTTCCTTGAATGTTCAGTGTTGTTTTTAAAGGAAATTTCTTAGAAATGAAAGGAAAAACATGTGGGATCTATTCTACCTAATTACTCACAAAGAAGTTGAAACAAAGAAAAAAAGGGTAATACCAAGACAGGAGACCCAACAATGTAGAGGTAAAGCCTGGAAGAGTGCTCAAAACATGTTAAATGCCAATGCCCAATATTTTTCAGTGCTTGTCTTCCTTGAGGCACAGTGGTGGTGGGTGGAACCTCTTGTTATTTATAAGAGATTCTACTGCTTATGAGAAAAATGTGCTGCCACTTTTCAATTGTTCAGGGATGCCACATGCCCAGGATTGGCCCAGACAGTCCACGAATTTCACATCTTGTCCAGGATGTAGGGAAGTGTCATCCTGGAAACAAAATGCCCATGAATGTGAGTAGGAAGATGGCTTTAACAAATTTTACCCATTTTTCTGGAGCTTCCCTCCTGGCATTGTAGCTACGTGGTACCAATGTTTACAAGTTCCATATCTAGCTAAGCACCTTTTCTCTGGCAGCAGGGCTGCCAAATGGCTAGGTTGTATGGTTCAGTGAACACTTCCCCTTCTTTTATCAATCATCTCCTTCTTTTATCAATCATCTCTAGAGTTAATGAAGGTGGGTACTGGGCCTCTGGCTTTAGCTCTGAAATATATATGGACAGAGAGAGCTCCTCTGTCTCTAGTCCAACTGTATTTAAACAATGGTCATTTTATAAATTGTTATTAAACTAAGTAAACACCTAGCACAGGTTTATTTCATTTCTTACCTTCATTTGTGTTACCTTTATTTGGAACAGTGCACTGAATTTAAGATGAACCCCCTACACACACACACACACACACACACCAGGTTTTCCTGCTCCTGCACTGCTGCAGCTGGTAATGCGAACAACCTTATTCTCTCAAATGAAATCAGTGAGCACTGCTGGTCAGTGTTTTGGTTCTCAAAACTAATACCAATTGACATGTATTAATTCTCTAAAAACACACTGAATATGCCGAATAAAAAGACACTGCAATTACAAAGCATTGCCCAGAGTGTGTATATTCATTTCATGACTTAATACCAATAGAGTTCCCATCTAAAGCATTTACTGAGAATATATGACTAGTTGGGATAAATAGCCCCTAGCAGTAATTCTGACTACAAAATCTTTCAGCCAATTAATGCCAAGCAAATATCCTGCACATTTCTCCATTATCTATTCATTAGAAAGTCAGCTAGTGAAGCCATCATAATACATTTCTTCCCTGAGGAAAAGCCTAAATTAAAAAAAGATGTTGAAACCAAAGTGTCTCCACAACTCCAGCATCATGTTGAATGTGGTAGCTTTGCCCTTCCTCTTCTGGCCCTTCAAAAAATGCATGTTGTCCAGGGTGGGGTTAGTGAAGGCACTTGGAGTGATGGGGTTTTGCCTTAGCTACTGGCATGCCCAGGACATCATTCAGCACAATCTTAGGCTTCCCCCAGGGAGCAGAATGGGCTTTGCTGGTCAATAGAATCCCCTCCCCCCCATTTCTGACAGACTGGCCTAGTTGGATTTTTGATTGATTGGTTATTATTTATTTACACAGTCAGACAGGTGTTATTGACTGGCTTGTTTTATCTAGACATCGAGTCCTTCCCAAGGACCTGAGATGGCTGAATTTTATTATCAATGTTGTTGCTCTTATTTTGCTCTTATTGCATTTGTTCTTACTGCCTGTTCTTGTGCAGCCAGTATTAAACCCTCTGTTTCTTTCTTCAAGTTGCCATTCTTAAGCCATTGCCAGGTCTTGGTGATGTCTGATTTTCCACTTATATTGTGCAAATATTGACCATGCAGGGGCTTATTTCTCCAATTTTCTGTTCGCTTCTTGACTTGTTCTTTCTTGTAGGCCTGCTTTGTTTCATTGGTGCTGAATAGTTTCACATTATTGACCATTTTAAGTGCTTCTTCTTCACTGTCCTTGATATATTCTTCAAGGCCTCTTTTCTTCTCCTCTACTGTTTGATGGACTTGCAGCATTCCTCTTCCACCTGAGCTGCGAGGGAGGTATAGCCTATCAACATCACTGCGGGGAAGCAGAGCATGATTGATGGTCATGATTTTCCTGGTCTTACAATCTAGCGTCTCTAGCTCTGCCTGGGTCCAGTCTATTATTCCTGCAGTGTATCTGATAACAGGTATAGCCCAGGTGTTTATGGCTTGTATGGTGTTCCCGCCATTGAGTTTGGACTTGAGGATTTTTCTAACTCTCCTGATGTATTCACTTCCACTTTTTCTTTTAACTTCAGTGTGTGCAATGTTATCAGCCTGGAGAATGCCCAAGTATTTGTAATGTTCTTTCTCTTCCAGGTTCTTGATCTTGCTTCCATTGGGCAGTTCTATTCCTTCTGTTTTTCTTATTTTTCCTCTGTTCATGATTAATGCAGTACACTTATCTAGTCCAAACTCCATTGCTATATCGCTACTGAATATACGGACAATGTTTAGCAGTGATTCGATTTCTGACTGGGACTTTCCATACAACTTCAGATCGTCCATGTACAGCAAATGGTTTATTTTACTGGATGTTTTAGATGTTTGGTATCCGAGGCCTGTTTTGTTTAGTATTTGTGAAAGTGGGGTCATGGCGATTACAAACAACAGAGGGGATAGTGAGTCCCCTTGGAAAATGCCTCTTCTAATGCTAACCTGTCCAAGTGTCTCGCCATTGATTGTTAACTGTGTACTCCACATGCTCATTGCTTTTTTTATAAATATCTGAATGTTTTTGCTGACACCAGTTGTTTCTAAACATTTTAGTATACATGTGTGAGGCAATGAATCGAAGGCTTTCTTGTAGTCAATCTATGCAACACTTAGATTTGTTTTTCTTCTCTTGCAATTTTCTAAAAGCATTTTGTCAATCAGCAGCTGGTCTTTTGTGCCTCTGGTGTTCGGGCAATTTCCTTTCTGTTCAACTGGAAGCTGTTTGTTAGTTAATAAGTGTTGCATCACTTCATCTGCTATTATTCCAGTTAATAATTTGAACATGGTTGGCAGGCAGGTTATCAGTATAATTACTTGGAACCGCACCTTTTGCTGGGTCTTTCATTATGAGATGAGTTTTCCCCATTGTTAGCCATTGTTCAATATCACCTCCTTGCAAAATGTGATTGAACTGTTTTGATAGTTGTTTATGAAGGCTTGTTGGGTGTTTAAGCCAAAACCCATGCAGCTCATTGTCGCCTGGAGCAGTCCAGTTTTTAATTTTCTTTGCTCTTTCACTTATTAATTCTGGTGTTATTATTAGATCTTGCATTTGTTGGTTACATTTTTTGACCTCTTTCATCCAGCCTGCTTTTTTATTATAATCTATTGGATTGTCCCATAATTTCCCCCAGAATTGCACTGTTTCTTCTTTATTTGGTGTTTCTAGGTTTCTTGCAGTTTCTCCTTCTATGCTTTGGTAGAAACATCTCTGATTCGACTGGAACTGGAGATTCTGCCTGTGTTGTGTAGTTCTGGCTTCATATCTGCTAGTCTTCTTTGACACTGCTGTTATTTGCTGTTTTATTATTTCCAGGAGTTCTTTAATTTTCCTTGAATCTAGGTCGTATTTTTTGGATCAGATACTGTTTGGTGTTTTCATTCTTCAGCTTCTTCTCTTTCATATCTTTCAATTTACTAGCATCTGATCTAACCCTGGAGATTTTATTTTCTAATCTAATCATCCATTTAGGTGATGTACTACTTTCTTTTTTTACAGGTCCACTGATCTTATATCCGAGCTCTTGTGGTGTTGTTATTGTTGCTGCACTGTACATTAGTTGGTTAGTTTCTTGCAAATTCTTGGTTGTTATTTCTGCAAGTGCAGCATTGACATCTTTTAATGCCTGAGCAAGTTGTTTTTTGGCAACTGTTTTTAGAGCTGGAAGTCGAACCCTGGTGGTTGTTTGTTTCATGTGCTCAGTTATTTTTTGCTTTAGTTCTTGTTGCTTTTCTGTTAAACGGCATTCGGTTTTTAGAGGTGAAGGCAAAGGGGAAGTTGCCTGGTTTTGATTTTGAAACAGTTCAGCAACAGTGGCATTCTCTATTTCCAACACCTCCTCCACCTGCGCCTGAGCAACTGCTTCAGTTGGTGGTAATTCTTCTTCCATATCTTGAGCCTGTGTTGCTCTTTGCAGTTCTTCCAGCTCAACTCCTGTGGATACTTTATTTCTTATTATGAATTTTCTCTGGTCTGCTAGCCTTTGTTATGTGATTTCTGTATCTGTGTGACCAATATTTAAGGGGGTCACCTGTAATTAGGAGTATTGCTTCGGAGAGGCTAGTATAAGTCCCCAAAAGAAAACAGATCCCGGACACCAGCTGGATTTAGTTCATCAGTTTATTGTTACATCCTAAACATCAGCTAAACTATAGTCCATTCACTTACACACACATACATACATACTCACCAGCCCCATTTAAAAGGTGATCAGTCTTTAAAACGGGGTGTTGGAAGAAGCTGTGGGCCCCACGATCTTCGATGCTTCTCTGAGAAAACATCTGTTGATGCCTGACTTTTAAAAGGGTTGCTTTCCTTTGAAGCTGTTTGATGTTCTGTGTTTACATCCATCTGATCCCAGGATCGACCTTAGTCCTTGTTTTCCAAGCAACTCCTTTTCTGCTGTCTCCAGCATTTTATCCAGTGTTCTCTGGTTGTTTTGGGCATTTCTTCCCAACATTTCACCATGGTTTGGGGGGGGGGCTGGTATGTTGCTTACTCATGCATTCTTTCAAACACACACACAGAGAGTTATTTAACCAGAAGTAAATCATTCTATTAGGTTTGCTGACAATCCTTGAAGTGGGAGCAATTCCCCTTATCAACATCAATACTTCATTCGGTTATACACGTAGGCTACAGAACTATGATATAAACAATCACTTTTAATCAAATAATTATTCTAGCTGTGTTACATGTCATCTGGATGCTTCTCTTTCCAAATTTGGTACATTCTTTTTAAATAACCTCTTCTAGTTGGACTAGACTTGTAATAGCATAGCATTATTTCCTTGTTGGTATTTTTTGTATATTTTTTTTGGTTAAACAACATTTCTTCCAGTAACTTTGCAGTCTTCAGCCCTGGTTGCTTAACTGAAGATCCTGAGTCCTGTTGCCCACTTGCCACCAGATGTCCAGGGACTCCAGCACCTGGCATGGTCCTTGTTGACCCGGGCGACGACTGATCCGGTATAGATTTATTAAAGTTACATCTCACCATATTGTTGATGGGAGAGGCACTCTTTGTCTGGCTCCTCTGGTGAGACCTGTCCAATATGGTTGGACCTCTGGCATAGCACTCACCTTCCTCAGAGCACGCAAGCCCCACAACCACGCCAAGGTAGTGCCTCACTGGGGGATTTTTATTATTATTATTATTAGTCTGTTCTGTTTTTAGTTAGTTTTTAGGCCACAAATGGCAGGGTCAGGAACATGGGCAGAAGGTATCAGTAGGGATGTACAACTGGTGAGAACATTCGGGCATATATGAGCAAGGGGGAAAGTGGTCAGTCAGGCCTTGGCGGCATGACAGCCTGGATTTGGATTCCTCTTTACTGCAGGGGCACCATGAACCTCAAAGGTTGAATGACTATGGTGGGGTGAGACCTCTGAAGTTATTCTGACTTCTCCTTTGGGGATGGTGAGGAACAGCAGGGATCTGAATTGCTTTGATCCACTGAGTGATCACCCAGACAGGCTTAGGGGAAGGGTGCTATTGGATGACACTCTGCCTGAGTGCAGAGCCCACACTGCTTGGGGAGTAGAGAGTGAGACCTCTGCAGTTACCTGATCTCTTAAAGTTATTAATAAAGTTATGGCCCTTTCACTCACATTGTTTTCTGGGTTTTACCTCGTGTCATCTCAGTATGGGGGCAATCTGAGGGATGATGAATCCATTTCAGGAACCAGTGACCCACACTCTGAACACAATCCCTTTTCTCCTTTTCCCGCAACCACCAAAAACTGCCAAAAAGGGAATTACCTTTCAGCACTTCAAAAATGTTCACAAAAAACATCCCCCACCAACCCACCCTGGCTCAGGGTATTCATGAGTTTGTAATAATGCTCATTGTGTTTGGCTTTAGTTGTTGTATTACTGAAATGCCAGAGTCAAAACCTCAAAGTGCAATACCATGCTGCGCTTAAATGCATTTTATTTAATCTTGCCTTTCTTTGGACATGAGTATAACAATGGATTCCATGCTGATAAATGTTGTGTTCTTTTGAGAATGAAATTTTCTGTTCACAAGCCTACTTGAAGTTCAATGAATAAGCCTTAACAGAAAGAGCAAGAGGATTGCTGTTGTGTTGATGATAGGATTTTTTTTTAATCCAGAACTGATGTCTTCATTTTTTCCCCCCTATCAGTGACTTGCCCCACCATAAAGCTCCACTGTGCTAAACGGAGGCCTTGCTGCTTGACAACTCTGCAGGGTATGCTTTTCAATTTTGTTTATTTCTCTTAGAGAAAAGCCTGTTCTTCTGTCTCTTTGCGTGACTAAAACAGTCTTTTCAATGCAGCCCTATGGGCCACTTTCTGTGCAGAACAATGCAATGAATAAAATTAATCAAAGTGGTAACAAAGAATTAGAGTTCTTTTTCAGAGGTGTCATTTCTGCAAACATTGTTGTGAATTCTTCTAATATAAACAGACGCATGTTATCCAAGGGAAACATACAACATTTTTTGAGGGACAAAAATGGTTTGAGGGCTTATCGTGAATATTATTCAGCTGCCTTTTAAATTTCAAGATCAAATACACAGAATATATGGATTGTCCTGCCTGAAAAAGAAGAGAACACAATTTTATACCAACCAAATTGTTACAGCTTAACCCTTTTGTTGATGTGACAAAAACTAGACCTGGGAAAAATATACCTCCCAATCTTATCCGGAATTTCTCAGAAGGAAAATATGAGGGGAGGAAATTCTAATGAATTTCAATGGAACAATCAGATTTTTGCCAAAATTCTCATGAGAATATTTTTCTTCAGTATATTTATTATTTATTTATTCTGTTTATATACCACCCTTCCTAAAATGGCTCAGGGTGGTTTGCATTAAAATAAAATAAAAAAAACATTTAAACCAGATTAAAATCAAAACTAGATATCATTCAAAGCCAGGCTAAAAAGACGTGTCCTTAAGGCTCTCCTGAAGGCCTCCAAGGAAGATAACCCTCTTATATCCAAGGGGAGTGCACTCCAGAACTCGAGGGTGACAACTGAGAAGGCCCAATCCCGGGTTGCCACCAGATAAACTGGTGGAACCCAAAGACATACCACTCGATCTTAATGAGCAGTGGGGATCTTGCAGAGAAAGGCATTCTCTCAGGTAACCAGAACCTAAGCCATTCAGGGCTTTAAAGGTAATAACCAGCACTTTGTACTTTGCCTGGAAATTGTACTTTGCAGTTTCATGTAGATGTTTATGAGCACTGGTGACAGAATGGAGCTCTGAGGGACTTCCATATAGGAGCTCCCATTTTGAAGAGCAACTGTCACCAAGTGCCACCATCTGAAATCTGTGGAATACTTATTCATACAAAGCAGACCGGGGGGGTCTTAATGCAGAGTTCAACTGAACAGGCACTCAGCACATGCTCAGAGTGAAGAGTATGCAAAGGCATAAATTCAGTAACAGGAAGCACTGAATGAAGGGAAGGGCACAGGAGGGGTAAGCAAGCACTGAATAATTGTTAATAAACCCTCTTGTTGTGCAATACCCATGTTTCAAACTGACTGCACATCTCATTTATCAATAAGCAATCATGCTTGAACACAAATGATGCCTGTTCTGGGTATTTATTCTTATGGGAGCTCAACTCCCACTGACTAATATTTGGTGGAGGGAGGCTCTAGCACTCATGCTTGGGCCTATGTACCCAAGGATCCAGGTTCATAAACTACTAGAAATATTTTTGCTGGACTGAGTCTAAGGTTGCCATCTCTGTCATAAGCTATTCCTTGAAACTTTGCCAATATTTTTTCCAATATTTTTCAGAAAGTCAAGCCCTTAAACTCCCCACTGTTCCTCTTCCTAGAGAGGAAAAAATAGAGGCGCTTCACATTATTGGTGTGAAGAGCCATAAGTGGATTTGAACATAGGAAGCTGCCATATACTGAGTCAGACCACTGGTCTATCTAGCTCAGTATTGTCTTCACAGACTGGCAGTGGCTTCTCCAAGGGTGCAGGCAGGAATCTCTCAGCCCTATCCTGGAAATGCCAGGGAGGGAACTTGAAACCTTCTGCTCTTCCCAGAGCGGCTTCATCCCCTGAGGGGAATATCTTGCAGTGCTCACACATCAAGTCTCCCATTCAGATGCAACCAGGGTAGACCCTGCTTAGCAAAGAGGACAAGTCATGCTGGGTGGGTGGATCGCCCATCCGGATGAGCGGTGGCTTCGCTTGGGTGCTCCTGAGCCCGGCCGTGGCTTGTCTGGCAGCTCAGAGGATTGGGCACAAGGAAGTACTGCCGTGAAGCACCCCATCCCCTGGACCCCCAGGAATGCACCACGTTGAGTGCATTGTGCTTTCCTGAGGTGCCCCCTCCCCTCCTCCTGTCTGTGTCCTCTGTGGCTGCAAACCACCATGGTAGACACACGACCAAAAAAATGAGGTTAGCAGAGTGCTCACTCCACTAACCTCATTTAAGGGGAGGGGGCATTTAGTGTGCCTTGCCGCTGGGAGCCGCGCAGCTCCTGTTGCAGCACACGAGCAGCAGAAACTGGGCTGGGCTCAGAGGCAGAGCCATCATTGGGTGAATCGGTTCAATGAACCTGGGCCGCTGCCCCAAGAAGCTGTGCCTCGTGGCCCCTGACATGCCCCCGGCGTCTGACATCATATGATGGGGGCGTTATTTCGCTCCCAATGGGGCCATGTGCTCCCCAAATCAGCAGGCGCTGCTTTGGTAGTGCAGCAGGAGTGACTCTCTCCCTGCCTTTTAAAACTTGTTCATAAACGATCTAGAAGTTGGGGTGAACAGCGAAGTAGCCAAATTTGCAGATGACACTGAACTATTTAGGGTAGTGAAATCCACAATGGATTGTGAGGAACTCCAAAAAGATCTCTCCAAACTGGGGGACTGGATGACAAAATGGCAAATGCGGTTCAAGGCAAGCAAGTATAAAGTGATGCACATGGGGCAAAAAACACCAACCTTCACATATACGCTGATGGGATCTGAGCTGTCGGTGACTGACCAGGAGAGAGACCTTGGTGGGGTGGTGGACAGCTCATTGAAAGTGTTGTCTCAGTGTGCAGCAGCTGTGAAAAAAGCTAATTCCATGCTAGGAATCATTAGGAAGGGGGTTGAAAATGAAAATGCTAATATTATAATGGCCTTATACAAATCTATGTTATGGCCACAGCTGGAGTACTGCATACAGCTTTGGTCACCGTATCTTAAGAAGGATATTGTAGAACTGTGCAGAAGCAGGCATCCAAAATGATCAGGGGCCTGGAACACCTTCCTTATGAGGCTAGGCTACAGCATCTGGGGCTCTTTACTTTGGAAAAGAGGCGGCTATGGGGAGACATGATCAAAGCGTATAAAATTATGCATGGAGTGGAGAAGGTAGACAGAGATAATTTTTCTCCCTCTTTCACAACTGACAAGGGCGGACAAGAGGAAGTACTTTTTCACAGAGTGCATAATTAATCTATGGAATTCCTTGCCATGGGATGTGGTGATGACCACCAGCTTGGATGGCTTTAAAAGGGGCTTAAACAGATTCATGGAGGCCAGGTCTATCAATGGCTACTAGTCTGATGGCTGTGGACCATCTCAAGCCTCAGAGGCATGATGCCTCTCAATACCAGTTGCAGGGGAGCAACAGCAGGAGAGAGGGCATGCACATACCTCTTGCCTGTGGGCTCCCTAGAGGCATCTGGTGGGCCACTGTGTGAAACAAGACGCTGGACTAGATGGGCCTTGTGCTTGATCCAGCAGGGCTGTTCATATGTTCTTATGAGAGCCATTCCTGGCCTTGCTGCCAATGCAGCAGGGCCAATATCCCTCCCAAATGGGGCCATACAGCCCTGTTTGGGAGGGAGACCACAACCCCACGTCTGACATCAGATGTGTGTGGGGGGCATGGCTAGCCAGTCCCCTGCATCTGACATCGTATTTGGGGCCAGGGGGCCATGGCGGCAGTGGAACACAAGCCGCCGCAAGCCTCCCTCCTCCAGTGGCTGGGCTCCCTTAGCCAAGTTTATGCTGCTCGTGTGAATCGCCTCCTAGAACACCTCCTAATAAATGAAATTAATCTAGGGAAGCAAAAGGGGGTTTGGAAGTTGGGAAGAGAGAGAGGGCTTTTAATAGGATGTTGGCTGATACTATAGAGTTACTCAATGGAAAAGGCTAAACAAATCACTAGGTGGTAAAGTGGATCGCACTTCAAGGACCTCATAATGGGTTTCTTATCACCTAGCAGAAGAAGCTGGGCAAGCTCCCTGCAGAAATAATACAGCAGGGGTAAGATAACTGCATTGGAAAAACCTCTTTGCTAAACCACAGAAATCCTGATCCCGCTGCAATTTTAAAGCTCGAGATGCTCAAGATGTTATATGGCAGATCAGCCAGCAAAATGAGTTCCCTGGTCTGGAGTCAGAGGCTCAGGTAGGATTGAGTTAAGAATACCCAGGAATTGGCACCAGGAAATGTTGAAAAGCAACAGTGGGGAGTTTAAGGGCTTGACATTCTGAAAAATATTGGAAAAAATATCTAAGGAAGGGGAAAAGTCTAAAGATCACAAATATAGTTTTCTAAAACAAAAAGTATAACTAATTCTTAGTGCTCGCTACCGTACTTCACATAGGTGCTTTTTAAAAAAATTATTCCTCCAAGTATTCATGTGACACTCTCCTGAGAGTGGCTTACATTGAATAATAGTGCTTCTTTCTGTAGGTGGCCAAGATTCACTGGGCTGGTTCAGACATCACATGGAACCTCACTTAAAACTGGACTCTGTGTGATGTCTCTGAGCCTCTCCCCCCCCCTTGACTATGTGAATGTCCACTTATGCTCTAGGTTAAAGTAAACCAAGATTACTCATGATGTCTAAACCCATTGATTTTGCTTTATTCTAACCTACAGATAAACAGAAATCTGTATCTCAGTTCAAATCTTGGATACAGATCTTGATTTATTTAAAGTGAGTAGGCTAAAATAAACTTGCCACCATCTCGGCTGGTGACCACACGCGGACGGGCCTTCTCAGTTGCTGCCCTGAGACTGTGGAATGTGCTCCCTTCTGAAATATGATCCTCCCCATCTCTGGCAATTTTGAAAAATCAATTGAAAACCCACCTCTTCAGCCAAGCATTTTCAGCTTTTAAAATTAAGTTTTAATCTGTTTTTAATTTTAAATTGCCTACATTGTTTTAAGATTTTCATCACATTTTAAACAGTCATACAGCTTCAGCAGAGCAATCACAGGTATTATTTTGTGTTCAAAGAACCATTCTATATACTAATTCCCCCCCCCAAAGAAGCTCTTTGAACATCATATGTGGCTTGAAGAATTCACAAGACCCTATAAGGCCCCCAAATGAGTGAAAAAGTTAACCCTAACCCCTTTTTAGAAGGACAAATCTTATGAGGTCATTCAAATGACTGGGCGAGCAGCACAGCAGGTGGAGGGGGGAAGCTCACCTCCCCCCCCCCAACAAGTGAATTATTGTTCTGGGAGAGCACGAACCACACTCCCAGATGGGTAGCACTGTATGATGCAGCATGCAACTCCAGAAGACATGATGCTTTTGTTTGGGGAGTGCAAACCACGCTCTCAGACGAGCAGCACTGTATGGTGCAGTGCGCAGCTCCGGAAACTGAGACAATGCATCCCAGCCTCCACGAATCCCACAATGCACCATGTGACACACATGCATTGGGGGATTCTCCAAAGAGATGTGTGCCTCTCTATGTGAGGCCAGACTGGAAGCAGCCCGGCTCACACACAAGCAGCATGCCCAGGTTAAGGAAGCACTCGCTCCCTTAGCCTTGGCTAGCAGCCAGGCTAAAAAGCTGGGTTAGGTGGTGCTGGCCCACAGGGATTGGGCTCAATTTTGGCAGTTCTCATATACAGCCTAACCCAGGCTGGGTGAACAGCCTCTCTATGATGTTGTGGTTTTGTCACAATATATTCAATATGTTCTAGAGCACCCCGCTCCCCCCGCTCAGTAGTGAGCAGGATTGACACCTCTATCCCGTCTTTAAAAAAAGTTCACAAAATTGTTCCTAAAATTTCAATGGGTGCATAAATATTTTAAAACTTTATAGATCGATTTATTGTCTGTGTTATATGTAAAACTAATAAGTTGTTGCTTCCAGCATAAAGCATATTTTAGATATCTTTATTCTTAAAAAAAAATCATTTGTAGCTTTTTGGGGGGGAGGGGAGCTTTTGAGAACCTACCTAACATGTTGCTGTAATTCAGGGCTGAACAACTCAAATGCCCTAGTGGGCTGGAACCATCCACAGCTTGGTGTGCAGGGGCCGAGGTCAATTTTTAGCACATTATAACATTAAAATTATTTTTATATATATATATATATATATGTTATTTGTGGATCTATTCCCCCTATCAATGGACTCATAGTTTTAACCAAGAATAGTGGCCAGAAAATAGGCCCTGTCCCTTCTCAATCAGTGGGACCGCTGGAGCGCATGACAGTCCCAAACAAATGCCAAGTCCTCTCCTCTCCCTAAATTGTCCTTGCTTTCAGGCTGCAATCCTGGGCATGCTTACAAGGAAGTACGCCTCACTGGGTACACAATGGAACATATTTCTGAGAAAGCATGTACAAGATGGTGCTATAAGGCAGTTTCCAGCTCCTGGGTTGCTGCAGGATACCTAGGGGCCAGTAAAATAGTCCCTGTGGGCCAAATCCAACCCCCGGGCCTTTTGTTGTTCAGGCCTTTGTAATTTGTTTTTTGAGTTGATGTGAATTTTAGCTTTTGCTCGAGATTGCACCTCAATGCTCCATTCCATTCTGGTTATCTGCAAGTAGTTTTATTCATTTGCATAAAAATTTGCATTTTCTGATAATGATTGGTGAGTCATCTGCTGTGCAAGTTTTCAGTAACTCTGCTACCTAAAAGAAAAAGAGTGATTTGCACTCTCTTAAAAAGGGTGCCGGGGGGGGGGGGGGGAGCGGGGTTGTACACTTGAGAGTATGGTATTTTTAACTGCATTATTCAAATTGATCACCGATGTTTTATAACAGTGAGATACCTTTTTAAAAACAAATGTATAAAGCTGTAAAAATATTCAGGCACAACATCTAAGCGAAATAATTATTTTCACAAGATGACATGGTATGGGATTCTATTATGAAGGCTGCATTGGTGAATAATTTTAAGGAGGTTTGAAAACTCATCCTATTTTATGAATAACTCTAATAATAACTATAAATAATAATAATAACTCTAACAAATGGAAATTTGTTTCCATTTTGGCATATTTAGTATCTATTATTGCTTAGGATTATCTTTGGACCACCTTGGACAATACTCTGAACCAGCAAGTCCCCACAAGGGGGAGTAGTAAGCAGAGTTCCAACCTCAGGCAACTCTGTCATCCTCCACAAACTGAATTTGTCCAGAGTATTATTTATTTTATCTATCAACTGCCCACCCAAAACCAGCTCAGTGTGGTTCACAATTTTAAAAACACACATTTAAAATATTAACATAAAAACATAAAAGAAAACCATTTAAAATATTAACATAAAACTCATTTAAAACAATTAAAACCACTTAAATAGTATTAAAAGCCAAGCTGAAGAGGTGGGTCTTTATGGCTCTCTTGAAGGCCTCCAGGGATGATAAACCTCTTATACTCACAGGAGTGCATTCCACAACCTAGGGGCAGTGACTAAGGCCTGATCCCAAGTTGCCATCAGATGAACTGATGACATTTGAAGGTAGACCTCTACTGATTATCTTAATGAGCAATGGGAATTTTGCGGAGAAATAGCCTACGTCATTCAGGGCCTTAAAGGTAATAACCAGTCATTTATATTTTGCTTGGAAGCATATCAGGAGCCAGTGCAGTTATTTAAGAACAGGCATGATATGTCCTCTCCAGGTTACCCCAGACACCAATCTAGTTGCTGCATTTTGGACTAAAATAATAAATAAATAAATAAATATTTTTTTTAATTAATAACTGAAGTTTCCAGCAATGCAGTCATCCAACCTGGAGGTTATCAGCTGATGCACCCATTTCGAGGTCAAAACGACCTGTTCCCTTCAAAGAACAGGTGGAGCTGCCTGTATCAGCTGGAGCTGATGAAAAATGCTCTTCGCCACAGTCTCAATCTGAGGCTATAATCTGGGGTGAGACCAGAGTTCAAGAGGACTCCCAGAGTACATGCCTAGGGAGTGTAGTCCTACACAGAACAGAAGATTCTATCCCAGAAACACCCCACCATGAGCACCTCCATCTTGCTTGGATTCAGTTTCAATTTATTATTTCTCATTCAGCCTATTAGTGTCTGTAGGCAGGCATTTAGGGAGATAAAGCAATTTCCTGAAGAAGATAGCCCAGCACCAAGTCTCCTGATGACCTCACCCAGCAATTTCATGTAGATATTATAAAAAAGCATTGGTGACAGAATGGAGTCCATATAACAGCTCCAGCATTGAAGAGCAACTGTCACCAGGCACCACCATCTGAAATCTATCCGAGACATAGGAGCAGAACCACTGCAAGGCAGTGCCTCCTACTCCCAAATCCCTCAGGAGATCCAGAAGAATACCATGGTAAATGGTATTGAAAGCCACTAAGAGATCCAGAAGAACCAATAGAGTCACACTGCCTCTGTTAATTCTCTGTCAGGCTGACCTGGCCATCTCAACTCCATAGCATGACTTAAAGCAAGTTTGAAATGAGCCTATATAATCAATTTTTCTCCAAGACCACTTGGAGCTGGTTAGCCACCATCATCTCAACTGGTTAGCCACCACCGTCTTACTCAACCAGAGGAGGTTGGAGACCAACCTGTAATTATTCATCACCAAGGGATCTAGGGCAGGCTTCTTAAGAAGAGATCTAACCATTGTCTCCTTCAAACAAGGAGGCATTAATGATGTCAACTAGGCCATCTCCAATAACCTCCCTGCAAGATGAAATCAGCCATGTTGGGCAACTATCCAAAGAACAAGTGGCAGGTCGCAGTGCTCCAAGCAGCTTGTCCACATCCTCAGAAGTCACAGATTGAAACTGATCCAATCTAATCCTACAAATAGGGTTGCTGGTGTTATGAGAAACAGCCTTTTTGGGCTTTACAAGCAGCATACCTTTATATGATTTGGAATTTCCAATCTCCATCTTGGCTACCAGGACTTGTGGGATTGTGAGCCTTCCACATGCCCATATTTGGCAAACTCTCGGTTAGTCGCTTAGTACAAGCAGCATGGGGCAACTTTACCCCAGGTCAAGTATGACATGCGACTGAAAGGTACCCCCATGACCCTCTCTATTTTGCAATACAGAGAAAGATGCTGGCTGGGCAGATGCAAGGTAAGCAAAAGGACTATTTCCAAAAGGATAGTAAAACTCCTTTTTTTCACTAGCACAAAGGTCCATTAGTCATACTAATTACCTCAAAAGGAGATCAGATAGGGCTGTATAACTCCCACCTCACTATCACAGCGTTAAAGTTCTGGCATGGACCAGGGAAGAGGCTCATTAGTGTGTAAAGCATTTATTTCCAGAAGATCTTCCTGACTCGCAAGAGAAGTAGCTGCCTTGGGATTTTCTTAATGAAAGGCGGGGTATAAATTTTAAAAAGTTTTTTAAAAATTTTAAAAAGTTTTGAGCACGCCAATATACCCCACCCTACACAGTTCTTTTCAAACCATTTCATGTTATTGTGATTGAAACATTCGTGATTGAAACATACAGTGCGTATTTTTTTGTTAACCATAAATGTCAGCTCCTGCAGCCAGGAGGTGTGACCTGTGTTTGGCCGAAAGGCATGTTTTTGCCTATTTCAACTCCAAGCCCAACTCAATGGTGTGCTCCTTCTTCAGACCTACATCTGTGTGTGCTTTGGCAATTCCATCTACCATGGTCATTGCTCCAGCTCCATTTCCAGCTCCTGGATTGGACCCTTCTCTTGATCCAAACCACGTAATAGGGGTGTGTAATTCGTATTTTCAGTGTTTTGATTCGGATCCAAATCAAAACATCCCCAGTTCATTTTTGGGTCTGAATCTGACCCATCTGAATCAACCCAGGTTAGATTTGGATCCGAATTAATCTGAATTCGAATCTGAATCTATTCAGATCAAGAAAACAGGTCCCAGGGCCAAATGAGTGGGATGGGGTGGTAGTGCCTAATGGGTGGAGGCTACCACCCAAATTGCAGAGGGATTGGAGAAGGGCTGATTTTGGGTGAATTGTTGAAGTTTTAATGTCTTTGGGGCAGATCTGGGGCATACAGTGGGATCTGGGTTGGAAGGGCAGGGTGGGGTGATAGTGCCTAATGGGTGGAGGCTACCATACCAATTGCAGAGGGATTGGGTGAAGGGCTGATTTTTGGTGAATTGTTGAAGTTTATGCGTCTTTAAGGTTTCCCCCCATAAGATATAATGGAAGGTGTATCGCTTCACATCAGGGGGAAAGGGGTGGCCTAGAGTTTTTCCTCATAAGGTATAATGGAGGTTTCAGCAGCCGCATAACTGCACTTGGGGGGTGCTGAGGTGACCCAGAGCAAGTGGTGCTGTAGTGCACATAGGGTGCCAACCACCCCCATGGGTTTCTAACCCATGATTTTTGGCCCTGGGACCTGAAATTAAAGTAGATGTCAGATTGGACCTTTTTGCATTGAAGTCAAAAGAAGGCAAAAAGGTGGGAAATTCAAATAGACGTCAATGCTCAAAAGGGAAGGGGAAGAAGAAGCACTTTATCGGCCACAAAATTGAGGGCTGAAACAACAGATAATTAGGAGCCGAAATGGGGGTGATTCGTTTCAGCTCCAAAACCTTTCAAGGGGCTAGGCAGGTGATTCGTTTTGGGAACAAATCACCCAAAATCGGCTGTTTTGGGTACAGATCGTTCTGTACCTGAAATGTTTCACACATCCCTATTACATACCATGCTTGGCTGCCTTATAGAACTTACCTCCCCTGGATTTCCCTTGGAACCATCTGCTTTCCTGGTTCCCTGGCTTGTGAGTGGCATGCTTGCCTCCCCTCTAGCCTGTCCTTCTGCTTGGTTCCTGGAAAAGGAGACCCCAGCGTCCCCCATTCTGCAAGGGTGACAGACACCCTGACAGAAGTGGAAGAAAGCATTACTAATCATCTCTCCCTCTCTCTTCCCTCCTCCTAAATCTAAACTCTGCACTCCAGGTCATCTCTCTCTGGCAAGCCTTAAGCTGATCTTATTGCAATTCAGACCTTTAAGCTATAAATGTCTGATTTATATTGCTAGTTAAGTTTTATTTCTCCTTTTATCAATTGCCTATTTTTCATTTCCTGTACCCCAATAACCCTTGAATAAATCTGATTAGCAATAGCAATAGCACTTACATTTATATACCGCTTTATAGCCGGAGCTCTCTAAGCGGTTTACAATGATTTAGCATATTGCCCCCAACATTCTGGGTACTCATTTTACCGACCTCGGAAGGATGGAAGGCTGAGTCAACCTTGAGCCCCTGGTCAGGATCAAACTTGTAACCTTCTGGTTACAGGGCGGCAGTTTTACCACTGCGCCACCAGGGGCTCATACCATATTGTACCATATTTTTATCTCAAGCCTTTATTTCCAGACCAAAGCATTGCACAATTTGATACTGTAATGGACTGTTCACTCCAGTCTCACTAATTTCCCACACAAGCCCAAAAGTAGTCTTGGGACATTCCACCAGCATTCCAGAACAGTTCCATTAACACTGGACATCCTAACTGACCCTTCAGAAATGCGAGAGCCCGGATCAGTCTCCAGTATTATCCACATCAGCCCAATATTGGGGGAAAATTACCTTAATGCCACCTTGTTCTTTAAATCTTCCACAATATTCACAAATGGAATACAGAAATCAAGTCACACACATTTCAGAGACAGAAGCTGATTTCAGGGCCACACCTCTCTCCTCATAGTTTCACTTGCCTCACACATATTTGTGTCCTTCTGCATATTGTTGGCCCCACCCCGGCGGGATGGGGAAGCACAAATCCTAACCCAGCAGAAATATGTTACAAGAAGTGAGCGATGACATTTTTAACCTACTTTCCTTTAGAAAAAGAAACTTAGGAGATCATTCCGTATTCTGTGTGTGTGTGTCCATGTGTCTGTCTCCACCACCATCATCTTCACAATGCCTGGACCAATATGAAACAAATTTGGTTCAGTTGTAGGGACACATAGGGACACCTCAATGACATAATTTGTTTTTCTGTCATCCACCATGATTCAAGATAGTGGATGTGTAAACATTTGAGGTGCAATTGGCCTAACTTGTGAAATGCCTAAGCTATTTGAACCAAATTTGCTACAGCTGTAGGAACACATGGGATGCCTTAATGGCATCATTTGTGATGATATCATCCACCTCAATTCAATATGGCAAACATGTTAACATCTGAGGCACAAGTGGGCTAACCAAATTGAACTAAATTCACTACAGCTGTAGGGACACATAGTGACACCTAAATGGCTTAGTTTGTAATGATGTAATCCACCTTGATTCAAGATGGCGGACACATGAATGTGTGAGGTGCAAGTGGGAGTGTATCAATATGCTGATGACACCCAAATTTATTTCTCCCTATCAACATCATTGGGAGAAGGCTTGGCCTCTCTAAATGCTTGCCTGGAGGTGGTGATGGGCTGGATGAGGGATAACAAATGGAGACTGAATCCAAATAAGACAGAGGTGCTGATTGTGTGGGGTCAGAACTCAGGAGGCAATTTTGATCTGCCAGTTCTGGATGGGGGTCACACTTCCCCAGAAAGAACAGGTACGCGGTCTGGAGGTGCTTCTCGATGCTAACCTCTCCCTGGTGTCACATGTAGAGGCAGTGGCCAGAGGTGCTTTTTATCAGCTTTGGCTGATAGGCCAGCTGCAACAGTTTCTCAAGATAAACGACCTCAAAACAGTGGTACATATTCTGGTAACCTCCAGATCTGACTACTGCAATGTGCTCTATGTTGGGCTGCCTTTGTAAGTAGTCCAGAAACTGTGGTTGGTACAGAATTCAGCAGCCAGGTTGGTCTCTGGGTCATCTCAGAGAGACCTTTTTACTCCTGTGTTGAAAGAGCTACACTGGCTGCCTATAAATTTCCGGGCAAACTACATGGTACTGGTTATAACCTATAAAGTTCTAAACACCGTAGGCCCTGGGTATTTAAGAAAATGTTTAAGAAAATGAAATGCTTGTGCGGGGCATCCTGGAACTTCCGGGGGTCACACGACCCATGATCCCCACAGCCCCCGCCGGCTCTGTAACAGAGCTGGCAGTCGTGTGGGCAGCCAATCCGGCCACCCAGGGCTTCCTGCCTGCTTATTTGCGGGAAGGGTGGGCTATGCCCACTCTCCCTGAAAACCTCTTCCCGGCGAGTCTCACTGATCTTGAGACTCGCCTCAGTGTTTAGAGATACTGGAACTCCTTTTTGTTTTTTTAATAACAGAGCTAGAAGGTAAATACTCCGTGGAGTATTGGAGCATTATGTTTTTTGGGGAAGGGCAATTAGTAAAAGTACACTAAAATATTATTAAAAAGGAAAGGGAAAAAACAAAAATGTGAAATAACTGGCCTGGAAATAGCAATACTGTGAAGGGAGCCCTGGGGCAATTGCTGTAATTGATCACACATTAAATATGAAGTAGAATGTGATGTTGCCAAAAAGTAAAATCCCTCTGCAGATTATCCTTGATTTTCTTTTTTAAATTTAAAACCTTTTCAAGAGACTGTTGCCAGGCATCGTGCTAAGCTTCCATTTAGTTCTTCATATAAGAACTATCATAGACATCTGAAATTAAAACTCAAGGACAATCAGTCCTTCGCTTTAAAAAGTGTCATTTTGTGTCTAGGATACTTTTTGCTATGCAGCTGATATGTGTATTATATTTAATACATTTTCTGGTATTAAGCAACTTGTACTGCAATCCCAGGAAGTACAACTGAGGTTAATAAGCAAATTAAATTTATTGTCTGACATGATACTCAGCAGTAGGCTGGTGTAAAGAGGGCTGCGGGTCTGCTGGGAGCCTCCAACAGCCCTGCAGCCCAAGCAGGTGCAGAGTGGGGAATGGTTTTTGTTTCTCTACTCTTCCTCAAAAAGCCTTTCCACTTGCAGGAATATGCTCCTGAGGATCACAAAACCCTCGGGTACATATTCCTGAAGATGAAGGGAGCTTTTGGAGGGATGGAAGAGAAGCAAAATCACTCCCCATTCCTTACCAGCTCAGCTGTGCAACATGTCATCACTGCAGGGACACTGGAACCCTTCTTAAGCCAACCTATATTATGTTAGTCATTTTTTTCTGGTTCTGGAAAAATTAGCATGCAGGCAAAAGGAAACTAGAGAGGTTAATTTCAATCCCAAACAGAGGTGCAGCAGGACCAGTACAGATGGTACAATACAGTACAAGAAAAATTGGAACAGCTCCACGGAATATACAGTACAACAGGACAGTAGTACATTCTTTACCTTGATTTAAGACTAGGGTTTTTTTTTACAAGTTCTTTGATGTTTAAAATTGGGGGTAGGGGTCACCTTAAATTCAGAGTTCTCCCCCTTTCAGGTAAATACAGATATAAACTGAATGTTTTAAAGGGCTTGTCTGAAATTCAGAGTCATCCTCTAATCAGGTAAATATGATATCAAGACCCTATAATATATATTTCCCACAATTGCAGATCTTTGTTCTGCTATCACAGAACAAACAACTGACATATAACTAGGAACACCATTGCAGAATTTTGTGTAATGAGGGCAGGATTCCAAGCAAGCGCCAAGGATAGTAACACAAAAGAGGCATGTCCTAAGAGCATTTCTTGTGGTTACTTTTTATGCCTTATATCCTCCAAAAGGTATTAGTGCTCCTCATATTAACATGTAGTCTCTAACATGTCCATCTGGTCATCCCTGAATGCCACCCATGATTATATTCAGGTCTGACCCAAGCCTGTGTGAGGCAGCATGGTGATCTGACACCTGCACCCCCAAATTGTTGAAACAAGCCAAAACAATATATTATACCACCCAAGCCACAAAACAATACAAATAATTCATGCACACCCCTCATACATTTATAATTTATGATGGCACTAGCATACAATCAACAAAATGGAAGAATTTTGTTCATGCAAGGGGCCCAGAAAGCTGAAGCTTCTTTCTATTCCTGGAAGATGCTTCCATGAATCAGGGGCACCAAACATCTGGAAACCACCAAATGCATATTACCTATAATAGGTAGTACTAGCTGAGACTGGGAGCTATAACTTGCGATAATACATCCACAGGTAATAATGGAAAAATTCCCACAATGCTGCATTTTTCTGAGTGCTTTAGAAGTGGAAAGTCCTTCATGCATAAGACAGGCATTATGAATAGTAAAAACTTACTCCTCCTGATCCCCTTAAAATATAGGTAAAAATAATATCAATACGCTCAGATGCCAAAACATCATCAAAGTTAGCCTGCATAGCATTTAATCAACTGAAGAACTCAGAAATTTCCCTACAATAGTACAAGCATAAATATCATTAAGCACATCCTAAATATCCTGGCTAATAAAATATCTGTCCAAAATAGCATATTTGGACTGCATCTGTGCAGCAAAACTGCTAGACCTCGTCAGATCAATTCTCCTTCATCACCATAGCAGAAGATGGTTTGCTGGGATCTTGAGAAAATGGACTGAAACGTGGCTGCCTAAAGATCAAGCTCCTTGATTAACTGAAGGCCATTTTATATGCCCACCATATAAATATCACTTTAAATAACTCTCTTTTGATTTACACACGCACTAATACTGATTGATTGATTGATTGATTGATTAAGTGTTGTCAAGTTGGTGTCGACTCTTAGCGACCACATGGATAGATTCTCTCCAGGATGATCTGTCTTCAACTTGGCCTTTAAAGGTCTCTCAGTGGTGCATTCATTGCTGTTGTAATTTAGTCCACCCACCTTGCTGCTGGTCATCCTCATCTTCTCTTTCCTTCAACTTTTCCCAGCATTATGGACTTCTCAAGGGAGCTGGGTTTTTGCATAATGTATCCAAAGTATGATAGTTTGAGCCTGGTCATTTGTGCCACGAGTGAAAATTCTGGATTGATTTGTTCTCTGATCCATTTGTTTGTTTCCCTGGCTGTCCATGGTATCCTCAAAAGCCTTAGCCAGCACCAAAGTTCAAAAGCATCAATACTTTTTCTATCTTGCTTCTTCAAAGTCCAGCTTTAGCATCCATAGAGTGTCACAGGGAAAACCATTGTCTGAATGATTCTAATCTTTGTAGGTATAGACACATCACGACATCTAAATATCCTTTCCAAGGCCTTCATTGCAACCCTACCAAGTTCTAGTCTGTGGCATATTTCTTGACTGCTGGATCCTTTACTGTTGATGTTCGATCCTAAAAAGCAGAAGCTATCCACCACTTCAATGTCCTCATTATCAATTCTGAGGCTGGTTGCTGTACCTGTTGTCATTAGTTTAGTCTTCTTCACATTTAGTCGTAGTCCCATTTTTTTCCACTGTGCTCCTTGACTTTCATTACTAGAGCTTGCAGATCATCTGCATTCTCAGCTATCAGAATGGTGTTATCAGCATAGTGCAGGTTATTGATGAAATCTTTTGTTGCTTTATTACAGAAATATTTCTGTGCCTTGTCTATATCTTCCAGCGGGTCAAATGCCACTGCTTCCCTCAGGTTTACTTTTAACAAGAAAAAGTGCTCCCCTTGTTAAAACAGATTTCCATATTTCATCCATGAATTTGCAATTAAAAATTGTCCCATGTGTCCTTTATGCAGTCATCTCCCATTACCAATGCAAGGTAATAGAGTTTTGAAAGATTAGTGTTTTCCCAGATGAATATATTAGTTTCTCAAACTCTGATGATTCCCTTGACAGGAAATTAAACAACTAAAGAATATTATTGGCTTACCATGTATTTATTGGCCAGGATCTAAAAAGCCCCATACTCTGGGCTGCTACCAGTATTTCATGAGACTGAATTTCAAACTGAACGCCATGGTTCCTCCCAAGGACAGACATTTCCAAGAGAAGCCGAAACAAGTTCCTATAAGATAATTTCTCAGGGGCATATTGTACATCCCTACCACTCAGGAATGCTGGTTCCCCACCCCCCAACAGCAGCCCATTGAATGTTGAACCATTCTGGGGAGGGTCCTCTGACCTTCAGTAGCAACTTTGGGGATCAGGTAACTTTCGGGGATCAGCTGCACTGGAAAGGAAGATGGGAAACCCCCTACTGTCATGTGGGCCATATTTGGATTCCAACCATACGTTGCCATCTTATTTACTCATGCTAAACACCAGAAAGCACAAATGAACCTACAAAAAAGAGGAGTAGCTTAAAGAACTGGAAATGATGACATCAATAAGATTAACAGTTCTCAAAAGACTAGTCTACAAATAATTGATGAGCTTTGGAAACATGTTCAACAATATATTCAGTAATATAAACATAGAATACAAATTGCATGACAGTTTTCTGCAATGGATGCATTTGATATGAAATTAATACATTAAATCAGTGAAGCTATTCACATGATTGTAGAAAATCTGGCTAGCTTCTGCTAGCCTGATTTTCTATAATCGTGAGAACCACCAAGCTCGGCTGCGAGCCTGGTGGTTCTTGAGTGGTTAACCCACTCAAGTAGCCCGCCCCTAAAATCGGGTTTGTGGAGCGAGCGCTCCACAAACCTGTGTTTTTTAATCAAGAGTAGCCGCGGTGCAGCTCTGCAGTTACTCATGAGTAGACCCCCCAGCGGGAGGCTGAAAATCAGCCTCCTGGCTTGGGGGTTTCCCCACTATGCCCTGTGCGCTTGCACAGGGCATACTGGCGCTTCCGGGGGCCGCGCAGCCCCTGAAGTCCCGAGCTACCACCGGCTCCATCACAGAGCCGGCAATCATGTGGGCAGCCAATCCGGCTGCCCAGGGCTCCCGCCCTTATCGTCTGTGGGGAGAGCGGGCCTAGCCCACTCTCCCCACTGAGCTTCCCAAACCGAGTCTCACTGATCGTGAGACTTGGCTCACTGTATTCTATTAATCACTTCTATATTCACTAATCTGTACTGAGTTGTTTGCTAGTCTGTGACCATATCAATAAAGATTTATCAATACAGTAATAGTACAGATGAAACTCAAAAAATTAGAATATCATGCAAAAGTTGATTAATTTCAGTAATGCAAATTAAAAGGTGAAACTGATATATGAGACAGACAAACTGATATGTGAGACATTACATGCAAAGCGAGATAAGTCAAGCCTTAATTTGTTATAATTGTGATGATCATGGCGTACAGCTCATGAGAACCCCAAATCGACAATCCCAGAAAATTAGAATATTACATGAAACCAATAAAACAAGGATTGTAAATAGAACAATATCGGACTTCTGAAAAGTATAAGAATGCATATGTATTCAGTACTTGGTTTGGGCCCTTTTTGCAGCAATTACTGCCTCAATGCGGCGTAGCATTGATGCTATCAGCCTGTGGCACTGCTGAAGTGTTATGGAAGACCAGGATGCTTCAATAGCGGCCTTCAGCTCTTCTGCATTGTTTGGTCTCATGTCTCTCATCCTTCTCTTGGCAATGCCCCATAGATTCTCTATGGGGTTCAGGTCAGCCGAGTTTGCTGGCCAATCAAGCACAGTAATCCCATGGTCATCGAACCAGGTTTTGGTACTTTTGACAGTGTGGGCAGGTGCCAAGTCCTGCTGGAAAATGAAGTCAGCATCCCCATACAGCTCGTCTGCGGAAGGAAGCATGAAGTGCTCCAAAATCTCCTGATAGACGGCTGCGTTGACCCTGGACTTAATGAAGCACAGTGGACCAACACCAGCAGATGACATGGCTCCCCAAATCAACATAGACTGTGGAAACTTCACACTGGACTTCAAGCATCTTGCATTGTGTGCCTCTCCATTCTTCCTCCTTGGTTTCTGGGTCCTTGGTTTCCAAATTCTGGGTCCTTGGTTTCCAAATGAGATGCAAAAGTTGCTCTCATCAGAAAAGAGGACTTCGGACCACTGAGCAACAGACCAGTTCTTTTTTTCTTGAGCCCAGGTAAGACGCTTCTGACGTTGTTTGTTGTTGACAAGAGGAATACAACATTTGAAGCCCATGTCCAGGATCCGTCTCTGTGTGGTGGCTCTTGATGCACTAACTCCAGCCTCAGTCCACTCCTTGTGAAAGTCCCCAACACTTTTGAATGGCCTTTTCCTGACAATCCTCTCCAGGCTGCGGTCATCCCTGCTGCTTGTGCACCTTTTTCTTCCACACTTTTCCCTTCCACATAACTTTCTATTGATGTGCTTTGATACAGCACTTTGGGAACATTCAACTTCTTTTGCAATTACCTTTTGAGGCTTTCCCTCCTTATGGAGGGTGTCAATGATGGTTTTCTGCACAACTGTCAAGTCAGCAGTCTTTCCCATGATTGTGATTCCTAATGAACCAGACTGAGAGACCAAATAAAGGCTCAGGAACCCTTTGCAGGTGTTATGGATTGATTAGCTGATTGGAGTGGGACACCTAGAGCCTACTGTTGAACCTTTTCACAATATTCTAATTTTCTGGGATTGTGGATTTGGGGTTCTCATGAGCTGTACGCCATGATAATCACAATTATAACAAATTAAGGCTTGACTTATCTCGCTTTGCATGTAATGCGTCTATCTCATATATCAGTTTCACCTTTTAATTTGCATTACTGAAATTAATGAACTTTTGCACGATATTCTAATTTTTCGAGTTTCACCTGTATGTTTATGGAGGTCACAGACCAGATTAACAAACAATAACAATTAATAACATTAATAAGAAATTTCAAAAATTTCAAAAGTTTACAAAATCACAAACTGTTCAAATTACTAAGACAGTCTTTACGGAGCTTCGACGCCACAAAACAGATCTTTGCCACATTATCTGAAATTACAGGTTTAAAATTGGCCAGCATAATTTCCAAATAAAATTGGTCTGTGTGACCAGGATAAGTGGCTAAAATAGGAGCAATTAATTTGGTGCTAGCATCCTTATAAAACTGGCAATAAAGAATAACATGGGTGATAGACTCTATATATCACCTCAGCCGCAGGGGCAACAGCGCTGATTATAAGGAAGTCATTTAAATTTACCATCAAGTACTGCCAAAGGGAGAACATTCAATCACACAAGGGTCAAAAATCTCCTCAATTTTGGCACCAAGATCTGGTCTAAATATTCAGCCGGTTTATAGTTAAAAGTTTGAGAACCTAAGTATATTCCCTTGGGTAACTGTGCGGACTCCTCCTGCAAATCTATATCTCAGAGCCGTTGCTTCACAAAGCAAAGTGCCTGCTCTAACCCTCACCAAATAAGATCTTCTTGAGACATGTCCAAGTGATGCAATTTTAATTTCAGAGCTGATTTCCGTTTGGAAACAAAACTGTCTGATAACACTAAAGGTGCAAGACCAGCCAGAAAGAAGACCAGGCTTAACCAAAAATTAATTATGCAAAACCATACTTTTGGTTTCAGAGTGGTGACTTTCCAATCATCGTTAGAACCAGCGGCCAGCCCCTCAAAGTAGCCCTTCCTTAGCCCAGGTTAGCAGAGCGAGCACTCTGCTAAACTGGGCTTCCTGATCATGTATTGCCACAGTGCGGTTCCACGGTGCGGCAACACACAAGAAGATCCCCAGCCGAGAGGCTGCAAGCAGCCTCCAGGCTCAGAGGTTTCCCTAGCATGCTCCGCGTGCTCACATGGGGCATTCTGGAACTTATGGGAGCCACATGGCCCCTGATCCCCGCAGCCCCCTCCGGTTCCGTGACAGAGCGGGCAGTTGTGTGGCCAGCCAATCTGGCTGCCCGGGCTGCTGCAATGATCGTCTGCAGGGAGAGAGGGCTAAGCCCGCTGTCCCCACAGAACCCCCTCTGGCGGGTCTCACTGATCTGGGCACCCAGACCACCCTGCCGCAAAGCCCCCCCCCCAAGTAATAGAATGTTGAATATGTCAATATTTTAGCCACCATGTGCACAGCCAGGAGGTGGGGGTTTTTTTTGGCAGGGGTGGGCAGAGCAGGAGTGGCCACTGAGCCTCACTGTCTGGCTCAGAGGCCTCTGAGAACTGTGAGGCATTTTGGTGTGCCAGATGTCATGGGCTTGCAACACTCTATTCTAACTATGCATGCACACCGGAGAGCCTTGCAGTTCTCAGAGGCCGCTGAGCCAGACAGTCAGGCTCAGTGGCGGCTCCTGCTCTGGCCACTGCTGTTGCTTGCCTCACCCCCACCCCCAAACTGTGCACATGGCAGCTAGAATATTGGTGGCTCAGCCTCGCGGCGGCGGGGAACATGGCTTGCAGCAGCAAGGGGCTCTTCATCGTGGCAGGAGCCCCACTGAGCCTTTGGAGGGGCCTCCAGGCCTTGGAGGTCACAGGCCAGGGCCCCAAGGTTTGGGGGTAAGAGCGCCTCTGTCTACTGGTAACAGCTTGTTGCTTGTGCTACTATGAGTAATGGAATATGAAGAAGCTGGAATATTGCACCTGGCATTCCACAACTCTCAGTCTTTTAAACTGTCCTAAGCAGAGACAAGTCCTTGGTTCCATACAGGCCACAGGCTCAGCATAATCCTTTGAAGCCCAGCAGAGCCCATACAACCCCCCCACCCCCCGAGTACTTCCCAGGCCTCACTCTGCCATTCAAGTGCTGCTGGTGTAATGAGATGATGATGGTGATGGGAAAGACAAGGAAGTAGTACTTCTGGGGCATTTCTTCCACTGCTAGTTATTCTCATGTCTAATTGTTCTTCTGTTGATGGGACCAAGAATTGCTCTTGGTAGCTTTGAGAAACCTGGAGGGGTCTCAGAATATTCCAACTATCCACCACCCACCAAAAAGAATGAATTCTTTTCAGTCCATATATTCTTTCTCTCCAAGATGTCCTTTATCTTTCTCATTCAAAGATGCCTCTGTGATCAGAGCAACCATGTTCCACCCTGCTCCCCCTGAAATAGCTTTAGGGTTGATTGGATACAGGGGCATGGGCATATTAAAGGACATGGACAAGCTGTTTGGGGAAGTTCACCTTACCACCTGCTCTCTTGACCCTTCCCCTACATGGTTCATATAACTGGTTGGTTTGCCCCACTAGATTAATGTGTGTGAAATGTTGGAAGAAGTTATACATCATTCACAGAGGCTTCTCTGAGAAAGGTTAAAGGCATGCTTATTAAGCAGAGATGGTTATCTTGGCTATGCCTCAGTGCAGCATTCAGGTACCATAAGATGGCCTCATTAGCTGTTTTGGAGAAGCACTGCTAAATTGTTTCAGTTCTTTTAGCTTCCATAACTAGCAAAAGGTTATACTAGAGTTCATGATAATCATTTTAATTCAATTGTAAATGATGCAAGATCATGTCAGAAGTCCATCTGAAACAGAGTTTTCTTTTATATCACTTGTTCCCTGGCCTGGGAATTATTAAAATACATGGTTAGATGAAAATATAGTGTGATTCATTTGGAATTTTGAACTGGCAATATTTGTTACATAAAAACATCATAGTTAAATATCAAATCCTTATACACTTCTATTCAGGTTCAAAGATCAAAATATGCCATTTAGCTTTGGGCCAAAAAGGAATTATATAGCATCAATAATGATCTGAATAAGGAAGTATAGTCTGTCTCAAAGCACCTTATATTTTCATGTGTCTTGGGGTCTGCAACCTCAGTGTTAAAGATGAAATGGACTCTACAGCTTTTTTTGCAACTTCTTGCAAGTGAAGTAATTGGAATTGCACGTTTTCTAAAGCTCTTCAGATGAGACAATTACACACAGATCCTACCATGTGGTAATTGTGTCATCATGCATTGAGAAAAAATGAACCAGTTTGGAATGTCCAAGTGGCAGTCCATTGCATGAGTATAAATAGAAGCACACCTCTCCAGCCCTGCCCATCTAGCTTGCTATACCTATCCCATGGGTGGGCAAACTTGGCCCTCCAGCTGTTTTTTGGACTGTAACTCCCAGCATCCCCAGCCATAATAAATTGTGGGAGGCTGGAATTTAGGAAGTGGTTTAGATCTGCCTGTTCTGGATGGGGTTACTTTCCCCCTGAAAGATCAGGTATGTAGCTTGAGAGTATTTCTGGAAACCTCTCCCTCATATTTTGGGTTGAGGTCAGGAATGCTTTTTATCAGCTTCAACCAGCTATGTCCATCTCTTGAGACAAACAACCTTAAAATAGTGGTGCATAAGCTGGTAACATCCAGGCTTTACTTCTGCAATGTGCTCACACTGGGCTGCCTTTGGACATAGTTTAGAAACCTCAACTGGTGCAGAATGTGGCAACCAGGTTGCTCTCCAGGGCCACCCACAGAGACAACATTACTTCTATTTTAGAAGAATTACACTGGCTGCCATTAGGTTTCTGGGCAAAATACAAAGTGCTGGTTATTACCTAAAAGCTGAGAATGGTTGGGCCCAGGGTATTTGAGAGTACCCTTTTCTTCATGATCCCTGCCTCCTATTAAGATAATCAAGAATGATCTGGTTGCCACCAGCTCGCTCAGTAGTGACCCAAAACCAGACCTTCTCTAGGGTTACCCCTAGGCTCTGGAACACACTCCCAAATGAAATCAGCATCTCACCATATCTGGTGGTTTTTAAGCGACTTTTGGAAACACCCCTGTTTCATCAGGCTTTTCATTTATGATATTTTAAAGTTTTATTTATGGTAATTTATATCTGGTTTATAAGATTCTTGGGTTTTAATTGGTGTTTGTTTAAATTGTAAAGTGCCCTGAGATTTTATATAGGGTGGTATATAAATGCATTAAATGAACACATGAAAATAAAATAAAAGAGAAAGAGAAAAATGTTTGTCATAGGGGCCTGAATCTAGGTAACTTCTCTCCAGGGAGCTCAAGTGCGCAATGAGCTCATGAGGTGCACCCAGGCAGTGTGGGGCGCACAGTCCAATGGTGAGCTGTAAATACAAGGGCATCCAGGCAGAGTGCGGACTTGCACAAGTGTGGCAAAAAAGGAAGTAAGGGGTGACTCCATGTTGGGGGGGGATGTTTATAGGCAAAAACATATTCTGAGGCATTGACTGAAGGCTAGAGATTAGTAAAGGGTCTCCTCGAGGAATTCTTGATGACTTTAGGAGTTCCTGCTCCAAATAAGGTGTGAATATTTGTTATTGATTAGGTCATGTCATCTTGCTCCCTATCTGTTTTTTTAGACAAAGTTTCATGGAAGAGTGATCACCTTGGGCAATCACCCAAATAGAGATGGGAGGAGGGCACATCACGCATTCTGGCATATGCCTGCTGGTCATCTCTCTCAGTGCCTATGCTCAGATGCAGTCGGCAAGGGGCACTTCCTCTGGCCTACTGTAGTCCTTTGTAAATGGACCTGGGAGGCACTTTTAGGGAAGCACCTCGCCAGAACAACCTTTTGTCTGGAATGCAGCCAGCATTTCTCTCCCAAACAGTCTAAGTTTTATAGGTACACTGAAGCACCTCAAAAATTGCATAATGCCAACTATTTCTCCATACAAATCCAGTCCTGTAATAGATTTTCAATATTGCATATTCTCATATAAGCAGGAATTACAAATTAGAAACATTTTTTTAAACCTTGTTGGTTCTCACAAAATAATTAAAGATAATTAAGACTGTCTTTTTATGGTTGTTGTTTTTGTGTGTGTTTTTAAAATCAGTTTTGACTGATTTTGACTGATTGTGTTTTAAAATCAGTTTGGACTGATTTTAAAGTTTTAAATGCAATTTTTGTGGAGTCTTATTGCATTTTAACTTTTGTAAACTGCCTTGGGATGTCTTATGAAATGAAATGAACAGTTAAAAAATTAATTAATTAAAACCTCTAATATTAAAGAACACCCTCTGTACTTTAGTCTCCTTGGCACCCTCAAGCCTAATGAGAATTCTGGATTGCTGATATAAATTCAGCATACTCCTCTCTAAGATCTCAGAAATACTGTTAGCATGAAAAGGTTCACAGAGACATTTTGCATGAATGCACAGTGCCAAGGAAGAAAGCACTAATGCAATTTATTACAATATCAAAATGTCTTAGAGCCAAATGACAAGTTACATGGGGATTTGTGACTGATTGGATCTCATCACGTATTTTTCTTCTCCTAAAAGCAGCATGATATCTTCTTTTGAGCCATGAAGGACTTAAATTTGGATTGTGGTAGCACCATGGCGGGGGGGTGGGTCTAAGCCTTTTGCACCTTTTTATGGAGCCATCTAATCCAAATCACTCCCAAGCTGCTTTTAGTGGTGGAATGAAACACACACTTGTAACTGTTATTATATGCCTTTCCCTTCACAGCTCAAGAGGATGTGTGATGTGGGTTGGGCAACAACAGCAAGGGTTTGCATCCTCTCCTTCTGAATCACAGTTCCAATCCAAATTGGGGACCCATGGCTGCTTTTTTTAAAAATGCAGAGGAGAAAAACATACGGAGAGGTCCAATCACTGATCTTTCACAAAAAATCGGGTATTTTGGCCCCTTTTGGCACCATTTATCATGGATAGTACAACTCTATTGTCTTAGAAGCACAGTGCTAAATTTAGTGGTCTATACCAGGGATTCTCAACGTTGGGTCCCCGATGTTATTGGACTTCAACTCCCATAATTCCCAGCTACAGTGGCCTTTGGCTGGGGATTATGGGAGCTGAAGTCCAATAACATCTGAGGACCCAACGTTGAGAATCCCTGGTCTATACAGTGGGTTGTATCCAAAGAAAGTTGCATACATGCATAAGCACCGTTGAAATCAATGAGACAAGTTAATCATTGGAAATGCCAGTCCTTTTAATTTCAATAGAGTTCAGTCATTGGGATACTACCCATTATAAAATAATTACATGAGCATGTGGCCTCATGTTCCCAGGGTGTTATGATGAAAAATTAGGTTTTTAATGCTTTTTTAAAATATGAAATCCCTAGAACAAAATACTAGAGCATTTTCAATAAGAGAATGCACAATAATTGACACTGACGTTTGCACTGTATGTGTTTATTGTTTTGAGAATCATTTCAGGCAGCCTGCCTGCAGTACTGCTTATCCATGTTTCTGAAAAGCTGGGCACTTCTATTCACTGCTGACTTCCTGATTTTCTTTATTTGCTTCAACTGTTACTCAGCCGGAAGATCCAAGCCAGTACATTTGATAACCCATCGTTATTTTAAAGTGTTCATGATCTTGGATGACTAGTATCCATTAGTGCTTACACAATACTGTGGTGATATTTATTTGGAGTAATAGGGGTAAGATTATATAGAATATAGAAGACTATATTCAGTTATCCAAAAACCTTTGCTTTAAGATGAGAACTACGGTGCTCTAAATCTTCACTTGTGCTCTAAAAAGTGTGGAAATTTCTTTCACTTTTGCACAATATAAGCTATAAAGACTCTATATATTATTCCGGCTTTTCAAATGAGGCTGTATGCACCCACACTTTGCCTTGGTGCAGCTTCCTCAGTCTCTTACTGGATGTGCCCCTGATGAATTTCTGCCCAGTACATTTTTACAAGGCACAGTGCAGGTATAATTCATGCAATATGAGCCTCACCTTCCTCTTAAGGAGTGCATTATTATATGTCATGCATTCAAGAGTAATAGTCATCATTACACATGCTGGCTAAGTTGAGTCTCCAAAATCAAAGATAGCTGTGAAGGGGAGAGGTTTTGTGGCCTCAGAAATGTCCTCACTTCCAGGGAGATATCAGTTCCCAAAGAGAATATCAGCATTCTGGTCTAAACATTGGCTTTATACTCTAGGTATTCCTAAGCTATGGTATCTACCTAGAATTAGTTATGCTCAGGTCTTACCAGCTGTATGTGAGGTTAGCTGTGTCTTGCTCCTACTACGGATATTTATATACCACTCTTCAACCAAAGTTCTCAAAGCGGTTTACATAGAAAAAGAAATAATTCATAAATAAGATGGTCCCCTGTCCCCAAAGGGCTTCCAGTCTAAAAAGAAACCTAAGGCAGATACCAACAACAGCCGCTGGAGGGATGCTGTGCTGGGGTTGGATAGGGCCAGGTGCTCTCCCCCTGATAAATATAAAAAGATCACCACTTTAAAAGGTGTCTCTTTGCTCAGTTAGCAGAGGTCTTCGGCTGTAGAGCTGTGGTTCCTAACCAGGGTTCCTCCAGATGTTGCTGAACTACAATTCCCATCATTCCCAGCTACAATTTATTATGTCTGGGGATGGTGGGAGTTGTAGTTCAGCAACATCTGAAGGAACCCTGGTTGGGAACCACTGCTATAGAGGCTTTCCCCAATTTTCCCACAGAAGGAAAGTCTCAGTCAGGCACCAGACCAGCCATATCTGTAAGGCTCCAGCTCCTCCTCCAGACTGAGTTTCCTTTCTTTTATGCCTGGAGGCAGTGAGAGGAAGAAATGATTTCCTCCAATGCCCTTCCCATTTCCTGTTTCTCTTTCCAGCCTCCACTTTCAGGGACTCATGAGGAGACTGGCTCAGCTGCTCTGCCTTCCTGACAGCAGCATAACCCCATACTCAAAAGGTAGTCCACCCCCTCCCGCTTTGTGTGCCTTTGCAAGTCCCACTGTCACCTGCCACTGCCAATCATTGCCTCACTTCGCTGCCACCTCACATGCCCTTGCAAGACTTGCAGCTTGCCACATCACAAGTCTTCCAGCTCGCCCTCACAAGTTCCTCTGCCAGTTCCCTCTATTCCCTCTGCTGTTCCCTCATGTGCCCTTGCAAGTCCTGCTGACAATTCCCCTCCACCTCATGTGCACTCAAATGCCCATTTGTCACCTCATGCACCCTCACAAGGCCCTGGCAACTCATCCCCACTTCACTGATCACTGCAAGCACTGATGTGTCACAGGCACTCGGAAGGTCGCATCATCTTGTTGCCACCTCATGTGTAATCGCATGTCCATCTGCCACCTTCATGCTGCCTCTTGCACCCTTGCAAGCCACCCCCACACTCCCATTTTTGCAAGAATATCCACCACCACCTTGGTGGAGGGAGAAAACACCACCCTCCACCTTGGTGGAGAGAGACCAGAGGAGAGCTGGTCTTGTGGTAGCAAGCATGACTTGTCCCCATAGCTAAGCAGGGTCTGCCCTGGTTGCATATGAATGGGAGACTTGATGTGTGAGCACTGCAAGATATTCCCCTCAGGGGATGAAGCTGCTCTGGGAAGAGCAGAAGGTTCCAAGTTCCCTCCCTGGCTTCTCCAAGATAGGGCTGAGAGAGATTCCTGCCTGCAACCTTGGAGAAGCCGCTGCCAGTCTGTGAAGACAATACTGAGCTAGATAGACCAATGGTCTGACTCAGTATATGGCAGATTCCTGTGTTCTTAAAAGCCCCAAAGGAAAAAGAGGAGGGGATGGAACACTTATTTAAATACAGAAGTGCCAGAGTGCTCCTTGAGTCTCCATAACAAGCAGCTAAGTTCAGAGCCAGAAGTCAGTCTCCAGAAATGTTATGTATGTTATGTACTTGTCAATCAATCATATGTATACAGCACCTGATATATGCATCCCTACAGTGAATTTTTTCAAAACAACACAGGATTCAGAATTATGCTTTAGCATGTACCTGCAATTAAAAAAAAACATGAGAGAGAGAGATTATATCTCTCTCCAACACTGGTTTTCTACAGTGCATCTGTGCATGCAATTCCCAATTCAGCAAAGCAATCTTTGTCCACAGAGCACATAATTAATCTACGAAATTCACCACAGGATGTGGTGATGGCCATCAGCTTGGATGGCTTTAAAGGGGGCTTAGACAAATTCATGGAAGAAAGATATATCAGTGGCTACTAGTCTTGGTGACTATAGGTGCCGGCAGGCTCAGAGGAAAGGTGCCTCTGAATACCAGTAGCCAGGGAGCAACAGCAGGAGAAGGGGCATGTCTTCATCTCCTGCATGGGGACTTACTAGCTGCATTGGGTGGGCAGCTGTGAGAAATAGGATGCAGGGCTAGATAGGCCTTGGACCTATGATCTCTTTGCACACATGTCTGATCCTGCATATGGATCTTCCTTACTAGGTTGGAGCAGCCACACTGTCTTATTTTCCACCCCATTTCAAGTTAATCAAATGTGTTTGCTTTTATTTTGCTCCTTCACATTTAATTTAGTTATAAATTATATACATATTTGTAACATCTCTTCTCTGGGATATTAAAATCAAGCTAAAATCCATCACTTTCTGTGCATAATATTCTGAACACACAGGGCGGGGGGATGTGTTTTCCCTTAGAGCTACTGGTAAGGGCCCACTTATTAAATCTCATATATGTTATTCTCAGTTTATAGACACAAATGTAACATTTTCCTCCCTCCTGTCCCTTCCTCACAATAAATACTTTGTTACCACAATTACTGCAATACAGCTAGTATGAAAAGCAATTAAAATAAAAGGATTCAATAGGACAGAAAGGAGTAGACATGGAGAAAGATTTGAAAAGGTGTGCATGAAGCAGATTCTGCTATTTGATTTGAGTTCGAATTGAATCTCAGAATAATCAAATTGATTTGTCAAAAACAGCCAGCTTGGCCAGCTGTCTCAATGAATCTCCCTTGAATGACTCCAATTGATTCAAGGGATTTGAGAGCCATTTTGAGGCCTGTTGTTCCAAGGAGAGCTGGGAAAATGCCTCAAAATGGTGCTAGAAATATCCAAATTAATTTGGGTCAAATCAGGGGTGATTTTCTTCTACCCCAAATCGGTTTCTTTGAGGGAAATGTTGATTTGTGTTTGAATCACCAAATCACTCCCGATTGAACCCCAGTCGCTTTGAGGTTGAATCAAATTGCACACCTTTACTTTTTAATGGTTGTACTAATTTTGATTTTGCACAGAGGTTCAGGCACCAAGATCATATTTCTTTTGTAATCTCTCTTGTATCTCTTATGTTGAAATTCTTTCTTTACTTTGACTGCTATAGCAGATTTTCAGCCCTAGTTCTATTATTGGAGAACTTCCTACAAGGGCAATGTATTTCCTTCTCTCTTTTAAGATATTTCCTGTATTTTAAGTAAGTATCCAATAATTAGAAAGCTGACTGAAAATCTATTTAGAATTAGATTGATGTATTAACTAGGGATGTGCACAAAACAGATTTTGTGTTTCATTTTGAGCTCAAAACGAAACTCAAAATGATCAAAGTTGCAAAATATAATTTGTGCACATCTCTACTACTGCCAAAGCTGACAAGGGTCAGATCAGTCCCAAAGAGCTGCTTCAGTGGCGACAGGGAAGGGTCTTGCTGCCCTGCTGGCACTCCAATAACCTGATGCCTGAGGCAACTGTCTCACCTTGCCTCATGAAAGGAAGGGCCACCTCTAGCATGAACAAAAACGCACTGAGTGAACTGGCCCTTAGTCTTCATTGATTTCAGTGTTATGAACTGTAAAAGTAGTGATGTGCGGTTCGGTCCGGATCCGGATCGGTTCGTCCCGAACCGGTCCGGATCCGGCGGTTCGATCCCGGACCGAATCGGGCCCTTCTGGGACCGATCCGGACCGAATCCGAGTCGGTTCGGCTCCGAACCGGCTCGGGTTTCCCGAACCGGTTCGGGAGTTCAATTGAGTCTCTGGAGTGTCCCTTTAAAGTTTGAAGTGTGTCCTCCATTTTGTGGCTCATTCCTGAAACTTTTGCTCCTAGCATCCATTTTGTGATGCTATTTTCAGGCATTGTATTGGCTGCGCTATTGATCCTTTGATTGGCCAGAATGAGTCCTTTGGTCTGGTAGGCTGCTTGGCTGTTGCACTGTTGAGAGCTGGCACCCTGTTGGCCGTGGGGGAGTGCAAAGGTGGGGGCTCCCAAAGGAGGGAATTTCAAACCTATATAAACCCAAGCCTCTTCTCTGGAAACTTCTCTTGGCTGCAGTTGTGGGATCATCTCTGAGACCTTGCTTGCTCTTTTGCTGCTGGTGTCTGCTGTGAGTCCCTGCTGACTGTGTGTCACATTAGTGTGTGTCTGTCTCTCTGCTCTCTGTGTGTGTTGTTGTGTGCCACCTTGTCCATCTGCCCTCTGTCTGTCTCTGTCCAAACCTCTTTAATACTTTCCCCTCAACTTTTTCCAACTTTTCCTGTTGTGTGTTTTCTGTTCTCTTCACCCTTTCTCTCTCAACCCTTCTTCCAAAGTTTTGGCTTTCCCTCCTTCCCCCCCCCCCCACCCCCCTCTTCTGCATTGCTTTCCTGTTTTTGTGCCTTGCCTGACTTTTGTTCCACTTTTTGAGTTGCATTCAATTATTGCTTCTGTGTAAATTTATATATTTGCTGATTTTGGTTTTTAATTAATAGCTATTGTTATTGCTGGCTGCCTGTCTGAGTTGTGTTTCTGAGGATTTAGTTTATATTATTGCTGCAATTTGATTCCTTGTGTTCTGATTTTGATTGTTAATTTGTTCCCCTCTGGCCCTGCTCCTAGCTTCCCCCCTCCCTCCCTCCCTCCCACCCAGATAAGATTGTTTCCCTCCTGTGCTGCTGCCTGTTGAGCCTTGCATTCTTTGGATTTCTTTGTGGAATTAGGTTCTGGTTTTGGTTTTGCTCCCTGTGTGTGTCACCCACTCCCCCAGTCCCTCCCCCTGGTAGTTGTAAACCCCCCCCCCCCGCCCTGAGACTTTCTGGCTGCCCTTTGGTTTCCTTTTTTTTACTTTGTGTATAGATTGTTTGGATTCAAATTTGATTGTTCCCCTGTGGTCCTGCTCCTAGCTTCCCCCCTCCCTCCCCTCCAGAAACCCACTCCCCCCACTGCCACCTCCTCCTCCACTCCTGCCCTGCCTGCCCCCTCCCACCCAGACTGAGTGTTGTTCCCCATCCTCCCTGGTGCTGCTGCTGCTGCCTGTTGAGTCCTGTCTTAGTTACTTTGGTTTTTTGTGTGAAATCAATTAGCTTCTTTTGGTTCTGGTTTTGCTGTGTGTGTGTCCCATTCCTCCCTGCTGGTTGTTGTTGGTTCCTCTCCCCCCCCCCCAGACTTTCTGCCCATTGTTCCCAGGTGTTTTTTTTTTTTTTTACCCCAGGCCCCCTGCCACACACTAGCCCCAACCACACACACCCTCTCTGCTCCCCCACCCCACCTCTTTTCCTCCTTGCCCCCGACTCTCTCCACTTACCCCAGGCCCCCTGCCACACACTAGCCCCCAACCACACACACCCTCTCTGCTCCCCCCACCCCACCTCTTTTCCTCCTTGCCCCCGACTCTCTCCACTCACCCCAGGCCCCCCTGCCACACACTAGCCCCAACTACACACACCCTCTCTGCTCCCCCACCCCACCTCTTTTCCTCCTTGCCCCCGACTCTCTCCACTTACCCCAGGCCCCCTGCCACACACTAGCCCCCAACCACACACACCCTCTCTGCTCCCCCCACCCCACCTCTTTTCCTCCTTGCCCCCGACTCTCTCCACTTACCCCAGGCCCCCTGCCACACACTAGCCCCAACCACACACACCCTCTCTGCTCCCCCCACCCCACCTCTTTTCCTCCTTGCCCCCGACTCTCTCCACTTACCCCAGGCCCCCTGCCACACACTAGCCCCAACCACACACACCCTCTCTGCTCCCCCCACCCCACCTCTTTTCCTCCTTGCCCCCGACTCTCTCCACTTACCCCAGGCCTCCTGCCACACACTAGCCCCAACCACACACACCCTCTCTGCTCCCCCCACCTCTTTGGACCGCTGCTACTGCTGTGTCCTCCCCCCACACCTGAATCCCCCCTCCCTGCTGCGCTGCGCTTCTCCTCTCTCCTCTTTCTCTCTATCATCTCTCTTTCTCCTCTCTCTCTCTTTCTTTTCTCTCTCTCTCCTCTCTTTCTCTTTGTCCCTGCCCCCCCTCTCTTTTCTCTCTCTCTTAGTCTTTTCTCTCTCTGCTCCCCTTCACTTTCCACCTCCTCTCCCACAGCTGCAGCCACACACAGTAGCCTACCCACCTGGCGGCTGCCATCGGTTTTTTTTTCTTTTTATAGTTTTTGGTTGATTTTGTCTCTGCTTGGGGGTGAGTTGAGCGACACAAACAGTGTTGTCTCCTCACTTCTGCCCCTCCATCGTTGTTGAACTACCCCGGTTGCCTGTGTGCCTCGTGCGGCCGCCCTGCTGTGTCTCAGCCCAGGGTGGCTGGCTGGCGGCGGCGAATCCGTGACCAGCAGTGAGCGGCAGGAGAAGGACCGGAAGAAGAGGGGTTAGTGCGTGTGCGATTGTGCACCTTTTGTTGCCCCTTTCTCTCCCTAGCTGGCGGTTTTAAATAGGGACACCCCTATTCTGAAATGCATTTGGGTGTGGGGAGGAGGGAGGGAACCTTGGAGAGGAGATGTACTGTTGTAAAACTTGTGTCTTCATGCCCATGCCCAGTAAAGAAATTGCTGCTGTGTGTTGCGTTGCATTGCATGCGTCTTGCAGGTGGTTTTTGAACAGGTGCCTTCCAGAGTGCTTCCTTGCCTCTGGGGCAGTCTGAGTGGGGTCCAGGGTTCTGATGCGATGCTGCCACTGCTGGGCCCATGCCATGCCAGAGTGCTTCCTTGCCTCTGGGGCAGTCTGAGTGGGGTCCAGGGTTCTGATGCGATGCTGCCACTGCTGGGCCCATGCCATGCCAGAGTGCTTCCTTGCCTCTGGGGCAGTCTGAGTGGGGTCCTGGCTGGTCTCTGATGCTGCCACTACATGCTGGGCCCATGCCATGCCAGAGTGCTTCCTTGCCTCTGGGGCAGTCTGAGTGGGGTCCTGGCTGGGCTCTGATGCTGCCACTACATGCTGGGCCCATGCCATGCCAGAGTGCTTCCTTGCCTCTGGGGCAGTCTGAGTGGGGTCCTGGCTGGGCTCTGATGCTGCCACTACATGCTGGGCCAATACACACGCATGATGATGATCATGATGTTCAATCCATGAGGCTGCCATCAAGTGTTTGCTGCTGCTTGCTTGCCATGGCATTGGGCAGGCAGAGTCACAGAGTGGGTGGGTTCAACCTCTGTGTTGGTGTGACTGGGTTCTGGTTTTGGTTGTGTGCAATTTAGAGTCACTAAATAGGCTGCATTGAGTTTGAACCACCCCCCAGAACCCACACTTTGTGTTCCAGTTCACTAAATAAGGGTTTCCTCCTTTGATCTGCAGGTTCCCAAGCGTTGACTGCATCCCTCCCCCACCCCCGGTAGGTGCTGTGCCCTCCCCCCATCCACTCCCCCCCCCAAAAAAGCTAAAAACTTGCCACCCACACCACAACTACTCCACCCAACTGCCCGTGCCACCCTCCCACACCGGGGTTCCACCCTTTAACCCCCTATTTTTCTAAAAAAAAACCCTCCCAGACCCATCTCCCCAATTGGCTTGGTGGTTGACTCCCAAATTCAAAAAGGACACCCTCCCCCTCACTTCGATTGGCTTCCCCCCCCATATCAAAAAGTCTTCCTTTCCCCCCCATTGGCTTCCTTTTTTCAAAACAAACTTCCCCCCCGCCGCCTCCAAATCAGCTGCCTTTTTTTTGGCCCCTAAGCCCCTCCAAATTATTTTTTTTACCCTGTCTGGCCTTCCTCCTAAAGTCTCCCTCCTTCTGACCTAGCAGCATGTCTGAGCGCCGTGTGGCGGGCAGGGCTCGCTCAAGGCTGGCAGGCAGAGGTGGGAGAGGCCAGGTGCGGGGTGCGCCTGCGGCACGGGGAGGGAGAGGACGCGGGGAGCCTGAGGACACCCCAGTTCTCCCCATTGGAGAATTCTTTGCTCCGGCCCCATCTTTGGTGCGCAGGATTCAGTTCCCCACGCCTGCTGCCGCCAATCGCGGCAGAGGCAGAGGCACTGTTAGGGCTGTGGCGGGTCCCTCCTCGCCGGCGGCACCAGGTGCTGCTGAGCTACCGCCAGTTGTTGAGGTGGAGGAGACTGTGGAGTTGGAAGAGCAGGTAGAGGGCGGTGAGGACCGTGCGGCTGGCAGCGATGCAGCCAGGTTCTCCCTCCCTCTGGGGCCCCTTCCCCCTATCCTTTCGCCGCTCAGTGGGGCCCCCCCTCGTGAAGCCCGACACTCTGGTGGGGAGCGGTCTGGCGAGGTGGTGGAGGAGAGGCCTGCCTCTCCGATGCCAGTTCAGCCGGGCCCTTCCTCCGCTGTGGAGGGCGGAAGGGGCGGGTTGGGTGGCAGCAGTGGGCAGGCAGCGGCGGCCGCCCCCCCCCTAGGACTGCAGCCACCCTGCGAGAAACGGCCTAGGACGGCGCCCAGGGCGCAGGAGGCCAAGGGCAGTGGTGCATGGGTGCATTTTGAGGTTCCTCAAGATGACCCATTCCACGCCCGCTGTGTCCACTGCAGGATGCTTGTCAGCCGTGGAAGGGACCCTGCGCACCTGGGTACGACGCCTATGTGGAGACACCTAGAGCGTCACCACCCAGGTCTCAGGGGACAGGCTGGCAGCGCTAGTGCGCCTTGTGCATCTGCCACTAGGGCGGGCAGCGGCAGTGTGCCAGCCAGCAGGCAGGCTACACTGCCCGTCCAGCGGTGGACGCAGTCCTCGGGCAGCCAGCGTATTGTTCGCGTGGACCATCATCACCTCACCCGCCTCATAGGGGAGATGATTTCCACCGATGACCAGCCGTTTCAGGTGGTCGAGAACAACGGCTTCCGCCGTATTCTCCAATACCTGGCTCCCGAATACGTCATCCCCTCAAGGACGACGTTCAGCCGGAACGTGGTCCCCTCCCTGTACCGCCGGTGCAGGGAGCTCGTGTCGGCCGAGCTGCGTGCAGCTCCGGCCGGGACAAGCGTGCATTTCACGACTGACCTCTGGACCAGTGTCAGTGGGATGCACGCTTCTTTCCTGGCCCTCACTGCCCACTGGTGGGGACCGGAGAGTGAGGGGACCTCCGCGGGCGATGCTTCCGGGTCCGGCGCGGCTCCCGATGCACTACGGCACAGGTGGGCCGTCCTGCACGTGGAGACGATGGACACGAGGCACACCGCGGAGGAGGTGGCGGCCGTACTCGACCGCCAGATAGAGGAGTGGATTGGCGGGTGTCCACACCTCTCCCGCGGCTTCATTGTCACCGACAATGGAGCCAACGTTACCGCCGCTGTCGAGACAGTCATGGACTGTGTGAACATACGGTGTATGGCACACACGCTCCATCTGACCGTCAGGGACGCCCTTGGCCTTAAGGAGCTGAGGGCGTCCCAGGAGAAGGGGGCCCGCCCCATCGCAGGTGCTGTTGCTGCCACGGCCACGCTTGTGGATAAGTCCCGCAAGCTGGCCGCCCACTTCCACCGCAGCGAGAAGTCCAGGAGACTGCTTCGCCAGAAGCAGGATGACCTTGGCCTTCCTCGCCATCTCATCCCTACGGATGTGGAGACGCGGTGGAACTCCACCTTCCTCCTGTTCCAGCGCCTGTTGGAGCAGGAGAGAGCCCTTGTCGCCCTGGCGAGGGACGAGTCCTTGGATGTCTGCGACTTCTCGAACGCAGAGTGGAAGCAGATGTCCGAGGCGGTGTCGGCACTCGAGCCCTTCCAGCTTGCCACGAAGGGCTTGTGTGGCGACACCACTCCCTTGAGCCAGGCGCTGCCCACAGCTGTTGGTCTCGAGAAGCTGATGGGTGGACTCCATATCTCTCTGACCACGCCAGAGGGTCGTGCTCTGGCTGGGAGGCTGAGGTCTGGGGTTGACAAGCGGCTCGTTGATGTGCTGGGAGACAGGGAGGAGTATGTCCTCGCTTGTCTCTGTCACCCAGCCCTCAAGGGCAATGCCGTGAGTGCCGACGACTTGCCCAGGTGGAAGGGCATCCTGGTCGAGAAGGTTAGGGAGGAGGAGGCCGCTAGGGCCCGCAGAGACCAGGGTGTTGGTAGTGGTGCGGGGGCAGCCCTCGCGGCCCAACCCGCACCCAGCAGCAGCATGGGCGGCCAGCCGGCGTCAGCTTCCCCTTCCCCTCCCTCTTCCCAGTCCAGCAGCGCGGCATCCCAGGCGGCGCCATCGCAGCAGCCATTTGCTACCGACTCGAGATCCGCCCAGTGGTTTCAGCGGTTCTGCTATGGCGCCATGCCTGGTATGCGGGAGGCTCGACCTGCCAGGCCCCCCTCCAGTGCTGAGCAATGCGTTGCGCAGTACTTGGAGGAGCCTGTGGAGGGAGACGGCGTGGACTGCGCACAGTTCTGGGCGAGCCGCCGCCAAGTCTGGCCGGACCTGGCGGTGGTGGCTGTGCGCCTCCTCTCCTGCCCCCCAACCAGTGTCCAGAGCGAGCGGGTGTTTTCACGTGCCGGGGACGTGGTGACACCCTCTCGCTCCCGCTTGGACCCTGGTCTGGTGGAGCAGCTGGTCTTCCTTAAGGTGAACCTCCCCTTGTTGGGCTACCCCAAGCTTGAGTTTGAGACGGGCGAGTGATTACCGTGGGTTGCCCCATGGTTGGTCACCTGCCTGGCTCGACCTCTGCTTATCCCTACCCTCCCCCCTTCCACCTCTAGCTGAGCTGACGTGACAGATGCTGAGCCGTGCCAGCCAGTCGCAGCGTGTAGTGTGCCCACACAGAGATGCAGTTGTAGTAGTAGTTGTAGTGCTGCGACTGGCCAGATGTTTACAATGCCCACGCCCACCTAAAAAGAAACCCAATGCTGACCAGCACAGGCCCTTTATCTATCCACCTGTCAGCATTTGGGGACCTGGCGTGGGCACGGCACACCCCCCCAAAGTAGCACAGCCCACGGAGTACTAGACTTAGCGGCAGCGGCGGGTATACGTTCAAAAATGCAGTGTAGATATGTAAATACTGTATGTAAATAAACATGTAAATAATTTTTTCTTTAAAAACCCCATGTCAAAATCAAGCCTCAAAATTATGCAAAAGAAAGAAAAAAAGGTGACAAAGGGAGAACAAAATGATGAATGCCAAATGAATTGATTTTATTGAAAATGTCACCAGAAATCATGTGTGGGGGGCTTGGTTTACATGGAGAAAATGATTGGGTGATTTTTTGAAATGAAACGAATGAATTATTATCATCTTATGTTCATCTTGATTGTGGTCACTGTTGATGTTGGCTGATGGCAAAAAACCCAAAACCATCAGAATAGCAATGAACTGGCTGCCAACACAACATATTGATTGATAACTGTGCAGGGGGGGAATTGGGTCTGTGTGTGTGTGTGTGTGTGGTGCAGGCTCAGTCTGTCTCTTCCTGTTGTGTGTCTGTCTGTCTGTCTGTCTGTGTGAATGGATGCCTAGCACTGTCTCTGTGTGTGGATGCTTTCTGTGTGTAGTGTGGTGTGTGTCTGTCTACATGTTTTTTTCCTCCCCCCTCCAACTCCCTCCATCCTTCCCCTCTCATCCTCTCCCCTTCCTCTTCACCACCTTCCATCCTCCCTCCCTTCCAGCCCACCACCGCCTCAACTGCCCCCAACCCCGGTCTGGCAGATGATGAGAGTCTGGTCTCTCCCACCGAAGCACACACGTGAGCACGTGTGTGCACAAATATGTGGCTGACCAACTCTGAGCCGGACCCTCCCCCCTTCAATCCCCTCTACATCCCTCTCCCCCTCCCCTTTCCTCCCCCCTGCCTCCCAGCCTCCCTCCCTGCCTCCCTCCCCCCTCCTAGCTAGCAGCGCACACATACACACACAAAACACCTGTGGTGGCAAACACCACCAGCACACATGCACTCACACTGGTGCCACCACCTCTGCCTTGGGCCTCTGTGTCCTTGAGCAGATATGTGGTGGTGGACCAGAGAAGCATTTCTTTCCAGCAAGGCAAAAGGCATGCACTCACTGCACACACACACACACACACACACGAAGAGGTGAAGACGAGAAGAGGCAACTTCTAGAACCAGCAGCAGCAGGTGAGTGTCGTGTAATTGTGTTGCTTCCCAAGGCCACTGCCCATGCTCAATGCTCAGTCTGCTGAAACTAAAGAACTAGCTACAGTCACCCTTCCTCACATGCAGCTCAGCTCAGCTCAGCTCAGCTGCACAGCACACTGACTAACTAGACACTACAGCTGGTGGTAGAAAAAACAGAAGTCTAGATTCTAGAAGATGTCCTGGTGGATTTTAAACTTTCAAATCTGTGCTAGGATTGCCTCGCCCGCCTCCTCCTCCTCCTCCTCCTCCTCCTGCCTGTAATTGTGCCCTCTCCCCTTGCAGTTGCGCCGTCGTGATGGGTTGGTGATGTGCGTGCGCCGTCTACTTGTTAGCTCTCTCCTCCTCATGTTGGCTGGGCTTGCCAGGCACTGGCTGGCAGCAGCTGTTGGCTGTGTGCTAGGCTCAGGCTGTGGCGCGCGTGACTGGACTGGGAATGTTATTGTAGCGGCAACACTGGCTGTGGTGGTAGCAGTAGTAGCTGTTGTTGTTGCTGGGCTGGTGGCTGCTGGCCTGTGCTGACTCTGCGCACTTGGTCTGGTCTGGTCTGGTCATTGGGATGCAGATGTAGGGTGTGTGTGCATCATCCATGGGGAGCATCAGAGCAGAGCAGAGCAGGTTGGCTGGCTTCTGTCTGTCGGGCCTAGTCAGTGGCAGGCACTGAGTGAGGCGGTGGTTTCTTTGGGCATCACGTCACCCATCATGCGGAGCAGCAGGTCTGCTGCTCTGCTGCTCCGCCTCCTGCTTCTTCTCTGTGTGTGCTGCTCTTGTGCTTAGTGTGCTGCTCCGCTGCTGCTGCTGTGCTGGCAGGCAGCACAGCTGTGGCCTTTTTGTTAGATCAGAGAGTGGGTGTTGTCTCTCTGAGTGTCCTCCTCTTACTTGCTTGGATAGGAGTGGTGGTAGTAGGTAGGCATTAAGATGGACTGACTAGGTGTTACGTGTTAGGGCGCCCAGAGAGAGGCGCCAAAAAGATGGGGTGGCAATTGTTGGGTTGCTCCTAGTATTATTGGTGAATTTCTGAAGAAAAATTTTTTTTCCATTGGCTAGAATGGGGGTTCGGGGCTGCCCCAGACCCGCCTCTGTGGGGTGGCAGCACCCCCAAAGTGGGTCCGGGGCCATGGCAAAAATGCCCTCAGTCCCTCCCAGCAATCCCCGTAGAGATAGGAGTGATGGTTCTGTTGTTTTTCTGAGGTGTTCTGAGTGAGTGTGGATTCTGTGATAGCAAATGAGAGTGGATTCATGGTGTCTCATTGGAAATCTCATAAGCTATCATAGAATCTACACTCAGAATACCTCAGAAAAACAACAGAACCATCACTCCTATCTCTACGGGGATTGCTGGGAGGGACTGAGGGCATTTTTGCCATGGCCCCGGACCCACTTTGGGGGTGCTGCCACCCCACAGAGGTGGGTCTGGGGCAGACCCGAACCCCCATTCTAGCCAATGGAAAAAAAATTTTCTTCAGAAATTCACCAATAATACTAGGAGCCACCAATTGCCTTGGGATTTTTGGGGTGGAGGACACCCATGGGTGGCTACCACCCACCCCAGCTTTTTTGCCCCTAAGGGCTCCACATTGTGAGTTCTGGGCAAAAATTTATTTTTTGAAAAAAATTTGTAAAAAATCAGAGGAAGGTCCAATCGACTTGAAATTTGGGTGGCAGGTAGAACACAATGTCCCCTTCAAAACCAGCCACTTTTTGTGATCCGAACCGGTTCGGTTCGGATCCGAACCGGTTCGAAACCGAACCGGACCGGGGGGGTGGTCTGGCAAAACCAAAACCGAACCACCCCGGTCCGGTCCGGACCCGGTTCGGACCCGAACCGAACCGGGAGAACCGGTTTTATGCACATCCCTATGTAAAAGTTTTAAGGATAATTGAGTACTAAATTAAAAAGTACAATATGCAATAGATCTATTTGGGGCCAAAAATAATCATCACAAATAACTGCAAGGCAAAAAATAACCAACAAAACTGTTGACTGTGCATGAAGAGGTGCTGAGGGAGATGTGATGAAAGAGCCCGTCTGACTGCTGAAATCCAATATATGATGGTGAGAAAGGTATTCTGTATTCTCCAGTTGTTCCACTTTGTCTGTGAGCAAGGAAGCTAGGAAAATAAGCTGGCTAATATGCACAAAAGAAGCAACTAATTTGCCAGGTCTTTTGATGTTTTCTAAAGAATTATTCACCCCTTCCAAGCCCAATGGCACATTATTGCATCAAAGCACTAAGGAGATTAAGGGCACCATTATCCTCAGAATAACCAATGGCATATTCAGCTTTAATGGCAAGCATGAAACAGTCACAAATGTGTTAAAAACAGAGATTAAGCTAAGATATCCCTTTATCAGGACAATTTGCCAGTTTACTAGATACAGTTGTTCCAAATTAACCTGAAAGTGAGCTGATTCATTACTTAGCACATGTGCAAGAAAAGTATCAGCTTGGTTTTAGAATGCCAGTCTTGTGGGGCTTTCCCCACATTCACTGCCAATACTGAGTATGTATTATTCATAAAGAGTGAGTCCCTGATTAGTCATCGCAGGACAGAAATGTAGCAGGAGCAGAACTTACTGGCTTGGATCCCAAGTAGTGTGAAGTTGCTTTTGCTCACTGAGGGCTTTCCTGCTTCCTCCTTCTGTTTACAGTACCTGCTGCCATAAAAAGCCCCTTCTGAAGACTGAGACCCTTCATAACAGCTTGTAGGGGCAGAAGATAGAGCCAATGAGAAAATCTAGGCCAGGTCTTTCTTATGAGACAAGCAGAGCTTTTGTGGAGGCTTTTTCTGTGAGATTAGGCAGTTTCTAGCTGACTGTTTCAGTTTCAGCAGAGTGAGTGTGTGTGGATGGAGCTTGATGCAGAGGTGACTCACTGAGCCATTAGTGGAGCTACACTCTTTAGCTTTGTGAGGTCAGCTCTTAAGACACAAAAAGTTTTGGGAGCTTGCAAACAGGTTTGACTTTTGCATATAAGAGCTGTTCAACTGTGGAACAATCTGTCTCATGCAGTGGTGGGATCATCTTCATCTGAGGTTTGCAAACAGAGGCTGTACAGACATCAGTCAGGGAGGCCGTAGGAGTTTTTTACAATGAGCAGAGATTGGGTTGGACTAAAATATATTTTAGGTCCCTTCCAACTCTAGTATCCTATGGTTCTGAGGAAAAATGGCAATTCCCTCCATGAACATGCAGGTGATTTCAAGCCTTTCTATCTCAAAAATATTTATTATTATTATTTATTTACACAGTCAGACAGGTGTTATTGACTGGTTTGTTTTATACAGACATCAAGTCCTTCCCAAGGACCTGGGATGGCTGAATTTTATTATCAATGTTGTTGCTGTTATTATAGATATCGTCGCAGAATATAGGCTGTTCCCAGTAAAGTTGCTTTTTGTAATTGGCTGATGGTGATTTCTGTGGCCCCTATGGTGTTGAGGTGCTCTTCAAGTTGTTTTGGAATTGCACCTAGGGCACCAATTACCACTGGGATTATTGGTGTCCTAGGAGCAATTCCAAAACAACTTGAAGATCACCTCAACACCATAGGGGCCACAGAAATCACCATGATGATGATGATTTGTTGTTGTTGTTGTTGTTGTTGTTAACTATTTATATACAGCTTTTCAACAAAAATTTCCAAAGCAGTTTACATAAAGAAATAATAAGTAAGATGGATCCCTGTCCTCAACAGGCTCACAGTCTAAAAAGAAACATAAGATAGACACCAGCAACAGTCACTGGAGGTACCGTGCTTGGGGGTGGAGAGGTCCAGTTACTCTCCCCCTGCTAAATAAAGAGAATCACCACATCATTAAAAAGGCGCTTCTTTGCCCAGTTATCAGGGGGCATTTATGTGTTAATTCAAATGAAAAATCCTCCTAGTGTCATGCAGTAATTAGAACAGTATTGGTAATGAAAGAGTGTGTGTGGGGTTAAAATGGTCAGTATTGTATTTTGATAACCTGTTCAACTAAATGTCCCTGAATAAAATGCTTAGTGATGGACAGGCGGGCAGGCAGGTGAGGGGAAATGGAAGCAAAGACAGGTGAATTGGTCAGATTTGTAGGAATAGTTAAATGAAAGCTAAAGCTCAGAATGAACTGAAACTGGCAAGGGATTGTAAGAAGAACAAAAAGGCCCCCCCCCCATGCCCCGGGAATGTTTGAAGGAAGAGGAAGTAATGGTAAATGAAATGCTCAGTAAAATAGTGACAAAGAGAAGGAGAAACTGCTCATCTATTCTGTCTTCTCAGAAACGGGGAACTGAGCAATCTCACAATAGCAGTGTGCGGGATCAGGACTGCAGTTTGAGATGGATAAGGCGTTGGTCAGGAATCATCTATCTTAATTGAGTTAAAACTTGAGAGCTGGATAAAATGCATCCTAGTACATCCTTGGGTATTAAAAAAACCCGTTCTCAGAATCTCTATCATCTTTGAAAAAATCCTGGTGAATGGGTGAAATGCTGCAAGACTGGAGATAGGCAAATGCTTGTAATTTAAAAAAATCAGATTCAGTACTCTCAAATTGTATTTGGTTTAGAAAGTGGGTGGTTTGGAATGAGAACATGGAATTGTCACCTCCCCCCCCCCATGAGGGTTCCTCCATTATGTTATTAAGCTACCTATATTAGATCTAGGGCAGTGCCATGGCTGTGATGACATTGCTCCACAGAAATAATTATCTCCACCCAGTCTGGAAGACATTTCTTGTATATAAATGTTATTGCTTGCAAAGCTGAATTTTCCACAAAGTTGTATTGCTAACATGTATGCTCTCAATATAATTCAGCATCTATAATGAAATAATTACTGTTCTTTGATCATTTTAGAAGATCTTTTTAGAAAGGGCTTCTTGATCAGCAGCTGTATGCCAAGAGCTCTGTAGCCTGGATACTGTTTCAATAAAATGTTTAACTACCATACACACAAAATTATAGAACTGTTTGTCAAAGTTAATAAAGTAGTCTGGCAAAGTCTTCCATTAACGCACTAAAAAGAAAGTCCATCTAGAGCAAAACCCAATGAATGTGGAGATATTCATTTTCAGCCCCAGCATTATCACAATCACTCGGGCTGGAACCAGATACTGAGACAGACACAAAACCACACATCCTCCTAGGACATGGTGATGGCCATCAGCCTGGATGGCTTTAAATTGCTTAAGCAAATTCATGGAAGACAAATTGGCATTGGCTAGGATACTAGCCTGGTGGCTCTAGTCTAGGCAAAGAGGCAGGATGCCTCTCCCTGGCAGGGAGCAGCAGCAGAAGAGAGGGTATGCCTTCATCTCTTGCCCATGGGCTTCCCAAGAGGAATCTGGTGGACCACTGTGGGGAACAGGATGCTGGACTAGATAGGTCTTGGGCCTCAGAATGAAACCAGCTTGTGTTTTTATCTCTAGTAACATTTATCTATATAAAATGTGTGGATAAGACTCAGCTTTATAATTTACAATACAACACTATGCCACTATGCCAAACAAGTAATTAAAAAAGTATTTTATTTGACTTTTATGTTTATGAATGTTTGTTTACAAATCAAGGAAACATAAGCAAACCGAAAAAAGGGTTTTATTAGTTTACACTCATGAGCTTAAACAACCAGATGATCTGTGAATTACAAACACACTACATACAGCCACAAACATAATTAAAAATGAAATAAATATTTAGATAGTTTGATCTGGTCTTTTAAACTTCAGTATTTATAAAATATATAGTGTTTTATTACCTTTGCTCTGCCACACATACCCACCACCCCCCCAACTACAAATTAAATCTCATGAGACATTACCAACATATTAAGCTGGAAGAATAAGCCAATTAAAAAGAATGGAAGAAAAATAGCTGAGATCTTTTTTTTTTTAAATTCTACATGAAGATTGTGCATCTGCTGCAAAAATAGTAATTTCTTGAACCAATATATACATATTTTATGTAGTTATATTTATATCATAAAGAAAGTGTAAAATATACCATAAAATATATAAATAAATTTGATATTCAACTTGTTCAGGAGTATCCAAGGGCTTATTACTATCATTTGAAGAAAGCCATCATTGGTAGATTATGAATTTGGAATATTCAGAGGGGGCTCAAAGCTTAAATTCAAGCAGGTTTTGAAAAAGGTCATTCATAGATAATTAGTGTAAGTATGACAACTCTAGGTCATCTCTTGCTTAAATTATTTAGATATCTACTGCAGCTGAAATCCTATGATCAGTTATGTGCATTTTGAATTCAATTGAATTTAATAGGAGTTATGCACAGATAATCCCACTCAGTTGTTCAGTTTGGTGCTCTGTTCAAACTCACATCTACTGTGATGTTCAGGCGGCTTCATTCATTTCAAGGGAAGAATGCAGATGCACATACACAGCATGCACAGATGTGCACATAGATCTGCTGCCTGCATTGAAATAAATGGAGCCAGCCTTGTATGTGAGGGATCTCTGTGTGCGCACTGGAGTTGAGGCATCTGTCAGGATCATTAGACTGGGATGCAAGGGTGGATATGAAATATAAATGAACAACAACATTTATTTTTCCCTTGGGGACAAAAGGGTTACAGCTCTGATTATGACCACAGTAATTTCTAATACAAGCTTAGAATTAATCATGTGCTCATTTACCCTTCCAGAGTAGTGATGATATCCTCCCAAAATGTGTGTGAAAAGCACCCCTCTCTGCCCCATGCTCTGTTGGTGCACGGGGGCTTTAACTAGATGAAACACCCTAAGGGTAAGAGTCTTGTAAAACAGTGGCAAGGAAAAAACGATTAAAAGCTTAGTGTTGGTTCAAAGTGGAATCAGGAGACAGATATGGTATTGAAAAAGATTACTGGCTCCACTGCTAGTCAAAATTGAGCTGGGCTTTCTCTCTCTTTTAAGGATGCATATGGGGAAAAGAATAGGCTCTAAAGTGGAACATGCACACAGATTCTCATGGCTATTTATTTTGATGGCAATTGGGATGATGTTTCCTATATAAGAGGAAAACATATTTTGTAGGTGCTGACTCCTTTCATTCCTCGGAGTTGCTTATGGAACAACATAACCTATGATGTGTAACCACAAAACAATTACTATTAGTGCTGAAAGGTTAAAGTGAAGCAACAATTTCCATCATTTGCTACATGAAAGCAAACTTAACTTTTTGATTTGCACTTGCTGAAATAGAATTTAATAAAATAAAGCCCTGAATCTTCATAGTGGTATATACAACTCATACTTTATATAGCTGAATCTAAATGTTTCCCTAAGAGAGGATATTCACACCAATGGAACAGTTTTGAAGTAGATTACATGATGAATTTTTAAACCACATCGGAATATAAGGAGCATGATTCATCACAATTTTTGCCACTGATGAAGACTGTGCCTCGGTCGTAATGCAGCTGGCTCAGCACATCAGACTGCTAAAGTACCTCCTTGTGCTGCACTATACCGCGTGAGTACAAGCCACTTGCTGAACAGTTTATTCTATACCTCAGACACAGAAGTTTTACTCCCTTGGAGCTTAGGACTGCCATTGGAGCACTCCCTTGGGGTCTTTTCAATATCTATATTTAGAGATTTTTCTACATACTTGGGATGGCTTTTATCTTTACGATGTGGAGTTTATTTTGTTAATTATCTTATATAGTTTGGATTGATACTGGTTTTATCCAGGTTTCTTTTATGACCATATGGTACCATCTTTTACAAAGTGAGAATATTGTGGATCCTGATAGTTAATACATAGGGAGGCTATTCTCACGTGCGGTGGAAACTGGGCTAAGGGAGTGCAGCCCAGTTCCCACTGCGTGTGTGAACCACCAAGAGTTGTGTGGCTCCTGGCGGGAAGCCCACTTAATTCCACCTCCCCTTAGCGTGATCTGCTAACCACATTTAGTAGGTCACGTGATGCCATGGCGCGGCTCCGTGCTGCAACAACTCACGAGTAGCCCTCCCGGTGTCGGGGGCTCCCCTAGAATGCCCTGCACACTCATGCAGGGCATTCTGAGACTCCCGGGGGCCAGGAGGCCCCCAATCCTCACCACCCCAACCAGCTCCATGACAGAGCCAGTAATCGTGTGGGCGGCCGATCTGGCTGTCCAAGGCGAGATGACTGCTTGTGTGTGGAGAGAGCAGGTCAAGCCCTTTCCTACACAACCCCCCTGCAGGCTCTCCACACTGCTCATGTGGAGAGCCTCATATACTCTGATTTAAACTAGTATAGCTAAAGATATAGAATATATATATCTGTTTTAAGGGGTAGGGGCTCTTTTTGTTCACCTGCATATCTTTACTGAGACCCTATAAGGTTCTGTATAGCCACATAACCAAATGTGTGGCATTTATATCTGATATCCTTCCCCTCCCATCTTTTTATAACACGATTATAAATATATTGATGATATATCACACGCATAATCAGTTTTTCAAACTACAGTATTGTAGTCTATGAAGGCTGCCTCAACGGTTATCAAATCAGGCAGGGATACAAGAGCTGAGTGTGCACCAGGGCTTATTAGCCCTCAGTTCCTATCTCAAGTATTGTAACCCCCCAAACACACTTGACTGATGGGGAAACCACTGGGATAAAATCTAATGCAGTCTGAGAGCTGGTAGTGGAAAGAAAAAATATGGGCAGAACCAGCTTGTGTAGAAGAACTTTAGGGACATGCCTGGCCTTAGTTTTTATTTTTGTATGTATCAAATTCCAGCTACAAAATAGAGATCTGCAACTTACACAGAATCTTGCCCCCATGATAAAAAAAATATGTGGATATTCGTTGCTCAAGTAGAATGTTAATCCTATGATGCTCCTCTTCCATATTTGCATTATGTGAAACTAAGTGTTTTAGGCTTGCATATGCAACTTTATCCACAACCGCTGCAATCTCAAAGTCTTAGGGCAGTAGAATGTTTTTCAGATTTGCAACCCACCTTTAACTGCAACCTGAAACAGGGGACCCACTTTTAATTTGTTTTAACCATACACATTCATTTTCCTAGAATGAACAGACAAAAGGGAGCACAGAAAATATATCCTTAAGAGTTGCCCAGCAGATGGAATTCTAGTAGATTCAGCTGGTCAGATAGATGTGGGAAAAGCTGCCCCCGGCCCCTGAAATTTGCTGTTTTACAAGGGATAAACCTATCAGCCATGTCCCAATTTCCTCCTACAGACAGGTGCACAATAAAGCAGTTCTGTCAATGTTATCCATTTCATACAACCAATATCTCACATGTCAGACCTCGTGGCTATATGAATCATCCCCTGGTTATATATCAGATCCATTTGTAATTAATGTAAACCTTAAATTTCAAAAACTTTGCTTTGGACTTCACAAAGTTAACAACAGTATTTAACGTGTAGAAAACAGGACCTATAGAGTTATAGTAGTTGCCACTGTGAGAAAGTATTGTGTATGGGGTTTACTGTAATTGTAACATGTGAAGACAGGTATGTTTAAGGCACATTCATGTTAATTCCCATTAATGGGTGCTAATCATCACATCAACTACATAGCAAGCAACTTTTTTATTCTTCATTACATTAGAGATAAAAGCAACCATGCTCTAAACTTTACTTGGCTTGCTCCTGTTCTTACTGAAGTGAGTAAGATTTTGATTGGTTGTAATGACAACAATTAAATCTCGATAGTGTCAGCTTCTCACAACAGGGTCTTTTGAATATATAAATTATCATGATTCCTAGCTTTAGGGCTCAGAAATTAATCTTGTACCATGCGTCCTCAGACACAGTTCTTTCCATTCATTATGGAAAACAACATAGAGTGGATTCATGTAATGACTATGAAGCACTATCTGGCATGGTGAACCAAGCACACTAGTTAACACAGAGCAATGGAGTGTGAATGCACCAGGAAGAGATGTCTGCACTGTGGAGAGCTTCCCCACTACTGCTGTGCCTGCATATGCAGGAGGTGGCATGCATTTTAACACTTTGCTTTGCTTCCAGAAGGTCCTGTGAACATAAGAACAGCCCTGCTGGATCAGGCCCATGGCCCATCTAGTCCAGCATCCTGTTTTGCACAGTGGCCCACCAGATGCCACTGACAGCCTACAGGCAGGAGCTGAAGGCATGCCCTTTCTCCTGCTGTTACTCCCCCTGCAACTGGTATTCAGAGGCATCCTGCCTTTGAGGCTGGAGGTGGCCTATAGCCCTCTGGACTACTAGCCGTTGATAGACCTCTCCTCCATGAAGATTTCCAAACCCCTCTTAAAGCCATCCAGGTTGTTGGCTGTCACCACATCTTGTCCTGGAAGGCTGCACAACCCTGAGGGACATATTATTGCATGGGACAGGGCATTTTGGAAGGTAAAGCAAAGCATCTTCCTGGCACATACATGCTCCATTGCGCTGAATGTTAGTCACTGTGAGAGGTGTGTGTGTGCACGTGTGCAACTGCACATCCTAGCTAAACTCTAAATCTTAAAATATTACACAATCCCAAAATTGCCAAGTGCTTGGATACTTTCAATGAAGAATCCAAAGAACCATGAAAGCAATTCCATGAATCTAAGACATTGGGGTTTGCAATAATATTCTATATGGCATGGTAATTAGGACCTCAGGAGTCCTCATATCTGGTAACACATGGATGACATATTGTGTGAGGTGGAAGAATGGTGGGGAAAAGGTGCAAATGGTGATAAATAAATAAAATAAATAAATGTCACCATTCATTTGCCAGATATGCAAATCTTGAGTGGTCAGATACGCAAATTTCTTCTTCCCAAAGGGTAGAAGGATTGTGTGAATCAGGTGAAATTGCTTGACTCTCAAAAGTTGTCATTCATGTAGTAGAGAAGGCACAGGCTCCCCTTATCATATGAAGTACAATACCACAAGCCCAAATATCTGAGCCAGGCCCAAAGAGCTTTAGATTTATTCTACTTGAACATTAGCCCTCTTTCCCACAATGCTATTTGGCAACAGTTTTCCCTCTAAGGTGTGCACACATGCATCCGCTCACAATTTTTTTGATGTCTGCTCAGTTAATTTTTGATCCCACTCTGGCTGAATCAGGAAGGGCCCCCTCTCACCATACATGTGCACACACAGGTGAAAAACATTAGAGAGAACACTGCTTGGCAAACTATTTTTGAAACTAAGGGAGCTTTCAGAAGCTATTTATGTTATGGTGTCAGGGCAAGGTGCTATTAAAAAGAAAAATTCCACTAGGTAAAGGCTGATTGTGAAAACCTAAACAGCTATTTAGATCTCAGCCCTGGCTTATACCTGTTTCCACTACACTGCTACAATATTCAAAAGCTAGAATGTTCAAAAGCTATGTTTGTTTGTAAGTAGAGATGTGCAAATCAATTCAGACTCAAATTGATTCACCTCAAATCTAGCTGTTTCAACTTGGAATCAAATCACCCCTTAAAGGTGATTCAAATCTATCCTAACTGATTCAGAGGAGAGTTGGTCTTGTGGTAGCAAGCATGACTCGTCTCCTTAGCTAAGCAGGGTCCACCCTGCTTGCATATGAATGGGAGATTAGAAGTGTGAGCACTGTAAGATATCCCCCTTAGGGGATGGAGCCATTCTGGGAAGAGCAGAAGGTTCCAAGTTCCCTCCCTGGCATCTCCAAGATAGGGCTGAGAGAGATTCCTACCTGCAACCTTGTAGAAGCTGCTGCCAGTCTGTGTAAATACTGAGCTGACTCATAGCTTCCTATGTTCCAATTTGAGTATGGGGAAAGCGGGGAGGGGGGCCACATTTCAGCTGCAAAAAAGAAAAAAGAAAAAAAGCCTGCAGCGAGGTTTGGGGAGCCAGTGACCCACCCCACCTATCCCCTTTGAGGAAAAAGAGGCATGGTGGGCCTTTGAATTGCTCCTTGTGGAGTGGTAACTGTAGAGCTGGCAGGGGTGCACCCGCCATCCCTCACACTGACTCTGACCAGGACCAGGCTGGCCAAATGGCCTCCACGTAGCCTCCCCACTACAGTGCTCTCTGCAATTCAAATAAAAAGGTACTGGGCACCTCAACGCCCCCCCCCCCCCACACACACAATGTTGAAAGGAGGCTCCCTCTCCCTCCTCCTGTTTCAGGGACTTTGGATCTGAGGTCAAATCAAGATCCCAATTTTCAATTTATGCACATCCCTCTTTGTCACCACTGTATAATCATTACAAACCAACATTCAGAGTAACACAGTGTTTGTGCTGCTAACACTGTGCTAGTCTTAGGGAGGTTGATTTTTGTTGATCTCTCTTTCCCTCTGAAGCCCACTATGACTCCTGACAATGAGCCCTTTCTCCCTATCCATGAGAAGAGCTTTGTGGGATGGCAGAGAGGAAGGTTCACTAACTTCACCGTCTCTACACATGATCCGTTGAAGGAGCTGGGTACATGGATCACGCACCTAGATGACCCTTGCTTCCCCAGGCAGTGCAGAGGGTTAGGCCAGGATGCATCCCGGTCCCCAGAAATCCCATAATGCACCGCTCAACTGCATGGTGCATTGTGGATATACCCCTGGCAATGGGCAGGAGCCCCACAGTCTCCCAGCCCATGCTGCAAGAAGCAGGAGCTGTCAAATGCTCAAAGAAATGGGGCTAAAGGAGCACTTGCTCCATTAACCCCATTTAAGGGGCTGGCCTTTTGGGCAGGTTTGCTACCAAAGTGCCTCTGGGATTGGGTACAATCCCACCGGCTCTTATGATCAGCCAAGACCGGGCTTGACTTCCTTAGGCTTCTTCCAGATAGTGAGAATAGCCTCAAAATGTCCTTGAGGGTTTTGCAATCCTTAGGGACATATTTTCAGGAGTCACAGTCATCTTCAGAGAGAAAGAGAAATCAATGGAAATTATCCCTCCCTTGTAGAACATGCCTGTCACTGCACCAGCACTTTGTTAGTCTGGATGTCAGCCATAGATATTTTAGGCCATTAATATATAATATAACCAAAGCAGCCATTCATCTTTTCCATTTAAACACATCAGAACTTTGTGTTTTCTCCCGTCTCTTTCACTCACTAATTTCAACAATAACTAGAAATAATGGAATAATAAAAATGTTGAGTACTTATCTAAGGTGTGGCACATTACCAGCCTGCGAAGGAGAGAGAGAGAGAGAGAGAGAGAGAGAGAGAGAGAGAGAGAGAGAGAGAGAGAGAGAGAGAGAGAGAGGCCGCCTTCACACATAATGGCAAACTAGAGGCAACCATATAAGAGGTTCAGGTTTGCTGTTGTCGCACTTCAGTTTCACCCCCGAAATCTCTAGTCAGAAAGCAGCATCGTGTTGTCCAAAGGTTGCAGCTTGTCTTCATCTGGAGTTGAGGGTAGGAAGCTCCTCCCTCTTCCTTCTCCGATTGGCTGCTGTGGCTTTCCTTTGTGCAAATGAGGAAGCCTGTGCAGCCAGTTCCCTCCCCGTCCAAAGTCCCAGACTCCAGATTGGATTGTCTGGGAGTACAGCAGAGGGAATGGGGGCAAACCGCATATCTATTGGACCCCCCCAGTTTGCCGTTATGTGTGAAGGGGGCCCAGAGTATTATATGTTAGATGAGCATTTTGAGTTACACACATTCCTATTTAAGACAGCATTGGTCCATCTCACTTGAGCTCTTGCATTTATATTAATTTTATGTGGTCGTGTGTGTTGATATAGCAATAGCACTTACATTTATATACCGCTCTATAGCTGGAAGCTCTCTAAGCGGTTTACAATGATTTAGCATATTGCCCCCCAACATTCTGGGTACTCATTTTACCGACCTCGGAAGGATGGAAGGCTGAGTCAACCTTGAGCCCCTGGTCAGGATCAAACTTGAAACCTTCTGGTTACAGGGCAGCAGTTTTACCACTGCACCACCAGGGGCTCTTATGGGACCTAATTGTGAGAGCTCCTTTATGTGTGTACATGGGCATATAAACAATGGAGCTTTTCAGCTTTTAAAACTTCTCCTAAATACCACTCCAGCAAAGCATCTTGCAATGAGTCCTTGGGGGAGGGGGAGATGAGGCAACCTTTGGAGACAATAAACTAAAGCCTTACCATATGAACACACCTACCTGTACACTTTTGTGGTCAGGACAATGGGAAGCATTCTACATGGTTGAGCACACTTATTTGCATTGATTTAAACTGGGTTTAAGTACACATGGAGGCTATTCCCACAATCAGGTGAAATTGGGCTAGGGGAGCCTAGCCCGATTTCACCTGACCGTGAGAACCACCAGGCTCTTAGGCAAGCCGGTGGCCTTCAGGCAGTTAACCCACCAAACTACCCCTCCCCTTAAACCGGGTCCGCAGAGCGAGCACTCCACAAACCCGGTTTTTAAAATCATGAGTACTCATGAGGAGACCCCCGACCAGGAGGCTCAAAAGCGCTCGGGGGTCTCTCCAGCATGCCCTGCGCGGTTGCACAGATGCTGGAGCTTCCGGAGGCTGCACGGCCCCCGAACTCCCCAGCCCCTGCCGGCTCTGTGATGGAGCCAGCAGTCATGTGGGTGGCTGCTGTGGCCACCCTGAGTAGACTGCTGCTCTTTTGTGGAAAGAGAGGACTTAGCCCGCTCTTCTCACAACGCCCCCCCCCCCCAGCTCTTCTCACAGATCGTGAAAAGAGACTCTTTATGGTGCAACTGTCCTGTGCCCATTCTGTCCAGTGCAAAAGTTCTTTGAGGAAAAAAGTCTCTTTGGAACCGGACTGGTGTTGTACATTGACTGTTTCTATATATTATAGATCAGAATTTACAACTTCTCCATCTCTACATTCATCATATAATTTAATTCATAAAATATATGTAATATTATATGGTTCTGCCTTATGGATTAAGTTTATCTGACATGACATTGGGATAGCAACATTGGGCAAGGTTTTACTGCAAAATGTGGGATGGGGAAATTGTTCAATTTAACTTGAAATAAATCCTGTTTCTTGTAAGGTCATTTTTAGCGGCTGTTAATTAAAACTCCAAAGAGTAAATGAGTTTCATTTCTTTGTTTTCTGTGGTAATATGAAAATCAGATTTTAAAGTGAAGTCTCATGTGACCTTTATTGTGCCTGTAACAAAATATAACACTTGGGATTGGAGAACAAAGCCCGGTAGATTAAGACACTTCTCCATAAAACTGAACAAAAAGCATAATGAAACATGTTTAATATTGGCTTCTAAATGAATTCATAATTAAAACCATATAGCAGATTTTCACTAACAAAAGAAAAAATTCATCAGAAAGAAAACATTTTGTGGATTTAAGGCCATGAAGCCACAACTTCTGTGTAAGAACTAATAGAACTACTTCCATGTAATTCTGTTAGCTCCATGGAACAGCTCCAGAGTTAAGGCCTAGTTTTCACAAACAGCAGATGAAGCAGTAAGACTCTGTGTAGACTGTACCACTTCTGGCTGCAGATTGGGACACACATGATTAAATGTGCCTGCATGAAAAATATTCACATACCAAAAGGTAGGATGTAAGGGATAAGATGATGCTAAAACCAGTCTTGCTGGCATCTATTTTTCTGCAGATATTTTTGTTTGTAGAGAGGAACACTGAATTTTCTGAGCCCCATGCTCAGTCTAAAGTTGTACACACCACACACAGGTTTACCTCATAAGATGCTTGTAAGAACTAGTTCTAACTGGTTCAAGTAGGAGAGGCTTCAGTAGCAGATGGCTTTGTTATGTTTATTTTCTTAAAAAAAACCTGTTGGACTAATATGGCTATACTTTTATCATCACTATTACAAAAATGAAATGAAAGCAAAATAAAGAAAGAGCATAATTCAATGTTGAAACAGCACAAACATGAATTTGTAATGATGCTTTAAGGTGCTTCTTTTCTAAGGAGAGATAGTAGCATCTTTTTGTGTTCACTTGCTTGCTGCAGTGCGCCATATGCCTCTTGCTTTCCATTAAGTCATTTACTGTATAACAAGAAGACATTAGTTCAGATCCAGAGCTCAGTAAGTTGTCATATAAAAACACCTGGAAACAAGAAAATGGCAGTTCTTTGTGTATTATTATGGAGACTTGGAAATTGTATTAAATACTTAAGTAGAGCATTGTGTCACTTGTTTTTGTTTCTTCTGCTTCCGTGTCATTCCAAGCACAATCAGATGATACTAAAAACATTTCATCCACTTCAGGGATTACTGCTTGGATTGTCTACTGACACCTTGCAAAATTGAGATTTAATATATGATCCCATGTGACCATACTCTGCTGGAAACTGCCACGCATATCTTGAGTTCCTCATGCCTGCTGTTCTCCAAGGGACTAGTCTGATGAATATTTATATATAGTGTTATGTACTCCTGGAAAGTGGCAAGTGCAGGAATGGGAAACATCAAGTCATAAACTTGAGTTTGCTAGTGCCAGAAGATGCAGGAACAGCAGCTGTAGCGGTAGCAGCAGCGGCAGCAGAAGAAGAAGCTGTGGCTTGACTACCAACATAGAGAGGGTCCAAACAGGCTACTTTGGCAGCAAAGAATGAGTGGATACAATGCAAGACTGCAAACAGGTTGGAAAACTCCAGCTCCTGAAAGTGGAAGCAAATAAATTACATGTAAGACACAAGGTTATTCAATCAATTGAAAAACATTCTCTAGAATCATGTTGCAAAGACAAACTGCCAGATGCTGAATGAAACAACGGAAGGTCATTAATACATCTAATTCGCTCTTTCATTCCGTTGGTTGGCTTGTAATAAAGCAATTGCTTTGGATAACATCAACTCAAATTTCCAAGTTGAACACTACCAAACGTTTGTACTAGCTAGTGCCAAAATAAACATTGGCAGATGTCTTGACCATTGCTGAATGCATACTTCTAACATCAGCATGCATGCATCAGTAGCCCCTGAGCTAGTTCTCATGCTTCTGAAGCACATATGCTCTGGCACAAGAGCTCACATACTTTTGGAGCTTTCCCTGCACTCTGGAAGTGCTCTTGTAAAAGCATAAATATGTTGGAGACCATGGCAGGGGAGATAACCTTTCTCTCCCACCATGGTCCCACTTGGGCCCCACAGCTGCTATCTGACAAGGGTAGCCTTTCATATAGCGGTATACCACCTTTCATTGGCGTAATGGGGTCCCAATTTACATATAATCCAGATTGGGGCCTCGGCAGTAGGGATGTGCAAAACAATTCAAGCTCAAACAATTCATGCTTGAAACAGGCTGTTTCAAGTGTTTTGATTTTGAAATGAGATACTCTTAAATTAAAGGGCCTGTTTCAAAACAAATGACCCCTTTTCAAGCTCAATTTTTTTAGAGTGTTTTAAGCACCATTTTGGAGGGCTGCTTCCCCCTTGCTGATTGGTTTTCTGGCATTGGCTTCCAATTGGCTTCCAATCGCCTTGCTTCTTGGTTGGTTTGTTATGAGCCACATCAAGCATTGCCATGGGCAACTGTGAACCCATTGGCTGGGAGAAGGGAGGAGGGGAGCACAAAAGGAGGAAGTTTCAAATGTATTTAAGGGCCTAAGAGACAGATTAAGGAGGCCTCACAGTGTGCAAGTGCTTCTTGAAGAGGAAGGATACATCAGGAGAGGAAGACAGAGACTGCAGTTGCACAGCAGCAGAGGAGAGCAGAGGGGTGGTATGTGGCTCTGTCTGACCCAGTGGAGGGAAAAATAGAGAGTGCCTGAGGCTTATCTGTCTCTCATTTCCCCCTCTCCTTTTAATTTGCAGTGCCAACAACTGCTTTTCTTTTCTAATTATTTAAAATTGTATCAGGAGCCCCAGTGGCTTTAACTAGGTGCTGCTTTAAATTTATTTTATTCCCCTTCTGTGTGTGGGCAGCCAGCCAGCACTGTCAGAGTTAACTGAAATAAAGCAGTTGAACTTGATTGACAGACTGGAGACCCTAGGTCATGGTCCAATAGGTTAACTAGTGGGCAGAACTAGAGGGCTCCAGAGGGGCTTCTGGAAAGAAGCAGGGGTGCTCAGGTGAGAGAGGAACAACAGAGTCTTGCCAAATTCTCACAGGGTGAGTTCTACAAATCTCTGAGAGCTTTCAGGGACTGGTCCCACCTGGGTCCTGGTGAGGTCCAAGAGAAGGAATTCAAGGCTTATGGCTTCAGAAGGTTAGACTTAGGAGAAAGGTTTTTAGTAAGAGTTGTGTTAGAAGTTATTTTCTTTTGTGTGTGTGTTGTTTTGCAGTTCCAAGTATCTGCTCTTGTAACTGACTATCTTCAACCCTAACCTAGGGACTGATTACTTAAGTACCTCCTGAGAACATCTGGGCATTCTGAATACTCTTGTAACTACTAAGCTAGTATTATTTGCAAAAGCCACATGTGAAATCCTGAACTGGCTTCTCTCTCTCACACACACACACACACTCTCTCTCTCTCTCTCTCTCTCTCTCTCTCTCTCTCACTCACACACACACTCACTCACACACACAACTTTGTTTTACAAGCCCTCTCAGAGTGTTTGACTGACTCTAGGAGCGGGGAGGGGAAGCCTATAGTTCACATGCTCCCAAACAGCTGGCTACAGCTCCCCACTTAAGCACATATATAAATGGAACCACGTTCTTATATTTGCCTGCTAGAAAAGTAAAGAGGAGATGGGAAATTTTAGCATTCCTATCCCCATCAGAGGAACTCTGTTAACTAAAAAGGGCTTGGTGGCAGCGATCCACTCTACCGGAGATTTTTCTTTTCTTTTTATTAAAGTTTAAATCCAGTCAGTTTGCCAGGTAACAGGGAGGGGTGACTCGGAGACCATTCCTCTCACGCGAGCTGGCTGGGTCAGTTCCTTACACTGTAGTTTTTAAAAAACATTTTCCTGCTTGTAGACAGCCAGCCCCCAATGGCTTTAATAACTGGGTCCTGCTGTGCAGTTTGTTTTGTCTTTTGCAGCCCCAAGCTGCATCTCTTTGCTGTTGCTGCTGTGAGCCTAGATTAGACTTCATATATATCACACACATACACACAAATGCGACAAATATTTATATACCATTTTCCAACAAAGTTCCCGAAGTGGTTTATATAGATACAAATAGAGAAATAAAATGGCTCCCAGTTTATGTATCACTTTGCATTTGTTTACAGTGCACTGCATTTGCCATTTTGTCACCCACTCACCCAGTTTTGAGAGATCCTTTTGGAGCTCCTCACAATCTGTTGTGGATTTCACTACCCCAAGTATTTCAGTGTCATGTGCCAATCTGGCCACTTCGCCGGTTACCCCACCTTCTAGATAATTTATGAATAAGTAACAGAATACTGGTCCCAGTACAGTTCCCTGTGGGACCTTACTACTTTCTTTCCTCCATTGTGAAAACTTTCCTCCATTTATTCCTATGCTCTGTTTCTTGTCCTTCAACCAGTTACCAATCCACAATTCAACCTGTCCCCTTATCCCATGATTGCTAAGTTTACACAAGAGCCTTTGGTGGAGTACTCTTTCAAAAGCTTTTTGGAAGTCCAAGTATACTGTGTCAACTGGATCACCTTTATCCACATGCCTGTTGACACTCAAAGAACTCCAAAAGGTTAGCGAGGCAAGACCAGCCCGTGCATAAGCCATGCTGTTTCTCCTTCAGCAGGGCTGTTCTTCTGTAAGTTTAGCAATTTTGTCCTTAAGTATGCTTTCCATCAATGTACTCAGCACAGAAGTTAACTGGCCTGTAGTTTCCCAGGTTTCCCTTGGGACCCTTTCTTGAAAATCAGAGTTACACTGGCTACTTTCCAGTTCTCTGGTACAGAGCCTGATTGCTGGGAGAGCAGCAATTTCATATTTGAGTTCCTTCAGAACTCTTGGGTGGATGCCATGTGGACCTGGAGTGCCTACTGCTAGCGCACAGTTCACCCCTAGCAGCAGTATCACCACCACTTTCTGGTCCAGCAGCATGGTGTCCCTGGTAGGGCCAAGTGAGCTGGTAGTTCCACCTCAGTATTCTGTCCAGTGATTCAGAGGGGTCCCTTGGCACCTTGCCATACAGGAGGAGCCATCTCATGAAAGGAAAACACTTGTTAAAGGACTGGAAGGATGGAGGCAAGTAAGAAAGATGACCAAATTTGTTGCTGATGTTGCTTTTTATTAATCTGAATTCATTATTGCCACTTTTCAGAGTATTATTTCTGAAATACAAATATTCATGAAGCAAGTGTACTGTATACTACAACTATAGTTTAATATGTGCCAGGTTCATGTTAGTTATCTACAAATTAAGGTCACAAACTTTAGGTCACAAACTCATAGGCCTTAAATCTACTACATAACATGAAATATTACTGATGTTTCCCTTGGAGTTAAGGTTAAAAATTTGTTAAAGATCACCCACTTGCCTGTTTCTCAGCCTGTTGAGGGAAAAGCATGCTTTTTGGGGGCTTAACATTTTTTTAAAAATCACATTTGTATACTGCCCCTCCTCTAAGGAACTCATGGTGGCATACATGGGGAATTATTTATCCTGATAATTACCATGTGAGGCAGGTTAGCTTGAGGGTGTGTGACTGGCATTTTGTTACTTAGTGAGCTTCATGGCTCCCCTGATCAACACATCATCCTCTGCAACACATTTTTGTCTTTTTTTAAAAAGTGCATATTTGATGAGTCAATGCTTTTATGCCTTATTTGAAGAAAACTGGGGTTAGATTATGGGATTGCTTCTCTCTCACACATAATGATAACATAAATATAGCACAATTATTGTATATGGTACTCTACAAAGAATGAAAGGTCAGGATCCTGTCCCAAGAGGCTTAAAATCTAGAAAATAATACTAAGAAGAAAACAGAGTAAGAGGAGAGAAATGGAGGTGGGATAAACAGGGGAAGAATATGCAGTTATTGTAGTTACCTGAATTTAGGCTTAGTTATAGTAGGGCTGAGTGTGATTAATACAATTACTGATAATAATTCAGTAACAGTATCAAAAATTGTCATCTAATATCTGTTCACTGCAGATGACACTGAATGCTACCATTACTAGTGGTACTACCACCACCTGCAGAATTTATTTAGCATTTCGTAGGGTTTAAAGGGCATTATGTACCTTATCTCAGTAATTCTGACAATTAAAGCCTCCTTCAGACATTATCCCAAAGCCTCACTGTATCCATGAATAGTGGAGAGAAAGTGGAGGAAGTTCCACCCCCTGCTGCATCAATCACTCGTATGCTCTGCTGCTCTTTTCTATAACAGGGCTTGTCTGATGAGGGAAGAGCCTATCATCGATTCACCTTCACAATCACAGTCTAAGTCTGAGATGTAGTGGCTTGATTAAGGCCAAAGTAAAGGTAAAGTGTGCCACTGAGTCAGTGTCGACTTCTGGCGACCACAGAGCCCTGTGGTTGTCTTTGGTAGGTTACAGGAGTGGTTTACCACTGCCATCTCACATGGAGTATGCAATGATGCCTTTCGGCACCTTCCTATATTGCTGCTGCCCGATATAGATGTTTCCCATAGTCTGGGAAACATACCAGTGGGGATTCGAACTGACAACCTCTGGTTTGCTAGTCAAGTCATTTCCCCGGTTCATTAATGTTACTTTTCAGAGCTGGTGTGGTTGCGGAAAGTGTAATATTAATAATAATATAGTAATAGCAGTAATGGTAGAGGATTTTTCAACATTACATAGAAAATGATCCAACACCAATGCCATCTTCAAAGACTATCTGAGCATTCAAAAACAGAACTATAGAAAGCAATGCAAAATACATGATTCATTATCCCGGCCTCAGAGTATGCCACAGTGCACCGCATGCCGAGGATGGGCGCTCTAGGCACCCATCTCTGTGTCAATGCAAGCTGCAATCAGCTCATGCTGATAGGTCCTTAACCTTGGCTAATAGTCGGGCTTTGGCGTTGGGTTTTGGCACCATCAGGCCACCATGATCTGCATGGATCCTGGGCAGCCAAGCCCAGGCTTGTCTGCCTAAGTTTGGGCATGGCTGTTCATGCGAACAGCCTCACTGTGTGATGAAATAGCATTGGAGGGACCAATGCTCTGTACTTTTATGCAAATGTGTTTGGAAACTTGTGGAGCTACCAATCAAAAGAATCAATTGTTGGGAATTGGTGTGGATAGTAAAGTCAGTTGAGAGTTAGGGTTAGGGTTAGGACAGTCTCAAAGAGATGTTCTGAGACTCAAAGAATAAGACAGCCTGAAGTAAGGGCTGTGTTTCTGTGCAAGTGCCTGGTTTGGACTTTCAGTTAAAGCTTAAAGAGTACCTTGCCACAAAGTAAACTAACCTTGTAAAACCAACAAGTATAATACCTTACAGCCTTTTAGAGATAAACAATACCGCAGAAACATCTGTAAAAAAATTAATTTGTTATTTTGTTCTTTTTTTTTTTTTGAACCTCTGGTCTGTGTGAATTCTGTCACATCCGCAAAACTATCTTAACCAAAAGGTGTCTAGAGTATTAAGGAGGCTTTATAGTCTATCTTTCCTGGTGGTAGTGTGTGGAAAACATCAATAAAGCACAAGCAACTTCTACAAGATACATTATCCTCAAAATGCAGGGTACTAGACTATAACCACCCCCACCCCAGAACTCCACACACTGTAAACAGCCTAGAAATGCATGATAACCTATGACCCATTTCCAATCTTCTAAGCTGTAGTTACGTGTGAAGAATGAACTGTTATTTCTTTTTTGAATACACTCACACCCGCTTTGCAGTTTTCCTATTTAACTAAGATATTGCTTGTTTGTTCTCAGATTGCAAAAGCTGTAACAACTAGAATATCCTATTTTTAGTGGGCAAATAAGCAAGTTAGCTGCAGTTTTAGGTTGTTTACAGTGCCAACTTAATTGTGAGTTATCACACCTTACAAAGGAGCTAAATTATTTAGAATCTGAAGTTCTCAAGCTTGGGAATGCACTCTGTATTGCTTTCTATAACTCTGTGTTTGGATGCTCAAAATAAGGGAAAGTAATTCGTCTTGTAAGATTTCATTCGTTGAAACATTCTGATGACTTCTCTGCATTCCTTTATGAATGGTCCCCTACATGTGATCATATCAGGGCTGTGCCAAGAATGCACCTGCCCCATAGTCATTAAAGGACATGCCAATGTATTCTCTGCACATCCTTTAATCATGTGTGAGGGTGATAACATGAATGATGTGACAATTTGTACTGCAAAACCCTGATTAAAGAGTTTTGCCGCATACATAGAGGGGTGATGCTGATGAAGCTCCTCACACACAATTAAAGCACATGCCGGGAACACATCAGCACTTCCTTCAATGACATTGGAAGGAGAGCATTTTTAGTGCAGCTCAAACATGATCGCATGTAGGGGGCTATGTTCATGTGAATCAGCCCAAAATGACAGAGTTTCATTACTGACCAGTAATTCACAATGAGACAAAATTTTCCTCAGGACTGAGAAAGCCTTATGGTATATTACATTGTATTTAGATCTTATAGATAACTGTATGTTGTTCATCCTTTAACTAACGTGTTATGTCCTTTGCAAGCAAATCTAATGGATAGGCCAAATGCAAACAAAACTGATTTAAACTAGAAAGCTCCTGACATACCCAGTTTCATATTACAAGCGACCGACAGATAAAATATTATGAAGCGATTCTCACAATCACTGGAAAGCGGGCTAAGGGAGCTTTGCCCACTTTCCAGGGCTCCTAGGAACCACCAGGCTTGCAGGTGAGTCTGGTGCTCCCAAGGCGGCTAGCCTGCCTAACTACCCCTCCCCTAAGATGAGGTTAACAGAGTGAGCGCTCCATTACCTTATCTTTTTGCTCGTGTGTTGCCGTGGTGCACTGCGACACATGAGTAGACCCCTGATCGGGAGACAGCAAGCAGCCTCCCGGGCTCGGGGGTCTCTCCAGAATGCCCTGTGCACTCGTGCAGGGCATCCTGGAACTTCTGGGGGCCCTGAGGGTCTACCTACTGAAACTGGTCTGAGCATAGGCAAAGGGTGCCCAACACCAGAAAATTAATTTTTCAGATTTAAATACACTAGGGTTTGCTTTTATTCTGTAAGAGGTATATCTAAATAGGTTCAAAGTACCTGAGCCAGTTATTGTATCACCTTTTAAAGTCTGAATTTGAACCAGAGCGTTAAAAAATACTGATGAAGCTAAAAAAAAAGAACTGGTTCCAAATTTTTCATGGTTTGACTTCTTGAATTCCACATTACCACACAAATATAAAAGGGAAGGGTTTCTTCACAACATGGAAAGCCACCGCTAGGATTTAACATTGCATGGAGTAAAGGTGTTCATTCTGTTCCACTAAACGCCACAATATTACATGTATAACCACACATGGGAATCTATTAACATTTTCTCTCTCCTTCCTCTCCTGGCAATTAAATTTAAAATAGAGTTTTTGGAAACAGTGATGGGCTTCATTAGCTTGGGGGGGGGGGGGCGGGCTGTATTTTGCTGACAAAAGCCTAGAGGCCTGAGGGAAGAAAGGTCTCAGTTGCCCTTCTCTGTGCACTCAAAGTCTGTCTCAGCAGAGCCTGCTGCTACCAGGTGGCTAAGAAATAGGAATGATACCAACTTTGTGAAATAAAATGAAATAAATTTGCTACATAATTTCAGCTGGGTAGTTCGGTATTCACAGCATATGTCAAGCTCTGCTGAACCACAAAGTTGCAATGCATACCTAATGAAAATCTCTAGCATCCCTAACCACCACAAATTATTTCTCCATAGCAGGTCATGCATTACAATCATAGGTTTCTCCCCAAGAGTTACCAAGGCTTAGCTTGTATTGGAGAAACACTAGTCAGGTAAAAACTGGAGGGGCAGGAGTGGAGTGAGGTAGACTGAAAACTCTTTTATCTTCATTAGATGGGAGTAAGCAACTATTAAAGAAGAAGATGAGTGAAAAAGATGGGAGGTGCAGACAATAATAAGCACTGATAGAATATATATCTTTAAATGCTCAGGGGCTCACATTGCTTATTAGTATATCAGCCTCACGGGGTGGATGGGCAGCAGAGGGACCATGGCCCTCTTGCCTTTTCTGACAGCCTACCTAGTTATAGTTTTTGTAAGGCTTTGAATGTGTGTCATTATCTGGCTAAAACTAATTAGCCAGTTTCATTCAAAACAATACATGTAAAGTTTATTGAATTAACGTAAGTATGCTTTAGGGACATAACTAAGGTAGAAATATTCATGCATTCCCTTTCTCACCACCTCCAGAGGGTGCTGCTGCAGCCATGGAGGGGTCTCCAGTGCTTCCCCTCCCCCACCGGATTCCCTCTGGTCTCTCCCAGGCTGTTTTGGCCAATTTTGGGGCTGTTCCAGCCCTTGCTGAGGTGGCGGTGGCCATTTTGGAGGTGACCATGGAAATGGCGCATGCACAGCAGCCTCCAAAATGGCCACCACGACCTCAGCAAGGGCTGGAATGGTCCCAAAATTGACCGACCTGTGAAAGACTGGGGGAGGCCAGTGGGGAGAGAGGAACCACCAGTACCCTCCAGAGGTAGTGAGTGTTAAAAAATTTTTTTCTAATAAACTCTAGAACCCCTGAACAGGCTCAGATTTGAGTCGAGTTGGGGTTTGTTCGGGGTGCCAAAACCAAACATACCTGATTCAGTTTGAGTCTGGTTCAGACTCAAATCAAACCGGGCAACTGGTTTTGTACACACCCCTACTTCCTTGTGAGCCAGAACATTTATGTACCTATCATTTATAAGAGCTATAATTTATATTAATGGGGGAGGGGGAAATTCAAGCTCAGGGTCGCAGGTAAGCAATGCCACTTTGACTGCAACCTAAAAAAGTTTAAAAGTTTAAAAACCCAAAATATATTTATATGAACATTTGTGAGCTAAAGAATTGAGCGTCATTAAAACAGTTGATCCAAAATAAAAGAGAGGGGAAAAACATTTGTTGAGCTTTTTTTCCTCAGCTGAGGAGAATTACACATGCTACAAACTAAATATATAGCAGCCAATGATGAACTCTGACCATGCCATTTTGCATTTTGGTAAGTCAGGCAAGAAATGCACTGGCAGTTTTATAAAAAATATTGAGTATCAATGTCATCAAAGGGCTTTATACCACTGCTTAGAATATAAATTCCAGTAGTGTGTGCTTTGAAAGGGGGGGGGGACCCCAAAGTTGACTTTGATGAATAGATGTTATTTTACATCTTCAGGCAAGTGACTTACTTGGGTACTTTTGATATTAATCGTGGTACTTCTATAAGGCTACATTCTTCCATAATACAGACAAGATACTTTTTTGTGTACACAGAATAAAGAAAAGTTACTAGAAACACAAGAGGCTTCTGGGGAATGTTTCAATTGCAGCTGACTATATAATTCATAGAAATAAGCGAGGGATAATATAAAACATGCTTGTTAAAACCCATACGTTTTTGGGGAATGCCGCAGTAGATACACTTGCCCGATGAGTAGCCAATGGGGGCAGAAAAAGTATAAGATGACTATTCTTTTTCTGTTCCTCAGAGACTAACATCACAAAAGTAATTTCAATTGAGGCACTGAAATAAATCCCTTATTGCATGATCATAAACATCTCACAATTATATTCAGAATTTAAAAATGTATATGTGTACATGTTAAGAATAGAAAGACTCTTCTTTTCTATAGTATGCATGTAACAAAAGGTGTCAGAGAATGACACACAGATGCCATGGGAGCATATGTATGCATAGCAAAGGATCCACTTTGCCTTGATGGAGCCCTCTCCCTTCCTACCATGTGTCCTACTTTTGTGTGCTAGTCCTTATTTACAAATGCCTCCCTATTAATGCAATGCATAAACCCAGCCATCCCTGCCCTCCCCAGAATACTAGCCCGTAAGTTACTCATTTCTGGATTCTGGTCTTTATTGAGAGGTAATGATTCACCCAATATCACCAGGTAGGGGTGTGCAAGCATTGTTTTAATTTCATTTACATTTGTTTGTGTTAATTGAAACCTGAGAATGCACACACTGACTGGTGGGTTCCAGTGCTGGCCATGCTGTTCACATATATTGATCAGACAGCCCAAATCCCATGGGATTGGCTATTGTCGTGCCAGTTTTTAAGAAAGGTAGCAGCCTAATAACTATAAACCTATTAGCCTACTCAATAGAATAAGTAAGCTATATGCCAAGCACTTATGTTTAAAAATTTGTTCCTCTTGTTCCAGCAAGAGGGCGCACTTGAAGACAAGCAAGCAGTTTTTAGAACCAATAGATCTATATTAGATCATTGCTTAGTCCTGCAATATCTTGTGGAGAAACATGTCAGGCTAGGCAAAAGACCTTTGTATGCTGCCTTTGTGGAATTAAAAAGCCTCTGGAGATAGTATTGAAGGCCGTTTTGATGGGCCAAACTGGCTGCTTCATCCTTGACCAAAGGCTCTTACTCTTAATTATTAAATTGCATGAGAATTCCTCTTTAAGTGTGCACTTAGATTCAGATGGCAACCTTACAAACCAAATTCCAACTTCGAAAGGAGTGAGAGAAGGTTGTATCTTGAATCCCTTCTTATTTAATTATGTCAACAATTTAATTAAACAGTTGCAAAATTCTGATACACACGCCCCGAAACGTGCAGATAAGAGGGTTCCAATTCTGATGTACGCAGATGATGCGGTTATTCTCTCTCAAACCAGGGTAGGGCTCAAGAGAGCTCTAAATGTCCTTGCTCTGCATTGCAAGGAGGAACAGCTAGTGATTATTATTCCAAATAGAAAATCCTGTGTTTTAGTAGTAGAGCAAGAAAATCCACTTGGTCTCTGAATTGACAACTAATAGAGCAAGTAAAGCAAATTAAATATCTGGGTGTGGTCTTTCAGCAAAATGGTGGGAAATCTGCGTATACAAAAATGGTTTCTGAAACAGCGAGATGCAGCGCAGCAGCAATGCAGAGATTTTACAGTGCCCAAGGTGGTGGTTTCATCCCTGCAGCTTTAAAACTGTATTCAGCTAAAATCATTCCTCAGCTCTTGTATGGAATCCAACTAGGCCCATATACACATTTTATAATGCTAGAGAGGATTCAGTCCCTTTTTTTGGAGAGCTTTGTTTGGTACACTGAGATGTACACCCAATGTTGTCTTATGCATGGAGGCTGGCCTTTTAAAGATAGACGCATGGGCATGGCTTTTAATTATTTATTATTGGTTAAAAATACATCTGTGTCCAGTTGGACTCTTCCCCAGGCTTCTTGCGGTAGAGCCACAGCCAGCATGGAGCTTAACAGTGATCAATAAGCTTTGCTCTATAGATTTATCTCTTGAACTATTACTGGAAATGGGTCTAGTGAACGGGAAAAAAGTAACACTCCAGTGGTTAAAAGATACTGAGACTCAAAATGATTGGGCGTGTTTACCTGAGTTTTATAAAGTAATAAAAATTAGGTTGGGCCTTTCCCCTGCCTTGTATTTATCTACAATTGCTTTTCATACATTTCATTGGGTGTTCACGAGAGCTAGAGTTAATGCTCTTCCTTCTGCTCTATTATCTGTGAGATTCTAACACCTTCCTTTAGAGGCTCGGAGGTGTCTTTGTGGCTGTGGCGAAATAAAAACTGTTGCCCATATTTTATTACATTGTAAATTTTATAAGGAGAACAGGCTATGTATTTTTTCCCCTATAGTGTCTAGATTGGCAGCCCAACCTGATGAGGATTTAGTTAAGTTTTTACTTTCAGATAGAGGTTCCTCTGTCTCCAATTTAGTAGCAGAGTTCTATTACATTGCTGTTAGAATGCAAGCCTCCCTGACAGGGGCGTAGCAAGGTTGGAGTGGGCCCAGAGACAAGATTTTAAAATGGCCCCCCCCCAAAGTCCAGGGCCTCCACACACCCCAGGCCCCCAAGGATTTAAGTCTGATATTCCAAAATAAGTATGCTGCCTGCAAATACATTTCACTGAATACACACACACACGTCACAATATATAGTGATATACATTGAGTACTATACATTTGTATTACTTTTAATGCCTAGAACACACTAGAAAGATGAATTATTAAAATGGGCCCCTCGCTGCAGATTAGCAAAGGAGACTTTCAACCATGCAGGGTGAACCTATGTTTGTTTTCTCAGAATTCTGAACAAATTCAGTCAAGTTTGATTGCAGGAGGTTTTTCACAGGAGGCTTTTAAAGCCCTTTAAGACACATCTCCTCTGAAATGGAGGTGCTGCATTCACATGTTGGCCAGATTGACCCTGAAGTCCCTGCAAGTTATTGGGGAGCAGTTCACACACAAGAAAAATAAAATAAAAGCACCACACATGCTTCACAGTTCTCACTCAGACCTTCTGGGTTGCAAAACAACTTGAACATAAGTGCATTTATAAATGAATGAATGAATGAATAAAATTAATAAAATACTGTTCCAGAAGTTTTTGCAATTTTCTGCCATGAAACAAGCCACTTATAGGACTTTTTAGATAGTTTTTTTTAAGTCAGCAAATTTTCCAAGCTGTTTCAAAATAAATATTCAGAGACTTCTCGGTCCCTCCCCCCCCCCATATCCAAGCCCTATGGCAAGCAGATCCTTATATGGGGCGGGGGGGTGGGAAAGGTAACCACAAAAAGGAGTTCACACTCTACCTGGCAAATGCTGGTCTGGGTTAAGCAGGGCAGCAAGGGGTCTTCTGCTGCAGAGAGCACTCTGGCTGCCTCCTCCTTCCTGGCTGGCTTGGGCCCTACTCGAGTTCAGGCTTCACTGCGGCCTACACGAGGCCTCCGTGGAAGCCCCGCCCACCCGCCAATCAGCTGAGAGGCGGGAGAAAAGGAGCTCTTGGCAGCTTGCCTGCTGCTTCGATTGCGGGCCAGCAGAACAAGCAGGAGAGACGGCGAAGAGGGCAAGTGGCTGAGGGGCCTTGGGGCTGGGCAGGGGGCAATGGGGAGTCACATGAGGTGCCTCTGGGGTGCCCCTCCAGGCAGTGGGGCCCCCAGACAACTGTCTCCCCTTGCCCTATCATTGTTACGCGCCTGCTCCCTGATGGCAAAGGGAAGTTAATTCTTGTATTTTGTGTGTGTCTTTCTGTTATATTTGGTCTATGACCGTAAATAAAATATTGATTGATTGAAACCTGAATTGTTTAGTTAATGGTTCATCTGAAATCATTTTCTTTTCAGAACAAATGTCATCTGTTTTTGTAAGGGATGGGCTTAGTGTAGCATGGCAGAGCTTCTCTCTCTCTCTCTGTTCAATTATTTAAAGTGTAAAAGGAGTTGAATCAATTTTTTTTAATTCAATTTATACCCAAATTGAATCACCCCCCGCCATTTGTTTTGGGTCCAAATCTGGCCAGCCAGCACAGGGTGATTTGTTTTGTCCACAAATCTCCCAAAGCAGGTAGATTTGGGTATAAATCATTTTGTACCCAAATCATTCACACAGATAGCAGGCACAGGAAGTGATTATCTCAGCAGGAAGTGATTATCACAGGAAGTTATTATCTCAGAATGGGGTGGGGGAAAAAATCTCTTCTCTTTTCTTCAATCAGGAAAGCAGGAATAAAAAGCAGAGAATCCACTCCAGGAAGCAGGCAGGTAAGGCACAGCAAAGCTCCTCTGGCGCGTGCTCTCTCTCTCTCTCTCCTCCCATGAGGCAGAAAGGCAGAATGGTGGTACATTTGAAAATCCCTCCTTTGAACTCCTCCCACCCTTGTCCCTTCTTTGACCCTTCCTCTAGCCAATGTGGGATCAGTCACCCCCAGCAACACAAGATTTGAATGGAAATGACCGAGTCTGGAACCAGGGGGGAATCACCAGCCAGTCGTTGCACACTGTAAGTCACTAATCTGAAGCATGGGAGGGTGAGATTTTAAAAAAGATTTCCTGACACAAAATGGAGACAGCAAGAGAGATCGCCACAAAATGGAAGTCTGAATCTACAAATTTTTCAGATCCGAAATTTGGGCGATTTGTTTTGGACACGAATCTGGCCAGCCAGCACAGGGGCAATTTGTTTTGTCCACAAATCACCCCAAATAGGTAGATTTGGGTACAAATTGTTTTTGGTCCAAATCAATTTGCACATCCCTACTCTCAGGAGGCAGCCACAGAAAGGAGCTTTGCTACACTTTTTATACATCAAATAGTTAAAAAGCAGAGCTGTGCAAAGTCACTCTAGTTTGATTTGGGGGCCATCTTTGGAGCAGCCTCCAATTCAGTTTGGGGCTGTGGACTGAATTGGTTTGATTGCGGCTGAACCACTTTGGCTATGGCATGACATCCTTCCCTGGTGCATGGAGAATGGCACCAGTGGGGAGATAGGCAGTGCATCTGCCACTGTGGTTACCCTCTTTACAATAGAGTTTTAAAGTGAGATCACTGTCACTTCTGGAGGCTATTAACATGTTCATGCAAAATTGGGCTAAGGGGGCCCAGCTCGGTTTTGCACATTTGTGTGAACCGCTGGGATCAGGCCAGTCCTGGTGGCACCATGGCAGCAAACCTGCCTATGAAGCCTCCCTTTAAAATGAGATTAAGGGAGTGAGTGCTCCCTTAAACTTGTTTTACCAATTGTTTGTCAGGTGCGGCTGCAAGCAGCCGTGGCTAGCAGACTCGGGGAGGGGAGGGGGGTCCCCATAATGCACTGCACACTCTCACAGTGCATTATTGGAGCTCCAGGGAGCGGGGCAACACGTCCCGACACCCCAACCTTTGGAGCAACTGGAAGCAGTCAGTGATCACGTGGGCGGTGATCCGCTCACCCAGAGGCAAAGATCTGCTTGTCTGTGGGGGAGGTAAGCTTTTTGAGGCTTCCTCCTTTGGTAAGCTTCCTCGAGGCTTCTGCTCGTGAGAAAGGGCTCCGGGTGTGTTCCCCCCGTACTGTTAGATTACCCTGCTGGTTTTTTCAGCCTCCCACGAAAGCTGCAATGATTCCTAACCCCTTTGGCCCAACCATATGGATTGAATTTCTCAGTCCCAGCTCAAGAATTTTAATTGATTTTAATGTTTTGTTTATTGCTTTGTTGTGAACCACACTGAGACCTTGGTTTGGGGCGGTATATAAATACGTTAAATAAAATAATAATTAAAAAATAGAGAATACAGGCATAGATGCAGCAACACAGCTCCTGTTTGAAAAGGACTGAGTCATTACTTCTTTCTGCAGTCCTGGGAAAGTTGCAAGTGAGTTTTTTGTTTTTTAATCATAGTATTTTCAGAGGCTACAGCCATCACCAGTGTCTCTTCTGTAAATCTTATCTTCAAAAAAATATTTCTAGCAGATGTGAATATTCAGTACAAAAACAAATACTTGGTCAATGATGCAGGAGTGTTCTGGTAATAATGAAAGCAATACATTGCACCACATACATTGTTTTGCTATAATCCTTATAATCCTTTAAAGTAGGTCAGTGCTATAATCCCAGATTGCAAATGGAATGGGGAAGAGAGAATGGCTTACCTAAGACTACCTAGTAAGTTCATGGCTTATTTATTTACCTAGTAAACTTAGTTAACTAAGTTCATTACTTACTACTTACCTAATGAGACTATTCACGAGCGTGCAAAACCGGGCTAAGGGAGCCCAGCCTGGTTTTGTACACTCATGTGAACCCCTGGGATTGGGCCCAGTCCCGGTGCCTACACGACGGCAAACCTGCCTGTGATGGCAAACCTCCTGCTTAAATGAAGTTAAGAGAGCTAGTGCCTCATTTTTTTTTAATCGTGTGTCTGCCATGGCTGCTTGCAGCCACAGCGGACACATGGAGGGTGGGGGATCCTGGTAATGTACCATGCACTTGCACGGTACATTATTTGGGCTCTGGGGGCAGGGCAATGTATGATGGTGCATCCCAACACCCCAATTCCCGGAGCTGCCGGGCGAGCCGCCCGCCCAGGGAAGGGTCAGAAATCATCTGTGGGGAGGGTAAGTAAAACCCGCCCTCCCTGCAGACCTCCACAGAGCTCTTACTGATTGTGAGAAGAGCTCCAATAAGTAAGATATTCACCCCAAATCACCCACACACTGGTTCTTATATTCACACACTGGTTCTTATATTGTCTCAGTAAACCAAAATAAGTAAAAATCAATCAACTCTGTCCTACTATAAACTTAAGTGCTTCAGCTTCACAGTGTATTATGCCATAAGCCAGTACCAAATGAGTGATATACACACAACAGCAGGACTTTTTTCATAGCCTATGGGGCTGAGACCCGGCTTACACTGCCCCTTGTGGTGACTTGTTGCACTTGCATCTCCAGATCTTATATGGCCTTGTCCTGTGCTTCCCTGCAGACAAGAAGCATACAGGTGGCTTCCTGTCTGAAACAGATCTTGAGGCTATTCACACGATGGGAGGAAATCGGGCTAGCAGAGGCTAGCCCGATTTCCTCCCATCGTGTGAACCACCGGGCTCAGCTTCGAGCCCGGTGGTTCCTAAGTGGGTAACCCACCAAAGAACCCCTGCCCTTAAACCAGGTTTGCAGAGTGAGTACTCCGCAATCCCGTTCTTTTTTTTACTGGTGTGTTGCTGCAGTACGGTTCCACACCAACTCATGAGTAGACCCCTGACCAGGAGGCTCAAAAGCAGCCTCCCGGCTCGGGGGTCTCTCCAGTATGCCCTGCGCACTTGCGCAGGGCATGCTGGAGCTTCCAGGGGCCACATGGCCCTCAAACTCCCCAGCCCTGGCTGGCTCCATGACGGAGCTGGCAGTTGTGTGGGTGGCCGCTGCAGCTGCCCAGAGCAGACTGCTGCTCGTCTGCGGGGAGAGTGGGCTAAGCCCTCTCTCCCTGCAAACCCCCTAGAGGCTCTGCTCACTAATCGTGAGAAGAGCCTCCTTTACTCAATTTCAGGGTTTGCTTGCTTGCTTCCTTGATTTTGTCTGCTCAGCTAAACCTCTGGCATTTTCTTGACCTTTGGTTATTGGCTTGTTCCCAGACTCCTGATTGTCTGCTCGGCTTGATCTCTGATGTGTTTACGGCCTTCAGCTAGTGTTTTGTCCCCTGACTTCTGTCTGTTTGGCTTGACCTCTCGTGTGTTCCAGACTTCCACAGTAGGAGCACTGTCTTACTGTGCATGCTTAAGTCCATGCTGAAAAAAGGCTGCAATGATCAAGATATTTATCCTTTTATTTCATTTAAATCATTTCTGAATGTGCTCAAAATCTCCAGCTAATTCATTTTGTTGCCTAGCTTGTTATGCAGCTCTGCTTGGTGGCATATCCCCCCTGTAGTTCTCAGGCACAACCGCTATAAAACTAAGGCCCCATAGTGAGCTTTTAAAATCATAAGCACATCAGTCAATTTGGGGATAATTATTTCCCCCCCCCGCCCAAATTGTTTTGTTTCTTACTTGCTCTAATGTACTTCAGACAAGATGAAAAGATTAAGTTCTTGCTTTTACCTTTGCTTCAATCTGCTTAGTATCTGGATTTTGGAACAAAAATTTGATTTTGCTCTTGCCATCGTCTGAAGACCCTTTAAGCTGGGAAAACTTGTACCTCCATAGTACAGCCTAAAGGAAACAAAATATACACATAAACACACGAAACAGAAAGGAAAGTCCTTGGAAATGTCTTAACCTACCAATGTCATAAAATTAAACAAGTGCAATATTTTCCAGTCTGAAATCTCTTTGAACATAAGGCTGTATTATACTTTGATAGTATCTTGTTCAAAGAAGTCAGACTGCATTTATGAAGAGTTCTTTGAAACCCTTATAGTTTCACCTGACCTTGGCTAACAAAAAGGGTGGAGGGAGGGGAAAAAGTTGTGAAGGTAAATAATCAGCCTCCATTTCCTGAGCAACTTCTTGTTGCATCATTTTCATACTGTGAAGTCAGTCTTCTGATAGCTTCTATTTTAATAATGTTGGAAAACTGGGCTGATGAAGCTACAGAAATGGACCAGAATTGCTTAATAACTCCTTGATTTAGGAACACAACAAACATAGTGTCATATGTTGTTTTACTACCTCCTGCAGCCCATCTCTGTCAAACTCCCAAGCTCTTGAATGTGCAAATGGACTATTAATGAGCATGGCAGATTCACTTCCCAGATTGCATGGGCACTTCTCACTTCGTTATTGATAGTTAGAGAACGAATTTATACACACACTACTGCCTCATTAGATCAAGCCCATACCTTTAAACAAGGGCTTTTACTTCTTAAGATCTTAGAGTGTCAAATGAAGATACAAATCTTTAGCCAGGTACAATGAAGCCTTCTCCCTTTAAACAAATGCCATGAAACAACTTTGTTTCCTGAACCTTCCAGTCAATTTGCTCAGAATTCCTAGGATGGGTGAGATGAAGACAGCTTCCCAGAGTTCTGCCCATTTTGGTGGAGACTACAATGCCACTATTACTGAGCTACAGGAAATGGGTTGAACTGTGAGTGTACAACAATGCTTCTACCGCTGCAGGGTCTAACCACTTGGACTTGCCCAGCTGATAGATTGATTCATACCCCAATATCATATAGCCTTGTATAATAGCCTAGCACCTGGCTATTTGGATGCTGTTGTACTAATTGCAAGAGTTGTGCAACCACATTTGCCCAATTCTGGCGATTAGCGCAACAGTACTCTTGCACAAAAGTCATGTTGCAGGGTGCACGAAACACTGAACAGTATGTTAGCCACTATTTCTATTGCATTGATAGAAAGAATAACACAAACTTCCAGTTGATATACCCATTACATTGCATGATATAATTTTAAAAGGTGGTGTTGGATAACTTTACATCAAATCCTACCTCAGCCATATACGCTATTGCTTCTTCTTGCCCTGCATATATTTGGCAAACAAATAGAAATTAATAAATGCGTATCAACTGACTAAAGCATTTGGATGCTATTGCTAAACTGCCTTTGAATGAGCATCTTACAGCTTAGCTAAAAGATTCAGGTTATCAGGAGTCTGGAAGTGAGCATAAAAATGAACAAACTGGCTACATTAGTGCATATTGGCTGTCCTGGTTCTAGCAAGAACCAGATGGTTCTGATAGTCATCTCGCCAATCCCTTCCAGCTTTCTTCTCAGCCTTTCTATAGCCATTTGATTATCACCAGACATCAGATTTGCCAGTGCAAACTCCAGCATAGATGTTCAATATTTTGTTTGATGTATAAATAAGCCCAAGATCTGTCCCTCTGCAAAATGTAAACAAGTCAAACTAGTTGGGAATTACCATGGTGTACTATACTGAATTATTAATTTGACACTTCAGATCACTACTAGGTGAACCACTACTTACTGTATGATAGGAAACATGAACTTTCTGAGGTCATGCACACAACCTCTCTGAGGAGGGCAGGCAGCCAGGCAAGCTTCTGCCTGCCTCCCCACACACCATCACGCTCCCCAGTTCGCTCTGCGACATGAGCTGTGCCATGCTGAGTGGCAGGCCCTGGAGCCAGAGAAGGAAGTCCTCCAGCATCCCTCAATGTAGTGTGCAAGGAGTGTGGTGCATTGATGGCTTTCCCCAGAACTGGGTGCTCTTGCTGCCAGGCTCTGTGTGAGCTCAGGCTGCCTCCAGCTCAAGCACACAGATGACCAAGGGGAAATTCCTGGGCTTCCTGGCAGGAAAAATTCCTGGGCTTCACACAAGCAGCCCTATCCTGGTAGGTGTGTGCAATCCCAGGTAAGGCTGCTTGGGTGAATAGCCTGACTGTCTATATTCACTGTAGTGCTTGTTAGAAATATCTTTCTTTCTTGTTCTGCCTTTGTCTTTAATAGCGGAGACATCTAATTACCTTGAAAATCTCTAAAAGCATCACTTTCTTATTTTCTACTACTGTATAATTCAAATGCACTTTTACAAACTGGGCTTCCCAATTCGGAGGCTGAATAAAACCTTCCTCTCATTCATTTTTTGCTACAAAGCCTTTCAACAGAAAGCAGGGCCTGGAATTACCATACTTGGAAGTATGCACTAGCCATCTCCTAATGCGAATTGGTTTCACCCCCAAAGAAAAATAGCTGAAAGTGTGTTAGGTATTCTAGGTGTGGTGTGGTGGGGAATATTTCACAAAGGCACTCTGCTTTATGTTTGGCACATTATTCATTTTTAATTGGAGGCTACAGGTTTAGCTTCAAAGCCAATTAATAATGACCCAGTTTCTGAAAGTATGGAAGCTACTAAAGCAATTTGGCTGAGGAAATTAAGAACATTTCCCTCACACCAAATGTCCATCCAAGTGTATCATCTGATTTCTAGCAGGGGACAGACAGAAGTTTCCAGAAAACACACAAGCAGAGCACCAAAGCAAAGCCTTCCCTCCTGGCTTGCCCCGAGCAGCTGGTATTTCAAGTCTCTGTATAGAAATTGAATAATAATAATAATTATTATTATTATTATTATTATTATTATTATTATTATTATTATTGCCTTTGAATCTGAAGATTCCGTTTTAGCTATCATGATTAATAGCCAACAATAGACCTACTATCCATACATTTATTAAATCTCATTTGAAATCCACCTAAGCCGGTGGTCACCATCTTGGAGCAGCAAATTCTATTAAGTTAATTGTGCATCATGAAAAGAAGAACTTTCACTTGTCTTGAAAGCGTCAAAAAAAAATTACTGGGTGACTTGGAGTGCTCCTAGGTCCAGCAACACCTTTTAATAACCAGGTGGCAGTGGTAACTAGGACTGCTTTTTATTAGCTTTGGCTGGCTCACCAGTTGCAGCTTTTACTAAGAAAAAAAATGGATCTGGATTTAGCCAGTCTTGCCCTGGTTACCTCTAGATTAGACTGTAATGCTATTTATCTAGGGCTGCTATTGAAGATGGAGTAGAACCTCTAAATGATTCAAAATGTGATTGCTGGAGTCATAGGAACATAGGAAGCTGCCATATACTGTCAAACCATAGGTCCATCTAGCTCAGTATTGTCTACACAGACTTGCAGTGCCTTCTCCAAGGTTGCAGGCAGGAATCGCTCTCAGCCCTATCTTGGAGAAACCAGGGAGGGAACTTGAAACCTTCTGCTCTTCCCAGAGGTGCTCCATCCCCTCAGAGGAATATCTTATAGTGCTCACACATCAAGTTTCCCATTCATATGCAACCAGGATGGCCCTTGCTTAGCTAAGGGGACAAGTTTTGCTTGCTACCACAAGACTAGCTCTCTTCTCCAGTCCTGACTGGAATCTAGCAATTGGAATATGTTACTTTTCTCTCATATGAACATCAATGGCTGCATATTCATTTACAGGCTCAATGCAAAGTTCTGGTGTTTATCTTTAAACCTCATTCAGAGTCATGACATTCTACTCACAAGTAGGACTTTTTTTACTCCTGAGTAGTCCCACTGGTTACATTAAATGCCTTCCAACTTTTCCCTACCATGGAATGTGGAATGTGCATATTATGGTTCCAGCCATAACCGTCAACCCCCGCACCCCTGGCCGCCCAAGCATGGTGACCTGTGTGTCTACACAACACACTGAAAATGTAAGTTGCTAGCTAAGAAAAATGAAGATCTCATCCAAGTGACTGTACAAGATGCTACCTTTTTTTTGCTGTGGTCCTCCAGCTTGTTTTCCAAAGTAAACATATCCTGTCAGAAGGTAGGATGTTTCTGCATCACAGCAGCACCACATTTTCAAACTGTACTTCTTTGGTTTGCTTGGCATGTGTTACTAGAAGGGGCAACACCCTTGGAAACCTGCTCATCAGCTGTGAGGTTGGACCCAGAAATGTAGCGCGGCTGCATAAACAAAGTCCAGATACCTCTAAAGAATACCAGCTTGTCAATCACTGTTATCTCCCATTGTGTGAGGTGATTTTCAACGCTGTGTCACATTTTTATTAATTAAAAAAAAAACAGGTGTGTGGTCATACTTTTGGATATATTGTGTACCAATTGCAGGTAATAATGTAACAAGGACATAGCTGAGAGTGCAGTGGTTGGTATGTTCACACTACATTTATTCAGCCAAGGTAGGAATTTATCCCATGATTCAGGATTAAATCTCCAAACAGCCTAGGACCTGGATCCCTTAAGAACTACAATTCTTCCTATTCAAAGAACAGTTTGAAAGTCTTCCTCCACTGACCCATTGCTCTTAGAGATGTGGCAAGCAGACACAAGACAGATAACTTTTTAAACTATGGTGCCAAAATTTTGGAATTTATCCCCTGAAGTCATGCACTGGAGTTCTCCACATCTAGGTAGGAGAAAACCTGTTAGACAAACTTTTAAATAGTCAATAACATACCTAGTATTATTATCTGGGTCATGCTCCTCCTATGTGCTTGTAACTGGTATATGTTTTAGACTTAATTTAAGGTTAGTGTAATTTTTATATTTAGATTTTTTTCCTCATGCCTTGTCAGATTTTTCATGTTAGTTACTTTGGATATGGTTTACTACAGAAAAGTGGGATATAAATTTTAATAATCAGCATCAACAACAACATTCAAAACCAGAAAGATTTTGTAACCAGAAAGGCCAAAATACAGTAGCTGACATCCCCAATAATGGTATGAAGACCACTGTATGAGAAGACCTCTGCAGCATTGAGTAATCCAAAGTCCTGCTGTGCCTGTGTTGGGTGATTTTCACCACTCTCTAATTCCCCAAGCAGCACTCTTTAACTCCCCTAGATCTGTCCCTAAGGGCTGCGCAACCCTCAGGGACATACTTACGGGTGTTAGACAGCTTCAGCGGGAAGGAGAGATTGGTTAAAATTGCTTCTCTGCCCACTTAGTGGGACTCTGGGTTTCTAAATGCTGGGGAGGTGCTTTGCATGCAACAAATCTATACCACCAGGGAAGGTGTTGGACAGTGTGATGAGCAGCTGAGTAATGATTAAAGGTTGTCTGAATTGTTTACTTTTATGATGCGGGGAGGGGAAAAAGCAGCAGGATTTTGTCACAGCTCATGAGTTTAAGACAATGAAAAACATTCTGAGTTTCTCAAAGAAAATGCTGTGGTAGACAATTATATGCTGTGATGTTATTGCCATAAGTAATAAATTGTGATGATCAATAATATTTGTTAACACTTGTCTTTCAACCTTAGCTAAATCTTTGCTATGAACAAATGAGAATTCAGTGGTGGCCAGATATACTGAATAACTGTGCCAGATACACTGAATTGTAAATCTTAAGTGACAGCAAACCAAATGAAAGCATGATTTCTCATAGAAATGTAGCTCTAAGGAATCCTGTACTGAAACAAGTTGCAGTTTTGAATTTTCCAAGTTAATGGAGTGAAATAACAGTTTCATTTCTCATTCATCTCAGGGCTACCACATCACTGTGTAAGATTAAAAATATTTGGTTAGGAAATTGATATTTTTCTACAGTTGGATGGTTTTGTCTTAATTAGGGACAGAGCTCTCTGTTTCTGTTCCACTGGAACTAAACACATTTCCTTTGATTTCTGTTCTACACCTCTACTAAAAATCTCCAGTTGCATGTGCACACACTTTTAAATATATATATATATATATTCAGCTATTTTCACATATTCCCTGCTGAAACAGCTGGTGCAATAACATATTTCAAAGTACAGATTTAAATTCATATCTTTCTGCAAACGTGCAGAATGCATAGAATCCATAGACATGTCAACATTTTCTAAAATCCAATCAGCGGAGAAGCAAAGAGAGTCCAGAGCTATGCACTCCATCATGAATTTTAGCAAGGGAGAAATTCATTAGCATTCCTAGGTTTCATTATCATTCTCCTACCCAGCAAATCAACACAACAAGAGTGTTGAATGAAAAGTATTTTCTGCTCAATTTGAGAGATGCCAATTAAGGAATGAATTAAAGAAGCCTATTAAACATAACAGGTTTATGTGAGCACTGTGATAATCACAGGACCTTTAAATTGTTTTATGCCTGTGTTTACCTTAGTCTTCCCAGGGACTTGGGAAAATGGCATCATGGAATTTAGTGAGCTGTACAAGATTAAGAAATATTATCAGCATGTTTGGAATGTCTTATTCACTTGAAGTCACAGTAAGACCTACTGGTGTTGATGAAATGACAAACATATAAGCAAGCAGAACTGAGTTAAGTCCCCTTCTTTCCCTGTTTGAATGGTCATTTGAAATGCTTGACTAACAAGCAGAAGGTTGCCAGTTCGAATCCCCACTGGTATGTTTCCCAGACTATGGGAAACACCTGTATTGGGCAGCAGCAATATAGGAAGATGCTGAAAGGCATCATCTCATACTGCATGGGAGGAATGGTAAACCCATCCTGTATTCTACCAAAGACAACCACAGGGCTGTGTGGGTGCCAGGAGTTGAAATCAACTTGACGGCACACTTTACCTTTACCTTTAAAGAAGCACACACTAGGGTATGTTTGCACCAGACTCTAACTGTTTCCCATGTAATATAGCCCTAAGCAGAGACTTTAAGAACTTAGGAAGCTGTTTTACCCTGAGTCAGACCAGTGGTCCATCCAGCTCAGTATTGTCTACCCTGAGTGGCAGCAGCTCTCCCAGGTTTCAGGCAGAAGCCTCTTCCAGCCCTATCTGGAGATTTAAGGGAGTGAACCTGGGACCTTCCACATGCAAGCATGCAGATGCTCTTCCACTGAGCTACAGCTCCATCCCCTAAGTGCTCATATGTAATCAACCATACAAATACAAACCAAGGTGAACCCTGCTTAGCAGTGGAGACAATTCATGCTTACTAACACAGGACCAGCTCTCCTCCCCACTTTTAGGATGGTCAGCAGTTAAATCCAAGTTTTGTCCCTCCTGGTGTCCCACTTACAAGTTTACTTCCAGGAAAGTTAGTACCAAATTAAAGATCATGGTTGGAGCAACTCCCCTATGAGAAAGGGCTACAATGTTTGGGCCTTTTTAGTTTACAAAAAAGGCAGGTAAGTGGACATGATAGAGGTATGTAGAATTATGCCATGTGGATCAAGTGGTTAGAGAGTCTCATGATATCAGAACCCGGGGTCATTTGTTGAAGCTAAATGATGGGAGATTCAGGACAGACAAAAGGATGTGCTTCTTTACACCACATGTAGCTAAACTATGGAATTTGCTGCCATATGGAATTTGCTGCTGAAATATGGAAGTGGTGAAGGCCACCAATTTAGACAGTTTTAAAAAAGGATTAGACAAATGTATGGAGGATAGGGCTATCAATGGCTACTAGCTTTGGTTCAGGGTATTTAAGAGAATGCCTTCTTCATTACAAACCCTGTCGCCTATTAAGATTGTCAAAGGAGGTTCATCTGAGGGTGTTGCCAATTCACCTGGTGGCAATTCAAAGACAAGCCTTTTCTATAGTTGCCCTGGAGCTGTGGAACACACTCCTTGTTGAGATTAGAGCTGCTCCATCCCTGATGGCTTTTAGGAAACAACTGAAGACACACAGGCTTTTGGCTGAACTTGACTGATTTAATGTTTTAATTTGAATTTTATATATGTTTTAGTGTTTTTTAAAAAACTGTGTTCAATTTTTTGTAAACCACCTTGACACTTCTGTACTAGGCGGTATATACACGTAGGGATGTGCTCAAACTGCAGTTCAAGCACTTTTAGGGAAATCAGAAATGAAACTTTAAGGAAAAGGAGAGCAGGTGCTTTCTTGCTCACTGCCACCCCTCCAAGCTTCCTGCTGGGGCAGCACACATCCCCCAAAGCCCTGTGTGCCATCAGCTTGCACACAGTGCCAGTGCAGGTAAACACCCGCTCCCCTTTTCCTTAAAGTTCCCTTCTGCTGTTCCTAAATCTGCTCGAACTGCGATTTGGGCACATCCCTAGTACCAGGAACTTTAAGAAAGAGGAGAGCAGGTCTTTATCTCAGCTTCCTGTTGGGGCAGTGCACATCTCAATAACACCCCCACACACACACACACAGTGCCAGCATCCATGGAGGGGTGTCCTCTGAGGGGCCAATGAACCTTTCAAACCTTCAACTCAGAAGAGAGCTTTGGTGGCCTTGGAAGTTTCCCCCTTATTTCCCATAGTTAGTTTCTGAGTCCATGCTGAGATGTTAGCAAAGTTCACCAACACCTGCCTTTTCAGATGCATTATTTTGAATCTTTCTCTCACCTGACTTTCCCTCTCTTTCTCTCCCTGCACTATATGTCTGAGGTTGAGGGGGGAAACCTTTAGGGTCTGGGAATGGGCTTGTCTTTCACCCACCAGTATCTTTTGCCTGGGGCATCGTCCTTGTCCTGAATGCATTATGATCATTTTTTGTAGGCTATGTGTGGCCCCCTAGGAGGTGCATTTGAATAAATTCTGGCCCACCACCTGATTGAGTTTGACACCCCTTGTTTAGGATAATTAACTGTTGTAATGAACTACAGCTGTTTGAATTAATTTGTAACACTAAAATTGACATGGATATTTAGTTGTGAAAAGACTGATAGATGATTTCTCACTAATTGATTTACATCTGATGTAGAGACTGAACAGTATTAAATAACTACTGGGTTAAAATATTATAATGGTTGAAAATTTAAGGAACCACTTACTGAATGTGAACGTGAATAATATACATGTTAGAAACTCATCAGCAACTGTGAAATGAATTCATACATGATTTCTAAATAATTGATTGAATTTGATCTAGCACAAAAGTGTTGACAGTAAGTAATGGGTTAACAATTTGTAACAATAGATGTACGAATATTTATAAAGAGAAAAATAACAACGGAAGATTAGTTCATATATGAACAAAAATTCAGAGGACCATAAAAATGAATATAGAATACTTACCAATGGAATAAAGAAACTAACAGTAGAAATACAGGAACAAAAAGGAATTACATTAGATGAATTTAAATCATCTAGGGGAAAGCTTAATGTTTCCCTGACAGAAAAATAAAAGAGTTTGAAGAAATGAAAAACAAAATGAAAATGAAAAACAAAACAAAACAAAATGAAAATGAAAAACAAAACAAAACAAAAAACAAAATTTTAGTAATCCTAAAAAAATACAAATTATCAGAAAAAACAAACAAACTAGATAGAAGTAACATATGGTGACAAAACTTTCAGAGGCAGTTTGTTGGATAAAGTTTCAAAGACAAAAAATGGGTGCTTAATCTAGAGCAGGGATTCTCAACGTTGGGTCCCCAGATGTTATTGGACTTTAACTCCCATAATCCCCAGCCCCAGTGGCTTTTGGTTGGGGATTATGGGAGTTGAAGTCCAATAACATCTGGGGACCCAACACTGAGAATTCCTGATCTAGAGGTCTGGTGGTTAAATATCTCAGCATTAAGATGGAGTAACTCATAATGCAGTTGGTTAGAGAAGGTGCTCCTAGGGAAAGCAGCAATAAAATACAAGGGTGGTTTTTAAAAAAAATCTACCCCAGAACACTTAAGAAAAAAGAAAAGGGTTCAAAATAATTAGATTTAGTGAACTGAGAAAACTTGAGAACAAATGGGAAGAGAACTTCCCTTTAAACTCTTGAAATATGAATAAATAAATAGTAATTTATAGTTCTGGGGATCATTTTCTTGAAACCTATGAGGTACCAATAACAATTAATACAACTTTGTCTTTTAGTGTCATCTTATTTGTGCTTTAGACAGATAGAGCCAATACTGTGTGATTTATGAAGCAACCTGAAAACATGCAGAGTTTTTAGAAAGACAATATGTACCCAATACATCAGTTTTATGTGCTTTTCAATCTCTGTGCCAACCTTGATTGCCAAAGGAAAAGTGAAAAGGAACCTGTCCTTCTCCCCAGACCATTCCCCATCCCTCTCTCACCACTGGAACCCACTGAGTTGCAACCATTTCAGAATAAAAACCCAACATCTCCACATTAACAGGTCTAAGGCTGTAAATACAGTGGCTGATATCCAGACTAATGATGCACATGAAAGATGAAAGCACATGAAAGTGCTTGTGCAATGAGGATAGCAGATAGCTTTGCACAATTCCAGGAAGAGGCTTCAAAGCAGGAAGCATGACATCATGTGCACAAGCACACCCAGTTTCACTTCTGCAGCATTAGTCTAGAATGCAAGCTCCCAACTTAGTGGAACTAGATAGCATTTGCACTAATGTAAGCCAACATACATTTATTTTCCAGGGAAGATTTATGAAGTAAAGAATTAGTGCTTCTGATATACCCTGTGACCAATTCCCCATAAACATCATACCACTCAAGGCCCAGAAGCCTGAACCAGAGAACAGCCATTTTGCAAACAGTTATAAATTGCCTTTAGAATGTAGCTGGGCACAATAGCCCTCCCTTCCGCTTGTTTCTCTCACTCCAGAGGTGTCCGTGGTCTTTTAGAATGTAAATTTTACTGCCTCTAATTGCTGGTTTCACTCACAAGGAAACTCAGTCTCAACCTTGAAGATAGCAGTAAGCAATAAGCAAAGGGGCCCTGAGAGGCTCCAAGACTTCACCAATAACAATCCTGCTGACACATAGGCAAGATAAGGCCAAAGAGCCAAACTAAAGGAGACAGAACAACCTGTGAATTACAGAGCTCTGGGAACTGTTGTATGTCAATGCCATGTCAATTGCTTCTTGTTTGATGCAAATGGGGATTGATCTGCGTATGTAATTGCCAAAGTATCTTCTATCAATATATTGCTATGTCATAGATATGTAGAACAAAGGACTTCGAATGTATAAACAGTTGCCTACAATTCTGCACCTTTGCTCTCGATTTGGGCTTTGCCCTGAGTTTGCCTACTCATCTGCAGAAGTAAATGGTTTTACACTTTTCCTGTGTGTGTGTGTGTATCAATTGGTATTGATACCACGCAGATAAAGAACCGGATTTTTGGTATATCACTGCAGAGCCACAAATGACTGTCTAATTTCATTTCTACGGTTCTTGAAAACAACCTCCATTTTGGACTGTACTCTTAACATTTCTTCTGTTTTTGCCCAAGTCTTGGCAAACAGAAGGAAGTGTGAGAAGGCTAGCTATGAAGACTCTAGGCAACTAAGCAATTTCTGAGCTATTGGCACAATTCAGTTCAGGGAAGGTTCTGAGACTTGGAAGCAAAGGAACTGTGAAATCCCTACGCTAGCCTGCCCAAGCTTGGAAAAGCTCCCCAAATTAAAACTTATGCAGAGTCCTTTCATATACTCTCTGTAAGTTTTCCTCCCAGATCTTGTGATTAGTAACAGCCCCACCCTAGCCCTGCTTACAGACTGACCTGGTTCAGACGTAAGAGGAAACTGAAGGTTCCTTCACCTATGGTTTCCTAACCTGAATGTCTGAATTTGGGGAAATGGAGTTTGCAGGGGGAGCGACCCATGGTTTCCCTTGCCAAACTCCACTCTGAACCTTTCACCACCGCAAACTCCATTTCTGTGGCGCCAGCATTACATCTGAATGCTGGCACTGTAGTTTGGGTCCCAGGGAACCAGAGTTGAGGGAGGAAGCTCCTCCCTCACTCTGGCCCGATTGGCTGTGCAGGCTGTCCTCCAGGAAAGAAGGAAACCTGTACAGCCAGCTCCCCCACCTCTCTGCAGTCTCACTGACTGCAGAGAGGCAGCTCTCCCTACGTCTGAATGCGGACAGGAGAGCAGGGGGAAGGGGGCATGGAATCACGGCTCTGTGTTACAGCTGAACCAGGCCACTGTATATAGGACCTTTGCCTATCATTTAACTCAGTTCAGTCAGGGGACTTCTCCAACTTTGAACAAACAAGCTTTTGCTCTCTGAGCAAAAGTCCTGCGCTTTCTTGAACTGTGCCCTCCGGGGTAGCTCAGAGACTACAGTTTGCTGGAGCCTTAAAAATCAGCCTTTGGCAGCTTCTACATAGTTCTAACATGTGATTAGCATCCAGTGCTTTGAAAAAAATCAGAGAAAGACTTGACCTTTCCCCTGCAATTTCTTAGCCATTTGATTAAAGGTTTTCCCACCTGGAAAATGCAAATTGTGTACCACAATTTGAAACTCAAAAGAATAGCCACACTATTTCTTGAACATCTACAGAAACAGAACATAGATGATAGTATGTGAATAGTTCCAAACTAAATTTATTCTTCAGGTCAGGTAAATACTTTTGGAAAATTATCTGCAGTGTTCTCCAAATAGACCTGAGGCATGTTTCGGGGGTGGGGGGGGGTGGAGATCAATGGAAAGGCACCCACTGACTTCAGTGAAGTATAGATCAGGGTTGCAGTAATCATGATAATGTAAATGCTGATGGTATGTCATGGGTCTGTCAAAACAAATTACTTGCTTCAGGTGAGTGAGCAAAGTAGGATTTTATAAGGCTAGAAAAAATATTACAAGGACTGGGGCTAAGTCTAATGGTTTCTGACTTCTAGGCAGCTCATATTCCTCTTATTCTGATAGTGTTAGCAGTTGAATATTTTGATTAAGATATTTATGTTGGGTTTTTCAGTTAAGAAAATATAAATACAAAGCCGTTATGTTAATAGTCCTATTAATGCAGTTCCATATCTGAATGATGGATTCTATCAGAAAGAAACTGCATTGCAAAAGATCTTACAGGAAGAAAGCACAACAATGAAAGGGGAAAAAATAAATTGAGGCATTTTTGTTACTCACACTTAAATTACAGCCTTGACATTTGACCAATGTGGCCTGTGATTTTCTATAGCAACTAGATTATGATACAATCACCCTGATCCAGTGAAAACAATCTATAAGTAAAAACCTATTTCTATGCCAGTCATTTGTTATGTTGGGGAGGGGAAAAGCAGAAATTGGTTAAGGTGTCTCCTTCTGAATGCCTAGTAGGCTATCAGCTTTGTGTATGAGGGACGTAGGTCTACATTCTGGATGGAGGAAATAATTCCCAGGGCTCTTGGTACCTATCGATCGGAGCAACATTACAGGCATGAGGAAGGTAGAGGAGAAGGAAAAGAGAGATCCTCTTACCACTGCTGGAGCAGCAGCAGCAGACATAGCTGTGCCACCAAGTAAAGGAGTTTGGGGAAGGAGTCCTCCGATTCATATTAAAAGTGAAAATTGGAGAAGAGCCCAGCGCACAACATGCTTGCCACGATACTGAAGGCAAACACTGTGCATCACTGAGCATTGTATTCCTGAAACAAGGTTGAAAACTTTTGTATCAAAATGGGGGGAGGGAGGTAAAGGTGTGGGAAACTCATACATGGGAACATAGCACATAGACAGCTGCCATATACTGAGTCAGGCTATTGGTCCATCTATTTCAGTATTGTCTACACAGACTGGCAGCGGCTTCTCCTAGGCTGCACGCAGGAGTCTCTCTCAGCCCTATCTTGGAGATGCCAGAGAGTGAACATGGAACAGTCTGCATGCAAGTAGGTCCTGCATGTAGGGTTCTGCATGCAAAAACCTTCTGCATGTAGTGGCAACCGTACTCCTTCCAGCAGCTGGTTGACGCTTTTTTACTCAATTTCTTAAAAGAAGATATCATGCAGTGACATAATGTCATTCTGATAGAGGCTTTGGGAATTTAAAAAAATGTGGCCACAATCCAAGCTGCTGCAGGGGTGCCCTGCCCCAAGAGCTCCCAATTTTTGGTACCTCACCTCAGCTTTATTCTGAAGAAAGGAGTTACAATCTGCAGCAATATCACTAGAAGTTTGTCCCTTTAGCATTTTGGTAGCCTGTAGTGTTCTGCCTTGAGGACTTAACTTCTCTCAATACAGAGCAAGAAAGCAGCAGTGGGGGCAGGGGAATAGAGGGCAGTGGTTGTAGAAAAAGGGGTCAACAGTGTCCTCTGTCTTAGGACAGAACTACCAAAACCAGCCTTTAGAATTATTAAAATCATAATGAGGATTTGGCAGAGAAAAATATACTGCATTGACAAACTTCAGAAGGTGGCTGAACTCTCAAAACATAACACTTTGAATTTGGAGTATTAATGTGATACAGGACCACTTTTTGCAATCTTACCTTGGTTGCTGCATCAAAGCATACAAAACCCATGCCAAAGTCAATGGTAAGCCCCATAAGATGACTCTCCAGAACACAGGCATATGTCTTGGACTAGAAAAGATCAGAAAATAGCAGCATGTTATTTGGCACATTCATTCGCTGCCTATATAGCTCAAAATGGTGGCTAAGCTATAACCTATTATTGACCAATGTTCCAAACTTTCTAAGCATTGACTCTACCATTACAGATACATTTCAGAAGAACTATATTGCATATTTTGTTGATTAATACAGTGAGCATTAATTAGGTTGTTTGAAGGAGTGTATGTCAAAGTAAGAAACAAACCTGGCTGAGATTCATTTGAGTTTGCAGAACACATTTTGTAAAGGCAACAGGGGAAGAGCTACCAGTCTGAGCCCCTCTGCCCCTCCCACCTGGTGTTTTTCCTCCTGCTCCTCCTTCCTACAGCCAGTAGGTTCTGGTCCTGCCTTGATCTGCTCCCCCTTCCTTCCCTTACCTGCTGTGGCTGCCAGTCATCATCGTATTTTAAATGGGAAAGAGATTATTTATTTATTTATTTATTTGATTTCTATACCACCCTTCCAAAAATGGCTCAGAGCAGTTTACACAGAGAAATAAGTAAGTAAGTAAATAAGATGGACCCTTGTCCCCAAAGGGCTCACAATCTAAAAAGAAACATCAGATAGACACCAGCAACAGTCACTGGAGGTACTGTGCTGGGGGTGGACAGGGCCACTTACTCTCCCCCTGCTAAATAAAGAGAATCACCACGTTAAAAGGTGCCTCTTTGCCAAGTTAGCAGGGGCAAGATTAACTTAAGATTTAATTGATCTCTTCTGCATGCCCTCATTAGCATTGCCCTGTTCCCTTCAAGCAACCTTAGCAAACTGCTAGGAGAGGAATCAACTGAGCATCTGGGTCAGGTTGGAGACTGGGCACTTCCTTATTTTTTGTTGGTGGGGTCAACATTTGGACCTCCCCACTACAAAGAGAATTTAGCAGGCAGCTTTTCAGGAGGCGCTGAACAGGAGAAACTTAGGCACTTGGCCCACCCCTTCCTCATTGGCTCCAAATGCCCAGAGCTCAGTTCTCCTTGCCTTCCTATTGGCCAGGAGCCGTGAGTCAACCCTCAAGTTTCTCGCTGTTTATCTCCCTGCAACAGGGAGGAATTGTTTGCATCAGTATTTGCAAGTTGCAAAAGTTCTTGTGGATGAGCCTCCTGCCCCCCACTATCTGCAAACTTAGAAAAATAAAACAAATCCTTTAAAAAAGCAACAACAGTTGCTTGGACAACTAGTAACTTGGTTCCTGCTTCGCTTTCTTGTTTCCTTCTGTTGGTCACAGGTATATGTGGTTAAGATGTGCTGGAAAGTAAGAACCGCCTTAAGATACATTATGAAAGGCGGTATAAAAATTGAATAATGAATAAATAAAGAAGCTCAATTTCTTGGGAGGAAGGCTAGGTTGGAGAAGATATGGGGCAATGGGGGGGAGGAGGAATTAGAGACTTTTTGCAGCTTCTGCAGTTAGCGGTTTTAGCAGCCCCCATCCAGAGAGTTACAAAAAATGCTTTCTATCAGCTTCGGCTGATTCGACAACTGTGCTCGTTCCTTGAAGAGGATGACCTCAAAACAGTGGTGCATCAGCTGGTAACCTCCTGGCTTGACTATTGCAATGCACTCTACGTGAGGCTGCCTTTGTATGTAGTCCGGAAACTTCAGCTAGTTCAGAATGTGGCAGCCAGATTGGTCTCTGGGGCAACCCGGAGAGACCTTATTATTATTATTATTATTATTATTAGTAGTAGTAGTAGTAGTAGTAGTAGTAGTAGTAGTATATATTAACATAGCCAGACAGATGTTATTGACTGGTTTGTTTTATCCAGATGACATCATTATTATTATTTCTTGTTTACACAGTCAGACAGGTGTTATTGACTGCTTTGTTTTATCCAGACTTTGAGTCCTTCCCAAGGACCTGGGATGCCAGAATTTTATTGTCATCATCATCATCATTATTATTTTACATTTATATCCCACTCTTCCTCCAAGGAGCCCAGAGCGGTGTACTACGTACTTGAGTTTCTCTTTCACAACAACCCTGTGAAGTTGGTTAGGCTGAGAGAGAAGTGACTGGCCCAGAGTCACCCAGCTAGTTTCATGGCAGAATGGGGATTTGAACTAGGGTCTCACCGGTCCTAGTCCAGCACTCTAACCACTACACCACGCTGGCTCTTGAAACAATTACACGGGCTGCCGATATGTTTCCGGGCAAAATACAAAGTGCTGGTTATTATCTTTAAAGCCCTGAATGGCTTGGCTAAGAGATATCTTAGAGAGCGCCTTCTTTTACATGATCCCCACCACACGTTAAGGTCATCCGAGGAGGTCCGTCTCCAGTTACCACTTGTTTGTTTGGTGGTGACTCAGAGGCGGGCCTTCTCTGTAGCTGCTCCTGGGCTGTGGAATGCACTTCCAGCAGAAATTCGTAATCTTAATTCCTTACTGACCTTCAAGAGAGCCCTTAAAACCCATCTGTTTGGCCTGGCCTTTCAGGTTTTTTAATTAGCTTTAATCGTTTTAATGCTAACCTGGTTTTCAGGGTTTTAATTGTTATGATAGTTTAATTGTTTTTTAAGACGTTTTAATTGGTGTTAATATTTATCTCTCTGTTTTAATTGTTATTGGTTTTAATGGTTTATGTTTTTAATTGTAAACTGCCCTGAGCCATTCCAGAAGGGAATGGGAATTAAAGGGAATTTTAAAAATCGAATAAATAAAAAGGGATCTCAAGAGGCTTTCTTTGAATCTCCCCCAATGCATTTATTGTTTAACTTGGATAACACTTTCATATGGAAGGGTGGGGGCTCAACCCCAATAAAACCAATAGCAAGCAACAGGTTTTTTCCCAGATGGTCCTGCTGGCAAACTGGCAAACTGCTTCTGCAGATTGTAACCCAAACCCTATCCTATGCATGTTTACTCAGAAGTAATTCCCACTGAGTTCAGTGGGACTTAGTTGCATCAATCACAGTTCCATCTATATTTCCTCAAAGTAAGTCCCATTGAGTTCAGCAGCACTTCTCATTAGGAAAGAATTAAAGAATTGTAGACTTGGAAGAGACTTTAGAGGCCTTCTAGTCCAATATGTAAATTACACTTATATCACATTAAAAGGTGCCTCTTTGCCAAGTTATCAGGGGTGATGACAACTATGTCAATTAACATTATTGAGCAAACATGTTGAACCACATATAACTACTGGCTAACATACTACAAAAAACTACACATGTGGTGGAGCATAATGTTTGCACAGTTGCACAAGGGCAAAACTTGTGCAGAGTTGTTCACTGTGCAGAGGTGTTCACTTCACTGGTGCACCACTCCATTTGCACAATTTTTGCTTTTGTGCAACAGTGTTCTTGCACAACTATGCAAATACTTTGTTCCACCATGTGTATAATGTTGAACCGCATAGTATTACAGTTTTGAAGCACATGCTTGTGCTGGTTTTCTTGGCATAAAGTTCAGAAACATAATTTTCAATGTTGAGATAGCTTGTTCCTCTTAAAAATAGACATCTCGCTCATACATATACATAGAGCCTGACCAAGAGCAGTTAAAGCCAAGAAGCATATTGCCTTCCAGAGACAGGGACTGGCAATTCCAGCCAACAATATGTCCTAGGTAGCTTTCATCAAATAGGACAGGGCATAGATCCAATCCTCCAATAGTTCCTATCATGCACACATTCTACATTGGTGAGTGATAATACAACCCAAATAAGCAGGACAATACTGAGCCTCTAGTGTCTTAAACTTAGTTTCTGTACTAGGATTTATGGCTCATTCCAGATTGACCTAAAACTGTCCAATTTTGTCTGCAAAATAAATGGAAGTTTCATTACAGCTTGAGTCCACAACCTATGGTACTTTCAGATACTGCTGAACTACAACTCCCATCATACCCACCTACAATTTATTGGTGGTTGGGGGTGATGGGAATTGTAGTTCAGCAACATTCGGAGTACTACAGGTTGGGAACATTAATTACATTACAGCAACCTAACCATAGACATGGAACCAACCAGAATCAGACCATTCATCCTTTAGGATACTGCTATTAGATTCACTTTGCAAGCACAAAAGATGGTGTTCTTCACAGCTGTCACTGCTACAGCAATCCTTGCAAAAGGGTAATTGAAATATATATATGCTATTAAGTCAAATAAATCAATGGGTATAAGCCATCCAATCTTCTGGTACTACATCCAAGGAGACCCCAACAACCATTTCAGCAGCCCACCTTGCTTGAAGCTTGTGCTATTAAACAGCAGATCTGTAAATGCAAAAACCCTATGGACATCCAGGTAGTTATCGTGGATGAACATGCTGACCTGGCATGCATTAAGGAGAGCTGGTTGGATGAGGGAGATAATGTAAATCTCTCAGTTCTATCCACCAGGTTTCTGGGTGAAGCATCAGCTATGGCAAGGTGGGCAGGGAGGGGTGGGGATGGACCTCCTGGTCCATCAGGAGACCATCTCCCGCACCAGATGTACTGTCCACCATTCTGATCACTTAAATATCTAATGCTGAGTATGTATGTATTTATTTACAATGTCTCCGAATGGCATCCATTAAAAATGCTTTTCTGTGACATTTTGTTACCAGAAGTAGACTATTAAATGGCTCCCCCTTCCCTTTCTCTCTATCTTTTAAAATTACAATTATACTCCCTGGTTCTTTCCTTCCTTTAAGTCCCCCCCCCCAGCTTTCCCTTTCTATTAAAGAAGAAGAAAGCAGTGTGGAGCTATTTTGTCTTCCTTCTTCTGCAGGCCATCCACAGTGGGGGGAGATGCTATGTCAGGCCCGTAGGGAGACCAACGGTAACCCATGTTCACGCACCCCATTTCCGAGCAAAACCCCGCCCCCTGTGTCTGATGTCAGATGCAGGGGTGGGGAAGGGGCGCAAGACATGGCTCCTCAGGGGGCATGGCTCAGGTTCTTTGAACTCATTTGTGCAATGGTGGCTCTGCCCCTGTGCTAGATAGTTTGCATTGCAGCCCCTAAAACCTGGTTCACAATATGGTGCTTGAAGTGGTCCACTTCACCCTCCATAACCATTTTTCCTGCCCATTAACTATTATGATACCATGGACATCGTATTTTAACTTATTCAACAGAAATAGTACAAAATATATTGCCAGGAATGATGAGTTAGATACTCATATACAAACCTTCCAGCAAACATCATGGGAGGAAAATAAAATAATTTTGATTTGATCATGTGAGAAAAGAAATTACTCCCCAAATTTCCCAAAATAAGAACAAAAGAGTCAATGGAATGGAATGCTTGCAGTCATATTTGTGAATCAAGTACTTTTCAAAATTCTAATTTTCATCCAATTGTGTATGAATATTTATTACATAGTAATTACTTTTATATGAATTAATTGTATTAACCCATGCAGAGAAACAACTGCTTTCTTCCAAAACTGATTGAGATACGGTGATTATTTGACAGGCAAAAAAGTTTGTGGTTCTTTTCAATCTGTCACATGTTTTAATTGGGGCTGGTGGTTATCAATGTTGTGATATACATCCTCATGCATGAACCAGTGTCCCTCTCTCAAGTTCCTGGATGAAAAAAACCCTTTTATTTATTTAAAGGTCTGTTATGGCCTCTTGTAATGGGTAAACAGTGTGGGGTTACTTTATGTGGCAGGAGACTGTAAGAAAGCCCCTTAGAGTAAAAGAAAGCCATCCACCTCAATGCTCTAATTTAGCAGTTCAGAACCTCTGTGAGTGCTAGATTTGTTCCATCAATCATTCCACCTAAGGGTCATTCTCCTGCTTTCTTCACCTACAGAGCTATCAGTACTCAAACACAGCTCTTAGCAGGAAATATTGAAAGGTTAAAATCGGCTTTGAGCAGTTGTCACAAAGTGATCAAAGATTAGTGCAGACTATAGGTTAAAGAGGTAAAGGTTCATTTTCAGTCTCTCATTTTCTGGCTCAAAATTGGAGGTTTTATTTCACCTATAGCTTCTCTGTTTACGTTAATTAATCCTTTTAGCTGTTTTCTTGGAGCAAATAACATGGAGAATACTTGCAACAGATGACATAATGTCAGAGTCTTACAGCTTTAATATAAACCTTTCAAACTTAAAACATACCATAAAGAGTGAATTATTGGCTTTTGATTATTGATTTCACACTCTGAAAGCCATTTTTAAAATCAAGCTAAAGGTTTCCCATACACCAGGCAGCTCAGTAGTAATCTCCTACTATGTTCCAAAAGTAGAGAATCTTAAATTTGAGTCCATGAATAATTCAGCAGCTCAGGTTCAAAAGGAGAACCAAAGGCATTTACATTTCTCAGACCTGAGACCTGCAGCACACTAGAGGAGACACTTAAATCATGGAAATAATGCTATGCTGTGCTGTGAGCTCAGCCAAGCCCATCTCTGAAGCAGAAAGGGCTAGGTCACTTTTTGGGTCATAAGATCCTACCTGAATCCTGGCTTTCAAAAATCCATATTTGTACAAAGAAATCCTTGTAAGCTTACTCAGGTTACTCAATACCCCTTGACCTTTTTTATGGTATAAAGAGCTACGATATAAATGTACGTGGAAACTTTTAAAAGTTCTCAATAAAGACATAAAATCAATTTAAAATAGGAAGGAGAGAAGTACTTGCACATAGTGAGGCTGTTCTCATGAGTAGCCAAGCCAGGCTTAGGCAGTTAAAAGAACTGGCTGAGAACCATAAGAACCAGTTCTCTGAGAACCAGGATCCATGTGGATCTCGGTAGTGCCATGGTGCCAAACCCAGCACTGAAGCCCAGCTCTTAGCCTGGGTTAATGGAGTGAGGGCACCAAGGGTCTGGGGGCTCCCAAGGCTCTGACTTGGCCAGGGTACCCCCTTGCCCGCTCCCACACCCAGCCGGGGAGCAAGGCACACCCCTTTTCTGCCCAGCCAGAATTTCACTGAAATACTGACTGGGGAGGGATGGACCTTCCCCTGGGCATTGGCTCCTCCCTTGCATCTGATGTCAGATGCAAAGGGATGGGGGCAGTGCCAAGAACAGGGCTGACACCCCCAGCAGAGATTCATTTCCCCATCAGTGGTTGGTGGAATTGCTGAAAGGGAGCTCCTTCCCAGTGAAAGGCCCTGGTCTCGCCCCTTTGTGTCTGACATCAGATGCAAGGGAGTGTGGCTTGGGGGGGGGGGTGCATGCCCGAAGGAACACCCAGGGGATGGGGAGCCACCAGTTGAACTTTGTTCTCCCGCGCCCCTGCCAAGCTCCCTACGCCCCTGCTGGGAGGTAGATTAGTTTGATAGTTCTCCTGGCTTGATCATAAATTGTGGTTAGAATAAGCTGAGATCAGACACAATAACAACTCTACATGAGGAACAGAAACTTCAAACATCCTCCCCTTGCATGCAAAGCATATGCGGCTGAAGTTAAGAACATATTTGAATTGTTTAACATCATGGAAAGACAACCTGATGAACTATGGGAGGAAATAAAGACAATTGTCACTGAAGTAACCCTTCAATATATTGCATATAAGCAGCCAATGAAATCGGCGAAGTGGATATCAGATGCTACAATAAGAATAGCAGAAAGGAGAAGGAAAGAAAAAGCTACTGGTGACAGGAAAGAAATGCGAAGATTAAATGCAGAGTTTCAGAGAGAAGTGAGAAAAGATAAAGAAAAATATTGATCATCTGAACACTGTAAGGAAATGGAGGAAGCAGTTAAGAGAGGTCATATAAGGGAGTGTTTTGCTTATGTGATAAAGGCGAGAAGCCCTTTTATGGCAAGGAAGGCAATGGTTAGAGGTCATGATAGGCAGGAATTACATAATCAACAAGCAATTAGAGAAAGTTGTATGGGCACTCAATCAGCTGTCTAACCACGAAGCCCCTGGAGTTGATGGAGTACCAGTAGAGTTATTGAGAGTTTTACCAATAAAGGTATTGGCGGCACTATGTCAAAGTGTATGGAAGACTTGTTGGTGGCCAAAATAGTGGAAAAGGTCTGTATTTATACCAATACCAAAGAAAGGTAATACGAAAGACTGCTCAAACTATCGCACCATAGCCCTGATACCACTTGTGAGTAAAATTCTTGTGAAGATCATTCAACAACATAAGAATCCAACTGTCGATAGAGAGATGCCAGATGTACAAGCAGGATTTCGAAAAGGAAGAGGAATGCGTGATCACATTGCCAATCTTCGGTGGATGATAGAAAAGGTGAAGGAATATAAAAAATACCTCTATATGTGCTTCATTGACTATACAAAAGCTTTTGATTGTTTTGATCATGATAAGCTCTGGAATTGCCTTAAAGAAATGGGAATATCATTACATCTCATCCAGCTTATACAGTCACTGTACTCTGATCAAGAAGCCATGGTAAGAAAGGCATATGGAGATACAGAGTGGTTTAAAATTGGGAGAGGCACTCGTCAAGGTTGCATGCTCTCCCACACTATTTAATATGTACACAGAAATGGTCCTGAGAAATGCATATTTGGAAGAATCTGCTACTGGAGTGAAAATTGGTGGCAGGAATATTAACAACCTTCGATATGCAGATGATACAACATTGCTTGCAGAAAGCAAGAAAGATCTAGAGCGGCTAATTTTAAAAATTAAAGATGAAAGTGAAAAATTTGGATTGCATCTTAACATCAAGAAAACAAATATATTGACGACTGCAGAGAATACACAAGTCAGAGTGAAGATCAATAATGAGATAATTGATCTTTTCTTGGCTCTAAAATCGATCAATGTGGTGACTGCAGCCCTGAAATCAGAAGGCATATAGCACTTGGAAGAACTGCAGTGTTCAGCATGAGCAAAATTTGGAAAAGCAAAGATATTAGTCTTCCAATCAAATGTAGACTAGTCAATGCAATAATATTTCCGATAGCTACATATGGCTGTGAAACTTGGACTTTGAAGAAGGCAGATAGGAGAAGGATGGATCCTTTTGAGATATGGTGTTGGAGGCGATTGTTGTATATCCCATGGACACCAAGAATCACGAATAAGGAAGTTTTAGATAGAGTTAAACCAAGAACATTGCTAGAAGTCAAGATTACTAAACAAAGAATGACATATTTTAGTCATGTCATGTGATCTCATTCACTCAAAAAGAGAATTATGTTGGGAATGATCAGCGGAAGAAGGAGATGGGGACGGCCTTGTACTCGGTGGCTGGATATTATTAAAAATGACACCGGAATGACCATGGTGGAATTAAAGGAAGATGTACGGGATAGGATGGCATAGAGTGCATTGATCCATAGAGTGACCGAGAGTCAGACATGACTGAATGGATAAGAAGAAGAAAGTATGCAAAGCAAGCAAGCCTGAGGCTTGTGATAGTAACATCAAATTTTGTACAGTATAGTGTTTTAGTATGACATCTGAATCCACCAAGCCACTTCAAGTCATGCTTTGAGGGTGATCTGGAGTTCTGGACCAAAGTTTCCTAGATTCAAGCCTCTCTAGTCACTATACTATACATTTCAAGAACATAAATGTACTATCCAATCTCAAAAGGAAACCTCACCAGTAAAATCAAACAAAATAACAACAAAAACAAACAAACCCCAAGCTCAGCACTGCTGGTTATTAAACTCACATTTTCGTTTGCTGAGCACACAAACAAAACATTCTTATTAGTAGCATCAAGGTTTTGAAGGCAAGAACCAAATAAATATACAGACCCTGGTATCAAGATAACAAAAAAATTAATTTCTTGAGCAAAAAAATGGCAACTCTATCACTAACAACTTGTTGGACATTTTAATATTAAAATATCCCATAGCAGCAGTTGGCTTTATTTCAAGTTGAACATCACATGCAACAGACTACAACAGTGTAGTGTAGAGCCAGCATAGCATAGTGTTTAGAATGTTGGACTAGTGCTGGGAAGACCGGAGTTTGAATCTCCATTCAACCATGAAACTCACTGGGTGACTCTGGGCCAATCATGTATCTCTCGGCCTAACCTACCTCACAGGGTTGTTGTGAGGATAAAAATAAGCATGTATACTGCTCTGAGCTCCTTGGAGGAAGAAAAGGACATAAATGTAATAAATACTGGAATTGTAGTTATGTTACCTGTATTCGTTCCACTTCTAAAAATGTTGCTGATTGGAAAGCCTTTTCCCATTGTGTGAGGTCACATTCTAATTCTACAGAAAAGTAGAGATCCTCTCCAGTTTCAGACTGGACACCAAAGCAGTGTTTCCGTCGGTCCAGCAGATCACTGTCCTGATGAAAACCTGGAGTTATATAATCTTGCATACATCAATTAATATTTCTTATTGCATACACCCACATGTTAGATGCAGAACAACTACCTAGGCAGAACTTAACTACCTTGTAATATTTATATACTCTTCTTCAGTATCAATAATCTGAATAAAATGGAAACAAAAATATTTTTCAGAGTTTTCATTTCAAGTAAAATGGTATAGTTTTGTTTGCAAGACTCCACAGTTGGAACATTTCATCTCCCAATAAACCAATTCCCACAATAAGCTCTAAATCTGGGTTCTAAAATGCTTCTGAAATGTGTCATAAATCCTATGATTCATAGTACACAATGATATGCCAAAATTACATAAAATATGTTGAATCACATTCTTTTAAATCCAAAAATTAACCAAAGAAACATATCCACTTAAAAAGCTTGCCCATTGTTGGGTTTTCTGCTGTTCCATTAACAGTGGCCTTGATTTGTGTAATCTGTTGTCAGGAATTTAGAGTCATGCACTGAGGCCCTTTGGAATTTAGCATGGCATCTTACTTGGGGAATCTAGGTCCTCCAAGCGGTCTGAGGCTGTTTTCAAAAGTTTTATATTAATTAGTTTTTGCATTTACTAGGTCTGGAGCTGTTGAGTTAAAGAAGATCCATATACCAGGGGTTCTTAAACATGGGTCCCCAGATGTTGTTGGACTACAACTCCCATCAACCCCAGCCACAATGGTCAAAGACACTAGTGGCCTCCAGGTTTGTTTGTTTTTGTCCTTTAGACCCAGGTCCACACACAATTTTCTTGAGCTTGACTTCTGTTTGGGGACACTTTCATATTTCCCTCTGTTCAAATTTATTCTGGGATTTTGCAGTTCCATTTTGTTGTTGTTGCAAGGTGGCACTGCTGTATTTGCTTTCTGTCATCCTTCTGGTATGCATTTCAAGAATTTGTAAGGATGATTGCAGTCATGGTGGTCAAGTCTGAAAAAAACACTCTGTTGCCACATTTGAAATCTTGCACAAAATCTCAGAAGAACCTGTGCACTTCAAGTGCTTTTGGTTTTTTAAAAATAAATAATTACTATGTGGACCGCTGCTAGTACATGCTCTTTTGTGCAGGGGGTGGGGAGTCCTTTGATTTAGCTAATTGGCTGGGCAAAGCAGGGAAACAACTATTGACAGGTTGGTTTAGGATGCTTACTGCCTCGCCTGTGAAATTGATGAGGTATGGCAAAACCTTGGTCAGTTTCCAAGCAGTTAAGCACACTGTTTTTCTTGATGTATACCCTTTGAAACAAAAGCAATGCTCTTTACCTTGCCTACCTAACTGGAGGCAAATATTATTTGCATTCTCCAAGTAAAGAACTGGGGGAGTGCTGGAACACAATACTTGACAGAGCCAACCCATGGAAAAACAATGAAATGGGATGGAGGAAAATATATATGCTCCTACTTTGGGTCCTTTACTTCTGCTCTGGACTTCACTACTCATTCTGTCTATTGATATATCCTTGAATTGATATATCCTTTGTTCCTGGATCCACTACTCTGTGGCACTCCTCTACCTTCTGTCCTTATTCCTGATTTGCATTCTGAGATTTGTATATCCTCACTGTATAGACCAGTCCTTTGCTCTTTTGTCACTAAACTTGGATCAATTTGATATCCCAGCTTCTAACAATTCTGCCTCTATTCCAAGTATGGTGTGTCACTCTTCCTTTGTGTTGCAACAAGGGAGAAACAATAGTTTCTCTTTCTATTCCTGCTCTCCTGCTCCTGAGGCAATGGAACTTCCAGAGGCAAGTAGCAATCTACAGTTCCATGCTCACTTTATCAGCTACTAGCCATGACAGATCTTTGTCTCTCTCTCACACAGGATCTAGTTATGAAATAGCTGCATACTGAGTTCCAGTTTATGGTACAAACAATCAGTAACCAATTCAACCTCAGAGGAGAAAATAAGCTGAACTTATTCCAGAATCAGTCTGCAGTCTCCATTATTACTTTTAAAGACCTGTAAATACATTAACAGTATATAGATAGTTGACCAAACACACACACACACACACACACACACACACACACACACACACACACACACACTAAATGCAGGCTACTCCAGTCACTGGCTTACATCCAGGCTAAATTACTCATGAGTACTTCATTGAGATTAAGGAGCAGAGGAGGGGAGTCTTCATCCTTTCCCCTCTCTTTCTGCACTGGACACATTGCTAAGGATGCATGAGCTTCAAGCTGCTGATCCCCAGATGGGGAACAAATAGTGCAGCTGAAGTGTGGGAGGAAGGAGGCCTCTGAGCACCTCGGGAGCCCTTCAAGTACCCCTAGGGATACTAGCACCCACTGTTGGGAAACCCTGCTGTAGCTAATGTAAGGACATAGCAAACAGTGGTTGCATGACGGAATTATCCTCTCTTCCAGACTAGTTCTTGTACAAGCCTGCAGATGTGCAAATGGGGAGTTCCTTGCACAGCATGCCTTTGTGTGATTCCTCTTCCAAGAGTGGTAATGCTGATGATACTCAGCTGTATATTGCCATCCCAGACCATTCTGGAGATGCTGTTTCTCTGCTTGCCTGGAAGCTGTTAAGGTCTGGATGAATCAAAATAAGCTCAGACTGAATCCCACCAAGACTGAACTACTTTTACTCAGCCCTCGTACTGGCCAACAGCTGGATGTGAACCTTGTTTTAGATGGGGTGGCGCTGCCCTTGAAGGAGCTTGTAGGTGACTTGGGGATCCTTTTGGATTCACACCTCCTGCTTGAACAGCCGGTGGAGGCTGCAGCCAGAAGTGCCTTTGCCCAGCTCCATCTGATCCATCAATTACGCCCTTACCTTGATCGGCAAGCATTAATGACAGTGACCCATGCCCTTGTTATCTCCCACCTAGATTATTGTAATGCCCTCTATCTAGGGTTACCTTTGAGGACGATTGGAAAGCTACAACGGGTCCAGAATGCAGTGGCTCATTTACTTATGGGTGCCAGAAAACATGACAGAGTAACACTTCTCCTGCAGTCATTGCACTAGTTGCCTATTCGCTACCGAGTTCAATTTAAGGTCCTGGTTTTGACCTTCAAAGCCTTGTGGGATTTGGCACCTGTTTACCTACAGACCCGCCTCTCCCATCCAGTAACATCCCGTCCGGTCAGATGGCCCTTTTATCGGTCTCCGATTTCTGAGAGGTTCGGGGCGCTAGAACCCGTGAAAGGGCCTTCTCAGTTGCCACCCCACTTCTCTGGAATTCCCTTCTTCTGCAGATTCGTTTAGCTCCTTCTTTGTCAATTTTTAAATCCTTATTGAAGAATTTTCTTTTTCGTCAGGCTTTTACCCTGTAGTTTATCTATTCCTCCCCCTGCCTTAGTTACTTTAGTTTTATTTAGAATGTAATTTTAATGCTTTCTTGTTTTGCATGTGTTTGTACACTGCCCAGAGTCTTCGCAGTGGGCAGTATATAAAATGTTTCAAATAAATAAATAAATAAATAATGCAAAAGGTCCTTCCATGAGCACTATGTATGCTACCCTAGGCATATAACTTATAACTTTGATACAATTTCTAAACATATTCTCTGAAGATACAGTGCTAACAAGAACTTTAAGTTGGACCAGGCTCCTGACATTTCATTTTTAAAAAGTCAATTCATTTTTCTGAAAATATAGGGGGAAATGCAAATGAAACGAGCCCTATAGTACATTTATCAGGAACTTGGCTCATGATGCCCCAGGAGAGTGCAAACCAACATCTCTACTATCAGGAAAGTGCAACACTTGTTGACCTAATTAATAATGATTTCTGTGTTAAGTGAGAGCAATACATTTGTCAAAGAGAGACAAGGATGTTTCATTAACCAGAACATTTCAAATTAAAAGCAGTCCACAAAAGCCAGGTAGTGGCATTATCCTGACAAGATATTTTTGGATGGAATCCACCAAGCATGCCTACTCCACAGACGCTGTTCTTTTATCTTATATAGGGTTCCTCCGCTGACAAGAACAAAATGTGTTATATAAATTCTAGGTGCCTCACCAAAGATGGCCCAAGTCACTTAGTTAACTTGAAGCAAATTTATACAAGTCCTCAGCAGGGTTCAGCCTTCTGACATTTAATACTCCTTTTAATTCTTGTTGCAATATTGCTTTAAAGGAATGAAATTATGACCTGTGATATTACATATCTTCCCTCGCTTCCCAACCTTGAATTCATCCTGTGTTTTACCCTTTTTGGTAAAGTTCTATTTCTCTTAGCCTTTCAGCATGTGTTTTCAAATTACTCTAGAGCCTTCAAAAACATTGTCATTTGGGTCTCTTTTGCAACTTGTCTGGGCCAGAGAGCTTTCATTTTATTCAATCTGGGAAATAAATGTGGGTTCAGAGCAGCATACAGCATACTACAGTAGAGAAGAGGTCTGGAGGTGAAAACAGGCAACATAGCCAAGTCATTATTCTTAGCTTTATTTGTCTTGGCAATGTCCACAGGACCAGTAAGAATGTGTCAAGAAACGGCATTGTTCAAGCCGAAGCCCAGTTTACGAAGCTAAAAGAAATCTCAGCTAACTTTAATGTCCTCAAGAGAATCAATGTACACAATACTGCAAAACTAAAACTGCAGTACTGTCTGCTAAATATTGTTTTAAACAGAAGTTAGTTGCACATTGCAGCGCACCAGTAAAAGGGGACATACCAATGCTATTTCATTAATTCACCATAGCAAAACCTCCAATCACTTTCAGTGGTTTATTATCACGCTTACAAAAAACAGAACAAGGAATTTTACCGCCATTTTTAATATGTCCCCTACAATATGCCATGGTGAAGCAGGCCTGTAGACTCAGCTGATGCCTCCCTTCCTTATGGTGTGGTGCTAGGCAAGCTTTAGAAGGGAACTGTTATTGCTTCATGTCCTTTCCCCCCCTCAACCAATTTGTGTGAAATTTGCCTTTATAGAAGTCGCATTATTGTGTTCAGTTAAGCAGAGAGGTATCTGCATTAGTGATTGTTGATTGTTGCTTAAATGTCTGTTGCCAAAGGGAGCCATTGGGGATGGAATGAGTGCTAAATGAGGGAAGGGATGAGAATGAATAGGAGATATTGGAAAGGACATTTGGACAAAAAAAGATAATGCCAGAGGCAGAAATAGAGGAACAAATTTAGGATAAAAGGATGCCTGTTCCTTGTACAATAAATGGACATGACGGGGAAAGACTGGGTTGGTATTAATCGTTGCCTTGAGTCCAGCTATTTGTGTGATAAGAATTACTTATGCACACAGCATTTGCAAGCTCAGGGCTTTATCATATCTAAATGACTTTGACTGGATGCTATAACACTGAATCTTCAGAGACAATATTAAATTAAGACTGAAATGACTCTGCTCTGAAAAAAATTGCTTTGTGATCAATCACAAGTTTCAAATTAGGTATCACTCACTGCCAGACATCTCTAACATTTCCTGAAGAAATCAGTATTTGTTGCATAATATCACAATAAATTTGAATTTTATTTACTATCACGAGATTCCACAGAGTAGTAATGCTGGGCAAATGACAACTTTCAGTTGAGCCACTGATGAAAGAAATTAGTCAAATAGTCATTTATGCACATGTAATTTCCAGAAAAATGTATTGCAAAGTATTGTTGCACACAGTGACAAGCATTTTTAACATCTCTTTTTAATTATTTGTTATTATTCACTTGCTGCTTGGCATTTGAGGCTGCACATCTAAAATATATTAAAACATTTGAAAACCCAGCTGATTAAGTTTTCATGAAATTTAAAGCACAGATGGCAAGGGAAAATAAACATCAAATAATAATAGCTGTATGTTCATGGTTGATACTTAAAAAACCCACCAATGTGTCACCAGTGTGTCACTTATTAATTTTGTCCATGTGATATAAAAAGTAGGAAGGGCCATTCTTAAATTAAATGCTTATTACGGCTATGCATTTAGTTTACACATGTGGGAATGAGAAATCAGAGCTCCTAGAATCATTAATTACAGTGCTCTAAACACACAGTGTGGTTTTATGCAAGCTAAAGCATCATTTACAACAAAGGTCATACACATGAACAAATTCCCTGGTGTTGGGGATTCCTGGGGGGAAGGCAAGATAATACCTACCTCTCGATTCTCTTGCTCCTGTCACTGCTGCACACATGATCGCCGCTGTGGTGAATGCTGTGGCATTCTAGAGGCTGGATAAATGCTGCCCGGCCTCCAGGAATCCCACAATGCACCACATGAGGAACACAGTGCATTGGGGAATTTTCCTCAAGCTGGGAAAGCCCAGCTCTGTGTCTGCTTGGGTTACGGACAGCCCGAGCATTCGCCCAACAGGGAGCCCTGGTAGAAGGCTGTACTCACTTGTGCCCTTCTACCTAGGTAATAGCCCAGGGGAAATTCCTGATCTATCTGGTGGGGCAGCGCTGGAATTGGCCATGATCCCAGTGCTTCACATGAGCAGTCTAGCTTGTGTAGGGCTGCTTGTGTGAACAGCCTTAAAGTCTTCCTAAATCATGGGAATACATTAAACAAAACAAATACAAGACCCAATGGTTTATCTATTTTACATTAAACTCAAAGTGGCATAGTTATTAAGCACTTTGGCCTACACCGATAGTGATTTTCCAATGCAAAAAAATCTAGGCAATTTCTGGCATGTTAAAAACTAACAAATCTATTGTGGCATAAGCTTTGTGGACTAAAGTCCAGTTTGTCACATGAATGAAGTGTTATCCTCAGTAGGTGTGTGTGCGCGCGCACACACACACACACACACACACACACACGTACACATGACTTGTGGTAGCAAGCATGACTTGTCCCCATAGCTAAGCAGGGTCTGCCCTGGTTGCATATGAATGGGAGACTTGATGTGTGAGCACTGCAAGATATTCCCCTCAGGGGATGAAGCCGCTCTGGGAAGAGCAGAAGGTTTCAAGTTCCCTCCCTGGCTTCTCCAAGATAGGGCTGAGAGAGATTCCTGCCTGGAACCTTGGAGAAGCCGCTGCCAGTCTGTGAAGACAATACTGAGCTAGATAGACCAATGGTCTGACTCAGTATATGGCAGTTTCTTATGTTCATGTGCATGCGCTATTATATTTTATGCGTTTGATGGAGTGAACTTAGTCCATGAATGTTTGTGCTATAATAGATTTGTTAAGTCTTTAAGGTACTACAGTATTATTAGCTGTTTTTGCTGCTACAAACACAGCTAACCTTCTAAAAGGATGTAAGTGTTTCATGTATGTCCCAAGGCACTCTTATTATTTTACATGTTCAATTCCCTTTGACACTGAAGACAATGTTCCATGCCTAAACCCTAATTCGCATTAAATCCTATCTCCAGCTCAAATCCATTGTTCTGGATTTGTTAACATAGACCATTATTCTGCACCTACTTGGTATCAAAGAGATATTTTTTGAACAATAGTTAAGGACTAAGCTTCACTTGGTAAATACAGCAGTGGTATATATCTATGATATTCCTCCCTCCCCAAGTTCACAGCAAAGGTTATGCGTTAAGTCCTCATACCTTGAGTATTTTATACATAATCTCATATACAGAAAATGTTCTTTCAGCCCGTGTCCAGTCCCACGTAGTAACCTTGGATGAAAATACACAAAATATAATTGTACCAAAGGATGAGAAGTTGAGAAATCTGCTGCATTAGGTTCATCATAAAAGGGGGGAGTGGATAAGAGGATAACAGGGGGCAGAATTTGCATTACCCCATCCCAAATACTCCAGATTACTGGTGTGCTTTGCTGCAGAGATTCTTGCAACACCACCATTTCCCTACAGGCTATGTACCAGTATAGTTGTCATAAACGTATTACAGAAGGCTGTGCTTTAACTGATAACACCCACAATGTCTTGGTCCCTTACCTATCGTTGAAACTGCTTCCTTCCTGACTGCCATTGCAATATCTAGGAACAGCTAAGTTGCTAACAATGTCCTCCAGGCAACATTAGAACCATGATGCCTTTCCCAGTGGGCATTCTCTGCTTCGGAACTCTGTTCTTGTCAGAGCTCCAAGGAAGCCCAAGCAGAATTTTAAATGCTGCAAACGGTTTCTCTTCGAGCCAGAATTCACAGGTCAGGGAAGGGCAGGGGATTCCTTATAATAGCCACCTTGTTTTAATATTTAATAGATTGTGCACCATCCAGCCAAAATAAGGCACTTTTATATATCATGTGGGGCGTAGCTAGGGGAGGATGTGCCTTTGTTCTCCCCCCTCCCAGGCAGCCCTATCCCCATTTGTGGCAGCACATACCGTCCCTGCTGTCAGTACTGCAGCCACCACCCAGGCAGCCTGCCTGGGTAATGGGGATGCCTCTCACTGCTCAAGCCCACCGCCACCCACCGCTCCCTGGCACACCGCTCCCTGGCACATGCGTCATTCATTTGTAGCCAGTTCTGGGCTGGGTGGAAATAGGAAGCCCCAGTTTGGGGCTTTCCTCCTTTCCCAACACCTGGGAGCCAGCTGCACGTGAAGCAGCCACACAACAAGGTGGGCCATGGTGAGCTGAGAGCAAGCGAGCAGCTGGGGGCAGGAGTGGGCAACTGGCCAGCAAGGGGAGGGGGAGGCAAGAGGCAGCTCCCAAATGCTGGGTGGCTCATGTTCTTTGAACACATCTGCTCAGTTCTAGCTCCGCCCCCTGACAGCATGCTTAACTCTCTCCATCCTGATAAGGACAAAGCACAGAATTCAGCCAAAAACTGAAATCTTAATTCTGCTCATGCTGAATACTTTCTCACACATGGATTTTCATTCTACATAGATTGTTTGTTTCATGACTTCCATGAAATAAATTTTTGGAGGACATAGATTTAAATGAAATCAGTATTACCAAGGTTAATAGTTTATCTTCTATGTGTAAACGATGTAGATGACTTAGGGCAACTTTCCAACCCCACTATCTTGGTAGAATCATGCAATATGAGATTTGGAAGGAACCTTAGAGGTCTTCTAGTCCAACCCCTTGTTCATTGTAAGAAACTGCTACAACATTCCTAACACATGCCTTTCCAGCCTCTGCTTGAAAACCTCCAGTGAAGGAGAGCCTATCACTGAATGTGGCAGGTTGTTCCACTAACAGCTCTTATAGTTAGGAAATGCTTCCTAATGTCTAGTCTAAATTTGCTTCCTTGTAACCCATTGGTTTTAAGTGTGCCCTTCTTTGGAATACCAAAGAACTTTCTCCATGAAAATAGTTCTTCAGATATTTGAAGACAGCCATCAGTATCTACCCTTAGCCTTCTCTTCTCCAGGCTTCCTCCAGCTCTTACAACCATTCCTCATAGGACTTGGTTTCCAGATGTATCACCATCTTTGTTGCTCTTCTCTGAATCCACTCTAGTTCATCACTGTCTTTCTTAAAACATGAGGCCCAGAACTGGACACACTGTTCCAAATGAAGCCTTACCAGTGCAGAAGAGAACAATTACTTTTTGTCATCTGATCTCTATTATGATAGCCTAAGATGGCACTAAACATTTTAGTAGCCACGTCGCACTGCTAGTTTATTTACTAAGAAACCTAGATCCTCTGCACATTTCCTGCTCCCAAGTCAGATGTCCCTACCCTATACTTGTACATTTGCAGGACTTTATATTTTCTCTAGTAAACTTCCCCTTGTTGGCTTTGGCCAAATCTTTCAGCCTGTCCAGATGGGTAAAATCTTGATTCTGTTTTGTTAGCCTTCCCTCCCCAAATTCATGTCATCAGTAGATTTTATAAGCCTCCTTTCTACTCTCTCCTCCAAGTCATTTACAAAAATGTTGAACAGCATAGGGCCCAGGACAGAGCCCTGTGGTACTCCACTTGATGCCTCTCTCCAAGATGATGCGGAGCTATTAATGGATACAGTTGTTCAACCAGCTCTTGATTTACCTAACAGTACCATCAGTTAGTCCACATTTTACCATCTTGTCAACAAGATACTCAAATAGGGATACAATTTCACACAAGATGAAAATTCATTTAATAATTATTAAATGAATTTTCATCTTGTATGAAATTGTATCCCTATTTGAGTATCTTGTTGACAAGATGGTAAAATGTGGGCTAACTGATGGTACTGTTAGGTAAATTGTGCATTATCCATGAATACAGGGAAGGAATATCCTATACCAGCAGCACGAACCATGCAGGGCTCTTGGCCTCTCCTGCTGATGAGCAGTGATGGCTCAATGGTTGGCTGCTTGAGACCAGATGCCCCCGCCCATGAGCTGAAGCTTTGTGACACCACCCCTCCTTCCCTTTGCCTCCCCCAACTCCAAAACTCTGTCTCTCACTTTCATTAATATTTTTAAGAAGTAATTTTAATGCAATAATTAATGTGCTGAAATTTAACTTGCACACACCAAGTCGTGGTTGGTTCTGGCCCACCGGGGCATTTCAGTTGTGCACCCCTGGTTTATAAGATGAAAAGCTTATTGTTGTTTAGTGCCAACAAAGCAGGTTTCCATGTTTCTTTCCCTCAACAGCAGTAAATGGTAAAAGTGTTTCTAACTTTACTAAGACATACCAGTACTAGGAGAAGGCAGAATTTGCTTTAACTGATTATGTCTTACTATAGTAACTTATAAACCATATTTTTTCACTATCACTGTTGCCTGTCCTGGTTACACAGTTAAATGAAAAGCCAAAGATTAACATAAAACATTGATATCAGTATCAAAAAATCTAAAACATATACTGCTTTAATGGACAATCAAAAGGTAATGATACTTACTGGAGGTGCTATAAATTTATAAAGTGAAGAACCCCTCAATGCTAGAAACTTTGGTGTATACATTCGGTCCTGAAGAGAGTCTTGTTCTCGTTCTTCTGTCCATCCCATGTAGACTATCTAGCAGAAAAACCAACAGTTTTGACAAATTCCACACAGACAAGCATCTTCAATAAAATACATACTATGTTTATTAATTACAAAAGGTATGTAAAGTCTAAGAAACCATTTACATAATTGTCAGCTAAAAGTTCTTTGAGGCAATTTAACCTTGTGAATGCCTCAACTGTATAAAAATAACATGTTTGACCCCAAAGGTATATACATCCGAATGTCACTGTAAAACATACTCTTATGCCTTGTTGGGAAATTTCCAGCCATCAATTATATAAACCAGCCATAGCTAATTAAAAGCCTTGCTGTAATGCTTCACATGAACCAAACGAAAGAAATATCTTTACAACCTGTGAATAAGTCTTCATTGTAATACCTAAAGATAATCTATTCGTTTATTTTGGGTAATCTGGTGAAAATCCTGTTGTAATAAATATGTTTAGTGTGGATTCAGACATCTTTCATATGGAATGATTGCAACTTCCATATGACAGCTTTGCTACAGGAAACAATTGAATTTTATTGAAACTTTATTTTATTTTATATTATTTAGTACATTTATATACCACCCTATACATAAATGTCCCTGGGCAGTTCACAATATTCATTCATTCATTCATTCATTCATTCATTCATTCGATTTCTATACCGCCCTTCCAAAAACGGCTCAGGGCATTTTACACAAAGAAATAATAAATAAATAAGATGGATCCCTGTCACCAAAGGGCTCACAATCTAAAAAGAAACATAAGTCAGACACCAGCAACAGTCACTGGAGGTACTGTGATGGGGGTAGATAGGGCCGGTTACTCTCCCCCTGCTAAATAAAGAGAATCACCATGCATTTTGAACTAACTGAAGTTTCCGAACTACGTACAAAGGCAGCCCCACGTAGAGCGCATTACAGTGGTCAAGCCTGGAGGTTACCAGCTGGTGCACCACTGTTCTGAGGTAATCCTCCTCTAGGAATGGACACAGCTGTCGAATCAGCTTAAGCTGATAAAAGCACTCCTGGCCACAGCCTCCACCTGAGATACCAGAGTGAGGCCTGGATCCAGGAGTACCCCCAAGCTGCGTACCTGCTCCTTCCAGGGAAGTGTAACCCCATCCAGAACAGGGAGATCTAACTCATCCCAGAGATTCTGAGCCCCTACAATGAGCACCTCCATCTTGCTTGTATTCAGCTTCAATTTGTTATCCCTCACCCAGCCCATTACTTCCTGTAGGCAGGTATTTAGGGAATGAACGCCATTTCCTGATGAAGCAGATGAAAGAGTGAAGTAGATTTGGGTGTCATCAGCATACTGATAACCACCCAGCACCAAATCTCCTGATGACCTCACCCAGCGGTTTCATGTAAATATTGAAAAGCATTGGTGACGAAATGGAGCCGTGAGGGACTCCATATAACAGCTCTTGTTGAGAAGAGCAACTGTCACCAAGCTCCACCATCTGGGATCTGCCCGAGAGACAGGAGTGGAACCACTGCAGAGCAGTGCCTCCTATCCCCAACTCCGCCAGATGACCCAGAAGGATACCATGGTCGATATTGATAACACTCTACACCAAACTTCCTGATGATCTCTCCCAGTGGTTTCATGTAGATATTAAAAAGCATTGGAGACAGTATGGAGCCTTGTGGAACTCCATGCTTTAGTTCTCACTTTACAAACAGTCTACAAACAACACCATCTGGAATCTGCCAGAAAGGTAGGAATGGAACTACTGTAAAACAGTGCCACCCAATCCCACCTCCCTCAAGCGACCCAGAAGGATACCATGGCTGGTGGTATCAAAAGTCGACAAGATATCCAAAAGGATCAGCAGAGTCACACCCCTGTTGTTAGCCAATTGGACATCATCCATCAAGCCAACCAAGGCAGTCTCAACCCCACAGCCCATTTAAAAGCCAGTCTGGAATTAGTCTAGATAATCTATGTCATCCAAAGCTGCCTGGAGGTGAGAGACCACCACATGCTCAATCAAATTGCCCAACCACTGTTCCCTCTAAGGTGTGCACATGTGCATGCGTTCACATATTTTTTTATGTCCGCTCAGTAAATTTTAGATCTTGCTCAGGTTGAATCACTGCCAGAGCATAGATCTTCAAATGTGCTCTGTGTTGCAATCTGTCGGGTTCATGCTGAGTCTCCCTCCACTTGTGCTTTTGTTGTCTACCTTGCCACTTCAGCTGCTGTAGTTCTTCCGAGTACCACAGGGCTGATTTTGAAGCAGGTCAGAGAGGATGCTTAGGAGTATTGTGTCTACCAATCTAGTGAGTTCATTATTCCAGATTTGCACCACAGCATTGACAGAATGACTAGTACAGCCAATTTGAAACCCTTCCAAGGCTTCTTGGAATCCTATTGGATCCAATAACCTTATTGGGCAGACCAACCTAATGGGTCCTTCTCCCCTGCAGAGGTGGATTTTGGAGGCTTTTGGAAGGCTAGCCCTCTTTCTGGGCTTGCTTTGTTTCCTCTGTGAAGGGTTAGCATTTTTTTCTTGATGAGCCCCACCCACCCCCCATTTTAGCCTCTTTGTTGTATCTGTCCTTATATTTGGGCCCCTGCATTTTCTAGCCCTGTCTTACTCCCTTTTTTATTATTTCATTTTAGTAATCCCCCCTCCCCTTTTATAGCATTGCTAATGGGTTTCTTCCCTTGGGTTGTAGTTTATATGTGAAGTAATGAAAATAGAATTTAATTTAAGGGGTGCTCGGTCTCCTGTGAGGTCTTTGAGGCTTTTAGCACCATGCTGGAGAGCACTTTCTGGAGGCATTATGGCTTTTGCTCCACTTTGCAGAACCGCAATGACTTTTTGTTCATTCGGCCTAGTGATTCTGGTAGGTGTCTTGTCGTCTTGTCCAAATTCCAACATTTGGCCACCAAGTTGGGGCTTCTCTTAGCTCAGGACAAGACTCTGGGCCCTTTAAAAAAATTATCTCTCTCAGTATAGAGCCTTTAAGCTGCAGTCCCTTGCCTGCTGATAAATTGCTGGCCTTGAGGAAGAAGCTCTTTGGATGTTTGCAACTTAAAAAAAATGACCTTGAGGCAGCTCCAGGTCCTGGTGTGTCATCTTGACCTCAATTGTGTTGTGCCCACTGGTCATGCCTTTTTATGTTGCCTTTGTGGCCCCATGTCTGGATTCCGGTGGGTATCTTCTCTCCATCTTAGGATATCATTGAAGGCGGAGACCAACCTGGGCACTTGGCTGGGCTTCCTGGGTTTCTTCAATGGGGTTTCCCTCTAGAGGGACAAAGCAGCTTTGGGAGGTGGACCTTCAGGTGCACTCTAATGCTGCTGGTTCAGCCGGGTGAAATGTTGATAGAAAAGAAATGGAAAGATCTGGCTAACTATATGCACTAGGTTTTGTTCACTTAGCAGATTTTCTCCCTTGAAGCCTTGATAATATTTCATAAAGATTCCATTTTTGCCATTCATCAATCTAACAGGAAAAAGCCATTTGTTCTGTATAGATGCATTGATATTTCACACTGGATCTTTTCAATACTAAAACAGTCATGAAATTTAAAAGCAATTGCTCTTTTAGACATTGTTCCCTTGTCTCTCTACATCATGAGAAGGAATTAGATTGATTTTACACCATCATTTCTTTTATTAAAGATTTATTAACATAAAAAGAGCATTTCTGATTCAGTCTGTGTGACAGCTGTCAAACTGTGAACAAAAAAGACTACAAAATATCAGAAGCAATATTCAAGACCACCTCTTGCTGCATTATAGGATGGTAATCTGATGTGGTGGGGGGTGGATTTCAGTTTCGGCAGCATAAGAAGAAGTTTAAGGGACATCCAGCTCTTGGCAACTGGGCAGGGAAATGCTGCTATGTCAAAATCAGTTCATAGGATGTCACACAAGGGATACTCTACAGCAGAAGACCATGCTGTGTAAACAGGGGACAGAGAAGTGTTTATCTTTAAAACCTTGCCTCCTATTTTTCTGTCAACTTATCCCAATATATGTTTTCCTGTACTTTCATTGCACCAAATCTTCCACACTGAAGCACCCCAAAAGTCGCATTTCCTGAAAAATCTTCTTCTTAGCATTTCTATATGCTGATAATTACCTCCCCAGAAGACCTGCATACTCCCACTCCTTTAAATGCCAACCCATCTGTGGTGTTTTTGGATAATCCATTCATTGATCCAGGCCAGCATTTGAATAGTACTTTCATTCCTTTTATTCCTTTTATTCCAGTCCTAGAGTAGAGGTGGGGTTAACAAACAGCCAGCAGCAAGAGCACTGAAGGCAGACTGCACTTGCCTCCTGTAAATAACATCTGCCTCATTAAGTTGTTAATATTCCTGATTAAACTTCACTGTCTTGTCCTTGCATACCACAACTTTTTCCTCTGGATTCTACACTATCTCTTCTCACTTTGAGCTTTAACTCTCAGTTCTCATCTCCAGCAAGGATACATTTACTCCAACAGGGATAAATTAAGTTAGGCAATACTTAAATTGTCCTTTTAATTCCAATGGGATCACTCTAAGTAAGTTTCCTCTTGTCAGCCACTATATTTACTTATAATCATACCTTGTTAACCTTGCTTCTCACCTTTCCCCCTCTGTCAAAATTCAGACTGAAAGCACCACAGAACAAGGAGCCATTTTTCTTGACTATTACTCTGCAAAGCACTATGTACACCAATGTGCTATATAAGCAACAAGCAGTAGTACCACCACCATAACTAAGCATTATAAGTCCAATAAGAGTGTGTCTTGTTGCACAAGCTTTTTATCTATATAATTATTTCACTAAGCCAGTGCGTGGCGGGCAGAAATGCGTGAGGATGTGGGGATGCATGGGGATGTTTGGCAGAGCAGAAGCTGATTGGCTGGGTGGAGGAGACAGCAAGTGGCTGATTGGCCAATGCAGTGGTGACAAAGAGGTGGGGAAGGGGGAGGCAGGAAAGGATGAAAGAGGGGCTGGGGCCGGGTGGCGAACAGCTCCTGGGAGAAGGCAGCGGCAAAGAGGCGGTGGTGGTGGGAGCGGATTGGCTGGCGGAGGCTTGCCTGTGCAACTGGCGGGCCCAGAGGGGGAGACACGCACAAGGGCGGGAGGGAGGAGTGTGTGCCAGGAGGCGGGTGGCGAGCCACCACACTGGACAGAACGGGCCCCAGGAGATGGCTGCAAACAGCCTAACATGGAAGAACCGCATGGGGAATCAAGCGTGGTGGCGGTGAGGGCCAGCGCACTGCCTGCTTGGGAGGAAAAGAAAGCATCACCAAGGGAAGCGAAACGGCTGCAGCGGAAGGCTGCGTGGGGAGCCTGATGCTGGGACGGGGGAGGAGAGTGCAGCTGAGGCTGAAAGGCAAACATGGAGACAGACTGAGGGGAGGAGGTGAGACTGAAAACAGCTGGAGAGAGAGAAAAAGACTGAGTGGGGAGGGAGGGTGAAGAAGGACTGAGGACAGAGAGAGAGGCCAGGAGGCAGCTCAGGGCTCCAAGGTGGGGAGCAATGAAGTGATGAACTGGGGAGAGAAAGTGGCAGCGCCGACAAAGCAGTGCAGATGCTCTGCACCGGGTCTGCTAGTTTTAATCTAATTTAATATTTTCACACCTTTTTAAAACAAAAGAGTAATACAAAAGGCTTATAAATAAAACATGTAAAACAAAATACAATATAAATCAACAAAACACAATGGCCAACATAACTAATGGTGTGGAGGTCTGCAAAGCCCTCAAGGACATATTGAGAGATGTCAAAGAGCACTTCCAGGGAAGGAGGATTCGGCAAAAATTGTTTGTCCCCACACACACATAGCAGGAACTCTGAATTCCAAAATGCTACAGAGGTGCTTTGCATGAAGCTCCTCTGCACATTAGTACAGATGTCACCAATGACAAGTTCATTAAAGAACAAAATGAAAATAAGTCAATAAATACAATAATAAGAATCCAGGATTAATTAAAACAATAGAACAGTTAGCTGTACAAAACTAGTAGGCCATAGTCACACTGAAACAACATATCACAAATTAAACGTTGACTGAAATAAGAAAGGTTTTCAACAGACCAGGCAAAAAGAAGCCTGATGGATCTCCACTTCAAAGAAGTTCCAGAGTCTCAGTACTACCACCAAAAAAGTCCTAATTTCAGGTACCCACCCACCTAATTCCATAAATTGTGAGAAAGAGAGAATACAGGCCCCAAGTTCAATAACAAGTGCTGAGTAGGTTCATACTGAGTAGGAAGTTTCTATGGCAACGTGGTCCCAAGCCATCTACAGCTGGTCAGCACCAGCATTTTAAGCTGCATCCAGAAGTCAATCAGCAACCAGTGAAGGTAAAATAAGATTGGAGTAGTATATTCTTACTTCTTGAACAAGATAGCAACCAAACAGCTGCATTTTAAACCAATGGAAGTTTCCAGACCATTTTAAAAGGCAACCCCATGTAGAGAACATTGTCTGGAGGTAACTGACATCATCTTGGTAAAGGACTATCACCTGCATATCTAGGAAAATCTGTGGATCAGGGTATATCTGCTGCTTCAGGAGGAGTGCAATTCTATCTAAAACAAGTTTAATACCCCTCTACAGATGGCTGAAACCTCTGCCAGCAATGCCCCCTGGATGAAATTTCTACTTTTTCATCTGCATCCAGCACTGAACTGACTTCGGGCACAGGATTGCCACTCCCGCTGCCTTTACAGGGTTAGAAGATGGAAACGAGGGAGGAGAACTGTGTCATCAGCCGAAACCTCCAATGACCTTGCCCAGAGGTTTCAATGCAGATGTAAGAAAGCACTACTGCTACTACGGATATTTACATACCACTTTTCAACAGAAGTTCCCAAAGTGTTTTACACAGAGAAATAAAAATAGATAGAATGCCTGATTGTCCCTCAAAGGGCTCACTATTTAAAAAAAGAATATGTTAGATACCAGCACAGCCATGGGAGGAATGCTCTGCTAAGGATGGATGGGGTCAGTTGCAGTCCTCCTGGTCAATAAAGAGAATCACCACTTTAAAAGGCTGCCTCTTTGCCCAGCACTCAACACAAGGTGTAATCTTCTGGGATCCCACATGGGACAGCAATCTCATTCCACCATCTAATTTGCCTAATTACTCTGGCAATTTGATGTTGAAGCAAACTGCTCTCTGTCCAGACAAAAGCCCACACAACCGAATAAGGCAGAGAGGCACGGCAGATAGCACCACCTGTGTGGGACAAGTTGATCTAACAGTATTCGGAGATAGCCTGAGCTCTTAAAAAGTTCTGAGCTCAGGCTACCCCTCCTGGAGCTTTTACACCCATGACTTTTAGCTCGTAGCCCCTCCGGAATGGAGGCTGTGATTCCACATATCAGATAGATTAACCCCGAAGTCCCTGCAAGCTATCAGAGACCAGTACACACCCAACTCTGCTTTCCCCCAAATGACTGCTGTACATTCTAGCTTGTCCTGAATTATGTCCGAGGTAAAAAAAAAAAAAAAATCCTCTATGTGCAGCAGACTTTTTTCTTTCTTTTCCTAACCAAGCTTTCTGGTATGCCCTGCCACTTCTCCCTTGATGTCTGGAGTGGCCATTGCTAGTAATTCAGCTTTTTTCAAAATTCAGTGAAGGGGAGTTTGACAGCTGTGTTGGGTATGGTCTGTTCTGAGTGATTTGCAATTGCAAGTGCTGGGGGTGGGGGGAGGGGTTGTGGCAGAGTGGTGAAATTCTGTGGAGGGCGTCTACAAGGGGAGGGGTGGGAGAAATTCCTGAATTAAACACAAGCAGGAACTTTACATATGCAGAATGGAGACTACAGGTTCAGTGTAACCTAAGCCCTTTGTGTCTGAGCTGATATCCTGAGCCTTCATTTTTCTTCATCACAGATAGAAAGCAATGATTTCTACTTCAAACTTATACAGTCTCTTAAATGGTCTGGGGTGGGGGTGGGAAGATAAGGTGATGAAGGCAGTCAGATTCTTTGGTTAAGCATTCCGTTGTTTGATCCGGCTGCTTGGCAAGCCGGTCTTCCGTAAGTAACTGTCAAACTAACAACAACAACAACAACAAAAAGATCTCTTGCCTCCTCCTCTGGGGATGTGCTTGGTTAGAGAAAAAATCCAGAGCAAGCTGTGGGAATACACAGGAAAAAGATCTGCAGAGATTGTGGAGAGGAGTTGACCCTACGTGAATGGTCCATTTAATCCCCTGAATTAAACCTCTGCAAATCATACCCCGCCATGTGAAGCCATGCGCGAACAACACCCTGGGTGCCATCTCCTTCCCTGGAGAGTGGAAGACTTAAAGGGGCAGCCTCCTCGTCTGGAGTGTCCTCCTCCTCCTCCTCCTCTCTACCTGATCCTGCCAAGCCTGCTGCTGGAGTTCACATGCAGATATCAAGGAGTGCAATGGTGAGCAATGGGCTGGCATGGGTTCTGAAGGTGCTGCTTCAGGGAGCTCAGGCTCTAAGAGTGCTGTTTCAGGGAGCTCCAGAAGATCTCTCAAGCACTGGACTCGTGTCAAGACCCCGGGCTGGTTCCCTGCTGGTCCTGCCTACTCAGGGTCAGACTAGCCAAGGTGGTGGTGGTCATGACACTTTCAGAGTACAATAATGTTTCTTTCTTAGTACAGTACATTTACATTAAGGATACTATACTGAAATCTACAAGTCAGTGGCAAATTTTCAATTGTTTCAAATGAATGTGGTTCTAGAAGTGGAATATTGGCAACTGTACTTTCTGGCTAGGATACATGTGTAAATTGGGGGACAGCAATCTTAAAATACATATTGGAACTGGACCAATCAAATCCAAAGTGGAGCAATTATTAAAACTTTTATTCTACATTAGCTCCTGGATGTAAAACAAACTAAAGAATTGGAAATACGTTGAGTCTAAAGCAAAATTTGACCCCAAACTATTTGCATCCTTTTGACTTCTATCCTAGAAGGAGTGACTGTTGGAATATCTAAATCCTGTTAATGGATCATCTCTATGTATTTGACACAAGTGTAAGAATGTGAGAGGGTAATTTATAAGAAACATTTAAAACTTCAAAATACTTTTAGAGTATTCGAGCCAGCAATCAAACCATTATTATAAATTGGCATCACAAACAGAAGTAGAGACTTAGGAATACTGATGAACCTGTAGCAGATCTGGATCAAATTGGTTCCATGGATTCTGTTACTTGTCATGTATAAACAACTGTTTTGCTCATGTTTGGAGGTGTATTGTGTGTGTATGTGTGTGTATACGTTTATTCATTCAGCCCTGAAATTCATATATATGTTGAAGTGCATATGGAAGTTGATATATTTTTGTTTTTATACAACCCATTTTTTACTGCCTTTTGAATCAACACTATTTCTCATTTACCTGCCACAAGAGTCATCTGCACAATAGCTTAGCACATTGCTCCACAATTCCATTTGGCTGTTCGATTTATCACTGGAGGGATCTCATTGTGCTTCTTTTGAAATAATTTTACAGTTCCTTCAAGGTCTTAGAGACATTGTTTGACAGTCTCAACAGAGCTGTTCTCCACAAATTCTCTGATATGAGAGTTTCTTACATATTTTGACCAAGGATTTACCATGCATCAGGGTGTCACATACTGCCTGTCATTCCCCTGAAAATCCACAGCAGAATGTTTTTCCTATAAAAACCATAGCTGTGAAAGACAAATTGAACTGGGACTGCAGAGAAGTCAAGAAGACTTAGTGGGCTTGGATTAACTTATTAGTGTTGGGGCAGCAGGGATGAAGCATACTTTTGATATGCCTTCTGGATGTTGAATTTCCTGTGGAACTATCTTACAGCCATGGCTAATACCTGGCTGGCTAAATAATGCCCCTCAACAGCTTGTTATTCATATATACTGAGGCACTGGCTGAGGATCAAGGGAGACTTACTTATTTCTAGATAATTTGCTTATTCTTTTGGCCTGTGCAACAAATCATTTTGCTGTTGCCACACATGCTCTCTGGGCATCCTTTGATCTTGATTTCCTATTGTACTGCCTGCATTCTGGCTTCTGAAACTAGTCCACTGTGGCCCATCCCAGCTCATGGCTCAGCCCAGATTCCTATCTTCAAGTTCATGCTCCGCTGCAGCTACAGCATTCTTCTTATCTTATGTTTCATTTCCAACCCTGTTGACACTGCATTTTGATCCTTCCCTCCCAGGTAGTTAGTTAGTTAGTTTATTTATGTAAAATATTTATACCCTGCCCCTCCAGTACACTACTGCTCGGGGTGACTCACAACAATAAAATAGATACGAGAAACAATAACTAAAAGTTATTTTAAAAACTAAACACTGAAAATTATAAAAAGCTAAGTAAAAGTTATTTTAAAAGCTAAATTATAAAAAGCTAAAGAATCTACCAGATATAACCAAAAATGTATCATTAAAAAGCCTCCTTAAAACGGTGTGTTTTAAGTTGTTTTTTAAAAACACTGCAGGAGGGAGCATGGTGAAGATCTTCAGGGATGGTGTTCCAAAGCCAAGGGGCCACAACCAAAAAGGCCCTGTCTCTACTCCTCCCCACCCAGATCTCTGTTAGTGGTGGGGCCATGAACAGGGCCTGAGATGATGAGCGGAGGGCCCTGGAAAATTCATATGAGTGAACGTGGTCCAACAGGTACCCCAGCCCCAAGCTGTGTAGAGCTTTTAAGGTCAAGACCAGCACCTTGAATCTAGCCCAGAAGTGGACCAGTAACCAATGAAGCTGCTGCAGGATGGGTGTGATACCCATGAAATGACTTGCAGCCATGAGCATCCTTGCAGCAGCATTCTGAACCAGCCGAAGCTTCTGAACAGTCTTCAAGGGCAGCCCCACATAGAGCGCATTGCAGTAGTACAATCTGGATGTTACCAATGCATGAGTGACTGAGGTCAGGTCCAACCTCTCCAAATAGGGTTGCAGCTGGCGTACTAGCTGTAGTTGGTAAAAGGTGCTCCTACACACTGCTGCCCCCTGCGCCTCCAAGGACAACGTCGGGTCCAGAAGCACCCTCAAGCTGTAGACTTTGTCTTTCAGAGGGAGTGTGACTCCATCCAAGACCAGATTTACCTCATTACTCGGATGAGTCAGTTCATCTCCTGCCTGCCCTCCTGCACTCTGGCTCTGATCTCATGTTTAGATTTTGATACTGCTGTATGCCCCCCCCCCTTTAAATCTTTCCCTTCAAATTCCACATCAACTCATCCTAAGAAACGACACTGTCTGAAAAGACGATCCATACCACAGTTCCTTACTTTAGTAAACTGAATCTAAGTGGACTGAAGTCTAAATGCATCATGCGCATTCACATTCATCACTTTCCAATGGCTTTGCTAGGTACTTAAAAGATCTGGGATCTGAATCCATATACCTCCTTTTGATAATTAAAATAGAAAAATTATGTCTTACTCCTCTTCAAAGGAAAACTGGAGGAGACAAGTTCTGTACCGGGGGCTAAAACACCTGTTTCGTTCATAGCAGAATACCTTTTGGGGAGGAGGCAGAGAAGAGAAGTGATCTTTGTTGCTGGAGGAGGAGCAGCAGCAGGAGAGGCAACTGCCTACCCCCAACAGAGGAGGAAGTGGCCGATGAGATTCTGGGCTCCGAACCATTCACTGGGGACCCGAGCACCATGAGTCACTCCCTATGACAACCCTTTCATTTACATACACAATGACTTGTTCACTCACATGCAGCTGATCACACAAACCACCTCAATTCAAAATCATTGCATGTGAAATGATGCCTGGCAAAAAGATGTATTCCTTGTGGTTACCTTGTAGGAACTATTTCACACTTGGGGTTGCAGTGATTGATCAAACTAAAAGTTAGCAGGCACAAGATTGTTTCTGAAAAGTGAACAGAATCTGGATCAGCCCCACCCCCCCACCCCGCCTCCACCTCAGATCGGGACTGTGGAGGTGAGAGGGTGATTTTATCCTACTCCTTGCCTGCCCATGGTGACAATGTAGACCCTCCTCATTGCTGCTTGCCAAGGGAAAGAAGTTCCAATTGACACCAATTAGCTTATATATTTGCATCTCCAGTTCTCTGGATGGCTGGAAACATTCTTGTGAGCCTTTAAGCACTCTAGGAACATAGGAAGCTGCCATATACTGAGTCAGACCATTGGTCTATCTAGCTCAGTTTTGTCTTCACAGACTTGCAGCAGCTTCTCCAAGTTACAGGCAGGAATTTCTCTCCGCCCTATTTTGGAGACACCAGAGAGGCAACTTGAAACCTTCTGCTCTTCCCAGAGTGGCTCCATCCCCTGAGGGGAATCTCTTACAGTGCTCACACTTCTAGTCTCCCATTCATATGCAACCAGGGTGGACCCTGCTTAGCTAAGGCGACAAGTCATGCTTGTTTAGACCTCCTCTTTGTACTTGGCCGTTCAATCCCAGTTCTTTCTCCATGTGCAAAAGATAAAACAAATACATTTCCAATATTCTAAAACATAAAGTCTTAAAAGAAATACTGAAACATCACAAAAATGTGTTTTGTGGTTTTAAGAAAAGATGCACTAGTTGCAAGAACCACACTTGGCTGTTCATTAACAGGCTTTTGAAAGATGGCGGCTTGTCCCAAGGCATTCTGAGCACAACCCCTCTCCTTGTTCTTGTGTCAAAACCAGCCCCAAACTTAATAACACTTTCAGCAAACACTCAGTTTTTCTTTACGAGTACCTTCAGATGTTAATATCTAGACAGATAAATTATTGCAGAAAGTCACTGAAGGATTTTCAAGATGTTTGTGCTAACATGCTTAGCAGTACAGAATGTAAATTAATCCCTACAGGCTTGGACTGCTATTTTGTATTCTTCCTTGGCCCTATCCATTTCCTGCCCACACCCTTTTACTTCTTAGATTTTCAGAGAGCTCTCTGTGTATCCACACTGCTGTTTTAAAATGTCTCCTATTTTTCTTTCTCGGGAGAATTGTTCTTGATTGTGCCCTCAGTATTGGACTTTTCAGAATATTCCATCTTCCCTGAACTGTCTTCTCCTTTAGCAGTTCTAGTCATGGGTTCCTGCATAATTTTTCTCTGAGCTTGTTAAAATAATGGGTAAAGGAGAAGAGAAGACTAAGGGGAGATATGATAGCTGTTCTCAAATATCTGAAGGGCTGGCACATAGACAGAGGGGTGGATTTGTTCACTGATGCTCTTGAGGGCAGGGCTAGAACCAATGGGTTGAAATTACAAGGAAGCAGATTTAGGCTAGACGTTAGGAAGAACTTCCCTATCTATAACAGCCGTTTGATGGTGGAACAGTCTGCATTGTGCAGTGGTAGCTTCTCCTTCACTGGAGGTTTGTTTTCAAACTGAGGCTGGGCAGGCATCTGCCAGGGTTGCTATAGCAGATTCATGCACTGAGCAGGGGGTTGGACTAGAAGATACCCAAGGTCCTTTCCAACTCTAGATTCTGTTATTCTATATCAGGCCTGCTTAGCTTTGCTCCTCCTACAGATGTTGGCCTACAACTCCCATAATCCCTGGCTATTGGCTACTGTGGCTGGGGATTATGGGAATTACAGTCCAAAAACAGCTGGGGGGCCTAAGTCGAGCAGGCCTGTTCTATATGTACATCATCATGCACACTTTACAAACTAGTGGATATATAATACAGTAAAAAAGCAAATCATTTTTTTAAAAAAACATGATTGCATTTCACATGCTCTCAGTGCAAACCACTTTTGACCAAATTTTGATATTCAGATTTCAGGCAAAACCTGAATACAAATTTGCCAGAGTGTACAAATGTTGCAACAATATGAAAACTGAAGAGGGGAAATTATTGATGATGATGATGATGATGATGATGAATTAGTTAACAGTGGTAGTAGTAGTAACAGCATGCCCTTCAACATTTCACTGATGAAAATAGGGCCATGCCTGTGAATGTGTTGAGGAACCTTGGCAGTAGGGTATACAACCCTGAATACAAACATGCCGCAGATAAAGTACATGCCAAGCACATTGTTCCAGATTACCAAAGCAGAAGAGCCAAGTTCCAACATTTTGGATGAAATATGGCTACATTGCCCAAGTCCCCAGATGCTATTACCCATATCTGCTTTCACCTGTTATATGCCGCAGTGCACTGTATGACTGTCTTCGTGTTGTGCACCCATTTACATGTAAGGGTGTCAGAGGCACAATGCATTCACCTACCCTCTTGGACATTAAATTTCTAGAGACTCTGGGGTGGAAGCTGAATCCCGAAGCATGGCAACTACAGCAAATCACATTTTAAAATGGATCAAGGCATCCCCAAGAGGCAAAGTTAGGAATGGATAGTGATTTACCAGGGACAGATTCCACAGGCTGTCCATGGTAAATAAGGACATACAATAATGATATTTATATACTGATAAAGAAGAAAATGGAGAAATAAGAACATTTGTAAACTGAGAAATAAGAAAATGGCCCCCTATCCCAAGAGGCTCACATTATGCATCTTTTAATTACACCCCAAATGCTATAGTGTTTAGTGATGAAGTTTGTGCTGGGGGTGGGGGGAAAGTTCCTTGGAACACAAACTTCACAATGAATCAAACTTGAGAATGCACAGATATAAGATAAAATTGCCAGCATAATTATACTGCAGTGAAAAGCATCATTTATCTTTTTAAAGAGAAATCAATGCCTGTAATTGAAAGAGGGCAAAATAAGCAAGGGATACAATTCCATTGTCAAGCCTTGGAGTAGCAAGACATGTACTTGGGCATAGTACATATGTTACACTCTACACTCCACTCTGGTTTTTTCTTGACCAGGGATGTACACGAACTGCAGTTTGAGCACAGATCGGGAGCTTTAACCAGCTCTCTGCCCCCATCCCCATGCAGCTTCCGGCTGGGGCAGCGTGTGTCCCAGAAGCCCCATGCGGCTCAAGCATACAGTACACATGTCATCCGTGCATGCGTGGGTGCCATGTGCATGATGGACCTGCGCAGGGCCTCTTGGGACGCACCCCACCCCAGCAGGAAGCTGCATGTGTTGGCGTAGAGCAGGTAAGGACCTGCCCTCTTCTTTCTTAAAGGTCCTGAACTGTGCTCAAACCACACTTTGAACCGTGGTTCATGTACAGTACATCCCTATTCTTGACTTAGCCTGCCTGTGATGCAGTTTGACAATGTCCACTAAAGGGGAAATATGTGAGAACATTCAGTAACCCATTTCTTCAACATATGGACCATTAACGTCACTATTAGACTAACATCATAAAAGAAGGCTATAACATCTTGCAGCATGTTTACACTGCTCCAGGTCTGTCAGGGGAGCTTAACAAGATACCCACAGTGGGTGCTGCCTCCTCAGTAGAAGTTTGTGGATTCTCCCTCCTCAGTGCTCCTGCCTGGGGTGGAGCTTGCTTACTCTACCATTCACACATGCTCCCAGGGAGCCAATGAGCAAACAGGCAGTAGTGGTAAAGAGTAGCAACTAGTGGGTCCTATGCTCACCACAACCCGGTGGGAGGGGGCAGGTGATGGTGCCTGCTCCTGCTCCTCGCCACCTGCTCAAGTGGGCTTGCAAGTGAGTGAGCATGGCAAGGAGAAGCAGTGGCAGGTTAGCAGTTAGCTAGCTCTCCTGAAGTGCTGAACCTTGGCAGTTGCCTGGGATGCCTTGCTGTTGCACTTAGATAAGGCATATTCAAATATGCCTTATTCAAATATTGCTATTTACTATAGGTAAATGTAGGAATTTCTTCAAAGACTTAAGCTAAAGAATGTCCTACATTTACCTATAGTCCTTCGTGATGAAGCGTACACTAAAATAGCTCCTATCTAGACAGCTTTTCAATGACTGTTTTGATTACACCCTGGCAATACATGCCTATCTAAGTGTTAATTGCTTAAACCTTGAAATAAGGAGTAAAGCTTATTATTTATCTAACATATGGGAGACCCATGAATACTTTTACTAGACGAATACTTTGGCTGGAGTGAATCAGTGAAGGAATTCGTTCTACTGGGTCCACGCAAAAAGCTTCTCCTTTTACATCAGTGCATCTCCAAGAGTTTACCTTCATCCATTCATGGCATATTTGTGAGGGGCTTCACTGCTTTCAACTCTCCTCCAACAATGGATGAATTTTCCCACCTTATTATGGACTCTTATTCTTTGGATACTGGTATTTTCATCAATGTTTATGTACTGTATAGCCTTTATATAATTTTTGCATTATCATTGCTTATACGTGTGTGTGTGTGTATATATATATATCTTGTAATTTATGTTCCTTATATTTATAGCAAGTACATTTACAGTAGGTTTATTGATATTCTACATCATTCTTTATGACTTAGAATCCATTAAATTCATTTTGAGTTAGTTGTATATGGTCTTATTAGTTATCCACTGCATTTTTCTTCTTTCCACACATTATATCCTGACAAAGTGAGTATTTTTATTATCCACATATTTGGGAATGGGTCACAGGCTGAGAGGTAGTTGCTTGCCTGAGGCTCCCTGGTAAACCTATGGTACAGACACATTTTGTACTATTATCTGCAAAGCTTCCGATTCACAGCTCCGTCTTTTAGCCATTAATCTACACTAGCTCTCGTATAAGCAGCTAAACCAACAGCCGATCTAGACTAGTAAACAATCTAAGGATGACAACCTACATCAGACAGTACCCCATAGGGCAAAATCTACATTGCACAGATTCCCACTGGTCTGCCAGAAAAAGAGCTTGGTACATATAGCAATACGACAGCTGGGGTGTGAGCACTGTTTGGCACTTTAAGAACTAGCCTTGAAGAATCTAGTCTGAAGGATTAACTAGCACAAGACAGCAGATAAAGAGTATTATCAGAGTACAAGTCGAGGCTAGTATGTTTCTAGATGGAGCTATGCCACAAAGGACCATGCAGGATGCTTGATAACATTTTACATTTGGGAGAAAACAGTACCAAGTCCCATTTCAGAATGCAAAATGGTATTATGATATTTGAGAATTGATCATAGTTATGTTTTCATAGAAATAACTGGACAGTACATTGAGTAGTATGATATTTATCAACTGATTATATATGTATATATATTCATTGTAAAATAAGTTGTAATAGAAAAGGTAAGCCTCTCCATTTCCACCCCCCACAAAATCTCATATGGCCACTATGTCTAAGTAAATACAGCTGGAGCTTCTTATACCTCCTAATTTAGTGTGAGTTGTTCTCTACCTGGTGGGGATACAGACAAGGTTGAGAGGTAGCCTTGGGATCACAAGTACTGAACAGAAAAGAGGGGCAAAAGGAAAAACCTCTAGAAGATCAGAATTCCTATAAATAAAGACAAGAGTATTAGTAAGAACAGAGAAACCCTTAAGGGCTCATTTGCACCCTTCTGAATCCTGGCTGGCATGAATGGATTACAAAGAACATGCAGAGGGCACAGTGTGCCGAGTGCGCAAACACTGAGGCAACCAGGTAGGAGCAGTCTTCAGGTGACTGCATTTCTGATCCTGCTCATCACTGCCATACCATGCCATGATAGGTCAGGACTGTCACAACAAGGCAAGGACCCCCAAACTTGCCACCTGGGTGTCCGGAAAACTAGGCCCTGTGGACAGGTTGCTCCTGCTTGGATTGCAGAAATGATCTGGCCTGAACAAGACTGCATGTGGCTAGGGTATAAATCCCTAATGGGTGGTGCCAATCCAGATGACATCCTAAAGTGGGGGGAGGCTGACCAACCAGGACCAGGCTTACTGGCCATGTCCTGGAGATTGGGAGAGAACAAGAAAGGGCCAGGAATGCTGGCTGGCTGCAACTGCCTACCTCCCTTCTACTTCCTTGCCTCTCCCTAGCTCCCAGGATGTGACCCTGATACGGCTGAAACATGCCCAGCTTGGCAAGTTCTGTACCCTCTAGTCTGTTTTGGGGCATGTGGGGTGGTGATGTATGTATGCACATCCAGGTTTTCTGGCTCCTACATGTACGAGCTGGATCATGTCTATTTTCTTCCCATTCCTTTTGTCTCCAAAGTTAACCTTAGGAAATATCTTATCCATACATTAATCATGTAAGCATCCCAGTCTGATGAAATAATAGACATAGGAATTTACTCCAACTGCACAAGATAGGAGGTGAGACTAAATAAGCACTGGAATGGTATAAATCCCCTCCAGGAAACAGGATCAGAGACAATAGCACAGCCCTTTCTAGCTCCCTCCACCTAGTAAGCTGTGCTGATTTCTCACCATTTACTTTTTAAAAGTTAGTTGGATTCTATGTAACTTTTGGCATTTGGTCATATTTTTCTTCCTGAAAAGTACAGAAATGATCTTTCTCAAAACACATTTCTTGATTCCAGAAGGACGATATGAATGATGAATGAGCCTGGCATACCCTGGCTGTAAAATAGGCTGTAAAATAGGTTAGTGTTTTCGTATTGAAGGAGAGAAGATAAATGTAAAGGCAACTGTGACATAAAGGAATCTGTTGCAAGATCATTTGCTACTCAAAATATATTTAGGGTATTCATATGAGTTATATGACCAGGGATGGGGCGGGCAGAAGAGACTGCACAAAACTTAGCTGCACCCCACAAGATGATCTCCATGCCATTGCCAGAGCCTCCTGGCCACACAACTCAGCCGTGCACATGAGCAGCTGTCCTGGGAGCTGTGCAGCTTTCCGGAGGCCAGGACAATGTGTTGAGACAAGCCGTCTAGGCTCCCGTCTCTGTAATCACTTGGGCCACAAGCAGCCCAAGCAGTCACATAACTACAGAACTGGGGTTAGGGGTGTGCTTGCGCCCTTAACCCAGGCTATGGAGCTAGGTTTGATGCCTTGGCAGTGTCAGGATCTACATGGAACCAGACGAGCCTGGGCTTCGCTGTTCATGAGAACAGCCTTATTGTCTCATTTGTCTATGTGGCTTAGTCTTTCTTTAGAGTAACTCTGAAAAGGCTAGGTATATATAATAGAACAATATGACTTTCCGATTCCCACATATTTCTCACCCACAAAGAAAGTTCTAATGTTAATTTATCACAATAATTAAGGGCTCTAGTTTTTTTCTGAACTTTCTCAGTTTTCTAAAAAGGTGTAGAAAGGAGACATAATGACATAAATTAAATTTTTGATGTAAACCACCCTGAGCCATTCTGGGATGGGCATTTTATACAGTATGTTACATAAATGAAATTAAATAAATAAAGGCATAAATAAATAAATAAATAAATAAATAAATAAATACTCAAAGGCGATGAATTGACAAGCTGGAAGGCTGAATGTGCAAAGCAAATCTGCTTGCATCTTCAACAGCTTGCATATTATGACATCCTGTTGTAGAGTTCTCTGACTTTTTGTAATGGCCCTGGATGCCATCGACCAATATTTTCTACCAAAGCAGTGGCAACTGAGGTCCCATTGAAATAATTCCACTGTGGGTTACAATCTTGGAGCCACATGGAAAGGTTCCTCATTGATTCATTGATTTCTGGAATCATCATCATCATCGTCAACATAGTAAAATAACAGCATGAAGCTCAATGTGTAAAGAGGGGCCAGCTGGGCAGTATCCATCTTGCTAGTGTTGCTCCACCACCAGAAGACAATTTGAATTGTGGATCTTAGGTGGGGGGGATTTGGAATGATGGAAATCCAGAAGTACCCTTACCTGGCATCTGTATTTAAACATAGGATGTCCTTTATGAAGGCAGAGCACACTGCGATGCTTGCCTCATTTATCGTTGAGCACAATAATTTCAGTTCTTAATTGGAAATATGCCCTTGTTCTATTGCTAGCAGAAACTCTCATTTCAGCAGTCTAGAAATATGGATAGGCCTTGGGACAAAGCCTATAGGATCAGGAGGTCTGAGGACTACAGCCTCTATAAGCTAGATGAAACCATAGATGGATGCACATTATATTTCCACAAACTGATCAATAATGAAGACTTTAAATTGCATTGATTTACAGCTCTGATAGTTTCTCTTTCCCTGAGCTCTCATAAAAACAACATGACTATTGTGCTGGGCTATATATTTGGAGGTTTGGGGCACTAGGTTGAATGTATTCATTATTACTTGACAGCTCTTCAATACTCTAATATAGTGAGAAAGTAGATTAATGCCAGATCCCCTAAAAATTATATAAAGGAACTCAACATTATTTTTGTTCACGGATGCTGAATGCTTAACCATACTTCAATGAAACAAGCATGAAAATCCAATGCCTTTCATGATGCTGAATTTCTGCTCTTGGTGCCAAGATATTATATGCTTTACAAGGAAACATCTATTATATGCTTTACAAAGGGGGTGGCTTCTAAAGAGACTAGTTATGAGTCTTATTCTGGCAGAACCACCCCCAGACTCACTTCTCTCTCTGATATCTTGAAACTTTTTACATTTAGGTAATGAAGCAGTTCAGACCTTTGAAAAGGATGTTGTACTCATGTATAGAGTACCAGAGCATGCCTGGAAGGAAGTCCAGTCCTGGTACATGAGTGCTGAGAAACAATATCCTCACAAGGCTTATATCATTTGTCTTAAGAGATACACTTAGTAAGGGTGAGGGCATCTGTTTCTGTGATTGGAAGGCTGGGCTGATGCAACCTTCCAATTACAGAAGGAAGTGACCTCACACTTATGGCATTTGCCTCTTCAGACAAATGCCATTAAGTGGGAAGAGTAATGCTTCTTGGTGTTCATGCATTAGGGAGGAACTTCCAAGTGTACTCTGGGACCCTGTCCTACAATGTCCTTAAAAGTCTGAACAGAGCATTGACTGAGTCAAGTACAGTTTCATGGACAAAAACAGCATCCTGTGAACAGGCCAGCAAAATAAGCAAGGGCCTGATGCACTCACTGATGCTGGACTTCTCCCCTCTTTGTTATCCCAGTTTGACTCTCCAGAGATGGCTGTTTTGTGGGTCTCTTTCTTCAGCCATGAGCTACAGCTGAAATAAGTTGCAGGCTTTTCCACATTCATGTGTAACTTTTCTTTAAATAAATCTTTGTAGTTCTTCAGTACTAAAGTACTCTTTCTAGTCCTATTGCTTTGCTGCTTTCTCACCAAACTGATTTTGCTCTGCTATTTGAGGACTGAACTGCCATTCTTCCCTTACAAAGGATTATGGGCCCAGAAGCCAGTAAATAAAAAAGGAAATCTAAAGAGTTAAATAGAAAGCAAAGAGAAAAGTTTTGAAAGTGGAGACAGCAAAAGGATTCCAGATGACTGAAAAGTTGCAAAGTCCTGAGTACGCGCTCTGGTCTTTCAAGATGGAGATACTCCGCAAGAGTCATGGACTTGGCAGTGTTCTGCACACCCAGCATCCTGCAGATGCAGGCAAGGAGCAGAATGAATGGGACAGAGCAGATGAAAAGGCATCAGGAATTATTTGCCTGGCGGTGAGTGACCCAATCTGAGTGCATCTAAGAGACAAAGAAAATGCAAAGAATATGTGGGAAACTCTGAAGGGATTATATAAAAGGAAGTCTGTGGTTTCCAAAGTGCATCTAGTAAGAAAACTGAGCAAAAAAAGACTTGGAGAAGGAGAAAGTCGGTCCAAGCACATAAATGAAATGTTAGAAATATCTAGGCAACTGCCATCTCAAGAAATAATTATGCCAGATGCAGTTTTGATAGAATAGCTGTTGAATAGTTTGCTACGTTACTTTGATAGTGTGACTAGTGCCTTGGAAGTCAAGGAGGATGCAGACTTACAGTTTGTAGTTAACCATCTGGAGGACTTTGATTTGTGCAGAAGGGATGATAGACGACCAAAGGAAAGTGAATAAAATGCATTTAGAACCTTGCAAAGAAATAAGAAATGCTTTATTTGTGGAAGCCCCAAACACTTGCAGAATAAGTGTCCCAAGAATAAAGAATTTGCAGACAAAAGGAAGCAAAACAAAGTTGCAAAGAGAGTGAATCATCTGGGAACATAGAGTACAGAACATACAAGCAATCAGGGACTAAAGCTAATAAGCAAAGGATATGCCTTGCAAGAGCAGATAAAGTTTTGGAAGCAAAGTCTGAGAAATGCTGCAGCCTTTGTTTTTCATCAGCATCATCTTCTGCGGAATTGCTGTCAGGTGTAAAACTTACCGTGGATCCTTCCTTTTGGTCATAGTGCCTTGATTCTTTCTCCCAACTGAAAATTGGGCTCTAAGTTTGGCAATTCACTAGTGATTGGTTTTTCTATTTTCACTGAAGTATGCTACATTGCATATTTTAATTGTTTCTGTGGCAAGATCTAAAATCCTATATCCTTTATGTCCTATGGAAGTATTCCTTCCTCTACAGTTGAGTTTTGTCCTTTTGGCTTTTCGTATATAGGTGTATGCTTTAGATCCAAACACTCTTATATGACTCAAAGTGGGCTTGTTGCCATGCCATGACCCATGTTGCATTGTTCCTATAGCCTTTGTTGGCAATCTGTTTTGCAGGTAAGTAGTAGTCATCATTGCCTCTCCCCAAATGAATAAAGATTTCTGTTCATCTTTGGTGCAAAATAATAAATCAACAAAGAATCCACTATCACTTTGCACCGAAGAATCCACTCTCAGAACACCTCAAAAATTGAAAATAACAACAAAACCCACTACCCCATGGGCTTGTGGTTTGGGGTGGTGGTTGGTACTCCATGTGCATTACACCACAATCTGCTCTATCCCACCCTAGTGCCTCCCATATGGAGTTATAGGGCTGCTGATATCCACATTACTCCCTATGGGAAAAAGTTTAAAGACATGCAAACTTCAAAAATTTGTTAAAAAAACATCTCTTTGTCCGACTTCTTTGAAATTTGGGTGGTAGCTTCCCCCTCTGGGCATTACCACCCACCCCACTCTTTTGCCCCAGAACCCCTTTATTGCCCCAACTTGATTTGGATCTGGATTCAAATTGATTCATATCCAAATTGAATTTGTCATGATTTGTGGGGGGGGGAGGCAGATTTGGATCCAAAACAAATTGAGAGTGATTTGATTCAGGTAGAAATCAAATCTGTGGTGATTCAGGGGGGTGGGGGTGGACCCAAAACAAATCGGGGGTGATTTGATTCAGGTACAAATCTAATTGAAAAAAATCAATTTGTGCACATCCCTACTGCCATTCTTCCCCTACAGAAATAACCTGGTGTAACAAGATAACAACCTTTGGTTCTTGACTATGAAAAGCAAACCATGCTTTAGAGGTATTATCACTCTTGATATACAGATGGGGATACTTAGTTTCCTGGAAGATTCTGCATATTGAGTGGTGTACCGCAGAACTGATAACTGTGCCAGATATCAGAATGTGAGACCAGAATGTAATCATCCTATACAAGCTTTTGGGTTGGGTTTTTTGGGGGGGTGGGGGTGGGGTTTGCACTTTGTATTTGTTGCTGGTGAACCAAAAGAGGAATAACAAATGTTGAACTCTCAAATTGCTTTGTTCTTTGGTGGGTAGGGATACATATTGTACTCTTCTTCAGATACTTTGGTAATAAATATATCATTGCATAAAAAGTGTTGTCTGACCAGTTATAAGATAGACAATAATAAATATATATATATTCATGCATTGTTCTGTAAATCATAATTACCTATTTCCAATGTGCTTTCTTCAAATTGAAATACATGTACTGAAGATACCTGTGTCATTGGTTTAATTAATTCCTGTAGTTGACACAATTCCTTTGGTTTGGGGTGGTATATAAATGTATTAAATAAAAAATAAATATATAATGATCCATTCTCGGGTTATACAGAAAAGTCCATTGGGAATGCCTGCACATGTGTCTATCAATTTCAATAGTTTTGGGCAGGCTAATTTCCTGGTGCACTGTATCCCTTTTTCTTACATTATTTACAAATGAGAGTCAACTCCTAACCTATAACAGACAAGGAAGTGCAAAGTGGCAAGCACATCATAGTAGGCTGCAGCTACTCATTTCTCACAGAACTCTACTAAGTTTTAGACATAATAGCATGGCTCATAACTTTGGTGTACATCAGCAGTTGCTAAAGTGTTGCATGGAACTGCTAGGTTATTTCTGGCAATTAATTGGATAGAATCAGACCTTGTCTCTAGATTTCTACCAACCTGCCAAACTGGGTAGCCCAGCTGCAGAGCCCAGGACTCAGGCAGGACAGAAACCTCCCATTGTCCTACCTTGACAGGCAATTGTGTGTGCAATCCCTCTGGGCTCCGAGTCTGGAGCTCTCAGCTGGCAAGCCACAATTTTTAGCAATGAGTTGAGAGGAAAGAGAGGCCGGGCAAAGTGGAGCGGTAGCAATGCTGGAAGCAGCCTCTCCTCTACTTGTGCATTGTATTATGGGATGTGGGAGGACTTCCTCCTCTCAATCCCACTTTGGGACTCTACCAGCACACCGACTGTGTGGGCATGCAAGCAGTTGAGTCCCAAAGAGGCAATGATTGTGTGGGGAAAAGCAAGTTGGATCTCGCAGTTTTGATCATGAGAAAGACCTCTTTGTATGATGGATTGCACTGCATCATACCTTTCATCAACATAATCCCAAAGCTATTGGAACCCCCATGGAAAATTCCATGAGACTAGGGAATCCCAATCCCACTCTTGATGCCTTCAGACCTTTAGCAGAATCCCATCAGATTCTGGTAAGTCATTGGCCCAGTTTGGCCTGGTTCCACAGGCAGAACTACTAAGCAATGAACAACAGCATACATGGAAATTTTGTATCACTGCCTGTGAAATGACTGGGAATACTTTGGTATTTCAGTCTAAAGTCTGTTTCTTTTGGACACCTGCTCATTCTGTTGATGAGGCTAAGCATTTCTAAAAGAAGAATTTGTGAGTTCCAGCAGCAGTTTTAATCAAAGCAAAGGAACATGAGATTGAGTCTAATGCTCTTTCCTTCTGCTTTAAATCTCCAGCTGCTGTTTTAACTACTTTCCACCAACTCCTTACTATTATATCATACATGTATAACCAATTTAAGCCCTCTTCAGACATTATAGAGGGCAGCCATGCTCATGTTTACAAGGGGGGATGTGAAGAGGAAGCCCCACGGACCCATTGTCATTCAGCCCCTCATGCCTGACAAACATGCTTAAGGCACCATTTGTCCGATGGTAGTGGTGCCATAAGCATGGTCAATGGTGACTTGAATCACAGTTAAAAATACAGTGCCACCCCCCTCAGACAAATGGTGCCTTAAGTGTGTTTAACGATTGCAAGGGGGTGAGTGACAGTGGAGCTTCCTCCCCGCTTTCCCCCTTGTACGTGTGAGCATGGCTGCCTTTTATAACGTCTGAAGAGGGCATTAGACAGTAAAGATCTCAGCTGATCACCTGTTCAATGGAAAGCCCACCTTTCCATTGATAAATATGATGCCAAATGTCCAGTTGACAAACTGGTTACCATGATCATGACTAGTTTCCACACATCTTTTTTAAAATGAATGGTCAAAAGATGAGTGTCTTTGAACATGTGACTACTTCAGAACCATTTTGTGTCTAAGCACTTCCAGAAATTTGGCTACATACATGGGAAACAGCCCAGGAAGGCATAACTTCTCAGAGTATCAGAAAGACATGCCCCTTTCCCGGTGCACCAGTGCAGTTAGTTTACTCCTCAGTCTGCACCTGTGCTTCCTTACTCTGTATGTCAGCCAACATGTCTTTAAAAAATATAAAGTAGCAATGAAAATTTATTACATTGTAATCACATCTCCCTTTCCCCTTTATTTATTTTGCAACCCTCTTGTTGAAATTCTCTCTTTTCTTAAATATAACCAAATAAAGTGTGTAATAATGAAGGCATTCTAGCCTCAAATCTATGCAAAAATAATCAATGCTTAGTTGCAGAGACAGCTGACAGTGCAATATGAGGGAATGATCACAGCATAATTGACACCCTGGTGTGCACTTCTGCTTAATTTAACAGCAAGAATCCAGATCCCCTATGTGTTTTTATACACGCTTAGCAATAACTATTTCAACCTAGTGCCTTTCACTTCACAATGAGCTAGATCAAAAATCTGTTCTTTGACAACAGATGGGGTCAGGACAAATTTATTTAGAAACTAGCAGCCAAGAGTCTAACTTCAACCAGCATAGAGAATTAAAACAACAATCTCCTTATAGAGTAAAAGTATCCCAAAGGAGAAAGAACTCATAAATTCAAGTACGTATATGTGTGTACTTCTATTTATATATACACAAACATAAATCTATCTAGCCAACTCAGTGTGTGTGCACTCATCCAAATATACTGCTAAAATCCTAATGATGCAATTTTATCTGAGATATTTTGGCTCTTAGAAGAACACCCTATGTTTAATCATATCACTTTACAAATTGTTATGATAAAAATCACGTCTTCTTGGAGATTACTACTTCATGATCAAAATATTTGTGCATAGTCAGCTCCAGCACAGCTGTCTATCAGTCAGGTAGATGTTGTCTCAGTAAGATCCACTCACCTTTACGATTGTGATAAAAATATAACAGAAGGGGGCAATAAATGACATCTGTTTGAGTGACAAGGAACTAGCTGACAGTGACAATCATATGCACCTGCATTTTACAAATTTAGACCTAATTAAAAAGAAAGTTGATTTGCCTGTAAAATCTTCTTGCTTGGATAATCATTTGTTCATGTATGCACGTGGAGGCCGCATCATGGAACCTTCCACATCTAAACACAGGACTGAAAGTATCCCTGCCTTTCTCCTCTGCTAAGATTTCAGAAGGCTTTCATTCGTGTGCTAAGGAGCAGGGCAAATATCTTTCAACTCTGTTCCTCTATAGTGATTTTCACTATTTTTCAAGCAGAGGCCACTTTGGCAAAACAACAACAACAACAAAACCCCAACCCCTTCAATGTGAGAGCCATTTCTTCTGTGCTGATCTCCACACAGTGCTTTTCTCAGAGCTGAGAGGGCCCTTTAAGAGAGCTCTAAAAAACTCTAGGACAGGGGTGCACAACTTGGTTCCTAGTGGGCTGGAACCAACCTTGAGTATAGTATGGGGGTCGAAGTTAATTTTCAGCACATTATTACATTAACATTAATTCTTAAAAATATTAATGAAAGTGAGAGGCAGAGAACTGGAGTCAATCAACAAGGGAAAGAGGGATAATGTCAGAAGATAATGTCACAGCTGCTTGTCAGCAGGAGAGGCCAAGAGCTGTTCAAGGAATATCCTATAGCTGCTGCTATAGGATATTCATTCCTGCAGGTCAGTAAAAAATCCCCATGGACTTTATGTTGTGCAGGCCTGCTCTAGGAAAAAAGTGCTGAGGAGGACTACACTTCCCAGCATTCCATGCATGCCTTCCAAGATGGTGCAGGGGCTCAGGAAGGTTCCATTTCTCTTAAATGAACCCCCCACCCCGCCGGTGCTGGACAGAGTGCAACAATGCTTGGTGGGAATGGTAGTCTCCACATAGCGAAAGGGGGATTGTGCAGAGTATTCAACTTTGGCCAAAGCTACACACAGGCCCAATAAACAATTTGTCAGGGAGCTGCACTTAATGTTAATTTGAGAGGGAGGGGTGCGGCACTGGCCCCTGGGCCTCACAATGAAGAACACTGCCTTATATTTATTTATTGTATTTACATAATGCCTCAACTCATGTCTCTAGGCTGTAAAATGCAGGTGCATATGGTTTCTGCTGTCAGCTAGTATAACCATCATGAGACCCAGGAGAAAGGATACATGAACCCATATGGCAGGGCAAGTTAGTGGGATTCACTGAACCAATCTGCAACTGTACAGATTACCAGTTTTTTTAAAAAAAGACTTGTGGGTAACTGCAAACTTGTTTCCTATACATGGGACATTGAGCTGATTTATATGAAGGTGACCTAAAGAATGCTTTTATGAAGGGTCTGTGCAGAATCATACTGACAAAACCAGAATCTGCCCTTGTTCAAAGTCTATCGTGTGATATTTAATGGGGTGTCTGTGAGCAATGTTGTGACTCTACAAATATGTGGAATTGATATACCTCTGGTGAATGCAGAGGAACCAAACACAGAACTGATAGTGATCACCCTCATATGAGCTGGTATAGCACAGTGACTAAAAATGCGAGCAGGAAATCTGATTCAAATGTCACCTTAGGCTTGATCTCAGACAGTGGCCTAAGGCAAGCCACTGTCTCAACCTCAGCCCTCCACCTGCCATAGGAGGATTAATGCTGACCTGTTTGTTCCAAGAATTACTGAAACAGCATATGTGAAATACGTTATTAGATTTATTCCATCTAGTGTTACTGTAGGAGGCTGGCCTGACAGTTCATAGCAGGAGATGGCAGCTACTACCCATTTAGATATCTCTGTGCCAATGCTTGACAGGGCTATGGCACAGGACAAGCATATCCAAAGGCCCCCAACAACTTTAGCCAACCATGTCCAAAGAGGGTTATTTCATGTGCTGGAGCTGCGCTGCCTCATGCAGGCTGCTAACGGGAGCGCCGATGCTCAGCTTCAGTACCGCTGGTAAGGGACCACGTCCTTTACTTTTAAAGATGGCTCTTGCCACACACACACACTGGCACTGCCCCCACTCCTCTCAATCACCACTCTCAATCAAGCCCGGCTTGAACCGGTTGAACCAGTTCAGTCCAAATTCCATTCAGATTTGTACTTAAAACTCCAAAAAAAATGGTCCATGCACACCCCTAGTCTATGAAGATACTCAACCTGCTTGCATGTCATAACTGGAAACCTAGGTGAGTTGGCAGCTAGGCCAGATTCCCTAGAAGAACAGAAGCTCATTATCTGTCTGCCTCTTTATTTTTATCTTGTCCAAAGACATTGCAAACATCTATGGACCCTTCAACCCTATATCCTGCAGGACTACCGCATCTCCCCACTCCACGGGGATGGCATTTTGCTTGGGTAAAGCAGATATCAAGAGCAACCAGACATCAAGTGGGTCCAGAGAAGCACAGTGTGTCCTATTTTGACAGGTGGGGAAGGAGGAGAGCTGGTCTGGTGGTAGCAGGCATGACTTGTCCCCATAGCTAAGCAGGGTCTGCCCTGGTTGCATATGAATGGGAGACTTGATGTGTGAACACTGCAAGATATTCCCCTCAGGGGATGAAGCTGCTCTGGGAAGAGCAGAACGTTTCGAGCAGAACGTTTCAAGTTCCCTCCCTGGCTTCTCCAAGAGAGGGCTGAGAGAGATTCCTGCCTGCAACCTTGGAGAAGCGACTGCCGGTCTGTGAAGACAATACTGAGCTAGATAGACCAATGGTCTGACTCAGTATATGGCAGTTTCCTATGTTCCTATGATTCTTTCCAGTAGTGCTGCTCCTTGTCCATTTATCCAGTTGTCGGATGCAATTGGTTCAACCAACTGACCTTCACTTTCAGCTGTGGAAGTAGCAAGAAAATGAGCTGTATCCTCACTACAGGAGAACCTCTGTATTTGTAAGAGTTCTATTCTCCTCTACTACCTCAGATACAGAAACTGCAAATACAGAGGCATTGGGCCAATACAAATGTGGGAGTTAGATTCTTGGAGGTTGGGAAAATGGTCCCCAAAAGTGTAAAGTGGCCCTTTAAATGCAGGGTGAAGTGACCTACCATGCCTCCCGGGTTCCCAGCAGTCCAGCAGTGTCCCCAAACAGTTAAAAAATCAGTTGGAAATCACAGAAGGCCCCCCCCCCACTTTATTTTATTTTTTAAAAGGAGCCATTTTGAGGCTCCTGGCTGCTGATTGACTTCTGAAGTCATTTTCCAGCCACTCGTCTACCTGTGGATATGCAAGATTAACCCTTTTAAAGCCCTTCCCCCCTGCTTATACCAAGATCAGGTGTCAATTATCCTACTGCAGATTTGCAAAAACACGGATACTAAGCGATTAAAGAGGTTGTCCTGAACAGGGAGAAATCAGACCAATTCCTAGATTAAACAGAATCCAACCTTTCACCATGATATAGAAGATTATTTGGAAGATCAACTTTAGGCTTCTGAAGGTAAACAAATACTTTGCTAAAACCTCATAAAGAAACCTGGAAACCATAATTGCTGAGCTCATTATCTACAGTCTTTTATAGACTAAGGCACTTTTTCTCATCAGTAAATTCTCCTCAAGGGCTCATGTGGTCTGAGAACAACTGAAATCAGAAAAAATAAGTGGTTTTGCTGTTCATTACTCATAAGAATGAGTAGGACAACCCCCAAGCTAGGATTTACCCATTAAATTAAGAATGTCTTACCAGCTTAAATGGTATGTATATCTCTATATAGTTCAGAAAGGAACATAAAACAAAAGCATAGCATTCAAGGTGAAATAGATTTGGAAGCTTTGGAAAGATTAAACTGTTTATTCTTAAGACAATGTTTACATAACTTGTGTAACTTTTCAAATTCACCACTACTTAATACTGTTTCCACTCTCCTAGGTGCTGACATTTTCTGTCATTGATAAACAACTGCTGAATGGTGATGAATTCCAAGAAAACAAAGCACACCTGTGTTTCCTGTCCTTAACTTGGAAGGCCAAATATAGAAGTCCTTATGTCACCTTGACATTTTCTAATTGCAATGCACATTGGAGTCTTCTTCTACTGAAAGGAGTGGGAATTTCCCTTCTCCCCTATCTTGCCCATTAGGGTTGTATGTTTTTAGATTGCAACTTACTTCTGGCTGGGAATGTTTTGTTTTTAATTAGAAAACGATTAGAATACTATTCATGCTGTAATAAATAACTTCCATATTTAGTGATTTCAACTGAACTGTGTTTGATGTTATAAGTTTGACATATGTTTCCTCATTTGCTGATGTTTTAATAAAAGATAGAAATATATGTCACTGAAACTGTAAACTCATTCTAAGGATGATCACAAAATCAGGTAAAAGAAGCACAGAGAAAGTGAGTCAATACTTTTTAATGGGTCCAGACAGGCTTCTTCTTTTTTAAAGGGGGAATGGGAACAACTTTTTGAACTATATGAGCTTTTATTCAGGGTTAGATTTCCTCCACCCATCCCCCAGTAAAAATCAGTCCAATAAAAGATACCATTACACAATGTAAGCAGTATGTTTCTCTTTCTCTGGGACCGACTACTAAGACTCTGGAGCCACTATAGAGAAAACCAGAGCCCACATCCAAAGAAGCTAAAGCTTAAACAACTGTTTATGATGTAAGAACAAAAAGGCTACTGTTCAGTTGTGAAAACAAACAACTTCAGTGCAGATAGAGAGATTATCTGCACTGGGACACTGGATACATACAGTGCATATTCATAGCCTACTCCAGTGTTTGCAGATTTCAACAATCATTGTTTGAAGTAAGAGTCATCTAACTATTGTCCTTAAAATGCTCTGAATTGGCTTAGCTGATTTGCACCAACAAATCATTAGGAGGCTCACTTCAAACCCAAGAATTTCTGATGGCTAGAATCCTTAATGGATAAGCCAACAACTGAATATGGTGTGATATGCGCTCTACCACAGAGCTAGTCTCTCCATCTGGGATCCTTTTTCATGCCCAGGGAGTTCTCCACACAGCAGGCTTTACCGTGAGTTTTCTGCGAGGCTTTACTGCGAACTCAGCGCTATCCAAAAAATCCAATGCAAAAAGTTTTTTCCCCCCTCTGGATATAAATCAGGGTGCACTCTAACGAGCAGTGAAAAACTCGAATCATGTGTGAAGTGCTCCCTGATAGCATGCAGGGTCTTCGGGGTAAATTTACCCAGTATGTGAATGTGCCTTCTCCAGTTGTGGAAAACTTCCAGGAAACTATAACAAATAGGAATCTAATGCCACTCATATTACCAATGCCAGAAAATCTTGGTGCAGTCTGATAAACTGCTATTGCTGTTGTTGTCGCTGATCTATTCTTTTGTAATGTAAGTTAAATGACGATCTGCATATCATTAAAATAATTAAAATATGAATTTGCTTGTTCTCGTATTCTAAGAAATATTGTTCCTCCTTCCCAAAAAAATCATGTTGTCGCTTTCTGAGACTTATTCCGTCATATGGCAAATACTAATCCACATCCACTAATTTTCTATATAAACAAAGAGCTTGGTTTGGTGTCTCTGTGCTTGCAGATGAACCATTTAGTAAAGTCCCCAGGACACCCTGTCTGTAAAAACCATACCACTTGTGTTTCTTTTAATTCATGTCAAATGCATGCATTTAAAAAAAATGAACTTTTGAAATTATTTCACCACACATTATAATTGTACATTAAAGCTTGAAAACATATTTCCTTTCTTACCTGCTGGTTTACGGGAAAATTCCTGTTGATTTTTTTAATCTATAAGAGTGAATATAGAAATTGATTAATACATATTATAAGCACATTCAATCATGAAAACTCATTCATATGGCATGTTAGTTAGCACGTGTTATATTTCTTTTGTAAAACTCCACGTAAATTTCCAGTGGAGATGTCCTGGTGAAAGACACCTACTCAGTTATTTTGTCCAGATTTGTAAGGAGCTAGCACTCCTGAATTTTGTTTCTTGAATGTAGCAATTTATCTATCTGTTTAATTTTGTGGACACTACTGTGCCATGCCCTCTCTCAATACAAGTTGCGGGGGAGCAACAACAGGAGAGAGTACATGCACATACCTCTTGCCTGTGGGCTCCCCAGAGGCATCTGATGGGCCACTGTGTGAAACAGGATGCTGGACTAGATGGACCTTGTGCCTGATCCAGCAGGGCTGTTCTTATGAATACAAACCAAACGACCTTGAAGGTCAACCATGGTTCACCAACTCTCAGAAATCACACCACAAATAGTGGTTGCAAAACCCACTGCAGAAAGTGTTCAAGCATGGCACAGCTAGCTGGATAATTCAGTTAAGTGCATTTGTTTAAAAAAAAAAAGTAGTTATAAGTTTCCACTATAATTCAGCAGCTACAGCCACAGAAAATGATGAGGGCTAGAAGATACATTGATCCCTACAACAACATAATGGTTCAGCAACATTCTGATTAGGGATGCAGTTTATAGCAACTTGTCCAGCACAATTCTTGTTCAACTCACTAAAAGAGGACCTCTGTGCCTTTTAGGTAACTCATTCATTTTAATGTGACATGCATAGGCAGTATTGTGAGTTGTATTGGCAGGAACAATGCAACATACTCATTTTATTTTCTAGGAGAATATTGGGCCATTCAGTCCTATGTTATAATTTAATTGATTTTTATTTTTAAATGAAATTAAAAATACTGAATGGCTCCATATGAAACAAAATGTTTTAAGCCATAATTTTATTCCTAGACTTCATACAACTTCATCTGAAAATGAAAATTGTGCTGCAGGTGTCAGCCCTTAATCATTGCAAAGAATCATGTATGGATGATTGGTAGACCTATAATCTGGTTTCATGCATATCAGTTCTATAATAAATATACTGTATGTATACCTCTGGACAGCAATATTTCACATAAACAGATCACCATTATTAATCAAGTTCATCTCAGCCCTAACAAACAAGTATAACCTTTGATGCTTTAGGACTGTCATACTTGGACAAGGCTTTATAATTCCCAGAGCTTTCTCCCCCTTAAATCCAACCTAAAGCCAAATCTTTGTGTGTCTCAGAAGGAAATGAATAGAATATAATGCAAGCATTAGATTGATACTCTAGACATCTGGTATAGGCTACAAGTTTCCCCAATCAAAATATAACATTTACACATGGTTCTGTGTAATATGCAATATTTTTCTTCAGTGCTTACACTCTCACCTAGTATATACATCCAGTGGCCTCTGGTAAACATAACAAAATCAGGTCTTCCTAGTAACTTCGTGCCTACACAGAGTCACAACATCTCAAGTCTGAGGAATGAAGGCAGGAACTCACAAAATATAGAAGACCACCTTTAAGTTTAACTTACATAAAATTGTATTTACAACATCAAATGAACTTAAAATGTACATGTCACTGAGGAGGACCCAAAGGGTGATTAAAAAGCAGAACCTCATTTATTTGTTCTCCAAGCCACTTCAAGATATAATTTGTTCTGGGTAACAATAAAATAAAAGTGTGCTGTTGAGTTGATTTTGACTTAGCATCCACAGAGCCCTGTGGTTTTATTTGGAGAAAGAAAGGAGAGGTTTACCATTGCCTTCTCCAGTATGAGATGATGCCTTTCAGCATCTTCCTATATTGCTGCTGCCCTGTATAGTACCAGCGGGGATTCAAACCAGCAACCTTCTGCTTGTTAGTCAAGCATTTTTCTGGGTAACAATACCAAATGCAAAATACACCATATTGAGTGACAGTATAAATGATACACATTTCAAATGCAGTTTTTCCTTTCAAATTATACAGGTGGCAATCTAGTTCAGGCTCCCACTTATGACTATTTTGAAAGAGAAAGCTGAATTCGCAGGGATACATATGCACTCTTTACATCTGACACAATCATTCATGTGCTAGACTACCATCCCTGTCCACATGATCCATTCAGATGAACAGCCCCACCATGCGATAAATGGACATTGGGGGATATTCTCGACTCATCCCCATCCTAATCACATGGCATCATGATGCCAAGATGTGATATTGAAATGTCTGGCCACATTTTCATTGTTTATGTTTGATTTCACTTGAGCTTTTTTGGATATTTGCATGTGAGTGGACATGATACAGAAACATCAGTTTCTTACTGGATGTAGACCTTAAATGATACATGGTGCCCAAATCTTTCCTCTTCCCACAATTCTCCTTCACTGTTTCTCATCTCCAGTCATTAGTCCTTGGAGGCAATGTTTGATTTATCTGTTTCTTAAGTAGATCTTGTCACATCATCCTTGTTAAATTTACAAGATTCAATTTTTTCTCCTTCTAAAACTTGCACGTGTGTTATGGCCATCTATGATGCCATGGTCATGTTAAAGTGAATAGCCCAGCAGGTTTCCACTTTTTTCAGTGGTGAGGCTCAGTGCTTGAGAACATGGCCATTTTCACATAGCCACAGCATCTGTACCAGCTCCTGGGGTATTTGGATATCTGTATCCCAAAAATATTTCATGAGAAGTGGGACTCAGAAAGTTGTCCCACCCACCCCCACTCCACACACAATATATATAGAAAAGCCTATATCAGCTGGTCTGCTTATACTAAGATACATTCTACAATACTATACATTGTGGCAAAATAAATTGGTGTGTGTGTGAAATCAATGCATTACAGTCTGCCTGGATTAGTGAGCTAGTGTGAAGAGGACTACTTCCAACATTAGGAAAACGAGTTGGTCTAGCAGACACACACAAGTGGGATTTGGAGAACCTCCTCACTCCATCTCTGCCATCGTTATTTTGTGACTGGACTTCTTCACTTCAGCAAGCAACTCTTGGAACTCAGGAACAGCCCAACAGCCTTGTGTGTATTCAAAAACACTTCCAGTCACCTACACAGGTCTGTCTGAATCCTGGCCATAATTCTGATCCATGTCAGAACATGTCTATAGAAGGGCTTGTAGCCTTGTATCTTGAAAGTAAGGCCTATACTTATATAAAGAGATAGAAAATGTTTTTTAAAAAAGCTTCTTACAGCAATATATGGAAGTGACAACCTATCTTTGATGCTCTCCCTCAGATGTGCAAAGTGTACCATCAGTACCTTCAGCTGTAAAGAAATGAAACGCTACAGAAATCAGAAGAGATGTTAACTGTCTCTATGCTTGTCCCACTAGCAGGTAAAATGAACACACATTTAACAAAACACAGATTGGCTCAGGACTCTGCCTGAGACCTTAGCTCAAATGCTATTTACTTTGACTAATGAATGAACTATTTTGATGAAGGCAGGAGAAGGACTGGGGGAAATGCAGAGATAATAGGCCAACAATATTTCTTAAATTATATCCTTATGATTTCCACTTGTAACTTTTAAAATTGACATACATACAGAAGTTCCCACAGCTGGCATACTTTATAATTCTGCTAATAATGACTTGTTTGGCATATGTTCAGTTGATCATATTGCACCTAACACAGGTTAGGGCTGTATCTCAATGTGATGGCAACATGACCTATGCGTTAGAACATATATTTGTTTTATTTCTGCACATACCTTCCCAGCATGGCTTATTTCCAGTCTCTGTGCATGGTGGAGAAAAAAGTGGCAAGGAAGCAAGATTTGGACAGCAAAAGTGTGGGCAAGGGGAGGGTTCCGCATTCTGTTCACACCCTTTTCTGCATGAATTCGACGTATACATATATGTTTTCACCGTATTTGTATTCGTAAACTGCCCTCTACTTTACAGTATTTACCTGAACCTAAGACACCTCTGAATTTAAGACAACTCTCCTAAACAAAGGTTATACCTGTATTTATCCTGAATTTAAGGCAACCCGCCCCCCACTTCAGAAAAGAAAATCTTATACTGGATTTGTGTCCAGTATAAGATTTTATTTCCAGAAAGTGGGTGGGATTTGCCTTAAATTCAGGATAAATACAAGTATAACCTTTTTTTAGGGGAGTTGTCTTAAATTCAGAGGAGTCTTAGATTAGGTTTTTAAAATTACATATACTAACTGTAATCAATATACAAAAATATATAAGCTTGGACATAAAGAAATGCCTCCACCACCCTGCATGATTGCCAGTGCTTTCAGAAGCACCTGCACTTCTCGTGCTTCATCTCACTGTTTTCTTGTGTGAATTGGGAGTTTATGTTCACAAATGCCTCTCTCTCTCTTTTTAAAAGCAGCTACTAGAGATTCAGTTGATAAACCACCTTTGAGAGGCAGGGAATTCTGCAGAGAAGAGAGAACAGAGCATGGGGAGGAGAGATCAAATCTAATTGTCTTTCTCTGGACAAAATAAAATGAAGTCATCTTACTTTGAAAAGGTCCACCATCCTCCTTGTCTGTACAAGAGTGTCTGCTGTGCACAATGGGCATCCTACTTTGAATTCCACCCCCAAATTCCCTGGTAATGACTGAGAAGCACAAGGGCTTCCCTCATGTTGGAATCTCCAAGGGAAGAGTGTGGAAATGTCTAACCCCACCATTTTTTTCCTTTTTCACACACACACACACACACACACACACACACACACACACACACACCATGGGAAGAATCGTCCCCACTCCTCCCACAGCATATTCAAGCCCATTTCTCACCTCTAGATTCATACTGACCAGCCAAGCCTGCCCTCTTGCCAATGGTGCACAGCCAGCTCCTCCATCCCCATCTGCTCATTGCATGCATCCACCCCCTGCTCCTGTGCTCTCAGGCCCCAGGCTATTGAGCCCAGCCAGGATAAGAAGGGGAAGGGGGAAGGCGGAGGATGAGAGGAAGGGTTGCTTGTTGTTGCTAGCAACTGAGGTTTACTTCTGAGTAAGCAGCTGCAAAGCTTGGTGAAAACACAGGGCAGGATGAGAGCCCCAAGTGGGGTTTACCTTTGAGTAAGTGCAGCCTGCAGAGCTTGGTGAATGTGTGTTTTCTCCAAGCTCTGTACCTGCTTGCTTAGATGTAAGTCCCACTTGAAACTTCATTTCAATCAAGTGTCTTTGACTGAAACTTTAAAGATATATTTTACCTTTTTCTCTGTGATTTGATTTGATCATTTTTTAGTTGCGACCTGACCCTTCAAATCCAAGTCCCTCCACACAGCAACCCGATTTCCTCTTAGTTTACCCAGGAGCCAGTCCCACTGAGTGTAATACTTAGTCCTAAGGAAGTGTGTCTACAAGCCTCTCTCAATTCCCGCCTGTACCGCGGCAGGACAAAGAGGCACAGTACTTCTCCCTTTGAGGCCGCTGACAGTGCTTGAGAAGAAAAGGTGCTCAGGCGGTAGGACTAAGAGGCTTTCTCAGGCATGTGTGCACACTCTCCAGGACTCAGGGGTATGGCATGGAATGCTGGCTCTGAGAGGCTGCAGCCACTGCCTCTCAGAGTGACTGACAGCGCTCCTGTTCTCTTGATCACAGTCAGTGCCCCCACGGATATTCCTGGTATGTGCATTTCAGGCAACCCCCACTTTCTAAATACAAAGAATTTGGAAGTGGGGCTGGGGACGCATCCTGGATTCAGGTAAATATGGTATAGCTATTTGATGCTGCGTCACATTCTAAAATATGGGCCTGCAATCACTTCTAGTTCATCCCACAGAATAGTGGAATAGGCAAAGACCAAAATGTGCATACAGTAAGTGTTGGCAAGGGTGCAGGTGAGTGAGAAGCAGATGGAAATCCCATCAAATTGGTCAAATGTTTCTAAATGCTTATGCACACATAAAATATTGCAGTTCTTGCATTGCAATGCACTGTGATAATCCATAAGCAGCAACAGACATAATCTAGCCAAAGTTATTATTTAAGTGCAATTGCTTTAAACAAGAGGGGTTTAAACACATTAAGGATGTGTTTAACTCTCTCAACCAAGCAAAGAAAACCTAAAAGTGTTTCCTTTTCCTTTTGAGAGGGTGAACACAGTACATAGCCACTGTGACTCAAGAAGAGTGATTCATGTGCAGAAACAGGTATCCTAATAGGAACATCACTTTAACAATAATGGGTTGGATTCAGAAGTGCTGTGGTCCAGGAGAACTGGCATCTATCCCTAGGGGTGAATCCATGACTTTTCTGTTCCCCACAAACAGCACTGAAGTGCTGACTACTGTTGAGAGTCAGGGTTGAATCTAGGCTCTCCATACAAGTGAACAAGAGCAGACAAATGATTTGTGCAGTCACATCTTATCTTGGCACCCTCTTACCTCTGTGACAGGCAATCAGCGCTATCAGAGCTGACAGTGACAGTAACATCTGCTTGATGGCAGAAAGATCTTTACATTATGCTTTAAAGCAACATTACTCACATTTCCTGAGGTCTCTTTGATTTCATGTATATTTTTTGGAATCACTGGCTGAGATCCTAATGAAGCTCACAGGTAAGGAGTGACTGAAAGGACATGATGGAGTCCCCTACGCAATTCCCCCATGCACGCACTTTTGCACAAGCAGGCAAAACTTCCCATCTTTGCCCGTTCTCTATAAGTACGGGCAGAGCTGGGAAGCTTCAGCTGCTTGTGCAACATTGTGTGCACTGAGGGACTGGAAGAGTTCTATGCGGGCTCCCAGCACATGCCTGTAGTCATAGGAACATAGGAAGCTGCCTTTTACTGAGTCAGACCTTTGATCCATCTAGCTCACTATTGTCTACACAGACTGGCAGCGGCTTCTCCAAGTTTACAGGCAGGAGTCTCTCTCAGCCCTGTCTGGAGATGCCAGGGAGGGAACTTGGAACCTTCTCCATGCAAGCATGCAGATGCTCTTCCCAGAGCAGCCCCATCTCCTAAGGGGAATATCTTACAGTGCTCACATGTAGTCTCTCATTTAAATACAAACCAGGAGGGACTCTGCTTAGCAAAGGGGGCAATTCATGCTTGCTACAAGACCAGCAGCTCTCCTCCCACAAAAAAAACATATCCAGGGTTGTAGGGAGGAGTTTCTCTCAGCCCTATCTTGGAGATATCAAGCCCTATCTTGAAGGGAGGGAACTTGGAACCTTTGGCATGCAAGCAGGCAGGTGCTCTTCCCAGAGTGGCCTCATCTCCTCAGGGGAATCTCTTACAGTGCTCACATGTAGTTTTCCATTCAAATGCAACCAGGGAGGACCCTGCTTAGCAAAGGGGACAATTCATATTCACTAACACAAGACCAGCTTTCCAATCACCCATCCATTCATGTCTTGCTAGAACATCAGCCACAATTTTTTCCTTACTTCAGTACCACAAGTTTTATCTCAAAGCAAAAGTATATTTTTGGTTCTAAGGAAAAATAGTGGTATTGTAACAAGGAATGCATCTCAATAATACACAGACCATCTCTTCAGTTTCACCTGTATACATAATGTATCCTGACCATGCACACTGCTTAATTTCTTCCTGAACAATGCAACTAAAGGACATAATTCATTTAAAAAAACAATAGGTGCAACAGAAAAAAGTATATGTCAAAGATGTGTACAATTGCACAGAAATCCAAGAGATTGAACATGATAGTCCAGTGGTGAGCATCTGGAGAAAATGGAAAATGAAATAGAAACATTGCAGACAAAGTCCATTACAGACATCCTCCACACTGAGGAGAGTATCTGATCTTGAAATAAATTACTGATGTTTCAAAGAAGCCAGAATTAGTAGTAATTGGGGGCTTCAGCCACTCTGGTACCCATTGGGGACAAGATTCATGAAGCACTAAATCTTGTAGAAATTCCTGACATGCCTTACGGACAGCTTCCTCTTTCAGAAGTTGGAGGAAGGAACAAGGGGATTGTCTACCCTTTTCTTGATCCTAACCAATAAGAAAGTGTTCATCAATGAGGTTAAAATTGTGGGAATCTATGGGAAAAGTGATCATGTCATGTTGAAAGTCTTGAACTTATAGGAAGTGGAAGATAAGCATAGTCAGTCATGTACCTTGAATTTCAAGAAAGCAGATTTGAATAAGAGAACTGCTAACTAGGATTCCATGGATAGATACACTAACGGGGAAAGGAGTCCAAGATGAGTGGAAGTTATTGAAGGAAGAGTTATTGAAGGTAGTGTCACAAACAATTCAAATGAGAAAGAAAGATGGGGAAGATCTAAAAAAGCCCACGAAGCTCTGCCAAGGGTGAGTGACTGGCTGGGGCAGGATTCCCAGCCCTGCTTTAGATGAGTAACTTGCCTAGGGAGCAAGAGGTTGCTGGTTCGAATCCCCACTGGTATGTTTCCCAAACTATGGGAAACGCCTATATCAGGCAGCAGCGATATAGGAAGATGCTGAAAGGCATTATCTCATACTGTGTGGGAGATAGTAATGGTGAACTCCTCCTATATTCTACCAAAGAAAACCACATGGCTCTGTAGTTGCCAGGAGTCGACACCTACTCAAGGACACAACTTTACCTTTACATGAGTATAGCATCTTTACAATAATATCTAATGGCTCCTCAAGAACAGAAGAACAGCCCTGCTGGATCAGGCCCAAGGCCCATCTAGTCCAGCATCCTGTTTCCCACAGTGGCCCACCAGATGCTGCTGGAAGCTACAGGCAGGAGTTGAGGGTGTGCCTTCTCTCCTGCCATTACTCCCCTGCAACTGGTACTCAGAGGCATCCTATAAGAACACTCAGAGGCATCCTATAAGAACAGAGGCATACTCATCAACTGCAGGGAGGTTTGAGTGAGGTGCTGCAGGACTCTGTCCTGGGCTTAGTACTCTACAATGTTTTTAACAGATGAAAGATTGAAGGGAATCCTCATCAGATATGCAGATGATACAAAAATGGGAGGGATAGTTAACATCTCAGAAGGCAAGAATAAAATTCAAAGTGACATTGACGGAATAGAAAACTGGGATGAAACTAACAACATATTAAACAGAGACAAATGCAATGTTCTGCAGTTAGGCAAAATATAAAATAAAATGCACAGGTATTTGGGGCATATTATGGGGGGATACTTGGCTTGGTAGTAGTATATGTGAGAAGGATCTTACGTAAGTCAACAGGGTGATGCCCTTGGGAAAAAGACCAATGTTGTTTTAGACTGCATTAACAGAACCATAGTTGCCAAGTCATGAAAAATTATAGTTCAATTTTATTCCACAGAAGTCAGACCTCATCTGGAGTACTGTGTCCACTGTCCAGTTCTGAGCACCACACTTGAATGAAGTATACAAATTGCAACAAGTTCACAGGAGGGTACCAAAGGTGGTGAGAGGGTCTCAAAAACACGCCATATGAGGAAAAGTTGAAGGAACTGGGTATGTTTATGTCTGAAGAAGAAAAGACTGAGGGGGCCCATGACCATTCTTTGAATACCTATGCTGTCCCATAGTCTTCTTCTCTGCTGCTCCAGAAGGCAGGACTAGGTCTAATAGTCTTAAGTTACAGGATGGCTAATAGTCCTCAATGGCTACTAGTCTGGCTATAGGTCACCTCCAGCCTCAGAGGGAAGATGCAGGGGGGTAACAGCAGGAGAGAGAGCACACCTTCATTTCTTCCCCGTGGGCTTCCCAGAGGCATCTGGTGGGCCACTGTGGGAAACAGGATGCTGGGTTAGATGGGCCTTCAGCCTGATCTAGCAGGGCTGTTCTTATGCTTTTGTGAGGGTATATTTTGGTTGAACTCAAGGAGAATCTTTTGAATGGTGAATGCAGTTTAATAATGGAACTGATTCCTTGAGGGTGGATGGGCTCTGGAGATCCTCAGAAAGCAGTGGAACAGCCACCAACTGGGGATACTCTGCCTCTAGATTTTCTTCAGTGAAGAGTGGGATGCAGAGAGGCAAGGTCCACTCCAACTCTATGAGTCCATGAAATGTACTGGAGCATAAATTCATAAAACAGGTAAATTGCTTTGAGCTAAACAGTTTATGAATAACTGTATATTCATTATGAAAGCATAAATGTTTCCAGGTCTGCAAAGTAATTTTTAGAATGCTCTTTCTTTATTGCACCAATATAACTTCATCAATTAAACACAGATTACCAGAGATTAAAAAGCACAAGATCAAACACATGAATGCCAACAAAATTATTATGGTAGCGAGAGTGAACTAACTTCAGGCTTGCAGGATTTGTTGTTGTTGTTTCAGCAAGAGACCCAGGCTTCACTAATTGTAGCCTCTGACAAAATGTCTAGTCAGGTGAGGCAAAACCACTCAGTTACCTGCTGCATGCCATGAGCCACATATATTCAAGATAATTCATGGGCACAAGTACACATCCACAGTTATAACAGATCAGAGATTCCTCAAACAGATGCTTACAGAATCTACCTCTGTAGGTAGGCACAGGAACTGCTCAGGAATCCACCTAAGCACAGATCCTGCTCTGCTGATATTGCTGGAAGTGTGGATATTAGAGCAAATAGAGCAGGCTCAGAATTTAGGCTCCCTCGGCCTCATGCCTGGGTTAAGTCAGCCTAGAAAGGAAATAAACAGGCTAGAGGCTGTTCAAATTGTATAGACTTTAGACTGTGCAGTAGCTAGCCAGAATTGGCCTTCTCCTTCCCCACCATATACACAGGGGCATAACAAGGCTGGAGTGGGCCCAGAGACAAAATTTTAAAATGGGCCCCTCGCTGATACACACACACACACTTACTTCACAATATATAGTCATGTGACTTGCCTCTGGGGGGGCCCTCGAGGCGTGGGGGCCCCCAGGCAGCCGCCTCCCCTTGCCTAATAGTAGTTACGCCCCTGCATATGCACATGCATTTGCACTCATGCAGAACTGCACACATGTAACAACAACAACAACAACAACAATTTAAAAAGTTAAGGTATCAGTCATGTACACAGTAACACAGAGAGGACTGCTGAAGGCTGAATACCACACAGGCTGTGTGCCTCAGCCTTACAAAGAATGAGGGCCAAACTACACATTCCATGGACTTCTATGATTGGAACTCCATTAAGAATTTGTTTTCCTTAAAAATCAGATGGTGTGTGTGTGTGTGTGTGTGTGTGCGTGTGCCCATAAACACACACAAACATGTGTAGCATGATTGTGGCCTTGATATGTAGGAGGGCATTTAATCCTTTGCCTCATGCCAATTCTCTGACTTGAATTGTGCAGCCACCACTTGCTGTTTGAATAATTTGGAAAACCCAATCGCCCAGACGTTTTCCCTTATGGGGCCAATAGCAGCTTGAGGAGGGCATGATTCAAATCAGCCAACGGATACAGAATACAGGGCTAAAATACAATAGAAAACCCTCTCCTGTAACAAGGTCCTAGTCTAGATCAAGCTCAACATATGGCTGCTTTCTGGGAGAGTGAGGCAGGGAAGTTCACAGAACATGATGTTTATATTGAGAGTATACATAATGATGTACAGTATTGGACAACTTTAACATTAAAGGTAATGCATGACAAGAAGCACATTTCAGTAGATCGGAAACAAAGGGGCAGAACGGCCAATATTCAGACCACTGACATAGTTGCTGTCAATTGTGGAAAGCTTCTTCCAGCTCCCTGGCCCCATAGATGCTAAGGGCCAGGAACCTACCGAGAGACCCACCAAATAGGCATTCTGCTGGACCTCATTTGTCAGCAGACACCAGTGCTCTCCCATCTGCCATTGTATTAGTATGCCTGTAGTTTTCTTGTATTGTTAGCAATCCGACTAGGATAGTGAAACATTTGAATACTATACATAGCAAAGCATCACCACCACCCCTGATTGGAATACATAATGACTGCTTGTACTTAGAAGTACATCGCTTTGTTGCTGTGGCAGGCATATTAATAAGGGCTTGTGTTTCGCCATTTCCTACACTGCAGAGGCATACAGAGGAAATAATTACAAAGGAGGATGGGATGGCATCTCACCAGCTCTATTTATTTATTGATTTGATTTTCTATACCGCCCTTCCAAAAATGGCTCAGGGCGGTTTACACGAAGAAATAATAAATAAATAAGATCCCTGTCCCCAAAGGGCTCACAATCTAAAAAGAAACATAAGATAGACACCAGCAACAGTCACTAGAGGAACTGTGCTATTTGCATGTGATCTCCTTCTACTGATGTTTAACTTCCTTCCAGCATAGCTTCAATCATGTAAACTACTTGCGCAAAAGAGAAATAATGAGCTGAAAGAGCCAGCCATCAGAGAACATAAGCTGCACCAGAAAAGGAGGCAAACACCCTCCAGACAAGCAGCTCCCTTTCCCTCATTGCTGGAATGCTGTGATGACTTGAAGGAAAGGTCACTTGCTCAAAGTGCTCTTCTTTATCATCACTGATCTATCGATCCAAATATGACGAGCAACAAAGGGCAGTTCTGCATGGGCTTGCTTCCACTTATGTTTAAAAGGGATTGGAAAGATACCACTATTTTCTCTTGCAGGATTTAACGAAGCTCAATGTGACCCCCTCCAATGCATTTTGCATCTTCTGTTCCCTATGAATATTTTTTCCTGGCGTCATCACAGTCACAGAAATGGGCTCCCCCGAGACTTTCAAGCTGTGCAGACTTGGAGGAATAAGGAACAGTACCTGTGACTGTCCAGTGCTTGGACTCAAGGTGCAGTTGCCTTGAGTGGGTTGCCTAAAATAGCATTATCCCCTGTCCTATCTGGAGAAGATTCCTTCACCTTGGCGTATTTTACTTGGGGCATTTTAAGTAGCCACTGAAAAACCATTCCATCATGTGGTCAGGGCATGATGTCACAGCAACAACAAAGCCAAGCACTGAGCATATGGTTCTGCTAGGTTGTCTAGCTAGTTTCCATTCGGGTGGAGATCAAGCCAGAGCATTCTGGGGAAATGCTACTTCCATTCCAGCTGACCCACAAGCACTGAGAGCAATGAGGGCTCACCAGCATGTGCAAGTCACGGGCAGGCCCACCAACAGCAAAAATAATGCTGCCACTAAGGATGTCCACAAACCTGTCTGAAGGCCCTTTTACAGGCCTCTGAACAGATTCGAACACTGAGTGGGTTTGAGGTTCAAAGGCGGGGGGCGTGTCTCACTTTAAGGGCAGGGGAGGGTGCACTTACCCTTTCCCCCACTTCCCCCCCACCAGCACTTGGTTTTGGTAAAAGCCTTCAGGATGGCAGTGTACCTCCCTGCCGCCCCTTCCTCCTCTTCGGCGGGAAGTATTGGGTGCATGTGCACTCATGTCATGACCACGTGCACACATCTGATGTATGAGAGCGTGACGTGTGTCCGATACTTCTGGCCACTTCTGGCCAAAGAGGAGGAAGAGACGCCAGGGAAGTACATTGCCACCCCAAATTATTTGAAACTGAGAACCGGCGGGTGGGGGGGAGTAATGCGGGGGGGGGGGGGTAAGTGCACCCTCCCTCACTCTTAAAGCAAGACCCGCCACCCCCTCAAGCCACTCATGCCCAGTTCCGTGCACATCCCTAGCTGCAACCTGCTGCCTGATAATCTCCAAGGCCCAGTGGGGAACACTCTTATGAGGGGCTCTGGGGTATTTTGCTCACAAGATTCTTTACAAAGAACATAATATCCCAGTAAGATAAATTTTAAAAAAGCAAAATATTGTTTCTATATAGTTTCCCTAGTTGTTATAACTATGATGGTGACAAATATTTATATACCACTTTTCAACAAAAGTTCCCAAAGTGGTTTACATATAAATAAAAAACCCAAATGGCTCCCTGTCCCCCAAATGGCTTGCAATCTAAAACAGAAATATAAGATAGACACCAGCAACAGCCACTGGAGGGATGCTGTGCTGGGGATGGATACGGCCAGTTCTCTCCCCCTGCTAAATAAAGAGAATCCCCTCTTTAAAAAGGTACCTCTTTGCTCAGCTGGGGATATAATAAGCAGGGGTTTAAAACTCTGTTGATTAAATCTGAGATGGGGGCAAAAGATTAAAGTCCCCTCCCTCACCATGGATCCGATCCTGACTGATGCCTAGCCACTGAACAGTTGGGTATTTGGCCAGAGCTTGTGGTTGTCAGAAACAAAGGCCCGGAGCAAGCAGTAGCGACAAGTAGCCTGACCTGTTTAAAAGGGAGAGGATATTGGCCAGTGCAGACACACAATTAATGGAGGATGAATATGCAACTCATAAAACTTAATATCGGGTATTCCAAACTCTACATGACAGTGATAATCCCTCAAGAAAAAGATTGTGTAAATGTGTTAGCCCTCTTCATAAAAACTGGGAACAACAACAACAAATATTTATATACCGCTTTTCAACAAAAGTTTCCGAAGCAGTTTAAATAGAGAAATAACAAATAAATAAATAAGATGAGAATCACCACTTTTAAAAGGTGCCTCTTTGCAGGGAATGTGGTAATTACTTACAGCATCCCCAAGTGCCTGCTCTGAAACCTCACCCCTGTGCTGATGCACTCAGAAGTCCCTCTGCCCGCCCACCCCCACCATCCGTATACAGAGACAAATACTGGACTTGTGGTCAGATTTTTTCCTTTGATTTCACTCAGGGGAACACTGGGCACCGCCCAGACAGAGCTTTAGATGGGGCGGTATAAAAATGGAATGAATGAATGAAATAAAGACTGTCCACAAGCAGAGTGTCTGTCTCTGCAACAAAATACTGTAACAGGGGGGTGCGGGCTTCTCAGCACGTCACCATGGAGGCAGAGCTTCAGAGCACACTGAGACAATGTACAGCCTGCACAGTGTCATTTTTATAATGCCTGAAGAGGGATCTTTTTTCCTTTTAGTCCTCTGTGCAAACAAAAAGATTAGGGTCCACTCTAAATCCCGAGTTCTTTTGTTCATTAAAAATCAAAGTCCTCTTAATGACTAAATAACACTTGCTATCGCTCATTCTGAGCTTCCCAAGAGAAAGCCAGCACTTATCTTGAACAATGACAATGTAATAATCCTTTAGATAAGAATTCCAAACCTAGTCTAAGAACAACTTTCTTTATGGAACTCAAGAAATGTAGGCCCATGTCTCAAAGGCACTGAGCTCACTCATTCTGCATGCTGAAGCAAGTACACAGTTTGCATAGTTAAGATGTCTAAAAGCTCCTTGTCATTGATTGAAAAGGTTCAGAAGTAGAGCAGATTAAAAAAGGTTCAATTGAGATACTAGAGATTCACTAGTAGGCATAAGTTGAGCAGGTCTTTTGAGAAAAGCCTCAGTGCATGGATGAGCAAACACAGACTTTCCCTCCACTCTCATAAGATGTTGCTATAGCTGCCAAATGAACTCTCACAGACAAAACAGTTTCAATTTCTTCATTTCCAGAAGATACTCAAAGATCTCATTAAGTTTGCAAGCACCCTGCACCATGCCGTTGTGCAGCTTCCTTTCCTGCCTCAGACACCTTCCACTGATCATGTAATGTTTATACCTGCTCTCATGGATGCATCCACTAGACCTAGCAACTCAGAGGCTTTTAAGGGATTGCTCAGATTCTACCACAAGAGGCACACTAGATAAGCCCTTGGAACTGTTAGCCTTTTCCCAGGGGGCTGAATGCTTGCACAAATTATCACTGGAACTGTCTTACTCTGAGCCTTGCTGTTGAAATCACATCTTTCATTGAATTTATGAGGCCTAAACATCTCCAGATTCTTCAAGTTAGTTGATTGAGACAGATATATTAAAGTTAAAATTATGTTTTCAGTCATTCTTTCCATTTGAATAAATGCTGATTTTCCTTGAACAGATTACAGCAGTACTCCAAGGAAAGTTGCTGCTTGAGTTTGGATCGGTTTTGATTTTCCCAGTTCTCCTGTAGACTTAGATTAATATGACTTGGTTCACAGCAGTTAGTAAGATCTTTCTTCCATAATTTACCAAAAATCTCCATATGTTACACCTTCCAATCTTGGATGAGCAACCTCCACCAGATTATAAATATAATCTACTGGTTTGTCATGACATTTCTCATTGATTTCTGAAGTGCAATAGTCTGTGGCCAGATGAAGATAATGTGGATGGGGTTTGAAAAAAGGAGTAAAAAGATTGCCTGGAAGCAGTCCTAGTCTCTAATGGAGGCTTAGACCTTGACTTTATTTTGTCTTCTGGAATCCATGGTAGTCTAGTAAAGACTGTACATGAATACCTATAGCAGGAAGGTTATTCTGCACATGAAATAAAGGGAATGGCTTTGAAAATCTCTTTGATATTAGAAATAATTGAGCAATTTGCAAATAACACACAATAAACATAGTATCATCTATCTCCCCAATGAGTTTTCAGTTTAGGAATTAATAATTTGCATCCTTAAAATGGAGATCTTCCACCCTACCCTTTTCTTCAAGTGGTTTCATGAATCACATCCCATTCCTCCTTAAACAGTATTGAATAAACTGTTTCTTGCTGTGCATTCTGCAAGATGCCTAGCCTTGTTGATCTGCTGCTTAGAAAGCCACCTCTTGGATAATTTTTGCGAACTGCTTTTTTGTTTCTGAAATTGGTTCAAGATAAGGCAACTTCCTTTCCCAAATCAATTATCCGTGATTGCCTGATAATTTGCTATTTAAAAGTTAACATCAAAGAGGAACACACGTTTCCTCTAATTATGTTGGACCATTCTTTTGTATCTGTCAACTAAGGCCAAATAGGGATATGTGTTTGTTTCCCCCCAAGACCCCTCCAGCAGCAGTTAGGGCATGGGTGAATAAATCTTCCCATTTGGTTTTATTTGATATCTATTTGATATCTATTACAGTTGCATGAGTAGATACCAGTTTTGTTCATGATATCCTGTAACCCCTAAATAATTAGTAAGGCAATATCTTGATAGATTCTGACTTTTGCACCCCAAGTAGTGGATCCCCATCCCAAGCCATTCTGGTAAGTTGGTTACTGTGAAGACTTTATGAGGAGACAATGGTATGGATCTCCAACAGTATTATGAGGCAATAGTGTGGATGGCACCTCCAGTTCTGAGCCAGTTCTGGTTCTGAATTAGCTTCCAGGTCAGTGTGTGGCATTTTTGGATAGCACTATGCCTTATGGGGAGTCAGACAGGCATTCTTCAGGTGCATCACAAAGTTATTTGGGAAGCTCCACCTGTTGAATTTCTGCCCTAACAATTCATCCCCAGCCCAACATTGAGCTCAAGGGCCAAGGCAAAATGTGGGTGTGTGGAGGGTAATTTGTAAAGCCAGAAAAATATGCTAAACTGTAGAAAGTATTTACAAGGCACAGAAATTAAGGTGCCCACTTTAAATGCCACTCTTAATGAAACTTCCGCTGTGAGTGAAAATTGTAAGTAGCTTAACTCAAATTGAAGACTTTTCATATATTGCCAGAATACAGACTATGTATGTATGTGTATGTAAATCTCATAAATATGAGAAAATAAAACAATGGGTTTTTCCCTCTAGATATAGTTTAGTGTACTTTGTGCTAGATGCCAAGTGAGATAGTGGCTATTTGCCAGCATAGCAGTGCCAATTCTTGATGCTGGGCATCTACAATAGCTTCCATCGGCCTGCAGACCTGGCATGTGGCCACTATACTGCTAGAGGTCATGACATTGCAATGGTGCAGCAAGCATTCTACCACATCAAAATGCTTATTTGTCAGATCAGCAACTCCAATGATGAGAACTTAATTTCTCACATCAAGTACTGGATTAACATTTCATGCTAAATATTTTATTCTTAACTTGAATATTTTGTACTATAGTAAAAAAAAAAGATCGTTTTCAATGAAACTATATAATAAGAGCTTTAATGGCATGTATTTAAATAAGCTCACTTTGTTGGGAATAAAAATAAAAATCAATGGACATACAAGACAGCATAGTTATGAGCCACATGAAAAAACAATATCAAGTTGTTTTGTTATTGCATGTATTTATTGCATTTCAATCCCATTTTTCTTCCAATATGGAACTTGAGATTATTCACTTATTTATTCTCATGTGGTTGCAACATGACCCACACCTGATCACCTTTATCAAGTTAGCTGTGTCCTTGGGATTTCCTTGACCTAGGATCACCTTCGGATTAAATGTCTCATCTTAAATAAATGTAAAGTGTTCCGTCAAGTTGGTGTCGACTCCTGCCGACCACAGGGCCCTGTGGTTGTCTTTGGAAGAATACAGGAGGGGTTTATCATTGCCTCCTCCCATGCAGAATGAGATGATGCCTTTCAGCATCTTCCTATATTGCTGCTGCCTGATATAGGTGGTTCATACCAGTGGGGATTCGAAATGGCAACCTCTGGTTTGGTCAACACCAATTTGATGGCACACTTTACCTTTACATCTTAAATATGATAATGCTATTTAATGTGTTATTTCATGGGTACACTTATACAATATAAGAATAAATCTAAATCTAACCAAGGGACAGCTGCACAACATCAATGCAAAATGGAACTATGGGATAACAACATGATGGACCTGAAGGAGCCTTCTGCTCATCACTGGTCAGAGCTGACAGCTACTACAACTTCCTGGAGGCTACTGATCATGGGGAGGTTTGTGCATAGTCTCCTATGGAATCTGGTCTTGACTGGGCACCATTCTATTACAGACACAGGAGCAGTCACATTTACCTCCAACCTGGAACTCAATCCATAGCAGCTAAACAAGTACAGGACTTGTTTACTACATCAATCACTACACTACACCAATCAGAGCACAATAGAAATATGTCACTCCCCTTATGCTTTCCCATGTAATCCCTGACACCATAGCCCACATTTACTGAAGGGCATATAAACACCTCAATAGGAGCCTGATCACTGTTGATGATAAAAGGGATGCCGGGGAGAAAGTGCTAAACTGGGACAGCTGAGATGCCAAGTCAGCTGTAGAATACTTGCTTTGATGGCCTTAGCCCTCCTGTGGTCAGTGTGCAGCTACTGGGATCAGAAGCTATTGGGACAGTGTTCCCTCTATCAGGGATTCCCAGATGTTGATAACTACAACTCCCAGAGTCCCCAAGCAAAAGCCATTGCAGCTGGGCACTCTGGGAGTTGTAGTCATCAACATCTGGGAATCCCTGTTAGAGGGAACACTATACTGAGGTCCTGCTGATATGAAGCAGGGGCAAGGTAGACTGGCCCTCTTCTGCAGGATTGCTAGAGTTCTGGCCAGTGACCACAATACAGAACAAAAAGGCTGTGTGGGCAAAGGTGCTTGGCCCAGCTAGTCAGGACAATGAAGATGCTTCAAAGATTGCTAGAGAGGTTGTATTGAAGATCTTAGTCTTCTTGGAATTCAAAGGCAGGATGGTGACCAGTCCTGCCAATAAGGGGCAAGGTGGTCAAATCTCTGTCCCCTCTCCTGTTAGGCTCAAGTTAATACACTCACTGACTCTAATGAAGCATCACACCAATTTGGACATAATGCCAAACTGCCGGTAGGCATACCTGAGGTTAAAAGAACCATGCCACAGGTGATCGATCCAGTAACTGCAGTAACTTCATTATCTCTGCCCCCTCTTCCTAGTCCTCTCAGGCTCAATCCCACCACTCCTGGCTCTGCTTGCATTGCAAAACCATGGGCATGGCACCAGCGTGTCACTTATCCAGCAACCATGACCACTATGTGAGCAGGGGTGTGCCCATCAGTTTCCCCCATATCTTCTATCATCCAGTAGCCATCTTTAGCAGGGAAAAGACAAATTAATCCTTACCTTTCCTCTCAACTATCACACAGCTCCACACCAAGGCTGAAACCATTTCCCCCATCTATGAAGCTGTAAACCATGTATGAAGCCCAGCCAACCACCCCAAAACACACTGGTTAAAGAATAGAACCCATAAAAATATAAAGAAACCTTTCTATGCTCTCGTTTTGGTGGGAGTGGGGAAAAATTGAGTCTCTTATTACACCGCCCTCCATCAGTCTCACAACCCTCCACGCCCTCAGAACCCATCCACTTTAAAAGGTCCCTCTTTGTCCAAGTAGCAGGGAACATAGGAACACAGGAAGCTGCCATATACTGAGTCAGACCATTGGTCTATCTAGCTCTGTATTGTCTTCACAGACTGGCAGTGGCTTCTCCAAGGTTGCAGGCAGGAATCTCTCTCAGCCCTATCTTGAAGAAGCCAGGGAGGGAACTTGGAACCTTCTGCTCTTCCCAGAGCGGCTCCATCCTCTCAGGGGAATATCTTACAGTGCTCACACTTCTAGTCTCCCTTTCATATGCAACCAGGGCAGACCCTGCTTAGCTAAGAGGACAAGTCATGCTTGCTACCACAAGACCAGCTCTCCTCCATAAAACAAGCAAGCAAGCAGACTTGGGATTTTTCCACCTTCCCTTGTGCCCACTTCTGGTTCTGTGCCTATGAATGAGGAAAGTTTAGGAACAAAGCTCTGCCAGGCAAAGAAAGGCGGGGTGAGGTGATGAGTTGCTAGGCAGCAGAAGGTGGAACATTTGCTCCAAGAAACGGCCAGCGAGAGGCATGGGCTCCCGAGACCTGACACATTTCTGAGCTGCTCTGAGTCTCCCTCTCTATGGTCACAAGCAGAGCTTCAGCACAAACCCAAGGTTACAGTGGGCACTGAATTGGAATGACATGATGGGGTCAGCAGAGCTGCAGTTCAGTAACTTAAACTGAGGGTTCAAACTGAGGTTTTGAGGCACTTACAGAACTGCAGTTTGGAAGAAATCTCGCATTTCTTCCAAGGACAGCAATCTTCTCGGGTGAATCAAAACAACAGATCTGTAGTTAATAACCAGTAACAAACATGTCCCCATAATAATCTATACTATTTTAATATATGCATATTTAAAACATTTTAAAGGGAGAAAGACCTGTATGACAACAAATAAAGTATTTCATAGAATCATATCATTTTAGGGTTGGAAGGGACTGTCTTTGTCCAATACCTGCTCAGAGCAGGAATTTCTCAAGTGGCAGAAGGTTGTAATTATGTCAAAATGGAAAAATATTTAAAGTATGATTAAAATGTGTTGTCAGGTCTGGAGCTTTGAAAATTGAACCTCTGGGCAAAGGTTGCAGGGCTGAAATGTGTTTTTTAGAAACTGAAGCTACAAGTATATTTTTCGGAATATATATTTCAGTCTTTATGCAGCAATTAAAAGGGCTCTTATTTGAAGATCCCCAAGATGGATCAAGAAAGCTATTCATTTTTCAGAAAGTTACTGTTGCTATAGTGCAATAGATTAAATGAGGAATTAAAACTAGAAAATCTTATACAATTTTCATTTAATGAAATGGATATAGCCTAATAAGTGTGCGAGAAAGAAGATTTCTGATGTTCTTAAAAGCTTATGATAGTTTTGCCTGAGCCACACTGGCTTCAAAACATTTGGATCATCTTTTCCATTCTGTTTAATTTGGGTATTGTTAAAAGGGCCCTTGAAAATACCATGCTACTATTTTTGCCCAAAGATAAAATGAGAAAGCCTTTATTTATGAAGTCATTTATCATCTGCAGATGACAAACCATCAGTTTCTTTCCTCAGCATCCCCAAAGCCTTTTGTGTAAGTGGCTGAGGGTCAGCTACTACTCACCCTTACAGTGTTGATAAACTAAATCAGAAATCTGGAGTTCTCATCATCACAGCACATAGACTGAAGTGGCCGCCAGTCCCTAAAGTGTTGCTGAAAGGGCAGCCTGGCATTTTGGCAGGATAAGGCATTTTAAAACTAATCTATTTTTCCCTTCACTTGCTGCTGTTACTAGGATCTCCTAAGTAGCCTCTCGTTTCATCACCAGTCTGTTTCCTTCATTTTTGTTTTTCGCTGGTAATGTTTTCTACACTAGTTAATATAATGAGCATGATCATTATTTCTTGCAATCAAGTAGTACTTCAGATTCAGGGGGTTTAGTGCATCTGGGTAGCATCCTCCTCCCCAAAGGGCTTACCAGTTGCTTAAGTACTTTGGACTTTCATGTAAACATTAACTCCCACTAGAAACATGTCTGAAATACCTCACATAGAAGAGGGTGGGGAACCCTTCCTTTTTCACAGTAACACCATTGGCTTAGAAATAGCTTGCTCTGCTGAAGCAAATACTTGAAATACAAAACCATTCACTCTTGAGAAACAATAAGTAGAAATTGAAATAGTGCTCTGAATTGAAAATCAGAATAATTTAGAACTGCATAGTGAACTAATATCAGACACTGATGACACTGCAATAGTTTTGGGGGTTAACCAGAAACTCTAGTAAAAGTTTATGCTTTCACAGAGAGAGATAAAAGAACAGCAACAAAAAATCCCTATGTTAAAAATATTTTATAAACCCATATCCACTTCAACAATATATTAAAAATGGGATTTTGACTCTTAAAAGCCCGACTGAATGATATGTGACAGTCTGCATTTACTAGCTTGTGCAGCAAATCTGATTGGTACTGTTATCATTACATGTTTTCATTGTAATAAGAATATATATATATTAAAAAACAACTGCAACATACAAATTGGAGGGGAAAGAACCTGTTACATGTTAATGTAATTGGCTGGACAGCTGCATTGGCGATCTACTGGACTGTGTTCAAACATCCACCTGTTTGCATTTCATTTTCAGAAATTGTTTTTCCTTCAGTTCTAGGAGACTAATGCTTCTTCCGTAATAATGATTTATCAAAATCTGAGTGTTTCACCTTCAGGTCATTTCAGATACCATCTTTCTTTCTTTCTTTCTTTCTTTCTTTCTTTCTTTCTTTCTTTCTTTCTTTCTTTCTTTCTTTCTTTCTTTCTTTCCTACAAGTCATTTCCTTGACCAAAATCACAATGGGCTGGTTCAGGGGTCATACAAAACCAAGATTAAACTTTGGCTTCATGCGTCCTCTCTCTTGGCCTCAGGAAAATATGCCCCCTCTTTTTCCTGCCATATGTGAGTCAGAAGACTTCTACTTCCAGGCAAACCAGGATTGGTTTTGACATCCAAACTGACCAATCCTGGTTTATGCTAACCAAATTGCTTGAACTTCAAACCTTGGACTCAGATTGTGGTTTATTTCAAGCATGTTGGTTATAATAAATCAAGATTGGTGGGTTAACATGTCATGAATGATCCTGCCTTGCTTCTAACCACAGTCTGAAGTAGAATGACTTGCATATGGACAGTGGAGAAGGGAGCGTGTGCTGAAAGACAGCATGCAAAGCCAAGGCTTCATCTTGACTCTGTGTGACATCTGGACTGGCTGAGATGAAATCATGGCACTGCAGGATGTCTGAAACTGCTCAAGTATGTAGAAGATTTGACACTATAAGGCTCTGTATCCGCCATAGCTGCAAACAGCCACACACGACCAAAAAAACCAGGGTTAACTGAGCGAGTGCTCTGCTAACCTCGTTTAATGGGGAGGGCATTTAGGCAGGCTTGCCACCGTGAGCTGCATGGCTCCTGTTGCTGCACACAAGCAGCAGAAACTGGGCTGAGCTCCCTTCGCCTGGTTTCTGCTGCTCGTGAGAATCGCCTCTATGTCAGCCTGAGTTATAAGTGTGCTGGAAATCCTTGAAGCCGCTCAACATACCCCTGCCTCAAACACAAGCAGGCAAAGATACAAATCTTTCCAGCAACTTTTGGGGTGGGGCGGGGCCAGGGCACACAGGAGTGACTTGTGGGGAATACCATGATAGAATGTTCTATCATCAGAAATTCTTCTTCTTCTCAGCATTACACAAATGCAGACCTGTGAAAAAGACCAGGCCGTTGGGGTAGTGAAATAGCAGGGCAGAAGAGCGCAAACAGCTTGTCTGAGTGTTTTACTAGATCTGCTGTATAGCTCTGGAATATAGCATGAAAGAATGTTGTAGTTCTCATATTTCTGTGTTAATAGAGTTTTGCTCTGAAAAGCCACACTTTTAGGAAGAACCTGAAAAGCAGAATAAAGGTATGAGCTAAGGGGAATTGCACTGCTTGGCTCTCCTTGTGAACACATTCAATATGTAAGATAACAGTTTCGGAACCTGAAACTGGTTCTGAAGAGAGCTGGTCTTGTGGTTCTGGAAGAGAGCTGGTCTTGTGGTAGCAAGCATGACTTGTCCCCTTAAGCTAAGCAGGATCCGCCCTGGTTGCATACGAAAGGGAGACGAAGTGTAAGCGCTGTAAGATATTCCCCTTAGGGGATGGAGCCGCTCTGGGAAGAGCATCTAGGCTCCAAGTTCCTTCCCGGGCTTCTCCAAGATAGGGCTGAGAGAGAGTCCTGCCTGCAACCTTGGAGAAGCCGCTGCCAGTCTGTGTAGACAATACTGAGCGAGATGGACCTATGGTCTGACTCAGTACATGGCAGATTCCTATGTTCCTATGTTCCTAACCTTATCTGAATAAGATTCCCAGTGTCAATAATCTAACTGCCTAGCATGATTTCACGAATACACATTAGTACAATAAAGAGAGCAGAATCTATTTTAACTATCTAGTATTAACTGGGAATTTAACTTGCTCTCTCTTTTGACCTGAGAGACTGAACAGCTTAATGTTAAATCCTGGGTTTTTTTAGAATGAGTCCATTGTGACTTGAGATTGAGTCCAAGGATAATTATGTGGTTAATTATGAAACAAATATGAACTCATTAGTAGCACCTCACTGATGATGTCTAACAACCTGACTCTATATGGATCAAGCTTTCATTGCAGCAGCACAGACACTAGTTTGTATTGTGGCAGTGGACAGAACAGAGCTGGATAATTGTTCTGTATGTTTAATAATCAATTAATAAATAATCTGTATGGATTTTCTAGATTCATTTCAATCAGGTTTCAGAAGCTGCTTTGGTAGCCCTGTGGGATGACCTGTGGGGCGGAGAGCGGGGGGAGAATGCAACTCTTTTCTTTTCTTTTTGGATCTCTTAGAGGCTTTTCATACCATTGACCATGGTATCCTTTTGGATAGGCTTGTCCAGTTGGATGTGAGAGGCACTGCTTGGAGGTGGTTCATGGAGGACAAGTCTATCAATGGCTACTAGTCTGAGGACTATAGGCTACCTCCATCCTCTGAGGCAAGATGCCTCTAAATACCAGTTGCAGGGGAACAACAGCAGGAGAAAGGGCATGCCCTCGGACCTCTTACCTGTGGGCTTCTCAGAGGCATCTGGTGGGCCACTGTGTGAAACAGGATGCTGGACTAGATTGGCCTTGGGCCTGATACAGCAGGGCTGTTCTTATGTTCTACCTCAAAGCACATTTCCAAAAGGTGGGGCTGGTGTGACTGCTCAACCCCTTAGAAGTTGTGCTTTGGGGTCCCATGGGGTCCCCATTCTTTCCCCTATGCTGTTTAACATCTACATGAAACCGCTGGGAGAGGTCATCTGGAGATTTGGCCTGAGGTGTCTTCAGTATGCGGACAACACTCAGTTGTTTCCCTCTTTTTCATCACACGCAGGTGAGGCACTGACATCCTGAATCAGTGCCTGGATGCAGTAGTGGACTGGAAGAGGGTGAACAAGCTGAGACTCAATCCAGAAAAGACAGGAGTACTGTTAGTCAGTGGTTCCTGGGTGAATGAAGTTCAGCCTGTTTTAGATGGGGTTGCACTCTCCCTGAAGGACCAAGATTGCAGTCTGTGGGTGCTCATAGATCCAGCATTGTCACTAGGGGCTCAAGTAGCCTCTGTATCTCAGAGTGCCTTTTATCAGCTTTGGCTGATATGCCATCTGTGACCGTACCTGGACAGAGATAGCTTGGCCACAGTTACCCATGCTCTGATAACTTCTCGCTTAGATTACTGCAATGTGTTTTATGTGGGTTAAAACTGGTTGCATATGAAAGGGAGATTTGAAGTGTGAGCAGTGTAAGATATTCTCCTTAGGGGAGGGAGCTGCTCTGGGAAGAGTGTCTAGGTTCCAAGTTCCTTCCTTGGCATCTCCAAGATAGGGCTGAGAGAGATTCCTGCCTGCAACTTTGGAGAAGACGCTGCCAGTCTGTGTAGACAATACTGAGCTAGATAGACCAATGGTTTGACTCAGTATATGGCAGCTTCCTATGTTCTTAAGTGCAAAAATGGCACAAAGGGAGTTGTATGATGCAACACTACAACCATTATACATAATGGCTGCACCATCGCAAAACCCTACTTGAGCAATTTTGGGGCTTATGCAACAGGGCTCTTGCACAGCTGTGCAGATGTTATGCTCCACTGCATGTGTAGCATTCTGCATTATGTTAGCCACTACTTCTCCTGTCAACGTAATAACAATAAATACTGAAATAACTCTTGATCCTGGGGTTATATTTTAACCTATTAGTTTTACTGCCTTGCATGAAAAGAATCAATCTGATCATGTCAAATACTGAACCATATTTTAATGGGGCCCTCCATGTGTGGGGCCTGGGGCAATTCCACCCTGCCCCACAAAAAGAAGCTCTGGGTATCACCTTATGTGCTGGTCATGTGGGTTGCATTGCATTCCACGACTCCCAAAACTGATGTGAAGAAAACATTGATGCAATGACACCAGTTCACAGTGACACTTAGAAGCACAGAAACATAGGAAGCTGCCTTATACCGACTCAGAACATCTGTCTCAGTACAGTCTACAATGACTGGTTACAGCTTTCCAAGACTTCAGGCAGGAGTTCTTCTCAGCCCTTCCTGGAGATGCCAGTGATTGAAGCTGGAACCCGCTGCATGCAAGCAAATGCTCTTCCACTGAGCTATGGCCTCATTCCCTAAGAGGAATATCTTACAGTGCTTACACCTAGTCCAAATGCAAACCAAGGTGGACCCTGCTTAGCAAAGGAGAAAATTCATGCTCATTACCACAAGACCAGCTCTCCTCCCTGAGGTAGAGGAGAGGATCCAAACACATGCTACAATTGGCTGTGATAATGAAATGGTATATGAAAGCAGACCTTTCAACAGAAACAAAGAAAAGAAAAATCCCTCTGATGTAATGAGCAAGTCACTAATAATTTCTCTCCTCTCTACCCACCCTAAGAACAAGTAGAGTTATTGTCATCTAATGCCATTGTTTCTCTTTTTTCTTCCAAATCCAACAACTATTTCAAGGCAAACACCTTCATGCCTTCTTGCACAAGGTTCAACTTACAAGTATTGCTACAGGAGCCTTTAGAACCAACTACAGAACTTCTGTAGTAAAACTGTAAAACTCAATAGAAGTTTCTAAAGCCATTCACCTGAAGAGTTAAGCAGGGGGAGAAGTTCCACCAAATCTTTGAAATGCTCAGATAAATTTGATTCATTAGGTTATTTTCTGTGCCACAAAAATGACTAACAGCAGCTTTAACTGAAACCAGAACCCCTTGCTGTGACTCTGCAACAAGCTACAGGTGTTCTTTGGCTCCAGCTAAGCAGTAATTTGTAAAGCTTAACCTTGAATCAACTGGCCTGTGAGACTTTCAAGGAACATCTTTCCATACCTGCTGAGACCCTTCTTGTTCTATTTCATCCTGATTTGTTTTTTCTGTCCTTTGCCATGGCATAGAGAATCCATCTCTGCATCTCAGTGTGCTTATACTTATTTCTGAGATTCAGATAAATTGACACTATTGCCAAGAGCAAACGAGGATGGGGTTTAAATACAAATGTTCAGTTATTGTGCGTTTCAACTTGTTCAAATGTTTGCAGAAATCCCTGTAACTGTTTTGGCATTCTGACACTGCATGTCAAGTGAAACTGCAATTATTTGTGACCCAGGCTAAATTATCTTACCCAGACGTGGTACAAAAATTGTTAACCTCAACAGTATGCATGCCAATAACTATCTTGTTGCACTTAGATGAATCACAGATTTTCTAGTCACATCCTATTGTTGTTAATGTTCATGTAGCTATTTTTTCTTGTAATTGTGTGACTGAATGTCCTTTTTGTCCTTACATGTCCCTCTATAGCTGAATGCTCAATTTCTGCCTATGCTGTCAAATATCTAATTCTTACTGCCTTCTAACATTTAAAAGAACATTATGACTAGATTATGGATCAATTCTCCATCAGACCAGAAAGACATTACGCAAAATAGGGGACCCAGTCACAGACAAATAGGGGTAATTTCTTTCCGGCAAGCCATTAACTATGTGCATTTAGCTTGATGACATTTTACAATAAATGCCACAAAGAAACTACTAGCCATTTATCTCATAATGTCTAGTCTCATAAGCTTCTCTCCTAGCTATAGCACACAGGATAAGGCACAAAAATCACTTGGGGAGCGGGATAACTCCATGGCACAGGTATGAGCTCTCAAGCCTGGCTCCACCAGTGTCTAACTGGCTGTGCAGTGCAAAAACTATTACAGAATTTTGGAGGGCAGAGGTGAAGATGGCATATAGCCTGTCCCCTGCTGCCTTGTATGACATATAGTTGCCTAGACCATTGCCTAGACCAGCACACATTTGTACAGGGGGATAGTTGATTGTACTGTATGGAGACAATGGGGTGTTCAGGAAGCTTCCAAAGCAGAAAACTGAACTTCACTTGCTGCAGTGTAAGTCATTATCGGTGCTGCTACAATTTGCACTCATCCATATATTAGGGGTACAAAAGATCCCTCAATTTGTTCACACTGGACTATAGAGTCTTAGTTTCTAGTATGAGTCTACAATGTGTGTTATGCTCCTCTAAAAATATGCTGTGTAACTGCAGTGAATTAAACATAGTCATTTATACTGGCAACTATAATTACAGTGTTAATCAGAGGCAATTGAAATTTTGCTAAAAATGTTGGATGAAATTCTAAGTGACTATTCTAAATACTAAAAATAGTGCAGAGCACAAGCTAAAATAGTTTACAGTCAGCACAAAGGTTCGTAATGGTCCCATTTTTATAAGTTATGGTGATACTGACAGTCTTACACAGTGACAGCAGTATCAAATATGGGTGCGCACAAAAGCGGCTGGCCCGGTTCGTTTCGAGTCCGAACTGGATCTGAATTGGACCAGGCCAGTTCAGTTTTGCCTCCCACTGAACCCCCTGGGTTTGGTTTGAGGTGGGTGGGTCTGTGAGAGTGTGTTTGTGCTTAAAAAAAATTCTTAGTACTTACCCCTCCGGAGGTCTTCCCTAACGAGTGTGGTCCATGGAGGTTCCCCCTCCCATGCCAGCCTTCCTCATGCCAAGAATTGTGTAGTTTGGGCATTCTTCGGCCATTGCTCGGCCTTTTCCCCCTTGTGGTGGCCATTTTGGATGCTGCTGCACATGCGCAATGGGCCTTTGCATGGCTTGGGTCATGACCTGGCCATGCAGGAGCTCACTGTGCATGCATGGCGGCCTCCAAAATGGTTGCTGTGATGGTGAAAGGCCCAGAAAGGGCTGAAGAACACAAAGAGGTGACATGAGGAAGGCCAGCGGGGGAGGGGGAACCTCTGAGGACCATCTGCATCCTTGGAGAAACCCCCGGAAGGGGTAGGTATGCTCATGAACCCCCCAAATGACTGGGGGGGTCAGTCCGGGGTCGGACCAAACAGGGGGTGGTTTGGTTTGATCCCAAACTATCAAACTGAACGGGTTCGATGTTGAGCCGGGTCAACATCAAACCTGTTTGAACATCCCTTGTTTCAAAACGAATGAACAGTGTGGAATTTATTTTATTCTACCTTTTATTTTTAACATTTATATTCCACTCTACCTCCAAGGAGCCCAGAGTGGTGTATATAGTTAAGTTTCTCCTCACAACAACCCTGTGAAGTATGTTAAGCTGTAATAGAAGTGAACTTTACCGATGACAGGTGAATTCATAGCTTTCTTGTTTCTGGAACACATTAACTTTTGTGTTCATATTGCCCCAAGCTGAAATGGTTCTTTGACTGGATTTAACTCATTGAATTATAAAATGTTTCAGGACGTTCCCACATTGGAAATGAAATTATTCATATAGGGTAAATATTGCAAAATTAGCAAAATTAATAGGTTATCAAAACTAAAATAAGTCAAATCACGATGTGTTAGGGTTGTCATGTCATGTAGGAGAAATGTAAGTTGTGACATTTCCATCCACTTTGCACCAAAGGTCCACCCTAGCTTTAAAAACTAGGATGTGTTTACCTTATTATGATGTTTTCTGGTCACCTCAATGCAAAAAGAACAAAATCAACTGGTAGAAGTCTAGTTGGCTTGCTTTATTCATACATATATCTATCTAATTAGATTTATAGTTTTAATACTTTTAATGTTGGGTTTTAAATGATTTCAATGTTGATGATTTTAATATTTAAATGATTTTAATTGTAAACTGCCCAGAGACACAAGTTTTGGGCAGTATAGAAATATGTTAAATAACATAAAATAAATAAATATATGTAACATTTGTATACTGCCAAAATTTGCATCTTAGGGCAGTTTAATGAATTGGAGAGGCCTGTAGATTCTAGTACATTCTACCAATCTGGCACGAATTGCTTTGTTGGGGCAGAAATTCCATAGGAATATGACACCAAAATTCAGAAACATTGATTTATTCATAGAATTTGGATCCTCCTGAGATTTCCTCATCTCCAAGAGGCTTTCTTACATCACAGGCAGAGGTAATAACCACAAACCTTTCAGAAAGAGATACTAGGGACTAAGGCACACAGGACAACAGAGAATGCAGAGTATAAAACATAGAGCTTGGTACAGATACCGGTATCCATGTCAAAGAGAAATGCAACTTGACTGAATTTCCCACAAGGCAAGACCAAATACGTCTGAGGGAGACCCAGAAGAACCAGAGCAGTCTCCCCCAGGACATAAGGGCTCCTGGGTGGTCAGATAGTCTGCTTGTCAACTGTCTTCCCCCAAAAATATATGCAAGCTTGGCAGAAGGTCAAGATCTCTGCTGTATTTCAGATGAGCCTGAAGCCTTGCTGGGACATATAGTAGAAATGGGACAGTCTACCTTCTGAATAGCCTTGGGAAATAAGAGGAATTAAATGATATTGGCAGATGGTTTCTTTGTTTTTCCACTGGGGCAGCTTAGGAAAGCTGCTCCAGTGAAACAGATTCATGGTTAACAGTTCTAAGATCCTGGTTTCAGGAGCCAGGATCTGAGTGATATGATGGTGGCCCTATGTATAAAGATCTATCTAACAGTAAGGGGTTTTCTAATTTAATTTTAATTTTTTTTGCGGGGGGGAGGGAGATTATTTTAATGGCAATACAATGTCTGTGTGCATGCACACACACGGGTGTGTGTGCATACATGAACATACAAAAGAGAGTCAGATACCTCAGCTAGGATTAGTTCAGAGAGTGATTTGAATCACTCATCAGTAAAAAACCGCATCAATAAAAATCCAAGATTCTAACCATATGACAACTAAACCAAATAAATATTTTACACAATTTGTTCAGTGTAAGGACTCAGATTGCACATTAAGGCTATTCTCACAATAGTGAGGTGGGTGGTCAATGGGGGAAGGCAGGGTGTAACCTACCTCCACACCAGAAGATAGAAGTTGGTTCCCTCTGGTGCGCCAGAATGCACCCACACAATCCATGCTGCACAGAGCCACGTGGATCTCCAGAGGCTGGGACCCGTCATCCCAGCCTCCGGACATCCCACAATGCACTGTGCAACAAGCTCGGTACACTGGGGGATACCCAGTGTATGCGCTGTGTATGTTCAGGCTGCATGCAGTTAGAGCATACACACAACCCTGTACCTGGGATAAAGGGCACACTTGTGCCTTCATACCTAGTAAAAGCCAGGTAAAAAACGCAGGCTTGCAGAGAAGGCAGTGTCGGAATTGGGATCGATCCCAGTGCTGCATATGAGCAGGTCTACCAGGTAGGGCGTCCCTAAATTGGGTAGGGCTGCTCGTATGCATAGCCTTATTGTGTTAAGCACATTATTAGTCCTTACACATTTCCTCCCCCCACCCCCCAAATAACAACCACAAGAAAGACATTTGGATCAAGCCCATGGCAGCAGGGAGAGGGGATTTAACCTTTTTCACTCACCATAGTTGTGATCCAGTTTAAGCTCCTCTGTGCTTGCTATTTACTTTGGGTGTGGGGGTGGAGTGGCTATCATGAGCACCAATGGTAGCTTTCCTTCAAGGTCAAATTGCTGATTTGGGGGGAGGCTCACTCTGGATAGGGATTACATTGGGGTCCAAGCAGGGGCGTAACTATAATAGGGCAAGGGGAGACAGTTGTCTGGGGGCCCACTGCCTTGGGGGGACCCCCAGAGGTGAGTCACATGACTGAGTCCCCCAGCCGCGCACCAACCCGGGCTTCCTTCCTTTAAAAAAATAATTTAGGATGATGTTCTATTGTGGCACATAGCATGATTATTTTTTTTAAGGTTTTGTAAACTGTGGACGATGCAAGTCATTTAATGGTACTAGAGAAAGACATGCTGTTCTGGTAGCTACATGTCTTAACACTCACATCAATTTCGGAGGATGAATTGTACACACACACACACACACACACACACACACAGAGACACAAACACAAAATTTTTTACTATGCTTTTTGTTACCACTATTCAGCCTCATTTAAGATTTCTTTACTTCATGAGCTGAGCTTCAGTAAGGGGCGGGGGCATTTTATAATCTTGTCTCTGGGCCCACTCCAACCTTGCTACACCCCTGGATCCAAGGGTTAAGTCTCTTCTTCCTCCAACCTGTGCAACTGCCCCAGATTGGATCAGTGGCCCTCCTCCCCACAGTTGCTATTTGTGGTGGGGCAAGCATACAAGGAGAAACATTGTGCTTCATGTAATGTTTAGTTTGGCCCTGACACGCAAGTTTTCAATATAGGACAAGAATAGGCAGAGGGTAAGATGGGAGGGGTTTGGGAGTGGAAAGTCCACCAAGATTGGGGAGAGCAATAAGAGCAATTCTCTTCTGAAGAGAATTCCGAAGGGTAATGAAACTCTGTCCACTTTGCTTTTCTGAGCACCTTCCAGATTTAATGCATTATTCTAAATCATTCCTTGCAACAAAAAGGAAAACATCTGGGAACCTTAACATGTGAAATCAGAGCCCCATTCTAGAAAAGCTAATAAAAACTTGCTTTTTGAGATGCAAAACTTTATCTTCCTATGCTTGTATATATTTTTAAAGCCCCACACCTGCTCTAGTTTTATTTCCAACTCTGTTCTCTTAAATCTGGTTGGTACCCAGAAAAAAAAGAGAAAATAATACTGATAGTCATGAAATGAACTATGCAGCTCTGGGAGAATGAACTTGCCTTTCAATAAGGTTTCAAAAATTCTGAGTTGATGACAGACTTGAGTTGACTTCCCAGGGGAAGCTTGAAGCAAATTTTATGCACAAATAATCCTATGCTTACATCCATGAGGCCCTTCTGACAGTTGGGATCTACTGCAACTGGGAAATCTGCTGAACGACTCAGAACTATACTTACATTGTGCTTTGTGAGGTTGGAAATATTCGTTGCTATTGCTTGTAGCCAGTCGATACAGTCTTCAGCAGAGAGACACTGAATGATTCCACTGCAAACGCCATCCACAGCAATGACCTGGAATGCATTTTGCCTATAGACACATCATAACAGATAAGGTCAGAAGACAACTGCATCTGCTTCAACACTGCCAACTTAATAATATTTCTGGGGGGAGGGGGATTAAAATCTCCCTCACCCTTTCCCCACAATAAAAGTCAACCACTGAACTTTTTATTGCTTTTTCTATTGCATGAGTCATTCCTTTCTATATTTGGCTTTTGTATGTGGCACATCTCCAGATAAATCTTGGCAAAACCTGCAAAACCAACTCAACACAGATTGCTCATACTGGGCGATTTGCTAAGGTCACAAAACTTGAAAATGTAGGCTTTCCAGCTAGACCTTCATGTTAATGACTATGCAGTAATGTAACCAAAAAAAGCTCACAGACTTTTAACAATGATGGGTGAGTGGGACCTTAACACAATGTGTAGTTTGTTAAGAAATACATATATTACTTTCTATACTTATACATATAACTACAAAATATAGATGTATATGGACTGTTCAGGATCACTATCAATAGAAAGGGCAAATGGAACAAATGATTTTCAATAAAAAGAAAAATCTTAATTTTAAAAATAGGATAATTTTACTTTTAAGAATTCTTCTTTTCACCCCCACCTTCTGCCACCATGATGTAACAACACAAAAACATTATGTTCCATATTTGTGGGCTTTATAGATTTTTTGTTTGTTTCAAAGACTTAGGACTGGAGAACTCAGAATTGATCCACAGAACTATAATGGTTTTCTCATTGCACTTTCTCAACTTTTTGATATAAACGAAATACAATGAAAATGTGTGATATATCCATCGATATAAATGGGCGCAGCCATGCATTCTGTATCAGTGCTGTTCTGCACATTTATGCTGTCTGCCATAATGCAGAGTGAACTGATTTACTGTCTCCAAGTGACAGGTAATTATGAAGCCTACAGAAAACCTTTGGACACTGAAGCACTAAGAGTCCAATTTCTCTGGCTAATAATCTTTTTGGCACCAGGCCTAAATAACATTCGTGAATTTGGGTGGCTTAGAAGTCACAAGAGCTGGACACTATTTCATGACCTAAAATTTAACCCTGATTTTACTTGACAGGAAATTGTTCCACAACTCCATTCTTCAGTGATGATTTATGGCCTAAGAATTAGACATCATAGGAAATTCAGAAATGGTAACAACTACTCATACATAATCAATCTGCCATCCATAATAACTGGGTCACATTTGTGACAGATACATTCCTTACATCACATGACAGTTGATCAACAAATGTCTATTAGTTTCTCTTAAAACTTGCCTGGCCCATGGAAGTCTAGAGCATTTTCATTAGGTTCATTTCAACAACCTTCCACTTCCCCCTTACCATGGTATACAATGGAGAGAATGCTGGTTGCCCATCTTAGGGGTCAAATAGTTCCTATTTGGGAATTCCCTGATTGGCAGAGCGGTCAGTAAATTGATCTATAATATCCCTGGCCATTAGCAGTACTACATAAGTCTGTGCATGCCCTGACTGGAATTTCACCTAACAATCCTCACCTAACTTCCTGACTCCAATCAGAGCCAACTAAAACTATCTAATAAGATGAGCAGCAGGTAACAGACCCACTGGGGCTGCTGCACAGTTTCAAAAGCAGACCCAGCAGCTTAGCAATTAGGCTGTTGTAGAGACACAAGTCCTTCCAAGCAGCAGCACAGACCCAGTGGGTCCCTCGCCTCGATGGAACACTGCCCATCATGTTGGCCACTAATTCCCTAGCCCAACCACAGAGGTTAGGATAAACTACCACATTAGTTACTTTGCCATGGAAAACTGAGTGCTTCCTCAAGCTGTACAAAATGGAAAGAATATGTCTGACTAGGCCTTCTTCCTGACAGATACATTTTCCAAATGCAAGGAGATTCGGATGTGAAACACTTTCAAATTAACAATAACCCTGCATGCATTATAAGGATTATATACAGTAGACCTGTACATGGCAGAATTCCCTACCTACCCCCACCACCAGGAGGCATGAGACCATGGGGCAAGTGCCCTGGGTAGCACTTGTGATGCTGCTGGTGCTACCAGATGGAAATGACCCTTTAAATTACCACCCAGCACTGGCGTGGGGGTGGCTGGGCAACGCAGAGACAATGGGGAGTTTGGGGTGGGTAGGAAATATGGAACTGCTCCCCAGGAAGCCCACACACTGCTGGGAAAATGCATGGGCTTCTGGAGACAGTAATCCTGCATAGGCATGTGCACGGACCGGTTCGGAGGCCATTCTAAAGGCCTCCAGACCGGTCCGGACACGGGGTGGTTTTGGTTCGGGTGGGGGGTTCCAAAAAGAATAGGGGGGGCTTTACTCACCCCTTCAAGAATTCTGAAGTATATATTCGAGTAAGCGGGCGGCATACCTCCCTGCCGCCCGCTTCACTCCCCCTCCTCCAGCGGCGCGCGTTTCTCTTCGTGTTTCTGGCTTCAATTGCAATCGGGCAGCAGGGTAGCTCCCAGTCCCTGCCGCCTGGCTCTTCAATACCCCCGTGTCTCCGCTGGCGGCCGCCCCCTGCTTAGACCCAGGACCCCTGCCGCCCCTTCCCTTCCAATACACAGGCGGTCGGCAGGAGAGTTCTCCTGCCGACCCCGTCACCTTCCCCGGCTCGGCTGCAAATGGCTTCTAGGAAGCCTTTTGCGCGCCTGCGCAAAAGGCTTCCTAGAAGCCATTTGCAGCCGAGCCGGGGAAGCGAGCGGACGGCAGGGAGTTCTCCCACCGCCCGCTCGCTGAAGTTAACGTTAACTTCAGTGAGCGGGCGGCGGGAGAACTCCCTGCCGTCCGCTCGCTTCCCCGGCTCGGCTGCAAATGGCTTCTAGGAAGCCTTTTGCGCAGGCGCGCAAAAGGCTTCCTAGAAGCCATTTGCAGCCGGGGAAGGGGACGGGGTCGGCAGGAGAGCTCTCCTGCCAACCGCCTGTGTATTGGAAGGGAAGGGGCAGCAGGGGTCCTGGGTCTAAGCAGGGGGCGGCCGCCAGCCGAGACACGGGGGTATTGAAGAGCCGGGCGGCAGGGACTGGGAGCTACCCTGCCGCCCGATTGCAATTGAAGCCAGAAACACGAGGAGAAATGCGCGCCGCCGGAGGAGGGGGAGTGAAGCGGGCAGCAGGGAGGTATGCCGCCCGCTTACTCGAATATATACTTCAGAATTCTTGAAGGGGTGAGTAAAGCCCCCCCCCACTCTTTTGGAACCCCCCACCCAGTGCCGGACCGCAGCTCCGCGGTTCCGTGCACACCCCTAATCCTGCACAAGACTTCTCAAAGGAAGAGGTGGGAACAACAGCAGGAGAGAGAGCGTGCCCTCAGCTCTTGCCTGTGGGCTTCCCAGAGGCATCTGGTGGACCACTGTGGGAAACAGGATGCTAGACTAGATAGTCCTTGGGCCTGATCTAGTAGGGCTGTTCTTATGACTAAAATCTCCTGAAGCTCGTGCTCGTGGGCTTCCCAGGGAGCAGTTCCACACTCCCTGCCTGCCCACGCCCTGAACTCCCAATCATCTCTGGACTTCCAAGCTGCTCCCATGCTAGTGCTGGACAGCAATTTAAAGCCCCCCCGCCCGGACGCTACCTGGGGCACTTGCCCCAAGGTCCAATGCCTCCTGGTGGTGTCAGTAGGGAATTCTGATGTCAGAATTCTGATTATTCCAATGTGCATAGGTCCAGATTATTCCAATGTAGCATACTCTGAGAAGATGAAATCATGTCACAGCTTCCATGTTGAATCCAGCTCTTTAGTCATATACTTTGCCTTATCCACAGTTTAATAAAGTGTTAGATTTTCCAGCCAAAAATTGTCAACACATTCCGCCTTTTAATTTACTTTGTAGAATCTTACAATTAGCTAATGGTACCATAATTCTGCTTAATACTACTTCAAGTAATTTATTAAAAACAGTAAATGGAAAAAAATGATCTGCTCCTCTGGTATCCAGAACCACTGACAAAATCATCATACTTCAGTATATTAATTTTATTCTTTTCTTCCACAGTCTTAGCAACTATAACATAATCTTTTCCTTATTGAGACTTTCTTGGTAAAATGGTTTTTAAAAAAGCACAATCTAGTGCATATGGGTTATCAACCTTACCCCAGATCTTTCACGCCAACACACAACTATACTCTTGGAAACAGATAGTATGTTTTATATCTACTTACCTGCACATATCTGAACCTGGGAGATATTGGGAGAATCGAGAGTGAAGGAGCGGGATTAATCGAAGATCACACCACCTCTTCTCCCATCTAAGCCCCGGAGATGTAGGCCATGAAGAACACGAAAGTGTGTCCTAAAAAAGTATTTCAAATCTTTTTGATATTTTAGCTTTAGCAGCAATCATTACAATTGCTACCTTAGAGAGCGCCTTCTTCTGTATGATCCTCATTGTATATTGAGGTCATCTAGAGAGGTCCATCTCCAGTTACCACTGGTACGTCTGGTGGTGACTCTGAGCCGGGTCTTCTCTGTAGCTGCTCCTGACCCATGGAATACACTCCAGGCAGATATCCGCAGCTTAGGCTCATTGTTGGCCTTTAAGAGAGCCTTAAAAACATACTTGTTTGGCCTGGCCTTCCAAGGTTTTAAAATTGTTTTTAAGTACTGTAATTGATTTTAAATGGCTCTGAATGGATTTAAAATTGTTTTTATATTGTTTTAAGCAGTGTGTTTTTAAAATGTTGATTTTATGTTTTTTAAATTTGTTGTGTACTGCCCAGAGTTGTTGGATGGGCCTTGATTGATTGAAATGCAATCAATCTATTAATCAATCAATATAGCAAATGGAACCTCCTTCCATTATTCTTGTCTATTTAAGCCAATTAGATTTTCTTTTCTTCTAAAATGCTATTTTTGTCAGTCTTTGTCATCTGTGCATATGATTCTAAGCCTACTCTCTGTTGCATTTCCCCCCCAAAGAAAAATATATCTCAGTTAAATGTTTAACAACTGCTATTTTCACAAAGATATTCTATTAAGAATATTATAAAGTCCCTACTGCAAGCCAATAAATTCCAGGAAAGAAGATGATAGTTCAGTGAAGCTGTATAGGCATGCAGGATCACAAATTGTGCCCAGCTGATCTTATATGAGATTCCAATCCATAATTTGTAGCACAGACCTCTCACCACATGACCTCATCTGATAAGGAAAGATTCAAGCTATTGGACTAATCCCCTCCCCCACTACATTTGGACAATATGTAATTCCTTTGATATCATTATTTTGAAATGTCAATTTTGCACCTCTACACCCTTGGTAGGAAGTGGAAGCATCAAGGATTCAGTCCCTAAGATACATTTGCCTGCAGCAGGTGGTCAAACCAGAGTACTACTGGTAGGAATGTGGCTCCCAAGACCACTAGCTAGATGGGACGTTATAGTGTGCATGGTCTAAAAGGGCACACACATGCATTGGATGTCCAAGGCAACAGGTCCCACACTGCTTATGTATATGACAAAATACCAGTTATGGCAGGTTGGGTGTGCACTGAGGAAATGTTTGATATAGCAGGCACCTCTGGGAGGAGCGGTGTGTTTTAGGTGTTACCTAACAGAGAGCCTGTTTGGGGGTTCCCCCGAGGAGCACCCCTCTATATTTGGAACCACAATCCTGTGGTTCCCACTGTTTTGCACTCGAATCTCACGGGACTGTGAGATCCCCACTTTGCTTCACCAGTAGCTGACTAAAAGGGCATGTCAATTTGCTTGGGAGAAGGAACTCTTAGGTCAAGTTCAAAGCACAGGACTGCAGGAGGACCTCCCCATGCTATCAATCCCCTGATTACTGACAGGTGGGAAGCTGGAGTAGATGTGATTTAATAAAGCACTTAGAAGAATAAGACTCTTTAAAGAAGACTCTTCTTTAAAGAGTCTTATTCTTTTAAGTGCTTTATTAAATCACATCTACTCCAGCTTCCCACCTGTCAGTAATCAGGGGACTGATAGCATGGGGAGGTCTTTAAAAAAGACTCTTTAAGAATAAGCCAAGTATTCTCCCTATGTTTGCAGAGCAGATTAAGTAAAAAAGCACCTCCTCAAAAAGGAGCGATAAGAATGCAATAGGTCATCTCCTTTGCTAACAAGCATATTAATGGCTGACTCGGGGCCGCGGGAAGCTAGCTTGTTTACATTTTAGCTACCCCTAGATAATCTGAAAAGACACAAAAGATAAACTCTAATGCGTTCATTTTGCCTCTCCCTCCACGGGTCCTTTCAGACCTTCCCTAGCTTTTCTCCACGAAGTCCACTTCTCAGTTTTGAATAGCACAATGGCTCATTTGCAGTAGTTGTTATTTAGCAGGGGAAGAGTAACTGGACCTATCGACCCCCAGCACAGTACCTCCAGTGACTGTTGCTGGTGTCTATCTTATGTTTCTTTTTAGATCATGAGCCCTTTGGGGACAGGGAGCCATCTTATTAATTTATTGTTTCTTTGTTTAAACCACCCTGAGCCATTTTTGGAAGGGCGGTATAGAAATCAAATTAATAATAATAATAATAATAATAATAATAATAATAATAATAATAATAATAAATATCATCATCATCACCCTGTGCTTTCCCCTTTTTGCTCACCTTTGCAAGGTGCATTTAGCATAATGCCTTCGGGCAAGAATTTTATTATAACTAGTAAGGACACCATCAATCTGTGCGCTTTTTGTGTCTCCTGGGATCTGCATGTTACTCATGTCCCTATCTCATATTCACCAAGTGGTTTTGCCTTTGATCCACCATCATCTTCCTCTGTCTTGGCACAGGCACCTCCATTTTGTCCTGCCTTGACTCTCACTACTTCTTTACCTTTCGCTTCCAGACCGGCCCTTTTCCTAACCTGGTCTGCACAGTGGTCCTGGCTGCGAGATTCTGGTTCATTTTTTAATACTGCCTGGCTGATGGACCTCTGCATGGTCCCCGGGTTCCCACTCCCACCTGCCTGCCTGCCTTGGAGGAGAGAAGCCTCTTGGCCACGACCAAGCTGAAAGGGTTCGCAGCATTCCTCTGGGAAGCAGCGAGGTAGTGTATAACCCCTATGCTCAAATTTTCCTTTTCCTTTTCCTCATTTCTCCTATAATCCAAAACTGTCTCTTTCTCTTGTCAGCCTTGAGTGAACTTAATTTGGAAACTCAAGCCAAATTGCCTCCTTGTGAGCCACAACATAATCCTTTGTAACTTGTTGGTTTTGCTAGTCTTGCTACTAGCTTAATACTATTGCTCTTAACCATTATTTTCTCTTCCTGTACCCCCAAAACCTTCAATAAACCTCATTTTATTTGAATTTTAACCTCTCCATTCAGTTCTTTCCACAACCGAAGCTTTGAACAAATTTATTCTGCAGGTGGGTCTCCTCCATTCTAAGCTAGCTATTTCCCTCACACAAGCCTAAAACGTAGATCGGGATTCCCACAAATTCCCCCAGAGCAGTTCCATTAAAATAGGGTTGTGAGAGCCAGTGTTCGGCCAGTTTGGTTCGAATCTGGATCGGATTCGAACCAAGCTGGTCTGGGCTCAGGCAAACCAGGTTCAGTCCAGACACCGAACTGGACCAAGCCAGCTGGCGGGCCAGCTCGAGGGTAATATTTGTAAAGGGGAATTCCCTAGCCTAAGGGGGTCGGTGGCAAAAAGGGAATCTTTTCCATTACTTTCCCACCAGCGGGGACAGCAGAGGGGGCCATGGTGGCGACATTGGAGGCAGCAGCGGGGGCTCCTCCAACTTGCCCGCCAGCCTCACAAATGACAAGTCAGGCCGGCTGCAGCCCAGTTCAAGATTCTGTGCATTTGAGGCCATTTACATCACTATGTGATTTTCATGGTGATTCAAATCGCCTCTGCACATGCACATAGGCCCAAACCGGGCCATAGCCAGCCTGGACTGTCATTTAGGCAGCCAGCCAGAGGAGTTGGTTGGAGGAGCCCACAGCCCCACCTCTAATGTTGTCGCCATCCCCGCTGGTGGTAAACTAAGCCATCCACCCCACACACCCAGTCTAGTCCCTAGCACCCCTCATTCCTTAGGTTAGGGAATCCCCCTTTACTTTAAAAGGGGAATTGTAGATGGATTCCCCTTTACATGTATTGTCGATGAGCCAGTCAGTGAGCCAGTCCTTAGAACTGGAGGTGGTCCAGTTTGAAATTGGACCACGCTGCCTTTTTGGGGGTGGTGGTGGTCCAGTTTGAACTCAGACTGCCTAAAGTGGGCTGGCTTGATATCAAGTCCAACTCAAAGTGAGTCGGCTCGCACATCCCAAGTGCATGTGCTCAACAGAAACACATTCCCCCTGCTAACTGGGCAAAGAGGCACCTTTTACCGTGGTGATTCTCTTTATTTAGCAGGGGGAGAGTAACTGGCCCTATCCACCCCCAGCACAGTACTTCCAGTGACTGTTGCTGGTGTGTGTCTTGTGTTTATTTTTAGAATGTAAGCCCTTTGGGGACAGGGAGCCATCTTATTTGTTATTTCTCTTTGTAAACCGCCCTGAGCCATTTTTGGAAGGGCGGTATAGAAATTGAATTATTATTATTATTATTATTATTATTATTATTATTATTCCCTCAAAAGGGTTTTGTGAGAATACTGGGCCTTTCATATCATGGGTGATGGACAAGTTTGACTTCCATCGCAATGTTTTTTCCCAACTTCAACTTGGAAACGTATTGTCTCCAATGTTTAACATCTACATGAAACCGCTTGGAGAGATCATCAGGAGATTTGGTGCAGGGTGCTATCAGTATGCTGATGACACCCAAATCTATATCTCCATGTCAACCTCATCGGGAGTAGGCAGAACCTCCCTAAATGCTTGCCTGGAGGCAGTGATAGGCTGGATGAGGGATAACAAACTGAGACTGAATCCAGATAAGACAAAGGTAATTATTGTGTGGGGTCGAAAATCAGAAGATGAGTTTTATCAGCCAGTTCTGGATGGGGTCACACTTTCCCGGAAGGAACAGGTACGCAGTCTGAGGGTGCTTCTGGATCTGAGCCTCTCCCTGGCGTCCCATGTTGAGGTGGTGGACAGAAGTCCTTTTATCAGCTTCAGCTGATACACTAGCTGCATCCTTTTAATGAGATAAAAGACCTCAGAACAATGGTACATCTGCTGGTAACCTCCAGACTGGATTACTGCAATGCACTCTATGTGGAGCTGCCTTTGTATGTAGTCCAGAAACTACAGCTGGTTCAGAGTGTGGCAGCATCATAAGCCAGAGTGAAGGCAATTATTTTTGCCCTCACACCAAGGAACCCTGAGAAGAAACCTCTCCATACACACACTTTTCTTGTAGAAGAAAGTAAAAGAGTGTATTTGGGGACAACATTGTGGTGAGGGCTAAATTTCTACCCTGCTCCTATTGACCACAGCACAATCAAGCCTGATCTTATCTAAATAGTCCTTTCCAGATTCTGTTTCTTGATCATGCTAGTGTGACAGAATGTTGGGAACTCGCCTATAGACAGACAAATAATAGTTTCCTTACAACAAAACCATTTCATGTTGAATCTTCTGGTGAAGGTACACCATTCAGGGAAACGGGAAAATAGGGTTATGTTGGCAGGTATGCAATCTTAGACCAAAGGAACTATCTGCAAAGATCCAGTGATATAACCCTTTCCTTGTCACTAATGAATTCAAGAGGGCTCCTCCATCATTGCTGGAAACAGACATGAAAAATCACTCAATTTGTGCACAAAACTCTGTCTCATGTCGCTGGTAATGACAGTAACTAGCTGCATAGGGTTCTGGATTGTGGCCATTTTCCTCCATTAATTCCTTTAATATTTTCTGCTTTACTGACACTATAGTTGGGGTGGGGAAATATCTTGACCTGAGAAATAACATTTTCTTTTTCTACACAGCAGGCACTAAGAAGAAGAAATACAAGGGTCTTTGGAAAATAAAGTATTAATGAAGTATTTCTAGCCTGCACAAAAGCAAGAAGTGTCAACATGTTCTTGATTGAATCCCTCTAGCCAATTCTGGAGGTAGGATACTAAAGAATAGTGCTGTAACAATTCAGGTGTTTATTTGAGCCTCTGGGTCGGTCAGCACCTGTGATGTATTGCTAAGTGACACTCAAGCAAACAAAATCAGAAGAAAACTCTCTTGGGCTCTTGGATTGGGCTCAACTGCCATTCATAACACGGACCACAGAAACTTATCTTTTGCTTCCAAGAGATGACAGAATTTGATTAAATTACGTTTTAGGGACAGGTTTGGCGGGAGAGGCCACCTTCCTGTTGATCCTGTTTGCTTAAGTTTGAAGCCTGCTCTGGGAAGAGGAGAAGCAGATTTGAGAAGGTAAGCAAGCTTTTCTAAAAACAAACACAACCAACCTTTTTTCCCCTACAAAAAAAAAAACAACAACAACCACCAAATAGGAGGAGGGGGGATTTTGAGGAGCTGGTACCTGGGGAGAAGTCCCAGTTTGTGTGTGTGTGTCTGTGTTTGGTTTTTCCTAGGGCTTGGTTTTGTGGCTGTGTGGCTTTCAGTTTTTAGTTTCTCTCTTGCCTGGAGAGAAACAGTGGGAGGGGCCAGATAGGGCTGAGGTGAGCCACATCTGGTGGGAAGGACCACATTCCTGTTGAGCCTGCTTGCCTCAGTTTGAAGCCTACTCTCTACATAAGAGGAGGCAGCCAGGGAGTTTAACAGGAATTAGCAAACAGGTATTCAGGAGTTTTGCTTGGTTTAACGGGGAAGTGTGCAGGGGAACTTAAAAGGAGCCCCTTTGATCACAAGGAGCCCAGCAGGAAGAGAAGGGAAGAACTACTTCCTCTTTCATATTTCCACGAAATAAAATTTGAACAGTTGAATAGCTGACAACTTCAGCTAAGACCTGACTTTCAAATAGACAATCTCCAAATACTCTAAAGAGCCAACAAAACCAGTCATGAAGGGAGAAAGCCAGTGGGTGTGGGTGTGTGTGTGTCTTCCCAATGTATTGCGCAGTGTGTTGCATGTATGACTATCTGCTCGCTGGTAAGAAGTCGTCAGTGTTTACTCTTTCCAAGGAGCTCCTGGCTCTCAGAGAAGGTTCCGTTGCCTCAAAGCCAAGGTGGTTGATGTGGAGAAGCTCAAAGAGTCAGAGAGGTACATGGATGGGACCTTCAGGGATGTGGTAGAGGGATTCCACTCCTAGGCTGATGGCTCCTTGCCTGGAATGAAGGTCTTCGGGAATGTTGCCAGGCAGCCCAGGGAGCACCCCTCTCTCTATATTACTTTAGAAGGCTATACAGCCCAAGACTACAGGTTTGTAGTCCCTATGGTGAACTTTTCACCTGCCTGGGTTTGCCAAGACCCACAGCCAGTTGCTCAGCTTGAGCAAAGTGTGGGGCCACGTGCCTCAAGATCAGAATAGCAAAGACTAATGGGACAGCCCCATACCCCTCTTTAAGAGAACAGTTGTTGGAATTCTCTGCCTCAGGATGTGGTGACAGTCACTAGCCTGGATAGCTTTAAGAAGGTTTAGATAAATTCATGCAGGACAGGTCTATTAATGGCTACTAGTCTGAGGGCTATAAGCCACCTCCAGCCTAAGAGTCAAGATGCCTCTAAACATCAATTGCAGGAGAGCTACATCATGAGAGGGGGCATGCCTGTGGGCTCTCCTGAGGCATTTGGTGGGCCACTGTGTCACACAGGATGCTGGTCTAGATAGGCCTTGGGCCTGATTCAGCAGGACGGTTCTTATGTTTGGAAGCAGTAGTATTAATTGATTGAATTATGTAGGGGCGGGGGGAATAATGTAAAAACTGCAATTTATCATGGACTCATTCATGTAAATAGGATTATAGGTCAAAGTCGTCATGACTACCCTATGTCAAATTGAGAACTGATCTGAGAAGAAAAATATATGTGATATCCACTGGATGTCTGAAAGTAATCCTTTTATAAAATGGATAAACCCTGAGTCAATGAGACCTTTAAGTCTCAGGTGCTCCCAGTGATATTACTGAGAATACCATAGAATCTGTATCAATTCCACCTAGGATAACTTCCACCTTCCTACCACAATCATTCTACTTTGCATTGTTTACTGGAAGGGGTAGAAGAGAAGATCCCATCAACATCAGGAATGAGGCATAGGCTAAATTACAACAACATACAGAAGCTATTCTCATGAGCAGCAAAAGCCCAGCCTGGTTTTCACTACATGTGAGGACTGCCAGGAGCTGTGCAGCTCCCAGTAGTGGAGAGCCCTCCTTAGTAGCCTGCCACTTAACTGAGGTTTTGGGCACAAGCGCACCCCAAAACCAGGCTTTGTGATCATGTGTCTGCCGTGGCCGCTTGCAGCTGTGGCGGACACACTCGGGGGGGGGGCCTCTCAGTGATGCACCATGCACTTACATGGTGCATTACTGGGGTGCTGGGGGTGGTGGTGGTGCCCTGCGTCTGAACCCCGGAGTGGCCAGGCATGGCAAGGTGTGGGCGGCCCACAGGAGAGCCACCACTCATCTGGGTGGGCAATCCACCCACCCAGGGACTTGTCTGTGATCATCTCTGGGGACGTAAGCACTTTTGTGCTTCCTTCCCAAAAACAAAGGAGGGTAGCCCTTCTCACCGATTGTGAGAAGAGCTTCATAGTATTTCTGAGATATTCAGGCAGCATGGGAACCATAATTCCCAAGCTGGCCAGTTATTTTGCACTCCACATTGGTCTGTCCCTGCTGACCCCTGCACCCTTGTCCCATTGGGTCACATGAGGGGGCAGGATGGCAGTGCAGAGAGCCTGACCTGTGCAAGGAGGGATGTGGAAAACTCCAAAGCCCCAAAACACTTCTGATGAATTGTGATTATTGGAATTCTGTCAGGGACTAGAGATGCTTTGGAGATTTTGGATCCCATTTTGTAGTCCACAGCCATAATCAGCCTTTGAAATGGGGCCAAAAAATCCAGTTTGGTGGGAAGATTTGGTCTCAGTATAAATTCACTGCACTACTAAAGCCAGAAGCCATTATCATGTTTCTGCACCTATATCTATATCATGACCAAAAAACTATTACAGGAAACTTCATTTATATCATCCTTACCATCAGAAATGGGAAAAAACATATAGAGTCTCTAGTAGACATTTTCTGTTTCATTGTACTTTCACTGTATTGTCCTTTCAGGACTAGAGTTTCAAATTTTACTTTAAAATTATGCAGTAGATTAACTGGGTTAAAGATATTGCAAAATAATAATAAGTGAAACAGCTTTCAAATTCAGTTCCGCTAATACACAATGCTGACATGCACTTAGATTGGGCACACTTCTCGGGCAACACGATCCTATCTTATACTCTATCTGTTTTTGACAATTGGTGATTTTTATTACCTTACCGTATTGTTGGGATGGTAGTTAAGATGTAAGCCACTGTCACACAGAGGTGATGATGTGCCACTACTTTGATCACTTGGAATACCTAATAAAATATAGATGCATATAAAAGTGAATCTTGGCCTATGGCACTACAAACACTTCATAGTCAAAACTTATACATGTTTGCCAATACAGTCATTCTTAAGGGTCAACAACACATAGGACACAACTGTGGTCTTTTATTCCATGATATGATTTATTCTATTTTGTTGGGCCAAAATTATAATGATGACGTGTAACCATTCCGAGTCTCTTGGTATATATCAAAATCTTCTGTATCTTGTATCCTTACTGTTGTATCCCCACCCCCCATTTTTATTTATTTTTTTGGTATAAGAGTTGTTATTGTTTTGCAGTATTAAAGTAATATTGTTCTGTACTGCTGGAACATTAAACTTTGCTGCAAAATTGACATGGAAGATGATCATGTCAACAAGTGCAATATTTATTCAGTTTCTCAATCATCATGACTTCTGTGGCTTGCAAGTAAGTTGTGGTGGTTTGGGAGCTCAGGGCATGTTGCACCTGTTCACAAAGCCACTCTCCATGTGGAGCTCACCAAAAAACAACTGATTAATTAAAAAAAAGCCCCAGTAGCACAAAACAAATGCAGCCTTAAGTATAAGTCTATAGATTTTTCTAAGCAGACCTTCACAGAATATCTTGAAACACTGTTTAATTTGTATTATAACACGATGTATGACAGATAAAACTCACTATGTGGGGGCAGTGGACTGGTGTCATTGAGGTACAGTATGTTATTTGCAAAGTATGACAAAAGGAGAAGGGATTGGCACAAAAATTAGAAAACTGGTTATAATTTTAATTAGCCAAAATACGTTATCACATTCCCTTTTCTATTGTCAGCACAGCTGGGGTGGGCAGGGGTGTGTGAGCCTTATATTATGAATAACTCACTCCCTTAGAAACAGATAATCTGACCATGCGTTCATTACAAAATGTGTTGTTTATTATGATTGAATGAAAAGTTGATAAGAGATTGTTGGTTTTCTTTGCATAAAAACCCAACAAAAATCCTGCAGTTAGTATCAGGATTTTCAATGAAGCAAATATATAAACAGAAGTAATGTGGTAATCCAAGATAGCATTCTTGTTTTTAAATAATCTTATGGCTCTAAAAAAAAAAAAAATGTTAGTAGGAATTCTGTTCTGTAAATGTCACATTTTTTAGACTTTATAGGAGATATTCACATTATCAAATTGTTTTCACAATGTCAAATGAATATAAAAATCCTTCTTGGGTGTTAGTGTGGATGAAGAAGAGACTGCTGTAATGAATGGAAGCCAGTATATTCTCACCAAGTAAATCAGGAATTGCTTCATCAGTTTCAGGCTATTCAGTATTATTTGCACAAAGAGCTTCAATCTGTCAAAATGGTTTGAAATCATTTCATTTTTCCTAATTAAAAGGGGGAAACCCTGATGATAATCTGAACAGGTCAACTAAAAACACACAAAGACATCATGATACTGTAGCTATCTGGGACTATGCATCCAAAAGGAAAAGGGAAAATTGTGCTGTCAAGTGGTGTCAACTTCTAGAGATCACATGGAATGTTATTTTCTTGGTAGAATACAGGAGTGGTTTACCAGTGCCTCCACTGGTAAAAGTGGAGTATGAGATGATACCTTTCAGAACTTCCATGTAACGCTGCTGCTCAATATATGTGGCTACAAATGTATTTACTAGGCACCCTCTGGGAAGCACACCAGCGAGGATTTGAACTAACAACCTCTTGCACTCTAGGCAAGCTGCTTCCCCAAACCTATAACTTATTAAAATTATAAGGAGAAGACAGCTGTTTGCATTTTTCTGCTATTTCCCACAGGGACTAATCAACTTAAATGGCTGAACTAAAACAAAATACTGATAACTATGCAGTCTATCTCCACTTAAGCAGATCTATTTGTTAAAGCCCATGACTTCAATTTGAATAGAAAAGTCCTCAAGATATATGTGTTATATATCAAGCTCAGTTATCAAGCTATGGGATAAAGCCAACAGTTCTCCACCTCTCTGACATTCTGCGTTGACTGAAAGATGAAATGTAAGTACTCTGGACAAGACCTTAAACTGATATAAATTATTGTTTAGTCAAATAAATTTAACAGCTCCCAAAGCAAGTTGTAATCATTTGAGAACACAACACTATTCAAAAGCAAAGCTGAAAACTGAATGCTAAGAGGGTGCCGGTGATATGGAAAACCTCATACTAAGACCGCAATATTGTCATCAGCAAAAAAAAGAAAAAGAAAAAAAGTTGCTAATAGCAGTAGCTGAGCAAATCTGGAAAGCAAGAAAGGGAGATCCATTCACAAAATCACTTGGGTCCCCCCCCCCCAGTTTAAAGAGATGACACAGACACAGTCATTGGCTGGATCCCGGCCTGCTTAGCTTCTGAGACTGGATGGGATGAAGTTCATTCAGGCCAGTGCAGAAATGTCTATGGCTGAAATAAGCACAAAAAGTGGAGAGAGACACAGACACACTGCTCCTCTCCAACTGAATAAGTGTCAACAAATACAGCATTTTGAATTCATCATGTAAACAGGGTGAAGCACCCAGTTCATATGACCGATCTACCTCACTCCTACTCTATCAATGAAGGAGAAAACATATCTGTACATCTTGAAACATGCCTGAAAACAGTAATGTGAACTGACACTGAGATTCTATGAATGATGAAGGCTAATTACTTTGAACTAACAATCAGCGCTTACATGCACAATCCTCATTGAGTGGCAATTTGAGAAATGCAGGAGCTCTTTTGAGAAAGGACACAGTTAGGGTCACCTCTTCTCCAGCATTCCGAAGGACTTGAACCTAAGGATTAAATTAGAATGATAGATGTAAAACACACAGATTACAATGACAATCTGCCCTTCACCTCTTTTACTAATTGCACAACTGTTAAAAGAAAATAATGACAAAAGTAAATTTGCAGTTTGCCATTTTTAAAGCAGCCTTTCTCCCTATCTTAGGAATCATATCCTTAAACTAATAAGAAAATATACAAAAAATCTGATGTCTACCCAAAACGTCAACTTTTGCATTGCTAAAGCACTTCATTGCACAGAGGTTTTTAACTGGCAATTTGGTGAAAGCTGAGACTAAATTTAAGATATAGAAAAAAGCGGAGCCTATATAATAAAACTTTGAAACATGATAATGGAATCATATTCTGCCTAAACAGAGCACGCAACCCTTGGAGTTGAACTAAGAACATAGCACAAGAAGAGCCCTGCTGGATCAGATCCAGGGGCACTGTTAGGCATGGACATGGGGGCCCAGGTGTGTGTGCCCACTAGAAGGCCTATGATTTCATCCTAGAAGGACCATGATTTTCTCCAAGGGAAAAGAGGATCCCTTTTATATTTTCAGAATTGCTTGGCTTAGAGTTCTGAAATTTGGTACAGAGGTAGGACAGGTAATCAGAACTCGGATTTTGAAGCAGATCAGTCAATCCACTGATTTTTAATGATTTTTATGAATTAAATAAAACTTCAAAAATCAAAGTCCTGTAAGTGGCTTATGACATAAAATTACAAAAACTTCTGGAACTGTGATGTCACTTCCTCATGTGATGGAATCTACACTTTGCCTTCATAAAAACTGCAACATGCGCACACACACCCTCATGGCCCAGCCCTTTACCTCTCCAGAATGGCTGGTCTTAGAGTTCTGCAATTGGGCACACATGTAGTCCAAGATGGCAGGACTCTGTGTATTTTTATTCCAAGGAAATTGGTCACTCTGTGATTTCTAATTATTTTTTTCCTATTGCAGAAAAGCTGCAATAGAAAATAGGAAAAGCAATAAAGAGTTATCACTATCCATAGAGTACTTCCATATAGTGAAAGCGGAACTGTTACATCTACATAAACAAACAACTTTTTAAAAAATACTATGCTCAAGTTAGTTTGTGATCCAAAAGGTCTGCATGAGAACTGTGAATCAAGGGGCATATGTTGTTGTTTTAATTCTTCTTCCTTATGAATGCACTATATGTCCAAGCTGGTTTTGTGTTCAAACTGTGGAGCAATGGACATGTGTTGTGTCCCAGTTAGTTTGTGAATGGTTAATAAGCTAAGTCAATCCATTGTGGCTTGTGTAGGGCTTTTTGTTTTGGGCAAATGCACTCTGACCCAGATTTGTGGGTTTGTGGGTAATGATCAAGTTGATGTATGGATCCTTTGGGGGTTGTGTAGTTCCCCCACCCCCAATGAACTCTGGTTCAGACCTATCAGTCTGTGGTGAAGAGTGTGTCTGTATATATAAAATTCCTGTGGCTAATCCCATGTGTGGCAGCTTTCACGAGAGTTTGGAGAGCTACTGGCTAGGCTAGCCACGGGGTGGGTGGGAGGGGGAAAATGGCACCAGTGGTAATGGCTGGCCAGCAGGCCAGCAGGGGATAAGATGGCACTGAGAAAATGGCGGCAATGATGGGCAGAAGGAGGTGGGTGGGAGGGGGAAAATGGCACCAGTGGCAACGGCTGGCCAGCAGGCCGGTGGGGGATAAGATGGCACCGAGAAAATGGCAGCAATGATGGGCGGAAGGAGGCAGCAACGGGTGGGTGTGGGAAGAAACAGGCAATGGGCGGGTGGGGGAAGGAGGCGGTGGCAACAGGCAGGCGGGGAAGGAGGTGGCGGCAATGGGTAGGTGGGGGAAGGAGGCGGGAGCAACGGGCGGGTGACAAAATGGCGACAGTAGGTGGGAGGTGCGGCGACAGGCAACAAACTAGAGGTGCAGATGCACTGCACCCAGCCCAGCTATTATGTGTGTGTGCTTATTTTGCAGGGAGCCCCCCGCCCAGTAAACTCATTAGGTACAGGGTCCAAAATTACCTAGATGCACCTGATTACATCAAAGGCCTATCTAATCATTATCCTGTTTCCAACACTGGCCATCCAGATGCCTCTGAGAAACTCACAAGGAGGAGATGAAGTGTTGTGGGCTTTCTTCATAAGAAAGGTGCTTCAGCCCTCTTCTGTACCCTTTCCAGCTCTACAATATCAGTTTTAGCCTACTTTCCTTAAGAAAACTAAGCTTGTGAGATCACCCAGCATTCTCTCCCCCCCCCCCCAATCAACTTCACAATGCCTGGACCAATATGAACCAAATTGGTATCAATTTTTTTTAAAAAAATTAGATCTGTTTTTATATTTTAGCATATGTAAACTGTGTGATTTTTATAGTCTTGTTTTAACTTTGGTGTCATCCACCCCATTTAAGATAGTGGATATGTGGACATTTGAGGCTCAAGTGGGATGACTTGTGGACCATCTAATCAATTTTAACCAAATTTGGTACAGTTGTAGTGAGTTACACATAGAGACACCTCAATAGCATAGTTTGTGATGATGTCACCCACCCAAGATGGTGGATGCATAAAAGTTTGCGGAGAAAGTGAGCTAACTTATGAAGATGGTAATTATTAACTAAGATTATAGCGAAAGGAAAGGAGGCAGATTAGTTCTTACCAGAACTTGTTGAGATGCTGTGATGAGAACTATACATGGTATTCCAAATGAGACTGCATCAAAGGTTGGTAAAAGTGCTTTACAATCTTCTATATTATTAATTCCTGTAGATGGACCAGGGGAATGCATGGGGATGTGGCAAACTCTGCCCCCGCTGCAGCCGCAACCAATGGTGGGCCCAGAGGGGGCGACACGTGCAAGCGTGGGAGAATGGAGTGCATGCCAGGAGGTGGTTGGTGAGACTCCACAGGGGTCGCGGTTGAGGGAGGTCGTGGCTGAGGGAGGAGAATGGTTGAGCGGCTGAGGGAAAAGCTGATGGTTGACTGGCTGAAGCAGGGAGGACAAGCAGAAGCAGAGGAGGATGAGGATGGAGGGCCGGAGGAGGGGGGGCGAGCAAAGCCCCGCTGCCCTTTGGAGGGCTGGGATGGGGGGCAGGCAAAGCCCGCTTTTTGGCAGTCATGAGAATCACCTCATTGACTGAGCATTTCAGCTCCCTAGGAAATGCTCCTTATTTCCTGTCCAGTAATTTTGCTCTTGCCCACCTGGGCTCTCTTCCATCCATCTTTTGAAGATATTCCCTGCCTTCCGCTCAGGTTGTTCTTGCATCTTTTGTGTCCACAATGCATGCCAACAATCTGTCTCTCTCTGCTCATGCTAGTATTAATATACTCTGGCCTTCAGAACTTTGGTTGGAATTTTGACCAAGCTATGGTGTCTGCCTGTCCACTCTTCATCCCAGTGGTTCTCAGCTTAGTCCAATCACACCCTACAGAATTTTGACCAACTGATAAAACATATTTGTAGTAAATCTGTATTCCTCTGGCCCATATAAATAGAGCACCCAGTGGTCTGCTTAGACCCAGTACAAACCATCCTTCAGTGACAGGCTGATTCTTTCTTCTTCTAGCAACCACTCTAATGCATAGCAATGCCCTTTACCCTGGCCTACTATTAGAGATTTGTTCCATGTGAAGTGCACATAAAGATATCAGGTACACTGTGTAAAATGCTACACTTTTTTGAAATGCTTTAATGAAAGGTGATACATAAATATAAATATAATATCAATCCATCCTGAGGCCAAACCAAAATTGTTCAACAAACAATGAATCTCAAAAAGTGCACACAGAAATGTGATTTCTCCACACCTTTGCAAACCAAGATATCTATGTTCCTAATTATCAAATTAAGGTTAAAAGTGTGCCATCAAATCAATTTTGACTCCTGGCACCCACAGAGCCCATTGGTTTTATTTTGGTAGAATACAGGAGGGGTTTACCATTGCCTTCTCCTGCGCAGTATGAGATGATGCCTTTCAGCATCTTCCTATATCACTGCTGCCTGATATAGTAGCAGCAGGGATTGAACCGGCAATGTTCTACCTATTAGTCAAACATTTCTCCGCTGTGCCATTAGGTGGCTTCCATGATCAAATTACCCACTACTAAAAGCTCTTATCCCTGGTGAATTACCCTTACTGCAAGAAGATATGTGTGTGTTTGTCATCCAAGAGATGGTACATTTCTAAATGATCATTTCACTCTTCCTCAGAATGATGTCCTACTTATCAGAGATCCTCCATCTATATATGACAGCAGAGGAATTGTCCATCCAGGAGTGAAATGCCACTACCACATCCCTGAAGGTATGATCTAAATACCTCTCTGACTCTCTGTTTCTTTAGGTTGATGTATAGTAAATTAGAAATGCATAGAATTGCACAGCCTGAATTAGTTTGAAATAATGGTTCTCTGCAAGAGATGTTTCTTTGCTTGTCATTGCAAAGCACTGTCACAACTATGTTTCTCTGGTAATGTTCCATCCCCCATAGGTTACAGCGACCGACTATGGAATGTAGTGAAGCTGATATGTAGAAGGGGTTGATATGACTAGGAAGATGTTGGCAGTCTGCCTGCGTACGTGTTTAGAGTTTATTTTCTGGCCTTGGTTAGGCACCTTGGCATCAATATGCTGTTTCCTTGTGAGGATGACTTTTGCATTTGTCTTGTATAAAGGTATGGATGTTTGAATATTCCTTTGTCTTGCTTTGAGCAAAAGCCAAAGTAACACCTCTGTTCTTAAGGCAGAATATAACGTTTTGATCTTAAAGTCCTCTCATTTGGCTGATTATTGACTCCATCTGCCCAGGAACGAACCTCCTTATTGGGGACAAGGTTACCCTGATACATCAAGGTCACTACCTTGGCTTCAAGGGAACAAAGTTGTTCCCTGGGAGCCAAAAGCCTGTTGCACCAAGCACAAATCCATGACTTATGCCCAACAGGAAGGGAGTTGTAATACTGCATATTATGAAATATGTTGAATAGCACCCACTCCCTTCCCTTACTGTTTTTCTACTTTCATAACTAGTAGTTGTTTGTTGTGGATTTCTTAGGGCTCATTTATTTAGAAAGTTAATTCTTAAGTTGTAAGTTTTTAACTGAGCTGGGGAGGGTCCTTCTCACCTTGCTAGTAAACCCGTATAGATGCTAAACTCATCTGCTGCTTCCTCTTATCCTTAATACTTCATTGCTGAGGCTCCCTTGTGCTCAAAGAGCTGACTACCTTGCAAGTAAGCCTTCATCTGATAACCATGGCTAACTCCCTCAATTTCCTCTTGTGGCCAATTAGAATAAGAGAACTGGATTGATTTAAAGGACTGGACTTAGTTATTAGACTGCACCAGCCTACAATGAGTACTACATGAATGGTGATTAGGGCAGCGTCAGGCCCTGGGAAAATAATTTTCTTAGGGAAGTGGGCAATGGGTGCTGATTAAAAGGGGGAATAGGACACTGTCAGCCCCAAGAGAATGCAGAGGTCTGTCTCATTTTTAGCCTGTCTGAAATAATCACTTTTAACCACAGGTTCTACTATTTAAACTAAACTATTAAGCTCTAAACCAGGGATTCTCAATGTTGAGTCTCTAGATGTTACTGGACTTCAACTCCCATAATCCCCAGCCCTAGTGGCCTTTAGTTGGGGATTATGGGAGTTGAAGTCCAATAACAGTTGGAGACCCAACGTTGAGAATCCCTGCTCTAAACCTACAATGGTAGCTATCTACACTTAAGTCTAAATTGAGCTTGAACTGGAGGCTTATATGCTTACGCTTCTTCTGGCTAATTCTGCACTGGGGCCCTCTCAGGTTAGAACTATACTAGCTTTACCCTTCTTTCAAAATAGTTTTAACATTGTTTTAATTTTTTAAATCGTTGTAATGTTAACCTTTTTGCTGTCATTTATTTTAACCATTTTTTAAAAAATTCTCAGTTGTTGTTTATTTGTTTTAACTAATGCTTTAACTTTTCTGTTGTTGTTTTTAAACTGCCCAGAGATGAAAGTTTTGGGCAGTATAAAAATATGTTAAATAAAATAAACTAACTGATCCAGTACAGACCATCTGTGCCCCTAGTTCTCCCTGTCATTTCCCCCCTCCCTTCAGCCCCAGTCCGTCCTTTCCCCCCTTCAGCCCCAGTCCGTTCTACACTTGGCTTCCCTTTACCTCCCTTCCTGCTGGTGGCAGTTTCCCTCACTGGCCGGCATAGCGAGTGCTTTCCTTCCCAGCCGGGCTGGGCTACGGGAGCTTTCCCTCCCTGCCAGCCAGGCTAGGCTGCAACTTTTCCCTTCCTGCCGGCTGGCAGTGCTTCCCCTCCCTGCCGGCCAGCTGCTGCTGCCATTTTCTCCCTGTCCCCCAGGCAGCTGCTCGCAAACTCTCTCAAGAGCTGCCTCCCATGGGATTAGCAACGAATATGTTTAGGAGAATTATAGAGAGAGAGATAAATAAAACTGGGTTTAATCTGAGTTTCTGGCTGAGATTGACTGCAGCTGACCAAGTCTTAAGAACTGTAGCAAATCTGGAAAGCTGCACATTTCTATAGGACAAGATTCAGCTCCTGGCATGCAATGTGTGCTGCCCTTCCTATGAGAAAGTTGGTTCCTGTGCTGAAATCATTGAGATGAGATCGTTCTATATACTAATATGGGCTGAATTCACAATGGGGGAGGAAACTACTTATACTGAGTCAGATCCTTGGTCCATTTTGTTCAGTATTGTCTACACTGATGAGTAGCATCTCTCTAAGGTTTTAGACAGGGTCCCCCCCCTTCTACGTGGAGATGCCAGGAATTGCATCTGGGCCCTTGCATATGCTAATTATATGCCTGCCGACATATCTACAGCCCTTCCCCAAGGCGGAGCTTCCCAGGAGTTATGAGAGCCTGCCTTGCTAGCATGAAACAATACACTGTTCCAGTTGTATAGAGAGTTGCATTCTAGAATTAGCTTATTGGCAGGATAAAGAAATGCCATTCCGCTGAAGCCAAATAGGAGGCACTTGGTCTTTTTTCTTCCATCATAGAAGCCTAGTGCCTATTCCGATGTGCAAAAACAGTATTGTTGTTATCATGATGGAGGAACAAACACTTTACAGCAATGGTAGCCTGCAATGAATACTAGGGATGTGCAGAAGGTTTTGATGGCAACACTCGAAATGGGTTGTTTTGAGTGTTTCAAGCTCGAAACAGAACACCCTTTAAATAAAGGGCCTTTTTCGAGCTCAGAAAAGAACAATTCTGTTTCGACTGAAACATTTCAATGTCCCAAGCACCATTTTGGAGGCCTGTTTTTCCCTTGCTGATTGGTTTTCTGGCACTGGCTTCTGATTGGCTTGCAACCTCCTTGCTTATTGGTTGGCTTGTTATATGAATATGAATATGACAAATATTTATATACCACTTTTCAACAAAAGTTCCCAAAGCAGTTTACATAGATAAAAATAAATAAATATAATGGCTCCCTGTCCCCGAAGGGCTCACAATCTAAAAGAGAAACATAAGATAAAACCCACTGGAGGGATACTGTGCTGAGGATGGATAGGGCCAGTTGTCCCCCACACACTAAATAAAGAGAATCATCACTTTTAAAAGGTGCCTCTTTTGTACAGTTTGCAGGGGTCATACAAATCAAGTATTGTCATGGGGAACTGTGCCCCATTGGCTGGGAGGAGGAAAGAGGGATAGGGGAAACACAAAATGAGGGAATTTCAAAATGTATTCAAAGGGACTGGGATGCAGAGAGAGCCCTTAAACTGTGTTTCTCTTGAAGAGGATACCTCAGGAGAGAAGGAAGAATCATCAGAGACTGCAGCAGCAGACTAGACCAGTGGAATAGCAATAGCAATAGCAATAGCACTTACATTTATATACCGCTCTATAGCCGGAGCTCTCTAAGCGGTTTACAATGATTTAGCATATTGCCCCCAACATTCTGGGTACTCATTTTACCGACCTCGGAAGGATGGAAGGCTGAGTCAACCTTGAGCCCCTGGTCAGGATTGAACTTGTAACCTTCTGGTTACAGGATGGCCATTTTACCACTGCGCCACCAGGGGCTCTTTTGGAAGTGGGCAGCACACCTTTTCTCGCAGCACATTGGTGGGGGAAGGAGAGCGAGGGGACATCCGCTGGTGGTGGCATGACTAACCCCTCCCATGCAGCAAAGTACGTGGGCTCTGCTGCATGTGGAGGTGTTGGACACTATTCACACGACAGAGGAGCTGTCAGTGGCCATGGATTGCCAGGTGGTTGTCTGAGAAGCCAAAACTTCATTGAGGGTTCAAGGTGAGCGACAATGGTCTGAATATAGGGAGGGCAGCCATGCAGCTTCATTTTGCATCCATCCGTTGTGTGGCGTACATTCTGAACCTGGTTGTGTGGGATGATCTTGTCCTTTCTGGGGCTGCAGCCAGGTGAGACATCCCTGCTGAAGGAACTGAGCATCAGTCTGCCGCTACCATGATTGCTCTTTTGGACAGGTGCTGCAGGATAGCAGCAGACTTCCACCAGAGCGAAAAGGCTAGGCAGTTGCTTAAGGAGAGGCAGCTTGAGCTTGGCCTTCCTGAACCCTTGATCCCTCAGGATGTTCCAACCCAGTGGAACTTTCACCTTTCTCTTGCTCCAGCACCTGCAGGAGAAATGGTAATTGTATATTTGTATACTACTACGAATATTTATATACTGCTCTTCAACCAGAGTTCTCAAAGTGGTTTATATAGAAAAAATAAATAATACATAAATAAGATGGTCCCCTGTCCCCAAATGGCTCACAATCTAAAAAGAACCATAAGGCATATACCAGCAACAGCCACTGGAGGAATGCTGTGCTGGGGTTGGATGGGGCAGTTGCTCTCCCCTACTAAGTATAAGAGAACCACCACTTTAAAAATATGTCTCTTTGCTCAGTTAGTTGCTCCAGGGCCTGGCAAGGAAGTGTGGATTGGAAGTGTGCAACCTACCCAACCAGGACTGGGTGCTCATTTCTGAGGTTGTCTTGACACTCAAGCTCTTCTTTGTAGCTTGTGTGCTGAGGCAGCAATGCTAAGCCAAGCTTTGCCTGCTGCTCTTCTCGAGAAGGCAATGGGTCAGTCCATGCTGACCACTGAGGAAACAATCATCTTGGCAGGTTAGCTGAGGACTCAGCTCAGGACACCCCTTGGATGCATTGGCAGAGCATGTTTTGTCCTGACTCAAGGATGAAGTGCAAAGCTGTCACACCTGGCCAGCTGCCCAGGTGGAGGAATCTCTTAGTTGAAGGGGTTAAGTGAGTCCAAGAGAGGAGGCTGGGGCACAGCCAGGAGAAGGGTGCTGGAGCACCTACTGCTAGCGCATGGTCCACTCCTAGCAGCAGCATCACCACCACTTCGTGGTCCAGCAGTGTGGTGTCCCAGGCAGGGCCAAGGGAGCCAGTAGTTCCACCTATGCGTTCCATCCATTGGTTCACAGAGGGCTCCCTCGGAGCCTTGCCAGGGGTATTGGAGGAGCCCACCAAGCCCCGCAGCAGTGCTGAGCAGTAGTTCTTCAGTACACGCAGGAGCCAATGGCAGGCCGGGAAATGAAGCCTATCCAGTTTTGGCCAGACTTGTCAACAGTTGCCGGATGGTTCCTCTCATGCCCGCGAAGCAGCATCTAGAATGAGAGGGTGTTCTCCATGGCCAGGGATGTAGTGACACCCCATCGCTCTTGCTTGGAGGCTCTTGGTGGAACAGCTCATCTTCCTAAAGGCCAACCTCCCCCTGCTGGGCTATCCCACACTGGTCATGGAGGGTGAGTGACTCTTGGTCACCCCCATCCACTGCAACACCACTGGCAGTTCGCCTCACTCTGAACAACCCTAAAACCAGATGTGTCATAAACGGCCCGTTAGTGCTACTGACATACACAGACACACTCGCCCGCACCCCCCCACCATGGCCCATGATGAGATGGACTGGTGTCCTGACTTATGTGTCAGGCTGGCACCCAGGGTCCAGCACCAGTGCCATGGTGTTATCCAGATGCAGGCAAGCAGGCAGTGTCGCAGGATATACACTGGAGAAAAAGAGAAGAAAGAAGAGTTCTTCTCATGGTAAGAGCCTAGAAGCTTAGTTTCTTGTCAGACCATTGGTCCATCTAGTAGCTCAGTATCGTCTACTGTACATAGAGTCAAACTTATCCCAGGTTACAGGCAGAAGTATCTCCCTCAGCCCTATATCTGTAGATGCCAGCGACGGAACCTTCTGTATGCAGGCAAGCATGCAGATGCTCTTCCCAGAATGGCCCCATCCCCCAGAGGGAATATCTTAAAGTGCTGCTAGTGTTCACATTGCTTCCCACTCCCTCCATTCTGTTCAAAGTCTTCAGACAGCTTTGCTGCCCAGGCCAGGCCTGCTCTGTCCACCTCCATCTCTGTGGCAGGCAGGATGGAAGGAAGGAAGGAAGGTTTGATTTTGTGGTTTTCTCAGCACTGAGTATAATATGCTGTGCTATTGCTGCTACAACTGTCTGGTTTTGCTGGATCTCAGATGGATGTCCTATGGCCCCTGTGGGAATTTGGGGAAAAGGTTAAACATTTGTTTAAAATTGCCAACTTGCCCATTTCTTCTGTGGGCTGGGTGGTAGGTAGCACTCATCATGCCCTACAACCCAACCCACTCAGGTGTCCCTAGGAGCTACCCATGGGGCACAATGGGTTGTTTTCAGTTTCCCCAATTGTTCCCTATGGCCGAAACACTCAAAACATTTCGGGTTTGTTCCATCGAAACAGCCGGGATCTACCACTGTTTCAACAAAACATTTCAGCCATCTGCATTTCATTTCAAGCTCGAAAGAGAACCAAAAAATATTTATATACTGCTTTGCAACAAAAAAGTTTCCAAAGCGGATACACAGAGAAATAATAAAGATGGATCTGTTTTTTACACATTCCTAATGGAAACCTATGTAAAAAATTTAAATGTTTGGGTGGCAAAGTCTTTCTAATCTCACAGAAAGAAGTAAACAGTGCTCCTCCCTGCACTTTAGACTAAGAAACTGCATTTCAATCTGTCTATGAGTTAAAAGCAACAGAGTTTCTACTGTTACAAGAATTGCCTAAAGTCACTGCATCTAGATTATCAAAACCATTCTCACTTGTGTAACAGCCAGACAGTCCATCAAGAAATGAACTGCCTGTCCTCATGCTGATCTCACAGAGATGGACAAGTGTTTCTCAGTAATTTGACATAGTGTGAGTGAGTCATGCAGACTTTGCTGAGCATTCGTTTCTGAAAGTGGGACACACTTGATCATAGAAAATATCAAAGATGATGTTACAAAGGTTATTGTTGTGTACAACTGAAAGACAAAAGGTTGCAAAAATCTGTGACCACAGATTTAAGTGAAGCCATCTACCTTAAAACTATAAGAATGCTGAAACAGGTTTATTTACCTGAGTTGTTAATAGTGTTTACGCTCTCAGGGTCAGTTTAGAACTATCACACTCATTACTGGGGCATTTAAAATGCAACCAACCTGATGCTCTAAGTGCATTTGCCATTGGTTAGCCATATTGTTGGCTTGCTTTATACAGCTCTTAAGAAAGCAGCTGGCCACAAAACTCATGGTTCCATAACCAGCACGTCCCTAAAACACCACATCATTCCCCCTGCCCCCCGCTACAAATATTCAGTGTTTCTGGCAAATGCAGTGGTAGGGCTTCTTCCATTACTTGTGGCAGTGGCAAGCTCCCACAAGGATATGTAAAACTGACAGCCAAACCACATTCAGGGGCCTTGGCAGCTGTCAGATGATGTAATGTGTTTGGCTGATGGGATGCCCAACCTTCTGCTGAAGGTGGTGAGGCCTGGAGCACCATCACCCATGTAGAATTCTATGCCTTTCACTTCATCATAGGTCAGAACTAACTGTTGCTGTTTCCAGCTGGATAGAATCTTGATTGTGTCCCTGTTTTCCAAACACCTGAATTGAAAATCTAGGCATTTGGTGACAGATTGCACAGAATGTTTTTCTACTTGACATTTGTTCTGTAGGAAGTCACTGAGAGAAAGGAAATTCCCCCCAGATTCCTATGGTCTCCAGAGACCACTGAGGGCTGCTTTACGCTGGTAGAAACAGCCAAGTACAAAAGACATGCATCTTGCGTCAACTGAGATTGATTCACATGTGTTTAAAATGGTGCTTTCCTTATCAAAGTACAAGAAACTGGAGCCTTATATTTTCTAAGTCAGTGCTTCTGTGAATTTGTGGCTTGTGGCATTCTAAACAAGCAAGACAAAATAAAGAGCAAGTCCTTGTTGTTTTCCCATTCTTGTTTAGAACATTTGTAGCTGCTCCAAATAAAAATATATATGATATAATATAAATGAATGGGGATGATGCTCAGCCAACATACGTTTTATAGCCAGAATACATAACAACCAATTACACACAGTGGGGAAGTAACTTGCCTAGAGATCAGGAGGCTGTTGGTTTGAATCCCCACTGGTATGTTTCCCGGACTATGGGAAACACCTCTATCAAGCAGCAGTGATATAAGGAGATGCTGAAAGGCATCATCTCATTCTGCGTGGGAGATGGCAATAGTAAACCCCTCCTGTATTCTACTAAAGAAAGCCACATGGTTCTTTGGTCACCAGGAGTCGACACCGAATCAATGGCACAACTTTACTTTACAAAATGTAGAGTGAGCAGCAGCCCTGACTACCTTGTATGTCAGCATTTTAATTGTCCCACACTCTTCAGCTTGGAGCCTGCAGATTTGTTTCAGCTCAACAAGCTCAGAATGTGCATACATTTATATGTATACAACCGCCCTGAGCCATTTTGGAAGGGCGGTATATAAATCAAATAAATAAATAATAAATAAATGTAATACTGAAGCCAGATCACTCCACCCATTGTGGAGAAAGAAGTGCCTGGACTCAGTCCAGATGCCTCTTATGCAAACAGATCACTAATACAATAGCACTGGCCTTGGATTTGTTCTTTTAGCCCACAGGAGACTAATAGGTATTTGCAAAGCAATCTTCAGCAATACAACTGCAAACTGTATTTGTTAAGCAGATTCACCAGAAAAGTGCTGTGCTCTTATTGATGAAGGAAACCTACTTCATTAAAGAAAAACAAAGAGTTCTGGTCTTCAACCTTGTCAGCTTGTCACATTCAATCTCAGCCACAAACACACTGAGTAGCATCAGTGTGATAGCCCTCTGTCTTCATGGATTCCTATGCAGCTGAAGTACTGCTAAAGCAGATCTTTATTATGCAGGTGTCTGCGGGTAAATAAACTCACATCAGGGTTCTGCCTCTAGGGCTGGCATTAGGATTTGATTTAAATCAGTCTTTGATCTCTTTAGGAGGTCCAAGAGCATAAAGCAACCCCTCTTGATTCCAATACGGGAGGGAGCTCCAATGGCTCCAAGAAACTCTGGGGTAGATAACTTGGCCCTGATGGGAAGGTGCCCTCTGTCCCTGTAGAGAAGACCTGTCAGCTCCAGCTTCCTTGCCCTCTTTCCTCCCCTCTGTGTTCCTCTCCCCTCTCTTCTTGAACAGAAGAAGAATCGTGCGTGCACTGAGCTGTAAGCTTGCCCAAGGCAACAGTTCACTCCCTGCTTCTGCACTATGGGCAAACAGACCCTTTCTATCTTCTGTGTCAGCCAGTTATGCCCAAAGATGTCAGCACTTCCAGGCATTAACTCATCAGTGGCACAGGACTGGAAGTAACCCCCTGTTTTCTGGCTATACATTCACCCTATTCAGACATTGTGGCTGCTGTACCAGAGTGCAGCATCCACAAAAGTGCAGCTGTAAGCACTGCCCCCTCCCCGGGTATGTTTACACCATTCATCTGAAAAGATAAAGCGGAGAGTGGTGGGGAGATGGTTTTAGTGCATGCCACGGAACGGGGTTTGCTAGCATGCTCTCAGGGACACTGTAACTGAATACAGTCGCCCCCACTTTCATAATGCCTGAATAGAACTTTGGCCAAGTCACTAAGTGACAAATCAGCATAAGAACTCTCATAGAACTTAACAACCAGAGATAGGTTTTTCAGATACTTCTTTAATAACAGAACTGTGTTTATTAAATATGGTACATTTTTGTCATAACTACTTGGAACATAAGAACAGCCCTGCTGGATCAGGCCCAAGGCCTATCGAGTCCAGCATCCTGCTTCACAGGAAGCCCACAGGTAAGAAGTGAGGGAACATAGGAAGCTGCCATATGCTGAGTCAGACCATTGGTCTATCTAGCTCGTTGTTGTTGTTGTTTATTGACTAGTTTGTTTTATCCAGACATCGAGTCCTTCCCAAGGACCTGGGATGGCTGAATTTTTTTATCAGTGTTGTTGCTGTTATTATTATAGATATCGTCGCAGAATATAGGCTGTTCCCAGTAATGTTGCTTTTTGTAATTGGCTGATGGTGATTTCTGTGGCCCCTATGGTGTTGAGGTGCTCTTCAAGTTGTTTTGGAATTGCACCTAGGGCGCCAATTACCACTGGGATTATTTTGGTTTTCTTCTGCCACAGCCTTTCAATTTCAATTTGTAGATCTTTGTATTTTATTTTTTTCTATTTCTTTATCTTCTATTATTATTATTATTATTATTATTATTATTTTATTATTTTATTATTTTATTTTACATTTATATCCCGCTCTTCCTCCAAGGAGCCCAAAGCGGTGTACTACATACTTAAGTTTCTCCTCCCAACAACCCTGTGAAGTAGGTTAGGCTGAGAGAGAAGTGACTGGCCCAGAGCCACCCAGCAAGTATCATGGCTGAATGGGGATTTGAACTCAGGTCTCCCCGGTCCTAGTCCAGCACTCTAACCACTACACCATGCTGGCTCTACACAGACTGGCAGTGGCTTCTCTTGCTTGCTGTTGCTCCCTTGCTTAGGAGCAAGAGAAGAAAATAATGTATGCATGTAAGAATAAAAGCTTTGAAAAATAAAAAAGGAAAATGCTACTATAGCTTTGTCATGATTTCTTCTAAGTAGTGCTTGACACCATTAATAAGTGTCTGCCAGAGAAGCACTGCTCTAATCAGGCAACTTACTTTATTTGTATTCTCAAGCCATCCACCATAACTCACAGATCTGGATTGCTAAACACTCTGCATACAGCCCTCCATATTCACAGCTTTGCAACAGAAGCTCTTTAAACTATTTATACAAATGGCAAAAGATACAAAGCACTGTGAGGAGAGTAGTCTGATTTCACACACATGATAAAAGAGGCTGTATTGTTCTCCATAAAAGTCCCTGTAACCTATTTATCATTATGTGTAATTGCTGCAGGAAAGTGGAAGGTTATTTAGATTATGCTTCTGTGAGTATGAAAGCACTGTGGAAGTCAACCCACCAGGATAATGGCATTTGTGACATTGTGTGATTTAACATGTGTAAAAGAATGGAACAGGGGCCTCCATTTTGTATTTGGTTGTCTTTTTATTTAATTGTAAAATGATTGCCCATTTAAAATAAACAGTACAGCAATTTATTTCTGAAAATGATCCCAATGCTTTTTGAGGTGAAAACTTCTTCTTCAAGGGAAAATATAGCCAAGTAAAAATGGAAGCTTCCCTCTAGCAGGTAACTGGAGACAAGCTCCCATTTTTACTTGGCTATATTTTCCCCTGAAGAAGAGGTTTTCATCTCAAAACATGTTGGTAGCTTTTTCAGAAATAAATTCCTATACAGTTTCTTTTTTTCTTATTGCATACTCTGGTGTGGTGCCATCTAAGAATGTGCACAAAACCAGTTTTGCTGGTTCAGTTCGGATTCGAACTTATCTGACCCAGTTCAGTTTTGGTGAAACTGGACCCACTGGAGCTGGTTGGTGAACCAGTTCGGTAGTCTACTGGTAAAGGGGAATCCAGTTACGATTCCCTTTTACCAGTAAAGGGGGGGTCTTCCCCCCACCCTGCCAGCCTCCTCCAGAGTAGCTAGGACTGGCGGCATGGTTAGGGCCTTCTCCGGTCCAGTTTGGGCCTTTGTGCACACATGGAGGCTATTTTCGTGACCGAAAGAGATGCACAGAGACCATCTGCAAGATGACTCTGGGGGAGGCCAGCGGGGGTAAAGGGGAGTCTCCCTTGAGGCCACTGATAGTACTTGTAAGCAGGGCCGGACTGGGGGGAACTGAGAGGGCGCCGGAATGTATGTGGGGAGGGCGCCAGGTTTTGGGCAGAATAGGTAATTAAGGGTGAGGGTTGGGGCGCAGGGGCACCGCGGGGGTAGGGCGCACCGGGAATATGCCCTGTTGACCTATGGACCAGTCCGAGCCTGCTTGTAAGTACTGACTCCCCTCCCACCCCCTCTAGGCTTAGGTAAGCCCCACTGCTTCTTTAGGATTCCCCTTTACCAGTAGAGCACCGAACCAGTCTGTTCTCCTTTCTTTAAGGATTCCCCTTTACCAGGAGACCACCAAACCAGCCCAAACGGGACCAGTTTGATGTTGAGCCTGGCTTGAACTAAGCCAGCTTGCACATCTCTAGTGCCATCCCTGTTGTCCATTTCTATTTAAAATAAAAAAAAGTTTAAAAGTTTGTCAGTTTCAATCAAAGTTAAAAGGACAACCAAGGAACAGACACCCCAAGTTTGGGTCCATCTGAAATGGCTGAATAGGCAAAGTAGAAACCAAGGCAATAAGAAAAAATGAAACCAATACTGTCCTCTTGATTGGCTAAGTGTTGGAGGATGCGCAAGTTTTGGGACCTATAAGCCAGAGAACAAAGCCTGATTCAGAAATTAGGCTGCACGATTGTACAGATGACGGTAAACCTGCACATGTAATTGTGTGCATGACTGTATCTGTGTTCATTCTAAAAGTGAACCTGGATACAGGCCCTTCAATGCATGGTACAGATAGTAAGTGTACTTCTGAACCCGCGCTCAACATAACTTGTGAATGACTGTAACTTGTGTACAGATCTGTACCTGTGTATACTGTACACTCATTGTGCGAGTGTTGAACATGATGTGTCAATGAGCCTCAAGTCAGTTACAGATCCAGAGAATGAAAGCAGAACAAGGGACTACTGTAGAAGAAAAGGCTGGCAGAAAAGTGTTGGTTAATTACAAAATCTAACTAAAATCGGGAATCATTTTAGTAAGTTATAGATGGGTGGATTTATCACTTTTTATTTTACACCTTCTTGCTCATGTGGCCTTTGCATGTGTAATAATTTTTATTCTTTCCTCTAGTGTTGGATGGATGTGGCCTAGCAAACTGTGGTTAAATCAGTTAAATCACAAAGATGGAAGTGCTGCTGGTCAGGAAAAAAGCCAATCGAGATAGAGTGATTCAACCACCTCTGGATGGGGTTGCACTCCCCTTGAAAGAACAAATGCACAGCTTGGTGGTGTTGCTGGACCTGGCTCTGCTGTACTGTACCTGGATGTACTGCCACAAAAATACAGAGGTCAGAACAGGCAGAAATAAGCTCTAAAATGGGCCACAGCAGTGATGATCAGGGATAGCGGTGGGAGGGGGACTTTCGTGGACACCCCCCCCCACCTGGTGGCCTTTAGGAAGCCCCCTGAAGGGGCTAGAGGTTAATTTTTTTAAAAAAAAATAATTGCGAACTGGCGGAAGGGTTCGGCCCTGGTCTGGATGGAACCAGGCCAGGTGGTGGTTTGGTTCGACCACGAACCCCCATACCACTGAACTGAACCCCCAAACCAGTTCGCACATCCCTATCTGGAACTGCTCGTTCAGAGCCTATTACACCTATTTCAAACGTGCTGCACTGGCTGCCAATTTGTTACTGGATCCAATTCAAGGTACCGTTTATTACCTTTAAAGCCCTTAACAGTTTGGGTCCTGGATACCTGAAGGACCGCCTGTTCCCAAGGGTTTCTGCCCATCCAACAAGGTTGTCAGAGGGGTCTTTGCTGCATGTGCCAACATTGAAAGGGACTAAATTGTCATGCATGTGGGACAAGGTCCTCTCTGTTGTTGCCCCCAGGCTCTGGAATGCTTTCCCAATGAATGTCCACTCTTTGACATCTATGGCTGCTTTAAAAACAACAACTAAAGACCTTTTCACTGGTTCAGACATTTACCCCTTAGGGGCTGCCAGATCTCTCAGTCCCCCTGCTTCTTTTTTATGGTTGGATTCCTCCCCATGTTTTATAGTTTTTACCATTTAACTGATTTTCAGGCTTTAAATGTGATTTTATAGAGTTGTATTGTATTTTAACTTTTGTCAACTGCCATGGGATGCCTTATGAAAGGTGGTATAAAAACTGAATAAATAAAAATAAATAAAATAAAAATCAATATCTGTGTGTGAGTGTGTGTGTTGTAAATATTCAACTTGTTGCTATGTATACAACCTGGTTTCTGTGCTTTTTATTGCCATCTCATTTTACCTAAAGTTAAGTAGTGGGGCCTATAAAGGATTTTTGGAGTCATTTGGAAAAGGCAATTACAAAAACATCCACTCAATGTCAGTAGTAGAGGCCAAAGGGAGGAAGAAGAAGAAAAGATGGCTTTATTCATTTCCCTTCCCACTTATGGTGAAGGTTGGGGTCAGACCATGGCAACATATTAGATAAAATATTCTGTTGCTGAGTTCTTACATATTTGGACCAACAATGGTTTTAATACAGAAAGGAGCGGCTTGGATATTTTCCCTCCCCAACACCACATAAGTAATAACACTTTTGTGTTTGGTACTTCATGAAAATGCACAAACATATGGAGGCCTTATTCAAGCAATCTCCTCCCACCCTTTTTGGAGAGGGAAGAATTGCATTTGATAGTGGATGTTAGACACTAATGGAGAAGAGGGGCACCACACCTGAAGTGCTTTTCCACCATGCTAAGTACATTCATATGCCCAGGAATGTATGAACCTATATCAGGTACCCAGTCTCAATCCATGATCTCTCAAAGATATGGAACCTTTTCAGGATATACTTCCTGTGTTCCAGTGCTGAGTCAGTAGCTGCACAGCAAGCTAAGAGGTAATTACCAGCATACAGATACCGGTGGATTCGCACGATACTATCTAGACCAGTCATTCCCAAACTCGGTTCCTCCAGACGTTGCTGAACTACAACTCCCAGCATCCTCAGCCACAATAAATTGTAGCTGGGGATGATGTGAATTGAAGTTCAGCAACATCTGGAGAAACCCAGGTTGGGAACCACTGATCTAGATCAGTGTTTCTCAACCGCCGGTCTGCGGACCGGTGCCGGTCAGCGACGAGTTGAGTGCCGGTCCCTGCTTGGGAAGGAACCCCGTCCCCCCCGCCCAACATTCTGCAGAGTCTCCCGCCACAACTTCATTGGAGGAGAAGTCCAATTCAAAGCCCACCGAGGCCGCCCGAAGAACCTCTTTGGCGGTGGGTCCTTTCCTCCTCCTTCTCCAGCCCAGGTGGGCCTCCCCTCCTCACCTAGACTTGCCTTCTCCTCCTCCCCCGCTCCACCTCCAGCTGGTGTCCTCTGGCCCGGCCACCTCTCTGGATCAGCCCCGTGGCAATGGCTGCGGCAACAGTGCGAGCGCGGAGACTGGCAGGGGTGCTTGGGGCTGCCGGTCTGCATCGTTGCGCCTTCCTCGGCGGGGGCTCCCAGCTGCCTTGGGCTAGCAGCAGCCAGTAGGCTGCCACCCCAGCAAGGGGGCTCTTTGCCAGCCCCACATTATTGCTTGCTGGTGAATTGGCCGGAGGAGCTGGGACGGAGCAGCCAACCCGGTGGGGGAGAGGAGGAGGAGGCGGCAGAAGTGGCGAGGGTAGAGCTTGTCCCTCCATTGCAGCCTTTGTGCTCGCTTAGTGGTGCAATCTCAATGTGGCAACCTATGCAAGGTGTGTGTAAGGGGCACAATCTGGCATGGCGCTCACTCTGCTATGCAAGCCCCCCCCCTCCAATGCACAGCAGCAGCTGCGCATACAGAGCACCGGGTGGTGGTGGGGCTGCTCCTCCTGGGATGCGCTTGCGCGTCGCTGCATGGGGGGCTGCATTTACGCAGCAGCCAGCCCCTCTCCGAGTCCGAGGAGGCTCCCAGGAAAACGTGGCGCGCTTCCATTCACTGCACCCTCCTAGGCTCCATGGAGGAGCAGTGCGGTTATTGCCTTTGCGCAGCCGTGCAAAGGGCTGCAGTGTGTGTGAGAGTACTATTTTAAAATCAATATTAAAATTGGAAAGATGCCTCGTTTGGAAAGGAGATCGGCTGAACATCAGCCCCTGCTCCCTGGTTCCCGATGCACCAAACCTGCCTTGAATGAGTGGCTTTGCTTTCAGAACTGCTAATAGTGACTCAATCCGTTTCCCCCTTTTTTTGCTCCTTTTGATCCTCTCCACTCTTTGACCTTCTTTTGGCTCAAGGGACAGTAGGCTCTGCCTCAGGAGTGGGGGTGTATTTGGGTGTGAGTGATGGAAACAGTCCCCAACTTATCTCCTTTCTTCACACCAGCCCTAAGCCCCCTGCAAACCACGGGGCCAGTAATTGCTTTTTTCAGGCAGCCCAGAGCAGACTGGAGAGGAGCCAATCAGCGCCTTGTTTACACTGGGTGATGGACAGCGAGCTGGAGAGCTGTCAACCAATCAAGGTGCCTCCTGGAAGTGGGGAAGGGAGGATGAAAGGAATGGGGGGAGATAGAGAAGAAACTCAAGGCTATGTGGTTAACCTCTACGATGCCAGTGCAAAATCAGTTGAAGGCTGTATATGGAGTGTGTGTATGCCTGTGCGCGCACCACCTACTTATTAAAAATAGATTTTAATAAACCACACAGCAGAAAAGGTAGGATAAAACGATGTAGCCCTTTTAGGGGTACATGAGGAGTAAGAAAAGACAGAATTTGAAGTTGTAAGGTTGCAACATATTTTTAAAATATGGTAATGGTAATGTTAAATCTGGACTTGACAAATCTCAGGTGCCAGGGAGCCATGATGCCTTATCCTTTCCCCCGCTCCCTTCTGATCAAATTTCTTATCCAAAATTATGAGATTTATAGTTTTAATATTTGCTTTTAAATTATTCTAATTTTAATGATTTTAATGCTTGTGATATTATTTTAATTGTAAACTGCCCAGAGATGCAAGTTTTGGGCAGGTATAGAAGTCTGCTAAATAAATAAATAGATAAAATTAAACTTGATATACCTTTACTAACTGCTGGTCCAGGAAACTGCACATGAAGAATGTAGCGGTCCTTGAAACTTTGCATGAAAAAATTAGTGGTCCTTGACTCCAAAAAGGTTGGGAAACACTGATCTAGATCCTTGGTCAATAACCACATTTAAATTCAAGCAAGAACTGAAGAGCCAACAGTAGAGTTTCCACTCATTGTCTTCCTTCTATACAAGCCAGGGGTTATTTATTCCTTCTTGGGCAGTATGAATATCAAGAGGCATTGACAGAGCTCCCTACTTTGCCTGTGATTGGTTGGTATGCAAGAATGTGGCCAAGGTGCATTATAAGAGAGAGAAAGAAAAGCTGAGACTGATGGAGAAGAGAGCTTCTAATCTAACTAGAGAAGCAAGCAATCCAATGAATATGTTGGACATGATCCCATGCTGAAACAGCTCTGTGTGAGCAACTAAGCTTTAGCAGCATATCAGAGACATGGGCATGTTTTTTTGTGGGTTTTTTTTGGGGGGGGGAATAAACATCACCCCAGACCCAAAATTCATTGTTTAAAAGCCATGACATGTCTATTTCCCATAAGAATGACAGCAAAGGGGTTTTACTGTAATGTGGCCACTCATTCCAGTTTCTAAGCGAGATATTCAAATAATGGTTGAGCCTCCTAAATGTTTAAGTTTCTTTCTTAGAACAGCGGACCATGCCACAATACAGAGCAATCACCTCAATTTCAGAAACAGCTTCAGTGAGGGTTGCCCCATGTCCAGGACTGGTTCAAACAGCACAGGAATTGGACACCTGTTCAGGATGTATGTAGAATAAATATCGTCCAGGGATTTCAGCTGGAAGATTGCTGTTATGAATTTTACCCATTTTTCTGATCCTTCTATCCAGGCATTGTAGCTATATGATGGCAATGTTTAGAAACCCTGTATTCTTACCCGTTCTCTGGCACCAGTGCTGCCAGCTGGTTAGGCTGGCTCTCTATATGTGGCTCAGTAAATCCTTTCCCTTTATTTAAACAATGATCATTTTATAAACTGTTATTAATTTCTTTTTAAAAAAAAAAACCCACATTGTGTGGGCTTCTTTCACTTCTCACTTGCACTTGTATTACTGTTATAATTATTTCACATATTTGATCATGGTTATTGACAAGGGTTAAGAAATGTTGGCTCTGTTCACCAGCCAGACAAAAATTTTTTTACTTGTCGAGCTATGTTAGTACATTACTCGTCAGAATATTTTTCATTTATCAGGCATAATTTTCCATCACAGACAAGTAGGCCAGTGGATTTCCTGAGCCCTGTTGCTGAAGTGAAATGCTCCTAACCATCTCCTACACAAAGAATGCTAAAAGGAGAAATATGCAGTCACCAAGCTACACTGTTGAGCACACTTTCCAATCCCAGTCAAAAAAGTAGGGTTTTAAATCTGCCCACCCCACCCCTCACTTTGATGGTTGTGTTTAGGAATTCTCTCCAACCAATCTGACAATCCTGGTCTCAGCACACAGAACACACAATGATTCAGGGTAAAGTGTACTATTGAGTCGATGTCGACTCCTGGTGACCACAGAGTCTTGTGGTTGTCTTTGGTAGAATACAGGAGGGGTTTACCATTGCCATCTCCCGCTCAGTATGAGATGATGCCTTTCAGCATCTTCCTATATCGCTACTGCCCGATATAGGTATTTTCCATAGTCTGGGAAACATACCAGCGGGGATTCAATTTCAAATTGGCAACCTCTGCCTTGCTAGTCAAGTAATTTCCCCACTCTCTCAAAATAGTATTTCTTATATTTATTTCCATTATTCAGCTTTATTTATATATCACTTTCATAATAAATTTTAACTTTCAGTATTATACCCACACTCAGCATACTCAAATATTCTCACTAAAAATTAAATAGATATAACAAAAATATTCTCATAACGTGAACAAACTTTTACAGAACACCGCCCCCCCCCCGCCCGCTAGCTTAGTTCACTAGAAACTTGACAGCGGCATAAAGCAAAATCCTTTGACAAATCTGTTTTGAAGAAATGCTTTTGATCAATACTTGCAGCTATCTCAGCTTAGTACGTAGGCTGTTCTGCCTCCAAGCTCTGTTGAGAAAGATATTTTTGTACTGCAGTGGATGCTTTTGCTGGCAAAATTAGTCTGTCACCTGCAAACCACGTGGAAACTTTCTTTCCTGCCTACTTTAGCCCATCCACATAATGACAGCCTTTCATACACCAATGAATAATTGCACTGATCTGTGAGGCATAGATTGCAAAACCTCTGAAAGTAGCTTTTGCTATCAAACACATTTTTGTGTTCAGCTATGCCACCAAATCAGCAACACATGGAATCACAAACACATACTTAGGACCATCTCTGTTTGATAAACAGAGACAAATAATGTCCGAATGCGATTACTTGCTCATATTCGGGAATATTCTAGGACGATAGGAGTGGCAACATCTAACTATTTCTCCACTCTTATCGCATCAGCTGACTCTCGTCCAGCGGCCTTATTCCGGATGACCCACTCCCTTCTTAGGAGAGTGAATCCGGTAGATGTTCAATCTGGCCGCTGTGATCAATATGCTTGATTTTTTGCTGATAAAGTCACCCGCCTTGGGCTAGAGATGGACTCTACTTCTATAGGATACGATCAGATAGAGGATATTCTGCCTTGTGACGTTACATGGGACACCTTTGAGTTGATTAAGGATATGGACACAATTCTTTCGGGTATGGGTGCGGCAACATGTCGCTTGGACCCTTGTTCCTCCTGGCTGGTTAGAACAGCCAATGGGAATGTTAATACTTGGCTAAAGGAGTTGGTTAACTCTCTGTTACATGAGGGTTTCATGCCAGCACACCTTAAAGAGGTGAGAGTTCGCCCTCACTTGAAGCAACCATCCCTGGAACCAGAGGTCCTTGACAACTATAGACCGATCTCCAACCTCCCTTTTTTTTAGCAAACGTGTTAGAGAGGGTTGTATGTGCCCAGCTTGAGAGGGTTTTGGAAGAAACTAGCTATCTTAATTCTTATCAGTCGGGTTTCAGGCCTTGGCATAGCACAGAGACAGCACTGGCCGCTGTCTGGTAGATGACCTTCTTCGGGACCTTGACAAGGGTAGTGTCCCTCTCTTGGTCCTTTTAGATCTCTCAGCGGCTTTTGACACTATCAATCATGCTATCCTTCTCGACCGCCTGCATGGGTTGAGTATCGGTCGGGGGCACTGTCTGTCCTTACCTTAGCGGACATGTCCAGTCGGTATGCAATGAGGACAGATGCTCTGACCCATGGCCACTCCTTTATGGAGTTCCCCAGGGTTCAATTCTTGCCCCTGTCCTTTTTAACATCTGTATGAAGCCGCTCGGTCAGGTCATTTCCCAGTTTGGGGTGAGATTTCATCAATACGCTAATGATACTCAGCTGTATATTGCCATCCCAGACAATTCTGGGGATGCTGTTTCTGTGCTTACTCGATGCCTGGAAGCTGTTATGGTCTGGATGAATCAAAACAAGCTCAGGCTGAATCCCACAAAGACTGAACTACTTTTATTCAGCTTTCGTACCAACCAACAGCTGGATGTGAACGTTGTTTTAGATGGGGTGTTGCTACCCAAAAGGAGCTTGTTCATGATTTGGGGGTCGTCCAACAGCAGGTCGAGACTGTGGCCAGAAGTGCATTTGCCCATCTGCATCTGGTTCGCCAATTATGCCCTTACCTTGATCGTCAGGCATTAATGACAGTGACTCATGCCCTTGTTATCTCCCGCTTAGATTATTGTAACACTCTCTGTCTAGGAGGAGAGCTGGTCTTGTGGTAGCAAGCATGACTTGTCTCCATAGCTAAGAAGGGTCTGCCCTGGTTGCATCTGAATGGGAGACTTGATGTGTGAGCACTGCAAGATATTCCTCTCAGGGGATGAAGCTGCTCTGGGAAGAGCAGAAGGTTTCAAGTTCCCTCCCTGGCTTCTCCAAGATAGGGCTGAGAGAGATTCCTCCCTGCAACCTTGGAGAAGCCACTGCCAGTCTGTGAAGATAATACTGAGCTAGATAGACCAATGGTCTGACTCAATATATGGCAGTTTCCTATGTTTCCTATGTTTCGGGTTACCTTTGAGGATGTTCGGGAAGCTACAATGGGTCCAGAATGCAGCGGCTCGCCTACTCATGGGTGCCAGAAAATATGACAGGGTAACAGCTGTCCTGCAGTCATTGCACTGGTTGCCTATTCACTTCCGAGTTCAATTTAAGGTCCTGGTTTTGACCTTCAAAGCCTTGCGGGGTTTGGCACCTGTCTACCTACAGACCCACCTCTCCCATTCAGTCACATCCCGTAAGGTTAGATAATCTCAGATGGCCCTTTTGTTGGTTCCTGATTTTTGAGAGGTTTGGGGCTCTAGGACCCGTGAAAGGGCCTTTTCAGTTGCTGCCCCACTTCTTTGGAACTCTCTTCCCCTTCAGATTCGTTTAGCTCCTTCCTTACTGATCTTCAAATCTCTATTGAAGACTTTTCTTTTTTGCCAGGCTTTTGCCCTGCAGTTTTTTGTTTTTTTTTGGTTGTTGCTGTTAGTTACACTAGTTTTTAATTTAGAATGTAATTTTTAATGTTGCCTTGTTTTGCATGTTTTTGTGCACTGCCCGGAGTCTTTGGAGTGGGTGGTATATTAAGTGTTTCTAATAAATAAAATAAATAAATCTCAAACAGAATCATGGCCCCAAACATTAGTCCTGAATAATAGATAACGTAAGGTCTGTGGAAAGAATTGCCTAGATAAAAGCTCAGCCTTAAATGATCACCCTGCGGATAAGTCCCTCAAGCTTTGGGGGAAGACAAGCAGGGGAACAGTTGAAAGAGTGATCTGTTGGGCATTTTTGGAAGGGTTGTGGGAGGGATAAGGTATGATTACTAATATCATGGTCAGAACTGGATTTAGGCTAACAACAACAAAGTTTTTTTCTGAATTGAGAGGCAGGAATTGTTCATTTTCCCCAAACCCAATGCTGACCTTAAATGGCGGAGGCAGAGGTCCAACCATCACTAATTAGGATTCATATTTGCACAGCAAGGACACATAATGCAGCTAATATTTGATAAACAGAATATGTTAAACTGTTTTAATTGTGATAACAAGATCAGTTATCTCTTAGCAACTGCTTGTGTAGTCATCTCACACGTGGGAGTTGAATTGAATATGTGGGCTGGCTTGCCCTCATGAGCCTTGCCTTATAAAGAAGGTTCAGAATTTTTTCTACATTTCTTAAAATATTTTGAGCACAGAGGATGATTTTAGATTTATACATTGATAAACACATTCGTAAAAAAGAGATTATTACGCCAGTGTTCTAGCCCAGCAGGAATATATCTGGAATATAATTGACCTATGCTATCAAAATGTTCAGAAATGAACATAAGGATGATACCTTGCACTCTTTGGAAATGATAATGCTATCACATTTCATATTTAATTTTGTTCCACTGAAGCTTTTACTTTACTTCCATTTCATATTTCCAATTAGGCAATAATCCCAGAGAAACCCAGTCTGGCCAGCAGTAAATTAACTTCTATTATAGCCATGCTTTTATAGATGGAAATATCTGGAAGATCAACAAAAGGAAACACTAACATGATATTTAAAGAGTCACTGGATACATACGGAAGACCAATCAAACAATGAATCTATGTATCTTGAAATATGGATAACTGAAATCCCAGTTCATCCTCTTTGAGCATTATAAGTGTGGTATGTCTTAGGGATGTGCATGGAACCGGCTGGCCCGGTTCGGTTCGAGTCTGGACTGGACACAAACTTGACTGGGCCACTTCGGTCTGGCACCCCCTCAACCCCTCCCCCGGCTTGATTCGGTCGGCGGGGGAACTGGCCGGAGGGGGCCATAGGGAGAGCTGGTGGGGGGAGGGGGAAGCTCCGCGGATCACCCTCACCTCCAGGAACTCCCCCAAGGGGGACAAGGTGTTTTTTATACACACACACACACACAAACTTTTGTGGACCCCCCCCCCAACTGAACACCCTGCCACTTACAGGAACTCCTCAGAGGGGTATAAGGTGTTTATATATATATATACACACACACACACACACACACACACACACACACACACTCACACACACACACACACACACACACACACCCCTTACCCCCCTTGGGGGGAGTTCCTGGAGGTGGAGGTCATCCCACCTCTGGTTTTTGGCCTTCTGCCCGCATGCCTGTGCAATTGGCCTCAGTGTGGCCCAGGACACACAGAGGCCAATTGCGCAGGTGCACATCCTCCAAAATGACCACTGTGCCAATGGAAGAAGGCAAAAACTGGCCGAAGAGCGGCCAAACTCGCCGGAGGGGGCCATAGGGAGAGCTGGTGGGGGGGGAAGCTCCACGGATCATCCTCACCTCCAGGAACTCCCCAGAGGGGGATAAGGTTAAAAAAATTTTTTTTTCAAAAAAAAAAAAAAAGTCCACGAACAGTCAGGTGTGTGTGTGTGTTCGGTCTGGGGTCGGAACGAACAGGGTGTTTGGTCTGGGGTGGCAGGGTGTTTGGTCCGGGGTTGGACTGAACACGGGGTGGTTCGGTTCGACGCTGAACCATCAAACCAAACTGGTTTGACTTCAAACTGGCTCGATGTCAAGCCGGTTTGCACATCCCTAGTATGTCTTACCAGTTATATAGATAGAATCAGAGGTGCACCTAGGTAATTTTGGAGCCTGTACCTAAGGACCTTTGAGCCCCACCCATTCTGCAAATTAAGCATCATCATGCACAGCCGGGCAACCACAGCACTCAGGACAGAGTAAAGAGGATTAAAACAAAAAAATGGACACAGCCAATGAGCTACAGAACCAAAGTAGTAAAGGATAAACAATAATCAAATGGTCCTTAATCAGTGTGCCTACCGAAAGACGTATCATAGAGAATTGCACTATGTTTTTCTGTTGCTATTCTATTGATTTCAGTACATTCTGCTGTGGTGATCAATTGTACTTAACAGTATCATTCCAACATTTTCCACCTAGTATTCTTTAAAGAAATTGCTTGCCAGATATTGGAACCATACACAATTTGGAACACAGCAGTAGCCTGCATTCTTGCCATGGGTATAATTTATTGTTAAAATTTCAGCTCCCTTACGTACTAAGAACTCATAAATCTGAAATGCCTGTCATGAACAAACAGCAAGTAGAAGATATGGTCATGCAGCTGCTGGTTTCAGGCTAGATTGAGGAGTCCACTTGCACCATGACAGATGCCTGTAAAGTCCAGCATGGGGACGGCAACTGTGGAGAACCATCTTTCTATAGTATCTGGCTACATGTTGAGACAAATTTTAAAATAACTCTACATCTTATTGAAAATGTGGGGTTCTGGGGAAAATGCTAACAGCGATCTGCATGCTACAGTCACAATGTGGTATTTAAACTGTTATCCTGACGTAAACAGCTGAATCTACTCCAACTCACTAAAGTTCTATAATACCTGTTAATTTTTGTTCTTTAAAAATGTATTATGCTTGCAATCTTACTACACTTATTCAAATTATAGTAGCATCATTTGCTGATGTATCCAGTATCACCACATGGAGTCTAATATATTCAGCCCATTGAGGGTTTGTTTTAACCAATAGATAGTTTTATAACAAAGATGTGACTTTGCAACAAAGTGTTGTGTGTAGTCAGTTTTGTAGGCAGATTTATCACCCACTATGCTGTGTTTTTACTTGGAGGTGAGAAATGGAACCCCCGCAAGTAGAGAGGTATGTCTGTACTGTGGGTTTGTGTGCTTATAGATTATAACCTCTGCACCTTATATATTTATACTTTTTATCTTGCCACACACGAATGTAAATCGCTACCTTGATGTTATATGAGAGTTGAAGTACCTCCAAATGCAGGGCCTGGAGACGAGATTTTAAAATGGGCCCCTCACTGCTGATTAACAAAGGAGACTTTCAACCATGCAATGTGATCCTGTGTATGTTTTCTCAAAAATCCGAACAAATTCAGTACAGTTTTCTTCCAGGTAAGTGTGTGGAGAACTGCAGCCCCAGGCAGCAAATCTAACCACATTTAGCTGGAAGTACATTTCACTGAAACCTAAAGGACTTTGCAATTTTTTGTCACAAAACAAGCCACTTAAAGGACTTTTTTGATGGTTTTTTAAATTAAAAAAAAATATGAACCATTTGTCCAATCCATTTCAATTTAAATATACACATTCCTCCCACATCTCTCTGCTCAAAACCAAAGCCCTATGCTCAGTCATTCCAGATGATCTAAAGGCTGGGGCTGAAATGGGGTTGGTTTTTTATGAAGGCAAAGGGCAGATTCTTCCATATCAGGGTGGAACTACTTTTTTAAAAAATAGAGGTTTTTTAATTTTAAAAAAATTTAAAACCAGTAAATTCCTCAATCTCTGAATTAAATATTCAGAGTCATTTCAATCTGCCCTACACCCCCCCCCCTTATATTAAAGCTCTAGGGTAAGCAATCCCTAAATATCCGGGGGGGGGATAACCACAAAAAGGAAATCACATCCCACCTCCATTACTAAGCCTGAGGAGTCCAAAGCTGGGCAGAGATGTGGTAGGCAAGGGCAGCCAAAGCTGGCCACCCTGCCTCCCTCCTTCCTTCCTTTCTGCCTGCTAGCACTAGAGTTCCGGCTTCAGTGAGGCCTGCACAGAGGCCTCTCTGGAAGCCCAGCCCACCCACCGAACAGCTGAGAGGTGAAGATTGAAGGGGCTGCAGCCACTGACAGGCTGCTTCGCTCCCCTGGCCAGAGCAGGAGGGCTAGCAGGAGAGGGGACCAGCAGGCAAGGGGGACTGGCTGGTGGGACCTCCAGGCCCTGTGGGCCTAGAGACATTTGTCTCCCCTTGCCCAATAGAACTTATGCCCCTGTCCAAATGCATAAACATGGGGCAGCAGCAGCAATTACTACCACTTATATAATTTTTGTTAACTCGGAACCAGCTGAGGACTCAAAAGCTAGGACCCGGTAAATAGCCCTGTTTCACCTGGAGTCTCCCATACCCTTGGGGGTGGGGAATCAAATAAATCCTGACACCCTGCAAAAGACAAAATGAAGCTTTATATTTGAAAGGGAAACATCTCAGGGAGACCATTTTACTCTTTGTTCAAACAATTCAAAAAGGAAGGTACCATATTTGTGGAAATTGGACCACAAGGAAAACAGATTGTTACCTACACTGCAAAACCACCACACAGTAATTCTAGCTGCCCTTTTTCATATTAGGCTCAGGACAAAACTGGTCAAAAAAAGTTTAAATCACATCTCACATAAAATAATCATTGTGAAAAGGACACTGTCAACTACTCATTTCCATTCTTCCTAGTTATCACTCTCTGATCCTTACTCACCATCCCGAGCCCTGATCATGGCACCCCATTGACTGAGATTCAGTTGGTGTAAACAAGAGATAGGGAGGGACTTTTCAGTTGTGGCCTCTCAGCTCCGGAATAATCTCCTAGAAGAGTTTCACCATGCTCCCTCCCTTAGGTTTTTTTTTTTTAAAGATCTTAACACTTCCTTGTCCAGAGAGGCTTTTTAATGCATTTTATTACAGCCTGATGGTTTTTAAATTGGGTTTGTTTTAATTGCTTTTATTGCTGTTTTATTGCTTTAAATTTTATATTACTTTTACTGTTTTACTGTTGTGAGCCACCTCGGGTATTGTACTGGAGAGGTGGGATAGAAATATTTATTATTATTATTATTATTATTATTATTATTATTATTAATAAAATATATCACTTTGAGAAAATAGGTAGCAAAAAATTAGAGAACAACACTTTTAAAATATGTCTTGTTTACATCATGCCAATAGCCCAATCCTAATTTTTCTCATTTAGCTACTTTGTTTAGTCAATTTGTTTATTTTATTTGTTTAGTCAATTTGTTTATTTTCACAGATTTGGTAGGTGACAAAGTAGATAGCCATGTTGTACCAGAAATCCAATTCTGACATTAGCTGTATTCTGTTATCTCCTATATTTATACCCCTGCAGAGTATAGCCAAGCTGTCGTCAGGTCCATGTGCTTTCCACTGACACACTACATTCCTTTCACTTTGGGAGAAGTGATCAATTGAATAGACACACTGCTATTTGTTGGAATATAGGAACTCCCTGATCCTCATGGTGATACTGCAGCAAAATGGGGTGGGATTTGCACCAGCTCACAGAATGTAGGCAGAGAGCTCAAGATTTTGCAGGGCCTTGTGGCAGATGAGATCTTCACCAAACCCACATGAGCAGGGCTGGTTCCAGGCTCAGGGAGTCCTTGGCAAACCGCTCTCCATAGAGATAGGTAGGTCTCACTCTGACCTAGGTGGACTCTGAGAGAGTCATTTTGCCAGAACTACCCAAAGATTATGGTGATCTCATGGAGGAACAGTGGGCCCTCAGCAGCTGTCTTCTGATGCCTAACCCTGGCATTGGCCCTGTTTATGAGAACTGGGCTTTGCTACTTGCTCTTTTCAGGGGCAAAAGCGTTTTCTTAAATTGGCTGGTAACCGGCACGTTCCTGCTTTCCCTTACTGAGTTGGTTACATTATTTGTCAGAGCTTTGCAGTATAGGGCCAGTGCAGACAAGGGACACCAAAGGTAAGAGGGAGCAAATAATAGCTAGATAATCTTTTGAGAGGTATGATGGCAGGAGGCTCACCATGTTGGCATGGTTTTGAAATAGTCACAGACCCCTGGTTTGACAGCACTACTCATCAGCTGCACAAGGCATCTTTGAACAGGGGTGAAATGTTGTGCCTATTATGCAGGTAAAGATGCACCTCTGCAGTGCCTAGCCAAATGGGTTGTTTCTTCTCTTCAGTGGTTGTGCTGCAAGGGCAGTTAATGAAACTCCACAGCACATAAAGGGAGGAAATGTGTCCCTAGTTGCTCAAGTTGTCAAATACCTCTCTTCCTACATTGTACTCTGTGGTAGTTTCATTACCTGCTGATGTCTTAGGATAAGGTTTGGCCATAGCAATAGCTGCCAAGGAAGGAAACTGTTCCACGGTTGCTAAGATATGTGGCTATAGACTCTTTGGCTGGCATGCAGGATAACCTTACATGGGCAGAGCAAGAGTGCTGCCCTTGCAAGAAAGCAGTAAACTAGCTGTGCAGTTCATCACAGCAAGGGTGGAGGGGAAGAAATTGTAGCTTCTTTCTCCTTCCTGACAAAGCACTTTTACCTGCCAGGAATATGTCCCTGGGGGTTGCGTGGTCCTCAAGGATTCCTGGGAGAGAAATGGCTTTTGCAGGGAGAGGAGAGAAATCAACATTGCTTTTCCCTCCCGCTCTGCCCACACTGAGTTGCAAGCCATGCTTCAAGTGCAGCTAGCTTACTGGCTCCTTGTGAGGAAAGACCTCTTGCTCTGCCCTTACAAGGCTGTGCTTCATGTCTACCAGTAGCAGGCTGCTGTTGGTCTAAGAAAAGAAAAGTTAGCAATGGAAAGTTGGTGCTGAAGATGAGTTAAGAGATGGAGGTTGGCTGAGAAGGGAAAGGTTAAAAGTGAAGAAAGCAAAACAATTAGGAGACAACGGTGAAGGGAAAGTAGACAGAGACAGTTAGAGCTGAAATAAGGGACCATTAACAGTGTGAAAATAAGCCAGAAGTAAATTATCCAGTATGCTATTTGTGTTCACTGGGGAAAGCACAATGGAAAAGGGGAATCAGAAAATATCTAATCAGGTAACTTGGCCAAAAAATAACAACTACTCCCTTTAAGCCTAATGAATCAAATTCAAAATATTATTGAGATTTTTAGCCTACTTTTTAGTAGGCTTATGAGATCACCCAGCATTCTCTCTGTGTGTACCCCTGTAGTGACCCACCAGCCAGCTCAATGTGGGAGGAATTATCGCGGAGTCGCCCCTCTCTGTTACCTGGCGAGCTGACTGGGTTTAAAATTATTTTAAAAAACGGGGTGAATCGCTGGTAGATTGTCTAACTGCCCCCTAGCGCTCCTTGTTAACAGAGTTACCTCTGGCGGGAATAGGAATGCTAAAACTTCCCGCCCCCTCTTTACTTTTCTAGCAGGCAAATATAAAAACGTGGTACTACCTATATATGCTTAAGTGGAAAAGTAGCAGGCTTTGCTATCCTGTTGAGGGCATGTGAATTGCCCAGGGACTTTTTTGTATGGGGTGTTATATAAATGTACTAAACAAACAAGCAAGCAAGCAAACAAATAAATAAATAAAACCTGTGAACTAGAGGCTTCCCCTCCCCCTCTCCCAGAGTCAGTCAAACACTCTGAGAGGGCTTGTAAAAACAATTTATTGATTTATTATTTTAAAAAAGAATAAGCCAGTTCAGGATTTCACTCGTAGTTGTTGCAAACAATATTAGCTTAGTAGTTACAAAAGTGTCCAAAATGCCCAGATGTTCTCAGGCGGCACTTAAAGTAATCAGTTCCTAGGTTAGGGTTGAAGATAGTCAGTTACAAGAAGCAGATACTTGGGTATACAAAGCAACACATACAAAAGAACACACCTTTGAACGCCAGTCTTACCAAGGCACTTTCTCCTAAGTCTAAACTTCCAAAGCCATAAGTCTTGGCTTCCTCCTCTTGGACCTCAACTGCGCACACCTTTCTTCTTCCCAGAAGCCCCTCCAGGAGTCCTTTTGTCATGCCCCACTGGTTAATTGATTGGGTCATAACCTAGGGTCTCCAGTCTGTCAATCAAAGTCAACTGCTTTTTTCCAGTGAACTCTATCAGTGCTGGCTGGCTGCCCACTACAACCCTCAATCAACTTCGCAATGCCAAATTGGGTACCGCCAAATTGGGTACCGCTGTAGTGACACCTCAATGGTGTAGTTTGTGTTGTCATCCACCTTGATTCAAGATAGTGGACACAAACTTGTTAGATGCAAATGGTCTAACTTGTGGACTGTCTAACCAATTTAGAGAGTAGTGAGTAACACACAGGGAAACCTCAGTGGTGTAGTCTGTGACAATGCCATCCGCCCCACATGGTGGACACATAAACATTTGAGGCGCAAGTAGGCTAACTTGTGAACCACCAAACCAATCTGAACCAAATTTGCTACAGCTGTAGGGACACATAGGGACTCCTCAATGTGTTGTTGTCTGTGATGTTGTTATCCACCCTGATTCAAGATGGCAGACGCATGAGGCACAAGAGGGCTAACCTGTGGACCATCTAACTGTTTTGAACCCAATTTGGTACAATTGTAATACATAGGGGCACCTCAATGGTGTATTTTGTAATAATGACATCCACCCAAATCCAAGATGGTGGATGCATGAATGTTTGAGGCACAAGAGGTCTAACCTGTGGACCACCTAACCAATCTGAACCAAATTTAGTCCACTTGCAGAGATAGTGAAAGCAAAATAGGCAGATTAGTTCTTACTACAACTTGTTTCTGAATAAAAATGTTTGGATAAAAGTGTTGGATAAAAACATTGGGTAAGAATGTTGAAAATAAAGTTGCTCCAAAATGGTATCTAAGTGCATTTTTTCACAAATTCGTTTTTTAAAAATATCTGCTTGGTTTTTAATATTTGTTTGATTTCTAAGTATGGTCCCAATTATTGCCAATAGGTACTTGCTTAACAGTGATGCCTAAAGATATAGCTAAGCATCCTCCAGGTGGGGAAAATAAAGCACGGCTAGCTGCGCAAATTATAACTGAAAAGCAATATTAACCCTAGCAAACATAATCAGGTTAACAGGACAGCGAGGGTAATTCAGCTCTCATTTTATATAATGCTTCATGTGCTCTAAACAAAAAACAATGATATAGTAACATGGCAGCAGCGCGCTGCAGTCAAATACATTTCTTGAAACATCAGGTCCTCATTTTGCACTCCCTGAGAGATTACCTGCATTAGTTTAACTACTGCCTAATCTGAACATTATTGGAACACCAAAGCTTGCAGACACAGTAAATACAAATCTTAGCCTCCGTATAAACAAACACAAGAAAGGATTAAGCTTCTTTCACAGACAAACTAAACTTTGAAAGTCGATGAGCCATATAAAATATAAGCATGAAGCAAGACAAGAAGCACAGCTCCAAAAATGGAATTAGAAAAAGAATTTAATTCTTTATAGAAGATTATGAAATACAGTGCATGATTCAAAATAAAACAGTTTGCTTAGAAAGCCAGGAGCTCCTTTGCATTTTAGAACAAAATTTTGCTACTATCTATGTCAGTAACACTGAGAAAAATGTTGTATAATTCCCTTGCATCTTAATCCTAAAGGCATTCTTAAAAACATGTAAGTATGCAGGGTAGCTCTGTCTTCTAAAGCATACAGTCCCCTCTTCTAAAAGCACAGAATATCAATACTTAGAAATAGAAAACGACAATTCATATGCCAGAGACGAGGCAGCAAATAGTCTTCACATGTATACCAGTGCTTAACCTATGGTGAGCCAAACTTCACATTATGATAAATATGAATAGTTGGGGCCTGCGGTTCTTAAATCTAAATAGCTGGTGAGGGGAGGGCAGTGAGGTAGGTTATCTCATCACCCTATCCCATCACACCATGGTTCTGACAAAAACCACCCCCACCCCCCAAATTTTCCAGCAGCCCTGGGAGGGAAGAAAGTGCTACTAGTACCAATGAAAATTTATAACCTATAAAGCCCTAAACATCTTGGTCCCTAGGTATTTAAGAGAACCCCTTCTTCGCTATGAACCACACCGCCCAGTGAGATCATCTGGAGAGGTCCATCTGCAGTTGCCACTGGCTCGTCTGGTGGCTACTCGGGGACGGGCCTTTTCCATTGCTGCCCCAAGGCTTTGGAACATACTTCCTGCTGAAATAAGAGCCTCCCCATCTCTTACAACTTTTAAAAAGGCAGTCAAGACACATTTGTTCACCAAAGCTTTTAATTAGATATTGTTTTAATTGTGTTTTAAATATTTTTAACATTTTAAATGTTGATTGTTGTAATGTTTTAATCTTTTTATCTGATGTTTTTATTGTTTTGTTTTAAACTGCCCAGAGACTTGCATTTTGGGTGGTACACAAATGTGTTAAATAAATAAATAAAATAAAATAAAGATGGACACTGTAATATGAGAGTATCTATGTCAATTAAAACACAATTGTTTAGAAAAGGGAGTAAAAGCTCACCACTTCTTCATGCCTGCATTTTCTTACATTAATTCCATTAATCTGTTAAGGAAGAAATAATAGTATTTTGAGCATGGAGAACTTGAAGGTTAGGCTTGGCATTTATAAGAATAAAACATGATGAAAGATAATGGGTTTACCTACCTGCAGAATTGCATCTCCTATGAACAGCAAGCCTGAGAGTTCCGCTGTGAGTGAGCAAGAGAAAGAAAGGACATATTTGTCATCTCAGTATTTTCATGTTGGCTCCATAGCAGAGCATGGTGTGAATGGAACAATGAGAAATAGTTGACAAAGAATGTAAACTCATTGCACCCTTTCCCAAAACTGTATTTTCTATCAATATTAAAAAGCACATCAAAAACTTTAGTTTTCCTTGTAATACATACTTCCAGACTAAAACCTCCCAACAAGTTAAGCATAATTAATATTTGACAATGCAGTATTACAACTTTGATATTTGAAAGTGTCAGGATTCAAGCCTGCAGTATGTTGCAGACAGATGACCTGAGAAATGTTAGGCAGGGATTCTGCTTGGGTTCTACCATCCAGCTTTGGCCAAAGAGGGAACTGCTAGGTTATCTGATCTTGCGGGCTACAGTCTGCCCTAAATTTGATCCCCTTCTGCTTTTGCCTTGCCCCATCTCTAATTTCACATGAGGGGGTCTGACTGGCTCCTGGACAATTCAGTGCATATATGCAGGGGCATAGCTAGGGGAGAGGGAGCCCATGTTCGCCCTTCTCCCCAGTGGCCCCTCAGAGTGAGGGAGGTAATAGCACTTAGCAATAGCAATAGCACTTACATTTATATACCGCTCTATAGCCGGAGCTCTCTAAGCGGTTTACAATGATTTAGCATATTGCTCCCAACATTCTGGGTACTCATTTTACTGACCTCGGAAGGATGGAAGGCTGAGTCAACCTTGAGCCCCTGGTCAGGATCGAACTTGTAACCTTCTGGTTACAGGGCGGCAGTTTTACCACTGCGCCACCAGGGGCTCTTACAGGTAATGAAGAAAATGTGGAGGGGTGGAGCTAGGGGCCCCGGGTTCTTTGAACCCATCTGCTCAGTTATGGTGACACCCCTGCATATATGCAGCTCCATGTATGCAGAAGCTTCTCACTCACTTGAAAATGTCTGGAAAGTGCAGGCACACTACAGCCACTGTACAACAACCACCTTTTCGAAACAAAGTTTCAGTGGCAATAACCTAGCTTGCAATTAAAAGGTGTTTAAAATAAACTAAAATTCAGGAAGGAAAACTTATTCCACATGACAAAACACTCAAAACCTTCCCCACCATTCATATAGGGAGAGTGTTTGTAATGAAAAAAATCTATGAATAAATCACAACATAAGCGTGTAAACCGGGAGATAATGCATTCAGTCTACCAGTTCAGTGGTTTGACATGGATACTTACCTCGTTGCTCTTTGGAAATTTTGGAAACAACCACTGGAATATTATGCTCTGCTCCTCCCTGTGAGATGAAAACCATATTTCATGTTAGCCTGTTCTCTACATATAAATATTATTACATTTCTTTGGAGTCTTTAAGTTCGTATTATTTCAAGGGAAAAATGTTCACTATTTTACAATTCCTTTTAATAACAAGCATCATACTAATGCAATCAAATCTATTGTTGAGGAGGAAAACGTATATTTGCAGAAGAGGGTGTAAATGGAACAATAAGAATTTGTAGACAAAAGAAAGCAAACTCACTGCAGGTTTTTGCAAATTCTCCACGGAGTACAGTATCAAGCTCATATTATAAAAGGGAAAATGGGCATAGTTCTTAAACAGTGACCATGCTGTGATCATTTTCTTGTCATGCCAGCAAGAAACAAACAAAAGCACACAATAGAAACCCAAGACATTTGGACATAAGATTAAAGGGAGAGTTAAGATTTTCATTTGTACCTTGAATTTTCTTTCTCTCATTCTAACAGGCACAAAAGTCAGTAAGAAAATGAATAAGAAATATGGAACAAAAGAAGGAATTCTAAGAAAGATAACAACAGGAGCTCCATAAAGGAAGAAACACAAAGCGGAAAACAAAATAACCTGCTCAGTTTGACAACCTAGATGCAGTTATGTTTTTAAAAGGAATAAAACAGAATAAAAGATTAAAAACAACAATTAAATGACATCCGAATGAATGTGAATCAAAAGTTTTAGCCCCTATACTGTTTGTCCTAGAATCAAACCAGAAACATCAATGCTAATCTCAGGTTTCATAGCTTTTTTAAAACAATACAATTCTATTTCTTGACTTTCCAAAAATGACCCCCTTGAATGTAAAATATCAGATGAGAGAGAGAGAATCAGGCTTGTCTGTCTCCTCACACCCCAGGGCAAGGTTGTACTGCCCAATTTCATCAGAAAGGTCCTGCAACTTTGTGTGCCAGAAAGCACAGCAATCGATTGCTTGTTCATATTGCAGCATCACTACACATTACTAGCAACAGATGGTTCTTAAGGAAACTGATTACTTAAAGGATGACAGACTGAGGAATCATAAAAAAGAATGATCTGTAAGAACAGATCTAGAATAGCTTTGGGTTCAATCAGGCAAACTGCTCTCCTTCAATATAATATACACTGATTTTTGCAGTTTTCATATGTGTAGAAAGACAAATAGATCTATTCTGTCTGAAGAGGTTCAATGCAGCCAACGCTCATAAGCCAAGCTGATTGTTTTACAGCTTGTCCAATAAGCCTTGGCTCTGGAACCCAATGTGCAGGCAATGAACCACTCCTACGAGGAAATGGTTCTACTGGATTTATAGAACACTAGTGTTTTTAAGCCCGTTAAAATAAGAGGCGCTAGTAGGGATATGATTTGCTGCCGCCGTTTCTTTCGTTTGCGGGTCCGGTCCGGTCCGGTCTTGCTGCCGTGGTTTTTTTTTTCCCTTGGCCGGGCCGGTCCCGCCCCCATCGTCTCTCCTCATGCCCTGGCCTGGCTGGTCCTGCCGGCGTCGTTTCTCTTCTTCCCGGGTCGGTCCCGGTCCCGCCGCCGCCGCCTCTCCCCTCCCCGCAGCAGGGCCGGATCCTTTGCCGCCGCCTCTCCCCTCCCCGCGGCAGGGCTGGACCCGCCGCCGCTGTTCCCTTCCCCGCGGCTTGGCTGGATCCACCGCCACCGCCTCTCCCCTCCCCGTGGCCGGTCTCGCCGCTGCTGTCTTGGATGTCCCCGTGGCAGGGCTGCTGGACCCGCCGCCTTCGCCCTCCCCGCAGTCCGACCTGTCCTGCGTCCGTTGCCTCCGGCCTTCCTGCGGCCAACATGGCCGCTGTGTCTCTGCGGCCGTATCTTTCTCGGACGTTCTGGGCATGCGCTCTGCGCATGCCCAGAACGGCCGAGAAAGACACGGGCGCAGAGACATGGGTGCACACTTTACCATTTTATTATAGAGGATGATAACTGTATGTGGGGATCGCTGATTGTCTGGCTCCACCAAATGGAATCCTTTACTTGGGAAAGCCGCCATTTAAGATATGGAAAATTAAGCATTGTCCTTGGAGAAGCTGCTGCCAGTCTGTGAAGACAATACTGAACTAGATAGACCAAGGTCTGACTCAGTATATGGAAGCTTCCTATGTTCCATTATTTGACAGAGCAGACCATGATGATAGAGAGACACTCTTTAAGAGACCAAGGCTTATCATTGGGAACTTTGGGATTCCATTAGAACAGGAGAAGGATTGTAGCTCAGTGTAACAGCATCTGCTTAGCATACAGAAGGTCCCAGGTCGAGTCCCTGGCATTCTCCAATAGACTGGGGAAAATATCTATTTGAAGCCCTGGGAAGTTGCTGCCAGTATGTGTAGACAACACTGAGCTAGATAGACCTCAATGTCTCCAAACTGGCTTGGTTGCTGCTCCAAGTAGTAGCAACAGCAACAATAGCCCCCACCCACAACATCTACTGGTTGAAATGGTGGTGGCAACCGGGATGGAGCAATTATTTCCCACTGATTTCCAGATTACAATCTGAATTAGAGAAAGAACTATGTGGTAATAATGCCTGCTTCTGATTGGAGGTGAGCTTTGTGAGTTTTTAATGCCAAGTGGTGATATCCAGTGATACTCAGTAGTGATATTCAGCGCTGTCACTACATAAGTGATAAACTAGCAGCCACCTGTAGCAGGGCAATCAGCTTGCCTTTTTATCTTTCCCAAAAGCAACAGGCAGCAATCAAGAAATTGAAGACAAGGAGAATAAATAGATTCAGAGTGATGAATTTAATTAGTCGTAGGTTAGTCTGTTCATCATTCAAACCATTTTCTTTTCTATCTGTCATGCACATGAATTTTGTATAACTTATGTTTAAGTTTAAAAACTTCAAATTTAAAGCACATTTCTTCTATATCAAATAGGTGATGCACACTCAGTCTATAAGATTAAGCCAGCTTGGTTTTTTTCTTATCTACACTCCTGCAAAATGTCTCTGCCCGCTTTCTGCAAATTCTTCCTCCTCCTGCAAGCCCCCATATGCCATCCCACTCCATCCCCCAAAGTGCCCTGACCATCGGGGGGGGGGGGAATCATAAATGCATGGGATTGCTGTGCAAAAAAGGGGATGAGGAAATTACATAGTGAGAACTTCCTTCCATGCACATTTTTTAGATCCAACTCAATGTTTTAAACTCTCAATTTAGGAATCATACCACATGTTCTCATTTGTTCTCTTTCATTGTAATTCTAAATACACATGCAAAAATTAATAAACAAAATATTACTGTTTGTTTTGAAATCAGTACCATTCATATTTAGTTTTTTATATTTACCATTATATTCATATTTACCATTCATATTTAGTAAAACTGCCGTCCTGTAACCAGAAGGTTACAAGTTTGATCCTGACCAGGAGCTCAAGGTTGACTCAGCCTTCCATCCTTCCGAGGTCAGTAAAATGAGTACCCAGAATGTTGGGGGCAATATGCTAAATCATTGTAAACCGCTTAGAGAGCTTCCAGCTATAGAGCGGTATATAAATGTAAGTGCTATTGCTATTGCTATTGCTATTAATTAGGCAGTTTAAGTAAGTTGGAGGAGGTGGGGGGGTGATAATGAAAAGGTCAGGACAGTTACCACCTACCCCCAACAAAATTTTCTAAGAATTTAATGCTCCACCCCCAAAATGTCAAATAACCTCCTCCCATTTTACTGCCTAAAGGGCGTGTTTGTGTGTGTGTGTGTGTGTGTGTGTGTGTGTGTGTGTAAATGGGAGGTGGCATTTTGACGAGCTTACATAAAGATTTAATTTAGAGAACAAAATGTTGCTTCATCAATTTCTTAGTCAATGACAAGAAAACAGCACATTAAGTTGCATCACATTTTACAAGTGTAAAATGTTTCTGTTATGGGAAAAACTTTTTTCCATATAGATGCAGTAATGCTGCTTCATATGAATGGCTGTTAACAGCTAACTGAGCAAAGAGATCAGGGGCCTAGAGCACCTTTCTTATGAGGCAAGGCTACAACACCCGGGGCTATTTAGTTTAGAAAAAAGACGACTGTGGGGAGACATGATAGAGATCTATAAAATCTGCATGGTGTAGAGAAAGTGGATAGAGAGAAATTCTTCTCCCTCTCACATAACACTAGAACCAGGAGTTATCCCATGAAATTGATTGCCAGGAAATCTAGGACCAACAAACGGAAGTACTTTTTCACACAACGCATAATCAACTTGTGGAATTATCTGCCACACGATGTGGTGACAGCCAACAACCTAGATGGCTTTAAGAGGGGTTTGGATAACTTCCTGGAGGAGAGGTCTATCAACGGCTACTAGTCAGAGGGCTATAGGCCACATCCAGCCTCAAAGGCAGGATGCCTCTACCAGTTACAGGGGAGTAACTGCAGGAGAGAGGGCATGTCCTCAACTCCTGCCTGTAGGCTTCCAGTGGCATCTGGTGGGCCACTGTGTGAAACAGAATGCTGGACTAGATGGGCTTTTGTTGAAAAGCAGTATATAAATATTTGTAGTAGCAGTAGTAGTGATATATGAGAAGAAACATGAATTAATACAAAGGAAAGAATAGCACATTCAGTCTTACTAACAAATATGAAATTAATGCAGAATTCTTGGTGGACTCATTGGCTGATCTGTATCTCTGTCACTGCATTTTAGCCTTAATTAATAAGCACTAATAATTCAATGTTATTGAACAAAATATCAACATGTGCAACTTGCTACCCTATTAATGTATATATAAAACTTTATCATTTTATCATCTAAAACTGAATCTTTGAATCTGCCTCACTTTACTTCACCATTAACTAATGGAAAAGGCTTCAAATGATTGCCCTATTGTAAAGGTAAACTCTTATTGGAAGGTTTTATTTCAATGAAACCATTCAGTGCTCACTGAAAGTACCGGTAGCAATATCATCAAACACCTTTTGATCTCATTAAAAACATTATCTACAAGACAAAGGCATTTTTGATAAAATGTACGGAAAATTCACACTACCTTTATACTTAATCCAAATCCCCCAACAGTTTGTCTTCTAATTGTTACAGTTCTTTCCTGAAAAGATAAATCAGGTTCAGTTAGATTTAGATTTAATATTTTCTATGAAAATATCTGCAATCACACACTATTTGTTTCATAGTGGAGTTCTAAATAATAATATATATAAGAAACCAGTGTTGATCCTGGAGGGGGAAAAAATCAAAATAATCACAAGTATGATCCCTGCCAGCAATGTCATTACATGCATCAAATTAGAATTAAATTCCCTACCATAAGTAATTTATTCTAGGATATAAACTTTTGGGCAGGGGCCCTTTGGGTTTTCTCTAGGTGTAAAGTAAAGTTCCAGAAAATATGCCCTTGGTGGCTGCAGGACCTTCAGGGATATATTTCTGAAAGGCACAGATAACTGCAAAGGGGAAGGATAGATAGGCAAAAACCATCCCTCCCCTGTTGCACAAGGGGAATGTTTTCCTCAGCACACATTAATCTAGAAGTCAGCTAACATTAATAATGATAATGATAGGCCTAACCTTTGAGTTACATAAAATATGTAGGAACATAGGAAACTGCCTTATAATACGTCAGTCCATAGGTCTATTTAGCTCACTATTGCTCAAGCACTCCAATAAAGAGAGTGTTCTTTGGGTGTCTTCAAAAACTCAGGAGCAAGAAAAGGGCATGCCACTCTTAAGAGAGTGTATTCCAGAGTCTGGGGGCAATAACAGAGAAATTCTGTGCCATGTGCACAGAGATGGAACTGTATGAGACCATAGTTTACCTTTCCCTCACCCCCAACTGAATGCAGAAAAGCAAATATTAATGCAAGCTATACTAATAAAACCAATTCACTTTTCCAGTACAAAAATATGCTTCTCTAGTGTCAAAAGCATTGAGGATCAGTGGTTTTTCAGCACTGATCCTATTGACAATCTAGCAGTTCAGCTGTTTTACTATTAAGTGGTGACACCGTTATGCATTGTGAAATCTACAGCAGTAGAGGGCAATAATTTACAGATAGTTATTTACACTTTGATCACTCTCTTAGTTTTGCAGATTCATAGTGTAACATCAAAATGGAGTAGGACTACTCACTCCATTGATTTATCCACAATGATAATTATATCATGCCATAAAGAAACAGGAGTGTATCATACAGCTATACAGACTTACTCAAAAGCACCACTTTTACATACTTGATAAGCCATGTCCCAGAGTAAGGCAACAATAAACTGGGAAAACCTAACATACACAACTTCAATTTGGAAGAAAATGATACTTACACCAGAATAGAAAGGTTCTCCAGATACACAGATCACATCCTGTTCTTGAATTGTCAAAATATCTTTGGCTAAGTGCAGCCGCACTTTGAAAGGCTCCTGGTTACCATCCTGCAGCAAGCAAATCCCTGTCTTTGTCTTCAAAGGAAGAACAGAGAAAAAGATTCTCTTAGTTTCCAAACTGCATACTCATGTTATAGGATCAAAAGGATTTATTTCCTTTTTATGTTTTTAAATTGAGATACTCAGAAAAGTATTATTGAAGCTGGTTTATTTCAACAGAACTTCCAAATTATCAGCTAAAACACAAATGGTTATCATTAAACAAAATATTGAAGCCATTATATGTCAACAACTGATATTCTGTCACATATTTATTTATTTATTTAAAATACTATATTATACCCCGCCCCTCCAGTGCACTACTGCTTGGCACAATAAGATAGACACAGATACAATAAAAGAAATAAAGTTAACTATTTTTAAAAGTCAGATTAAAAACCACAATGATTAGGTTCACATTTTAGTGTCTTAATAATAATAAGCACATTTACATATCTAGGCTCTGCACATGAATATCACAAAATGAGTTATCTTTAAAAGCTAACAGACACTCGCTTTAAATGTAAACATGAGCAAAAAGCCATTCCTACAGCATCAAAACATATGTTATAGCGTCAGGTATCACAGTGAATATGAGTTTAATCTTGCACATTACTTAATACAGGGTAATGTAATTACAGGGTAATTACTTAATACTTGGATGACTTCTATTTGAAGTACTTACTGTCCAGTCCTGATGACAACCTAATCACCAAAATGGCAAGGTACTGTCATATCATTTGCACCATCCGCTCGGGTTTTCAATAATGTTCTGCTCCCCCCCACCGTGATTCTTGTTTCATGATTGTAATGGAGGGTGCTCTGCTCAATAAGGTTTTCAGTCAGACCTATTTGGAGTTCACCACAACTGCCTTAATTTTAACTTGTCACTATTGTGTTATAATCTGTCCGTTTTATTATGCTGAGTTTCTTTTTCTGTATGTAAGTATGTAAGTATGTATGTTTTAACTATGCACTGGTCTATGACCGCAATAAAGGACTGACTGACTGACAGGGTGTTGTCCAGTCAAACCTATGTTACGTTTTCAGTTGTTAATTAGAAGAATTATTATAATTACTCATGAATCAAGAGGGTAACTGCAATCACAGAAGAGCACTGAAACTCTATGAAGGATTCCAATAATCCTGCTTTACGGTTCTAATTCAATAGCTAAGCAATGAAGAGAAACATATTCATTTCAAGTGCTTTTTGTATCAGAGTTTTTTCTGGGGACTGATTAAAGGATGTCTCAAATTATTCTGATCAAACCATGGGATCTGGAGAGAACATTCCACACCAAACCTGGAGGTGTATACTGACAAATGATCTAGATACACTTTCTGGACAAATGATCTGGATACACATTCCACAGAGGGAATGCTGGGGTGAGGAAGTAATGCCACTTCCTGCTTCCGCTCCTGAGTGGTGGGCAGGGTTGTGCTTCCGGACCAAGAAGCCGGGAGCACATCAGTGCCACCTTGGCCCCTTCCACGTGGCCAGTGGCCTGGCCAGCCAGGAGAGGGGGCAGGGGGAAAGAGCTAGCCTCCTCCCGGGCAGTCTCACTAGCCTCTGCCAATCCACCACGAGAACAAAACAGCCACCTTACCAAATCTCATTGGCAGGCCAGCCCTGTCCTTTCAAATAGTCATTCTACTACTCAGGCACAGCCCCCAGTCTCAGGTTAGTAGGCTTCTCCTGATGGAGACAGCCAACATGAGAGCAGCCAGATGCAAGAGGTAAAGGCAGATACATGTGAAAGTGTGGGAGGGAAGCAACGGATTTCTCAAAACTAGGACAGGTGATGGCGGGTGGCCAGTTGGTTCATTTCTCCATCTGCAGCCTGGTGCCCAACCCTCCCCCCCCACTCTTCTTACTAGCTGTTCTGTTAAGAGTCTAGCTGCTGTAGGTAGCCAGTGCCTCAACTAACTGTGGCAAAGACTGATCTCCCCTCAACCACAGCAAGCTTTCTGTAGAGCAGAGGCCACCTAATGGCACAGCGGGGAAATGACTTGACTAGCAAGCCAAAGGTTGCCGGTTTGAATCCCTGCTGGTATGTTTCGCAGACTAGGGGAAACACCTATATCAGGCAGCAGTGATATAGGAAGATGTTGGAAGGCATCATCTCATATTGTGCAGGAGATGGCAATGGTAATCCCCTCCTGTATTCTACCAAAGACAACCACAGGGCTCTGTGGTTGCCAGGAGTCGACACCGACTCAACAGCACACTTTACCTTTATCCAGTCCCAGAGTCCCAGACATGCTTCCAAGACTGGAACTTCATGGCTAAATCCCAGGCATTTAATTCCATTGCTTCAATTGGATGAGACTCCCAGTCACACTGAGAAGCTCTTTTTTGGACTTCAGCTTCCCAGTCTATGGAATAAAGAAATCCTTTGTGCTTGAAATCTCACCAGTACCAAGAAGGGAAAGCTTAAGGAGAAGCTGGAAATACTGTGTACGAGCTGTATTTTAATTGTATTGTAACTTGGCTCAGCCAAGGAGTGCTCAGGAAGAAAGAGAGAGCCTCTACTGATTCATACCAACCAGGAACCACCAGTAGTGGCTGTGGACAAGCCCCAATAGACCACAAGTAATCTGAGGGCTGCCTTAGGTAAGATTATTTTTGAGAAATGCTAAATTGTTTATATAGCGATTCCGCTTTACTTGACTGCACATTTCTGATTTGGCTGATTACCCTATAAATCTCCCGAGAAGCTTTATGAAGGGAGCTAAGGGCAAGAATTAAGCAGCACATAACTATACAGTAGACATAATTAGGCATCACAACAAAATTAAAATAGAAATCAGCCTTGTGATGCATGTGGAGTTTATTCACAGTTTGAACAAGGAAGTCAAGCATGATAAAGCATACTATTTGAGGCCTTGGAAGGACTGATCACACATATGCAAAGATCTAATTTACATGGAAAACTGGAAGAGGCAATAGTCTCTTGTAGTATTTGCTTTACTTTGCTTTTTATGCAGGAGCTGCTGCACAATACAGCTTTAAATTAAATATTCAGTTAAATTGCATCCTTTTTCTACTTGAAAACCAAAGAAATACACATGAATAGGGCAGTCTTGAGAACTAAAAGATGGCTAATTTATTTCAGATCTAATAAAGCCAAGCAAAAACATGCCACTCTGAAAGATGCTCTGTTAAATGCATCTTTAGCAGAGCAGGCATTCTATTTTATTTTCACATAATTTATTTTCACATAATTTTATTTTCACATTAAAACTGAGAGAGAGAAAGAAAAGTGAAGTGTAGTCACAATTTTACTACCCATCACCCCTATTTTAGGTGCTTTACCGAAAAGTTGTGTCTGGAAAAACTCAGCACAATTTCTCCTCCTACCCTCTCCAGTAGGTGGTTAGTTTAAATTAGTTTGAAAAATTCAGCATCCCACCATACATACACACCACTTAGGCTCACAGCCCTTTTACAATCTCTAGATCCAAGCTATATGTGGCACAGAGATCTATGACTTGACCTCCTTATCTCATTTACTATCACTAAAAGCAGATGTGGAGACAGCGACAGGATTTGAAATAGGTTCACAACATTAACAAAGGTTAACCCTTTGCATAGCTAATATCAGTATTGCACCTGTCTTTTTGAAAGCCTCCTAGCTAATATCAATTTAAGTTAAGGGAAAGGTCTGAAGGGAAAGGGTTAAATCTCATTTGTATAGGTTAAACCACACATTCCTGGTAGCTGCTTTTAGTGAAAGTCAACACCACTGGAAGAGTCCATCATGGGTGCTTTGTGCCATGTGTACTTTGGTCCTATAGTGGCATGTAAGGAACAAGCATACTAGGTGTAGGTTTTTATTATCGTACCTAGTACCACAATGATGGGTAAAGTGGCAGCTGACAAAATGTTTCAATCCATGCAATTTAAAAATTAAATACATGCCGGGATCAACTCCAGGCAGTTTTGGAAGATACTGATTGTCTAGATCCATTTCAAACTGTCTTTAGAGCAGGCTATAGGGTGGAGACAGCTTTGGTTGGCCAGATGGATGATGTCTACCAAAGAATGGATGGAGGAAGTGTGATTCTATTGTGTGTAGTTAAATTCTATATTTAAATTGTGGTTTTAACAGTTTGCTTTATGTTGTCTTTATTGTATTTATTTTTGTGAACTGCCTAGAGCTGAGGGAGTCAGGCGGTATACAAATTAAATAAATAAACAAACATATAAGAAGTTCATGTTCCTCTCAAAGTGAACCTTGCTCCTTACTTGCATTCCTCCAGCTTCCCTTGGCCATATGTATTGTTCCAATAACCATATGGTATTTCCACCCCCATCATATAATGTATTATTGTGCAGCTCTTGAATGTATAGCCTATTCAAACCAAGTATTCTTTTGCATGAGATTAATGATAACCATTTCATAATGTATGTGCTTATGTTTAAGAACATATTCATCATATTATTCCAGATGATGAATAGAATTGAAAAGGTCAGGACAGGTTAAGATGTTTGGATACCAAGTGTGGGGGATGCCACATGGAATACATGGAGGGGAGACTGAGGAATAGAGCATGAGCTTTTGCAACATTGTTAATGGAAGCATGTTTGATCAATACAAACTTGATCAACACACACACAATTTTCATTGTTTTCTGATCAATCTATAAGTGTATATTTTAAGTTATAAAAAATTGGCAATACCTCTTCACAGGCAGTCCTGAAATCCATGTGCTATGGCACAAAAATGATAGTTGTCTATAAGAGAAAAAAGGTTTTATTAGAATGTAGAATTACTGACTATCAACTATAAGCTAACTGTATAAATTAAGAAGAGAAAGTACATGCTAGCATTTGTAGGCCTGATATATAAGAACAGGAAGTATAAAGATCTTGAGTGCATCAGTGAATGAAGCAAATTGGATGATTTCTTAAATGTGATTCAAGATGAACTTGTGTTCCTAATTGTCTCCCAACACACTGGGCATTCAACATTGCTTTATGATTCACCTTCAGCTGGAATCAACTTTTTATTTAGTTTTTATAGCAGTAATGTTAGCAAACATATTTCAGAAGGCACAGTTAAGCATTCCTTATAAGGTTCCGTGTAGGTGGTTGACTAATGTTTTTCATTTTAAAAACTTATGCAGAAAGAATTTTTTCCCCATTGGATTCAAAAGATTGCATCTAAATATATTCTCTCCCTTTAAGTGAGCATACATCACTTATCAGAGCAGCTGGTTTCTTTTTTCTGAAAGTGGGTAAGAGCAAAAGTACCACAGATTACTGAACTGTGACATACATTAAAGTGCTGGCTTACGGAACATTCAAATTATAGGTATAAAAAGTCATTACCCAGAATGCATTCCTCCCAAGGTACACAATTTTTGTAAAATTCAAATCATACTGTTAATGGAGAGCGGATCCATTAGAAGAAAACAATAATTGCTCCCCTAGATACAAATAATTCTAGGAAATACTGCCAGTGTAAAAAATAAGTGTGTTGCAAGCATGTTTTATTTTTGTGTGAAGTAAATTCATTGCACTGTTATTAGAAATCACAAAATATCAGGGTTCTGCCTTCAACCAGAGCCCTATATGCCACTATAAATCTCTATGAATTAGAAAACAATTATAATTCCAAACAGTCTAAATATATTTTAAATCTAGAACAAATGCACTTTGGTACAGCATAGATGGAGTTGTAATGGTGGTACCACAGGGATTACAGCCTAAATAGACTTTATGGTCATTTGAAGGTTAGGGAAGTGATAACAAATATGCAGAAGACTGAAAAATGCAATCTGTAGTTTCTCATCATATATTAAATCTAAGCATATGTGTGGCTATTTTCAAAATAACATGGGATGAATTTGAGAAGTGGTTGGCCAACTTTGCCAAGGCCTGGTGAAAAACAGGAATAGTATCAGGGAGACTTAGATTTCCCTCTTTGTTCCTTGTTTTTTTGGGCAAATTATTTAGGATAGTGGCTGCTTGTATAAAGCTCAAAGAAAGGGGCTATGGAGATATTAGGGAGCAGAAATAGACTAGGAGAATTGGAATAAATATTACCTATATTTATAGCAATGTTTTTTTCAAGTCAAGTCTTACCAATTTGTATATTTGCTTAAATATTTTGACATCATCCATCTGGTTGGACAAAACATTCCACAAACTTGTATGAAACACAAATGAAACACTCTAGGCATGTGTTTCATTAGACCCCTCTCCTGCATGGGATAAAAAGCATTCAGAACTCTGGCTCATGGCCAGGATATCAATATGCTTTGCAGTGGTTCCACTCCTACTTCTTGGGCAGGTTCCAGATGGTGTACCTTGGAGACTGTACTTCTACAAAATCTGAACTTTTGTATGGTATCCCCTCAGGGCTCCATATTGTCTCCAATGTTTTTAATATCTACATGAAACTGATGGGAGAGATCATCAGGAGATTTGGTGCAGGATGTTCAGTATGCTGATGACACCCAAATCTACTGCTCCATGTCAACATCATTGGGAGGGGGGCATAAGCTCCCTAAATGCCTGCCTGGAGAGGTGATAGGCTGAATGAGGGATAACAAACTGAGGCTAAATCCAGGTAAGACAGAGGTACACATTGTGCGGGGGCGAAACTCGGGAGATGAGTTTGATCTGCCTGTTCTGGATGGGGTCACACTTCCGCAGTCTGGGGGTGCTTCTGGATCCAAGCCTCTTCCTGTTGTCCCAGGTCAAGGCAGTAGCCAAAGGTGTCATCTATCAGCTTTCACTGATACACCAGCTGCATCCATTTCTTGAGAAAAACAACTGCAGAACACTGGTACATATGCTGGTAACCTCCAGACTGGATTATTGCAAAGTGCTGTAAGTGGGGCTGCCTTCGTATGTAGTCTGGAAACTACAGTTGGTACAGAATGCGGCAGCCAGGTTGGTTTCTGGGTCATCTAGGAGAGACCATATAACTCCGTATTGTAGGAGCTACAATGGTTGCTGATATGTTTTGGGGCAAAATACAAGGTGCTGGTTATAACCTATGAAGCCCTAAACAGCTTGGGCCCTGGGTATTTAAGAGAACATCTTCTTTGTCATGAACCCCACCACCCATTGAGATAATTAGGAGAGGACAATCTGCAGTTGCCACTGGCTTGTGTGGTGGCTACTCAGGAATGGGCCTTCTCTACTGCTGCCCCAAAGTTTTGGAATGCTCTCCCTGCTGAAATAAGAGCCTCCCTATCTCTGACAACTTTTTAAAAATCTTTAAAGACACATCTGTTCACCCAGACTGTTAATTAAAAACTGTTTTAATAGTTTTAACATTGTTTTAAAGTATTGTTTTAAAACTTAAAACTGTAGTGTATTAACTTTTTCTGCTGTTATTTATTTTGAACTAATGTTTCAATTTTTCTGGTGTCTATTTGTTTTAACTAATGTTTTAACTTTCCTGTTGTCATTTATTTAGTTTTGCTGTAAACTGCCCAGAAATGTATGTCTTGGGCAGTATAAAAAGTTTTATACACACACACACACACACATATACACAACTTCTATGTAATTTATTCAAGAATTTACAAGTTATCTGTAAGTCTCATGTACAAATTTTCTTGTTCCAGAAAGTCTTTTTGTTAGCTTTTTAACACCTGCACAGAAGCTGGTTCTGCAATCACAGTTCCAGCTGAGGACACTTCTTTAGGAAAATATTGCCAGTAGTTGTGTGAGAATGCAAATACCTGCAGCTCTAATTCTTTGGAAATGGGGCTGGAAATTCTAAGCTAAGGCTTAATGAATGCTCTCATTCTCTTCCTATCTTCGGACAGGGACTCCAAAAGTACAAGAGTAACAAATTTATTTTATTTATCTCAGATCGCATAGACAAGCACAGCACACCACATGACGGACGCCTTGGAAATAAAGCCTGATATTAAGCCTGACACCCCCTTGATAAAGCAAGCATTTATTCAATACGGGGGGGTATTTTTTAACAGATGATTAAAGCATTCTTATTCTAAAGGGAAATCAGTGGTTACATTCTAATAGTAAGGCAACAGAAGCCCTCAGTGACCAAGCCATTCTACTTAATTTAAGATAACACAGAGATCAAGTGAGCTACCTTCTGCTGCACCTATAATAAATAAGATCATATTCTTTTGATCTGAAAGGTACCAATTTAAAAATTAATTTAATGATAATGTATTTGAATATGACAAGCAAGAGTAACAAAATTGCGATGCCTTTAAAATAGCAATGGAGTAATATAAGGGTATATTTCATGTTCCACCGTGTCATTAGCTAAAGAAAAATAATCGTAAAGGAAATTCTTTTCCGGTGGTAAAACATACACATTATATCACCATCCTTGTGTCATACATCCATTCAGAATATTATAGCTTCCTTCATATATTTCTTGTGCTTCTTGAGTCTAGTGCAAGGGCTCCCAACATGGGGTACTAGCACCACTAAGGGAACTCAAAGAGCTACCAGGGGGTACTCAGAGCCCTCCTGTTTCCCCATGCTGCAGGTGCACTACTTGTTTCCCATCTGAGGATCATCAGTTTGAAGGCAACGTGCCCTCAGTGATGTGTCCACTGCAGAAAGGGAGGGATGAAGGAGGAGGAGGGTGAAGACCCTAATCTGCTTCTGTTTGGCTGACAACATGCTGAAGTTCAGTGTACCCCTTTCCTCAGCTTGGCTGTTAGGTTTCAGAAAATTAGCACTGATTACCCCCTTTATTCATTTATGTAACGTATTTCTATACCACCTGATCTCTCTCTCTCTCTCTCTCTCTCTCTCTCTCTCTCTCTGTCTCTCTCGGCAGTGTACATAATCCACAACACAACAAAACAGAATATAAAAAATTAAAACACTTTCACAGAATAAAAACAATTTGAAATTAGTTTTCACTAAAAGCCTTAAAAAATAGGTGAGCCTTAAGGGTCTTTTTAAAAAACAACCAGAAGAACAGGATTGAAACTATTGAAACAATTGAGAAGTATTTATTTTGACAGGGAGTACATTCCAAAGCCTTGTAGAAGCCACAGGGAAAGCCGAGGCCTGTGTCACTGGCAGACAAGCTGGCGGCAGCCATAACTGGACCTTCCCAGATGATCTTAATAGGCAGCAGGGTTCATGACAAAGGAGGCACTTTCTTAAGTACCCTGGACTCAAACCATTCAGGGACAAGTTATCACTATTAAGTTTACTTGTCTCATTAATTTCAGTAAGTCTAATTATGCGTAACTTAGTGTGGATGTGAGCCAGTGACTGTAGTAGCCTATCTCCCTAACTGTTAACATTTAAATTTGTGTTTTTATGTATAGATGCATACACACACACACACCCCTCTATGAGCTGAAGGTTTGCAGTACACTTTTTTAAAAAAGGGTGGGAAACCCTGGTCTAGTGGATGAGAGACTGATCTGTGAACTACAAGTCCCTAGTTCATGTCTTGCCTCTGCCATGAATTCCGCCCACAACCTCTACATATGATTAATACAGCTGTTGCTAGAACCATAAAACAGCTTGGGCCTTCCATTCCTGGAGTGAAAGGGTGCTAGCATTGCAGTAGTGGCATCCAGCATGTCTTCATAAAGGTTCATCTTTTGTTACAGCTGCAACATGTGGGAGAAGATCAGAAAATTACCTCTACTCTAGCATTTCCAGGGTCTTGAAAAGCCCAGGGATGCTCTTGTCTGTGTAGCCCTGTATCTGATTTTTGTACTGAAAATTGCTCCTATCCCAAACAAATTGCAGGTGAATGGTTCTGCCTCGCTCACCAAAAATAGGATGCTGGTACAGCAACTGTGGCATGACACCACAATTCGCTGCTCATTAGGGAGGTCAGATTTATCAAACTGGGGGTGTCCATATAAATCACAATGCACTTTATAATCCTGATCTTGGCATCTATGAGTGTACCTAGACATGCTTTTACTCAGATTAATTCATGGGTAACACAGGAAAGACGTGAAAGACTGTGGCTTCAGAAGTGAAGCCACAACTGCAGAATTCCCCAGCTAAGAACATACATTAGGGCCCCATATTGGCACTGAAGTATAGTAGAATCTTCATATTGATCTTTTAAATTTTGTAGTTCTCATTTTTAGTTTGTCATTGTCTTTTTATTTTGCATTTACTGGTGTGTGAGAATTTCAATTGTAAAAGTGGTATAAAAATAAATTAAATGATAAATACATTTAGTCTGAACTTTAAAATCCATATGGAAGTAAGAGACGTTATCCAGACTATTGTTGCCTTAGTACAACAAGAAATGTTGTGTGCATTTAAGCCCTTGGAACTACACAAAGTTGTGGTTTTCTGTGATGTGGGCAAGATGTTCTCCAAAACACATACAAGGTTGCACAACAGATTGCACAATGTGTCATAAAACTGTTGTGAAATGGACCAACATTCTTTGGTAGCACAAGAACTAGTGTGAAACAAATATTCTTTTCCTTGTACAACACTACATACTTGTACTAGCACAAGAGCATTACACTAGTCTAGGACGGAAGTGCTCTCGGTATAGAATTCATAGAAAAATTAATTCCAATGAACAGAAAATCTAAGGATACAGAACCCCGTGTGGGGAAAAAAACTGATACAGAGCCCTGTATGAGAGTTCTTTAATTCAGAGACAATTACTGTAATTAAAAGATCCTGTGGCTATTAAAAGTAAACGGAGAAGCTTTCTAATGAACTGTCCAGCTCTTAATGAAAATCGTGCTTCAAAAGAATTGAGTTGTAACTAGTAGATAAATTTTTAGATGTTAAATATATGTATATTCAGATCAGCTAAAACAAGATTAATATTTACTTTCCATTCTTAATTCAATACAGTGGCCTGACATCTTTATCTATGGGTCATATTAATAAAGTATAATAGAATCTTCATATTTGTCATGTCAGGATCAAAATAAATATAGCTAAAGTTGTTATTCTGCTTAATTTTATTTTATTTATTACATTTTTATCCCACTCTTCCTCCAAGGAACCCAGAGTGGGGTAGATGCTTGTATTTATCTTCACAACAACCCTGTGAGGGAGGTTAGGCTGAGCGATAAAGTGGCCCAGGGCTAGCCAGTGAGTTTAATGGCTTAATGGGTATTTGAACTCCGGTCTCCCCAGTCCCAATCCAACATTCTAACTATTCAACTACACTTGCCAATTCAACACCGTTAATGATAACATAGCATGTGCAATGTGATGAAAAAGCCCTTCCTTTATCCATTTTTGATATCTATAAATCTAACTCTGATCCACAAGGGCAAACTGACAGAGTCACATACATGATGTAAACATGCTCAGTTATAATAGACCTAGGAAATGTGGACTTAAAATCAATGGGGTTGATCCCACAGAGGAATTAAGCAAGTGAAATGGCACTTCTCTCATGCAGCATATTTCCTTATTCCTCCTTCATCAGCACATATCATGCTTTTCAAAGCACGCTGGTAGCTGAAGAATGACGAATGGGACAGAAAAGCCTCATTCTATACATGAAGCACCATTCACAGTTCTATGGCTCAAAACCAAGTTTACTCTCTCTTTTTGTTACAGTGTACTATTTTTCTTAGGGAGGTGGTTGTCCAATGCAAATGCAAATTCCCTGCAAAAGCATTTACCACTCCCTTCTTTAATGGCCCATCCCTATCTTGGACATGATGAAACTTTGCAAGTCCAGATGCTTTAATTTTAGAAGGAATTGCAGCAGTAGAATCCCTTTGTAAGCATTATTAACATGTGAAGAGTAATTCTAGCTTCAGATGAAGTATTGTCATGGCTGCCTGACTGGAGGGATCAATTTAATATTTGTTAGTCCTAAATAAGCAGTTTGGTCATCTATCTTGAAGCTTAGGAATATAGGAACATAGAAAGCTGCCTTCCAATAAGTCAAACCATTGGTCCATCTAACTCATTATTGTCTACCCAGACTGGCAGTGGCTAGATCCTCCTAGGTTACAGGCAGGAGTCTCTCTCAGCCATATCTTGGAGATGCCAGGGAGAGATCTTGGAACCTTCTGCTATAGAGTTCGTGCACTCCCAGGATTGCCGGGGGTAGCTTTAAGGGAAAGGGAAGGCGCTGCCTCCCTGTCAGCTTGCACCATGGCACTTTTCCCATGCCAGCGCCCTCCAAAAGAGTAGGCACGCTGGGCTGCAGCGTTCCTGCTTGTAGCCCTGATCAGCATTGCTATGCTCATGGCCAACACGCGTGCGCGTCGGCCATGAGCGTGGCAACGCTGATTGGGGCTGCAAGCAGGAACGCTGCAGCCTAGTGTGCCCACTCTTTTAGAGGGTGCCAGTGGGGAAAAATCAGGGGGTGGGAGCTGACAGGGAGGCAGCACTTTCCCTTTCCCTTAAAGCTACCCCCTGCCCTTTGAACCAGTTCGGACGCTGGCGGACCGAACTAGTTTGGCACACCAGAAAGGGAGTGCTGAACTGATTCTGTGCACATCCCTACCTTCTGCATGCAAGCATGCAGGTGCTCTTCCCAGAACAGCCCCATCCCTTGAGGGGAATATCTTACCGTGCTCACACATGTAGTTCCCCATTCAAATGTAAACCGGGATGGACCCTGCTTAGCAAAGGGGACAATTCATGCTTGCTCCCACAAGACTGCCTCTCCTCTCCTTATTGGGCAGTGCCTCAGAAACGAAACCTCTACTTCCCTAGGATCCTGTAAAATGAAACTTGAGGTACCTAAGAAAATCAGTTCACACCATCTCTCCTGGAAGAATCTCTGTCCACCTGCCATGAGAAGATGCAAGTGTTCATTTCTTAGTTTAGCAGACTTATGTTGTAGTACCGTGTTTCCCCAAAAATAAGACAGTGTCTTATATTAATTTTAGCCCCCCAAAATGCACTAGGGCAATTAGCGGTACATCAGAAATTACTGATAGGTCTTACTTTTGGGGTAGGGCTTACTTTCGGGAAAACAAGGTACTACCACAGCACATTCACCAATATAGAGCTAGCAGACAAAGCTGAAAGCAGGCCCAGACTTGCGTAGGGGTCCTTGGCAGATGAGTCTCAATGGACCCCCTCCTCTGTGGAACAGTCATGTTTATGGTCTGAACTTATTTTTGTAGGTACCCCAAATTTCATTTTACAGGACCCTAGGGAAGCAGAGGTTTCGTTTCTGAGGCACTGCCCAATAAGGAGGCTCCTCTTCCTGCCTCTTGGTGAACTGGGATAATATGATCACAGTAGCAGCTCTTCTTTCTCCCACCCTCCAAGGGGGAGTGATGGAAGAGCCATTGTCACCACATCCTCCTATTTACCATGGAGGAGAGGAAAAGAAACTGATGCTGCTGCTAAGGGACTCAATGACAGTTTTCCCCATCTTGTCAATTTTTTAGAAGTCTGAAAATGGGAAGACAGGTGGGAGAAGGCAGCAATGTGAGACCTTCTGGCACCCTATATGGGCCCTGGAGCATAGGGGTTAGCAGTAGGTACTCAGGACAGTGCCCAACTTTGGTCCCTGATGCTGCCCCTGGTTAGACATATTTTGTCTTTTTTGTTTCATTATGAATTTCCCTGCTATTTTTGATTCCCTCCTCCTTGTTATCAACAAAACATATTTGTGAATGTTCTAGATTGGTGTGACCTTGTCATGCCTAATCATTCTGGCATGTAGCTGAAGTGTGTACAGGGAAGGTTATCAGAATATTGTTACAGCACTGAACCTGATTAGTATAAGTCTTGGATAATCACCACCACCAATAAATATTTATATATACTTTTCAACAACAAAAAATGTTCTCAAACCAGATTACATAGCATAAGGTAACTTAAAAGGATATCCAATCATAATTAAAATAAATAAGAACATTTTTTTCATTCTCACCATTATGAAGTGAAATAATCTTAGGAAGCAAAATCAAAGTATCATCTACACATTTCCAATTCTTCTCTAGCACATCTTAGTTTAGTACTCTATTTGTTGTGGACCTGAAGGCCTATGCCTTATGTTAGATGTGGATTCATGTTGCAAAAGTATGTGGGTTGTCAAATTTGATTTCTGCTGACATGATGGATAGAAATAGGCCGCAGAGATGCAGTTTAAAGGAGAGAATATCCATTTCTATTCCTTAAAGCATTTGTTGTCAAACACAATAAGGGCAAATGTCAAAGGGTACATTATACAGAAGAACAAGCAACAGTGGTGTCCATCAAATGATAATGCTGTATGTTAGTGCCAGAAACAAAGCAAAATTCAATTCAGGTTACAAATGTCAAAATATGCATCAGAGGAAAAGATCAAACATGAGACCAGAGGACATATATGGACTATCATTATAAAACTGTCAGCCTTGCAGATCAAAAAAGCCTGTCATAAAGAGATTGATTAAATCAGTAAACTGGGCTAGGAATAACCAAGTCTTTAAAAAACCCACCCTAAAACAAACCACTACACACAATAACCTTACAAGTCTATTTTTAGTTGCTGACGTTTGTGTAGCCCAGGAAAATGATTAAATTTACTGTCATTACAGTGTTAATGGCATCTGTTGCAAAAGAGAATGCTAGAATATACAAAAATTATACAGCAAAGATGCTACAGTTTACATAAGAGCACAAAGTGACAAAATATTAATGGAGTAAAGAACATGACATTATATTGCAAGATTGTGTACACTGCCTAGAGGTGTATATTATATTTTATTTTATTTTTCAAATTTTTATACTGTCCAAAACTTCAGTCTCTGGGTGGTTTACAGCAACAGATTAAAAATGAAGTCCTTAAAACAATTTAAAACCACAGTCCAGTTAAAAAGCTTGGGTGAAAAAAGTAAGTCTTTATTTTATTTTATTTTATTACACACTTCTATACCACCCAAAACTCACATCTCTGGGTGGTTTACAACAAGCAAACAACAACACAATTAAAACATTAGTTAAAATAAATGCCAAAAACCCCCTTAAAACAGTAGTTAAAACAAAATAAATGATATAGTAAACATTAAAACATTACAACATTTTAAATGTCAAAACAACATTTTAAAATGATGTTAAAACAACATTTAACTAAAAGCCTGGGTGAACAGGTACATTTTAAAAGATTTTTTAAAAGTTGTCAGAGATGGGGAGGCTCTTATTTCAGCAGGGAGTGTGTTCCAAAGCTATGGGGCAGCAGCAGAGAAGGTCCATCCCTGAGTAGCCACCAAACGAGCAGGTGGCAACTGCAGACGGGCCTCTCCTGATGATCTCAATGGGTGGTGGGGTTCATAATGAAGAAAACGTTCTCTTAAATACCCAGGGGCCAAGCCGTTTAGGGCTTTATAAGTTATAACCAGCACTTTGTATTTTGCCTGGAAACTTATCGGCAGCCAGTGTAGATCTTTCAATATGGGAGTAATATGGTCTCTCCGAGATGACCCAGAGACCAACCTGGCTGATGCATTCTGAACCAGCTGTAGTTCCCGAACTACACACAAGGGCAGCCCCACATAGAGCGCATTGCAGTAATCAAGTCTGGAGGTTACCAGCATATGACTTCTGTAATGTGCTCTATGTGAGGCTGCCTTTGTACTTCGTCTGGAAACTTCAGTTGGTTCAGAATGCGGCAGCCAGGTTGGTCTCTGGGTCATCTCGGAGAGACCACATGACTCTTCTGTTGATGGAGCTACACTGGCTGCCAATAGGTTTCCTGGCAAAATATAAAGTGCTAGTTATAACTTATAAAGCCCTAAACGGCTTAGGCCCTGGATATGTGTGTCTTCTTCGCTATGAGCCCCACCGCCCATTGAGGTCACTTGAGGAGGTCCATTTCCAGTTGCCGCCAACTCGTTTGGTGGTTGCACAGAGACGGGCCTTCTCGGCTGCTGCCCCGAGATTGTGGAATGAGCTCCCTGCTGGGATACGAGCCTCCCCAACTCTGGCAATTTTTCAAAAACTTCTGAAAACACATCCCTTCAACCAGGCTTTCTCAGCTTTTTAAAACTTGTTTTTAAATTGTTCTGATTATTTAATTGCTGTTATGATGTTTTAATTGTTAATCATTGTTTTATGCTTTATAATTTTTGTTTTAATTATTAACTGATTTAAATGGTGTTTTAATGTAAACCGCCCTCAGCCATTTGGAAGGGCAGTATAAAAGTTTTAATAGTAAATAATAAATAATAAATAAATATGTACCAGTGTTCTGAGGTTGTTTATCTCAAGAAACAGACTCAGCTGGCGTAGCAGCCGAAGCTGATAGAAGGCACTCCTGGCCATTGCCTCAACTTGGGACACCAGGGAGAGGCTAAGATCCAGAAGCACCCCAAGACTGCATACTTGTTCCTTCCGGAGAAGTGAGACCCCATCCAGAACAGGCAGATCAAAACCATCTCCTGAGTTTTGACCTCCGTCTTATCTGGATTCAGTCTCAGATTGTTATCTCTCATCCAGCCCATTACTGCCTCCAGGCAGGCATTTAAGGAGGTTATGCCCCCTTCCCAATGTTTTTGACATGGAGCAGCAGATGTGGGTGTCATCAGCATACTGATAGCACCCTGCACCAAATCTCCTGATCATCTTTCCCACCGTTTTCATGTAGATGTTAAACAACATTGGAGAAAATACGAAGCCCTGAGGGACACCGTACAAAAGTTCAGATTTTGAAGCACAACAGTCTCCAATTGACACTATCTGGAACCTGCCCGAGAGGTAGGAGTGGAACCACCGCAAAGCAGTGCCTCCCACTCCCAATCCCCTCAGTTGCTCCAGAAGGATACTATGCTCGATAGTATCAAAAGCTGCCAAGAGATCCAAAAGGACCAACAGAGTCACACTTCCTCTGTCAATTCCCAATTGGAGATCATCCAGCAGGTCGACCAAGGCAGTCTCCAACCCACAGCCTACCTGAAAGCCAGTTTGAAATGGGTCTAGATAAATAGTGTCTTCCAAAACTGTCTGGAGCTGAGAGGCCACCACCTTCTCAGTCACCGTGCCCAGCCATGGAAGGTTGGAAACAGGCCAGTAGTTGCTCAACTCTGAGGGATTCAAGGTAGACTTCTTCAGAAGATGTCTAATAATTGCGTCGTTAAGACATGGAGGCATCCTGTCTTCCCTCAGAGATGCATTTATGATCTCCACCAGGCCTTCTACAACCGCCCCCCCCCCGCCAAATAGTATAAGCTATGTCGGGCAAGGGTCAAGAGACCAGGTGGTAGGTCGCACCATTCCAGTCAGCTTGTCCACATACTCAGGAGTCACAAACTGGAACTGATCCAACTTAACCACACAAGAGGAGTCGCTGGACACCTCCACATCAGACACTGAAGTAATTGTAGAGATGGAATCTAAGTTGGCCTGAATACGAGAGATTTCCCCCACAAATAATTCATTAAACATGTCACAACAGGTAATCAATGGATCCAGGTTCTGATTCAAGGGAGGAGGGGCACATACTAGACATCTCACATCCCTAAACAGCTCTGCCGGTTTTCAGATGCAATACGGCCAAAAAAAGAACCACTTCTTTGCTGCATGTATCACCTGAGGAAAGATCTTCAAATGAGCTCTATGTTGTAATCTGTCGGATTCGAGTTGAGCCTTTCTTCACTTGCGCTCCAGTCATCTCCCTTGCTGCTTCAGCCCCCGTAGTTCTTCCATATACCAAGGGGTCAATTTTGAAGCAAGCTGGAGAAGATGCTTAGGAGCGATGATGTCTACTGCCCTGGTGAGTTTGTTGTTCCAGTTTTCCACCAAGGAATAAACAGGATTGCCGGCAGAGCCAACACTAAATCCCTCCAAGGCTTTTTGAAATCCTATTGGATCCAATAATCTTCTCTGGCGGACCATCCTAATAGGTCCCTCGCCCCTGTGAAGGTGGGAAGTGACTGTGAGTCCAACCTTAACCAGAAGGTGGTCCGTCCATGACAATAGGGAAATCACAGGAGTCCCCACCCATGGAATACCACCCTGTTCAGAGTGAAATAATAGATCAAGCATGTGACCTGCAATGTGTGTCAGTCCCAAGACCGCTTGGGATAGGCCAATAGTTGTCATGGCCACTATTAATTCCTGAGCTGTCCTGAACAAATTGGTCCCGAAATGAACATTGAAGTCCTCCAGCACCACAAGACTGCGGGACTCCAACACCAAGCCCAAGCCCATCCGCTCAGTTAGGGACTCCATCGGGCAGTGGGGCAATCGGTACATTAACATTAGTCCCAGTCTATCCCTGGTCCCCAAACGTAAGTACACACATTCGATATGGTCAGACACTCTAACAGGGATCCTGGTAAGAGGGATATTATTCTTATAGACCACAGCCACTCCACCTCCCCGCCCATGGTCCCTCACTCACTCCTCAACAGAGTACCCTGGAGTGAGAAGCTGGGACCAGACCGGGCCACCAGCCTCCTCCAACCAGGTCTCTGTAGTACATACCAGGTCAGCGCCTTCATCCAGAATCAAATCATGGATGGTTTCTGATTTGTTCTGGACTGACCTGGCATTACAGAGGAGCAAGGTGAGTTTCCAAGGGTGATTGATTGAGTGATTGATTGATTGAGTGATTGATATACTGCCTTTCCAAAAATGGCTCAGGGCGGTTTACACAGAGGAATAATAAATAAATAAATAAATAAATAAATAAATAAATAAATAAATAAATAAATAAATAAATAAGGATGGTGGGTGGGGAAACAGCTATTAGATTTCCATGTCCCCTTCCCCTATAATGGTCTGCTGACCTGCCAACATTACTTCTTTTGTTCCCCACCACCACTGGAATGGCCGCCCCAGAGTCAGTGGACATGCCGCCATCTCCCTATCTCCAGGTAAGCCCAGGCACAATCTAAAACAATCTCACCCAGGACTAATTAAAACAGAAGCATACAAATACCTGGGCCAGGAGGTCTGGCCCTCGCCCTCGCTGTCCCCCAAAGTGGGTACTCCAAAGGGGCAACCCACTTTGGTGGTGACCCCGCCAGTGGTGGGCCCGTCGCCACTAGCTGTACCCTAAATAGCCCTGAACAGCAAGCTCTGGCAGATGGGAACCAGGAACCTGCCAAGTCACCCCCTAGGCCCCAGTCCTGCAAATCCTCACCTCAGCATAGCAGCCAGTCTTGGAGGGCAGATAGCAAACAGGGGGGCAAAAAGAGAAGCAAACTGGCAGGCACCCATTTCCTCACCCTGGGATCTGCCTAGGAGCAGACATTGTTCCTCCTCTTCTCTCTCCTGCAGGCTTTAGAGACTTTTAAAAAGCTGTCAGGGATGGGCAGGCTCTTATTTCAGCAGGGAGCTCATTCCAGAGTCTGGGGGTGGCAACAGAGAAGGCCCGTCCCTGTGTAGCCACCAGCCGAGTCAGTGGCAATTGCAGACGAATGTCTCCAGATGGTCTCAATGGGCAGTAGGGCTCATTGAAAAGAAAATATTCTCTTAAACATATCTGTCAGCCAGTACATAAACATAATAGATCGATAGTTTCAAATTCTGCAGAAAACCAGTAGTTTCCTTTCAGTTTCACCCAACAAGCACAAGTTCTCTCTCTTGCTTCTTTCTAGCCCCATCCCCCCCACCCGGTTTTATTGTAACCCTGCAAGTAGTGATGTATTCATTTTATTTCTGTACAGGACTGAGTATATCTTAGGTGCTTTAATAAATAATAATAATGAATGTAAAAGAATCTACCATTTTATCTTTGTCGGTTAGAAGCACTTTCCCACTAAATGTGTGAAAAGAAGGGGCTAATGCTAAAAAAAGGGGGGGCTTGTATTTAATTTATGTCTTGAAATGTGGAAGGACTGTACCGAGTTAACCTCTTCTTTTCTATTCTGCCTTGTGAACCTGACTTTAAAAACTGGGCAGCTATTTGCACTATGACAAACACTAGCTTCTGTGAGGGTTACAGCAAGACAGGAAAGCTGGAGAAAGGCTGCTCAGTACTGGGAAACCAAGGGAGTACAGCAGCTCATAAGGGAAGGAGTAAAGAGATTAAAAAGTGACTTATTTATTTCCAACACATATGCCACCTTTTACTAGGAATACTTTCGAAGTGTTTTTCATCAAAATTAAAACATTGGCTGACACCCCTAACAAAGCACACATGCTTCAAGGGACTGCAGGGGTGCAATGGGAGCACCTGTGCAACTCCCCCTTTCCCACTACGTGCACTTCCAAGAGGTCCCTTGAAGTGTGCACATTTTGTTAGTCAGGATGACTGTCAATAAAATATATCATCCAAGACACAGAATAAAAATCAACATTTAAAAGCAAACCCACACCCAAAATAGCAGTAGCAACAGATCATTCTATCCAATCTTTACCAATACAACCAACAGGCAGTTGTTACTCATTTGCTGTGAAGAATATTGCACATTCCTTAACCAGAGAACTTCTGTTGGGAATCACTGGAATACTTCTGTTGGGGGATGTCACATTTCCTTCCCACTCCAATTTTTGCCACTAGGAAAATAGTATTCTTCCCCCACCAAGCACATCTGTTGTAACCACACATCCAGTGTGGATTGTACTTGTGTATATGTTACAAGTACTTATTAGACAGCATATATGTCATCAGTAGTAATGACTAACAATTCCTTTCTGCATATCCACAACTTTAAGATAACTTTCAAAATCATTTTATCTATATTTTTATTTATTTATTGCATAACATTTCTATCCAGCCTTTCTTCAGCCATGGGACCCAAGGCGGTATACACAGGGTTCTCAGGCATCTTCGAGCAAGGCACTAAGCTAGCATCTTCCAGCCAGGCACTGAGCAAGCCAAATCCTCTGAGCTTCAGCAAGGTTACATAAGAACAGCCCTGCTGGATCAAGCCCAAGGCCCATCTAGTCCAGCATCCCGTTTCACACAGTGGCCCACCAGATGCTGCTAGAAGCCACAGGCAGGAGTTGAGGGCATGCCCTCTCTTCTGCTGTTACTCCCCCTCAACTGGTACCCAGAGGCACCACACCCCCGAGGCTGGAGATGGCCTACAGCCCTCCGACTGGTAGCCGTCAATAGACCTCTCCTCCATGAAGTTATCCAAACCCCTCTTAAAGCCATCCAGGTTGTTGGCTGTCACCACATCTCGTTGCAGAGAATTCCACAAGTTGATTATGCGTTGTGTGAAAAAGTACTTCCGTTTGCTGGTCCTAGATTTCCTGGCAATCAATTTCATGGGGTGACCCCTGGTTCAAGAGTTATGGGAGAGGGAGAAGAATTTCTCTCTATCCACTTTCTCCACACCATGCATGATTTTATAGATCTCTATCATGTCTCCCCGCAGTCATCTTTTTTCTAAACTAAATAGCCCCGGTGTTGTAGCCTTGCATCATAAGAAAGGTGCTCTAGGCCCCTGATCATCTTGGTTGCCCTCTTCTGCACCTTTTCCAGTTCTACAATGTCCTTTTTTAGATGTGGTGACCAGAACTGTACGCAGTACTCCAGGTGTGGCCGCACCATAGTTTTGTATAAGGGCATTGTAATATTAGCAGTGTTATTTTCAGTCCACTTCCTAATGATCCCTAGCATGGAATTGGCCTTTTTTTTTTTTTTTACAGCTGCCGCATATTGAGTCGACAATTTCAACGAGCTGTCCACCATGACCACAAGATCGCTCTCCTGGTCAGTCACCAACAGCTCAGATCCCATCAGCATATACTTGCAGTTGGGGTTCTTCGTTCCAATGTGCATCAGTTTACACTTGCCAACACTGAACTGCATTTGCCACTTTGTCGCCCACTCACCCAGTTTGGAGAGATCCTTTTGGAGCTCTTCACAATCAGTTATGGATTTCACTACCCGAAAGAATTTGGTATCATCTGCAAATTTGGCCACCTCGCTGCTTACCCCTGCTTCTAGATCATATATGAATAAATTAAAAAAACACCGGTCCCAGTACAGATCCCTGGGGGACCCCACTTCGTACCTAACTCCATTGTGAAAACTCTCCAGTTATACCTACCCTCTGTTTCCTGTCTTTCAACCAGTGAGCAATTCACACATGTACTTGTCCCCTTATCCCATGACTGCTAAGTTTCCTGAGGAGTTGTTGATGAGGGTCCCAGTACAGATCCCTGGGGGACCCCACTTCTTACCTAACTCCATTTTGAAAACTCTCCAGTTATACCTACCCTCTGTTTCCTGTCTTTCAATCAGTTAGCAATTCACACATATACTTGTCCCCTTATCCCATGACTGCTAAGTTTCCTGAGGAGTTGTTGATGAGGAAATTTGTCAAAAGCTTTTTGGAAATCCAGGTATACTATGTCAACTGGATCACCTTGATCCACACACTTGTTGACACTCTCAAAGAACTCCAAAAGGTTGGTCAGGCAAGATTTACCTTCGTGGAACCCATGCTGGTTCACTCCCAGCAGGGCCTGTTCTTCTAGGTACTTTATAATTTTATCCTTTGTAAATTGATGGTGCTTTCCATCAATTTGCCTGGAACTGATGTTAAGCTAACCAGCCTGTAATTTCCTGGATCACCCCTGGATCCCTTCTTGAAAATTGGTGTTACATTTGCTACTCTCCAGTCCTCTGGTACAGAACCTGATTGCAGGGATAAGTTATATATTTTAGCAAGGATGTCGGCAATTTCAAATTTGAGTTCTTTGAGGACTCTTGGATGGATGCCATCCGGCCCTGGTGATTTGTTAGTTTTCAGTTTTTCCAGACAGTTTAGAACATCATCTCTCATCACTTCTATCTGGCTCAGTTCTTTAGCCACCATCCCCGAAAAGCCTGGTTCAGGAACAGGTATATGCTCAGTATCCTCTGCCGTGAAGACGGACGCAAAGAACTCATTTAGCTTCTCTGCAACCTCCATATCCTCCTTAATAATCCCTTTCACTCCCTCATTGTCTAATGGTCCAACTGCCTCCCTGGCAGGTTTCCTGCTTCTGATGTATTTAAAGAAGTTTTTGTTATTCCCCTTGATGCTTTTAGCTAAATGTTCCTCAAACTCTCTTTTTTCCTCCCTTATTGTTGCCTTGCATTTCTTTTGCCAGAGTTTGTGTTCCTTTCTGTTCTCTTCATTTGGACAGGCCTTCCAATTTCGGAGGGAAGTCTTCTTCCCTTTTATGGCTTCCTTGACAGTACCCGTTAGCCATGCTGGTATCTTCCTGGACTTAGTGGTACCTTTCCTCTTTTGGGGTATACAATCTAACTGGGCTTCTAATACTGTGGTTTTGAGTAAACTCCATGCACTCTGGAGCGAAGTGACTCTCCTAGATCCCCCTTTCAGCTTCCTTTTCACCATACTCCTAATTTTAGAGAAGTTTCCTCTTCTGAAATTCAAAATGTCTGTGTTAGACTTCCTTGGTGATTCTCTCCCCACATGTATGCTGAATTTGATGGCACTATGGTCACTGTACCCTAAGGGGTCGATGGCACTTACATCCCATACCAGATCCTGGGTACCACTCAGAATTAAGTCCAAGGTTGCCTTCTCTCTGGTTGGTTCCAAGACCAAATGTTCTAGGACACAGTCATTTAGCATATCTAGAAATCTGACCTCTTTGTCATCACCCGACTGTGAATTTACCCAGTCTATGTGTGGGTAATTGAAGCCACCCATGATTACAGTCCTGCCTCTCCTTGACACCTCCCTGATTTTCTGCTGCAACTCCCAGTCACTGTCAGCGTTTTGATCAGTAGGTTGATAGCACATCCCCAGTAGCACGTTCCCTTTCCGGCCTTGTATAGTCACCCACAGGGTTTCTGTGGAGGACTCCAGTCCACCCAGGTTTTCTAGCTTGTTAGATTCTATGCCTTCATTAACATACAGTGCTACTCCACCTCCAAGGTGCTCCTCCCTGTCCTTGCTATAGCGTTTATATCCAGGGATAACAGTGTCCCACTGGTTCTCACTGTTCCACCATGTTTTTGTTATGCCCACTATATCTATTTCTGCATTAGCCACCAAGCACTCCAGCTCACCCATTTTGGCTCGGAGGCTTCTGGCATTGGCATATAAGCACCTATACACTGAATTTCTTCCCTGGTGTATGCTATCTTTCTTTTGACTCTTTGACCAGCTGGCACAGTCTCCTGTCTGCTCTTTATGCGGTACTGCTCTGTCCCCTTCTGTTTCATCTGAATCCTTTGCACCCTCGCACTTTAAAGGATGGCTTTTGCCGAACGGGATACTGCCCAGCTCCCTTTGGCTGTTCCCCAGGCGTCATTTTAAAAGATGCTCTGCATCCTATTTTATTTTAAGTGCCAGCAGTCTGGTTCCATCTTGGAGGCCTTGCTTACCCCAAAATGTATCACAGTGCCTAACAAATCTAAACCCCTCCTCCCGGCACCAACGTCTCATCCACGCATTGAAACCCCTCAGCTCTGCCTGTCTCACTGTACCTGTGCATGGAACAGGTAGCATTTCTGAGAATGCTACCTTGGGGGTCCTGGACTTCAGTACACTACCTATCAGCCTAAATTTGGCTTCCAGGACCTCCTGACTACATTTCCCCACATCTTTGGTGCCAACATGCACCGCAACAGCTGTCTCCTCCCCAGCACTGCCTAAGAGCCTATCTAGATGCTGTGTGATGTCCGCAACCTTCGCACCAGGCAGGCAAGTGACCATGCGGTCAACATGCAGGTCACAAACCCATCACTCTATACCTCTAATGATTGAATCACCCACTACAAGGAGGCCCCCACCCCCCAGACGAATATCCCCTGTGCGAAAGGATATGGGCTCATCATCCATGGAAGGGGTCCCTTCTAAAGGAGCATTTCCCTCTTCCTCAGACCGATGTTCTCCTTGCCCGAGACCCTCATTCTCCCTGACAGAAGAGGAGCTATCAGCCCTGGAGTGGGATGTCTCGTCCACATGCCTCTCTGTCACTCTGAGCTTCTCCAGATCCGCCACCTTGGTATCAAGGGAACAAACTTGCTCCCTGAGAGCCAGGAGCTCCTTGCACCAAGCACACAACCATGACTTCTGCCCATGGTCATACATGTGGCACTCTGTGCAATACACTGGGAAGTGCCCCCTTCCCTGCTGGCCTTCTATCTTCATACTGTTTTTGTTGGCTGTTTACAGTATTTAGAAACAGCTTATTAGAAGGATAGGTCTCAGCTGTAATGTTCAGGTATTTACTGGCTAAGCAGCCTTTCCCAAGAATATGAGGAAGGGATTTGTACTTACATTCTCTTCTCCACCAGTCTCCTTGTGATCACTGGGGCTTGTTCCAGGCTCCCCCGCACACTTCCCGCTAAACTCCTGCAAAACTCCTATGCCCTGTTTCATATTCCTGTTCGCTATGCTCTCAGCCCTAAACCTTTTGTGTAGAGAGTAGTCTTCCAACTGACACAGGATGTGAGTCAAAGGAATGTGGGGCCTCCCCCAGCCCTAGCTGACTCCACCCCCTCCAGGCAGGGACAATCAACAAACACTGGAGTTAGCTAAACCTTGCAAATTCTAACCCTTGAAGGGACAAACACCAGAGTTAGCTAACCCTTTCAAATTCTAACCCTTGCAGGGACAAACAACAAACACCAGAGTTACCTAACCCTTGCAAATTCTAACCCTTGCAGGGACAAACAACAAACACTATTACAAACACACACAGAGAGAGAGAGACTAGGACTTATCCCTTAAAGAGAAACCAGCCCCTGAAAATCTCCCCTCCTCCTGTTATTTGGTTTGAAGGGGGGAAGGGCTAGATGCTTAGAAAAGCTTGCTCACCTCCCCAAGATCTGTCTGCTCTTCACAGAGTAGACTTCCAACTGAAAGGTTGCTGCATCATGTGCCTTCAACCATGCCCTTGACCTAGAATTGAGCCTGAGCTTTTATAATACCAGCATCAGATTGTCAACAACAGACATGAACAAAACAATGTTCTACATGCTTTTCATTAAACATTTGCACATTATGTAGTTCTCACTCTGCTTTGACAATGGGGCCTTGGTATTTTTCAAAAATAGCAAACATTTTAACTATTAATCAAGGGTGTTGTCTCTCCAAATTCAGGAAATGACATTACACTTCTTTCACTAGAATGGGGCTAACAAGCCAGTCAACAGGCTGTTCTGATCATTTGTGTTGGAAGTGAAGGACTCTGCGAGGCCTCATGCCTCAATGACAGAGGGGAACAGATTAGTGAGTCAGAGGGCTAGAGGGATCAAGACATTGGTCATCCCTTCTCTCTACTGCTCTTCCACTATCCCTTTGATATGTAGATTGCTACTCTCAGGGACTTCCTGCCTGCCTCTCTCTCTCTTACTTCTTCTTCTCCCTATCACACATGCTCGCCTCTCTCTCTCTGCACCATGTGTGCAGAGATGCAGACAGAATCTCTCAGCATCCAGCTAGCTAGCTAGATTAGAGATTCTCTCTCCACTTTCCTATATAGAATGGAATTCTCCAATAAAGACTCCTTATATTGATTTGAATCTATGAACTGGCTCCAAGTTTCTTTTACTCTCAGAAAACACGCATGCCTGGGCAGAATCCACTGTGTTTTGCCTCAGTTCACTCTGCTGTAATAGAAGTGTATGTCTTACCAGAGAGACATCCCAGCAATTTGTACTGTCTTGACAAATCACAACTTACCACTTGAAGACTTGATATAGTGGTGCTGAAAGCAAAGCTAGTAGCCATCCACAGACTCTTTCAGTCATGATTCTTCTTGATCCTTTATAGCCAAGTTGAAAAGAAGAACTGGAGGAACTGGATGCATCTGTTGACATAAGAAAAACAACCCCAGTAGAAACCCTGGATGCTTTGCATATTAGAATACAAAAACAACTTAGAAGGAGGCCATTTTTCCCCCTTTATAGGAATAATTATTTGAATACATTCATAACTGCTGGCTTAAGAATGAATATACATTAAGGTACAAAGTCTAAAATTTCTGTTAAGAGATATAATTATAGAAAAAAAGGTTTTTCAATAGAGTTTTAGAAACTGTCATCATCAAGCTATTAATCTATGGCATCTAAAAAACTAAATGCTGTACAAAAGTAAATATGAAATAATCCCAGCTTTCTAGGCTTAAAATCTGTATACACTGACAGTAAGGGAAGCGTAAAGAAAGGGAAGGAAGGGGTACAGCAAATAATTAATTTAGTGGATGTTTGCTTTCCCCCCTTGTGAGTTCATTTTAAGGAAAAATTTGAGGACAGAAATAAAACATTTGCTTTTCCCCCAAGAAAGCTGAGAATTTTCTTAGGACATCTCATTATATCTAGATGCCCAGCCAGCCACACTCTATGCAGTATCCATTTCCCAGTAAGTTGCACGGCAGCAGCTTAAAGGAGCAATGTTAAACAGATGACAGAGGATTGGCCAAAGGTGGAAAATGCACAAAGAGCATCCAGGAAGCAATAAGTCAAAGTGGTCCAGGTCAACTTTTTTTTCCATTCAGGGAATTATTGTCTCACACACACACACACACACACCCTGGGGCCTAATGTGAACAAATAGGGGAGAGTGTTGTCGATGGTCCTTGTCCCTGCTTTAGACCTGCTTTGAGGAGGAGGAAAGGGGTCACTGGACATGAAGGAATATGGTATTATCCAAGACGTGTTGAGGAGAGTTGAAAGAGAAGAATGGAAGAGGGTTTGGTCTCTCAGAAGCCCTTCCATAATGTAGCTGGGAACAATGTAGAGAGGTGGAGATTATGTTTTGTCTCTTTAGGATACATGGGGGGGGGGCGTTATGCCTTGTATTGTTCAAACTCCCTATCTATGTTGATAGAGGATTAGAGATCAGAGCAATTAGCTACAGATAAAAAGACCAATTTGTTTTCCGGAAACAAAAAAAAACTTGCATTCACTTGCCAAACCACCCTCATCTGCTCTAACAATTTCATTTTGTTTTTTAAACAGTGACATAGGCTTCAGCTACAGAGCAATCCCATACGTTTAAAAAAACAAACAAACAGCTTTTAGTTTAAATAAAGAATAAGGCATTTTATATACAATTTACTACTTTCACACTGAAATTATGCAGCCTGCTGAACTGTTGCTATGATTAATGTCCCCTCTCTTTTGTTCACATTTCACAGAACCCCATCAAGACTATCCAGATGAAGCAAAGTTAGAATTCTTCTTGAGACCCTTCCAGCTAAAATGTTATTAAACAGGGCATTAGGATGCATTCTTTTCTGCTACGAAGGGAGGCAGGGGTACTGCCATACTTCTCTCTTCTAATCCTTAAGGTGCATAAAAATGATATTAACCGAGGAAAAATGGGGAGCAGAGCATGACATAAATTGTCTAGGAGGCAGGCACCCCATGATTTCTGTGTAGAAGTACTACTTACTGATAGAGGACAGGAAGATTACAGAGCAGTTAAATGAATTAGAATTGATCTTCACTGTGGAAGACACAGAAAAGATAAATGCATCTGAAACACTGTTCTAAGGGCAGACACCTACGAACCTAAATATACATGATGAAGTTTGAGAGCTGACTGATCAATTGAATTTGTCACCAGGGTTGGAAGGCATTCACTAGAAAGTGAGCTTAATGTCTATTCAGGTAAAATGTTGTTCTCTAACAAGTAAATGTTAAACATATGGGAGAACAAGTCATGCTAAGAACAAATCAGTTTTGCTTCTGCAAAGTTAAGTCCAGCCTCAGGAACGTTTTTGAGGTTTTGGGGTTTTTTTGAATGTCAATGACAATGTAGATACGGGTAATTCAAGACCTATATATTTCAGCTTTCATCATGATTTTGGAATCTTTTTGGTGGAATTCTTCAGCAAAGGATCCTAAGTAAACAGTAGTTTGGGGATAAAAGGAGAGGTCCTCTTATCTTATAGAATAATAACTGACTAAAGAACAGGAAAGCAGAGAACAGAAATAGACAACGTGGCAAGAAAAGTAAGCAACAGGGTACTTGAAGGAACTGTATTGGGAACAGTGCTATTTAACTTATTCTAGAGATGAAGAATAAGGAAGCCCTGTTTGAAGACAAGAACAAATTATTCAGGATGGTAAAATACAAATCAGAACGTGAAGAACTCCAGAAGGTTCTCTGCAGAATGGCCAAAAAAAAAAAAAAAAAGGAATTGAAATTCAGTTTAGGTGTCACGTATCTGCAATGGAACAAAAAAACCCACCACCACCACCAAAAAAAAAGAGAGAGAGAGAGAGAGAGAGCACTGGGGAAGGTCCAGAAGAGAGCAAGGAAAATTAACAAAGGGTCAGAGCCTGTTCAAGGAAGGAAAAGTTAATGGCCGTCAGAATATTTATGTCTTGCTTGGGTTTTTTGTCTGTAGTGGTGGGTTTTGTGTGTGTGTGTGTGTGTGTTTGTGTGCGCTCTAGTGTAGATACTTGGCACTTAAAATGAATTTCAGTTTCCTTTTTTTGCCATTCTAAAGAGAACCTTCTGGAGTTCTTCACATTCTGATTTCTATTTTAGCATCCTGAATAATTTGTTTTTGTCCTCAAACAGGGCTTCCTTACTCTTCATCTCTAGAATAAGTTAAATAGCACTGACTAACTTCTGACTAATGCTGCACTTATGCAACAAGCAAGGTGGCACTAGTGCAAGAAGATCACATGACAGTACAAAGAATCGGGGACTTCTGAAACTACGGTATTACACAAACTTCCCTTTCAAATAGATGAGGCATGCCAAAGATTGGCACCTGTTGTGCAGGTACAAACATGGTTGGACTACTAGCACATCACTAGTCTGGAGTGAAAGCTTCAAACTCAGCACAAGTAGCTAGTGCAGCAGCCTTGCACTAGTGCAATGGCCTTGCACAAGCGCAGCATCAGTCAGTACATTGGTTATTATGTATGGGGGTGGTTAGAGATCAGTTTATAAAATTAAGGACAGCATTGAAAAATATTTCTCTCACACAATTCTAGAACTCAAGATAATTCAACAAAATGTATCAGTAGTAGATTCAGAACAGATACAAGGTAGTACTGCTTCACACAATGTACAGTTTATAAATCCCTGCCACAGGCTGCAATAATGACCTCTGCTTTAGATGGCTTTACAAAAGTGTAGGGAAATTTATGGCAGATAGTAACAATCAGATAGATAGATAGATAGAAACTCTCTGTACAGATAAATAGCTATCAACCACAATAGGCAAATTTTTAGAAGCTTTATATTTCTGAATTCCCGATGCTGGGATATATAATGGAGAACAACTGTTGCCTTCCTGTACTGCTTGTGGACTTCCTGGAGACATCTGGCCATGAGCTGTTGGAAACAGGATACTAAACTAGATGGACCCTCCATCTCCTATAATATTTTTACTATCATGTCCCATTAATAAAGTTCATTGACTACTTGCAGAGACAATTTGTCAGATGGTTTGGTGACAATTCTTTTATCCAATCACAATTTTAGGCTTAAAGTATTAAATAGCAGTACTCGTGATAGCAATTCTTAGAGGAATATTAAAAAGAGAAGGCACGATTAACAAGAGAAATGAATTAATGAAAATCTACCATGACAACTTACTATTTCCAACAGGTAAAATGAGGCGGCAGCACCAAATGCAACACAAAGAATTAACTCCTTTCTCCATATGTGTTTGGTGGCTTTTGTTCAATCTATGTTTAGTCTGGAAGCAAAAAAAGTGGTTACTTTATCAGTGTGCAAGACTGTTTAAGAAATTCCTCTGAAGAAACTAGCGTAGTTGCCCCTGAGGAAGGGTCTCTTGATTTAGTGCATTGGGCCCGGATTCCTCTGCATCTCTGAAATTTCTTCTATTTAATACCTAGTCTAAAGGAAATTGGTATATAAGAGGAAACTTCAGAGATGTACAGTAGATGAATGTTTCTTAGGAAACATTAGCTGTGTTACTTACACTTGTTTTGCAAAAATACCACAAAGCGATGGGTTCAGACTATAGAAATGTGGCCTCAGATTTGGAGGTTCAGACAGTCCTTCCTTGTCTACCACTGCAAGAATTTGCACCAAATGCTCATCATGTTTAACTTCCCATTCTATTTTTAGTTCACAGTGCAATTAATTTCAAATGGCAACAGAACTATTGCAGCAGTAAGGCAGTTGTGAAGACAATTAGCATGGAAAGGTTGTCTAAGTTAGACTTTCCTAAGGTGCACTGTGAACAGATATGGGGATTCATTGATACAAGGTTCATATGGGCCCAATTTGGGTTGTTTTAACTAAGAAATGTTAAAACTAAACATATCAAAGTTCAAATTAAAAATAACTAAACCATAAAAACTGCAGTAGTTGGATGACTTAGGAGATCCTACATACTGCAGCATAAATGTAATAAAGTATACACGCAGAGCTAAAAAGCTACCGGTATTTGCTGTGAGAAAGAGAAATGCCAACCATTTATCTTTAAATACTTTCTTATGTTTTAACATGTATGCAACTAATAATAGCAAGAATAAAATATTCCAGACCGAGAGAATGGTGCTAGTTCCTTTTGATTAAGCATGAGATTGCTGGGGTTCAGGGGTGCTCTCTATATTTATGTACATACAGACACAGCCCAACCGCACCACTACTCAGCAAAAGGTTGATTTTTTAAAAGTTATGTTTTTTAGAAGAAATTCTAAATAACATGCTTTCCACTGAGCCACAGATACCAAGTTTTAAATGGGCAACCCTGCCACTTAATATTATTATTTTAATTAATTAATTAATTAATTAATTAATTTCACGGATTTTTATACCGCCCAAAACGCAAGTCCTCTGGGCGGTTTACAAGGCAATAAAAACAACCAATAAAAAGATTAACATATTTCAACAATTAAAATTTAAACAGTTAAAACTATTAAAACACAATTAAAACAATATCTAATTAAAAACCTGGGTGAACAAATGAGTCTTGACTACCCTTTTAAAAGTTGTAAGAGATGGGAAGGCTCTTATTTCAGCAGGAATTGTGTTCCAAAGCCTCGCACTACTTATTTACTCCAGAATATGCTCAGGGAAAGGTTGAATTTATTTTTTTTTAAAAGAAATTCTGAACAACATGCTGACCTGCAGATAATCCTCCTCTTGCCACACTCCCCTCTTCCTCCCTCTGGAGGAGCATGGTGGTGGGAGTTGGAGAAAGGAAGCCAGGAAGGAAGGAACCAGAGCAAGGGGGTGGGTGAGTGGGAAACAAGTAGCAGCGGTGTTTGGAACCATTTGGAGGAATGCTTGCTGCTGCTTTGGCAGGCCCGGGTAGGGGGAAGAAGCATGGCAGCAACACTACATGCCACAGCAAGTGGGGAGGCATGCCTTCTGGTCCTTCTTTCTCCCCTCTACCATCACTGTCCACTGAAGCAGAAGCAGGAGGAATGCCATCGTTTCAGCAGAGAAAGCACAGTGGCAGGAACCAAACCCAGTAACTGGAGAGGAATCCTTCCCACTTCCTAAGGTTGGCTGCCACCACCACACTTCTTCCCCTGCCTTTGCTGCCTGCCAAAGCAGCAGCAAAAGTTCCTCCCCACTTGCTGTGGGAGGGGGGAGAGAAGCTGCCACTTCAGCTGGTGATGGGGAAGAAGTGTGGTGGTGGTGGAAACCAGCCCCATCGCACTTCTTTATCCCACCCTGCTGCCCACCAAAGCGGCCCCACTCCTCCTGGAGAAATGCCACCGCTTCAACAAGCAGAGGTGGGGGAGAGGAGGACCAGGACTGCTCCCTGTCCCACATGCAACTATTGTGTGGTGCACATCCTGGACCAGAAACCGTGCCGGCTGCAGGAGAACTGGGAGCAGACTCACAGCACTGGCAGCCAGCATTTCCACTCATCAGGCTTGTTTTGCACTTGTCATGGATGCGCAGATGACTGCACTTCCCAAGCCCTGGTTGTACCAGATATTAGTCCTGTTTAGAGTAGACCCATTTAAATAAATAGGAGAATATTCCATTTTCTGCAATCTTTTTTTAATGAAAAAATTGCATTTGAAAAAAAATTATATACTATCTGAAAAATTATTCATATACTTTTTATATATGGAAAAGAATACAAAAAAGATTATTTTCTGTGGCATCCCCTGTAATTTCCGGCTGAATCCGTCCCTTCTGGGGTTTCTCACAACTAAATGTTTTCTTGATGTTTTACTTATTTATTGGAACAAAGGTTTGAATTTAATTTCCTGTCAGGAGGCATTTCAAAACGGCAAGCCTCATCCATAGTACATGAAAGAAAATGGTAGGGTTGGGGTAGCAGCTTCCCTTGGCATTTAGACTTCCAGTCAAACAGGTAGTAGTCAGCAATGCCAAGCAGTTCCTCTGTTAGCTAGAGAGCTTTGAAGTAAATGAAAGGATTTCCTTCTTTTTACTTATGCCACTATATGCTTCATTGATGGTCTGATCTCATGTAATAATGCCATCTTCATTACGTCAATGATGCTAACTTCACAGAGACTAGGAAAGGTTTGTTATATTGCCACCTAAAATTGACAATAAATTAATACTTCAAGCTCTTAAAAAGAAAGATAATTAATAGCATTACCCAAATAAACTAGTTATAGGAATTGAACATTTCTTTGATTCAGTATCCTTCTTCATATGTACCCTGACTTTCTCCCCCCATATATGTGAAGCAATGGCTTGGGCTAACTCATACCAATAAATGCTTAATCATTTTATTCGCCAAGTAAAATAGTAGAGAAGGATGTAGAATTCTATATAATGCACAGAAATATCTCATTACAGATTCAGTAAGCCCTAACAATATGTTCAATCTGATCCAAGGGAGACATAGTAAGACAGCTCCTGCTTGGAAAATTGACAATTTAAAAGCATGGAAATCTCAATTCACTTTGCAGTGGTAGACTGCTGGGCTTCCATGGAACCTCACAGCTTTTGGATGGAAAGATTTTGACACATGCAGTTAACTAAAAAATGGGAGTACACAGGGAAGAAAAAGGTACACTGGCAGACCTAGAAAAGGATTAAGCTGACATGTTCAAAGGGACGACCTTTAGAGCAAATTTGCTACAGCTGTAGGAAATCAACAGCATAGTTTGTGATGATGTTATCCACCCCAAGTTAAGATGGACATGTGAATATTTAAGGCTCATGTGGGAACCGATTTGGACCAAATTTGGTACTGTTGTAGGGACAACTCAAAAACATAGTTTGTGATTATGTCATCCACCCCAGTTCAAGAAAGCAGACGTGTGAATGTTTAGTGTGCAAGTGGGCCAATTTGGACCAAATTTAGTCCGGTTGTGGGGATAGTGAAATGATCCAGAACAACTTACCAGAACTACTTTTTTCATTTTTACATACACATTGTTCTTACATAAAACATCTTCATATTACATAGTTTAGACAGCATTCTGAAGAGGTCCATCTGCAGTTGCTACCGGCTTGTCTGGTGGCTATCCAGGGATAGGCCTTCTCTGTTGCTGCCCTGAGGCTTTGGAATGTGCTCCCTACCAAAATGAGAGCCTCCCCATCTCTGACAGCTTTTTAAAAGGCTATAAAGGCACAATTATCACCCAAACGTTTTAACCAGAATTGTGCTTTAGAATTATTGTAATGTTTGTTTTAATTTGATTTATGTTGTTGTAAACTGCCCAGAGATGGAAATTTGGGTTAGTGAACCAACATAATATATTTAATATAATATAAAATAATATAAATGAAAGGCTTCATTTTCCACTCTTGACCTGGGCGCTTTCCAGACTACCCACTACAACAGTGTCACTACGTGTCCCCCAAGTGTCTTCCCATACTGCCTGTGTTTCGACATCATAGTCCTGCGCTGTCAGCAAGGTGCCATTCACATTTCCAATGCCTTCTTTGGAGTTCTATTGCTGTGTTACAGTCTTATAATGTTGCATGCGCATTGCAAAAAAAAATCGCTGTATTTCCCCATCGTAGGAGTTTTGCGCAAGCTAGAAAAGATTGCACCCCCCTGCTGGTGGCTTTGCACAACAAACAGCTTCAACCCTTTATTTATGTTTTGAATGCGATCTGCCAAGCCAAAGCATTTTACCGCTGTTGTAGCAGGTAACCTGGAAAGCACACTGGAAAAATAACCCTTTGGTTTTGCCATTCAAACTCCACCCTCCCCAGCCTATCTGTATCCATTTTTCATGTTCTTTCCACACTGAGGGAATCTGGCTTTTCCTTCTTTCTCCCCACCCAGGTTTGGCTGTTCTCTTTTCTATCCCCTTCAAATCCCCTTTTCTGTTTCGGTTCTTCCCCCTTTCTGACTCCATCTATATAGCTTTGGGTCTCTTCTGCCTTTCGTCTGCTTCCTTTACTCCTCCCCATTTCCTGTTTTGACTCTTCCCTGTTTATTCCTGCATCCTCCTCTCCTTGCTTTCCCATTGGTTCTTTCCTCCTTCACCTCACTTTCCCCCTGCTTCCATCACCTCCCCTTTCTTGCTCACTTCATCCTGCTTTGATTTTTCTTCTCCTTTTCTATCCTTGCTCCTCCCCTCTTCCACTTTGGCTCTTCAGCACATCCTCATTTCTCCTGTTGGAACCCTGGGATGAACCAGAATTGGGTTAAAACAACAACAACAAATCAGCCCTTTAGTATTACAGTATCAGACACAGATACAGACACACCAGTTAATATTACAACACAAAAAAATTGTAGCCATCACTTGTTAACATTCCAGTCAGGCCTTTCCGTTAAGCATTTGATGGTTCCTCTACTTTTCACATAAAATCAAAGAATATTGATGTACTTTCTATGCAGTAGTGCATAGAAAAACAGAGTAAATAAGCATGTAAGTAAGCACAGAGGTTCAAATCCACAGGCATATCAATGTTGTTGACAAAGAATAGATAATGGATAAAATCTCTCAGATTAGGGCTGACTTGGATTAAGCCATTACTGAAGAGTTAATGGTAGGGATGTCCAGTAACTCCTCTTGTTTGCTTAGAATGGATCAGTTTCAATTTGTGACTCCTGCGGATGTGGACAAGTTCCTTGGAGGTGGTTGGCCTCCTACCTGTCCTCTGCCCAAGACAGCTATCATCTAGTAGGGAGGCTGTTAGAGATGGCATAGTTGACATCATAAATGCCTCACTGGGAGAGGGCAGGATGCCTCCCTCTTTGAAGGAGGCAATTGTGAGACCTTTATTTAAGAAGCCTTCCTAATTATAGGCTGGTCTCCAAACTCCATTGGTTGGGCAACGTGTTTGAGAGGGTGGTGGCTGATCAACTCCAGGTAAATTGGAGGATAGTGATTATCTAGACCCATTTCAAACTGACTTCAGAGAAGGTTATGGGGTTGAGACAGACTTAGTGCATGCTCAACCCTCGCCCTTCATGGCTTATTAAATCTAGCAAGGAGGGAATTTTTAGCTGGATCCAGCAGGTTGTAAATGCCTCATTGAGAGAGGGAGTGGTCCCAACTCCATTGAAGGAAGCTATTATTCGACCACTCCTAAAGAAACCCAGTCTGGACACAGAGGATGTAAACAAATACAGGCATGTGACCAAGAGTCTCTTCCTGGGCAGGGTGCTTGAGCATGTAGTGGCTGACTAGCTCCAGACGCTCTTGGAGGGAATGGACTATCTAGATTAATTTCAATCAGGCTTCAGTCCTGGCTTTGGAACAGAGACTGCTTTGGTCACCCTGTGGGATGACCTGTGCAGAGAGAGAGATACAGGGAGAGTACAATCCTGTTAATTCTCTTGGATCTCGCAGGGGCTTTCAATACCATTAACCATGGTATCCTTTTGGATATGCTAGCCAAGTTAGCTGTGGGAGGCACTTCTTAGAGGTGGTTCCACTCCAACCTCAAGGCCCATTTCCAAAAGGTGGTGCTGTGAGATCACTGCTTAACCCCTTGGCAGTTATGCTTTGGGGCTCTGCAGGGTTCTCTTCTTTCCCCTATGCTGTTTAACATTTACATGAAACCGCTGGGAGAGCCCATCTGGAAGTTTGGCCTGAGGTGTCACCACTTCACAGATGACACTCAGTTGCATCTCTCTTTTTCATCAGACACCTGTCCTAGATCAGTGCCTGGACACAGTAATGGACTGGATGAGGGCGAACATGTTGAGAATCAATCTAGACAAGACAGAACTACTGTTGCTCAGTGGTTCTTCTGGCCAGGTAAATGATGTCCAGCCTGTTGTAGATAGGATTGTACTCCCCCTGAAGGACCAGATTCATAGTCTGGGGGTGCTCATCAGTGTTCTCTCTAAGGCGTACACACATGTGTGCGCTCACAAGTTCTTTAATGTCCCCTCGGTTAATTTTAGATCCCACTCAAGTTGAATCAGGAAGGTCCCACTCTGAATGCATGTGCGCACACACTGCCTTTATATGGCTGCCCAGAACAAAACTCATTCCACAGAGGTGAAAAAAATTAGAGAGAACACCGGTGCTCATTGATCCGGCACTTTCACCAGAGGCTCAAGTGGCCTCTGTGACTCAGAGTGCCTTTTATGAGCATCAGCTGATATGCCAACTGCGACCTTACCTGGACAGATATATCTTGGCCACAGTTACTCATACTCTGGTAAGATCTCACTTAGATTACTGCAATGCATTGTATGTGGGACTGCCTTTGAAAAGGATCCAGAAACTGCAGCTGGTACAAAATAGGGCTGCAAGATTATTAACTGGGACTAGATGTTTTGAGCATGTTATGCCAGTGCTTTGTCGGCTGCACTGGCTCCCAGTCCGTTTCTGGGTCCAATTCAAAGTGCTGGTTTTAATCTTTAAAGTACTAAATGGCTTTGACCAGGTTACCTGAGAGAGCACCATGCTACATATGCCCCAACTGTCATGCCCTCGCTCATGGACAGTGAAGTGGAGTGGGAGGCAGGCAACCCTCCAGCAGGTGGAGAGGCACCTGCTGGAGAGCAGTCTGATGTGGGGCCTCAGGAGAGAGTTGAGACAGGCCAGAGTGAAGGTTCAGTACAAGAAGGTCTGTCAGGATCAGAGGAACTAGGGGGTGAAAAGTCAGACCCTGAGCCAGGGGGCGAACGACCCTTAACTCCCCAAGAACAAAGGCAGGAGAAGCAGCAACAGCAAGTGCAGGCACTTCGGAGAAGCCAGAGCTTCCTCGGGACGCAGCAAGAAAGACGCTGAATCTTTAGCAACTGGCCGGGGGAGGAGAGCAATTAAGGCCAAGGACTATAAATCAGGTAGTGTGGGCAGCGAACAACCGCTGGAAACAACACGTTAGCTGGGCTTGCACTGTATGAGAGCGTTTGCAACCTTGGATTCCTGGCTTCTCGTTCGGACTCCTGAGACCCATGCATCCCCTGCTGTCAGAATGAAACCTGAGCTGCTGGCTCCTGTGCCATAAATCTGGGGCCAGGCATCATCTGGCAGGCAAGCTCTTGACAGCAACCCAGACCTTAAGATCTTCTTTGGAGGTCCTCCTCTGAGTGCCCCTGCCAAATGAGGTGGGGCAGGTGGCTACTACGGAGAGAATGCCTTTCCAGTGGTTTCACCCTGTTAATGGAATAGCCTTCCCAGTGAGGTTTGCTTGGCTTCATCACTTTGTTCTTTAGATGCCAAGTAAAGGCCTTTTTGTTCACTCAGGCCTTTTAAATTTTGACTCTCAAATATGATTTTTAAGTTATTTTATATGAGTTTTTAAATTGCTTTGTATTGTATTTTGTATTTCTCTCTCTTTTGATTTGTTATGATTTAATGTGTTATGTGTGTTTATCTCATGTTTTAATGTCCAGAGAACAGTTTGTTATGGGGCATTTATTATTTATTTATACAAACAATATTTGTAGAAATAGTGAAACATCAGAGAAAACACTCTGAGAAATTAATGTTGCATCTTGTTTTCAATATCAGTGCTGCATTGCCATAAGTATGAAACCATTAAATTATTGTATTTGTTCTGAACACAAAATGGTTTCCCTTCAGAGAAAACAACTTCTAAAGCTATGCTACAGTGTGTTCTACTAACCCATTCCTTTTTATTCACTGAGATATCATTAAGTATTGCAAGCTATTGTATAAAGCCTTTCTATAGATAGCAGTGAATAATGAACCCTGAATTTCTTAATAAATGTTAATAAAAATTCCAAGCCAGCTTATTTTAATAATAGAAACAGAAGGCTGCCTTTGCATGAGAGTCCATTTTGGTGCTATATCCAATTCTATGCTTCATATGTCACAACTCCTGAGGCATATATTAACGTGTTTAACAGTCTATATACAAAGCTGTACAGGACTGCAGCTAGAACAGATAACATGGAGCATTTGTAGAGGTGGTCAAATGGTATAACATACCTATTAGCACTTAGCACACAAGATATTCTGATAATGGCGTGAAGCTATGGTTTCTGCTAAGCAGAGTTAAAATCAGACACCATTGGTGCCATGGTGTATATTTCATTATTATAGAATTTAGAAATTGCAGTATAAGCGGTATAGAAATTGAATAATAATAATAATAATAATTATTATTATTATTATTAATCTGACACACAAGACTGTGGTTGGGTGCTGAGTGGAAAATACTGCATTGAGGGTTTGCAATGACATTTTCTGAACCCCAGCAGTTTTACATTATGAAATTGATAGCAAGAAAATTACTATCAGCTGATATCCCAAGGCACTTGTAGTGTGCCAGGAAAGATATGACCATGCTGCAAAGAGTTCTCCATTGCTGCTTCAACCTTGTTGTTACCTACTAAATCCTGGAAGAAGAAGAAGAGTGCTTTTGAGCAAGCACAGCTCCTGGAGGGAAACAGACATCTCTCCGGCCTCACGTTCTCTGCAGCTCATAGAGAGCACAGATGTGGCTCATCAGAAGGGGATAATTAGTCTCTGCTGGTGACCTGGCAGGGAAATTACAAAAGCTTGCTTATTCCACTTTAAGGTAATTTCATATATGTAATACAATTGTGCCTTTATGTGATTTGTCTCCCTCTGAAATGGACAAAGGAATAGTAGAACTTTATGGCTGTCTTCTTTTCTTTCCACAAATTATACAATACGCCTAGAAACTGTTTGACAAGTACAAATCTTTTCTCAAGGAAAACAAATTCAGTTGGGACCCCTACATTGGCAACTGGGCCAGTTCCTAGGCCAGACTGGTAACACACAAGGGCATCACTGTTCTACAACAGAAGGAGCAGATGTCAATTTAGAGGGCCGGCAGCCAGCCAGGGGCAGAACTCAGGATCAGCAACTCACACTATAGACACTATACTTTCTATAGACATAGAAAGTGGAACATTTCAGATCTATGCAAGAGATGCAAGGGGGATAGGAGGAAAAAGCTGCCATCTGTGACCTTTCCTCTAAGGAATTCAGGAGGACAGGACAGGACTAGAGTAGCTCAGCATCGGCAATATGCAAGTCAATAAGCCCAAGGGTAAACCACAAGAGCAGCCTGTGCAGAATATAGAAGGAAGTGCCAAAAAAATAAAAATAAAAAAAATAAATCCCTAACAGCCATGGCATTTCAATGAAGTCTCTTTAGCCTGTGAAATGAGTTAGGAAATTGCTGTATAGCTTCTGTTGTATGACAGTAATCAGTTTTATTAGATTTTACTCTTTGCTCAACTGATTGCATTAGCTCCTCTCTCTTTTAAAATAAAGTTTAACCTTAATTTGATAAAGTGTTACACTCAAGGGGATTGTAAACTCAGTGTGTAGGCTGCGTTGGCACCTTGTCACCAATTTTTTTAAACTATTTAAAACATTTATAGCCTATTCTTTCAGAAGCTCATTCAGCATACTTTTGAATCACCTTTTACCGTGGTGATTCTCTTTATTTAGCAGGGGGAGAGTAATTGGCCCTATCCCTCCCCAGCACAGTACCTCCAGTGACTGTTGCTGGTGTCTATCTGTTGTTTCTTTTTAGACTGGGAGCCCTTTGGGGACAGGGATCCATCTTATTTATTTATTATATCTCTGTGTAAACCGCCTTGAGCCATTTTTGGAAAGGCAGTATAGAAATCAAATTAATAACAACAATACTATGGAGAAAAATTTAATGGAAAAATACAAAACTCTCTCACACACCTTGACTTTCAAGTCCTCCAGCTCAGAAGCCCTATACTAGTATTCTTCACTGTAAAGCTCAGGAAGTTTTTCACACCTGGCTTTTAGTTTGCGTCTCCTTCAGAATGGAGGGACTGCGTCCACATATTGGCTAAATTTACCCCCAAGTCCATGCAAACTATCATGGAGCACTTCACACACAACTGAGCAGTTTTAAATTGTACGTTAGAGTGTAGCCCGATTTATATCAAGCAGAGAGTAGGCAACCTTGGACTTAATTCTGAGTGGCACCCAGGATCTGGTGCGGGATGTCAGTTTCATCAACCCTTTAGGGAACAGTGACCATAGTGCCATCAGATTCAGCATACATGTGGGGAGAGAATCACCAAGTAAGTCTAACACAGACATTTTGAATTTCAGAAGAGGAAACTTCTCTAAAATGAGGAGTATGGTGAAAAGGAAGCTGAAAGGGAAAATCAGGAGAGTCATTTCGCTCCAGAGTGCATGGAGTTTACTCAAAACCACAGTACTAGAAGCCCAGTAAGATTGTATACCCCAAAAGAGGAAAGGTACCAATAAGTCCAGGAAGATACCAGCATGGCTAATGGGTACTGTCAAGGAAGCCATAAAAGGGAAGAAGACTTCCCTCCGAAATTGGAAGGCCTGTCCAAATGAAGAGAACAGAAAGGAACACAAACTCTGGCAAAAGAAATGCAAGGCAACAATAAGGGAGGCAAAAAGAGAGTTTGAGGAACATTTAGCTAAAAGCATCAAGGGGAATAACAAAAACTTCTTTAAATACATCAGAAGCAGGAAACCTGCCAGGGAGGCAGTTGGATCATTAGACAATGAGGGAGTGAAAGGGATTATTAAGGAGGATATGGAGGTTGCAGAGAAGCTAAATGAGTTCTTTGCGTCCGTCTTCACGGCAGAGGATACTGAGCATATACCTGTTCCTGAACCAGGCTTTTCGGACATGGCAGCTAAAGAACTGAGCCAGATAGAAGTGATGAGAGATGATGTTCTAAACTGTCTGGAAAAACTGAAAGCTCAAAAATCACCAGGGCCAGATGGCATCCATCCAAGAGTCCTCAAAGAACTCAAATTTGAAATTGCCGACATCCTTGCTAAAATATATAACTTATCCCTGCAATCAGGTTCTGTACCAGAGGACTGGAGAGTAGCAAATGTAACACCAATTTTCAAGAAGGGATCCAGTGGTGATCCAGGAAATTACAGGCCGGTTAGCTTAACATCCGTTCCAGGCAAATTGATGGAAAGAATCCTCAAGGATAAAATTGTAAAGCACCTAGAAGAACAGGCCCTCCTGGGAGTGAACCAGCATGGGTTCCGCAAAGGTAAATCTTGCCTGACCAACCTTTTGGAGTTCTTTGGGAGTGTCAACAAGTGTGTGGATCAAGGTGATCCAGATGACATCGTACACCTGGACTTCCAAAAAGCATACAATTCTGGTCACCACAGCTAAAAAAGGACACTGTAGAACTGGAAAAGGTGCAGAAGAGGGCAACCAAGATGATCAAGGGCTTAGGGCACCTTTCTTATGAGGCTAGGCTACAACACCTGGGCCTATTAAGTTTAGAAAAAAGACAACTGCGGGGAGACATGATCGAGGTCTATAAAATCATGTATGGGGTGGAGAAAGTGGATAGAGAGAAATTCTTCTCCCTCTCACATAATACTAGAACCAGGGGTCATCCCATGAAACTGATTGCCAGGAAATCTAGAACCAACAAACGGAAGTACTTTTTCACACAACGCATAATCAACTTGTGGAATTCTCTGCAACGAGATGTGGTGACAGCCAACAACCTGGATGGCTTTAAGAGGGGTTTGGATAACTTCATGGAGAAGAGGTCTATTGACGGCTACTAGTCGGAGGGCTCTAGGCCACCTCCAGCCTTGGAGGCGGGGTGCTTCTGGGTACCAGTTGCGGAGGAGTAACAGCAGGAAAGAGGGCATGCCCTCAACTCCTGCCTGTGGCTTCCAGCGGCATCTGTTGGGCCACTGTGCAAAATGGAATGCTGGACTAGATGGGCCTTGGGCCTGTTCTTATATCCAGGGCAAAAAATTCCATTTTTTGTGTCTTGTGGGGTGGGCAAACCTCAAACTCACAGTAAAGCCTCTCAGGTAACCTGTGGTAAAGCCTGCTGTCTGGGAAATCTCCAGGAGCCAGTGGCAGCTCCCCTCAACCCCAAGTGTGGCTCCCTGACCAGTGCGGCCAAAGCCAAATACTCTGGACAGACCCTGGCACCATGCAGAGGCAACTGTTCCCATCAGTGTTTTGCCCATTGTTGGTGGGGCTCCTTTAAGGGAAACTGAGTCCACTTCAGCCCTTGCACTATTTTGGAAGGCATGCACAGACTGCTGGGAAATACAGCCCTTTCCAGCACTTTCCCTATAGAGCTCTTTGGTCACCAGGCATCGACACCAACTTGATAGCACAACTTCACCATTTAAGAGCAAAATCTTAAAGGAATATCTTGATGTGATGAGCAGAAAGTGTTGGGGGGGGGAGGGGCTTGAAAGGAATCCTCCACAAAAAATACAAGATTTCTATATCAGGTTATGGGTTTTTGGTTTTTGGTTTTGTTTTGTTTTGCATTCCTAAGTGTTTCAGCTAAAACATTGGAAAACACACAAACATAAATTGAGCATGCTAAACCTGAAAGGCTTACTACCATATTTACCAGAATAGAAGACAACTCTGAATTTAAGATGACCTCCTGATTTATAATATTAAAACACTTAGAAGACAACTAGTCTTGAATTAAGGTAAATACAATAATAATATGGCAGTGCCTCACACCTTCAGGAGTATATACATGGAAACAGACCCTGAGGGCTCTCAGATACAACTAGCATACCTCTGAAAGCGTTTTCCTCCTCAGAGCTCCCCCACAGTTCTCCTCAGAAGGCCAACTGTTTTTCTCCCCTGCATGCCTCACGGTTCTATTTATAGATGGGTCTCCTCTCCTGATTGGCAATTCTTCAAGCCACACTCCAAGCCTTGTTGAACCTTCCATTACAGGAGCACAGTACAGTAGTCTCCCTGGCTCTGCAGGGAGGCAGTAGCTTGCAGGGTTTACCACCACATAGAGTGTTCCTCTGCACAGCACCAGGAAGGACCCTTAAAGGGATTTGGAGTGAGAAATGCTCCAGTGAAGTCTTGGAAGGCATATGGCAAGCCACACAAGGAGTGCTTGGAAATGCTGTAATTCCTAGCGCTTCTGCCCCTAGAGCTCAATGGGGAAATTGCTGGGAAGGACATTTCCCAGCACTTGCCACATGGCTTCCAAGATGTCATTGGGACTTCCTGCAGATCCAAATTCCTTTAAGGGCCCTCCTGCACAGGGAGGTGCTGCACAGAGGATTGCTCTGTGTGGAGGTGAGCACTGCAAGCCACCTCCTCCATGTGGGGCCAAGGTCAACATGCAGATGATTCAACATTTTGAAGCTGAATCTTTGCACAGCCCTATTGCCCAGCATAGCAAGATCCCTTCTCTCACAGAAATACAGAGCTGCATCATCAACAGAGTGATGGCATCTCACTCCAACGTTACAGATAGCTTCTCCCCCATTTATGTAGATAGTAAATAACATTGGTGGCCACACTTTTTTTATTTCTAGCTTTATTACAGTTCTAAGTTCTTGGGAATTTGCTACACTGCTTGGCTCAAAATGGCTTTGCCCAGCAGCAGTCTGGTAATGTAGGCCTGTCTCTTTCTTTCTCTCTCTCTCATGTTAATGAACACCAAACTGGTCCCATCTGGCTTTCCAAGACTGGTTCACACTATCAATTCCTCTGCCAAACAAGATCCTTCTGGCTGCTGGGAACTGTCCTCTTGCCCCCGTCACTTCCTCCTAAGTGGCTAATTAACCTCCAGATGCACCTGCTCCCACAGCTGAGTGCCCTGAGCAACAGGAAGTTGGCAGCATAAAGCATGTCCTGCTGCTAAGGCAACTAAGTGATCGCAGCAGCTTGCCTCACAATGATATGGCTCAATACCAGATTGGAGGAAATACTTGTGTCGATGGCCCATTACATTGGGTTCTCATTTACTAGGTAGGAGCACAACAAACTGAGCCAATCTTCATGTACACGGCATTTAGTTACATCTTGCACACAATCCCTTTTATTGTTGGAAAGTGACTATTCATTCTTTCAGTTATAAAAGAAAATGATAATAGGGCATTTGGATTACAACCAGTTGAAAACCACATAGATCCTGGGATTTGGAACTGGGAAAGTTCATTTACTAATTAGATTATCAAATGAAAATCCAAGGTTTGCAGCTCAAGCCAAACTTCTGTTTAATTAACCATCAAGCCTCTTTATGCTACAAAGTTTCCAGATAGGCTACGTGCATATTTCACTGACTGACGCTATGAAAATGGAAGGCTTATGTACAAATGTCTGATGTGCTAACCAAGGCAGTAGGCTGTATTTCATTCTTGCAAATTTCACTTACCCTCATCCTTATGGATTTATTCACTTCCCCATAGTATGGGATTCATATTCAATATTACTTAAACCTTACAGTTAAGAGATGATCAAGGTTAAAAGCATGAGCCACAAGTCAAGAAGCTCAAATCACACTTTTGCAATGAACTCACTGACCTGCCTTAGGTAAACCACTATTTATCAGCTTTACAGTCTTCCCCACATCTGTTACTGCAGGGATAATACCAGATATAATCATAAAATTTTAGAGTTCAAAGGGACCTTGGAGGTCTTCTAGTCCAATCCCCACTATATTAAAACAGTATTAAACAGTTGTAAAGTGAACTGAGATAACACATGCAAAGAACTTTTAGCATGATAGAAATGCATAATAAATTCATATCCTTTCTGCATCAGACCAGACCAAACCCAGGTGACATACTGCAAGGGAACTAGCAAGTTGATATAAGCTGCGGAACTACTAATTCTTCCAGGCTTTACAGTACTTGTGATAGACTCCTGATGAGCCCAGATCACTTCTCTCTGCACAGTGTTTATACCAGGACATGCTTATAAATATTAGCACTTTGGTTTTGTTTTGTTTTTCTTGTGCAAAGATATACAAGCTTCACAAGCTATGAAAGTGGAGTTCCATTCTCTCTGTCTCTCTAAAGAGACAATCAGTCCTGATAATCCATTTGACACAGTGCCTAAATTATGAAAGGAAAGGTAGGGAGCTCCTTAACGAAACCCACAAGCCTCATCCTAACTACCTCCAATTTTAATCAAATCATGTCCCCATAGACTTCTAAATACAGTAGCTAAAGCGGCCATCACAAGAGGTAAAGGGACCAGACCCCCTCTGCTATAATTTGAACTCTATTTTGGCATTCCATTTATGGTTCAGAAAGACAGCAGAAGCTGGCTCCAGGCTCTGTACGGCAGGGATTTTCTTCAGAATCCTTTTTACATAAGGAGCATAGAAATCTATATGTAGAAAACTCATTTTTGCACACAGAGATTCCAGTCCTAGTTTCTGACCATAAAATTCACAAGGGGAAGGGAACCAATTGCACTAATACTAGCACCGAGATTGATGACCAATTCCTACTACACTGTAACCTAGCTCTCTTTGTTATTTTGCTGCAATAGAAATAAAATGACAGATTCTTAGAGCTGCAGCAGGTTTTTTGCAGTGGTATCTTATATAGTAATAAATGATGATGATGATGATGACGACGATGATGATGACAGTTTACCCAGTATTATAGGAACTAAGACCATTTCAAGTCACTTCCACTTATATATACACTAATAGCTTATCCTCAAAGAATACATTTAATACAATTGTACAAATGCTGGTAAGAATACCAAGTTCTCTCTTTTTTCCCCTCTTGTACTTCCTAAGATATATTCTCCTGTTTGCTGAGATTGACAAATAAATGCTTTACATTTGCACAAATGAGAAATAAAATATAGCTAGAGGAGGAGAGGGAAGGGAGATTGCTGCAAACAACAAAATACAAATGGCTTGATCCCTTGAATCACCTAGTAGGTAAATCAGCACTCAGGGACAAGCATAATGATTGCTGCGGGGCCTCGGAAGGATCATTACACATGGCATTGCACATGCATCATATATCAATCAAAATGTCGCATAGATAGAGGTGTATATGTCACTCTTGCTGCACTGCAACTGCACACCATCATCAGATGCCACACAATGTTTTTATGCTAAGGTACAGTGCAGCCCAGACTTGGTGATGAAGGGCATGATGGGACGTCTCCATATACAACTCTTACCAAATGTATGTAAAAGCACAGACTGAAAGAAGAAAAGGTTAGAAGACATAATTGGCATATTTATATGACTGGAAAACCTTTAGGTTCGGGAGATATACAGTGGGGCATCGAGCCAAAATTGGTGTCTGGATCGCCCTGCTGAGGCCCCCCTGCATTTGGAGGGCTCCTGCTGCCACCCCATGTCCACCTGGCCGCTGCAAGTTACCTTCCTTTAGCCGCCATTGTGTGTAGCCAGGGGTGGGGGTGAGCCAAGAAGGCCTCTCACCACCCTGTGGCATCAGCTGGAGCAGCCGCTGGGTGGGCCTGTCTGGCCCAGCAGTTCTTGCAAACTGCAAGGCACTCCAGCATGCCTGTGCCTCAGTTTGCAAGGACCACTGGGCCAGATAGGCAGGTCCAGCGGCCGCTCTGGCTGCCCCTGCCATGGGGTGGGGCAAGCCTGCTCAGCTCACCCCCCCACCCCCTGCCACACACATTAGAGGTTAAAGGAAGATAACTTTTCATGGGGCGGCATGGCAGGGCAGCAGCAGGGAGGGCACTGGATGGCAGCAGGAGCCCCCCCTGAGGCCCCCCCATCCATTGGAAGCCCCTCCGGACCTTGGAGATCACAGGGGGTTAGAGTGCCTCTGGAGATATTTATGTACAGCAAAAATCTCCTGGGTACATTAAACCAGTTTAGGCATAGCTGAATCACTGGCTTCCTCTCAGCTACGTGATCATACTTTTTAGAATTAAGAAAATGTATTTGCCACAACTACAACACTTGTTCTATTAGTCTGTACTGTAAACATTCTCAAACACACAAGAGTGAGCAAGGTGACAGAAGTGCATCTGAAGCCATGTTCCCTCTAAGGCGTGCACGTGTGTGCGCACTCACATGTTTTATGATGTCCACTTAGTCAATTTTAGATCCCACTCATGTTGAATCAGAGGTCCCACTCTGAATGCACAGGCACACACACTGCCTTGATACTGCCTCCCAGATCATATCTCATTCCACACACAGTTGAAAAAATTAGAGAAGACACTGATCTGAAGCAAGGGTGACCTATGTTCCGTTGTTGTTGTTTTTTAAATCCAGCATGTTACTTTATTTTGGAAGGGGCAAAAACAGGCTCTGCAGTTCATCAGAGCCATGGAAATATTACTTCTGATCTCCAGGAGAAAAGGAAATAATAACGTAGCACTGCTGCAAGACAAGTTCTATCAATCAGACAAGCATTTCTCCCTCCAGAGCTGATTTCTCTCCATACATCAGTAGAGGGGAAATGAATGTGCCATCTCAGAAGTTAGGAATTGAAAATGGATATGTCTTTCCCTGAACATCACCAGTTGGTCAATGGTGTGCACAAGTTTCTAAAGGGAGTTCAACAACTATTTTCTTGGAGGTGCGGAGAAAATATGCCTTTCCCCCTCCCAAAGTGCAAGTGGAAAACCAACTGCTGTGAGGCGTGTGCTTTTAGAGCTGTATCAACTTCAAAATGATGAAAAGTTAGGAAACTACAAATGAGTAAAAGTATGATGCTCAAGAATATGATTGATGGTGCACACTTGAAAATAATGTTTGCCATGCAAGGTGATTCTGCATGCTGGCAAAACTAAGGAATGCTAAATGTAGTGGGAGGAAAAGCCCAGGGGAGAGGAAGATTTCATCAACTGTGAAAGAGAAATAAAAGTCCACAGCACCATATAACATTTAAGGTTACTTTGACCAATACTGTTGAGGTAGCTGCTAAAGATGCAAGTAACTACATACTCAAGCAAACCAGAATTTTATTTTATATTTCCAATCCTCACCCCGCCCCTAGAAACTAATGGATCTAATTCTATGAGCAGTTGTATACGTAACCTTTCACCAGAGCTGGGACTTGGCCACTCAACCTCCGAGGAGGACACTTGCACTCCTACAAACACAGCTCATTACAGTACAAACCCTATCACTGAACAGAAGAGACACACTTTCCTGGAAATAGAGGATGTGTTTATTGTGTCTTCCTTTCATAGCATTGTGGGAACTCTTTTAAACCTTAGTAGCTGTTGTGGCTAGTGCAAATACACGCCAGCCACATTCAGTGGTTGGCAAAGGGGAGTGATAGTTTTCATGGCAAGGAGAATAGAGCCATCTGGTTGTTGTCCATTTGCCAGGCAAATGACTGGGCTTGGACTTTACAAGTCCAAGACAGTGCTTTTGTCACTGAAACTAGACCGAAACACGGGACCAGGTTTTGAAAGACAAATCAGAATGAACAGGAACCTGATTATTTTTCATGAAGTCTTTTCTTTGAATTCAAGCACTCTTGTTCAGAGGCGCACTTACCCCTGGACTTCCAGGCTGAAGTCCAGGGCCTCCACACCCCCTGCCCCCACCATCCTCCTCTAGTCTGTCCCAGGTGGTGTGGTCGCCGTTGGCCTGCACTGTGCCGGGCGACCAAGTGTGATTGTGACCTGTGCCGGGTGCTTTAGAGACCGAGGGGGGAGTTGGGAAAGAGATATGTGGGATGGGAATATATTAAGTTGTGTGTTGAAATGTTTCTGCTAATGCATATTTGCATAAATAGACCTGTTTTATATTCTTACATTCTTGTGAGTTCAGTTGCTGTTTGTGCCCTCAAGATCCGAAGTGATAAAAATACTGTGTGTGTCACAATGTGTGTTTGTGTGTAGGGGTGGGTTGGGGATGTTGATACTTAACTTGCAGTGGTGGTGGCGCTCCAAAGGCCTTTAGGTTCAGGCTCCAAAATTACCTAGGTGTACTTCTGCTGTTGTTCCCCACAATGGTCAGCCAGATGCCTACAGAAAGTTCACAAGGGGGTTACAATACAAAGAGCCTTGCCCTATTTGTTCACAGAATCTGTTAAGGAGAATTCTGTTTTTGAACATGGATGTTCAATTAAGCATTGTGGCTAACTATCAGAAAATAACCTGTCCTCTGTGACTTTATGTAACCCTTTTAAAAAGGATTAAAAGGGTTTCTCTAACCCATCTACCCTAACGGGCATTGTTAGTACTCAAATGGAATGAATACTAAGATATATTATTCAGCTGTATAAAAAACATTTATACCACTAAATTACTTGTGCCTGCAACTAATTACTTGTGCCTACACAAACCTACAAAACTGACACTGTGCTTATCATCAAGACTGGAATCACAATTTATGAATAAAAAGTTAATTTACAAAAGGTCATAGTCAAAAGGGCATGCTCCAGCTTCATGCAATTCATGAACTTCATAGATCTATGCTGAAATTCTAGTTGATTGTTGAAGTGAACTGAAGTAAAGTAGCCTTCTGCAGGTTTTAAGAAATGGTATTCCACCTTCAATATTTCTGTTTATTTTGAATGTTTATCAGACTGTGACCCAGCAATACCTGTGCTGTTCACATGGCTTAAGTCACATCCCTAGTTCCTCCTCTTTCCATCCTAACTTATGTACCCCTTTCCCCCTTACAATTCTCTTAAGCCCCTTAATATGAACATTCACGTGGGTAGAACAAATATGGGAGGCTCCACCCTCATCCTAGGAGTGATAGCTTGAACATCAGAAGCAAGAGGTGTAAAAGTAAACAAATACCTTTTACACCTCTGAACTTCAAGGCAAACAAAGCCTGACACCTTCATGCCAGTTCACCTACATGAATATTTGGACTACTAAAATGAATATCTGTAAGAGATATTTGTAAGCCTTGAATGCTGTTAATGAAATTTCTCCGGGGTGATTGGTGAAAATCCCTAAATCTGCGTTCGGGCTTGCAGGGGGGAAATTAGCTCAGAAAGGACAGTTTCACATCAGACTTAAATTTGTGCAAAGTTGTGGACCCCAAAAATGACTAGACTGAGGCAAGGTTTAAGTTTCAAAAGAAAGTATTTATTATAGGGAGGGGTACAGCAGAGAGAAATGTACGGTTACAGCAATAATACTATCAAAAATATGTTGAAATGCAATGAGGAGTTTTAGCTTAAAGTCCTAATTGTATAAATTCCCAGGTGGACAAGAGAAAGAAGCTTTTTAGGGAGGCGGTTGGATTGAAGAAAAGGGAATAGAGATAGAGTTGGGCCCAGTCATGGGCAAACGTTCATATCACCTGATCTGAACAAAAAGACCTCTGGGCTCCTGGAACAACCGAAGGACCTCATCCTTCAGGAACAGCCCTGTCAGGGGTGAGAAGGTTGGAAGGGTTAGTTGATATAGGTGAATCCATGAGGGTGCTTCCTCTGTGGAACCAAGCTTCCTAGCAAGGAAGACTGTGCAGATCAGGCTGGACAAGAAAGCCAATCTGAAGGGTGGCATGAAGAACTGAACAGAGCCTGGCATGGCCTGTGTACAGTAAATCGCTGAAGCAGCCAGTGACTCCAAGGTAGATGGTATGCAAAGAGCACATTTGATCATGCAACTGGGCTTGTTATACCCCAAAACATATCCTGGGGGCACATTCCAACGAACCTTTTTTGTTCAATAGGTGTGTTGAGTGGAGCTGGCAAGGAGTCCATTGCTGCTGATTGCTCTTCCTGCGTGTAACAATTTGGGAATTGCCGAGGCATGCCAAGGCTTTTGTCATGAAAACAGAGTGTATAGATATGAGAAGAGGAAATCTGTCTGGACGGCAGGTCCAATAATCCAATCAGTACTTTTAATGGGTGCATCTTGAGGTCCTTATCACTGACTCAGTCTCATTTTGTGAGGGGGGAGATTGATCTCCGTGAGCCTTATCTGCATTCTACCTGCTGAGTTAATTGGTGCATTAGGTTGCCGCTATCATTTGTGAAAAGAGGGGATGGTGAGGCGGTTCACTCTGAGTGTAGAGTGGCCTTGGCAGAGAGTTAACCTGCTTTCGTTAAGTTATGCGGTCTGCTTAGGGTATCCCAGCATAGAGAAGGTGTGCATCTGCTCCCTTCCAATTTGCTCATTAGGAGTCAAATCTAGGAGCGACTGGCCCACTGTCAACTAAGTGACTTGTCCCCACGTGCCACAGATTGAGAGCTCATGCTGCTGTGAGGCTCCTGAGCATGACAAGAGTGAGATCTCCAAGCCTGGAGACTCAAACACAAACAAGGGGGCTCCTGGGAGCCAGCAGAAAAGCACTGCTAGCAACAATGCACTCTGCAGTTCCAGGGTGCCCACGAATCACAGTTTTAGCTACTGATAGGCCTCTTAATAATGACTGTATTTATTTGACTGTGGCTTTAACAAATACTCATTCATTCAAGGCATCCAGAATTGTTTGTTCCTCCCCTCACTGTCACAACTCCCAATCTAAAAGTCAATTAACTAAAAACTGAGTGAGAGGAAAGTCAAGCTACAACCCTAAACAGCTTATCTGCTAGCAAATGCCACTGAATTAAGCTGAGTTTACTTCATATAAGGGCTTATCTGCTCTGGAACCTTATTGTTCATTAACCTCAATTTAATGTAAATTTATCATACAATTCACTTGTGACATCTGCAGAAGCTGGAGCGGGGAAAGTGTATAGCTCCAGAGTTCTCACCAGAAGAATATAAATGACTTTGCTCCAGTACAGCACAAAATATTAAAAACCATGTCAAAATCCAGTCTTTGTTACCACAGTTGCTTAGTATAAATTGAGCCAGCAACATCCTCCCCCGTTCTATATACAAACAAGTTTATTTCCCTCACTTCATCTTTTCTCTTGTCCTCTTGTCCATTGTACAACTGATTACTTCGCCAGGGAGGGGCTGCATTCAAGATGCTAAAGGTTTGCTATATTTTGTTGTCAAGGACAACTGAACTCTATCTACAATTTGTTGTAAAGGACAATGGAATTCTATATACATGACATTAGTACTGACCCAAAACGTTGCCCCCCCCCACAAACACATTAAGGGAGATTCAGAGGTGGATGCAAATGGTTTCAACGTAGATAGCTGATGAAGACTTTGACTAAAAGCGGGACAATATGTGAATGCACACTTGCCCTTCCATGGTTAATCAAAGTAAAATTGCTATGTGGGAATGCTCCAGGAGAAACACAGAACAGAGCTGCAAAAGGAACGAAGGAGAAAGGAATCCAAGTTCTCTTCCTTTTAGTTTGATAAGAGTCTTTAAGCTTGATTTGGACTCTCTTCCCAACTATTCCTCCCCATCGTTATCAGAATTAAGCCAGGATATGCCAGAATGTGTGATATTCCCTCCTCCCTTCTCTTTGTCAAGATGATTGCTCCAGCAATCTCCCTTTTAGGGGTGTGCACAGAACCATATGGCCCGATTCGGTTCAAGGCCGGACTGGCCTCAAACGGAACCGGGCCAGTTCGGTCCAGCCCCCCGTCGAACCACCCCCGGTCCGGTCCAGTCCCAGACTGGTCAACGAATTTTTTTGTTTTTGTTTTTAAATTAAATTCATTTTAGAACCATTGCAAAGGTTCATCTTGAGGTTTATCCACCTTATAGAGCAAAAATTAATAGCCACTTTGAGCTCTTCTGTTCTTAAAAAAATGAAAGCTCATTAGCATTAGAAACCCATAGTATTATCAAAGGATCTGTGGCAAAGCTGAAAAGCAATTGTTGAAACAGCTGAATGGATACGTGTATTGTCTGAATGGGAATACATGATACTCCTTCATTTGCTGCATGTGTTTTCATATACTTCCCAAATTAAAAAATTCAGAAATCCCTGAGCTATTTCTGCAGGATTGCCCTTTAGCCCCTTCGGGGGGCTTGCTGAGGCCACGGGGGAGGGTCCGCGCGGGTTCCCTCTCCCCCTGCCGGCCTTCCTGATCACCACCGCGGCCCGTCGCGGCCGGGTAACGAGAATGTTTGGCCCTTTCGGGCCTCCGTAAGAGCATGCAGCTGACATTTTGGTGGCCGCCACGCATACACCAATGCCCTCTGCAAGTGGCTGTGGCCTCGCAGAGGGCCTTGGCGCATGCGCGGCAGCCGCCAAAATGGTGGCTGTGCACTCTTATGGAGGCCTGAAAGGGCCAAAAATTCTCAAGTTACCCGGCTGCGGTGGGCCGCAGTGGTGATCAGGAAGGCCGGTGGGGGGAAAGGGAACCCGCATGGACGCGCACACACCCCCCGCGGCCTCAGCAAGCCCCCCGAAGGGGCTAAAGGTACTTATTATTGAATTTAATTTTTTAAAAAAACAAACAAGAAATTTGCGGACCGGCCGGACCGGTCTGCACATCCCTACTCCCTTTTATGAATATCCTTTGTCAAGGAGCATACAGGAAGAACCCACCCAGACCAACCTTATTGATACCCAATAATTCACACCTTATCAGGAGTAAGAATTCCTAAACTCAAAGATTATCCAAGGATTGGTCTCTGCTAATCCTCAACTTCCAGTCAAAGCCCCAGGGTATGTTTTCACCTATAAGTGCCCCCTTCAAACATGGAATCACACACTCTATTTTTGCCACCTAGCCCTTTTGCTGGAGCTTTACTTTATGCTTCAGCTCCCTGGAGAGGATTCCCACAGCTAGATTCAGGTAGCTATGACAAATGTCTTCTCTCTCTCTCCCCTTTTCACTCTCCAACCTCTATTCCCCTTCCTAGTATAGCAACTTGATCATATGCCTAGCCAACCAACCACTTTTTCTCTTACTGGACCCTCATAATCCTTCAATAAAGCAATTCTTTGTTTTCAAGGTGATGACTACATCCTCTTTCTTTCCCCTTCCAGTGCATCCACATCACAGTCACCTGCTCCACACAGAACTTAAGGTACATCATTGCTGTTCATGGGTCTGGACCCATTTGACACTAAATTTCCCGCACTTGAGCCAAAACATAGTCATGGAGGGTGGTAGCTGGCATGCTTCCCGCAGACCTCATAACAATACGGGTAAGTGGAGGCAGTTGTATAGGACCTAGGACAGATATTGCTGTTTCCTGCTGATGGCGAGAAATGCACAGAGGTGAGGAGAACTATGTTTTGTTTTGTTTTACTTAGAAGAGTCAGATTTTCCTCTGCAAGTTTCTAATTGCATGTTAGAAAAATGCCATGACATTTGTTCCAATTAATCCCTAAACATACTGAACCAATAAAAGCAAAATTTCATCTAGGCAAGATCCTCTTGGTGGGGGGGAAATCAAGTCTAAAATGAACATTGTGTAACATATTGTTACTTTTCTCCCAACAAATTGATTTATTCTTAGAATACATGTCACCGTGGGTCAGCTATGTGTCTGTGTAAACAACACTGAGCTAGATGGACCAAAGGTCTGACTCGCCTAAAGCAGCTTTCTAGTTCTCTATATGTGTTTTGAGCCCCTGTAGGAATTTAGCGCTAGCCTCCATGCTACTTCATGGGTCCTCTAGCACATGCTCTGTTGCAGAAATGTTTCCAGGCGAAATACATAGCTGACCCATGGTGACATGTTTCCAAAGTTCCAGAGCAGTTCCAGAGCATGGGGAGCTCTCTGACACATGCGTTATTATTATGGATGTCAGCTACTGTTAATAATATATCAGAGAACTGGAGGGAGAAGGATATGCTATCTCAATCCCTATAAAGGGATAATGTACTGGCTGCTGAAACGTTTCCAGGCAAAATACAAAGTGCTGATTATTATCTATACAGCCCTTAACAGCTTGGGCTCAGGGTATTTAAGAGAGCACCTTCTTTGTCATGAATCCTGCTGCCTATTACAACCTTCTGGAGAGATCTGGTTACGGTTGCCACCGCCTCGTTTGGTGGTGACTCGGGACTGGGCTTTCTATATGGCTACCCCAAGGCTTTGGAATATGCTCCCTGTTGAAATAAGAGTATCTCCTTCTCTGTTTGTTTTCAGGAAGGCTCTGAAGACGCACCTGTTCTCGCAAGCTTTTAACTGGAATTAATTTTAATAAGTTGTTTTAATAACTTGTTTTATGAGATGGTTTTATTGCGTCCTGTGGAATGGAATTTGAATTGGTCTTACTTTTTTATATTGAGGCTCTTCTCACAGTCACAGAGAAGAGCCTCTATGGGGTTTGCGAGGAGAGTGGGTTAAGCCTGCTCTCCTAGCAGACAACCAGCCAGTCTGCTCTAGGAGACCGCAGCAGCCACCCACACAACTGCCGGCTCTGTCGGAGCCAGCAGGGGCTGGGAGGATCGGGGGCGGCGCAGCCCCCGGAAACTCCAGTATGCCCTGTGCAAGTGCACAGGGCATACTGGATAGACCCCCGGAGCCGGGAGGTGGCTTTTTGCCTCCCCTCCGGGGGTCTACTTGTGAGTAGCCATGGTGTGGAGCTGTGGCTACTCGCGATTAAAAAAACAGGGTTTGCGGGAGTGCCCGGTGACTCCCACGATCAACTCCCCTAGCCCTATTTCAGCTGATCGTGGGAATAGCCTCATTGTGTTAAATTTTGTTCACTGCCTAGAGATATATATCAGGCGTATGCATATATCAGGCATATACAAATATGAAAGAAAGAAAGAAAGAAAGAAAGAAAGAAAGAAAGAAGCTCACAAATGGAAGCTAAGATTTTTGGAACAATTGACACTGATTCATGGTCAAAATGCATCTGGCAAACATTACAAGACTGAGTGGATCTTTTTCTAGATTTAACTTTCTGTTTGGACAATAAAATGGCAATTGCATGGTGATATTTACCCACACTTCTCCCACAAGTTTATAGTATGATACTCCAGATATGAACTATTATATTCTTCGACAGGATTTCTTCAGTTATACAGTGAACATTTTCATGAGACACTTTCTATCTTTTATGAATATTCAATAGAGTCAGGATACTTTTTTAAATGACATATACCGTATTTTACGGACTATAAGACGCTACGGACTATAAGACGCACCTTAATTTTAATCCAGTTTTGCAGAGTTTTAACTTATTAAACTGTTAAAACATATAAGACGCTCCTGAATTTTGGCAGATATTTTTCGAGGAAAAAAGTGAGTCTTATAGTCCATAAAATACGGTACTTGTTTTATCATTATTATATTAAACATTAGTATTATGTTCTTTTAGTATTAGGTTCTTATTAGTATTAGGTTCTTTTTGGTATTATCATCATTGCTAAATCCAAATAGTAGGAGTTGTTTTTGTTCCCTTGCACCCAGTGGGGACACCCACCCCCTCAACCTGTCCTGGGGCCACCACTGGCCCTCCTATGGCTCTGGTGTGTGGAGCTGTGACAGGCAGAATCAAAGCAGAAGATCTTTGCACTTACAACTACTAAGAATGCTGTGGGTATTTGTAAGCATTAGGTCTTTCATTTCCACCATCTATATTAACCGGTCATGTGGGCTTTTCTGCAGTGGAATGCCATTTCTGTCTCTCTCTCAAATGGCAAAACATATTAGTTGCCACATTAAACAGTTCAACTGTGGGGCACCATTGTTACATTTTAGCTTAACAATAATGTAGTGGGTTGGGGGGGGGGGCATTGCCTGAAATAAAGTGTGAGATGGGTGTGCTTGAAAAAATGACTGGCATTTCCAAGTGTTGCACATGGAATGAAATATACTAAAGTGTCTATTCTTCTTGATTTTGACTTTACTAAACTTGCCATTTTTAGAGTTTTATTAAAACATTCAATGAAAAGTGGTCTTATTTATCTAATTTAGTTTAAAAATTAATAACAGTTGATCTCAAAACAATGTATCTGAATTATGAATGAATTAAACATTTTCAACAAAAAGGGAGCTTATTTTTATTCCTTTAAACTGTTGAGCAATATGATGTTAGGAATTTTCTAGACTTCCTTTACTTTAAAGAAGTTTCATTCAAATGCAGGTCAAAATATGATCCCATTGCATCACATCAAACCATGCACAAATAATATAACAAGCCATCATCATCACAGAATCTTTTAGGTGAAATTTTGAATCACACATGTTTGGGGGGGATTACCTTTGCATAGAATTACCTGTTTATGTAGCAAACAAAATAAAAGAAACAGAACTCTGCAGAGTCTGAAAAGCTATCTGGAAATACGGCTTATCATTTAAGGAATATCCATGCTGTACACATCCGCCATAATTTGAATCTTTTCTTATGGTTCACACTGCTTTTTTACTAGAGATAATTTACTGTCTAGTACATGTCTCTGGTTTCCTTCTCATCTAGGAATGTCACAAAATATTTATTTTCAAAATCTTTGTATATTAAGCAGAGAATGAAACATGGTACAAATAGCTTTTACTTCCCCCAAGACTTCATGGCAGTCTTTAGCTGCCTATATTTTACTGCATTGACCAAAGAAGTGTAACATAGCAGAAGCAGCAGTTCCATTTTCCATGTCTGATAAACTATTCACCATGCTGTATGTGTGGTTAATAAGAAGATGTTGGAAAACTGGCTGAATGTGTAGCGTTGGACTAAGCCTCAGGTCTCAATATTTGGACCAGAAAGTTAATTGCAAAATGATTTGAGCTGTTACTTTGGAAAAACCTTAAATTCCTGAATAAGAATATAGGAAGCTGCCTTATACAGAGTCAGATCATTGGTCTCTAGTTCAGTATTGTCTACACAGACTGGCAACGGCTTCTCCAAGGCTGAAGGAAGGAGTCTCTCTCAGCCCTGTCTGGAGATGTCAGGGAAGGAACTTGGAACCTTCTGCATGCAAGCATGCAGGTGCTCTTCCCAGAGTGGCCCCATACCCTAAGGGGAATATCATATGGCAGGGTTTCTTAACCATGGGCCCCCAGATGTTTTTGGACTACAACCCCCATCATCCTCAGCCATAAAAGCTATGTCTGGGGATGATGGGAGTTGTAGTCCAACAACATCTGGGCTCCCAAAGTTAAGAAACCCCGTCTTACAGTGTTCACACATGTAGAGGCCATTCCCATGATCAGGCGAAATCGGGCTAGGGGAGTCTAGCCCGATCTTGCCTGACCGTGAAAACCAACGGGCTTGCAGGCTAACCTGGTGGCCTCCAGACGGTTAACCCGCCAAACTACCCCTCCCCTTAAACCGGGTTTGCGGAGCGAGCACTCCACAAACCCATTTTTTAAAATTGTGTGTAGCCGCGGTGTGGCTACTCATGAGGAGACCCCCGAACGGGAGGCTGAAAAGCAGCCTCCCAGCTCGGGGGTCTCTCCAGCATGCCCTGCACGTTTGCACAGGGTATGCTGGAGCTTCTGGGGGCCGCGTGGCTCCAGAACTCCCCAGCCTCCGCCAGCTCCGTGATGGAGCCGGCAGTCGTGTGGGAGGCCACTGCGGCCATCCAGAGCAGACTGCTGCTCATCTGCAGGGAGAGCGGGCTTAGCCCACTCTCCTCGCAAACCCTCCCCAAGCCCTTCTCACAGATCTTGAGAAGAGCCTTGTAGTCTCCCATTCAAATGCAAATCAGGGTGGACTCTGCTTAGCAAACAGTTCTTATCCTGGACTGTTTAATCTCTTCACAACAGCACAGATTTGCTCATTATTTTCACTTTTCTATTGGGGGAGTCCAGCTGCTCAGTTTGATAATGGCTTCTAAGTGGGGGGAGGTTCAATGTCCTACTCCCCGCCTCCATCCTATCCTCCAGAAAGTTTTCCAGAGGACGGAGATATTATGGTCCTTAAAACTATGTCTGCTGACTTAAATCAGACTTTAAAAACACCACAGCTTTGATTACTTCACTTCAAGCCTCTGTTGACACTATTACTGCCAGACTGGGGGTGTTGGAAGGCAAATGATCTCAAAAGAAAAACATTCCTTTGTTGATTCCACTTTGGCCACATTACAGATGGTCTATAAGAGCCTGTAAGCCAGGGTGTGTACCCTGGAATTAGAATCTCATTGTTTGAATTTGCACATTTTGGAGATCCCAGAACATATTGAAAGACTGTCTGTATTAACTTCATTAAAGAGTTAAATTAACTTCATTAAAGAGATCCTTCGCAAAATATTTTCCCTGCCAGAGGAATATGAGATAATAAAAACAGATAATGAACTACTTAGAATAAACTTTCTCTAAATACTGCAAACAGCCAACAAGACAGTATGAAGACAGAAAGTCAGCAAGGGAAGGGGCACTTCCCAGTGTATTGCACGGAGTGCCACATGTATGACTATTTGCCCCATGGGCAGAAGTCATGGGTGTGTGCTCGGTGCAAGGAGCTCCTGGCCCTCAGGGAACAAATCTGTTCCCTTGAGACCAAGGTGGCAGATCTGGAGAAGCTCAGAGAGACAGAGAGGCATGTGGACGAAACCTTCAGGGATGTGATAGAGGCATCCCACTCCAGGGTTGGTAGCTCCTCTGCTGTCAGGGAGAATGAAGGTCTTGGGCAAGGAGGACATCAGTCTGAGGAAGAGGGAAATGCTCCTTTAGAAGGGACCCCTTTCATGGATGATGAGCCCATATCCTCTCGCACGGGAGATACTCCTCTGGGGGGTGGGGGCCTCCTTGTAGTTGGTGATTCGATCATTAGAGGTATAGAGAGATGGGTTTGTGACACACGTGTTGACCGCACGGTGACTTCCTTCCTGGTGCAAAGGTTGCGGACATCACACAGCGTCTAGACAGGCTCCTAGGCAGTGCTGGGGAGGAGACAGCTGTCGTGGTGCACGTTGGCACCAACGATGTGGGGAAATGCAGTCGGGAGGTCCTGGAAGCCAAATTTAGGCTGATAGGTAGTGCACTGAAGTCCAGGACCCCCAAGGTAGCATTCTCAGAAATGCTACCTGTTCCACGTGCAAGTACAGTGAGACAGGCAGAGCTGAGGGGTTTCAATGCATGGATGAGACTTTGGTGCCGGGAGGAGGGGTTTAGATTTGTTAGGCACTAGGACACATTTTGGGGCAAGCAAGGCCTGTACAAAAGGGGCAGGCTGCACTTGAACCAAGATGGAACCAGACTGCTGGCGCTTAAAATCAAAAAGGTTGCAGAGCAGCTTTTAAAATGATACCCGGGGAACAGCCGACGGGAGCTGGGCAGTATCCCATTCAGCAAAAGCCATCCCTTAAAGTGCAAGGGTGCAATGAAATCAGATAAAACAGAAGGGGACAGTGCAGAACTGAATAAAGAGCAGACAGGAGCCTGTGCCACCGGGTCAAAGAGTCATAAGAATAGTATACTTCAGGGGAGAGATTCAGAGTATAGGTGCTTATATGTCAATGCCAGAAGCCTCCGAGCCAAGATGGGTGAGCTGGAGTGCTTGGTGGCTAACGCAGAAATAGATATAGTGGGCATAACAGAAACATGGTGGAACAGTGAGAACCAGTGGGACACTGCTATCCCTGGGTATAAACTCTACAGAAAGGACAGGGAGGGGCGCACTGGAGGTGGAGTAGCACTGTATGTTAAAGAAGGGATAGAATCTCACAAGCTTGAAAACCTAGGTGGACTGGAGTCCTCCACAGAAACCCTGTGGGTGACTATACAAGGCCTGGAAGGGAACGTGCTACTGGGGATGTGCTATCACCCTCCAGATCAAAACGCTGACAGTGACTGGGAGTTGCAGGAAGAAATCAGGGAGGCATCAAGGAGAGGCAGGGCAGTAATCATGGGTGACTTCAATTACCCACACATAGACTGGGTAAATTCATAGTCAGGTCAGGACAAAGAGGTCAAATTTCTAGATACACTAAATGACTGTGCCCTAGAACAGTTGGTCATGGAACCAACCAGAGAGAAGGCGACCTTGGACCTAATTCTGAGTGACACCCAGGACCTCGTGCGTGACATCAGTGTCATTGACCCCTTTAGGGAACAGTGCCCACAGTACCATCAAATTCAGCATACATGCGGGGAGAGAATCACCCAGGATGTCTAGCACAGACTTTTTGAATTTGAGAAAGGGGAACTTCTCCAAAATGAGGAGTACAGTGAAAAGAAAGCTGAAAGGGGAATCCAGGAGAGTCACTTCGCTCCAGAGTGCATGGAGTTTACTCAAAACCACAATACTAGAAGCCCAGTTAGATTGTATACCCAAAAGGAGGAAAGCTACCACTAAGTCCAGGAGGATGCCAGGATGGCTCACGGGTACTGTCAAAGAAGCCATAAAAGGGAAGAAGACTTCCTTCTGAAATTGGAAGGCCTGTCCAAATGAAGAGAACAGAAAAGAACACAAACTTTGGCAAAAGAAATGCAAGGTGACAATAAGGGAGGCAAAAAGAGAGTTTGAGGAACACTTAGCCAAAAGTTTCAAGGGGAATAAAATAAACTTCTTTAAGTACATTAGACGCAGGAAACCTGCCAGGGAAGCGGTTGGGCCATTAGACAATGAGGGAGTGAAAGGGATTATTAAGGAGGATATGGAGGTTGCAGAGAAGCTAAATGAGTTCTTTGCATCTGTCTTCACAGCCGAGGATACTGAGCATATACCTGTTCCTGAACCAGGCTTTTTAGGGATGGAGGCTAGAAAGCTGAGTCAGATAGTAGTGACAAGAGATGATGTACTAAACTGTCTGGAAAAACTGAAAGCTAACAAATCACCAGGGCCAGATGGCATCCATCCAATTGTCCTCAAAGAACTCAAACGTGAAATTGCTGACCTCGTTACTAAAATTTTCAACTTATCCCTGAAATCGGGCTCTGTACCAGAGGACTGGAGAGTAGCAAATGTAACACCAATTTTCAAAAAGGGACCCAGAGGCGATCCGGGAAATTACAGGCCAGTTAGCCTACCGTCCGTTCCAGGCAAATTGATGGAAGGCATCCTCAAGAATAAAATTGTAAAGCATCTAGAAGGACAGGCCCTGCTGGGAGTGAGCCAGCATGGCTTCCACCAAGGTAAATCTTGCCTCACCAACCTGTTGGAGTTCTTTGAGAGTGTCAACAAGTGTGTGGATCAAGGTGATCCAGTTGACATAGTCTACCTGGACTTCCAAAAAGCTTTTGACAAAGTTCCTCATCAAAGACTCCTGAGGAAACCTAGCAGTCATGGGATAAGGGGACAAGTACATGTGTGGATTGCTAACTTGTTGAAAGACAGGAAACAGAGGGTAAGTATAAATGGAGAGTTTTCACAATGGAGGGAAGTAAAAAGTGGGGTCCCCCAGGCTTTTTAGTTTATTCATAAATGATCTAGAAGCAGGGGTAAGTAGCGAGGTGGCCAAATTCGCAGATGATACCAAACTCTTCCAGGTGGTGAAATCCAAAATGGATTGTGAGCAGCTCCAAAAGGATCTCTCCAAACAGGGGGAGTGGGCAACAAAATGACAAATGCAGTTCAATGTTAGCAAGTGTAAAGTGATGCACATTGGGACAAAAAACCCCAACTTCAAGTATGTGCTGATGGGATCCGAGCTGTCGGTGACGGACCAGGAGAGGGATCTTGGGGTCGTGGTGGACAGCTCATTGAAAGTGTCGACTCAATGTGCGGCAGCTGTGAAAAAGGCCAATTCCATGCTAGGGATCATTAGAAAGGGGATTGAAAATAAAACGGCTAACATTATAATGCCCTTATACAAAACTATGATGCGAACACACTTGGAGCACTGCGTACAATTCTGGTCACCACATCTTAAAAAGGACATTGTTGAACTGGAAAAGTTGCAGAAGAGGGCAACCAAGATGATCAGGGGCCAAGAGCACTTTTCTTATGAGGCAAGACTACAACACCTGGGGCTTTTTAGCTTAGAAAAAAGATGACTGTAGGGAGACCTGATAGAGGTCTATAAAATCATGCATGGTTTGGAGAATTTGGAGAGAGAGAAATTCTTTTCCCTCTCTCACAACAATAGAACCAGGGTCACTCCATGAAATTGATTGCCAGGAAGTCTAGGACCAACAAACGGAAGTACTTTTTCATACAACGCGTGATCCACTTGTGGAACTCTCTGTCACAGGACGTAGTGACAGCCAACAACCTGGATGGCTTTAAGAGGGGTTTGGATAACTTCATGGAGGAGAGGTCCATCAATGGCTACTAATCGAAGGGCTGTGAGCCACTTCCAGTCTCAAAAGGCAGGATGGCTCTGAGAAGTAGTTGCAGGGGAGTAATGGCAGGAGAGAGGGCACGCCCTCAACTCCTGCCTGTGGCTTCCAGCAGCATCTGGTGGGCCACTGTGAGAAACAGGATGCTGGACTAGATGGGCCTTGGGCCTGATCCAGCAGGGGTGTTCTTATGTTCTTATGAGATGGAAATCAAAAGACCTTGTTGTATATCTACTCCTCCCTCACATGATACCAGCAAGCCACCTCCATTTATTGTAAAGTGTTTTTTTTTTTAAAAAAAAAAATCCATAGTTAAAGAAGACCTTCTGAGGCATGCTTGAGAAGGAAAGGAGTTCATGTGGGAGAACTCTTGAATCGTGTTTATCCTGGATTTCCCTAAAGCGGTAGCTAATAAATGTTGTTCCTTTCAAAAGGCTCACCACATGGGTAGAGAGAAAGAAAAACCTACAGTACCATGTTCACTTTCCAGCAGTGTTTTGCACTTATTATAAGAATAAATTGAGATACTTTCATGATTCTCTAACTGCTGACAAGTTTATTTCTACACTTAATTCTCCAGGACAGAATAACTATTTTGTTCACATTTGAATATTTGCCAATGTAGACTCTTATAGTTCTAAATGGTATCTCTGTGTACCTGCTTCAAGGTCCCTACACTAAATCCTGTTTGCAGTCTCTAACCTGAATTTAATTGCTTATTACAGGGGTCCACAGTGAGACAAAATTACCACACTAGACTCGGGGATGCAAATGGGTCTTTTTTTCTCCTTTCCCTTCCCGCCCCTATAGTTTGTTGGTATATTTCCCCTATATTTATGGGGGTAATTGGTGTTGGTATTATGTTATGTTTTTCCTATTAATAATTCTGTGTGGGAGCAATAGCACCCTTTTACCCTTTACGCTTGCACATATTTATCATTTTCTAAGAGCAAGTTCAGGTTGTTTGTTTCTGCTGTTTTGACTCTTTGCTGTGATGTGTTTAGTAATAGAGTATGGCAGTTTCCATGGTTACTTGGAACATCAATGGATTGTCTCGGCCTTCAAAGCTCCACCAGGTGTTGGCCAACTTGGGGAAAATGGCTATTTATTTATTTATTTATTTATTTATTTCATTTATATACTGCCCCATACAAAAATGGCACTTGGTGGTTCACAATATAAAACCAATTAAAACATCAATATAATTAAAACAATATAAAATACAATAAAAACTCTAAAACTGAAGCTTTAAAACTATAAACTAAAAGCCTGACTAAACAGGTATGTTTTTAGGTATGTTTGAGGTTGGGTTTTTTTGTTTGCTTTTTGGCAACTATTTTGTTCTGGCAGCTACTTTGCCAGTTGATCAATTGCTTTTGCAACAGGCATGGGTGGGGAACATCTATGCAAATAGAAATTCTATGAGAGTGAGGGGTGTGACTATTTTAATTCACAAATCTTCTAAGTTAATTGTTGAACAGGAAATAATAGATGAAGGTCGCTTTCTTATTGCTAGTATGGGTGGTCAAAACTTTGCATTTAGTAATTTGTATGGTGCAGCCATGAAGTCCCCAGTATACATAGGTGCTTTGTTTTTTGTTTTTTGCACACCTATATACTTTGACATTTGATCACTTTATCTTTGGAAGGGATTTTAATCAAACTCTTTATCCCATTCTTGACCATAATACTCCCCCCGCTACATTTAGATGCCCAGAGACCACCGTCCAGAGACAAAAGTTTGAAAGACAGACAGACAGACAGACAGACAGATAGATAGATAGATAGATAGATAGATAGATAGAGGCTGCATTCTCGGACCCGTACCACACTTAAGGCCTATATGTCAGATTTTAATTTCATAAATTTATTGTTTATTCTTAATCCCGCTCAACGAGAATATACTTTTCTCTCTCCTATTTATAAGAACTGTTAGATTATTTTTTGACATCTCATTCTCTAGTATCTTGAGTTCAGACATGTAACATTGACTCCATAGCAATTTCAGATCATGCCCGTTAAATTGGTCGTTCGTCCAAAAGGTTGTTCCAGCACCTCATTTAGATGGTATATGAATATATCCTTGCTGAATGATCTATAATTTACTGGACAAATGGAACAGGAGGAGGAGGAATTTAAAAACAAAAACAAAACAAAACGGGGACTTATCCTGGAACAGGAGATGAAGGAATTTTGGTTAAAATAAAAAATGACTTTGACCGGTAGGCTATGATTCTGCTGAGTATCTGGGACAAAATAAATGTCGTTAAGATGAATCCAATGCCAAGGCTCTTATATATATTTAAGAGGTCTTCCAATTCTTATACGTTTATCAGCAGCTTTATAAATTATACAATTACTTCTTATGGTAAGGACATCCGCTCAGATTTTCACTTCGTGACATGAACTACCTGTTGAAGAAGGCTGATTTAATTTTCCACATTTTCAGGCTTATCATTGGGCATTTATGCTCTCTTCAGTCCTTGGGTGGAACAATGAGTCCCAGATTTCAGTCACACCTTGGGCACAGCATGAAAGCTATCTGACCCCATTGAAATCTTGGCAGGTGTTCGGTTTATCATTTGTTGACGGATCTAGGTCATTACCGGTGGGTAAAGCCGCAAGACAAATGTGGAGAACTTTGGATTCTAGACATGGTTTTGATCCTTTCCAGCATGAAAAGCTTACATTGTAGAAGAATCCTTGTTTGAAAATTGCTTGTAAATCTTTTTATTGGGCTAACTGGGCCCCCCACACATCATCATGCTAGATCAGTTGATCTCTTCTGAAGGTGTTTTTAAGCTACATGTGTGTTCAGTTTTAGAACTCCAAGCCAGCCATTCTGGAAATGTAAAGGGTTGGTCTCAAAGGGGGATATGTTGCACTTTTTTATGAAGGCAAAGGGCATAATCCTTCACAAGGGGATGGGGCTTCACAAGGTGGGTCTTCAGCTCCAGTCACTGTTGTAATTTTCTACCATGAAACAAGCCACTTATAGGACTTTTCTGAAGGTTTTTTTTTTAATTCAAAAAATTAATAGATTGACCTATATGGTACAAAATCAATACACAGTGTTCTGCTAACCCGTCCTACATATGTGCCTAGTTTCAGAACTCTGGGCCAAACCATTCTGGAAATATAAAAGGATCATAAAAAGTAGGGTGATGTTTGCCCTATTTTATGAAAGCAATGGACATATTCCTCCACAAGGGGGTGGATTTATTTATTTATTATGTTTGTAAACCACACCATCCAGAGGCTCTGCCAGGGGTGGGGGGTGGGGGTCAGTTCCAGAAGTGTTTGTAATTTTCTACCATGAAAGAAGACAGAACTTTTAAACAGTTTTAAAAAAAATTAGGGAAAAAATCATTAATCAACTTACTGACCAATCTGCTTAAAATCAATACACAGAGACAAGGTAACTTGTTCTACATCTGTGCTAAATTTCAGAACTCTAGGCCAAGCCATTCCAGAAATATAAAATGTGTCCTCTATTCCCTTGGGGAACATCATGGGGCCCTCTAGGAGAGTAGACACATGAACCTGGGCTCCCAAGTCCTTACCTAATGGTGTCCCTGCAGAGGCTTCTACAACTTAACATTCTTGCCGCTGCATTTTCTACCAGTTGAAATTTGCCAACAGTCTTCCAAGACAACCCCACACAGAACACATTACAGCAGTTTAATCTGAAGATCATCAAGAAGTAGATTAGGGAATGAAGGTCCTGATCATTAAGGAGAAGGTGCACTGGTGCAGCTAGCACATTAGGCAAACCTAGAATGCAGAATCTAGACAAATTGTTAATTTCAATCATATGCTGCAGAATAGGTGGGATATGTACAAACTTATGGCATGTTCCAGTGGACCAAGCAGTTGTGTTAATGCTAAAGCTAACGAAGCAGGTTCTTTAAGATGCCTACCCATTTTTGTTTTAAAACTATTCTGCTGATATTCTATGTTAGATCTATTGGTTTTGTTGGTAGCTTATGTCTGAATTTTTTTAAAGCTTCATTATTCTTGCTTGAAAGTATTGTACATATATTAACATATGTGGTTTATATTGTGTCAGACCATTGATCCATCTAGCTCAGATATCTCTAAAATAACCGGCAGCGGCTTTCGGCCAAGGGTATTTTTCCAGCCCTTCCTGGAGACTGATTGATTGATTGATTAAGTGCTGTCAAGTTGGTGTCGACTCTTAGTGACCACATAGATAGATTCTCTCCAGGATGATCTGTTGTCGACTTGGCCTTCAAGGTCTCTCAGTGGTGCATTCATTGCTGTCATAATCAAGTCCATTCACCTTGCTGCTGGTCGTCCTCGTTCCTTCAACTTTCCCCAGCATTATGAACTTCTTAAGGGAGCTGGGTTTTCACATAATGTGTCCAGAATATGATAGTTTGAGCCTGGTCATTTGTGCCTCAAGTGAAAATTCTGGATTCATTTGTTCTAGGATCCATTTGATTGTTTTCCTGGCTGTCAAACAATCAAAAGTCTTTTCCAGCACCAAAGTTCAAAAGCATCAATGCTTTTTCTACCTTGCTTCTTCAAGGTCCACCTTTCGCATGCATAGAGTGCCACGGGGGAAACCATTGTCAGAACAATTTTAATCTTTGTAGGTGTAGACACATCACAGCATCTTTTCCAAGGCCTTCATTGCAACCCTACCAAGTTGTAGTCTGCAGTGTATTTCTTGACTGCTAGATCCTTTACTGTTGATGGTCGATCCTAAAAGGCAGAAGCTATCCACCACTTTAATGTCTTCATTGTAAATTCTGAGACTGGTTGCTGTACCCATTGTCATTAGTTTAGTCTTCTTGACATTTAGTCGTAGTCCCATTTTTTCACTGTGCTACTTGACTTTCATTACTAGAGCTTACAGAAAATCCGCAGTCTCAGCTATCAGAGTGGTGTCATCAACGTAGCACAAGTTACTGAAGTTTCTTCCTCCAACTTTGAAACCACGTTCATCTTCTTCCAATCCAGCTTCTCTCAGTATATGTTCAGCATATAAATTGAATAAAGAAGGAGAAAGTATACAGCCTTGTCTTATACTGCAGATCTGGAACCTGGAGATGCCAGGGATTAAATCTGGGGCCTCTAGCAAGCAAAACATGTACTGAGATTGTATGGCCCTTCCCCAGATCATATTGTAAACCACCTTATAGACCTACATATAAATATGTATATTTTTAAAAAATCAGAAATCATATTTAAAGATTATCAGTGACATGATAGAATACTGTGGGGTTCCAGTTACATTTATTTGGGAGGATATTTTTCTAATTCTAATTAAAGAGTATTCCCATTTACAGTTATGTACAGATGAGAATTCTGATTGACCTGTCTAACTTCAGTTAGAAGTTACAAATGAGACAATTCTTTCCCTGAAGAACACAATTCTTTTTCCACTCACTGAGATGTTGTCTGTTCTTTTAATTACAGAAAGCACAGTAAAATTGGTATTGTGCCCTGGAGGCTGAAATGCCATATTGGTTTCTGTCATCCATCTTTCATTTAATTTCCCCTTCCAACCCAGACTACAGCATTTGTCATAAAGAATTCTGCTCTGGATTTTATCTTTTTACTTATAGCAACAGAAGTGGTGGTGATGCATTCAAGGTTGGTTCCACACACACCTCAGCTCAGCAGACTAGCTAGAAGTTTTCATCTCCCTTACCAAGTGACACAGGAAATTAGCTAGCAGTGGAGCAATCATATTTAAGCTTCCCATGTGTCTTTCTCCATGAATAATTCCTCTACCTCCAAACCATATGGCTGTTGAGATAAGCAGCCAATTGAAAACTTCAAATTCAAACACAGGAATTGCCATATAGGGGAAGACTCCTTGTTTATTGTGTCAGCATCCTCTCTCTAAGAACAAACTGTACCAAAACCTTCATATAAAATGAAGGTTCCACTAAACTTCATCAAACAAGAAAAATAAATCTAAAGAAGCAACAGGCTAGTGGCTGCCTTTCTCCCATTACCTAAAATAACATTACCAGAATTTTGGTTATTAAAAAAGCACACTAGCCCTTGTCCGTATTCTTGGTTTCCCCCGGGGAATGGACTATCAGATTACCCTGTGAAAAAACTGGTTCCTTATATCTAAACAGCTGGTTTTCTCAGTGCTTTAATAACCACCCAGCATAAGTTTTAATGTGCATGTTACCATGAAAGCCAATATTTGAAAATATAGCCATTCACCAGCCAGTATAACCATACTTATCTGGTTATACTAGCACTGTAGGACAGTATAGTTAAGATGAGATGATGTTTCAATATTCTACCATTATAAGCCCTTAACATTCTATTTCACATACATTCAAAACCATCTGACAGATTTGACTGTTTGCAGACATCAACTAGGTGACAAGAGTCACCACCCCTCCAAATTTTGTGTAGATCTGATCCATAATGGGATACAGCAGTTTAAAAACTGACTCCTAAACTCTAGAAAACAACTGCGTGAGCCAGCGTGTTGTAGTGGTTAGAGTGCTGGACTAGAACCAGGGAGACCCGAGTTCAAATTCCCACTCAGCCATGAGACTTGCTGGGTGACTCTGGGCCAGTCACTTCTCTCTCAGCCTAACCTACTTCACAGGGTTGTTGTGAGGAGAAACTTAAGTATGAAGTACACCGCTCTGGGCTCCTTGGAGGAAGAGCGGGATATAAATGTAAAAATAAAGAAATAAATAGATAGATAGATAAAATAAACTGTTTACTACACCTTTTTGCCATCAGATCACATGTCCTTTAAAGGGTTTTTTAAATTCAGGTACTATATATGCTGAAGTATAATCCTACACTTTTGTATTGGGGTGGGGGGAGCATTATTTCTTGAGTTACTAACCTCTGAAGTCACCATAGCAACAACGGGTGAAATCAACTAAGGGCACCTATTGTCAGCTTGGCCCAATGATGGTTTTGAAGGCAGATTTAGGAGAGACAAGTCCTGGCAAGTTCTGTAGAGTAACTTCCAGGTTCTGAAATGTAGTTGCTTGATTAGTATCTATGAGCAATTTGGCACTTCTACAGAAACAAATATTCATTTCCACCTCCTTTTCCTTGATGGGCTTTTCTTTTCTCCTTCCACAGATATGGAGCAAAGTGAAAGGAGGCCTTGTGAGGGCAAAGTGGGCAAATTGACTTGGGAGGGAAAGGGAGGTGGTAGACAGCCAAAGGCCTCTCTAAATCAACATTCTACATCTGAGATATATTACCTATGAATATGGAGGCTTCACTAGCTAGCATAGGTAAGCGTCCCTTTTAAATTCCCCTTCTTCACAGTGCCCAATCAGATTTCCCTTTTCTCAAAGCCTGGAAATTCAGTCTCCAAAAACCTTAGAATTAAGAATGGAGTTAAATGGCTTTCAATTCTCACTCATGCCCAGGCATGGAGCCAGCCAAAAGGGAGTCTGTGTGGCCCCACCCGGCGGTCCCTCTAGTGATGCCCTGTGCACGTGACAGCCGCCAATGGGCTTCGGCAGCCTTTCCCATTGGCGGCCCAGGTTCTTTGAACCTGTTCGCACAATGGTGGCTCTGCTCCTACATGCCCTAAAAAAATATGGAAATTGCAAATTAAGGGGCCCATCTGAACTTCCACACCTTTATTATATATATTCTTAAGCTATATATATAAACGTAAGCTATATATATATAAACTAAGTTATAAACTTAAAAAATAATCTGGTAATTTGTAGGAGCCAGCATGGGTTTGTCAAGAACAAGTTATGCCAGAACAAACCCATTTCCTTAGTAGATAGTGGAAATGGGATCGATATAGCGCATCTTGATTTCAGCAAAACATTTGACAAAGTCTCCCATGACATCATAAAACATAAGAAAAGTCCTGCTGGATCAAGCTCAAGGCCTATCTAGTCCAGCATCCTGTTTCACACAGTGGCCCACCAGATGCCTCTGGGAAGCCCACAGGCAACAGCTGAGGGTACGCACTCACTCCTATTGTGACTCCCCTGTAACTGGTATTCAGAGGCAAATTGCCTCTGAGACTGGTAGCCATTGAAAGACTTGACTTCCATGGATTTATCTAGACCCCTCTTAAAGCCAACCAGGCTGTTAGCTGTCACCACTTCTTGAGGCAGAGAATTTCATAGGCTGATTATGTGTTGCATGAAAAAGTGCTTCCTTTTGTTGGTCTTAAATTTCTTGGAAATCAGAAACCCTTGGTTTTAGTGTTATGTGAAAGGAAAAGGGAGGAAAATCTGTCAACTTTCTCCACACCATGCATGATTGTATAGACCTCTATCATGTGTCCCCCTCAGTCTTCTTTTTTCTAAACTAAAAAGCCTCAGGTGTTGTAGCCTTGCCTCATAAGGAAGCCTTGCCTCTAGGCCCCTGATCATCTTGGTTGTCCTCTTCTGCATGTACGTCCTTCTTATGATCTGGTGACCAGAACTGTACTCATTACTCCAAATCTGGCAGCACCACAGATTTGTAGAAGGGCATTATAATATTAGCAGTTTTATTTTCAATCCCCTGCCTAATTATTCCGAGTATAGAATTGGCCTTTTTCACAGCTGCTGCACATTGAGTCGACACGTTCAACAAGCTGTCTGCCATGACCCCAAGATCCCTCTCCTGGTCAGACATCGACAGTTCAGATCCCATCAGCGTATATGTGAAGTTGGGGTGTTTTGACCAAATATGAAACAATGACACTTGCTAATATTGAATATTAATATTTTTGTTGCCCATTCCCCCAACTTGGAGAGGGCCTTTTGGAGCTCTTTTGGATTTCACTACCCTAAATAGTTTGGTGTCATCTACAAATATGGACATCTTGCTGCATACCCCAACTTCTAGATCAGGGCTGCTAACTTTGGCCCTCCAGCAGTTTTTGGACTACAGCTCCCATAATCCCCAGCCACAGTGGTAATAGCCAAGGATTATGGGAGTTGTAGGCCAACATCTGCAGAAGGGCCAAAGTTCAGCAGCCCTGTTCTAGACAATTTATTAACAAGTTGAAGAGCTTTGGTCCCAGTACATATCCCTGAGTTCCCCACTTCTTACTTCCCTCCATTGTGAAAACTATCCATCTATTCCTAACATCTGTTTCTAACCAGTTACCAATCCACAACTAAACCTGCCCCCTTATCCCATGACTGATAAGTTTTCTCAAGAGTCTTTGATGACGAACTTTGTTGAAAGCTTTTTGAAATTCCAGTTATACTATGATCACCTTTATCCACAAACCTGCTGACATTCTCAAAGAACTCCAAAATGTTAGTGAGGAAAGATATACCTTTGCAGAAGCCATGCTGGTTCTCCTTCAGCAGGGCCTGCTCTTTTATATGATTAACAATTTTATCCTTGAGAATGCTTTCCATCAATCTGCCTGCAACAGACATTAAGCTAACTGGCCTATAATTTCCCAGATCCCGCAAGATCCCTTTTTGAAAATTGGTGTTACACTGGCTACTTCCCAGTCCTCCGGTACAGAGCCTGATTGTAGGGTTAAGTTAGGGTTAGGGTTAGTCGTCTTTTGTCACCTCTGCTGACTCAGTTCTTTAGCCTTTATCTCTGAGAAGCTCTGTTCAGGCATAGGTATACACTCAGTACCCGTTGTCATGAAGAGAGATGCAAATAACTCATTTAGCTTTTCTGCAATCTCTATAAGCTCTTTAATAATCCCTTTCACTCCATCATCTAATGCTCCAACAAGGGTAATTGAAGTCACCCATTATTACAGCTCTGTCTCTCTTTGATGCTTCCTTGATTTCCTTCTGCAACTCCTAATCACTTTCAGCATTCTGATCAGGAGGACAATAGCACATTCCTAGTAGCATATTTCCTTCTGGGCCTTGTATTCTCACCCACAGAGTATCTGTGGATGACTCTAATCTTCCTAGGTTTTCTAGCTGGTGAGATTCTATCCCTTCTTTAATACACAGTGCTACTCCACCCCCTATTTGCCCCTCCCTGTCCTTTCTACAGCATTTATATCCAGGAATAACCATGTTCTCAGTATTCCACCATGTTTCCAATATGCCCACTATATCTATGTTTTCATTAGCAACCAAGCACTCCAGCTCGCCCATCTTGGCTCAGAGGCTTCTGGCACTGGCATATAAATAGGTATAACCTGAATCTCTTATCTCGTGTGCAATATCTTTCTTTAGGCCATTTATTTTTATGTTTGTTTACAGTATGCAACTGAGGGTTTTCTCTGGAGATAGAGGGGGAAACACACTTCTCACTTCCTCTAGTATCTGTCAAGATAAGAAGCAGTACATACTACAAAGTACTTGCTGTTCATTTCGTTTTACTTTATTAATGTATGCCTATTGTTATTCTTAAATTCAAAAGGGATAGTTTGTTATCTACCAGTTTATGTAGATAACATTACATTACATTAAAAGCAAATGCTTTGCAGAATAAATGACAGAGCAGTCATTGGGTGGGGTTTTGGCATGTGGGTGCTATGTTTGGGGGGCACAATTACCTAATTGTCTTTCTGAACTTACTTGCATTACGGGGCAAAAAATACTAACTATTGCTTCTAACACAAAATATCTAATTGAGTGAAGTCTTGAATTTAGCAAGCCAGTTAACCCAAGACTGCAAAATCCAGAAAGCATTCTAAATCTTTCAGTGAAGTTTCAGATTCCTGAGGAGTTTTATTTATTTATTTTATTTATTGTTGAATTTATATACCACCTTTCATTAAAAACAACCGCAAGGTGGTTTACAAAAGTTAAAAAAACATACAGTAAAATGACAGTAAAAACATTAAGCTAAAAATATAAAACAAATCTAATTTAAAAACCATAAAATACATGCATAAAAACTATAAATGGATAAAAACACATAGAAGCAGCAACAGAAACAGTCATGTAAAAGCCTGGATAAAAAGCCAAGATTTAAGAAACTTTCTAAAAACTGTGATGGAGTCCGAGGAGCGAATGGCCACCAGGAGAGCATTCCAAAGTCTGGGGGCAGCAACTGTCCCGAGTGCACGACAGCCGAGCCTCCTTCATTGTTGGCACCTGGAGCAGAGCCCCCTCAGATGACCTTGTCAAGCGGGCAGCAACCCTTGGGAGCAGGCGGTCCCTCAAGTATCCCGGGCCTAAACCATTAAAGGCTTTAAAGGTCAAAACCAGCACCTTGAATTGGACCCAGAAATGAACTGGCAGCCAGTGCAGCTCTTTCAGGATGGGTGTGATGTGCTCCCACCGGGCAGCTTGAGATAAAACCCAGCTGCCGTGTTTTGCACTAGCTGCAGTTTCCGGATATTCTTCAAGGGCAGCCCCACGTAGAGCACATTACAGTAATCCAGCCATGATGTGACTAAGGCATGGGTAACTGTGGCCAGATCTGCCTTCTCGAGAAAGGGACGCAGCTGGCGCACTAGCCAAAGCTGTGCAAAGGCACCCCTGGCCACCGCCTCCACCTGAGCTTCCAAAAGCAGAGCCAGGTCCAGTAGTACCCCCAAGCTGCATACTTGCTCCTTCAAGGGGAGTGCAACCCGTTTGTCTTTCCAACAGATGTCTGTCTGTAGTGTTATTGCCACTGCTGTGCTTCTACTCGAAATACCAAGCTGCATGTGGCACCAAACATTGTGAAAAATCTTGGCCTTTGTTTAATCAGTTATGGTCATATGGTCTTTTTTGATACATTGCTGGCTTGATCATAGGCTCAACAGGCTTTCAGTATTACCAAGGTCTATTACTTCTTGACCCACTCAGTTCATAGGCTTGTTTTAAAACATGAAATACAGTAATTGAGTATTAATAATGATCTGTAGGATGAACCATTAAACAGTGTCTAGATTTAAACATAATGACCAGACTGGAAGAAATGTGTTCATTTGCGGAAACTGACAAAGGAAGCCTTAAGGGGATATGACAAAAGACTATAAGGGGATACAACAAAGGATGCTTGGCATTTCAAAAGATTACAGACAGTGGATAGCTAGGCATGAGATGCATGAAGGAATTTTTTTTTTAATTCCCCTAAATGCCTCAGAAGGAATCTTGATTCATCAACCTTGCTGATGTCTCTTACATGGTTACAATTCTATTATTGATTTAAAATGAAATATAGGCAGGAAATAGGTGTAAGTTAGATAAAAACAGTAGAAATATAACTGGTGGTGTTCTCTCTTTTGTGAGTTATTATTATTATTTATTTTTACATTTTCTATCCCGCTTTTCCTCCAAGAAGTCCAGAGTACTACAAAGTAAGTACTACATACTTACGTTTCTCCTCGCAACAACCCTGTGAAGTAGGTTAGGCTGAGAGAAAAGTGACTGGCCCAGAGTCACCCAGCAAGTATCATGGCTGAATGGGGATTTGAACTCGGGTCTCCCTGGTCCTAGTCCAGCACTCTAACCACTACACCATGCTGGATGGGCACAAATCAATTGTTGATTCGAGGTCAAACTGAATCAGCCAGATTTTATTCAAACTTGAATCTGCAAACTTGGAATCTGATCAGATTCTATTCAAGTTGGATTAGATTCAATTCGGAGATTAGATTAAATTAATTACACACCCAAGAGTCTAAACAATTGAAAAATCCCTAAAAAATGAACTTAGTACCTCACTGCCTTGCAGCTGTGGGCGGGGGGGGGGGATAGTGCCACTCCATCTGACAACTACCCCCTGCAACCCACAAGCCAGTGGGGTACTCAATTTATTTTTTTAGGAGTTTTAAAGTGTTTAGACTCTTGGGTATGTAAGGAATCCTCATAGTGATTCATTATGAGGAAAAGTCATTACATGCCAAAGAGTCTAAACACTTCAGAAATAGGGACTGCAGATTTTGCTCCATAACTCCACTTCTATAAGGGCTAGAGCTTAGCATTTTTCAAAATGAAAGCTGGGAATTAGGGGGAATGAAGAAGGGAAACTAAAAAACCCCCACACATCTTGAATCGATTCAAATCAAATCTGTGGAGATTCTATTTGAGCTCGAATTTGGCCAGGGGTGACTGGATAGATTTGTATTGAGGTCAAATCACTCGTGTCGACCATATTCGAGCTGAACTGATTCGACCTTGAAACAATTTGCACATCCCTATTATTGGGCCTCTCAAATGCAGAATTAAAACCACATTTACTTCCACTCATTGCAAGGGACCTTTATATTCCAGTTAGTTCTAGATACAAGTAAATGACAAATTTCACATTTTCAAAAAGATTGGGGAAACGACTTTTGTTGTTGTTGTTTCTTTGTCCCAGCAACCTCAGTGCAACCTGAAAACTGTTTTGGAACCAGAGAAGTCTAAACAAGTCATGTGTGCAACAAACTCACACACCATCTTAAAACTATTACAACTGTGGACCTAAGGGCTCTTCCATCATTCCTAACTTTGTCCCCTGCCTCCTATGTTTTGCTTAATGCCCAGTCTCAAGAATTCTGGAGGACTCAAAACTTGCTTGCTACTTTGTAATATTTTAGTTGGGCCTAACGAACGTATTAGACTAAATTAATGTTTGGATTTCATTTCACAGGTCAATTAATGTAAAACACAAAGGAACAGTAAACTAATTAATGTAAAATGCAAAGGAACAGGAAACAGTTTGTATGACATATTTATCTTTACATTTTGTGCTCTTCCAAGGGATAGGTAGTATTAGAAAAGGGAGATGGGTCAAATGCTTATATTTCCATTCCTCCCTCCCCCACAACCTGGTTCCATTAAAGTATTGGTGGATGTTGTTGCACCTGGAGCTTTTTCAGACAGGGCTTTTATCACGAAACTTGACCCAAAGTGAGTGTGTGAATTCGCACATCGGCCAGATTCTTGCCGAAGTCTGTGAGAGATCTTTGGGAACACTTCACGCACAATTTGGGGGTTTACTTCCGAATTTAAGCTTAGCCTGATTTATGTCTGGGGTAAAAAAAAATCCTGTATTTCAGCTACTTTTTCAGGATAAAGCTAGAGGGGTTGCCAGTCAAGCTTTTGAGCTGCCTTCTACAGATGCAAATAGTGGGAAAACCAGTTTTCAGGCAGCAAGCTACTGGCTGGCTCTAGGAAGCCACTGGCCAGAAGCAAAACCTGGAAGTAGGGATGTGCGAACCAGTTTGAGGTCAAGCTGGTTGGTCATCGAACCTGAAGCTGAAACCTCCCCCGGCTGGCTCAGGGCCAGTTCGGGGGTTCTAAACTTTAAAAAAAAAGTGTTAGTCATTGCCATGGCACTGCGGGTCCAGCAGCCTCGGGGGGGAGGGCTGGTGCAGTCGCATGGGGTCTCCTTAGTCTCCCTCTCCAGCACCTGCCTCCCCCCACTCCCGCAAGGGCCATTTTGGCTTGTTTGGGGCTGTTCCGGCCCTTTTCCTGATGACAGTGGCCATTTTGGAGGCTGCTGTGCATGCTCCCTGGCCATTTATGTGGCCAGGTCATGAATGCTGGACCCGCAGTGGTGAGTAATGTTTTTAAAGAAGTTTAGAACCCCCAAACTGGCTCGAATTTGAGCCAGGTCTGGAGGGGTGTGTGGGGTGGTGGTGGTGGCTTTTGGAGCCACAGAACTGAAGATGCCCGATTCAGTTCAAGTCCAGTTCAGACTTGAATCAAACTGGGCAAACCAGTTTTGTGCACACCCCTACCTGGAAGCAAGCAGTGTGAACATACACAAAAGAAAACCTGGAGAGGAGCTGCTTCTGTAATGCTGTGATTCTTATTCGGAGTTGTTTTGATTGTCAGATACACCAAGAGCTGAAAGCACTGCCTGAAAAAGCTTCTCGTCTCAAAACCGAGGTGTGACAGCATTGGCCATGCTGAATTGCTGCATAGCCTCAAAGCCAGTGGGCCAATCAGATGATAGGACAATTTAACAAGCCCCACTGTTGTTGTTTTTTGAAGCGGTTATACATCTGACCAGCTATCAGTGTAGGATTCACTGACTGCCACAAAGGGCCAGGGAGAATTTGTTTCCTTTTCACCCAAAAATTCCATGAGTGGGAGCTTTTTCACCTACTCTACACTGTAGGACCAGAGAGATTTTGTTAATATTATCAGCAGGTTAGTGCTGCTAAAGAGCAATCACAGTAGAAAAACCATTGCTGAGCATCCAGAGACTAGTAAGATGGAAGGGGGATTTCCGGGGAACAGCTTCTATGATATTGGCAACCCGTGGGTGACTGTGATCAGAACTCTATGAGGGGTTTGCCTGCCTCTCTCATGCAGAACCCTGGGGCTTGAGGTGGTGACTCAGGCACAACCTCTCCCAACACAACTAGCTCTGTGGCAATGAGAATCCTGGAGCAGCCTGATAACTGTACTGGGAATCAAACCCCGGGCTGATCACCTGGGGAGGAGGACAGAGGCATCCAAAATAGTAGGAAACAGGCAAAAGAGATGTTCTTTGAAGAGAAGAGCAATACAAAGAAACATTTGAGAAAATTCTCCAAAAATTTCTCCTTGTGTAAATACTTTGGTCTATTTAAATTTCAGTTTTTCCCTGGAAGGAACCCTGAAATATTCTTCAAATTTCTTTGAACAGAAAGTTTGGATCCAGCCCTAAGAAGAACTAACAGAGATAACCTGAGATACCCATGCCCGCCTTCAGGAGTTATGGGTTTTCCTGCTGTGGAGTGAACAATTTTTGCCCCTCTCTATGCTTCAGGAAAACCTTTGACATTTTTTTAACCCCTTTCTCCATCTGTTTAAAAGTCCATCCATTTAAACACTTTTGGCAATTTGTTTTAGAAGTCACTAAGGCCGTTAGACTGCTTCAGGTGGGGCTGGGGAAGGCAGGATCATTCCTATCATCCCCCACATGGTCATGATAGGTCCTGGTAAGCAGTGTTGCTTGTGCATCCATATAACTGCTGCGGCAGCAGGTCACTCCTTCCCCCATCCCTTATGGTAGTAGCCCATGTTCCCATATGGCAGCCCATGTTCCCACACAACTGGGCAGTGGGGCAGGAGGACATGCACATGTACTCCTACATCACTTTTAGCCCAGGTAAAAATCCTGGGCTACCTGGCCAAGGAGTGCCGGGATCAGTCCCTAACCCTGGTGGTTCTCACAACAAGGTCTACCTGGATAGGTCTACAGTAGGTCAATTTATACTTTACAATTTAGTGAGTTTAACTTATCTCTTTGAGCCCCATCCTCCTTCATAGATCTGAGAAAAAATGAATGCACGTTCCAAAATGTAATTGAAGAGAAAACCAGAAGAGCATGATTTGTAACTCACCAAATACTTCCTTTGATGAAAACAGATAAGAGAGCTGTACAGCTGAACAGACACATTAACAATACTCTACTGCCAGTCCCAGACATCAAGGCTCTGCTTGCCGACACCCAAGATGAGATGGTGGACTAACTGCCACTGTGGAAATGAAGGAGAAATGTCAAGTCTGAGAGGCCCCACTCCCAATTTTCTACTCATTAATGGAATATATAACCTAGGATATCTACTGAAGAGGAAAGTTTTTTAAAAAAACATAGTAGATAGTATGCGGGGACATTCTTATTTGCAGCTGAATAGTAACTACTAGTTCTGTGCTTAGTGAAAAATGTCAGATCCAATCTAATTTCATCTGACAGAGAAATTGTTTAGAGGGCCGGCACAGCTCCTCAAAACTGTCAGGTCAAACTGGAACTCTGACATTTCTCCAACATTTTGTCCCTTTCCTGCCACTGCTCTCTTCCTGTTCCCCTCTTCTTCTGCCTTTCCCCGCCATCTCCTCATTTCCCTTGCTTACATGGATCAAAAGACAGCAGCACAACGTCCTCTTTGGGAGGCAAGAACCGGCTGCTTGCCCCTTCCTTCTGTCAGTGTCTTCTGTTTTAAAGAGTGCTTTTCCCCCTCTAAGGTCCTTAGGTTCCCAGTTGGGGCAGTGAATTGTGGAGATAATCATTGTTTTAATGGATGCAGCATCCATTAAAAGAACTATAATTCCCACAACCCACCACATCAGCTGGGAACCTAAGGACCGTAAATGGGGGGAAATGCACCTTTAAAAGAGAAGTCATTGCAAAAGGCAAGCAGCCAGGCAACTGGCTCCAGCCTCAAGAAAGGGATGCCATGCTGCTGTTTGCTGCACCCAGATCCAAATAATGAGGGGGGGAGAGGTTTGACAGGCATGTCAGAACTCCAAAAGAGCTCCATAATGATAGGAGGGAATTTAACCAGATTTCCAACTGTCAGTTGTCACTCCTGTCTCTGCACAACCCATTCCAACAATACCCAATAAGGTCCAATATGGGTGTTGAACTAACACGGCTGCATATCCTTAGTAACTGCTTATGTCTTTTAAAAAACCAAATGTTTGCAGGTAATATTAAACTTTTTCCAGGTTTCATAACTGTCAGTTTAATAATCATTCAAAAAAGCAGCACTCATGTACATTCCACAAGCTCTGAACATGAAATATTATCAAAGAAATGCCTTAAGAGTCCTTAAAAAATATACAAACAATAGTTTAAGCAATAAATGGGCACCCCAGAGGAGGATTAACCAGATTTTAAACTGTTCTTGTATAATCCAATCTTCACAAATTAATAATAAAAAACTGATAAGAATGCAACTAATTCTCAATGGGAAACTGAACAAATAGAGTACATTGCCCACTTTCTGTCTGGAAAGTTCAACAGGTTGTTTTGGTAAGCACTAATCTGCCTACTTCCACTATCCCAACAACTGAACTAAATTAGGTTCTAATCAGGCAGTTCACAAGTTGGCCCACTTGGGCCTCAAACATTCATGTGCCCGCCATCTTGAATTGGGGTGGATGACATCACCTCAAACTATGCATCTGAGGTGTCCCTATGTGTACCTACAACTGTACCAAATTTACTAAAAATTGGTTCCTGCTTGCACTTCAAACATTCACAAGAGTCATCACTCATAGGAACTATATGTGCTTCAAGGTATGAACATCCAGTTTACAAACGATCTTTTGGAATGCAACCTGTTTGTAAACTGGGGACTCCCTGTATATACAATAGTTTCAAATGTAAACAAAGAGAACATAAAGTAAAATAGGAAGAAGATTTACAGAGTCACATAACATGTGATCAATGGAAATTGATCAATACATAATTTGTTCACTTCTCAATCAATATTTCTTTCAGAGAAAAGAAATATTACTTGCACATTAATTCATTTTTGGCATTGTACTCCAAAAAACACTTTAAGAAGTGTATGTTAACTTTAATAGGCACTGCTGGAAATACAATTAGGAGAAGGGTCATATATTCATGTGGTGATTTTGATCATGTATGGAAATCTTTTAGAAGTTTCAGTAGGTACATAGGTTATAAAGGGATGGAAGATACCATTTTCACCCTTAATTTTGCTTCTGGGATATATTAAAGATTGTATTTCCAAAGCAAACAGATGTTTAGTGGCTAACCTTTTTAACTATAGTGTGTTTCTTGATTACCAGATACTGTATTGGAAATTAAATCAGGAACCATGTCTGAAGACAAGAATGACAGGCTTTGCACCTAAATAAATTGACAACCTACAAGGATTTCTGGGAGGAGAAGCATAGAGCAGCCTCTTGTTTCCAGGTGCAGACGTCTGTCTTTATTCATTCCTTGATATCAAAATAAGAAGAGACATCTTAGAGCTCTAAGACTTGAATATGTGTTCTCAATCATCATGTTATTGTGCCAAGCTTGGCTATCACTTCATTTTACTAGTTATAATTTTCTAAACTATATTATTTTAAGAATCCGATTTCAACTGCATTAGTTTTACTGTATTTAAATTCCTAAGAATGAACATTTGAGTGTACTACATTTAATTTGTTTTACAGAGTTTGCAAGGACAAGATTGGTCCCAAAGAGATGCTTCAGTGACAATGGTGAGGGGCAAGCAGCTGGCACGCCAATAATCCACTGCCTGAGGTGACTACCTCACCTTGCCTCATGAAAGGAAAGTCCCTGATCTGCCCAACCAACTGTATACTGTGGGTGAGATTCAATTCCATGCTCATCCTGCCTGCATAATCAGAAAATGCTTTCACTGTGGGGAGTGCTTTCAAAATGCTTTCATGGGGGGAAGGGGCAAACAGCCCTCCTCATGGCAGACCCTTGTACTTCATGGGTGCTTCTACAGAGCACCCCTGCCTTCATCCTTGGCACTGCCACTTGGAACTTCAGAGCTTCCAAGTGCAAGAGGAGCAGCTGCTCACCCTGCTCTAAATCTTCACCTGTGATGAAGCAGAGTTGCCATGTATACACGTAAGTAGAGCAGTTTGTCAGCCTTAGGGCTCTCTCTCTCCTCTAGAGGCTCACATAAATAAATGACACAATAACGTTCTTTATTCGGTCACTGATCAGGAAACAAAATCATTTTAAAAAACCCACACCCAATATATCCACAAATTACATCCAACAACTACAGATAAGTTAAGAGGCTGTAGAAGATATCATAACTTGCCGAATCCTACTAGCAGTCAGAAGAAATTTGGCCACATTGCATATAACCTCAGCATTTCGATCTGGCAGTAAATAACTAATACAGGATTCATCTGAATGGCCAGAAAAAACATTTAAATATGGAGCAATAAGAACAACCCAAAAATCATTATAAAATTTACAATATAATAAAATATGAGCAATTGACTCAACCACTTTATCAACACATGGACAAAAACACACAATAAGTGACTTTTTGTACCTGCCCTCCAATACCGCAGATGGGAGTGCACTGAAGCGAGCTAAAGAGAATATTATCCTGTATTTAGGAACTACAAGCGAATTTAAGTATCTGGCAGGTAAACCGCAAATAACTGCAGACCACAAACATATCTATCAGGCAGATATGCCACATCCAGTATCCTCTGCATAAGAGCAAGCTTAGCTCGCTCATAGCCCCAATCCAGTAATAGGGTAGGAGAAAAAAACAGAATGATGTAATTCGGCTTCAATAGAGAATCTCTAACTAGAGTGGAAACTATCTGACAATAACAGAGGGATTAGGCCTTTAGGAAAGAAAAGAAGTCCTAACCAAAAATTGCTGATTTAGATCCAAGCTCTAATTTCCACCCTGTGCATACCTGACTCCAAGAGTACATCAGCATTAGATACACACTGAGGGACCTGTAACAAACTCCTCAAAAATATGGATTGAATAATTTCAAGAGATGCCAGATCCTGATGGGGGTAAGTAAATGAATATCAAGCAAACAGGACTTCCTGTTTTCACATTTGCCCTCATACCCCTTTTGGATCAATACTCAGTTACATTTGTCAAACTTGTGTCTTCAAATGAAAGGGGGAAGGAATTAGGGACAGTTGGTTTATTCTGTATGTAACTTTTAAGGTATCTGGAACACAGGAAGTGATATGAGAATTAGCGGCAAAAGATTTTTGAATGGCCACCATCCAGACTAAGTTAGTCTGGGCTAATGGCACTTAAGCTAATCGTGACTAATTGTCTGGTTAGGCTAAAAACATATTTGTATGTAATTTGTTATATTTTTTCACTGCTTTGTAGTGCTTCTGGACAATCTTCTGCCTGTATATGCTGATATATATTTTTTTTGCTATAGAGAAAACAATTTATAAATAATCAACAATAGTATTCCAAGATGTTATTTAAAAATTCAAATTTGTCTTTACTTTTCTTCATCCTAACCAAAAACCAAAGACTTGGAATTCTATATTGTTCTATATTCTATATTGAGAGGAAAAAAGTAAAATTATCACAGACTCTTCTGTTATCCTTGTACAGACAATAATATAGTTTCTTTCGTCTTTGAATAATTCCCACATGTTGTTACAAAATATGCTACTTAGGCAGCTAGGTAGCATATTGAAGTCCAGGCCCGCCAGGTAGCATCCTCTGAAGTGTGGCCTGTTTCACGTGCAGAGCCAGTAAGAGAGACAGAGCTTGGGGGTCTCAATGCATAGATGAAATGGTGGTGCTGGGAGGAGGGGTTTAGATTTCCATATAAGAACATAAGAACAGCCCTGCTGGATCAGGTCCAAGGCCCATCTAGTCTAGCATTTTGTTTCACACAGTAGCCCACCAGATATCAGTTGCAGGGGAGCAACAGCAAGAGAGAAGACATGCCCTCACTTCTTGCCTGTGGGCTTTTCAGAGGCATCTGGTGGGCCATTGTGTGAAACAGGATGCTACAATGGATGGGCCTTGGGCCTGATCCAGCAGGGCTGTTCTTATTTTCTACATAGGTCTTCCATTCCTCTAAAGCAGAATGGCTTGAGAAACCTTTAAGGGAGATGTTCTGTACTTAGGTATTTTATGTACATTTCACTTTGCTCAATTTACTGTATATTCCTGGAGTGCCTTGAGCTTCTTTCAATAATCCTGTCAATCCTCTCACTTACAATATTTTTTGTAGTGTTCATGCTTTGACTTTCACCCAATTTATTGTTCTTTGCTGCTTTCGGTTTTTGCTTTTCCTTTTGATGTATAAGAAAGCCACCATGTCTCCCCACCCCTTATCTTATATCTACATTCCAACCCCTCACTTTTTTTCGTGTCAGGATTTTAATTTTAAAAATCGAGTCACCTTGTTGAATCTTCATGAATTCTCTCTCATTGACTAATTCCAGATTCTCGCAAAGCAGCCTATATTAAAAGTCTCTTCTTCAAACATTACTTTAGCCACATGGGAGCTGCTTGTTCATCAGTCGCTCCTGCACAGCTGAGGTAACACTTAAATTACCCTGTTCTGTGAGTCTCTCCAACTGGAACAGATACTGCCCATCCCAGAGGTTGAGTACCATTCAGTCAGCCTCTACCAACATAGCCTCCACCTTTTCCTTGCCCTCCTCCCAAGGCCAATGGCCGTGTGAATGACCTGTTTGTGTGGAAACAAGGTAAGAAGAAACACTGGGTAGGACAGCACTGTCCTACCAAGGTTTCATATACAGCATGGTATGACCAAGGTAGGAGGAAAAGCTAGGTTGGACACCCAGCTTTTCCTCCTAACTTGATTCCACACAATCACTTCTCCCTCCTCCTACCTAGTTGTTTGCTTCCACACAACTGAAAACTGGGAGTACATATAGCTCCCAAACTTGAGTAGGACACTTGTTTTGTCCAGTTTTTGGTTGTGTGAATAACCTCATTCTGTACCAATTTTTTTTACCTTAATTACAGATTAATTAAAGTGTGCACATCTTATTTTAACATTTCTGCTTTCTCATGGTGATTTGGCACATACTCTCTCATTTTTTACTCTTTTGTAGTAAAAGATTCCTTTTACTACCTTATGTGGCTACACAAATGGATTCACACTGATATCAAGAATATCAATTTGATTTGATAATATGTTTAGAATTGCTGGTAGGGGAAGGGAAATCTGGCAGCAGATTCTGGAGAGGGGATGATTTGGTGAAGATTTTAGGGGAGATTTACTGAGTTTTCCTAAAAGATCCAGAAAAAGTCCAGAATTCCCACAAAACTTGCCTAATTAGGTCCAGGCTGAGACACAGCAAAAGAATGTGGATTAATTACAACTTAAACTCTCTCCTGGTCTGCAATCTATTAATGCCAGCCACAGAAGGGAGATAAAAACTCAGAAAATGGCAGGTTGTGAAGGTTCTGGGTGGTGGGCATCAGTGTTCCCTCTAACAGGGATTCCCAGATGTTGTTGACTACAACTCCCAGAATCCCCAGTCAAAGGTCACTGCAGCTGTGGATGCTGGGAGCTATAGTGAGCAACATCTGGGTATCCTTGTTAGAGGGAACAGTGCTGGACAGGTTCTAAAGGTTCTTAACAACAATAAAATCTCCAAGCATGGAATCTCCAGGGGCAACAGGTACACTGGGAGCAAAATAAGCAAGAAACTGGGGGGAAGAGTAAGCAGCAAAACTAAATGAACTCAGGCTGTGAGTTCATACATAGCACAGAAACTTAGCTGAAGTCCAGCTCCGTGTGACAATCCTCAACTCTGAGAGCATACACTCCTCCCTACCTTCACTTCAGCCCTTGTGTTCAGATCTCTGAAGCAAATAGGGTTAGGATATGCCAAGGTTGGTGGGATCACACATCATGGCCAATCTCAGCATATTTTAACCTAGAAAGGAAGTAGAGGATCACACGGGGTGGGTGGGGGGAGCACACAGTCCCATGGAAGAGGGAGCTTCAGGTGACAAGATTCACTTTTTAAATGAACACGTTAATTTTGTCATCCACACAAAAACATGTACATGTGTACAGACACCTGTATAATGCCACATCTGAATAGTGCTTTGGTTTACTTCTTATCTTATGCTTGCTCTTTTTCTGCATATCTTCCTAAACAATACTTCTTTTGGATAGGATCTGGAGTAGCATCAGCACAAGAGCATTAGCACAGATGTCTTCCTTTTACCTTCCTTTTTTTAGAGTCCTCCTCGCTGCAGCCCCCAGGACTCCTGAACATGGGAGTCTATCTGGTTTGATAACTGTTTGCTGTAATCAAACCTCCCCGAGCCATTTTGGAAGGGCAATATAGAAATTGAATAAATAAATGATTAATAAAATAAATCAATAGGAGCAATCAGTAGGAGTGGCTTCTTAAAATGGTTCTGTTTTAATGCTTGGAATACATTATCAAGGATCAAGGGATCCCTGGCAATGGCATGGGAAGTGGAGTGGATGCCCTCCATGTAGAGGGCCTGCTAAAATGCTTTCCAAGTTGACTCTCCATCCTAGACATTTCCAATCCATGTTAATAGCCACTGAGGTCTTTTCCCTTGTGCCCCGACACTCTGTTTCAGGCCCTAGTGAAGCAGTTTCAATCTCAGTTCTCCCCTCCCGGTTCAAAACAAGCCCGATTGCCATGCTCCAAGCTCAGCCTTGTTTTGACTAGGAGGTGAGAGGCAAAGGCCAAAGTGCTCCACAGCAGCAGTTCTTTTTGCTGTTCCGCTGTTCCCAGCAAAAACAGAGTCTCACAGCAAGACTGCACAAAATAGCTTTTCCTGGGTGAAAATGGCTCTGCTTACGCCATTTTCACACTTCCATGGCAGAGGGGGCTTCAGGTGAGATTCCATGCTCCGTCTGAACACACCCAGGGACTTAGCTTTCTGAAATCGGATGAGGGATTATGAAGACTCCATCCAATTGAGGATCAATGGTCAGGTGTAGGGATACTAGAGAATACCTACTGGCAGCCCCACTGGAATAATTTTGAAATTTTTCTAGATTAACCGGAACTATAACTGTATTATCCTATAATTATGTTAAACTGTATTATCCTATAATTATGAAAAACTTCATTATCCTATAATTATGCTAAAAACTCCAAGGGATCTTCTACTTAGAGCACAAACCTCCAAACATAGGTTAAGTGCAGAACTACATGTTATAAAGCAAACATATGAGTTTCCTGCAAATGCTAGCCTCACAGCCATTTTTAACTTGACTTTCCCCAAAATAGATCCAGGATCAGAAATAATCCTGTTGAGAGGAAATGGGCTGCCGGCATCTCCTGCAACAAACCAGAGAGAACAGGAGCGGTTAAGCATTCCTTTCTCACCTGCCAAGTTCCCTGAGAGAAAACACATACATACGAGTCAAATTTTAATGTATGCTATGAAAGTCATTTGCATTAATTTTGTTTATTTTTCTGGAAAACAAATGCTACTATACAATCTGTGACTCTTTTGTGAAACAAATATTTTACAAACATACTGGAAAACGTTATCAGGTTTTTAGAATTTAAAGAGTATAGAGAAGGATCTTGCTGCTGATGGCTGTGAAGCTGCTTTGAGTGTTGTTGTTGTTGTTGTTTGGTTATGCCAGTACAGGATGATCTCCTTACTCACAGATACAGCACCTGCAGTTTTGTGTAGCCGCAGTTGGGTAATTGAAACCTAGCCTCAGTATATTCAAGAAAAATGGGGGGGTGGTTAAATCCACATATCTGCAGATTGGGGGTGGCTGGAAATGATGTCAGAGATCATTTCTGGCCACCATTTTGTGCTCAGGAGCCATTTTGTGACTCATTTTAAAAGTCACCCAAAAATGGTAGAATTAAGTCTCTTGAGGGGCACTGCTGGACCACTGGGGATCCGCGGAACACGGTAGAACATTTTACTTGGCTTTTTTCCATCTCTCCCCCCCCCCCCCCGCTGTTTGCCCCTTAGTGGCCTAACCCCTGGATTTCCATTGCCCCAAAGCCTCAGTATCCACAGTGCTTGCTGTGAATGGAACCCTTGCAAATATAAAGGTCATTCTGTATTGTACAAAATAAACTTGGGTAACTTCAGACTATTTTCTTCTCTAAATTGAGTATATGGTCTCGGGGTTGTTGTAAAAGTCAAGTTCAAACAATCTGTATATAGCTGAATTAATAACCACTGGAATAGCTTTTGTAAAATGAATAATATATAAGGTTATATTTCAGTCTCCAACTACATAAATTTTAAATATATTTCAATATTTTAATTACAAGAGCACAAATATTTGGCTTCTGCATATGACAGAAGTGGTGGGCATTCACAGCCTTTCTTTGCCTAAATGTTTAGAGTTTCACCATAGCCCTGTTCAGTCATTCAGAATTATAGCCAGTGAACATGCATACTGTGCCTGAAGCAGGTCTTGTGGTGTTATGGTGTGTCCATCCTCCTCCTGCCAGGGCTCTTCATGCTTAGAACATTTGTCTGAAGACGGCTCCCCAAACAGCTGCTCACAGAAACATCAGAGACCATGTTTAAGGCATTCACCTCTTCAGGTGAACGCCCTAAGCATGAAGAGCCCAGGTGGGAGGATGATTGACTTGCCTGGGGTGGCATTTCCAGACCCACTTCCAGCGTACTACACATGTTCACCAGCTCAAATTCCAGGGCTCATATCTGAAGTAACACTCCATTCCTGAAAATCCATTCAACTTTCACTTTCAAAATTCTTAACCCACTTCACGAATATGATATTTATATTCAAAATCACTGATCTCTAGAAAATATTTCCTTCTTAAAATAAAATTCATCTATAGGTAGCTAAGTGTAATTGCTTGACGTCCAGAATAGCAAAGCTTGTGTGTAAGGCAGCTCTATGGGGAATACACTGAGAGCCCATGTGCAACTCCCCCAATCTGTTGGCATATGTGCTGTTGCGCCATTAAGATGTCCAAGCTCTGCTTGCATTTCTAAAGTGCGCCATAGAATCAGAAAGACATCACTCAGCACTATGTTTCCAACCCCGGAGTGCACTTCCAGAGTGTGAGCAGTGCCTCGGAAGCCTTAGTCCTGTAGCACAACACCTTGCACGGAGGGGAATTGCAGGTACACTCCCAGCCCAGCCCAGCCCAGCAGGGTCTTCTTACATGCTTTGTTAGTCAGGATATCAGCTACTAACTTTAATTCTGCTTTCGTGCAAGATCCATTGTGTATCACATCGAAACAATTAATCCCTTCTTATAGGATGACCTAGAGACATTCTAACCAATTCCTTGAAAGAAAGAAAAACCAGAAAGATGAAGTCTGTCACATATAACAGTGATTGCAGCCAAGAATTAGATCCAGCCTGAAAACCAGCTGGTCTAACCTAATTTGTGAAGGGGTCCATAAACATATGGGGCAATATTCCAGCACAGAATGCTACCCGTATTCTGTAACATTTCAATCCAGCAAAAGCAACCTTTTCCAAACATTTTGGAAAATCACAAGATCACACAGTGGCAGATGGCAAAGATCCCTGTGGTACATTTCACTTTGTGGTGATCTGCTGTCTTATAATAGCCACCTTACACATCTTTACATGTCTACTCTTCTATGATCTACAACACTTTGACAGAAACTACTATATAGTTGTTTTTCATGCAGCAATGGCTCAGAAACCTGTTGCCCAGTAAAAAAAGCAGCTCTGGTGGCCCAGCTGTACCACTTTTAACTAATGTACAATAATCAAGTAGTTATGTTGCCTCAAAGCAGCTTTTAGGAAATGCCCCCCTTTGATTACCATTTAACAGTGTTTATTTTCTACCATGCCTTCTATAACAACATGATCTCCTGCAGTTTCAAGCTGTGAAATTAACTTACAGACATCTAAAATGCAGCTTTTGTTTACAAAGAAAAATAATTTAAAATGCATTAGACAATCACATATCTCATCCTGTCAATCAGTGAAATGCAGAATACAATTACAACCTTTGAAGCATTTGAAAAATATTCCTGACTTTGATAAAATAAAGCTTAGTTCCTGGATATTGTTTGTTTCTCTCATGAAGCAGCAGCTAAAACATTTGCCTCCTGAATGCATACCAGAAATAGAAAGTACATTATATCGTGCTGTAAATCTAATTACTGCAGTCAGGGTTGTGCCATGCCTAGTGATACCTTGGCAGCCCTCCCATCTTTTATAAACAGCACTCTTTACACCATTTTATTAAGCAGCCAGATAGCTGAATGGCCCACTTGGAAGTTGGCATGTTGCTTATTATCATCATCTTATTTTATTTATGAAGTACCCACACTTCATAAATATGAACATTTTATTTATAAAGTGCCTATAACTAGATGGTCTACAATAAATATTTTAAAAGAGTGTTCCCTGCCCACAGGCTCACAATCTTAATTCAACCAGTATAATAGTAACAGTAAGGGAGTGGACACAAACAAAAGGAATTGTGGGGGGAATGGATTCTAAACCAAATCTAGAACTGAAAAGTTTCAGAAAATAAAGTGAAGAATAAAGGGGTTTATAAAAATGTGGTGATTCTCTTTATTTTGCAGGGGGAGAGTAACTGGCCCTATCCACCCCCAGCACAGTACCTCCAGTGACTGTTGCTGGTATCTGTTTAGATTGTGAGCCCTTTGGGGACAGGGAGCCATCTTATTTATTTGTCATTTCTCTGTGAAAACCGCCCTGAGCCATTTTTGGAAGGGCGGTATATTAATTAATTAATTAATTAATTAATTAATTAATTAAAAGTTGTATAGAAGACGGGAGGGAGAAGAGAAGAGAAGAGAAGAGAAGAGAAGAGAAGAGAGTTCCTCTTCAGAAGTTATTACACGTATGTTGCTCATGGGAGTGTGTCTGCAGGAACTAACGCTCTAACCAAGGACAGTGAGATCTTCCCTCCAAATAAGAATGCTGGGTGTGCAGCATTCTCTTCCTGGGCAGACAGTGTGGGGACAGGGCTCCAGAGCACATCCATGTGTGCACGGGACAGGGTGTGGGTCGGGGGGCAGGATTTGCTGGCATACTTCAGTTAGCCTATAACTGTGTATAGCATACACAGCCTCCTAATGTCTGAAGTCAGCTAAAGAGTTTGACACACAGGAAGAAACCACAATGACTGAAGACACAATAGCACCAAGAAACCAGGAGGCCTCACTAGAGCAGAGCATGAAGTACAAGAGGACACACAATGAGAAATTAAGGAGGCAAGACAGGAATAATCAAGATTATAAAGAATCTTAAAAGGGAGATGACAAAGTTTATAACACGAGCAGGAAAGGGTAGCAAGTTTTTTTAAAAGGTGCTAAATAATCAGAATGATGGGATTAAAAAAAAAAGATGAGCAATAGAGTTGAGAGCTGTAGTAAGAGGGAAAAGATTAGGAGATGGGAGCCCAGTAATAACACTAACATAACACAGACAATAAATAGTTAGAACTAAAGTCTTAGCTATACTAAAAGAAACAACTGGACAAATCTTTACAATATTGATCAAACTATAACAGCAGATCTTTGCAAAAGCATCAATATGCATACAAAAAGATAGCTCAAGTAACACAACAAGACTGCAAACTGTAGAAAAATTGGTAAAATGATCTGACGTTTCAATAACAGAATTGTTGACTGGGATACCAAAAGGATTTTTTTTTTTTAAAGAAAATGTAATCCATTCAGATATCCCCATGTTCAGATTATAGTGTGACATCCAAGATGCAATTTCAGTTAGTCAGTTGGTAATATTAGCAAGAATGAAATAAAATACTGGAGCGAAAAATGGTTTAATCAATCGCATAGATAGGAGTGTGTCAGCTAGCCAAGAAGAAGCACAGACAAGCAACAGAGTCAAAGACTCAAGACGGTGCCCTGTGAATATCAAAAGACGATGGACAGCATCCACAAAAGTGCTGGTGCAAGAGTGCTAGCTCAAGCCATTGGTCCCCACCCCACCTCCTTTTTGCTGCAAGTCTCTGAAAACTGGTTTCTCAGGATCCTCAGTGTTATGGACAGTGCTCAGTTGTTGGGTGTCTGATATTAAATTGGCAAAAGGGCCTAAACAGAGCCATTTTGGAGTTTTAAACATAATTATACGATAATGCAGTTTAACATAAATATAGGATAATACAGTCCTAGTTCTAGTTAATCTAGAACAATTTCAAAATTATTCCAGTGGGGCTACCAATTCTCTAGTATCCCTTCATCTGACCATTGATCCTCAATTAGATGGGGTCTTCATAATCCATCATCCCATTTCAGAAAGCTAAAATGGAATCTCACCTGAAGCTCCTTCTGCCTTGGAGTGTGAAAATGGCATAAGCAGAGCCATTTTCACCCAGGAAAAGCTATTTTGTGCAGTCTTGCTGTGAGACTCTGTTTTTGCTGGGAACTCTCACCTCCTAGTCAAAACAAGGCTGAGCTTGGAGATGGCAATCGGGCTTGTTTTGAACCGGAAGGGGAGACGTGAGAGTGAAACTGCTTCACTAGGGCCTGAAACAGAGTGTCGGGGCACAAGGGAAAAGACCTCAGTGGCTATTAACATGGATTGGAAATATCTAGGATGGAGGAGTCAACTTGGAAAGAATTTTAGCAGGCCCTCTACATGGAGGGCATCCACTCCACTTCCCATGCCATTGCCAGGTATCCCTTGATCCTTGATAATGTATTCCACACATTAAAATAGAACCATTCGAATAAGCCCCACACTTAATGATTGCTCCTACTGATTACAGCAAACAGTTATCATACCAGATGGGCTCCCATGTTCAGGGGTCCTGGGGGCTGCAGTGAGGAGGAGGAGGAGGAGGTTACAAGGAAGACACCTGAGCTAATGCTCTTGTGCTGATGCTACTCCAGATCCTATCCAAAAGAAGTACTGTTTAGGAAGATATGCAGAAAAAGAGCAAACAGAGATAAGAAGAAAACCAAAGCACTATTCAGATGTGGCATTACACAGGTGTCTGTACACATGTACATGTTTATGTGTGAATGACAAAATGAACATGCGATCATTTAAAAAATGAATCTGGTTAGCGTCCCCTTCAAATGCAGGGTACAGATAGGAAGTTTACTACAGTATGTGTGCTGAACATGACGTGAATAAATGTTCATATGTTCAGATCTGTATGTACTAACACTGTACAGAGACTGTATGTGTACTGAGTACCAGTTGCAGAGGAGTAACAGCAGGAGGGAAGGCATGCCCTCAACTCATGCGTGTGGCTTCCGGCGGCATCTGGTGGGCCACTGTGCGAAACAGGATGCTGGACCAGACAGGCCTTGGACCTGATCCAGCAGGGCTGTTCTTATGTTCTTATCATGTGAATACGTCTGAAGATCTTTATCCCAAAAGACAAGATAGTATAAAGAATGAAATAGGAGCAAATGGCTATGTCAACAGTTGCAGAAAGATCAAGAAGAAGAAAAATAGAAGGAAGTCCCTGGGCTAGTAATAAATCATCTTATAACAAAAGCAATGCTAGCTTCTTCCTTACAAATTAGTGCCCTGTTATTGGGTTTTGTTGGGGGGGTTTTTTGGGGGGGGGAAACTTGTGCATTCACAAATTCCGAGTCTGCTTTTTATTTATTGTATTAATGAGTTTTGGAAAGCAACATGTTTATTCTTTTAAAAGTTGTAGATGTCTTAAGCAACAAATGTCTTAACGGGGGAATAGCCACAGAGCTCTGTGGAGGAAAGATGCGATAAACATATATCTGACAAATATAATTGCTTCCCAAAAAGCCATGACGATAAAATTAAATAGAATAATGCAATGCCAACTAAAAACATGCCCTTGACACAGACATAAAGACAAATTTTCTCTCATAGAGAGAGAGAGAGAGAGAGAGAGAGAGAGAGAGAGAGAGAGAGCGCACACACTCAGACAAATCCAGGTTATCTTGCCTGTGGTTGCCATGGCTTCTATAAGCTCTGCCTGAAAATAGCCCATCCCTAATGTTTAGCTCTGGAAACAGAACCTCTACACAAAAGGAGAATGTCACTAGAAAAAGAATGAAGGAGAGGAGAGCACCACCAATGAATCCTGTTCAGGATGGAAGTATATTGAGTAAAATGCTAGACAATACCATCGCCTCTGAAGAAGAGCCATCAGCTCAAAACACATCATACATGAGTATTTTCACTTGGGAATTTTATAACAACAATTTTCAGCAGCTTTTGGTTCCACCCCATTATTATTATTATTATTGGGGAGTGCGGGACTATGTATCAGTTCCATAGTGCCTTACTGGAATCTAAATATGTTTTTAAAGAAGTAAATTCAACCAATTTCAGTGAGATTAAATTCTAAAGTAAGTGTGAATAGGATTGCAGCCTTAAGGTTATAATAACATTTTCCCCCAAAAGTTTATTTTCTAGCTTTTCAAGGGGAATCTTTATATATCCCAACTTCACTTGCACACTAAAGCAAGAATCATTCACTATACAAAATTTATATTTGCTGTAGACTGACGTATATCTCTGTCTTCCTAAATGAAAATATAAATTTATAACTGCTCAGAAAAGTTTGGGAAGGTCTTTGTCTTTCCTTTAAAAAAAAAAGTATGCAAGGAGGATACCACAATCAGCAAAAGTAAGAAGGGAAAACAGGAATACCGTATTTTACGGACTATAAGACGCTACGGACTATAAGACGCACCTTAATTTTAATCCAGTTTTTCAGAGTTTTAACATATTAAACTGTTAAAACATATAAGACGCACCTGAATTTTGACGGATATTTTTCGAGGAAAAAAGTGAGTCTTATAGTCCATAAAATACGGTAAAGGTTACAGCACATGGAGTTGTATATCAAACTTGTTTTCGATCAGACTGGTTTTCGGGTGGGCTATTGGATGGAAACTGATGGATGATCACTGAAGGAGAATTGACAGAGGTATTGTGACTCTGTTGGTCCTTTTGGATCTCTTGGCGGCTCTTGATACTATTGTCCATAGTATCCTTCTGTACCATCTGAGAGGAAAGAGAGTGGAAGCCACTGCTTTGCAGTGGTTCTGCTCCTAACTCTGAAGCAGATTCCAGATAGTGTCACTTGGAGACTGTTGTTCACCCAAACATGAACTTTTATATGGCATCCCCCAGGGCTGCTTTTTAATATCTACATGAAACCGCTGGGAGTGATCATCAGGAGTTTTGGTGCAGAGTGTTAACAGTATGCTGATGACACCCAAATCTATTTCTCCATGTCAACATGACTAGGAGAAGGCATAACCTCCCTAAATGCCTGCATGGAGGCAGCAATGAGCTGGATAACAAAGTAAGAGTGAATCCAAATAAGATGGAGATAGTTACTGTGTGGGGTTGAAACTCGGGAGACAATTTTGATCTGCTGGCTCTGGATGGGCTCACACTTCCCCAGCAGGAACAGGTACGACATCTGGGAGTGCTTTTGGAATCCAACCTCTCCCTGGTGTTTCAAATTGAGGAAGTGGCCAGAAGTGCTTTCTATCAGCTCCAGCTGATACACCAGCTACATCCGTTTCTTGAGATAAATGACCTCAAAACAGTAGTACATATGCTGGTAACCTCCAAACATGATTACTACAATGTATTCTATGTGGGGTTGCCTTTGTATGTAGTCTGGAAATTGGAGCTGGTACAGAATGTGGCAGCCAGGTTGGTCTCTGGGCCATCTTGAAGATACCATCTTAATCCTATATTAAAAGAACTACACTGGCTACCGATAAGGTTCCGGGCAAAATACAAGATGCTGGTTATAACCGATAAATCCCTAAACAGATAAGGCTCAGGATATTTAAGAGAATGTCTTCTTCACTATGAGCCCCATCACCCAATGAGATAGTCCAGAGAGGTTCGTCTGCAGTTGCCACCAGTTGGTCTGTTGCTGTTCCTTCTCTCTTGCTGCCCTAAGACTCTGGAATGCACTCCCTGCTGAAACAAGAACCTCCCCATCTCTGACAACTTTTTATAAGTCTTTAAAGACACATTTATTCACCCAAGCTTTTTAATTAGACCTGTGGTTTTAAATTGTTTTAAGGTTTTAATTTATGTTTCAAATTGTTTTATTCTGCTTTAAAATGCCCAGAGATGTAGTTTTGGGGCAGTGTACAAATATTAATTAATATCCTGAGTCATCTATATACTATTTCCAAAAGAGGTGGAAACATTACAGCCTGTATGGACGGAGAACCAGAGCACCTGTGGACAAGAGAGAAGTAAGAACAGATTTGAGGTGACCTGAAAATATTAGTATAACAAAAATCTGAAGAAAAAAACCTTTAAAAAATACCCACAAACTGCCCCCACATTAATCAATGAGACAGAGTGTTCATGAGTTCAGAAAATTAAGACATTCAAGTGAGTAGAGCTAAAGGCACACAGTGGCAAGGAGAAGGAAGAGGGCTTCAGCAAAAAAAGCAGTAAAATTTTCAGCTTGAACAGCGCCTACTGCTTAAGAGCATAAGAACACAAGAACAGCCCTGCTGGATCAGGCCCAAGGCCCATCTAGTCCAGCATCCCGTTTCGCACAGTGGCCCACCAGATGCTGCTGGAAGCCACAGGCAGGAGTTGAGGGCATACCCTCCCTCCTGCTGTTACTCCCCTGCAACTGGTACTCAGAGGCATCCTGCCTTTGAGGCTGGAGGTGGCCCACAGCCCTCTGACTGGTAGCCACTGACAGACCTCTCCTCCATGAAGTCATCCAAACCCCTCTTAAAGCCATCCAGGTTGTTGGCTGACACCACATCCTTTGGCAGAGAGTTCCACAAGTGGATCACGCGTTGTGTGAAAAAGTACTTCCGTTTGTTAGTCCTAGACCTCCTGGCAATCAATTTCATGGAGTGATCCCTGGTTCTAGTGTTGTGTGAGAGGGAGAAGAATTTCTCTCTATCCACTTTCTCCACACCATGCATGATTTTATAGACCTCTATCATGTCTCCCCGCAGTCGTCTTTTTTCTAAATTAAAAAGCCCCAGGTGTTGTAGTCTTGCCTCATAAGAAAGGTGCTCTAGGCCCCTGATCATCTTGGTTGCCCTCTTCTGTACATTTTCCAGTAATACACTGTGTCACGCCCTTGATCTCCGACAGCGAGGAGGAAGGGGAAGCTGTCAACTTTCCAGCCGATTCAGGAGTGTCTGTGGGGCAGAGCCCGGCTGTCAGTGTTCATGAAATGGCTGTGGTAGATCCAGCTAATGATTTAGAGCAGGCACAACAACCCGAGACAGCAGAAATCGTGAAAGACCAATCCGAAGAGGAGCTATGCAATCAAACACCACCGACTCCACAACAGCGGAGGCTCACGAGACGCAGAACTCAATTGGAGACTATTAGGAGGAGCAAACGCCTCTTGCTGAGGGCTGATAAGCCTTGAATTCCTGCCAGCTGGGAGCTCTCAGCTTGCACTATAAATCATTTCACCAGCCTTCTACTCACTGCTGAAAAGCAACATTCATCAACCTTTGTGTCGACAGCGTGCAGCCAAGTCCGATCAGGACGAACCTCCCGAGCCGTATCCAGTTTCAGCAGCTCCGCTTTGTCTCGTGATCTTCCCTGGCAGTTGGCCAGACATTGACACAATGTCCTTTTAAAGATGTGGTGGCCAGAATTGTACGCAGTGCTCCAAGTGTGGTTGCATCATAGTTTTGTATAAGGGCATTATAATATTAGCCGTTTTATTTTCAATCCCCCTTCCTAATGATCCCTAGCATTGAGTTGGCCTTTTTCACAGCTGCCGCACATTGAGTCGACACTTTCAATGAGCTGTCCACCACGACCCCAAGATCTCTCTCCTGGTCAGTCACCGAAAGCTCTGATCCCATCAGCATATACTTGAAGTTGGGGTTTTTTGTCCCAGTGTGCATCTCTTTACACTTGCCAACATTGAACCGCATTTGCCATTTTGTTGCCCACTCCCCCAGTCTGGAGAGATCCTTTTGGAGCTCCTCACAATCTGTTTTGGATTTCACTACCCGGAAGACTTTGGTAGCATCTGTGAATTTGGTCACCTCGCTGCTTACCCCTACTACTTCTAGAACATTTATGAATAAATTAAAAAGCACTGGTCCCAGTACAGATCCCTGGGGGACCCCACTTCTTACTTCTCTCCATTGTGAAAACTCTCCATTTATACCTACCCTCTGTTTCCTGTCTTTCAACCAGTTAGAAATCCACACATGTACTTGTCCCCTTATCCTATGACTACTAAGTTTTCTCAGGAGTCTTTGATGAGGAACTTTGTCAAAAGCTTTTTAGAAGTCCAGGTATACTATGTCAACTGGATTACCTTGATCCACACACTTGTTGACACTCTCAAAGAACTCCAAAAGGTTGGTCAGGCAAGATTTAGCTTTGCAGAACCCATGCTGGTTCTCTCCCAGCAGGGCCTGTTCTTCTAGGTGCTTTACAATTTTATCCTTGAGGATGCTTTCCATCAATTTGCCTGGGACGGACATTAGGCTAACTGGCCTGTAATTTCCCGGATCGCCCCGGATCCCTTTTTGAAAATCAGTGTTATATTTGCTACTTTCCAGTCCTCTGGTACAGAGCCCAATTTCAGGGATAAGTTATATATTTTAGCAAGGAGGTCGGCAATTTCACGTTTGAGTTCTTTGAGGACTCTTGGATGGATGCCATCCGGCCCTGGTGATTTGTTAGCTTTCAGTTTTTCCAGACAGTTTAGAACATCATCTCTTGTCACTTCTGTCTGACTCAGCTCTCTAGCCTCCATTCCTAAAAAGCCTGGTTCAGGAACAGGTATATGCTCAGTATCCTCTGCCATGAAGACAGACACAAAGAACTCATTTAGCTTCTCTGCAATCTCCATTTCCTCCTTAATAATCTCTTTCACTCCCTCTGTGCAATACACTGGTAACTCCTCTGCTGTCAGGGATAATGAAGGTCTTGGGCAAGAAGGACATCGGTCTGAGGAAGAGGGAAATACTCCTTTAGAAGGGACCCCTTCCATGGATGATGAGCCCATATCTTCTCGCACAGGGGATACTCCTCTGGGGGGTGGGGGCCTCCTTGTAGTGGGTAATTCAATCTAATGAGGTATAGAGAGATGGGTTTGTGACCCATGTGATGACCGCACGGTGACTTGCCTGCCTGTTGCGAAGGTTGTGGACATCATGCAGCATCTAGGCAGGCTCCTAAGCAGGCTCCTGGTTCTGAACAGGAAAGCTGGTCTAATATTTTCTCCACACCCCAGTCCCAAGGAAGACACAGATGCAATCGGCTTGATTAAAAGGGTCGCAACTTTATTAATGTGGTATCATCAGCTAACCGTGCAACAGACTCCCCACTCTCCACACAGTGCAGGCCTAACTAAGACCGGATTAGAATATTGCTGTCTTCGCCCATGTCTAAAATGTGCAAGACACCCTGACTCAGGATAGAAGCGGGATAAACCCGCGGGAATGGACAGGAAGAGGAGCCTAGGGAGCTGCTCGAGCAGTGTGAGATCCCCACCCTCCAACAAGCCCCGACTAATCGGGCCGCTCCCAGGGACTGTGCTGAGGGGGTTGGACAAGGACTCATCCTCCAGCACAAGGCTGTAAGATGGGAACATTCTCTGCAGAAGAAAAAGCTGAAATTCTGTGACTCCCTGACCAGTTGGGTAACCCTGTTCTGAACCTGAAGGGGAAAGAATTTGACATAGTAGTCCAGTTCAGACACGACACAGAAGCTCAGCTGAATTGGAGCATTCTCAGTCTGAATGTGTTCGTGTTCTAAGTCCGAATGCACCTCCCTAATTCAACTACAGTCCAATTTGGCCAAGCAGGCTAAGCTTTGAAACCAAGGTGTGCAGTTTGCTTGTTTGCTTTAAGTGCGGCTGGATTTGCCATCATGTTGCATTTGCACCGACCCCCAGGCTTTATTCTCAGCTTCTTGCAAGAGGCACAGCACTGGTTAGAAGCTTCTGTCGCTTATTGCATCTGACATGGCCCACCAATCTCTTTGTGTATTGCCCTCATAGATGCTGATGGGCAAATTTTGAGAGAATTTCCTCACATGTATGAATGACAAAGGCCAAGTGACTTATTACTAAGGGTGTGCAAACAGGTTTTAATCTGAACTGGTTCAATATCGAACTGGTTCGATTCAAAGGTTCAGAGTCGAGTCAAACTACCCCCGGTTCGGCTTGACCCTGGACCGAACACAGTTTGGGGGTTCATCAAGCCTTTTTTAAAAAAAATTCCTTTTCAAACTTACCCCCTCCGGCGGGCTTCTCTAAGATGGCAGGAGGGTCCACAGAGGTTCCCACTGAACAGGCACAGTAGCCTCCAAAATGGCCACCGCGCCAGGGAACAGACCCAGAAAGGGCTGAAGATGCCAGAACCAGGTGATTTTTTTAAAGGAAGGCTGCTGGGGGAGGGGAACCTCCGTGACCCGCACCACCACCACCACCACCTTAGAGAAGTCCCCCGGAAGGGAGAAATAAAAAAAACATTTCTTTTAAAAAATCTTCAACCAACACCCCCCTCCCCAACCAAACCAAATGGGTGGGAGATTTTGATGGGGGGCAAAACCAAACTGGCCCCGTCCAGTTCGGGTCTGGTTCAAACCGGGCCAGGTGGTTTTGTGCACACCTCTACTTATTACTAATTGAAGTATCACAATTATTTCCTAAAGCTACTTAACATAATCAATACAAACAAGCAGCAACAAGCTCCAAATACTTCTGTGATTAAGAGCAGGACTCACCCAGCAAATCTGGGGGAAAAATTTCTCTCTCTCCATTAGTGGCCTTTTTTTAAAGGGAGAACAGATAATGAATTACTGATATTTCTTCTGAAGAGTTTTCCTTTCCTTCCTCTATGGAGGCAACAGCAGCAATGCTGCACAAAGCTTCAGAATGTCCAGGCCAGAATGCTAGCAGGGACTAATTAGTCCCTAATTACTAATTACTGTATTATGCATACTGCTCAATCCAAGCATGTGCTGGGTGTAAGACCCTAATCCACTTTATATGAATCTAAGTATGTCTGCAGTTCCTGAACATGTGCAGAGTCATAAACTTGTTCATAAAGTTGGTTATAAAATTAAATAGATTCTAGCAGCTGCTTGTGGGAGTGATTCTCATGTCCTTTTATAGAAAACAAAAAAGCAAGCAACAACCCAAGAACTCTCAATTCTATCTGTCCACTTTGTTGTTGTAGTTGTTGTTGTTGTTGCTTCCCCCGAATTAGGTTCATGTTTGGGGGCGGGCGGATGCCATTTCTGGAAAGCCAGCTGCTGCTGAACATCTCATGACATTTCAGAGACTATTCCAAAGTTCAGTATAAATTGCTCACAATTCAACCCCTCCCATATTCTCCCCCTAAGAAATTTTGGACAATATTTTGGGGACATATTCTCCCCAATCACTGAAGTGTAATGATTGGCCTTTATTTTCAAGACATCTCTGGGAGGAGGGAAAGATTTCACCAGCCCTGACACACGTCCTTCTCAGCTGTTTCCAGGGTTAAAGACAAGAGGAGAGGATAATGAGCAGGCTAGGTTTGTTCTCCCTCCCATCTCTGTACAGTTACTCCCTCCCCCTCCCCTTTTTCTCTACTCACAAATATTTTATTTTATGTTATTTAATTTTTATTTTTTACATTTATATCCCGCTCTTCCTCCAAGGAGCCCAGAGCGATGTACTACATACTTGAGTTTCTCTTTCACAACAACCCTGTGAAGTAGGTTAGGCTGAGAGAGAAGTGACTGGCCCAGAGTCACCCAGCTAGTTTTATGGCTGAATGGGGATTTGAACTCGGGTCTCCCCGGTCCTAGTCCAGCACTCTAACCACTACACCACGATCATGTCCAAATCTGATGTTACCATGGGACCTAATGAGAGTGATTTTCTTAATTTGTAGAAATTCAAAACTTATTTGACAAACCCATGAAAGAGGTTTGTGCAAAAGAGAACAACCAAGAAAGAGGTTTGCATCACAAGAGACCTTTCCCAAAGAAACTGAGTAAGCCTGGGCTTTGCTATTAGGTTGCAAAACTTCCCATTGTAAATGGGGGCAGGCAGGAGAGACCCAACTGTGGCTTTGGGATTTCTTGTGTGCTTTTCAACTTCTGCTTCTCATAACTTAGCCATCTCCCCTATGCATTCCATTTTTAAAAGCCTGACACACTCAGAGGCACTCTTACCCCTGGACTTTCGAGCTGAAGTCCAAGGCCTCCACAGCCCCAGGGGGCCCCCAAATCCTCTTTAGTCTGTTCCAGATGGTGTGGTCGCCTGGCCGAGCATGATGATGCTTAATTTGCAGTGGGGGGGGGCCTCCAAAGGCCTCTAGGTCCAGGCTTCAAAATTACCTAGATGCACCTCTGTACACACTTGTTCAGGTGGGGCTGAGCTTAAACATGCTTGTTTTTAGCACAAATAGTGCAAAGGGAAAGCTTTGAGAAACCTTCCTGGGTGGTGAGTCGGGTGATACAAAATGATAGAGTGCTGCTTTACCTCTCGACACATAATACACATGCACTCCTGTGTCTATGTAACAATGATTGTGCTTGTTAAATGCATTGTAGTGATACCTGGGTGCTTTCCAGACTGCAAGCTTGAGAGAGGGAGGAAGTGGTATAAAATCCTATGCGAACCCTAGCTGGCTTCAAAAGGATAAACTGGTTGGCTTAGAAAGAAACAACGCCCAGATTAAGCTGGCAAATGGAGGCGAGAGACTGTCAGCAAAGCTGGGGAATTGCGGTGGGGTGGTGGTGGGGAAGAGAATGAGAGAGAAGAGGAGGAGAGAACACAGCTCTCCCTCTCCTCTTTTGTTTTTAAGTCTCCATGAATTTGTGCAAGAGAAACTCCCTCCCTGCCTTCCTGGCCGCTGCTGCTGTCCCTCTCCTGAAAAAGGCATCTACTTTGGAATCTGGGACTACCTCTTCCTCCACTGCCCCTTTGGCGGGGTTCATGCAACTGAGAAGCATCCAGAGAGTGTTGGGGAGGAGGTGAAGGAAGAGCGAGAGAGGAGAGGATACATACCACAAAGAGGGAGAGGGGACATGTGGGGAAGCCGAGAGGCAGAAATCGAGGAAAGTGGAGTATGCCTGCAAAGAAACAGCTAATATTTTCTCACGCATGTACAATGTTGTAAGGCTGAAACATCAAGATAAGATCCGATTCCGTCATTTGGTGTGTGAACATTCCCATATACTGCCCAGGGACGCAAGTTTTGGGCAGTATAGAAATATTTTAAGTAAATAAAATATGCAAGACAGTGTCACAACCCAAAGCATATGAACACACACCAGATCCATACATTGTGAAGCAATTTTAAGCTGTCAACAGGAAAGCCCTCTGTTGTACAGGTTTGCACAACTTCAACCTTCTTGCAGATGCTGAACTAAATCCCATCATCCCTGACTTCTGGCCTCTGTGGCTAGGGATGATGGGAGTTGTAGTCCAACAGCTGGAGGGCCAGAGTTGTTCAGCCTTGCTGTAGTATCTGTGTGTGGGCAGAGGTGAACCTAGGTAATTTTGGAGCCTGGACCTAAAAGCCTTTGGAGGCCCATCTACTACAAGTTAAGCATCATTTTTTAACATGCAAGTTATTGAGGGCACAAAGCACACCACCCAGGACAGGCTAAAGAGGATGGGGGGTGGCAGGGAGTGTGGGGTAAAAGCACCTCTTTGTGTGGGAAAAGACAAGTTCGCTATAGGCACTAATTTGGTTATGGAAGGCAAGTGCTATATACTACAAAACCTTTTGTTAAGTTCATGCTTGCTAAATTTTAGATCACATCTTGGTAATCCGCATGCCTACTGTGTCTTAAGAGTGAATCAATACTGCTCTGTCTGCCTGCAGAGCACAGGCTGTAACAGATAACTTTCTTATAAAATGCTGCACAAATTACTATTCTGCAAACTAAATTTTTCTGCACACAGTGTTGAAAGTCTTGAAACATTTATATTCATCTCATTATACACGGAGTATGATCACAATGGATATGGTTTTTCTAGTATGAGGCATGCCTCTCCTAAAGAGATATGGAGAATTAATACACAAACTTCTGCTTGAGTTCATGACTCCCTGGCCAACAAACCTTCATTTGTGCCAGGAAATCAGAGTGACAACCCATTGGCTGGCATGCTGACTAAATAACTGAGGATGCAGCAGGAACTGTGTCCTCACAGCAAGAGGCTGCCATTAACACAGTCAGAGTGGCAGAGGAGATTTTTGCTGCTCTTCCCTGCCTCTTGAAGTCCTCTGTGGATTCTGAAAATATTCCTCTGAGGACTGTGTGACACTCAGGGACATATTTTTAGAAGGTATTTTAGATCACTTCCAAAGACAGGAAAGATTTGCAAAATAGCTCCTCCTCACTTTACCCACATCCTGAGGAAGTGGAGAAGCCATCTACTGAATCCTCAGTTGGTTAGACAGGATGTCAGCCATTTACGTTCACGTGGATTGCTATGGACAGTGTGCCCCTCCATTGGGTCAACTCCCTACAGTTTTCTTCCCCTTGAAGAATGTTACAGTATAACATACAGTATGCTGCATGGCCCGGTCCCCTCCACCTGCCATTACCACTTCCGTCTGCCTATTATCTGAACCTCAGACAGGGCTCTTAAATACCCACAGTACAATTGATGCTGCATTTCAGGCTGGCCAGATAAAGCATTTATTTACTTGTCTAGTATTTTGGGATTAGCAGCTTTTTTTCTATTAGTATTATTTCGGTATTAGTATTGTTTTTGCTACGAATTCTCTAGCATATTTTTCATTATAGCATTTTCCCAGGGTTTTTGTGCCTATTGTAAACTTTGGGTTTAAAAATCTTCAGTCCTCTATTCAACAGAATAGAAGAGTGTTATTCTGTTTTGAATATATTTTGCTCTGCTAACTGAGCAAGGAGACACCTTTTAAAGTGGTAATATTCTCATATTTAGTAGGGGGAGAGCAACTGGCCTTGTCCAACTTCAGCACAGCATCCCTCCAGTGTTTGTTGCTGGGGTCTGCCTTATACATCCCTTTTAGATTATGAGTCCTTTTGGGACCGGGAACCATCTTCTTTATTTGAAGATTGACCCTTGGCCATCCAAACCTGTAAGGGTTTATGGGCAGCCTGCTTCAATATATATAGCAGAGTATTTCAGTAGCTCACTCCCATTACAGCAGAAGTTAACAGGGTCTCCGGGGGCAATACCTTGTAAATGATAGGCATGGAGATTCATTTAAGGATTAACTAATCTACTTTATTTAGAAGTACATGATGATAGGAAAGACCGATACCCTAGCTGCTGGATACATAGTGGCCAGAGAGAGAGCTATAGAAGCATTCTGGGATGAAGGAGGAGGAGGAAGAGCAAGTCATTCCCAGGAAGTTCCTGAGAACATTCTATCAATAGTGGGGTCTTAGAGGCAGAAATAAACAGAAAAGAGAAGGAGACCCTCAATGACTGAGGGTCATTAGGGTTATCAGTGCTATATGGCAATGTCATCTGGAGCTGGATCTCCAGAACTTTGCAAATGTGTTGAAAAGTGATTTTTAGGAGACCCACAGTCCTCCCTATTCCTGATCCATTCTACCTCACTTCTGTTGGTGTTGGAACTGTGAACAGGACTCAGGACACAATTTGAGAAGATATGTAGGTTGTAGATTTTGCCTTACAAACTATTTATTTACTCTGTTGAGTATTAGGATTACACTGTTGTGATATATATTTATAGGCAATAGGAGGTGACTACAAGTTTTGTACTTAGAAAGTCAGCCTGCATCTGGCTGTTCAGATGATCTGAACGTATGTGATCATGATCGATTCAGTTATGGTGTTACTCCAAAAATTAAGTAGATTGGATCATAGGATGTTTAGAATGGTTGGGAGCATTTATTTACTACTAAGTGGTTGTAAAGAGGCTTGCCAACCTTCATGTAATTATTGTGTGTGTGTGTGTGTGTGTGTGTGTGTGTGTGTGTGTGAGAGAGAGAGAGAGAGAGAGAGAGATGTTTTCTAAGAGGTTTCTGTATGCGTTAAAAGATTTTTAAAGAAGGACTTCTATTATCACATAGTTCATAACTAGCTCTAGAAGATATCAAATATAAACAGAATTGCTGATATCCTGAAATATGTGATGAAGCAATTTTTGAAACTCTTATACAACAGGGTACTGTAATTGTATGGCCACTTGGGTTTTATCATTCATTTTTGTATCTACATATTGGACATGTGTTATCTATTAAGTGACTGGTATTAATAGGGATTTACAACAACAACAACAACAAATATTTATTAACTGCTTTTCAACAAAAGTTTCTAAAGCAGTTTACACAAAGAAATAGTAAATAAATAAGATGGCTCCCTGTCCCCAAAGGGCTCACAATCTAAAAAGAAACATAAGATAGACACCAGCAACAGTCACTGAAGGTATTGTGCTGGGGGTGGATAGGGCCAGTTACTCCTCCCCTGCTAAATAAAGAGAATCACCATGTTAAAAAGGTGCCTCTTTGCCAAGTTAGCAGGGGATTTACATATCATTGTTTATATTCTTGGACTACTTAAGGCAGCTGCAGCCAAAGGCACAGCCGACAGCCAGCCTGTAGGAGGCTGCCAATAGGGGTGTGCACCGGACCGCGGACCTGCGGCTCGGCACTGGGGTGGGGGGGTCCATTAAGGGCGGGGGGGGCTTTACTCACCCCTCCCGCGCTTTGCTGCTTCGGCGCCATAATTACTTTAAAAAATGCGCCGCAGTATCATTTGCCGCTCCGGGGCTCCTTCTTGACTGCAAAATCGGGTGGCAGGATACTTCCCTGCCGCCCCCAAAGCCCCCTCAAGCCATTTGAGCGCTTTAAATCTCGCCCCGGACCGAGTGCTAAAGCGCTTGGGCGGGCGGCGGGGAGATGTCCGTCCATCCGCCCGCCCCCTTCCCTGCCTTCTGCGAAGTGCAGGCAGTCACCTGCCTATATTGAGTGTGGGTACTGGAGTCCTGGGACCAGGGATAGATTGGGACTTCTGTTGGTGTACCAATCACCCCACTGTCCAACAGAATCCCTAGTCGAACTATCAGATTTGGTTGCAGTGTTGGCATTGGAGGTGCCCAGATTGATGGTGGTGTGTGACTTCAATGTTCACTTTGAGACTGAATTGTCAGGAGCATCTCGGTAGTTCAGAGAAGCCATTACAACTATGGGCCTTTCCCAAATGGTCTCAGGTCTGACACATGTTGCTGGTCACACACTCAATTTGGTTTTTTGCTCTCATCAGGGAGATATGCTGTGGGTGGGACGTCTATTATTTCCCAATTGTCATGGATGGGCCACCCTCTGGTGAAGGTTCATTTTGCAGCCGCCAGTCACCTCTGCATGGGTGAAGGGCCTATTAGGATGGTCCGTCCGAGGAAGCTATTGGATCCAATAGGATTCCAAGAAACTTTGGAGGGTTTTAATGTTGGCTCTGCTGGTGATCTTGTTGACACCTGGTGGAAAATTGGAATAATGAGCTCATTGGCGTGATAGACTTGATTGCTCCTATGCATCCTCTCCAACTCACTTCTAAATTAGTTCCATGATATACGGAAGAACCGCGGGAGCTGAAGCAGCTAAGTAGACAACTAGAGCACAAATATAGAAGGACTCAGCTCAAATCTGACAGATTATAGCACAGAGCACAGTTAAAGACCTATGCTCTGGCAATACATGCAACAAAGAAACAATTCTTTGCTGTGCGTACTGTGTCCACAGGTTTGCATCCAGTGGAATTGTTGAAAGTGGTGAAGGGACTTACACAGGCCCCTTTTGCTGCGGCTTTGGAGCCATCAGCCGCTGTGAAGCTTTCATGAGGTTTATTTTGGACAAAATCTCTTGTATTTGAGCTGAGCTGAATTTCATTGTTGTTGCAGAGTCTTTAGCAGGGCTAACTCCTCTTGTGTGGTTAAATTGGATCAGTTTCAGTTTGTGACTCCTGATGATGTGAACTGGCTGTTTGGAACTGTGCATCCTCCCCAGAGGTGTAACTAGGGAAAACGGCGCCCGGGGCAAGCACTGAAATTGTGCCCCCTGCCGCGCCCCCCCCCCCCAGCATACATCTGACTGACACACATGTTTCAGAAAACTTTTATTTTAAAAATTTAAAAAATTACAAAAATTACCAAAAATTTCAAAATGCGATAAATAACCAAAAATGCGATAAATAACCAAAAATGCGAACTCTCCCTCCAAGTAGCCCAGAGTGGTGCACTACATACTTAGGTTTTTCCTCACAAGCAACAACCCTGTGGAGTTGGCTTGTATCTCAAACAACAGAATTACGATGCAATGATTGATGATACACAACACATTATACTTAGGTTTTTCCTCACAAGCAAGAGACAATCTCCAAAGGTCCTGGCATATAACCCCCTCCCCCATTTTTCTTGCCAAACTTTGTGTCTTTAGCAGGATACCACAGGCACTTGTTAAAGCTAATACTGCAGGTTTTTCTGAGATGGAGCTGTTATAGGAACACTTCAGCGTAAACTGAGAGCACAAGGCAAGCTTTCACAGTGCAAAAACGAGCATGCCAGCAAGCAGAACTCATGGTAAAACTCTCTTGAAACACCTTGTAACAATGCACAGGCAGCGATGTTACACTGCTTGAGTCAACTCACACTGCTGTACTACCCAGGCTGTGGGAATTGACTCTCAGTTCCATATACATGCATGCATTTAAGATTGAGTGCCAAAGAATCTTTATGATTGTTTTTCTTTCTTTTGGGGCGGAGAGAGGAGTGTATAATGCAAACATTAACACCTGTTAGGCACCTGAGACCATAGTTGGGCAGCTAAATAAAAGCCTGATTCTTTAATATGTTTTTTTCCCACATGTGGCCTCTGTAGTTTTTGCAACTCATTCTCACCCTGACACTTGGTCTGCTGCTTCCACCCGCCCGCCGCCAAATCCTTTCTTCCGTGCCGGGTGTCCGTGTGTGTCCTCGTCATCCTGCCTGTGCCTGCTGCAGTGCAGCCCCAGCCCCAGCAACGACGCTTTCCTCCGTGACGGCGACTGCGCCACCACGTGCAGGCAGAGGAGGACGGATGCACCGCACGCATGCGCAGCGCGACTCAGCACACCGGCCGAGTCGCGCGTGCGTGCGTCACTGACTAGAGACCCTCTGGCTGGCAAGCCACTAGAGGGCCTCTTTCTGGCTGTTCCAGACTAAGCGAGCGACGGAGCGAGCGAGCCTCAGCCAAGGGCAGGCGCAGTGAGCAGCATGAAAGGTGCCCGCCGCCAAGCCAGGCCACTGACTGGCCGCAAGCAAAGCAATGGGCGGGGCGCGGGTGGGCAGGCGCAGTGAGCAGCATTAAAGGTGCCTGCCGCCGCCAAGCCAGGCCACTGACTGGCCGCCAGCAAAGCAATGGGGGGGCCGCGGGTGGCGCGGAAGGGACCGCTCATGGGGGAGGGGGCACCGACACACTCCCTTGACTGCTGCAGCGCTGCTGCACTGAGCAGGAGAAATGTGTATTAAAAAAATCTTTTTTAAAAAAAAAAATTTGGTCATGGCGGCGACCCCCACGTGACCCGAAAAGATGGTGCCCGGGGCACGTGTCCCCCTGCCCCCTATAGTTACACCTCTGATCCTCCCACCTGTTCTCTTGACCCTTGTTCAACATAGCTTATATCATTAAGCAGGGAGATTGTTGGAGAGGGCCTGGTTGAGATCATAAATGCTTCCCTGAGGGAAGGTAGGATGCCTCCTTGTTTATTCTTTTAAAGAAGCCTACACTTGATCCCTCAGAGTTAGGCAATTATAGCCTTGTCTCCAATCTCCCATCGTTGTCAAAAGTGATTGAGAGGTCTGGTGGACTCTCAACTCCAGGCAGTATTGGATGAAACAGATGCTCTAGACCCATTTCAAACTGGATTTCAGGCAGGTTATGGGGTGGAGACTGCCTTGGTCAGCTTGATGGATGATCTCCAAAAGGGAATTGTCAGAGGGAGTGTGACTCTCTTGGTCCTTTTGGATCTCTCAGTGGCTTTCAATACCACTGACCATGGTATCCTTCTGGATCACTTGAGGGGACTAGGTATAGGGGGCACTGCTTTGCAGTGGTTCAGCTCATACATCTTGGGCAAATTTCAGAAGGTGGCACTTGGAGACTGCTTTTCTATGAAGCAAGAGCTTTTGTATGGCATCCCTCAGGGCTCCATTTTGTCTCCAATGCTTTTTAACATCTACATTAAACCACTGGGAGGGATTGTCAGGAGATTTGGTGCAGGGTGTTATCAGTACACTAATGACACCCAAATTTATTTCTCCATGTCAGCTTCATAAGGCAATGGCATGACTTCTCTAAATGTCTGCTCCAAGGCAGTAATTGGCTGGATGAGGGATAAGAAACTGAATCCAAACCAGACAGAGGTGCTCATTGTAGGAAGCCACAGTTCTGGAAATGGGATAGTTCTACTAGTTCTGGAATGGGGTTACACTCCCCAGAAGAAACAGGTCGACAGTTTCATAGTACTTCTGGACACAACTCGCTGGGATGTCTTGAAGAGACCATATTACTCCAGTTTTAAAAGAACTGTACTGGCTAACAATAGGTTTCCAGGCAAAATACGAAGGGCTGGTTATTAGCTATAAAGAACAGCTTGCGCCCAGGGTATTGGAGACAATGCCTTCTTAATTATGAACCCCACCACCTATTAAGATCTTCAGGGGAGGTTCATCTGAGGTGCCATCAGCTCGTCTGGTGGCAACTCAGGCAAGCCTTTTTTGTAGTTTCCCAGGGCTGTGGAAAGCACTTTCTGCTGAGATTAGAGCTTCTCCATCCCTGTTGGCTTTTAGGAAACAAGCTAACTTGGCAAAGAGGCACCTTTTTAATGTGGTGATTCTCTTTATTTAGCAGGGGGAGAGTAACTGGCTCTATCCACCCCAGCACAGTACCTCCAGTGACTGTTGCTGGTGTCTATCTTATGTTTCTTTTTAGATTGTGAGCCCTTTGGGGACAGGGATCCATCTTATTTATATATTATTTCTCTGTGTAAACCGCCCTGAGCCATTTTCGGAAGGGCGGTATAGAAATCGAATCAATAATAATAATAATAATAATAATAATAATAATAATAATAATAACATCTTCAGCCAAGCTTTTTAGCTGTCTGGAAGTTTTAATGGGCATTTTAATTAGATATTTATGTTTTAATAATTAAAATTTCTTGGTTTGTTTTATTGCTGTGAACTGCCCAGAAATTTTGGTAGTGGGTGCTATACAAACATGTCAAATAAATAAATATTATCATACTATTGCTTCTATTACTAAAGTGTTAGTTGTAGAGTTTAGTCACAGTGTAGATCAGTGGATCTGCAGCATTTTTTCAGTGTACGCAGCTACATACCACTTGAAGAGGGTTCATGAAGAGCCCCTGGTGGCGCAGTGGTAAAACTGCTGCCCTGTAACCAGAAGGTTACAAGTTCAATCCTGACCAGGGGCTCAAGGTTGACTCAGTCTTCCATCCTTCCGAGGTCGGTAAAATGAGTACCCAGAATGTTGGGGGGCAATATGCTTAATCATTGTAAACCGCTTAGAGAGCTTCCAGCTATAGAGCGGTATATAAATGTAAGTGCTATGAAGCCTGGAAATCAGATTGCTAAAGTTTTATCAGGCAAGGATCCATATTTTAAAATGCCAATTTAAAATGCAAAGTTTTGAAAGTAATGTTGAAAAATTCTTCTATGGGGAAAGAAGTCAACCATTTGAAAAGGTGTCACCATTTTCAAAAGCATTGTTATACCTGTCTGTGACAACTGCTTACTGAACACTTTCCTCTCAACATAAATTTGCTGAAATCTAAGCAGAACAGATTTCCCATAAACAAAGTTGAAAGACTAACTGAAATAAAAGAAGAGTTGAAAGATAGTGGGTCAAAACACAAAAATTGAACACTAACTGGTATGCAGCTTTGGACAGCAAGGGTAATATTTGTAATTAGACATACTTTCTCAACTACAGATATAAATGATAATGTCAAAATGTGATTTCTAGTGGGGGGGGGGGTTCTTCAACATGTGTTTAGCATTTTCTCAGTTGCCACACTGGATACATAGCTTGCCCCATACAAAAATAAATGTCAGTCAGTCAGATAAAAGGCTAAGCTGAAATGGTCACATATCACATCCATATTTCAGGTATGTTTGGTGAGTGTTTGCTTCCAAAAGACTAGCAAACCTAAGAGGAACCATTTTGTATACTCCTTACATGAAGAGTCCTCACTTCTGCAGATAGGCAGATAGATAGATAGATAGATAGATAGATAGATAGATAGATAGATAGATAGATAGATAGACAGACTTTATTGTGGTCTTTGACCAGTACAACTTCTGCTGACAGCAGGACTTCTTGTTCTGCACTCTGTGCATGGCTTTCACTTGTGCTTGTCTAGCCAAAACAAGTGAGTCATCTACACCTGACTCTTGTTTTAAAATTGAGAGTAGGGAAGAGAATGAAAAACTCTTTAATTAAGGGCTGAAACAGTGTGTTGGGCCAGAGAAGGGAAAGATCTTGAGTGAATACTGAAGCAGTTTTGGAGACATCTTGGATGCAGAAGTCAACCTTTGCAAGTTTTTTCTAGCAAGCCCTCCAAGAGAAACAGATTTTGTTTTGAGGTTTCTCTTTTGCAACCTTTGATTTTTGCTTTATTGCTATTCCTGCTATTGTACCCCCAAGTCACTTTTGTACTGCGTGTGTGCTCAGGAGCAATGCCACAGTGAAAAGGAGATTGGCTGCACTGCCACCCAGTGGCTACCTGTTCTTGGTATGGGAATCACAGATCAAAACTGGTGAAGTGACATAAGACCAATACCACAACTTTATGCAATTTTAAAGGTTTATTGACCTACAAAATAATGTAGGTCATATTCCAAGAGAATGCATGCTAACTATCTTATGTGTTGAATGCGTGTGAAAATCAGTGTTACAGCTAAAACCCCATAACATTTGAAATAATTTAAGAGAGGGAAGGGAAGAGACAGAGACAAAGAGGAAACTTAGGGAGGGAGGGAGGAAGTGGAGGGAGATTAGAAGCTTAGGCAGGCTGAGCTGCCAGGAAAGAGGAGAAAGCAGCTGGATGGGAATTAAGAAGCCTGGAGAGATTGCAGGTATCATCTTTACAGATTCTAGGTGATGTCAATAGGTGAGCGGTGAGGCAGCAGCTAGGCAGGCAGTTGGTGTGTCTTGGAGTTCCTCTTCCACAGCTGGGAGCAGATCACAGCTTGCTTCAGTTCCCTGCTATTCAGAGGGAACTGCCAGCAAGTCACGTCTGGTGGAACTTCTGTTTAGCTGGATAGCTTAACAGTGAGTCAAGCAAATGATTGCTGAATCTATGCCTTTATACTAATTCGATCCTCTGATCTGAACATAAAGTCTTTGGTGCAGTGCAACATCTATCATGAGTCTCCATATGTCTTAACAGCTAAACTACAAACACCCGGTTCTCATGACAAAGCATGTCTTCATTTCAAGGGGAAAACCACCTGATAAATCTTATCAGAAAGAAACTGTCTCGGTTTGTCCTTGCTGTAAATATTTCAGGAGGTAAACAAATGAACTCTGTAAATGGCTGCTGTAATCCTTGAGGCACCTTTCCCGGTTGGGTCTGAGAGGGGAGGAGGGACAATGGGTGTTTCACAAGATAGCAGCCTAAAATAAATGGTTGCCAGGTTATCATGTTGCAAACTAAGTATAATGAAGAAAGCAGTTTCAACAATTTATGTAACAGGAATAACCCAATCTAAGAATGTAATCTATTCTAAGTCAGCCAGGAAGGAGCATTTCTAAGGTATATGTTGGTACAACAACTGGATTCACCTCCTTAAGGGAAAACCAGCTAATCATTTACAATTCTAACAATGCATCATTTGGATAGATAATTCCCTGAATTGGCAGTTTACTAATAGATTAGCAAGCTTATGACCAGAGAGTTTCTGTTAGGGACGTTTGAAATGGACACAGGCTTAATCTTTAGTTCTTGGTTCTTTAGTTCTGGTATAGAGGATATGTTATGTATGGGTCATAACACTATTGCTACTGCCTCATGTAATTGAAACCCTCTTTTTGAAGCTGTGTACCTTGACATCATGTCAATTCTTGAGTTTTGTATTTTATATGCAGCTTTTCTTTAAGAAATGTGCCTTGGCCTCATGCCAACATTTATTTTCTTGTTAGTTAATTGGCGAATAAAGATATCCTTGGGGGGAAAGAAATGTCCCCCCCCCCAACTTTTTAAAAAACTTGTCTGAGCTATCCTTGGATTAATCTAGCATAATACCACAGGTGGCCATTTTGCTCAGAAAGCAAAGCTTAAGTTGAGATAGAGTATACAATCTCAGCAGGCACATATCTCCTAATCAAAAGCAGTCATATGTGACAAAATCATTCTGCCTCACATCCCACTTTTGAGGTATGGGGAACTGTTTGAACTGAGTAGTACTCAGTCACGTAAACAGTCTGGTACAGCCCGTGGCACAGCCAAAATACAGCATTCCACTTCAATGGGAGCTAGGCCCCAGTCACAGTGTGAGACACTTTTTTTCTTATAGCTGGAGTAGAGATTTTTCAAAGTACATAAACCACAATGTATGTTTACTGCTGTTTATATTCATTCCCTTACACCAGGATTTAGGCATATTTTCCTGTAACGTCAAGGCTTCAAGAATATTGTTACTTCACTGTGGTATCTGCCCAAAGTATTCAGCCACAAGAACTATTATTGCATTACATGCATCATTCATGTATTATCTTCTTCTATTCCAGTTTAATAAATAGCACACCAACCCTCTCAAGGGCTTTCTGCACCAAAAATATATGCTAAAAATCCTTTAATTAGTTTCTGTATCTTTTGTTAGTTGCTTCTCAAAATCCCTCCCGGTCTTCATGTAATTCTGCCAACACTCAATTCTCTCTGCTTACATTTCACCTTGGGTCAGCGCCTGTCACTACAATGGAGCACAAAAACTGCTGCATGTGAACTCTAATGTACTCCTTTTATGGCATTTTAATTCTCTGCCATCATTATTCCACAGCTGGGGAACTAAATGCATTTCAAAGAGGAGAATACTAGAATAAAGGTCTTTCTCCCTCGAAGTAGGAGAGCACGGCTCACAATAGGGTTAACTTTCACTCCTTCACTCCCAATAGAAAGGAAATCTCAGGTGTTTTCAGGTAGATGAGGGTCTGCCCCCTTCTCCCAGCATGCTCAGGTCCAATTCCCAGTTCCTTCCTGTATTTGCGCCTGATAAGACGAATACACCTGGCCTCTGCCGTAACCCAGTTCTTAATCTACTTTCTTCATTTTCCTTTACTCGGTGAGCTTTTTAAACTATCTTCTGGCATGGATCTCTCACAAGCAGGGAGAGATCTCTCACGATCAGAGAGCATGTGGTGATGGGGGAGAGATAAGAGCAGGGAGGGGAAAGGGAAGGCCATTAAATGGTGCCGCCATGTTTCCCCTGCCCCACATGGGCCAGAAAGAAAAAAGAAGCCCCCTAGGGGAAAGGGTACAAGAGACAAACAAGGCACCCTACCCCTGGCTCAGCAGCAAAGCAAGAGGATTTTGATTCAGGCTGCTTGCAATGACTCGCCTGCATTGCAGCAGCCTGGGATCAATGGGAGCACGTGCCCGCAGGGGAGAGATTGTGGATCCCAACCAGTTGGACTTCCCCGTGGGGCCCTGCGATAGCGGGGGATCTGGCTTCCCCCCTCCCAAGCTCCCCAACCCTGCACAACTCTGGCCAGCAGAAATGCTGATGAACAGAGCCCGAACAGCCCATGCCGCTCTCCACCTCAGGCGGGCCTCACTACCTCGCCGTTCCCTTGTCCTCCAGCAGCGGCAATCGGAGCACAGACTCCGTTGTAGGCAAGAGCTGCTGCGCTGCTGCAGGGAGACAACATGGATGCGATTCTCCCTTTACCAGCGACTGCGCCAGCTGGCGGAGACAGGGGCATGCTCCATGCTGCCCTGATGTTCAGCTGGTCGGCGACGCTACCTCCCACCATGCCACTGGTAGCAGACCATACTGCGCCGCCACTGGTCAGGCCGTGAACCTTCGCCGCCCCGCCTCACAGCAGTATGCCCAGGCCCAGTGATGCAGGCGATGGGGGAAGCACAGCACAACACCATTCAGGTGGCTCTCAACAGGCTGCCAGCTTCACCACCAGAGAGGCAGACCACTGGCACAGCGCCATGGTTGGGACATCGACTGGGATTGGTAGCCCCTCCCGCAAACAGGGGGAGACGGCATTTGGGTGAAGCCTCTGGACCCTAGAGATGTGCACAAAACCAGATGAAAAAAAATATCATGTGCACAAGATGTGCACAAATCATTGAAAATCACATTTGCTAACAGAGAATCTACACTCAGAACACCTCAGAAACAACAAAAACCAGTACTCCATGGGTTAGCAATCCATGGGGGTGGTTGGCACCACCACCACCTCTGGGCACCCACCCTCCAAGTGCAGTTATGGGGCTGCTGAAACCTCCATTCTTCCTTTTGGGGGAAAAATCTTAAAGACACGTAAACTTTAAAAATCACTTAAAAATCAGCCCTTTGTGCAATTCCTTTCAAATAATTCTGTTAGCTTCCTTGCCCCCCTTGGGCACTACCACTCACAACAATCTGTTCTAGGCCACCACCACCCCCAACATGAAGTGATACATTTGCTGAAACCTCCATTCTTCCCTATGGAGAAAAACCTTAAAAGATGCATACACTTCTAAATTCACTTAAAAATCAGCCCTTTCCCCATTCCTTTCAAATAATGCTGTTAGCTTCCTTGCCCCCCTTGGGAACTATCTCTCAACACACTCCACTCTAGGCCACCCCTTTCCCCCCCCCCCCAACGTGAAGCAATACATTTGCTGGAATCCTCATTATTCCCTATGAGGAATTCAAAAATACTTTAAACATTCAGCAATAATCGGAGGAGTGTCCGATTGCCTTGGGGTTTTGTGGGTGGTAGGCACCACTGGGTGCCTACCACCCACCCCAGGTTTGTGCCTCTAGGTGCTCCACAATAGAGGATAATGGGCTGGTTCAAGTCCCATTATGCCCTATGAGGAAAAAAAATTCAAACATTCAAAAATTCATTTAAAAAAATAATACGAGTGTCTGATTACTTTTGGGGTTGGGTGGTGGCACCCATTGGTGCCAACTACCACCCCACCCACTTTTGGAGGTTTGAACAAATTTGAATTAACCCCCCCCCCCCCCAGTTCAGTTCAAATTCAAACCTGCAGCTCGATCCTGAATGGCTGGTTCAGTTCAAATTTGGACCTCTGAAACGAAACGGTTCAAATTTGAACTGGTTCGCACATCCTTACTAGACCCCTCACCCATGCCACCAATAAGCTGGCGCAAACTCGAACACACGAGAAGGCAACATGAAGAGAAACATTGTCATGGTGCTTGCTCCAGGAGCTCTGGGATGCGCTGCCATGCTCAGCGGCCGAGGAACGGGCAGCCAGACTGTACCAAGAACAGGAAAACAGAGTGGATCCAACCACTCCTACACCAGGCACGGGAAGATGTCATGACACTGGCACAACTTCTCGGGTCCATGATTGCATACATACAGTGTGTGCCATGGGCATGGTGGCACGGACACCCATTACAGTGGGCGCTGCTACCATGTCAGAATGAAATCACGAACCACATCAGCTGGAAGATCCCCTTGCCACTGAAACTACGATGGTAGCCATCCCCAGCAATGACAAGTGGAAATCCTCTGAGGGAAACAGAAAGAGTCACCATCACCACAGACGCCAGCCTGTCAGGCTGGCGGGCACTGCAGGGAGTAGACAACTCAGGGCCTCTGGTCCCCAAAGGAGGCCTCCCACAGTATCAATTGGTGGGAACTAAGGGCCATCAGGCTGGCACTAGCCCATCTCTCCAACTGGTTGCAGGGGAAGCATGTCCTGATGTGAACTGACAACATGAGAGCCAAAGCTCACGTGAATCAACAGGGTGGGGGGAACAGATCTAGATGAAACCAATGCCCTCTTCCAATGGGCAGAAGAACACCTGGCCTCAATCAGGGCAGAACACCTGAGCGGCACTGCCAGTGTCCAAGCTGACTGGCTCAGTCACCAGATGGTGGACCAGTTGGAGTGGGCTCTCCATCCCGAGGTGTTCGATCAGATAGGGCACAGCCTGGGGTCACCCCAGGTGGACCTGTTTGTGTCCCCCGCAAACAGCAAAATGCCCCGCTTCTTCACGCAGTACCATCACCCTCTTGCGGAGGATACAGATGCGCTCTCAACTCTCCGTGGCCACAAGGCCTCCTGTATGCCTTTCCCCTGGTAGGCCGCATCCCAAGGGTGTTGGCAAGGCTCCAGGAGAGAGGGGCACAAGTCATCCTGGTGGCCCGGTTCTGGCTAAGGTGCCCTTGGTAGTCCAACCTTGTGCTCCTCTCTGTTGCAGCCCCGATGTCACCGCTGCAACGCCTGGACATGCTTACCCAAGGGCCCCAGATTCATCCAGACCCAGCATGGCTTCAACCACACATCTGGAGCAGCAGCAGAGCGGGACCACTGGTGGCCCATGTGCGGCTGCAGCCGCCGCCTCACTAACCCTGCCCCGTGTTTGACGTCAGACACGGGGCTAGCCACGCCCCCACATCTGACATCAGACACAGCCCACTCATTGAGTAGGATGTGTGTCAACATGTCCTTTCAATGAAATCTTCAAATCCAGAAGACTTTTATATTGCTACAACTAGTTGGGGCTGACTATGGAACTAAGGGACTTATTTCAAGGTTCAAGGTATTTATTCCAAACAGGTTGAATATTATTTGTACAAACTTTTAACTTTCCCTTTAAGTTGTTTCTGGTTATGTATGTGTAATTATATCTCTCTTTCCTCCTCCTTTCTCTTGTGAGATTATTCCTCGAGTAATTGATTGCAATGATCCTGTGGACACTCTTACCAAGTGGTTATAATTGTCCTTTGAACTACCATGTTAAGTGTACTTAAAACCAAATTAAAATTTACTTCCCCAGTTTTGGGGTCCATTACAAAATAATAGCCTGAAGTAAAGAAATTACTACTCGACCAAAATGTGTTAATTAAAATCACCCAGTATTACTGTTTGCTGCCCTTATGGTTTCCTTAGTCTATATGACTCGCCCCATTAACCTTTCAAAACCATTGCCATTATATTGGTCCAATCTTCTATTTTTTCCTATGCAGGCTTTGAATTATAATCCACAGAGAGATTCTATGGCATAGTCAGTTTGATTTTTAGGGTGTGTGTTTTTAATTTTAAAGGCAACAAGAATCAAACAGAACAAAACAAAACATCTTATGTGCTTTAAATAATAGTTTCCAGTTCATCCACCTCTATGTCAGTCTTTCTAGTCCTTAAAGCAAGCCCTGTTCTCTGTCAACCCATTAAGCACCTCAGTCAGGAACCATGATGTATGTGAAATCAATACAAGAACTTCTGAGGGAGATACAGTAAGTGTGCCAGCATTCTGACAAGTTATCATAAGGAGTGATATCCTAATCAGAAGCCCTATTCAGATGTTATGTTGTATGTGCATACAAATGTTTGTGCACATGTAAATGTTTGTGTATGAATAACTGTACATGCATTCAATTTTGAAGTGAACCTGGGTACAGGCCTCCTCAAATGCAGGGCACAGATAGAAAGTATACTACTGTATGTGCATTGAAGACAATGTGTACACTACATGTATACAGAGCTCTACAAGTGTAGACTATACAGAAAAATCCTATTCACGCATGTTCAATACATGTACAATCTGTGTACAATGTATATACGTGTGTATCATGTAGGTGCTATCCAAGATTTCTCAAAAAAAAATCACACAAAATACTTCACTTAGATAAAACATTTTGCTAAAACAAAATATAAAAGCACCAAAAGTAGGAAGCAATGAAAAATATATAGGCATAAAAGCCTAGCATGACTCTTTATTCATACAACAATTCTTCTTTGAAATATCAATGAATGTTTACTATAACCATTAAAACTGAACATGTGGTGAACTTTTCCGCTTTCATCTGGGTTTCACCCCCCCCACAAAATACCAGTTATTATAGAAACACTGTGGGGGGGAACTCTTTCTTTAATCTTTAAAACAATTATTTTGAAGCCTGAACAGCAGAAAAAATGACTCTAAAACAATGAAATACTGAATAATCAATACAGTTTAAGGTTTCTATATTAGAAAACACTCACCCCCACACACCCCAAATAGTTGCTTCCAAGATACTGACCATATATCTACTCCGAAACAGAGCTTCTCAAGCTTGGAGGCTAAAGAATGGCCAATTGTAGGTGATGGGTGAGGTTGTTCTAAATTGTCTTGAAAAACTAAACATTAACAGATCACCTAAACCAGATGGCATCCACCCAAGAGTTCCGAAAGAACTCAAATGTTAAATTGCCGGTTTCCTAGCAAAAATATGCGACTTGTCCTTACAATCAGGTTATATACCAGAGGACTGAAAAGTAGCTAATATAACTCCGCTTTTCAAAAAGGGGTCCAAGGGGGAATCGGGAAACTACAGGCCAGTTAGCTTAAGAACATATGAACAGCCTTCTGGATCAGACCCAAGACCTACCTAGTCCAGCATCCTGTTTCTCACAATGACCCACCAGATGCCTCTGGGAAGCCCACAGTCAACAGCTCTCACCAGCTTTTGCTTCTCTGCAACTGGTATTTAGAGGCATCTTGCCCTGAGGCTGGAGATGGCCTATAGAAATGTGCTATTTCTATATTTGCTATATTTCTATATTTGCTATTTCTGGCCTCTGTTGGCAGAAGCCTTGCAGGGAGGAGGAGGCTTTAACATCTGCTTCCCAGAGACAGCTGCTTCCCAGTGGTGAGAGCCTGTGTGGTTGATGTCTGCTGCTGTCAGCATGCCAGCCTGTGTGGGGCTGTGGCTGCTGCCCTGTGGGTGAGTGTGTGCAGGATCAGGGCCAGAGGGAGTGAGTCAGCAGTTCTTAAGAATCAGCTGCCTAGATTAGCCACCTTTCTGGGCTTATAAAAGGCAGACCTGATATGTATCACAGAGACTTGATTGGAGGAGGCTGGTGGCAAAGTCTGGTCTCAGCTTCTGCCTCCAGGGTACTCTGCTAAGGAGCAGGTGCAGGGATGTGGACAGAGAGGTGGAGTGGCTGTGGTCTATAAGAATAACTTCTCCCTGACCAGGATCCCTGTGGAAGTGTCTGACCATATTGAACGTGTGTACCTAAGTTTGGGGACCAGGGATAAACTGGGACTTCAGTTGGTGTACCAATCGCCCCGCTGCCCGATGGAGTCCCTAACTGAGCTGCAAAGGTGTATCTAGGGAAAATAGCGCCTAGGGAAAAATTGAAAAACTGAAATTGCGCCCCCTGTCCAAGCATCTGACACCCATCTTTGAGATAACTTTACCATAATATCAGCTGGAAAATATAAGTCAAGCTCGTTAATCTTTTAATATTTCAAAAACTATTTAGCAGTGGACTTAGCCAGACCAAAAAATGCTGGAAAACTACCAATTTCAGTATGCGGGGGCTCATGAAATACCCAAATACTATGTGGAGGTGTACTTGGAAAACTAAACAGAAGTGCCTGTCTAATTCTCTACTATGCATTGTAGCATCACCATTACATAAGTTTTAAAAATCAATGGAGGATTTGACTTTTCCCAGATACTCTGTAAATAATTAAAGGATATGCAGAGTAAACTGTGTCACTGCTTGGAATATATTCTAGTCTTTCAGAAAGACAGTTAAAATGAGAGAAAGAGAGCAAGAAACTCCCAGTGGGCCTTAATATTAAGGATTTCACACTGATTCAAAGACAAATTCACCATTAATAGCCATATTAGCAAGACATCACATTTAACTCACTTATCACAAGAAGCAAAGTAAGAGCAAATGAATACAATCCTAGCTCTTAAGCGTCAGTTCAGTATTCACAAGCCCTGATTCTCTGTACATAGTGCCAATCTGAATATGTGTACAGTGTCTTATATTATATTATTATTATTATTATTATTTTTACCCATAGCCCCTTTGGGGGGCTTCCTAAAGGCTGGGGGGGTTGCAAAGGTTCCCCCTCACCCCGCTGGCCTCTAGGGCCTCGCAGGGACCATTTGAGCATGTGCAGTGGCCGTTTTTAAAAATAATCTTTTTTTAAAAAAAGAAGGCCACTGAAAACAAAATGGCCACCGCACATGCTCAAATGGCCTCTGCAAAGCCTGGCATGACCTAGGGCCTCACAGAGGCCATTTGAGCATGCACTGTGGCCATTTTGTTTTTGGCAGCCTTTAAAAAAAAAAATTACAAAATGGCGCCCCCCTTCAAGTGGCGCCCGGGGCACGTGCCCTGCCTGCCCTGCCCTAGATATGCCCCTGCTGAGCTGACAGACTTGATCTCAGGTTTGGTGCTGGGGGACTTCAATGTCCACTTTGAGGCCAATTTGTCTCGGGCGGCTCAGGAGTTCATAGAGAGCATGACAACTATGGGCCTGTACCAAAGGGTCTCAGGACTAATGCACATTGCAGGTCGCACACTAGATCTGGTCTTACACTGTGATCAGGTTGGTGTTCTGAGGGTGGGGACAGTCATTTCCCCTTTGTCATGGACGGATCACCATCTGGTTAAGGTTGAACTCACAGTCACGTCCCACCTTCACAGGGGCGAGGGGCCCATTAGAATGGTCCACCCGAGAAGGTTATTGGATCCAACAGGGTTCCAAGAAGCCCTGAGGGATTTAGTGTTGGCTCTGCTGCTGATCCTGTGGATGCCCTGGTGGAAAACTGGAACAGCAAGCTCACCAGGGAAGTAGACATGATCACCTCTAAGTGTCCTCTCCAACCTGCTTTAAAATTGGCCCCTTGGTATATGGAAGAACTATGGGGGCTGAAGTGGCAAGGTAGATGACTGGAGCACAAGTGGAGGAAGACTCAACTCGAATCCGACAGATTGCAACATAGAGTACATTTAAAGATCTATGCTCTGGCCATATAGGCGGCAAAGAAGTGATTCTTTTCAGCCCGTATTGTGTCCACAAGTTCATGTCCAGCTGAGTTTTTCAAAGAGCCACGCCAACCCAAATCATTTGATGAAAACAAAACTCAATGACTGACAAACTGTAATAGAACCAGACAGAAAATATATATGAAGGATATTAGAAAAATATTATAAAAAAACAGGACAAGTCATTAACAGAGTTCAAACCTTGGTGTGCCACAGTCGAATAAAAATGGATGAAAAAGGCTTCTTTCTGGAGAAGAATACGGCGGACATCTGAAATTGCAAAAGAAGATCCGCAGTACTTATACAAAACAAAGAAGCGAATGTCATCAGCAGAATGATGTTTATCAATGTAGTGCATCACAAGAGGGGCTTCTACCACCTTATGCAAAATCCGGGATCGATGTTCAGCAATCCGGACTTTGGCACTTCTTTCAGATTTGCCAATGTACCAAAGATTGCATGGGCATTGAATCACATAAACAATCGCCTTGGAACTGCAATTGGCGAAGAAACGAAGAGAGAATGGTTTATGTGTAAAAGGATGAAGTACAACCCTGGTAGGAGCAGCTAATGAGCATACCGAACAGTGGCCACAGGCAAAAGAGCCCAAAGGTTCGGAAACATGCCTGTTTGGAGATGGAAGATCAGTGCTTATTAACATATCTCGAATGCTGGAAGTTTTCTGATGTGATCATGGGTGGAATGTCACATCCAGGTAAATCAGACACTATATGCCAATGCCTTTTAATGATGTTTTTAATCTTATAGGCCATCGGAGTATACTGAACTGACCAAAAAAGGCAAGGAGCAGAGCTACGACCAGTAGTGTGGAACAGGATCTGACGATCTACAGAATTGGCACGAGAATGTGCTTGCTGAATGACCTCTCATGGGTAACCCTGATTGATGAACCACATATTGTTTTGTGTATTTTGGTACTGCATTTTGCAATTTCATATGGCCTTATGTTTATCCATGTTCACTTGTATGTTACCGATGTGGTTGTGTGCTATAATGTGTGTTTATAGCTGGTTTTTCATTTTGTTATAATATACATATACATTATTCTTTGCATTCATTATTTCTTTTGTCCACGGGTTTCTTTTCATTGTTCTTGTTTTTCCATTCCATGGACCCTGAAAAGAAGTGATTCTTTTCAGCCCGTATTGTGTCCACAAGTTCACGTCCAGCTGAGTTTTTCAGGGTTTTGAGAGGGTTAGTGAGTGCCCCTCCTCCCTTGAATCAGAATTTGGAACCATCTATTACCCGCTGTGACGTGTTTAATGATTTTTTGTGGATAAAGTCTCTTGTATTAAGGCCAACTTGGATTTAGACCCCACAATTACTGCAATGTCTGAATCAGAGGTGTCCAGTGATTCCTCTTATGTGGTTAGGCTGGATCAATTTCAGTTTGTGTCTCGTGAGGATGTGGATAAGCTGCTTGGAGCAATGCGGCCTACCACCTCTTGACCCTTGCGTGACATGGCTAATACTATCTGGCAGGGGGGTTGTTGTAGAAGGCCTACTAGAGATAATAAATGCTTCTCTGAGGAAGGACAGGATGCTGCCTTAAGTAGGCAATTATTAGACCACTTCTGAAGAAGCCTGCCCTGGATTCCTCAGAGTTGAGCAACTGTAGGCCTGTCTCCAACCTTCCGTGGCTGGGCAAGGTAATTGAGAGGGTGGTGATCTCCCAACTCCAGGCAGTCTTGGATGAAACTGATTATCTAGACCCATTTCTGACTGGTTTTCGGGTGGGCTATGGGGTGGAAACTGCCTTGGTTGGCCTGATGGATGATCTCCAATTGGGAATTGACAAAGGAAGTGTGACTATGTTGGTCCTTTTGGACCTCTCGACGGCTTTCGATACTATTGATCATAGTATCCTTCTGCAGCGCCTGAGGGGATTGGGGGTGGGAAGCAGTGCTTTGCAGTGGTTCCACTCTTACCTCTCAGGAAGATTCTAGATGGTCTCCCTCAGGGACTGTTCTTCAAAAACAGAAGTTCAGTATGGTGTCCCTCAGGGCTCCATATTGTCTCCGATGTTGTTTAACATCTACATGAAACCTCTGGGAGAGGTCATCAGGAGATTTGGTGCAGGGTGTTATCAGTATGCTGATGACACCCACATCTTTTTCTCCATGTCAACATCATCAGGAGAAGGCATAACCTCCCTAAATGCCTGCCTGGAGGCAATGATGGGCTGGATGAGAGGTAACAGGCTGAGGCTGAATCCAGATAAGACAGGGGTACTTATTGTGAGGGGTCGGAACTCGGGAGATGATTTTGATGGTTTTGAGTTGTGGGATGGGGTCACACTTCCCCAGAAGGAACAGGTACGCAGTCTGGGGGTGCTTCTGCTCACCCAGGCTTTTAAATAGATATTGTTTTAACTGTGTTTTAATCGTTTTAACATTTTAAATTTTAATTGTTGAAATGTTTTAATCTTTGTGTTGGTTGTTTTTATTGATTTGATGTAAACCACCCTGAGAACCTGCGTTTTGGGTGGTATAAAAATGTGTTTAAATAAATAAATAAATAAATTTGATTCAGGCTCTAATCGAATCACAACATACTTGAAATTGATTCATTGAAACATCGGCCTTTGCCAGTTCTGATGAATCCACTCGGACTGAATTGACTCAGCCATAGGGAAGAACTGGTAACTTGAATCACCACATTGTTCCCCATGGATAGGTCCTAGGGACACCAAAATGTTTTGGGTGGTAGGGCATGATGGGTGCTACCTACCACCCAACCAGTGTTCCCTATAAAGCATGTGCATGTGCACACACTCACTTTTTAAAAATGTTTACTCAGTCAGTTTTAGATCCCACTCATATTTTAGATCCCACTCAGGAAGGCCCCATTCTGAATGCATGTGTGTACACACTGCCTTGATACTGCCACCCAGAACAAAACCCATTCCACACACAGATGAAAATAATTAGAAGGTACCCTCAAAAGAATGGGCAAGAAGGCAATTTTTTTTAAAAAAATAAATATTAAAGTTTTAAAAAACCAAACCCATAGGATTCTGTAGGGGTTTTAGGGACAGGTTATTTTTTTAAAATCAAAGTAGAATAACTGCTATATGCTGTGAAACATTTACAAAAGTTATATTTCAAAGGATTTTGTGGTTATTGTTTAATAAACAGCTGCCATCTGCTAATAACCTCCTGATATTCTGTCTGCAAGTTTTGTATGCAGACAGTCCTGTTTCACAACAATAGATGCAAGCAGATACTGTAGATGCAGAATTGAGGTAACCATCTACAAATATGAGTTGCAGGTACAGGAAGTTCTTCTTCACGTGGCATAATTGTGGGGTCCCCCAGGGATCAGTACTGGGACTGGTGCTTTTTAATTTATTCATAAATGCTCTAGAAGTAGGGGTAAGTAGCGAGGTAGCCAAATTTGCAGATGGTACCAAATTCTTCCAGGTAGTGAAATCCATAACGGATTGTGAGGAGCTCCAAAAGGATCTCTCCAAACTGCGTCAGTGGGTTTCAAAATGGCAAATGTGGTTCAGTGTTGGCAAGTGTAAAGTGATGCACATTAGAAAGAAAAACTCCAACTTCAAGTATATGCTGATGGGATCTGAGCGGTCGGTGACTGACCAGTTTATACAAAACGATGGTGCGGCCACAACTGGAGTACGCATACAAATCTGGTCACTACATCTTTAAAAGGACATTGTAGAACTGGAAAAGGTACAGAAGAGGGCAACCAACATGATCAGGGGCCTAGAGCACCTTTCTTATGAGGCAAGGCTACAACACCTGGGGCTTTTTTAGTTTAGAAAAAATACAACTGTGGGGAGACATGATAAAGGTCTATAAAATCATGCATGGTGTGGTCTTCTCCCTCTCACATAACACTAGAACCTGGGGTCATCCCATTAAATTGATTGCCAGGAAGTTTAGGACTAGCAAACGGAAGTATTTTTTCACACATCACATAATCAACTTGTGGAATTCTCTGCCACAAGATGTGGTGACTGCCAGCAACCTGGATGGCTTTAAGAGGGATCTGGATATCTTCATGGAGCTCTACTAGTTGGATGCCTGTGAGTACCAGTACATCCCAGGAAGAACTTATAGGGCGGGGATTTGATCAGGCTATTCAATTTATCAAACAATGAGCTCTAGATATAGAGCTGCAAGAGGAATGTGCACAAGGGACAAGAGGGCTATATATAGGCCCTCAAGGTTTTAATCTTAAACCTGCCAGTTATTTAGATAACATTCTAGTATCTAAATTTAGGAGCATTGAGCCTGGCCCGCCTCAATGTACTTCCTACCGCCGTCTTGGAGAGAAAATACAAGCAGATACCTTATGTGGCACACCTTCATCCCTGTGGTGCAGGTGGAATACAGACCACTGCTCATGTAATTCTTTATTGTGAATTTTATAGGGAAGTTGTTCTAAGTTTATCTTACCTTTGCTAAAGAATTGTCCGGGCCACACTGGTTTTTTTTTACTTGGAATATCTGCTGTCCAGTTTTAAACGTGGGATGCCTGTTAATGTGGCCAAATTTTGTTTTACTGTATTCATACTGTTTTCGTAAAGCCTGCATTACTTAATCAAATATTTTGTAAAATGTAAAGATTAACTGGTCTATGGCTGTAATACACTTTATGTTATCTATCTATCTATCTATCTTATCTGTGAGTACCAGTTGCAGGGGAGTAACAGCAGGAAAGAGGGCATGCCTGAAACTCCTGCCTGTAGGCTTCCAGCGGCATCTGGTAGGCCACTGTGTAAAACGGGATGCTGGACTAGATGGGCCATGGGCCTGATCCAGCAGGGCTGTTCTTATATTCTTCCATCAAGTAGGCTTTACTAGCGCAATATACTCTCCATACGGTTGCATTTACATAGTCCTGAAGCTTCAGTTAGTGCAAAATTCAGCAGCCAGGATGGTCTTTGGGATAACTTGAGGAGACTATGTTACTCCTGTCTTGAAAGAATTACAGTGTTTTCCAATATGCTTCTGGATGAAATACAAAGTTCTAGTAATAAAGCCCTAACTAGTTTGGGCCCAGGTTATTTAAGAGAGTACATTCTTCTACATAATCTTCTACATTATCCCACCTTGGGATAATTTTATGAAAGGTGGTAAATAAATCTAACAAACAACAAATAAAATAATCCCAGTTATAAAGGTTGCCTGGAGAGGTCCACCAGCAGGTGTTGATGGCTCTTCTGGCAGTGGATTGAATCTTCTCTGTAGCCACCCCAGAGCTTTGAAATGGCCCCCAGAGATGAGGAGGAGGATGTTTATTTTGTCTGTCTAAACTTGTGCTTTCTCTGGTAACACCCAGCATCTTTCTCTGTGATACTTCTGACTGGCAAGTCACTGATTCTGACTGGCAAGTTGGCAAGCACAGACAAGAAGAAAGGGGGTGGAGCAGACTGTATGCTGCTAACACTGCCATACCCTGGGAGGGGTCCTTCTACCCCAACATCTTGATAAAATTGCAAAACTACTGGTCTAGGCAATGGACAGTCTCCACCCAGGAAAGTAATACTGTGCATCCAAGCCCAGCCACGCCAGGTGGTTCAGGATACCATGGTCAATGGTCTCAAATGCCAAAGGTAAGTCCAGCAAAACCAATAGACACACACTCTCTCTATCCAGATAGAGGCTTAAGTCACCAACCAGGATGACCAAAGCCATTTCTTCCCCAAAACCAGGGCACAAGCCAGACTGAAATGGATCCGGATAATCAGTTTCATCCAAGAATCCCTGAATCAGGGTTGTCTCTGTTCCTTTTTTTGTTTTTAACCTTGCCTAGCGCAGCGGGGAAATGTTTGCCTAACAAGCAGAAGGTTGCAGGTTCAAATCCCCGCTGGTATGTTTCCCAAAACTATGGGAAATACCTGTATCAGGCAGCAGTGATATAGGAAGGTGCTGAAAGGCATCATCTCATACTGCACGGGAGGAGGCAATAGTAAACCCCTCCTGTGTTCTACCAAAAGAAATCCACAGGGCTCTGTGGGTGCCAGGAGTCGAAATCAACTTGACGTCACACTTTACCTTTACCTTAGAAAAGGAGAATCAGAAACAGGCCTATAGATATTTCAACAAAAAAGGCTCCAGCAAGCGTTTCTTTATGAGAAGCTCTACTATTTCCTCCTTAAAAGGAGCTGACACTATACCTTCCACAAAAGAAGGCATTCACAGCCACTGCTACCTAATCTGCTTGGCCTCTCCTGGTTGTTTTAATCAGCCAGGAAGTGCAAGGGTCAAGAGGGCACATGGTCAGCCACATACCTCTAAGGATCTTGTCCATCTGCTCAGGCAATGCACACTGAAAGGAAACTATAATATAGGGACAGGCTGGTGCCAAGAATACCTTGATTGGGCTGTTCTATAACTCAGAGTCCAACTCAGAACACATGCAATCAATTTTATCCTCAAAGTGCAATACAGTGGGCCACTGAAGCATCATCTCTGCCATCAAATTATGTCTGAATGTGGTCACAGAATAAAGTCCCCTCTTCAACTCTGTTCACTTCTATGGAAGGAAACATTCCAACAACAGATTTTTGCATGTACCAAGTGATCCTCTATGCATGAAAGAGAACAGAGAAGCCAACACTGAAAGTACTCATTTTGTATATAGCTGACATCAAACTTCCAAATTAGTGAGATTCAAAGGGAATGTCAGAGTTCCTCCCAAGTAGAAACATCTGAGAATTTAAGAGAAGCCAAATCAGTTTCTTTAAGGCAAGAAAAAATTATCATGGGGCTTCTGCAAATCCCTGATTTATGGGACATGGAACCAGTTGCCCAGATCCTAGATATTATGCATGGCAGTCTGCACATATATCAGAACCATGGTATCAAAAATGTGCCTTTTTAAATTCAGCGAAATTTTCAAACTCTCTTCCACTCCCATTACTCCGAGCATGAAGTAGATTGTGTGCAACTCCACACCAATGCCAGACACTGACAAATGCACCACATGTACCAGGTAAACAGCAGAATCAAACCAATTTTGAAATAATTTATTCAGTATATCAATATTGTAATATTGCAAACCATTACTATTTTTATTTTTATTTAGAAAGGCTAAATTACATTTTTTATTTGTTTTGCATGTTTTGAGCTGGTGATTAAAACCTGGTCATTGGAAAAGTGTTCTATTTTACAGTGTCTAAACTGAGATAATTTCTATCACTTTGGTACCTAATTTTTCTCAGCCCTTTGGTTGCTGGAAATGTTGAGATACATATCCTTGTATTGAGCAAGAAGGGATTCAGTAGTAGAATTAATTATTTCCATACATGTTTAAATACCTCATTTCATGTGGTCCCAGCTTAGAAAAATCCTCATCCTATCTTAAGTCTAAAATTATATTGTACTTGAAAATGTCCAATATTTACTTACCCCACAAATAAATCATATTTAATGACAATACTCACCAGCTCAATTTGCACTATTCAGGAGGGGCATCAATGAACAACTGGAAATATTGAGAATAATGTATATTTCTGATAGTTTTGACCGTTTATTTCCTTCATGATACTGCTTCAGCCTAAGCCTCACACAAATGTGACTTTCAAGATCAATGCGATTTTCTGCTCTCATGCTATTTGACATTTCTAGAAGGGTGGATTTGATTTAAATCAAACTGATTTAAATAATGATTTAAATCACGATTTAAATCACTAGCAGGGTGGATAAAAATAAAAAAATCCGATTTAAATAAAAAAATCTGATTTAAATCAAAAAATCGGATTTTTTTGATTTAAATCAGATTTTTTTTATTTTTATCCACCCTGCTAGTGATTTAAATCATGATTTAAATCAGTTTGATTTAAATCAAATCCACCCTGATTTCTAGCCATTAGGCTTGTAAAACTTACTCACTACAAGAAGTAGAAATTCTGTCTAAGCAAGTAGGCAGTGCGAGCCCAGAGAACTCTTGGCTCCTTCCCCAACAGCAGTGGGGGAAATGAACAGAACAATCTCTCAGATTTTGTGTGTTTCAGATGAGTCAGGAAGACATAATGAGTAAACTCAGGTGCCAGTAATGGCTTGCCAAATAGCATGAATGCATATAAATGTGATGTCACTATTCCCGGTACAGGAATAGAAACAGATTGAGAAAAAAGAAGCATTCATGAATTTTATGAAAAAGAAAGAGCTGGGATATTTGAAGGTCTATTGACTATTAATAAACATAATGACCTCAGTAAAGGGATTTAAAAACTTACTATGAAACATTTGCACCGGGGATGGGCAGTGGTGGAGATATTTGTTCTGTGGTAGCAAGAAAGATGTACGGTGCCTGACATCCAGACCAAGTTATTCAATAGTACTACTCAGGAGTTACTGAAAAAACTACTTAATTTCAAGTGATTTAGTCAAGATGTCAGCCACTGCTCCCAGATTCTTCTTTACTTTCTACCACAGACCAAATTAGAACAATGCATCACCACGGCAAAGGAGAGACAATGCATGTGCTTACAACCCTTATAGAGCTGTGTCTATTCTGCAACTTGACCATGGATCCTAAAACAACTGGAGAACTAAACATAAGAGAAAGAGAAAGAGAACGGATATAAAAAACCAAAACAGGACATAGCAGCAGTACAAATACCCAGCTTATTAAAATTTTTCATCTCTGTACTCTTTCCAGATTGCCTTGAGCAAAATGGAGTACATGTCTGGACAGCCACAATGGTCAATTTAAATTAGTATCACAGAGGCTAAGGAAATTAGTTGGTTCCGGTCAGGGAAGCCTATGTTTTTTTGAAGCTAAGAGCAGCCAGTAGAAAACCAGTTGGAATGTAATGGGAACTTTAAACGGAGCTTAAAATATTATGCCTCCCAAACTAATGAATTTCAGTGGGATTTTGATATAATTCCCTTAGACTGCTCTGAAAATCCCAGGTACAGACATTTTGGGAGTCAACCAGCTGTTTGAATGTTGTTGACAGTGTAAATGGAAAGCAGTGCTGTGCGTTCTTCCTTTTATACTAAACTTTCTTTCCAAGCAAAGTTCTCTGTTAAAAATCCTGCTCAATATTATCTTCACTTGAGACTCAAATAAAAATGAAAGCCTCAGCTGGAAATTTAAGATAAGCAACTTCGTTGTTTCTTGAATAATTGAACCAGAGGCTGATATATGATTTAACAAGATTAATATGGCAACATTTTAAGCATTACTGTAATTTAATGTTGTATTCTATTTAAAGATGAATGCTGTACACTGGGGTGGGGGAACTAGTGTGCACCAACAGGAGACTTTCTGATATTCTAAATATGCCTCTGGGAAATGATTACCATATTTATTGTACGATATGATGCTCTGCTGGACTGATATTTTCTATCCTGAAGCTCCTGCTTAGAATAATAATGAATGTTAATAGCCTACTGGTATTGTGGAGGTAAAGTGGCAAAATCCAGTTTTCACTTCATGTTACTGATTTTATATATAATCTCGAACATCTTGAAACTGCGTGCTAAGTCTACATTCAAATAAGTAAAGGAAGTGCTGGGGATAGGGCACATTGAGAATCTCAAATGTTACAAATTTTAGAAGGAAATTATGCTGGTTTGAATGTTTAGGATTCATTTTTAAGGTCTTTTTACACAAAAACTAATTTGGAAGGAAATTAAGTAGAAAATAGATATGTTTAAAGTCATTGATTTCAAAAGGCAACATTCTCACTGTTATTCATGACAAAGTCACATTGAAATTAATTGGCCTTATGTTAGTAATCATTTATTTCAGTAGTCCTATTTGGATGCACTTTCAAGATGTTGTACACGAGTAAATGAAAGTACAGTTGAGCCATCGAGTCGGTGTTGACTCCTGGTGACCACATAGCAATGTGGTTTTCTTTGGTAGAATACAAGAGGGGTTTACCATTGCCATCTCCCACGCAGTATGAGATGATGCCTTCCAGCATCTTCCTATATCGCTGCTGCCCGATATAGGTGATTCCCATAGTCTAGGAAACATACCAGTGGGGATTCGAACTGGCAACCTCTTGCTCGCTAGCCAGGTTATTTCCTCGCTGCACCATTAGGTGGTACAAGCATCAAAGCAGGACCAGAAGTCCCACTCCAGCCCCATCACTCAACCCCAGCAACATGTCACCAATGGTTTCAGCAGTGTTCTTCTGAAGAGGTAAGTGTCGTATCTGTGACTGTGGACATTTCCATGATCACCCCAGCGTCCTGATCACAGAAACACCCACCATCACGGATACAACATTCACCTCTTCAGATGATCGCTGCTACAAGAGTAAGCAGTGCACTGCTGGGCTGAGTGGCAAAGTCACGGAGGAACTTCTGATCCTGCTTCAGATACCTGAATATTGCTCAGTGGGCTTAACTGTGCCTGACTATTAATTGGATTGTGGCCAGTGACTGTAACATAAATCCTCCCCCGCTTACTCTGTACTTCTTCCAAGAGACACATTCCACTGACATAACTTCCTACTGTCTGTTTATTTGTTTGTTTGTTTATGTATTTCATTTATAGACCGCCCCATCCCAAAGCTCTGGGCAGTGTACAACAAATTTTAAAAGACATAAAAACAAACACCATTTAAAACACATGGCTTAAAACAATATAAAAACAATATTAACACAATTCAAAACCATTTAAAACCAATTTAAATGCTTCAAAACAATTTTAAAAACCTTGGAAGGCCAGGACAAACAAGCACGTTTTCAGGGCTCTCTTAAAGGCCAACAGTGAGCCTAAACTGTGGATATCTGCCAGGAGTGCATTCCATAGGCCAGGAGCAGCTACAGAGAAGGCCTGGTTCCGAGTCACTACCAGACGTACTGGTAGTAACTGGAGACAGACCTCTCCAGATGACCTCAACATGCGATGGGCTCTTCTGAAGAGGCAGGTTGCCAGAGTTGCTAGGGGAAGCTGCTATTGGAAGCAACTTGCTTCCAATACTATTGGAGTTCAGCAGCCTATAATTTTTGAAAACATCATTTTTCAACAAAAAGTTCTCAAATAGGTTTGATGTATAGCCGGAACCACAGTAACGCCGTTTGTTTTTAGGATCAGGCATGTAGCACACAAAGAGCGGGGTGGGACTGTGGAGTATTATTTTATTAGGAGCTGTTATCTTTCTTTGCTGTAACTGCCATGCAAGCAGGGAATGAGCAGAAGGAGGCTTGGGCATGCGCTTAGATAGTTAGTGGAAGAGTACTGACTGTGAAGATGATTTGGGGGAGCTGTTGTGGGGGAAACAAAAGTTATTTCTACTGCCTTATCTTTCTTTGAGAAACGAAACTTGTTTCTTATCTTTGCTGTATAAATATGCTGCTGAGTCACAGAGCAGGCATTCTGGGACTTGAGTGCGAGCTGGCCAGAACTTTTGTTACTATAGAGCAAATAAAAAGCCCTTTGTAACCCTTTCTTGTCTAGGAAGTCTTTGGCTCACTGACGTAGAAAAGAACCGCACTTGGGGTGGTACATCAGGTTTACATAGCAAAAGGAATAAGAAAATGGTTCTCCTTCCAAAAAGGACTCATAATCTAAAAATAAATGCAAGGGACACACCAGCAACAGCCAGTACAAGGATGCTATGCTGGAGGGCCACTATGCTAAGCCTACAGTGGTTCTGTATGTAAACATGAATTCAATTGAGTTCATTTTTTTATCTCAATGGAGTCCAAAAAACAACAATCCTAGTATTTCTCTCTTTTTTTCCATAATCTCACCCAGAGTAAAAGAGACAAGTCAAGAAGCTTCTGATCTTGTTAGAAACTAAGCACCCTAAACTCACTTCAGCCTCTGATTCACCTCTTTAATATATAAACAAATTGGATGACAAAAGGAATTTGGGGTAACTTATCCCAGTATTATTTTACTAGTAATGTAAAGGAATCATTGCTATACGGGTGACATTAAAAATATTCAATATTATGTTTTGTTTTGTTTTTTAAAGAGTACCCTTTGTACTGATTTTTTCTGCTATATCACATAATAAGATTTTGAAACACAAGATTACACAACAGGTTGCTTTAACAAAACATTTCTACTGCATGTACACATGATGTTCAGGTTAATTCATACATTTTTGGAATTTTCCTATAACTACAATTTCATTTGCTCAATTGAGTCTGATGCATGAAATGTATAATGAATATTGTATTTTTGTAAATGTTTATCACCATAGTACACACTATAGGCTTGTAAAAATCATTGGACCTGCATGCCCAATTCTTCTTCCTGACAAACATGTTACCAAATAACTCCATAAATGCCAAGAAAAATGTACTAGTATTATTCCTTTACTTTAAATAAAAATTATTCAGGAACTGAGGAGATTACAACACTGAATCATCCTGAAAATATGGAAGAAATAAAGTTTGGTTTTACAGTCACATCCTTTTTATTATTTTTCATTTGTTTGTTTTTCAAAAATCTGTCTGGAACTGTACAACAGAGAAATCTAAATGTAAATTTAGCAGTAATTTATTGGCAACATATTGTCCACTGAATATAGTATAATGTTGACTTGCTGTTGTGCATACCTGATTCTCTCAGCGTTTCTTCCCCCCCAAAACCATTAGTAAAAAGCTGGCAAAATGTCAAGAATAACAGCAGCCAAAAAAGAAGATTGTTAGTAAAGTTATTTTATGTGTATCCTGGTTTCTTCAATAATCTGTAGGCACAATCCACTTACACCTCAACTACAACTAGTGATGGGTGAACTCTCCTCAGTTCAGTTCAAAACTGGATCAAAAATTATCATCCGAGAACATGCACAAACGTTTATATTTTTTGAGAGTTCTAAGTTGGCATCTGCATGCTTGTTTCTAAAATGCTTGCATATTCCCACAATACCATTTGGGGATTATAGCTCAGGCACAGAGGAATTGAAGTTCTGAGCACCAGCCAGGGTGAAAAGCTGCTTCTAAATTCACCCCTCTCCAAAACACATACCTACAGGAACAAAAGAGTTTAAGATACAGATGTGGAGAGCAAGCAGATAAAGCACTGCAAGAAATGACAGAGAGGAATGAATCAAAAAGAAAAGCTACCCATCAAACAAAGAAATGCTTACTAGTCAGGTGTTCTGGTCATGTAATTCAGGGCAACTGAAGGTCATTGTCAGCAAGATCTTTAATATTAAAGAACTTTTTCACATGCATTATAAAACCATAGGCTTTGGACATTTGATCTGCTGAATGCTGACATTCAGTCTGATTTTAAGGTTTAAAATCTGATTTTTATGGAGTTTGATTGTATATTAAACTTTTGTAAACTGCCTTGGGATGCCTTATGAAAGGCAGTGTAAAAATTGAATAATAAATAAAAAAGAAACATTCTTAGAATCTTTGTTCCAAATTGAAGAACTTTTGGAGGAAAAATGGCACTCACTTCAAAATGCAACCCAAATTCGAAACAAAACAAACCCAAAGAAGCAACAGCTTCTTTAGGCACAGCACAATCCATGAGGATTCCACGTGAGCTCAATTGAGCCCTGCCCACCCCATACCACCGCTGTCTAAGGGAATGCATGGGCATTCAGGCAAGCAGCATAGTCCCATGTTAGATGGAATGGTAACAGTGGTCCTTCTCATTTTTTTCATCTCTGTGCTGAATAAGTTTTGTTTTGCGCGACAGTATCAAGACATTGTGCGCACACATACATTCAGAATGGGGCCTTCAGAGGTGCCAACCCAGAATTGCATGGGGTTCAGGTCTGTGTCTGATTCCATTTTGTTGAGGAGATTGGTGCCTGAACTCAAGGTGAACTGACACCCAGGTCTCATGACTGCCTCTGCTAACTGCTCTGTGAAGGAAGAGGCAATCCAGCATTGTATTGTGAAATGGGTACTCAAAGAAACACAAAGGCCAGGCCTGAGCTATCCAAAAGCTAAAATTTAACTCACTATCAGATAATGTCTGGAAGGAGTGAGGAGCTGAGCTCCCATTTCCTCCTGCAAGAAGTCTATGTTAATCCTTGTCAATGATTGCTCTGCTATGCCCAAAGGGGATACCCAATTGCTAGCTATAGAAATCCTACTCTAGGTAGATGCACACAAAGAAAACACCTATAGAATTCAATTCTTATTTTATTAACTCCTTTTAACACCTTCTGGGACCAGGCACCGGAAATCTGGGAACAAGAGAAGATGCCCATTTGCAGCTCAGAGATGCAGATTTGCTTTGAGCAAAACAGAACGTCCCCTCCCCAAGATAGCAGCTAAAAGAAGGTGGGATTGAGATCTCCCTGGACTGAGCTAATATCCTAAATAAATAAAAGACCATATCCAGAAGGTAACAGCAAATTGTCACATTTTTGGGACCCAGGAAGGATGAGGACATTTTGAATAGACTCTATGGCGATCAAAGGGAGAAGCAACTACAAAAATGGAGCAAGCCAAACAGAGAGGGAGAAATCTTGCCTAACAAGCATACTTGCTCAAGAGCCATCCCAGAGTTTGCTGCTAAGCCACATGGCAACAAGCAAGAACTCTGTCCATGGACAGGAACTGTCTGTGACTTCTGCTGCTCAGTGAGAAGTCAAGACTTCCCCAGCCATGGTGTTCTCACTCTCAGCCTCGCTCTGAGCAAACTGCCTGCTTGACCAACACTCTCAAGCTCCTGTCTCAAGCTACAGCATCTCTCCTTCAGCTGAAAGCCCCACTGCTCTCAAGCCTCTGACTCAGGTAATATGCTGCTCCACAAGCCTTGGATCCCTCTTCCCTCCTCCCTACTAATCACTGCCATCCCTCTCCTAAGCCCTCCCTTCTTCCTCCTTTCTCTGCTTCTCTCTAAATGATTTATTAGGATTTGTTAGATTATTAGATAGCTGTAATTATTGATTGCACACACATATATGTTAGGCACATTACAGAACACTTTGAATCAGAAACATTTTTTTAATATGGATTATTTTATTATTTTATCCAGATAAGCAACTTTCTATAATAAAGCCCATTGAACTTTCTGAGTGTGTCTCTCTCTATCTCTGTTTGTGCGCCCAGATCCTACATGGTCACCATCTCCAAGAACCAATTTAGTTTGTGTATGATGTGACCTTGCCTCTTTCCCTCTGAGGATATACAGAGTGCAAAACCAGGTGTAGTTCACAACAGGGGACAGCAGAAAACTTGGGAGCATGCACACGCCTTAGAGGGAACAGTAAGTCTGTCCACATCTCCGTATTCTTATTCTGCCTTCCCTTTCTGCCAAATACAAGTCATTCTTGCTCAACAGGGAGAAAACAAGAAATAGAAGCAGCAGCATTTAGAAATACTGCCACAGAGCATAATAATTCATCACTCCCTGTTGAGATACGATCCTCCACATCTCTGGCAATTTTTAAAAAACACCTGAAAACCCACCTTTTCACCCAAGCTTTCTCAGCTTCCTAAATTTTTTAGGTTTTAATCTCTGTTTTATTTTTAAATTTTTAAATTGTTTTAAGTTTTTGTAAATGTTTTAAACTTGTTTTATGCTATTGTTAACCACCCAGAGACGAAAGTTTGGGGTGGAGTACAAATTTGATAGATAGATAGATAGATAGATAGATAGATAGATAGATAGATAGACAGATAGATAGATAGATAAATAAATAAATAAATGTTATTGTCTCATATTGCCTCTTAATTCAATTCATTCAAAATTTAATATAAAAAGGAACATATCATTTATCATAGCAGCTAGTGTAGGTAGCTAAATGTTGGAGACTTCATCCTAGTAAACATGTACAGTTCATAAAATGAATGTAATGTATGCTCTACGCATAAGTTAATTGTACCTCAACATACACAAAAAAGAATCTAGCATGATATCAATGTTAAAGATGTACTCTTTGTTTTACTCCACAGATACAGTTCCGTTGCATGCTAAATCTGTGTAAAAAAAAATATTACCAAAAAAGTGCATAACATAGGTATTAATGTTAACATTTTCACATTAGCCTGAATGTTTTGCAAATTATTTCCAGAAAAAAGTTTGTGAATTGCTTCAAAAATTGAGAATGCCCTACATTTATGTTTTACATAAACAACACTACATGGCCACATTATATAGTCATGGGGAGGTAACCTTCAGCCTGCTTGCTGCATCATCCACCCAGGCCTTTCCTCACTTGACAGCAGTGAGTTGGGGAAGGAAGGCAGTGACACCCTAAGCAACAAAACCTCAAGGTTTCCAAGTTCAAAGGACTGTGGGTCTAGCTGTGGGGAAGGCAAGGGGGAAGGCAAAGGGAAAGCAGGTTTAGCAGGGATCACGAGAGAGACAAGCTGTATGGTAAAAAGCTGGTACAATGGACAGTAATTACAGATGCAGAAATGAGTGGAGAAGGAGCTAAGAGTGGAGAAGTTGCTTTGACTGGCAGGTATTTGGCAGAAGCAGCAGCAAGAAAGGGATGAGGCAAACTGCATTTCCTGGTCATTCAGACAATTTTATATCTGTTTTTGATATAAAATTGCCATCTCTTTAGCCATCTCTCCTTTATTCTCTGATAAATGGAGAACTTTGGCCATCTCTCCTTTATTCTCTGATAAATGGATTTGATTTCATTTCAATCTTGATAATTGTGGATATGTTTATCCACATTTTTCTGTGCAGATTGCTGTCTACATCTTAATGCACACTTTTTATTCCTCCCTGCCTCTTCAAATGTTCTCCAGTTCACACACACACACACACACACACACACACACACACACACACACACACACACTGCAGTTTCCTTTATGCTTTACATCAACAACAAACCACACAGTTTTCCTCCTAGGCTTTAAAATCCACATAGTAGAAAACTGAACGGCTTTCCAGTGTGGCTTGTTAGTGTATCTGTGCCTTCACATGTAGCTGTCATGGTTTCCCACACAAATTAGAAGGGAAGAGATAACAAGGAAGCAAACAAGATTGTGAACATGACCATAAATGCTGGTGGGGCGTGTGCCTCCCTGCAAACGATCTACCTCCCTGTCCAGGCTCTCCCACTTGTCGCAGCCCTCGCACATGCTCTTCCTCCCCCCTCCAGGCTCTGCTGCTCATCACGGCACATGAGCGGTGCTGCAGTGACTGGCAGAGCAGGGAGCCAGAGGAGGAGGAAGTCCTCCAGCATCCCTCAGTGCACCATGTCAGGAGCATGGTGAACTGAGGGATCGTCCCTGAGCCGGGCACTCTACTCTCTTGCTGCCCAGCTCTGTATGCCTGCAGTCTGAGCACACACACGACCCCAAACCTGGGGGTTAAGGGAATGCTCATGCCTCAAACCCAGGTTAAAACCTGAAGTAAGATTCCCGGGCTTGGGACCGAGGCAGTGTCGGGATCAGGAACGATCCCAGAGGTGCACTTAGCAAGGATAAAATAAAGGATGGGCAACATTTAGCACTGAAGTCTACATAATGGAAGGTACTAATTATAGGAGATTGAAGACTGGTTCTATAATAGAATATTCTTACACTAGTAAAATATTATATAATATCCCAACTTTCCATCTGCTTCAGAAGCACTTGCTACTTCTGAAACACATTTCTTTGACAATGTGCTGTGTTAGGTCTTCTAACAGTGGAAAAGTGAATCACTGATTGCAAAACGATAATTTTAAAAATCTGCTAACGGAATGTTGGTCTTCGCTAGCGGTAAACTTCATACCTTCATAGACTTAACTAGAAATTATGGTACACAGTCATTTAAGGGATAACATCTGAGGACCTTACTTGCCATGACATCCCAGCCATCGTAAGAAAATAAGAATAGTCCTGCTGGCCCAAGGCCAATCCAATCCAGCATCCTGTTTCCCACAGTAGCCTACCTGAGAAGTTCTCTGCCTGAGAAGCCTGCAGGCAAGAAGTGAAGGTATGTCTGCTCTCCTGCTGTTGCTCCCCTGCAACAAGGCAGGCAGATTTAAAGGTATTTAAAGGCATCTTGCCTCTGAGGCTGGAGGTGGCCTATAGCCACCAGACTAGCAGCCAATGATAGACCCGTTCTCCATGAATTTGTACAAGCCCCTGATAAAGCCATCCAAGTTAGTGGCCATCACCATCACCTGTGGCAGAGTATTCCATAAATTAATTATGTGCTGTGTGGAAAAGTACCTTCTATTTTTGGTACTAAACTCTTTGACAATTAGTTTCATTGGATGATCCCTGGTTCCAGTGTTGTGAGAGAGTGAGAAAAAGTCCTCTCCATCCACTCTCTCTACTCCATGCATAATTTTATACACCTCTATCATGTCTCCCCATAGTCGTCTCTTTTCCAGACTAAAAAGCCCCGGATGCTTTTTAAAATTATTTATTTACTTTCTTTATTGTTAATTTTCTATAATGACTTTCATTAAAACAATCAAGGCAGTTCACACAGAAGTGAAAACAAGGTTATATATATATATTTTTAAAAGGCCACACAATTAAAATGTTAACTACAATATAAAAATGCAGATCTGATTAAAAGATTAAAAAAAGCACAAAAACCATAAAAGATACAAAGCAGCAGCAATAGAAACAATCATATGAAAGCTTGGGTAAAAAGCTCACACTTATGCCAAGATGGCCACTGGTAGAACATTCCAGAGTCTGGGGGCAACAACTGAGAAGGCTCTGTCCCACACGCGTGATATAGGAACATAGGAAGCTGCTATATACCAAGTCAGACCTTTGGTCCATTTAGCTCAGTATTGTCTACACAGACTGGCAGCAGCTTCTCCAAGGTTGCAGGCAGGAATTTCTCTCAGCTCTATCTTGGAAATGTCAGGGACAGAAGTTGGAACCTAGATGCTCTTCCCACTGTAATATCTTACAGTGCTCACACATGTAGTCTCCCATTCATATGCAACCAGAACAGACCCTGCTTAGCTAAGGGGACAAGTCATGCTTGCTACCACAAGACCAGCTCTCCTTGACAGACAAGCCTCCCTCATTGTCAGCACCCAGAGTAGAGCCTCCCCAGACGACCTCGTCAAATGGGCAGCAACTTGTGATGACTTCCATGGGGGTTGTGGAGGAGGATTCCTCAGATGAAGACCCAGAGAAGGGGGAGCAGGTTGAAGCTCCAGCCAGCAAAACAGAGGAAGACCTAACAGGCTTGCAGGCCCCTCTGCCTCCTTCCCTCTATCCTCCTGATGAAGCCTCCCAGGCCGCTGAAGTCGAGCTGCCTGCCCTAGATCCCTGACAGCGACATTTAGCCAGAGCACAGGCTCAGAGAGATGAGTGCCGTAGGTCGGAGAGGCTGGCCAGAAGGAACAGGTGTTCCAGCTCTGACCCAGCTGCATCTCCCTGACAAGCTGCAGTGATGGGCGAGGCTCTCAGAGCAGCCTGAAAGCTGGGTCTGTACTGGAAACAACATCCGTGGTGACCAGCCCTTACCGTGAGCAACCTTGACCTGGAAATCTGGACCAGTTTGTTGAGACCTGCCACAATTCGTGTTCACCCCTAATCCTGAATGTGGAATCCCTGGTCCTGACTTCTTGCAATGTTTTGTGACTACACTTTGTCTCTCTGTCAGCTCTCCCTTCCTCTCTGAAAAGAGTGGTTTCACAGCTGCAGGGCAGTCGGAAAACGCAGGTCATTACACAATTTTTGGGAGCAGGCGGTCCCTTAGGTATCGAAGGCCCAAACCATTAAGGACTTTAAAGGTCAAAAACAGCACTTTGAATTGGACCTGGAAACAAATTGGCATCCAGTGCAGCTCTTTCAGAATGGGTATAAAGTGATTCCAATGGGCAGCTCCAGATAAAAATCCTAGCTGCTGCATTTCGCACTAGCTGCTGTTTCTGAATATGCTACAAAGGCAGCCCCATGTAGAGTGTGTTACTAAGCTGTGATGTGACTAAGCCATGGGTAATTGAGGACAGATCTGCCTTCTTGAGCAAGGGAAACAGCTGACCCACTAGCTGAAGCCATGCAAAGGCACCCCTGGCCACCATCTCCACCTGAGCTTCCAAAAGCAGAGATGGGTCCAGCAATACCCCCAAGCTGCACACTTGCTCCTTCAAGGGGAGTATGACCCCATCCATAACCAGTAGAATCTCCTCATCCTGATTGGCTCTCCTACTGTCATAAATCTGTTGGCTTGGCTGACCCAACAGGATTTACAATCGCTTCAGCTCTACTTCTGTGAGTCAAACAGAAATTCTGGAGATAAGAATAGCCTAGCTGCATGAACGAAAGCAAAAAATGACTCACAAAGAACAAAATAAATCCCCTTGAACTAAATTAGGTACCCCCCCCCCTCTACGATAACTGAGCAATAACTGAAAACAACAGAACAAGGAATGAATAGAACAAGGACAGGCTGAAACACGAAAGGTTGAATAATTCTTAAGTACAGACACTGTCTGTGACAGGCAACGTTACTGACAGTGTTGACTTAGAAACCGCATTGGCTTGATACAGGGCTCAAGATAACCGACAGCCAATCAGGCTTCCCTGACTCAGCATTTCTATTGCCTCTCCTGTGAGATCTTGCGCCTGCGTGTCTCCCACTGAGCCTTTCTCTTGAGACGTCTTCTTAACACAAGTGAAATTCCAGCTTCCTCCTGATCAACATTTGTTATCTGTTGTCTTGTTTTTATGCTTGTTTTATATGTTTTTAGCTTGATGTTTTTATTGCTTGATGTTTTATTGCTTTTATTGTATGTTTTAATTTTTGTAAACCGCCTTGGGCTTTTCTTTTAACGAAAGGCGGTATAGAAATGTTAAAATAAATAAAATAAATAAAAATAAAAATAAATCAGTCTCCTCAGCTCTCATTTCTGCCAGCTGTCCAGATTCCTCTGCCTGCTGCCATTCCAGCTCAGCTCCAGAGTCTGTTCTCACAGTCAAATCCTGCTGCTGTGCCTCTGAGCCTGCACTCCCACCCAAGTCCTCCCACTCCTCCTCTGACTCATCTGACTCAGAGGTCTGGGCCATGACACCTACTGACCAACAGTACCTCCATCTTGTCCAGATTCAATCTCAGTTTATTAACCCACATCCAACCCATCACAGCATCCAACCCCCAATTCAAGACATCCACAGCCTCCCTAGGATCAGGTGACAAGGAGAGATAGAGCTGAGTATCATCTACATATTGCTGACAACTCAGTCCAAGTCCCTGGATTACCTCTCTCAGCAGTTTCATGTAGATGTTAAACAGCATGAGGGACAGAACCCAACGCTGTGGGACCTCACAGGCCAATGGCTACGGAGCCGAGCAGGAATCCCCCAGCACCACCTTCTTGACCCTCCCCCCCCCCAAAAAGAACTGAAGCAGTACCTCTATTTCTATACTCGAGAGGAGGTCCAGAAGGATACCATGGTCAATGATATCAAATGCCATTGAGAGGTTCATCAGAACCAACAGGGACATACTCCCCCATCGAGCTCCCGGCGTGAGTCATCCACTAGAGTGACCAAGGGAGGTTCAGTCCCCTATCCAGGGTGGAAGCCAGACTGAAAAGTGTCTAGATAATCCATATCATCCAAGACCCTCTGCAGCTGGAATGCCACCACACTCTCTATCACCTTGCTCAAAAAGGGGAGGTTAGATGCTGTAGCCTTTCTTCATAAGGAAAGTGCTCTAGGCCACTGATCATCTTGGTTGCCAACTTCTGCACCTTTTCCAGTTCTACAATGTCCTTCTTAAGATACCAGAACTGCACACTTACATTGCATAAGTTATTGGTGACCAGAACAGCATGCTAAACTTCATTTGCCATTTTGTCACCCACTCACCCAGTCTGGAGAGATCCTTTTGCAGCTCCTCACAATCTGTTTTGAATTTAACTGCCCTAAACAGTTTAATGTCATCTTCAAAATTGTCCACTTCGCTGCTTACCCCAACTTCTAGACCATTATGAATAAGTTAAAGAGCACTGGTCCCAGTACAGAACTCTGGGGGATCCCACTTCTTACTTCCCTCCATTGTTAAAAGTGTCCATTTATTCCTACCCTCTGTTTCCTGTCCGTCAAGCAGTTAACAACCCACAATTGCACCTGTCCCTTTATCTCATGACTGCTAAGTTTACTGATGTGCCTTTGGAAGTGAACTTTGTCAAAAAGCTTTTTGGAAGCTTTGTATCTTCCCTAATCACATATAAAAAAGGAACCCAGTATCAATACCGGAAGTCAACTTGCCATAGTGAAGGTTACTGAAAGCAAAAGAGTGTAGTGAGGTAAGGCAGGGAAGTGAGGATGGGAGTCACTCCCTTTGCCCACACACCCCTTTTTGTGTCAAGAGTAGACCACACCCCCATTTTACAAGTGAATGGGGCAGATACATAAAGTAAAACGCATGTGGCTGGCTGCCCTGTTCACTGCCAACCCACGGTATTGCTGCATGAAGCAAAGCCCCCAATGGCCGCCCTCCCTTCCCTTTTCATTTTTTTCTACCAAAGTCACATACCCCAATTCCATCCTCTTTCCACACCTCCCCTTCTTTCTGTTGGGAAGGGAAGAGGAAAAGCAATATGGTGCCATTTCACTTTCTTCAGCAGGCCACTGGCAGAGGGGCCTGGTGGGCTGCCATGCTATCCCAAAGAAATGGTCCACAATCTGTCATCTGAAGCAGCCTGCTTTATGGCAGAGCTGGCCTCGGGCATGATATATCTAGTTTGGCATCCAGTGAACTCATGAACATTACACAACATGTACAGGGGAATCCCTCTCTCTTTCCGAAGAATTTCTAAATGCTGAAAACAGACTACTGAATGCAGACTGGTAGTAATGCCACATTCAATTTTAAGCTTGCTTCCCAGTCCCTACACAGAGATTTGGAATTGTACCAAGACAGAATACATTTCTGTTTTAAGATCAGGAAGGGACTTATAGCCTCATCAAATCTTGCTTCCACCACAGTGCGAGTCATGATTTCTTTCCAACTAGGGGAGACTGTGCCTAGCACACACTAAATGGCTGATTTAAAAGGCGCTATAAAGACCCATAAAAGAATGGACAGGACTCCCTCTACAAAAGCTCATTAGTAATACTGCTTCACAAGTCAGAAGTTGTCATGAAACTGCAGAAAGTGGGATTCTCTGGGGCTAAGGCTGTCAAGTTTCAAAGTGCCTAAAGGTATAAATCACCGAGATCCTAAATAAGCATTTACACATTGTATTGCACTAGCCAATTAAGAATGCCATGTTTGTAACATTGAGCATATGATAAAGATGTCCAGAACCAGAATCACTAGGAAGCAGTGGAATGCCAAGGTTAACGGAATTAGGGTTGCCAGACATCATGATATGGACACTTTGGGAGCTGTCTCAGGTGCTTTCACCTTGGGTCCTGTTTTGAAAGAAATCTAGAACAACATTCCTGATGTTATTACTCAAAATGATCATCTGACCTCATTTTGAATTAGTGACTATTGATCAGTCTCTTCAGTGGAACTTCCTTGCATTGTCTGCCCCTAACTTCGATTATTGAGTAGTGCAGGCTAGCTCCAAACTCTTCTTTCACTCCTCCCACCTGTTCCTACAAATTGGGCCAACAATGTAGATATGCCATGTTACCAGGACAACTGGACATAAATCTACATAATTGGCTGGATTGTTGATAGTTCTGTTGGGAAACTGCAATACTATCTGTAGAAACGACCGATCTGCATTCTGCATATGCAGGTGCCTGTACCCAGATGCACTTTTACAATGCATGCATGTGCAGTAATTCACACAAAAACATGTACTTGTGTATGAATATCTATTTTATTTTATTTATTTATTTATTCGATTTCTATACTGCCCTTCCAAAAATGGCTCAAGGTGGTTTACACAGAGAAATAACAAATAAATAAGATGTATCCCTGTCCCCAAAGGGCTCACAATCTAAAAAGAAACATAAGATAGACACCAGCAACAGTCACTGGAGGTACTGTGCTGGGGGTGGAAAGGGCCAGTTACTCTCCCCCTGCTAAATAAAGAGAATCACCACATTAAAAGGTGCCTCTTTGCCAAGTTAGCAGGGGTTATATGCACAAACACAGTGTCTGAACAGGGTGCTCTCTCTCACTCATTCACTCTCACTCACACACATACCTCCTTCAAACAAACAAACATGCATACACCCCTGCTTGCTACAGCCAGTGAGAAATGCAGCCAGAAGAGCAACTCAATGATCTTACGGAAAGGAGTGTGTAGGTTTTTTGACCACTCATTTCAACTCCTAAACCTACAACATGGTTAAACAATGGTTCTGGAAACTAGTCTCTCGCCTTGAGAACATTTGCCTGAACATGAAATGAATATTATTGTGGCTTCTTTTGCAGATCTCCAAGAACAGCTTGGACAACTTTCCTTGGGCAACTTATTTAATTGCTTGACATTAAACATTTCCCAAATGTCTACCATTCTCTATTTGAATGCTCTTACTTCATGTTCTGTTCTCAATGGTCAGGATAATAAATAGTTCTCCCACTTGTTTTGACATCTTTTTAATATAAAAAGGAATTCTTTATTTTCATCTTCTTTAAAAATCTAGCTTAAATATTGCCCACTTCCTTCAGTCTTTGGTTACATAATTTTATCACCAGAGTGTTCTTAACCTTGTTTCATTTCTTGGAGCAGCCACACTTGTAGATATCACCCTTAATGATATCTCATAATAGTGGAACAAGCAATACAGTACTATTACTTTCTGAGCACTAATGTTAGCTTTCTTTTGGTTAAAAACTGCCTTTTGCAGAGAGCTGATTTGCACATTCAGGTTCCCTGGATCACTCCTCATTTGATGACTTTCCACACTGTGACTTCAAGCTGAATGTGTGAACTGTGTCAATTGAAAAGTGTTGCACTTGGGGTGAGATGAAAGCTTAGCTGGTGGTGATTGATCTGTGAAAGCTGTTGGAAACATTGCAATCACTGTGTATAATCTTGCCCTAACTTATTTGTTTTCAGTGGCAAATGTAGCAGATATCTCGGTGTGTCATTATTACTGCTGAGAAAACAGAACTACTGCAGTCAACAACATGCCATCATTAGCAATACATTTCTTCAAATCTCTTCTTGTCTCTGTTTACGAATCCCCTAAAGAGCTTTCAATTTACTCAGCACAGAAAGTAATGTCCATAATTTTACACTAAACAGCACATGCTGCTTCCTTGTACAGGAAGCTAAACTCTCATAACTTTACGGTTATAAAGGTAAAGTCTGCCGTCAAGTCAGTTTCGACTCCTGGCTCCCACAGAGCCCTGTGGTTGTCTTTGGTAGAATACAGGAGGGGTTTACCATTGCCTCCTCCCACACAGTGTGAGATTATGCCTTTCAGAATCTTCCTATATTGCTGTTGCCCGATATAGGTGTTTCCCATAGTCTGGGAAACATACCAGCAGGGATTCGAACCGGCAAGCTTCTGCTTGTTAGTCAAGCATTTCCCCGCTGCGCCACTTAAGGTGGTACAGTTATAAAAGAGATGTTTAAATTAGTAGGGGGTAGGGAAAGGTGTCATCATACAGTTGCAGATAAAACCCCACTTTTATTTTCCTACATGATCACTGTAAGTTTCCAACACACCGCAGAACAGGCAATGGCTCCACCTTCACACATAGTGGTGTACGTATTTCTGGAGAGGTTGTATGTAGTAAAATGTGATACATAAAGGGGGCTAAGCAATTAAAAGTTGCAGAAGCAAATTTAAGCTCAGCATGCTTTCAGGAACAGGTCCTACATTTCCCCTCCAAGCCAAGACTTGGACCATTATAAGGCTTGGGTTAAAGCCTCCCAACCTGCTACTGCAGAAGCCCCAATCCAGCTGCTACTGAAAAACCTTTAAGTGTCGCATGGAATCTGACCCTTTAAAAAGTGGAAAGGGATCTCTTTCACAGGTTTCAGTTATCCGTGTTGTTCTTGCTGTTAGAGGATATTTTAAAATGTACCGTGAGCCAACTTGAAGGTCTTCACATGGATGCAAGGTGGGATTATCAATGTTTTAACAAATAAATGTTAAACGTTGATGCAGAGACTGGGAAAGTTTCTGCTTTTGGATTGGCTGCTTCTGAGAACTTCTATAGCATTACAGTCTAGAAAGCGACTAGGTTAATGGTTTTATTTAAAGTTAATGGGCAGCACTCAGACAAATTAGTCACAACTAAGCACCACTGAAATCAATTAAACAAGTCATGACTATTTATTATTATATTTTTATATGTCCTAATAATTCCTCTAAAGCCACCTAATGGTGCAATGGGGAAGTAACTTGCTTAGGGAGCAAGAGGTTGCTGGTTTGAATCTATGGGAAACACCTATATCGGGCAGCAATGATATAGAAAGATGTTGAAAGGCATCAGCCCATACTGTGCGGGAGACAGCAATGGTAAACCCCTCCAGTATTCTACCAAAGAAAACCACAAGGCTCTGTGGTCACCAGGAGTCGACACCAACTTAATGGCATAACTTTACCTTTAATAATTCCTCTAAGCAGTATACAAAAACCATGTAACTTAGTCTAGAGATGCTGTCCAGTGGTTTCATTTGACAGAAATATGAGTCCTTAAACCTATGACAAGGAAAACTAACAAGCATGTTGCCCCCAGTAATAAAGAAAGGATCCCACATCTTAAAAAGAATTTCCCCTTCAGAACTGCATCTGTGCATTTGAGCCGATTCGCCATAAAAATTGCTGATGACATATTGATGCCTCATTCTGCTCCATTCTAAAGTTTGTGCATTAATACCCCAAGCCTTTTTCACCCCTTCTATATACACATTTATTGAGCATCTGGAGTGGGAGCAGCATCACGCTTGTGGGCCAGCCTTAGGGGTGAGCAAAACAGGTGGAAGGAAGAGGTGAGCTGGAGGGTGCGGTGAGCTGACCTTGCACAAGTGTCATGTCCTGCCTGCTCGGTGGCCCTACACCTTGCAGGGTGCCCTTGCTGTGGCCTGCTCTATTGCAAGCTGACTCCTGGGCTTCTGAAGCCCTGAAAAGTCCCCACCCTAGCTAATCACACATTGGCCTTCTCCCTGAAGCAGGAAGAGTCTTCCTGACTGAGGAACAATAAAAATTAATAATAATACACTTTGTTATCCCCCCCCCCGCCAATAACAAATTGTTCTCTGGGCGGCTTACAACACAACATTAAAACATGAGATAAAAACACACAGCCCATTAAATCAGGGCTGCTCAACTTCGGTCCTCCTGAAAATGTTGGTCTACAATTCCCATAACCCCTGGCAATCGGCCACTGTGGCTGGGGATTATTGGAGTTGTAGTCCAAAAACAGCTGCGGGTGGCAAAGTTGAGCCGGCCTGCATTAAACCACAACTGACCCCAACAAGGTGTGTGTGCAGTGGGGGTAAATACAAAAATACAATATAAAACAAATTTTATAACATTATTTTTAAATTTAAAAACAGTTACAACCCCAAAGGATGCTGAGGAAGTCCTTGCCTCAGTATCAGGTTCTGATGAGTTGGACTTGCTGCTTCTCCTGTCTACCTGATGTGACCTCTGGCTTCTGTTGATTTGGCTCAACTTTTGACTCTGACTCCCAGATCCTGCTCCGTCCCTCTGGCTTTTGACTGCTACTTGACTTGATCTCCAGTGCAGTTCTAGCTTCTGTCTGGCCCTCTGGAGCCTGACAACTACTTGGTTTGACCCTCAGCATATTCCTGACTCCCAGCGTCTGTCTTTATCCTCCTGGCTCCCAAGTGCCCGCCTGGTGTGATAGATACCTGGTGAGCTCCTGACTTTCCCAGTCCCAGCTTTAGACTTGCACCCCATGGCAACTGCTGTCCACAGCGCAGCCGCCTGGCAACAAGCCACACAACTTGGCGACACTGATAAACTAAATCTTTATGACAAATCATGATTCTAATTGTTATATTCCTATTAAATCTGATCCCCCAAAAGATAAACAATTTGTCATTAAGATTTTGATTCAGAAGCTGTTTCTTTAGGTTATCTCTCAGAAACCACTGGTCAATTCCTCTGTAGAAAGCATGTCAGAACTCCCGGTTTTATAAATATATTTCAAAAACAAAATCACAAACCTGGTTTTCCTTCACCAGGTAGACCAATTATATCAGGCACAGGTTCCATATTAGAACCTTTGGCACAATTTCTATACTCTTTTCTACAGCCTATGGTATTGAATTACTCATCTTATATTAAAGATACCAAACAAGAGCTTACTGTAGATGTACCTTTTGTATTGTGACATTGGATGTACAATCTTCATATACATCTATCCCACATGAAGGTGCTACAATGGTTAATGAATCATTGCTTGAATCTAGGTCAAATCAAGATGCTCCTACACATTATTACTATGCCTGTTAGATATTATTTTTGTTTTGAAGGTTCTTTTTTTTCCCCTTCCAAAATAAAGGGAGTTGCCATGGGTAGCCCTGTTGCTACCAGCATTGCAAATTTATATATGGCACGACTAGAAACTAATTGAATCTTAAGTGATAATCTCTATAGGAAGTTGTTCTTATATTATGGTAGATACATTGATGATCTCTTTACTATTGTCCAAGCCCTTTGGGGACAGGGATCCATCTTATTTATTTATTATTTCTCTGTGTAAACCACCCTGAGCCATGTTGGAAGAGTGGTATAGAAATAGTATTAATAAATAAATAAATAAATAGAAATGAAATGAAATGAAGAAAGGGTGTGATCCATTAATAAAGTTATCTCAGCTGGAAGCTTTTTGGATTTTTAATTTGCAGTCAGTTACACCCAATGGACTTGATGAAAAATTAGAGTTTTTATCATTTCTATAAAGGGTTCTGCCATGGTTAACAATAAATTCACACATAAGCATGTAAGCATTTTCAGGATTGGTCTTTTATATATAATCGGAATACCTTTGAAATTCCATCGTTATTTGGAGCAAGTGGTACTCTTTAGATATAGATAGAGAGTTTAGGATGCACAACTTTGGCCCTCTTGTGTATGTTGATCTATAACTCCCATCATCCTGACTACTGACCACTATGGCTGGGGATGATGGGAATTGTAGTCCAAAAACAGCTGGAGGGCCCAAACTGGGCAGCCCTGGTCTATCTCTATATCAAATCAAGCTCCTAATTCTATACATTTCAATTCATTACATTGATTTTAAAAGTGACCAAATGTTCTGCTGTTCTCACAGTCTAGACTGTATATTTATTTATATATTACATTTATAGACCTGGGCACAACAAGTTCTAAAAGTCATAAAAAGAAAACACCATTCGTCTGGTGGCTACTCAGGGACGAGCCTTCTCCGTTGCTGCCCCGAGGCTTTGGAATGCGCTCCCTAGTGAAATAAGAACCTCCCCATCTCTGACAACTTTTAAAAGGTCTTTAAAGACGCATCTGTTCACCCAAACTTTTAATTGATACTGTTTTGATTATTTTTAATGTTGTTTTAGAGCATTGTTTTAAAAAAATTTAAATTGTTGTGTTTTAAATTTCTTGTTTTTGTTTTTAACTAATATTTTAATGTTGTTTTTATCTGTTGTAAACTGCCCAGAGACATAAGTTTTGGGCGGTATAAAAATAAGTACAGTGGTCCCTCGACTTACGAAGTACTCGACATCCGAAGTTTTCAACTTACAAACGACAAAAATGACCGGAAGTCATTGCCGGTTTAGATGCGGCTTCCTCGACGTACGAATTTTTAGATGCGGTTTCCTCGACTTACGAATGTTTCCAGACCTCCGTGGGTGCACTTTTCGACTTACGAAAATTTCGACCTACGAACGTGCATTCGGAACGGATTAACTTCGTAAGTCGAGGGACCACTGTAAATCAATCAAACAAACATACTGCTTAAAACAATATAAAAACAATTTTCAAACCATTCAGAAAAATTTAAAACCAATTAAAATACTAAAAAACAATTTTAAAAACCTTGGAAGGCCAGGCTAAACAAGTTAGTTTTCAGGGCTTTCTTAAAGGCCAACAGTGAGACTAAGCTGTGGATATCTGCTGGGAGTGCATTTCATAAGCCAGGAGCAGCTACAGAAAAGGCCTGGTTCCAAGTTGCCACTATACGTACCAGTGGTAACTGGAGATGGACCTTTCCAGATGACCTCAATGTGCGATGGGGATCATACAGAAGAAGGCACTCTCTAAGGTAGCCCGGACCCAAGCCATTTTTATACCACCCTTCCAAAATTGGCTCAGGGTGGTTTAAAAATAAAACAAAAACTGTTAAAATCAATCAACAATTAAAACAAAGATTTTAAAATACCATAAAACAATCAGTTAAACAATAAAACAAGTTTAAAACCCTGAAAAACCAGGTACATTAAAACCCCTTGCAACAATTTAAAAACCCTGGAAGGCCAGGCCAAACAGATAGGTCTTAAGGGCTCTCCTTAAGGCCAATAAAGAGTTCAAATTACGGATTTCTGCAGGGAGCTCATTCCACAGTCCAGGAGCGGCTACAGAGAAGGCCTGCCTCCATGTCACCACCAGTCGTACCAGTGGTAAATGGAGATGGACCTCCTCAGATGACCTTAATGTGCGGTGAGGATTATGCAGAAGAAGGTGCTCTCTAAGGTAGCCCGGACCCAAGCCATTCAGAGCTTTAAAGGTAATAACCAGCACTTTGTATTTTGCCCAGAAATATATCGGCAGCCAGTGCAACTGGTTCAAAATAGGCATAAAATGGTCTCTCCGGGTTACCCCAGAGACCAGTCTGGCTGCTGCATTCTGAACTAACTGAAGTTTCCGAACTACGTACAAAGGCAGCCCTATGTCGAGCGCATTGCAATAGTCAAGCCTGGAGGTTACCAGCTGATGCACCACTCTTTTGAAATCATTCTTATCAAGGAATAGACAAAGCTGTCGAATCAGCCAAAGTTGATGCAAAGTACTCCTGGCCATAGTCTCCACCTGAGATAAGAGGGTGAGGCCTGGATCCAAGAGCACTCTCAAGCTGCATACCTGTTCCTTCTTGGGGAGTGTAACCCCATCAAGCACAGAAAGATATAACTCATCCCTCAGATTCTGATCCCCCACAATGAGCACCTCCATCTTGCTTGGATTCAGCTTCAATTGGTTATCCCTCATCCAGCCCATTACTACCCATAGGCAGGCATTTAAGGAGTAAATGCCATTTCCTGATTATGATTATGTCTCCAACTGCAGGGAGACATGATAGAGGTCTATAAAATCATGCATGGAGTGAAGAAAGTGGATAGAGATAAATTCTTCTCCCTCTCACTTAACACTAGAACCAGGGGTCATCCCATGTAATTGATTGCTGGGAAATCAAGGACCAACAAACGGAAGTACTTTTTCACACAACGCATAATCCACTTGTGGAATTCTCTGCCACAAGATGTGGTGACAGCCAACAACCTGGATGGCTTTAAGAAGGGTTTGGATAACTTCATGGAGAAGAGGTCTATCAATGGCTACTAGTCGGAGGGCTGTGGGCCACCTCCAGCCTCAAAGGCAGGATGCCTCTGAGTACCAGTTGCCGGGGAGTGACAGCAGGAGGGAGAGCATGCCCTCAACTCCTGCCTGCAACTTCCAGCAGCATCTGATAGGCCACTGTGTGAAACAGGATGCTGGACTAGATGGGCCTTGGGCCTGATCCAGCAGGGCTGTTCTTATGTTCTTATGGATGATGATAAGGAGAAATAGATTTGGGTGTCATCAGCATACTTATAACACCATGCATCAAATCTCCTGATGACCTCACCCAGCAGTTTCATCTAGATGTTAAAAAGCATTGGTGACAGAAGGGAGCCCTGAGGGGCTCCATATAATAGGCCCCATTTCAAAGATCAACTGTCACCAAGCTCCACCATCTGGAATTTGCCTGAGAGATAGGAGTGGAGCCACTGCAAAGCAGTGTCTCCTTTCTCCAACTCCCCCAGGCGATAAAGAAAGATATCATGGTTAATGGTATTGAACGCCGCTGAGAAATCCAAAAGAACCAACAGACTCTCACTCTCTCTGTCGATTCCCTGGTGGAGGTCATTCATCAAGCCAACCAAAGCAGACCTAACCCCATAGCCTGCTCCAAAGCCAGTTTGAAATGGGTCTAAATAATTAGTTTCCTCCAAAACTGCCTGGAGCTGGTTAGCTACCACTCTCTCAATGACCTTGCCCAACCATGGGAGATTGCAGACAGCCCTATAACTATCCATCACTGAGAGATCTAGGGAAGGCTTCTAAAGAAGTGGTCTTTTAATTGCCTCCTACAAACAAGGAGGCATCCTACCCTCCCTCTGTGATGAGTAAATGATATTAACTGGGCCATTTCCACCTCTTCAGTGCTACCAAAAGAGGTTGCACCTTTGGGGGAGCCACTTCGGGGGACAGTGAGGGTGAGGGCCAGGTTTCCTGGCCCTAGAATTCACATGTGGGTGGGTATTTAATAGCATGACTTTATAACTATTCCTGTTTATAATGTGTCTGAGCTTATCTGGATATGGGGAGACAGGGGGCATAGCCACTGATTACAAGGCAGCAATTCCAGTGGTGGTGGTGGTGGTGGTGGTGGTGGTGGTGGTGGTGGTGAACAGAAGAAATAACATTGACAGGTCAGCAGGCCATTACAGGAGAAGGGGAATTGGAAATCTAATAGCTCTTTCCTCTTCCAGCTATCCTGCCAGCTCTTTGACCTTGGGGAGCAGTGCTAACCAACCTTGGAACCTCATCTTTCTCCTTTGTAATGCCAGGTAGGTCCAGAACAAATCAAACCATCCATGATTTGATTCTGGATGAAGGCACCAACCTGGTATGTATTACAGAGACCTGGCTGGGAGAGGATGGTGGCCCAGTTTGGTCCCAGCTTCTTCCTCCAGGGTACTCTGTTGAGCGGGTGAGGGACTGTGGGCGGGGAGGTGGAGTGGTCTATAAGAATAACATCTCTCTTACCAGGATCCCTGTTGAAGTGTCAGACCATATCGAATGTGTGTACTTAAGTTAGAGAACCAGGGATAGATTGGAACTTCTGTTGGTGTACCGATCGCCCCGCTGCTCAACCAAGCTGGTGCACTTGGGCTTGGTGTTGGAGTCCCCCAGGCTTGTTGTGGTGGGGGACTTCAATGTTCATTTCAGGACCAATCTGTCTGGAGGGGCTCAGGAGCTCATTGTGGCCATGACAACTATGGGCCTATCCCAAGTGGTCTCTGGACCGACACACACTGCTGGTCACACACTTGATTCGGTCTTTCACTCTGATCAGGGTGGTGTTCTGGGGAATGCTGTGATTTCCTCCTTTTCATGGACAGACCACCATCTGGTTAAGGTTGGACTCACAGTCACTTCCCACCTTCACAGGGATGAGGGACCTATTAGGATGGTCTGTCCGAGAAGGTTACTGGATCCAACAGGGTTCCAGGAAGACTTAGAGGGATTTAGTGTTGGCTCTGTCAGCGATCCTGTTGATGCCCTGGTGAAGAACTGGAACAGCAAACTCACCAGGGCAGTAGACATGATTGCTCCTAAGCATCCTCTTCTACCTGCTTCAAAACTGGCCCCTTGGTATATGGAAGTAGTATGGGGGCTGAAGCAGTGAGGTACATGACTTGAGCACAAGTGGAGAAAGACTCGACTCCGACAGACTGCAATATAGAGCGCATTTCAAGATCTATGCTCAGGCAATACATACAGGAAAGAAGTAATTATTTTCTGCCTGTATTGCATCCACAAGTTCATGTCCGGCAGAGTTGTTTAGGGTTGTGAGAGGTCTAGTATTTGCCCCTCCTCCTTTGAATCAGAATCTGAAACCACTGATTACGTGCTGTGACATGTTTAATGAATTCTTTGTGGGGGGAAATCTCTCATATTCGAGCCAACTTAGACTCTGTCTCCACAATTACTTCAGTGTCTGATGTGGAGGTGTCCAGCGAATTCTCCTGTGTAGTTAGGTTGGATCACTTCCAGTATGTGACCCCTAAGGATGTGGACAAGCTGACTGGAATGGTGTGGCCTACCACTTACAACATGGCTTATACTATCTGGCAGGGGGGTTGTTGTAGAAGGCCTGGTAGAGATTATAAATGCTTCTCTGAGGGGAGGCAGGATGCTTCCTTGTCTTAAGGTGTCTCTCCAGCCATGAGCTACAGCTGAAATAAGCTACAGATTCTTTTCATATTTGTCACCTTTTCTTTAAAAATATCTTTGTAGTTCTTCAATACTAAAGAACTGTCACAAGACCTCTTGCTTTGCTGCTTTCTCACCCAACAAATTTTGCTTTGCTATTTGGAAACTGTACTGCCATTCTTACCCTACACTGTTGCAGAAGTCAGAGGAGTAATTTCCACCAATCCCACTTCTCTCTGCCTGTGTCTCCTGAAAGCAACCCCTTAAGAGTCCCACAACCCTCAAAGAGATATGTTTGGAAGACAAAGATTGAAGGGGGGAATCTGTGAAAATTGCCCCTCCTCCTTGCATGGCAAAAAATGCTTTTCTGCCTGTCTGATGTTTGAGTGGATGTTAGCCACTAAGTAGAGAATGAGAATGTGATCATTATTCTGGCCTAATTAAGTCATACTACAATTAGTGTTTGTGAACACAGTACAAGAGTAGTCCGGTTCAGACATAATTCTAAACCAATGGTTTAGAGCTACATGAATTAATCTTGGAAGGATGCAGAGTTGGTTCAGACATCATACTGAACCATGGTTAAAGCCCGGTTCTGCACAACACCCCAATCTCCCAGAAGTATGCACTTCCCTTCCCCTGCCCACATGAGCATCTAATTACAATTTATGCTAAAATAAACCACAATCAGTTGAGATGCCCAGACCAAACAATTTTGTTTAATTCTAACCTATTTATTTGAATTAAACTATGATCTGTAATCAAGGTTGGAAGCAGGTTACAGATTGTGGTTTATTTCAAATAAGTAGGTTAGCATAAACTAAGATCAGTAATTACAGACATTGCAACTGATCTTGTTTTTTTCTAATTCAAATCAGAAGCAGACGCATGGGCAGGGGACAGGTGAGTGCATGTTCCCAAACTGCGGGGATATTGCATAGAACCAGGCTTTAATTGTGGCTCCATGTGGCATCTGAACTAGGGATGTGCAAAACATTTTGGGTACAAACACATATCGGGCCATTTTGGATGTTTTGTAGACAAGACAAAACACCCATTTTCCAAATCCAAAAGTTTTGTACACAAAACAAAACGTCCCTGTTTCGGATACAAAACGTTTTGTTGTTTTGGACCTCCATTTTGTGGCCATCTCTGAGTCAGTCTCCACTTCGTATTTGACATCTCTTTGAATTTCCTGCGCTTGCAGCCTTCCAATCGGTGACCTAAAGCATGGGCTGACCTGCTGACGACTCCCTCCTTGTTCTCCATGGGCTTTTTTTTTTTTTTTGCCTCTTGCCACTCTTTACTGACCCCACATTGGCCAGGGAAAGGGTCGAAGAAGGGGCAAGGGTGTGGGGAGTTCAAGGAGTGGTTTTCAATTCATTCAACTAGTTACTCAATCACCATTCTGCCTTTCTGCCTCATTGAAGAGAGAGAGAGAAGTAGTTTGCATGGCATGGCATGCCTCAAGTTGCCATGATGATGCCACGCCATTGCCTATGCCTGCCTGCCTTGTTGCCAGTCTGAGCTCAGCCTGCTATGGCTACTGCATGCCAGCCTGGGAATGGATTTATCTGCTGCATTGCTTTTTTGTTCCAGAAGAATTTTTTTCACCCCCTTGAGAGATGCTATGCCATTGCCTATGCCTGCCTTGTTGCCAGCCTGAGCCCAGCCTGTAGATTCTCTGGTAGCATATGAGATTTTCAACGACAAACCATGAATCCACTCTCATATGCTACCAGGGAATCTACACTCAACACATCTCAGAGACAACATAACCCAGTACCCCATGGGTTAGCAACCCATGGGAGTAGTTGGCACCCTATGTGCTCTACACCACCACTCACTCTGGGCCACCCTGGTGCCCCCCAAGTGCAGTTATGGGGCTGCTCAAACCTCCATCATTCCCTATTGGCAAGAACCTTAAAGACGCGTAAACTCCATTTAATCTCTAAAAATCAACCCTCTGCCCAATTCCTTTGAAATAATTCTGGCAGCTTCCTTGCCCCCACTGGGCACTACCACCCACCCTACTCTGCTCTGGGCCACCTCCTTTCCCCCGACATGAAGCTACACTTTTGCTGAAACTTCCATTATTACCTATGGGAAAAACCTTAAACTTCAAAAATTCACCAAAAACCAGCCCTTTGCCCAATTTTTCTGAAATTTGGGTGTTAGCTTCCACCCATTGGACACTACCACCCCCACCCACTAGTTTTGCCCCGGGGCCATTTTTTAAAAATCCAAAACCTTTCAGATTTGGATTTTGCAATTTTGAACAAAAACAAAATTTTGGATTGGCTGATTTTGAACAAAGAACAAAATGGGGGTGTTTCGGATTTGAGCCAAAAACAAAACAGGAAAAAAAAGCACAACCCTATAGAATGAAGGTTGGTTAGCTCAATGTAAAGGTTTAATAGTGATAGTGATTAACCTCTGGAACAATTACAAAGAATAGTTAAAGACAATCAATCATGACTGAGTGAATTCATCCATTTCTGTTTGATTGGTTGTATGGAACTGATGTCAGTGGTAGTGAAGGAGGTTGCAAATGAAACTTGTTAAAGTAGTCTGGAATTGTACAATTGACTTAACGTCTTCATATGAAGATCTTTTTTATGGAATTCTTAAGCTTGACATGAAATACAAATATTTAAATTCCCAATGCCCAATAATATAACCCAAATGTATTTTTCTGTCATCCAGTTAATAATTTCTGACTGCCTTTATTGTAGCATTAGTGATAAAGTGATATATCTGAATAATGGGAATGTATAGATTAAGGAAAGAGAAGACTTTGGAACCCTCAATTTATTACAAAATGGAAATTACTTAGATTGCAGGTCTGGCTTAAATCCATCCATAGTACTACAATGCAAAGTTCAGTAATAACTAATTCATGAAGATATGTGAAATTCATCTGGGTTGTTTTGGTGTTTTTTTTACCTTGAGTAGGCATACATTTTAATTTGAGTTTTTAATTAACAAAAGTGTAATTAGTGTTGTATTCATGAAGCATACTTAGTTTTGGTAGTCCCGCAGTAATAAAAAAAAAACCTTGGTGGTCCCACAGTATTAAAAAAAAAGCTAGAGGAAAAAATGCATCTAACCCCTGAACAAATGGAGAGGTGGAGTGTTTTTTCAGCATCACTAGGTAAGCCTATTGACACTGAAATTGGATTAGCTCTTTACCTAATTTGTGTTGCAAGTAAATCACTTGTGAAACAAAAGCTCTGTGAACCTTGGCTCCAAAATGTAGGGGAAATACTTAGCTATACAATATCCCTCAATAATGATGTATTAACTTTTAGAAATCTCAAACTGTATTGATTGATTCGCCCCTTCTCAAAATTTTTGATTTAGTTTGTACCTGTTATAAGATCTGTATAAACCCTTTTTATAGGTCTGTGTTTAGTATATTTCTAGCAATTTTCTTGAAGATCTTTATGTAGTTTAAAATTTGATGTATGTTTCAAATGAAACCTGATCCAGTAAATGTATCATCTGTCAAATAAAATATGAATCATAGAGGACAGATTTATGACAAACCTTCTATGAGAGGTCTTTTGGGGGGTGGCAAGCCCATTGTTCACTTCTATGCCAACAGTGTAAGTGTTTTCCTGCAAGCATTCAGAGGTTTCATTTCTGAAAACAAACATTTCCATTGGTGTAAATTATGTTTGTTCAGTGTACTGTGCTGCAGTATTAAGTGCATGTATCCTATATAAATATTTTGAAAGTTTTGTATTAATATCTATAACTAGTATCTCATTGTTGCTCAAAATAGACACACAAGTTATATGGTAACTCCAATAAGTGTTCAATGTAATCCAATTATGACAACCCTTGTACTGGGTTAATTTAATTCATGATAACCAACACATTAACCCAGTTCAGATGTAATTCTAAACTACAGTTTAGCACCACATGAATTAACCTCAGAAAGCTGCAGGCTCACTTTTCCCTCCTTTCTCCCAGTTGAGAAGAGGAGAACAAAAGCTTTTGTTTCATTGATACATTTGAACTTGGAAAAACTCCCCATCCCACCCCAACCTAGCTTGCTAAAACATACACCAAGATGGAACTGCATACCATGGAACTGCAGTTTGTTGTAAAGTGAAATTAAGAAAGGAGGATAAAGCAAGCCCACAGTTTTCTGATGTTCATTCATGTGTTCCTTTATAGCGCACCAGTCTGCAGACTGGTTCAGATTAGGGTTGTGTGTTTCGGTTTTTTCCCCTGTTTTGTTTTTGGCCCAAATCCGAAACACCCCAATTTTGTTGTTTGTTCGAAATTGCAAAATCTAAATCTGAAATGTTTTGGATTTTAAAAAATGGCCCCAGGGCAAAACTAGTGGGTAGGGGTGGTAGTGTCCAATGGGTGGAAGCTACCACCCACATTTCAGAGGAATTGGTCAAAGGGCTGATTTTTGGTGAAATGTGGGGGGAGGGGGTGGAGGGAGACCCAGAGCAGAGTAGGGTGGGTGGTAGTACCCAGTGGGGGCAAGGAAGCTGCCAGAATTATTTCAAAGGAATTGGGCAGAGGGCTGATTTTTAAAGATTTTGTGCGTTTTAAAGTTTTAAAGGAGTTCATGTGTCTTTAAAGTTCTTCCCCATAGGGAATATGGAGGTTTGAGCAGCCCCATAACTACACTTGGGGGGCACCGGGGTGGCCTTGAGCAAGTGGTGGTATGGAGCACATAGGGTGCCAACCACCCACATGGGTTGCTAACCCATGGGGTAGTGGGTTTTGTTGTTTCTGAGAAGATGTTTTGAGTGTAGATTCTCTGGTAACATATGAGAGTGAATTCATGGTTTCTCATTGAAAATCTCATATGATACCTGAGAATCTACACTCAGAACACCTCAGAAACAACAGAACCTATCCACAGTTTCCAGACTATGTACAAAGGCAGCCGCACACAGAGAGCATTGCAGTGGTCAAGTCTGGAGATTACCAGCTTATGTACCACTGTTCGGAGGTCGCTTCTCTCTCTCCTTTAAACACACACACACACAAATAGAAAACATTTATTTACTGCAATTGCCTGCTTACGAATTGCTCAACTTCTATACTACCTTTCATAAAACTTATCCCAAGGCAGTTTACAATAGAATAAAATTTGTATGTTATTGTTAAAATACAATAAAACTTTATTATTAAAATACAATAAGACTCCATAAAAATCACAACAAAATATTAAAATCCATCCACTACAAACAATAAAAACCATAACACACCAAAAAGCAGCCACCATAAAAAAGACACAACAGCAGGAGAGCAGAGAGAATGGCAAGCCCCAAGGAGTAGAAGTCTAAACCAATAAAGTGTTTAGGTTTTTTGTTTTGGTTTTAAGCAGCCACAGACATCAGAGAACAGCCACCAAGAGAGCAGTACAGAGCCTGAGAACAACAACAAAGGCGGCCACATCCCATATGCAAGACAACTGAGCCTTCCTCAATGTCAGAACATGGAACAAAGTCCCCTCTAATGATGACCTTGTTGGATGGGCAGAAACCCTTGGAAACACAAGTAGATTGCAGTACTAGAAATGCTAAATCATTAAAACATACTAATTTTGCTTATTATAAAGATGTAGAGCATAAAATTAAGCTATATGCAGATGATGTCGCATTAATTTTGATGGACCCTTTGAGGTCTATCTTTGCCATACAAGAAGAGTTGGAAAGATTTGAACAAATTGATGATTTAAAAATAAATTTGACTAAGTCAGAGTGTTTGTGTTCCAGAATGGATTCTAAATCTCAAGATTGTTTGGCAAAATCCTTAGGGGTTTCTAAAATCTCTAAAGTTATTTGATATTTAGGGGTATTCATATCAATGGATTTATTACAACTTGAAAGACTGAATTATTCTATAGCTATCAGTCAAAAAAAGGAAAATTAGGAAATGGGAAGGTGTTAGGCTGTCTTCGATGGGTCAGATAGCTGCCACAAAGATGGATTTACTTCCAAGATTATTATTTCTATTTCAGGTGCTGCCAATTAAACTTTCAAAATCTACTATAGGTAGATGGCAAAAGATTTTAAACCTTTTTATTTTTGCTGGGAAAAGATCTAGATTTCGTAACAATGCATTATATACAAAAGTGCAACAGGGTGTTCCAAATTTAATCGGAGTTCTAAATTTAATGGCCTACTATGAAGCCTTGCATCTTAGAGATATTCTATGGTTAATAGTAGACCCGGAAGCTAAATACTGAGTGAAGATGGAGGTTCATGAAGAACATCTCGGTAATATTAACAACTTAGTATTGATATTTTAATTTTTTAAGAGTTCTAAATCTGTTATAAATCCATTTTTAAGAACCACTTTTAAGACCTGGGGGAAATGGCATAAAATCCCACCCCATATTCCCCCTTGTTGTCCATTTGTAGTCATCCTAAATTTCCAGCTTTAGACTCACCCTCTTGATTACTTGGTGTCTTTGGAGGTGTTGCAAATAGATGAAAGGATTTTTATTATTTGGATAAGCCCATTGATTTAGAACCGATTCGGGAGAAGGTTATGAATAAGCATTCACTCTTGGTTAAATTTTCTTCAGTTTCAATCCTTTATTTTACATCCTGATATAGTTAAGCAGGCGAATAGAAATTTGACTATGTTTGAGGAATTGATATTAAAGGCTTCAGAAGTTTCTAAGGGCTTTATTTCTAGATGATATGAGATTCTAATAATTCAAAATCAAACATCTGATCCATTAATTGGCCTTAAGTTGGCCTGGGAAAATGACCTACAACAAACTATTAGTGACTCACAATGGAATGGAATATTGAAATGGAAGCCGGTGTTTTCTACCTCTTCCCGAATTACAATTTTGTTAAGCTCTTTCACAGGTGGTATTTGACCCCTTCTAGATTATCCCACATTAATAAGAGTTTGTGCTCGCTATGCTGGAATGGCTGTGGAAATAGGGGAACATACTTCCATTTATGGTGGTCTTGTCCCAGTATTTTCTCCTTTTGGACAGAGGTATTTTTAGAAATGGGTAAAATTACACAACATAGGTTAGATATGAGACCAGAGTTGGCTCTATTATATGTATTTTCGGGAGCCAATTTGGCATTATTGTCTAAAGATCTTATAGTTTTCATGTTAACTGCAGCTAGATTATCCATTGCATTATACTCGAAGCATAAAACCATGTATTTGACATCTTGGTATCAGTCTATGTGGCATATTGCCATATCTGAAAAATTGACCCATATTATTTGTCTTTGAGTGGGTCAAGCTAATTCTAACTATTTTTTCATGATGTGGTCAGATTTTATTCTGTTCACAAATCAAGATAATTTCAGTCATTCTCTATCTAATTATTTACATATCTGGAAAGATGGTTAATGGATGTCATTATGTATCATTTTTAAATATTAAAAAATAATAATAACTGAAACATACTAATTTTGAAGTCAACACATTTTAAAGACAAATAAAATAGACATAAGCCATTTTCAAGATATTTTTGCATACCTGAGGTTGTTAAATCTTTCATTTGTAGTTTTATTATGCTATTAATCCATCATAAATCAGCTCTCAAGCAAACCTCCAGCTATGGCTGAAAATATTAAAACCAGTGAAACGAATACAGGACGCAAACTGTACAAAGTATTAGCATTACTTGTTTGGAAATACGTACTAACAAAAGGCTGAGTACACTGGATGGCATGTAATGTCATTTTCGGTTACATACAATCTTCACAGGCAATAAAACAAGCAAGCTTTGAAACTCAGGAGCTGTGAAAACAAGAAAATATATTGTAGTGGGTCACACATCATCAAGAATCTGAATGCACAGCCTTGTTGATTCTTCTCCTGGATGCAGGTATCAATATAGCTAATATAGTTTTTATACAGCTGAATATAACTGAAGATAAAAATAGGGGCTCTTTTGAAGTCATCAGATATGCCTTTTTACTACACTGCTCACACAGATTGCCAGAACAAAAACATATAGTACTGCTGTTTCCAGGTGAAGATCACAATCCATGAATCATGAAGGGAGTCCTTAGCTGAGTTTCCTACAATGTTAATAGTCATTTTTTTGATGGCATTATGAGGCACATGTTGGATATGGAGTTCCAGTGCATCAACCTTCTGCACCAACTATCCTAATGACCACTAGGGGCATTGTGAATAGAACTATTTAGTGAGGGTCTCCTTACCTGTCCCTGTTTTACCTCTACTCTATGACCCCCACCTTGACTCCTCAGGAATTTTATGTGGGGAGTCAGTCCACTTCCTTTCCTCTCGGAGAGTAGATGGAAACCTCTCTCTCTCCCCATCTATCTATCTATCTATCTAGCCCCATGTAGCTTTTAGTCAGGGCTAGGTCTTTACTACCCAGAACGTACTTCACCACAGTTCCATATAAGGCATGTGCTCGCGTTCACAAGTTTTTGGATGTCTGCTCAGTTCATTTTAGATCCCACTCAGGCTGAATTGGGAAGGCACCATTTCTGAATGCAGGTGCGCGCACACACTGTCTTGATACTGCCACCCAGAACAAAACTTATTCCACAGAGATGAAAAAAATTAGAGGAACCACTGTACTTCACCAATGAACTTATTTAGTTTGGATTGAACGGCAATCTCCATGTGTGTTTGTTAGATGACTACAGCAACAAAAACTCAAAACTGGAGTGGGTAGCTTCCCTGTTGGCACTTTGAAAAATAAGTGCAAACTCCAACAGCACATTGGGAAGGGCAGAACAGGATCTATTACTGTAACATTTACACAAGTTGACAGAGCAGGATTAGGGCATTCTTTAAAAGTGAGTCTACAGTCCTGTTTGTTTACTCACGGAACATTCCATTCCGCTCTCTGTGAGTTGCACACAAGTGAAATGTGAAGGAAAAGTGTATTTATTGAATTGTTTGTATGAATCCAGCCTATGGAAAACATATATGATCTTCAAAGTGTTGCATTGCATTTGCTATCATTAACTACATGACTCTAAGGGTGAGACCTCAAATTCATATAAGTAATATAAGAACACAAAGATTTTGGACTGAGTGACATGAAGGTGCTGAGGAAACTCAGTGATATCTGCTGGTGGTGTTCCGTGGGTGGGGACTCCTACGATCTCCTCGTTGTCATGGACGGACCACCATCTGGTTAAGGCTGGACTTACAACCGCTTTCCACTTTCACAGGGGCGAGGGGCCTATTAGAATGGTCCACCCAAAGAGGTTACTGGATCCAGTAGGATTCCAAGAAGCCTTGGAGGGATTCAATGTTGGCTCTGCTGGTGATCCTGTTGATGTCCTGGCTGAGAACTGGAACTTGCTCACCAGAGCAGTAGACACGATTGCTCCTAAGCGTCCCCTCCAACCTGCTTCAAAATTGGCCTCCTGGTATATGGAAGATCTACGGGGGCTGAAACGGCAAGGTAGGCAACTGGAGCGCAAGTGGAGAAAAACCCGACTCGAATCCAACAGATTATGACATGGAGCACATTTAAAGATCTATGCTCAGGCGATATGTGCGGCAAAGAAATGGTTCTTTTCTGCCCGTATTGCCTCTGCGAGTTCATGTCCAGCGGAGTTGTTCAGGGTTGTGAGGGGACTAGTATCTGCCCCCTCTCCCTTGAAACAGAATTTGGAAGCATTAGTTACTCGCTGTGGTATGTTTAATGAATTTTTCGCAGACAAAATCTCTCTGATTCAGGCCGACTTAGATGGAGACTCCACAATTAATTTGATGTCTGAACTGGAGGTGTCCGACAACTCATCTTATATGATTCGACTGGATCAATTTCAGTTTGTGACTCCTGAGGATGTGGACAAGCTGCTTGGAGCAATGAGGCCTACCACTTGTCCTCTTGAACCTTGTCCAACATGGCTTGTTCTATCTAGCTGGGAGGCTGTTGTAGGCGGCCTGGTAGAAATCATAAATGTTTCTCTAAGGGAGGGCAGGATGCCTCCTTGTCTTAAGGAGGCAATTATTGGACCTCTTCTAAAGAAGCCTGCGTTAGATCCCTCAGAGTTGAGCAATTATAGGCCAGTTTCCAATCTCCCATGGCTGGGCAAGGTAATTGAGAGGGTGGTGGCCTCAGCTCCAGGCGGTCTTGGAGGAAACTGATTATCTAGACCCATTTCAAACTGCTTTTTGGGCTGGCTATGGGGTGGAGACTACCTTGGTCGGCCTGATGGATGATCTCCAATTGGGAATGGACAGAGGAAGTGTGACTCTGTTGGTTCTTTTGGATCTCTCTGAGGCTTTCGATACTCTCGACCATAGTATCCTTCTGGAACGTCTGAGGGTGTTGGGGGTGGGAGGCACTGTTTTACAGTGGTTCCGCTCCTACTTCTCGGATAGATTTCAGATGGTGTTGATTGGACACTGTTGCTCTTCAAAATCTGAGCTTAATTATGGTGTCCCTCAAGGCTCTGTACTTTCTCCAATGCTTTTTAACATCTACATGAAACCGCTGGGAGAGATCATCAGCGGATTCGGAGCCGGGTGTTACCAGTATGCTGATGACACCCAGATCTACTTCTCCATGTCAACTTCTTCAGGAGTTGGCATATCCTCCCTAAATGCCTGCCTGGAAGCAGTAATGGGCTGGATGAGGAAGAATAAACTGAAGCTGAATCCAGATAAGAGAGAGGTATTTATTGTGCGGGGTCGGAACTCTAGAGACGATTTTGATCTGCCTGATCTAGACAGGGTCACACTTCCCAAAAAGGAACAGGTTCGCAGTCTGGGAGTACTTCTGGATCAACGTCTCTCCTTGGTTTCTCAGGTTAAGACGGTGGCCAGGGGTGCTTTTTATCAGCTCCGGCTGATACGCCAGCTGCGTCCGTTTCCTCTAGATCAATGACCTCAAAACAGTGGTACATTTGTTGGCAACCTCCAGACTTGACTTCTGTAATGCGCTCTATGTGGGGCTGCCTTTGTACATAGTCTGGAAACTTCAATTGGTTCAGAATGCGGCAGCCAGGTTGGTCTCTGGGTCATCTCGGGGAGACCACATTACTCCTTTGTTGATGGAGTTACACTGGCTTCCAATAGGTTTCCAGACAAAATACAAAGTGCTAGTTATAACTTATAAAGCCCTAAATGGCTTAGGCCCTGGGTATGTAAGAGAGCATCTTCTTCGCTATGAGCCCCACCGCCCATTGAGGTCACTTGAAGAGGTCCGTCTCCAGTTGCCGCCAACTCGTTTGGTGGCTACACAGAGACGGGCCTTCTCGGCTGCTCCCCCGAGATTGTGGAATGCGCTCCCTGCTGAGATACGATCCTCCCCATCTCTGGCAATTTTCAAAAAACACCTGAAAACACATCTCTTCAACCAGGCTTTCTCAGCTTTTTAAAACTTGTTTTTAAATTCTTCTGATTATTTAGTTGTTGTTTTACGATTGTTGTTTTTATTTGTTAATTATTGTTTTTATGCTTTATAATTTTCGTTTTAATTATTAACAGATTTTAATGGTGTTTTAATATAAATGTAAACCATCCTGAGCCTTTTGGAAGGGCAGTATAAAAGTTTTAATAATAAATAAATAAATAAATAAATGAAATAAAATAAAATAAAATAAAATAAAATAAAATATCGGGGGGGATGGTTACAGGTTGCTTTCACTTCAGAAGTTGCAGAGGATGGGGAACATTTCCCTTTGCATTTGTTGACTGTCTTGCTAATCATTATGAAATATGAACCTTCAAATGTGAGTATCTAGGTCATGTAGCCCAAGAGAAGGATTAGGACAAGTTTTCAAAGAGCCCATCAAACCCATAGATGCCTCTGCAAAGTACATTTGGTTACAGTGAATTCAGAATAAGTGAGAGCCTACTTGAATTCACATCAATGATGCATTTTCAATAAAAGGTTGATAGTATGCCAGACAAGTTGTATCCAGATTGGCAGTTTTTCACATCATCTGCTACAGAAAATCATATGAGGTGGGTGGCCTGGCATAGATCATGTTTGTTAATTAGGAAAAGCAAAGGCCAAAAGTCAAAGAGGCAGTTCTCCTCCTTTCAGTTCTCAGCAGTTGCCTTTCTCCTTCATTGGTTTCAACCAATATGGTACGAATTAAGAGAGGGGAGATGTCAATGGAACTTCACCACTTTAGCTATCCTCATTCATACTACAAAAACTGAGTGACATCTTAGCTGAGAATGAAGTCAGCTGTAAAACATTACATGGACTGCTTACTAGGCAGATTATGCCACATGTACTGGGTGAACATTTTATTTATAGAAGAAAAGTTCCTACTGAATCTTCCAATGAGAATATCTGTTTAGCAGCAAGACAGATATATTGCACAAGGCCCATATACAAGATAGTATTTAAATTACTGTTGCCCTAGCAGGGAAAGTGATTCATAGTATTTTGTGAGCAAAGGATGTATTAAATTGTGCATCATATATTTAGTAAAAAGGCACTGAATGCTTCTTTTTTATCATCCCCAAATTAGGAATGAAACAGCTGAATCAGAACCTAAATGCTTTGAATGGAATCATTAAAATAGGATGCCTTGAATAGTAACATTTTGAAGAGGTTTCTAAAATATCAACAATAAAAATGGTTTAAAGGCAGCTGTCCAATGAATTAGCATTCATGTTTGAGCAAAACATTTATGGAAGCCAGTTTGGAAAAGCAAATGGTGGCCTAAATGCTATACAGTTTCTGGACACATCTGGAGAAGTATAAGCAGCATCCAACAATGAACACTGTACAAGAGTAACAAACCCACTAACATATTTTAAATATGTATATACAACTTTCCTTTATGAAAAAAAAGCGACTTAAAAACCAATGCTGTGATATGCAAATTACTTCTACCAAATTGTTCCCTCTACAGTTGCCTAAAGACACAACCATCTTTCTGATGACTGCTATACCTTCCATCTTCAATGTGCATTCAGGTGACAAAACAATTTCACCTTCTTTAGAGCAACTAAGGTAACAGCTGCCTTACAAAAACACCAGGGGGACTAAGGACCAGATACACTGGGGAGTACTGTCAGACCCACTGAGTTCTCAGCTCATCAGCCCTACAAAATATTGACACCTGATGACCACAGAGAAAAGTGGGTGTTTAACAAGCCGATAGATAGATAGATAGATAGATAGATAGATAGATAGATAGATAGATAGATAGATAGATATCTCACATTTAGATCACATCTAGATCTAGATCTCACATTTGAGAACCAATATACATGATGCAGGGAAAGCAGGTGGAAAAAGTCTTGCAGCAACTTGTACCTCTTCAGAACAATTCCTTGTGCAGCAATTAATTTAACACATTTGTATACCACCCCATATGCAAGTCCCAGAACAGATAACAATCTAAAAACACAACTAAAACATTAATATAATCAAAGCAATTTACAATACAGATAAAAACGCTAAAACTTTATATCTATAAACTAAAAGCCTAAGCAGGTATGTTTTCAGGTCCTTCTTAAAAATATCCAGAGAATGGGAGACATTAATTTTCTTAGGAAGTGCATTCCAACATCCCAGGCAACCCTAGAAAATGCCCAGTTTTGAGTCACCACCAACTGAACTGGTGGCAACCTCAAATGGACCTTCCCTACAGATCTTGATACATGGCAGGGTTCATGAAGAAGGTGATGTTTTCTTAAATACCTTGGACCCAAGCCATTCAGGGCTTTATAGGTTAACCAGCATTTTGTATTTCTCCTGGAAACTTATTGGCAGACAGTGTAGTTCTTTTAAAATGGGTGTAACATGATATCTTTGGATAATCCAGAGACAAAGCTGGCTGCTGCATTCTGGACCAGCTGCAGTTTCAGGACTAAGTACCAAGGCAATCCAACATAGAGAACATTGAAGTAGTCAAGTCTGGATGTTACCATCATATGCACCATGGTTTTAATGTTGTTTATCTCCAGAGATTGATATAGCTGGCATATCAGCTGAAGCTGGAAGAAAGTCCTGCTAGCCACTGCCTCAAACGGAAAAACCAGGCAGAGGTTTGGGTCCAGATGTACTACTCCCAGACTATGTACCTGCTTTTTCCATGGGTTTGTAACCCAATCCAGAAGAAGTAGATCTTAGCTACTTCTCAAGTTCCACAATGAGTACCTATGACTTGTGAGCATGCTGTCAAGAAGGCTAAGCCAGAACTTTTGTCCAAGGTATGCTATTTTATTTAACGCATTTTTATACCACCTGTAACCAATGTATCCCTGGTTCTAGTGTTGAGAGAAAGGGAGAAACATTTCTTTCTATTCACTCTCTCTACTCCATGCATATTTTTATACACCTCTATCATGGCTCCCCATAGTCATAGGAACACAGGAAGCTGCCTTATACCAAGTCAGACCATAGGTCCGGCTTCCCCAACCTGCGACCCGCCAGATGTTGCTGAACTACAACTCCCAGCATCCCTAGACACGATTTTATGTGGCTGGGTATGCTGGAAGTTGTAGTTCAGCAACATCTGGAGGGCCGCAGTTTCGGGAAGCCTGCCATAGGTCTATCTAGTTCAGTATGTTTTCTGGCAGAGACTTCTCACCTCTTTTCCAAATTAAAAAGCCATATATATTGTAGCCTTGCCTCATAAGAAAGGTGCTCTAGGCCCATGATAATCTTGGTTGCCCTCTTTTGCACCTTTTCCAGTTCTACATTGTTCTCCTTAAGATATGGTGACCAGAACTGTACACAGTACTCCAAATGTTGCCACACCATTATTTTGTATATAGGCATTACAATATTAGCTGTTTTATTTTCAGTCCCCTTCCTAATGACCCCTAGCATGGAACTGGACTTTTTCACAACTGCCATTCACTGAACTGATACTTTTAATGAGCTGTCTACCATGACCACAAGATCTCTCTCATGGTCAGTCATTGAGAGCTCAGACCCCATCAGTATATATATGAAGTTGGGGTTTTATCCTGCCCAATATGCATCACTTTACACTTGCTTACATTTAACCGTGTTTTAGGGTGTGCTGAACCAGTTTGACTCAAACTAAGTTTGAGTCAAACTTGCCTGGTTCGACCAGTTCAAAGTAGAACCGCACCGGCCTCAAAAGAAGGTGGCTGGTCCTCTTTCAAACTGGACTCTGCCCAGTCTGATACAGACCACTTCAAGAGCTATGCTTGCAAAGGGAAACCCTGCCTTTAAAAAGGCTCTAAGGATGGCTGGGGGGGGCGTGGCTACTGCTCCTCTAAACCCCACTGGCTCTCCCCCGCCCAGAAGCACAGAGGCTCGTATTGGGCCGTCGGCAGCTCATGCTGCTGGAGTGGCGGAGGGGCACACCGGCAGAGTTTGAAGGAGCAATAGGCAACACACCCAGTTTGGAGAGATCCTTTTGGAGCTCCTCACTATCTGTTTTGGATTTCACTACCCTAAATAGTTTGGTGTCATCTGCAAGTTTGCCCACTTCGCTGCTTACCCCAACTTCTAGAACATTTGTGAACAAGTTAAAGAGCACCAGTCACAGTACAAATCCCTGTGGGACCCCACTTCTTTCTTCCCTCCATTGTGAAAACTGTCAATTTATTTCTACCCTCTGTTTCTTGTCCTTCAACCAGTTACAAATCAGTTCCTGTCTCCTTATCCCATGACTGCTAATTTTACTCAAGAGCCTTTGGTGGCGAACTCTGTCAAAAGCTTTTTGGAAGTCCAAGTATACTATGTCAACTGGATCACCTTTATCCACATACCTGTTGACACTCTCAAAGAACTCCAAAAGGTTAGTGAGGCAAAACTTGCCCTTGTAGAAGCCATGCTGGTTATCCTGCAGTATGTGTGTATTCTTCTGTTCTGTTTTTCTGTGTGTGTAACAATTTTGTCCTTGACAAAAAAAAAAAAATATGTTTTTCATCTATTTACCCAGCACAGATGTTGCTAACCGGCCTATAGTTTCCTGGATCCATCCAGGATCCTTTTTTTGGAAATCGGAGTTACATTAGCTACTTCCCAGTCCTCTGATACAGAGCCTGATTGTAGGGACATGTTATATATATATTGCTAGGAGATCAGCAATTTCACATTTGAGTGAAATTAGAAAACTATGCTGGCTTCCTATTTTTATATGGTGTTACAGATTTTTGTTTACCACTGATCACCTAACAGTCTGCACCTCAAGTTCAGATTGTTTCTATGCTAAAAATCATTGTAATATGCTAAAAATCATTGTAAACCGCTTAGAGAGCTCCGGCTATAGAGCGGTATATAAATGTAAGTGCTAAGTGCTATTGCTATTTCAGTCAAAACATGTTACAATGATATCCTCCCTTTCTCCAAGGAGCTCAGAGCCATGTCTCTGTACTTCCTAGGCAAACCTAGTCCAGGTACTCACCAGTTCCTGAGCTAAGCTTCCAGCCCTGTTCTCATGAAATATCCAGAGCAAGTGAAGGAGAAGTAGGATCAGACTCCACCCCAGATATAAGTATGTTCAGTTGAATACGTACATAGTATGTATGAATACATGCATGTGTCTACAACTACATATGCATGGCTCTCACCACATAATACAGAAACCTGGAAGAGCAGAGTTCTCAACTTCAGGAATAAAAGCCATATGCACATACAATTGTATGCATGTACACACAAAAGAGACATTCTTCTGTATACACATAGGTTATTCTTCTATGTCCATAAACTGACCCTGGATATGTCATAAAAACAGAGTTCAAAAGCTATGAAGCTGTAATTAATGAAATATGTTCTGTTCATTATCTGAGCTTTATTTAGGGCTTTCTTCCCACCTATTATGTCAGTTCTGATTCAGAACTTTTAAGTAGAAGCGAACACCCAAACAGAATAAAAAATAACCAGCGATATTGCAATGCCATACTGTACATAAAAGGCTTCACCAGTTTGATGTTCTGAATGTTATTACTTTTGAATACCTTTCTGTTTGCCAGTTTTGCTTTTCTGTACTAACGTTCTAGGTGTGACAGGGAGTGCCAGAATGTTGGGTGGAGTGGACTTTTGATAATAAAATAAGAGTTTCTTTTGGAGTGACATGGTTGGTTGGTCGGTTTTACTGTGGACTAATGGTTTCTGAAGAACTGTAAAACATGTCTGCAGTTCCAAAGGACTTTAGAAATCCCACAATGTGGAAAGGACTTCTAGATACTAGATAGTGCTTTTTCTACTCAAGCTTTTATGATGCTCCTCTGGCTTTTTAATAACGTATGTACATTTATAACTCTCCCATTGCTTTTTACACACACACTGTATGCTTGTATATTGTATACATATATGTAAAACACCAGTTTAGCATGTAAAAAATGTTGATCAGGCACAATACTGTGTGAAAAGTTATGTTTCACCATGTATGTAATGAAAACTTGTTCTGTAAGTTCTTTTTAGGAAGCTAAAAGGGAAATATTACATGTAAATTAAACCAGAAAAAAACCCTGATATATAATAGGTATCACTAGATATTTCTAGCAGTCCTTTGGTTACTACAAAATTGAAACTTGGGTAACTGATTATGGTGAACAGAAAAATGTTTACATCAGGATACTTGGAAGGAAAGGGAGAGGACACCCTGATGACAAGCATCCAGGAAATTGGCCATTCCTGGAGAACTGTGTGCGACCCACAGCCTTCCCCCATCTTTCATCCAAACCATTGTGCTGGACTATAAGAGTGGTGGCTTTGGACTAAACTGCTTCTGCAGCACCAATCCCATATCAAATTTGCATTGTTGTGGTAGCAGGTCAAGATCATTCCTAGAGTGGCCTTAGAAGTCACTTAGGTTTACTCACCATCATGTCTGTCCAAAAGGAAGTACAAATTGAAATCCCTATGAATATGTACCCAAAGAACTGTGGTGTGTTCTGATATGCATACTAAGTTCACATTCATGCCAAGAAGTCTATCCTGGCTACACGATGGTTTCTCACTTTAGTTTGCCCTTCGTTGTAGGCACTGGGAAAGCATTGTGTGCCACTAACCCAGGAGGCCACCATGGCTGCTTTGCTAGAAGACACAGTCATGTCAGGGGATGGATTTGTTTCTTCACAATATGTGACCTTTAATAACGAACGTTTGCCTTTGGGTTTTCGTTAAAAAGACAAAGTATAAATAAAAAAACAAATACAACTATTCTACAGTTTATTTGCAATCATGGACTAAAATGCTGCACCTCACTGCAGTATAATGCATAATCCAACTGCAAATCAATATGACTCCAGCTGTTTCCTGAAACTTCATAGATTAAAATCAGTGTAAAGCCTCATTATCCTTAAGCTTGCTGTAAGTAATTTTATCTTGGGTATTTCTGTAAGGATTATATTAGACTGGTGGTAGAACGGAAAGATAAAATGTAATACTAGTTTTGGCTTGAAATTTGTTTGATGCATTTGCTACATATGTAACAATTACACTTTCATCACTGAATGGAAAATAGGCCAAAATGCTTTTTGGAAACAGAAGAAGAGAAGGAGTATGTGCAAGTTCTTGGAAGCTTGTTAAAATGATGAACAATGTAAAAGTAAGTGTTGCTGCACTTATTAACATACCTACATACAGATTTAACCTCTGTTGCGAAACAGAGGCTGCAAGTGTGGGTTTTCTTTTGGAGAGCATATGGAATGAACAGTTACACGCATTGTAGGGATGTACACAGAACCGGCTGGCCCGGTTTGGTTAGAGGGCAGACTGGCCTCAAACCCAACTGGGCCAGTTCAGTTCAGTCCAGCACCCCCTCAACCCCTCCTCCCCGGTTCGATCCAAGGGGGATCATGATCTTGATTTTATTTTTGTTGTTTTAATTTTTTTTACCTTTTACTCCCCTTGAAGGAGTTCGTGGAGGCAGTGGAGGGGGTCCGTGGAGGTTCCCCCTCCCCCTGCCGGCCTTCGAAATGACCCCCTCAGCCACTGAGGCCACTCTTCGGCCAGTTTTCGGCCTTCACCCGGCAGCCATTATGGAGGCAGCACACCCACGCACATGGCCTCTGTATGGCCTGGGCTATGCCGAGGCCATGTGCACAGGTACACGGCCTCCATAATGGCCGCTGGGTGAAGGCCAAAAACTGTCTGAAGAGATGCCAAACCGAACAAGGGGGTCATTTCGAAGGCCAGCACGGGGAGGGGGGAAACCTCCACAGACACACACACACACACACCGCCTCCAGGAACTCCCCCAAGGGGAGTAAAAGGTAAAAAGAAGTTCTATAAAACATTTATTTTATTGTATTACAAAATCAAGATCGTGAAACCCCTGAACACTTCAGATTCATGGCCACGCAGCACCACTGCTTTGTTAGGAGGGATTTCAACATCGTCGTCCACTTCCATCATATCCGTGTGATTATATGTCATTTTCCAAGTTAAAACTACTTCTAAATTGTAAGACTGCATCCTTTACTTTCTTCAGAAAATAGTATAAGCATCGAAACCCCTGATCAGGGGGTGGTTCAGTTCGAACTTGAATGGTTGAACCAAACCGGTTCGACATCGAACCTGTTTGTACACCCCTAGTGCATTGGCAACATCATTTTACTTTGCAGTGGGTTGGAAAATTGAATTGCACTTCATATGTTACAATATAATAATAATTATTATTATTATTATTACTATTACTATTATTATTATTATTATTATTATTATTATTATCATCATCATCATCAATATTATTGCACTTAATGCACTTAAAATGGTCAATAATGAGAAACTATTAAACACCAATGAAACAAAGCAGGCCTACAAGAAAGAACAAGTCAAGAACCGAGCAGAAAAATGGAAAAAGAAGCCACTGCATGGTCAATATTTGCACAATATAAGTGGAAAATCAGACATTAACTAGACCTGGCAATGGCTTAAGAATGGCAACTTGAAGAAAGAAACAGAGGGTTTAATACTGGCTGCACAAGAACAGGCACTAAGAACAAATGCAATAAGAGCAAAAGTAGAAAAGCCAACAACAAACAGCAAGTGCCGCCTTTGTAAAGAAGCAGATGAAACAGTGGACCACCTAATCAGCTGTTGTGAAAAGATCGCACAGACTGACTACAAACAAAGGCATGACAAGGTAGCAGGGATGATACACTGGAACATCTGCAAAAAATACAAGCTACCTGTAGCCAAAAATTGGTGGGACCATAAAATTAAAAAAGTTGTAGAAAATGAAGATGCAAAAATATTATGGGACTTCCGACTACAGACAGACAAACATCTGCCACACAATACACCAGATATAACTGTAGTCGAGAAGAAAGAAAAACAAGTCAAAATAATGGACATAGCAATACCAGGGGATAGCAGAATAGAAGAAAAAGAAATAGAAAAAAATCACAAAATATAAAGATCTACAAATTGAAATTGAAAGGCTGTGGCAGAAAAAGACCAAAATAATCCCAGTGGTAATTGGCACCCTAGGTGCAATTCCAGAAGACCTTGAAGAGCACCTCAACACCATAGGGGCCACAGAAATCACCATCAGCCAGTTACAAAAAGCAACTTTACTGGGAACAGCCTATATTCTGCGACGATATCTATAATAACCAATAGTATTGATGATAAAATTCAGCCATCCCAGGTCCTTGGGAAGGACTCTATGTCTGGATAAAACAAACCAGTCAATAACACCTGTCTGACTGTGTAAACAAGAAATAATAATAATAATATTTCTATACCGCCCTTCCAAAAATGGCTCAGGGAGGTTTACACAGAGAAATAATATATAATCCTGTCCCCAAAGGGCTCACAGTCTACAAAGAAGCACATGATAGACACCAGCAACAGTCACTGGAGGTACTGTGCTGATGGTGGATAGGGCCAGTTACTCTCCCCGTGCTAAATAAAGAGAATCATCATGTTAAAAGGTGCCTCTTTGCCAAGTTATGAATGCATTTTCATTTGCATTCACAAATGAAACATACTTCATTTGCCATAATGTGTTTTGTTACCTTGTAATGTTGATAGTTTTGGTTCCATTATCTCCATACAGATTGAAGACCACTTAAACAAATCTGTTTCCAGCTTCCGCCCCAGGTTTCCATAAGGCTGGACGTTCAATTTGTCTAACATTCCATGTTTTATTCCAGTGTTCTTCATTGCAAGGCCTACAAGCCAGTGTCTGCTTCCACTGCAGCTCCCCAACATTCCTGGTGAAGTTTCGGCCAAAGCTATTACATGCAGCCTTCCTGGTACTGCATGGGTCATGACTGGTCCCACCATGTTCACCTCTGCACTGTGCTGTGCTTTTCCCAATGCAGGGGATAAAAAGAGAAATTGAGTCTTGTCAAGTCCCAGCACCATCCTGGAAGGTGCACACAGAGCACTGAGAAATACAGTCCTTCTTAGAAGCTTTACCATGGAGATCTACACTTCTTAGTGTTCCATGAGCACCTTCCAAGATGGTGCTGGGATTTATTGCGAGAAAGCTATGTTTTGGGGTTGCACAGCAAAGCACCCCTCTATCAGATGCCTCAACAGCACTGGTCATGGAATCCTGGTCCTTCATGAACTTTGCACCCTGCCCAGTCACAAAGACTTGGCTTAAAACAGGCCTGTCTGGCACAGGTCCAGCTACCAGACCAACCGAAACTGGACATGCCTGCACCCTGCTAAAGAGGTATAGCCAGAGCTATGCAGACACATTGGGAAGGAAGTAATCCAATCAAGGGAGGAATCTCTCCACTTAAGAAATAACCTGAACAGCTCTCAAGTAAGAGCAAGATATGTGGCACATTTCCCAACCATTCTATGTTAATAAACTGGCTGATGAAGACATGGAAAGGTTAGAAAACTATAGGACAGGGTTTCTCAACGTGTGGGTCCCCAGATGTTATTGGACTTCAACTCCCATAATCCCCAGCCCCAGTGGCCTTTGGTTGGGAATTATGGGCATTGAAGTCCAATTACATCTGGGGACCCACACGTTGAGAATCCCTGCTATAGGAGCACCTCTTTGCACCTGGAAAGCATTGCAGGTTCAAGATAGGTTAAAAAAAAAAAACTACTAGCCCACCTCACAAGCTCACATTCACAATTATATATCTACTCTTGCCTTTGTTTAGCAAGATACTCCTAGGGTCATTGCATCCAGCCAGCAATAGACACTTTTGTTCTTCACAGGAGCTCCTTGCCCTCCAGAGCAGAAGATGCCTCCAGAGTGAATCAATACTCACCATCAAGACATGATTTTGTGTACATACATATACTCCAGCCAAACCACAATGGCTAAGTACTTGAAACTGCTGGATGCTGGAAGATGCTGTAACTTTACCTAGACTTTACTGAGTCCCACAAGCAAGCTGTGGTTGCTGCTGCCCACCTCGCTCTTTCTCCCCGCTTCTACCCCATGCTTCACCCAAGTAGGAGGACCGCTTCGAAACATGCCTAGGAAGAATCAGTAATAACTAACTCCTTGCCTCCCTCTAAGCTCTCCCTTCAATTCTCTTTCCCCACTATTGAGGAACTTTTGCATTGCAAGCCTCTAAGCAGGCTCTGATTTGGAACTCAAGCCAAATTGCTAAAAGACTTTACGAACTTTAGCTAATTGTTTATATTGCCTTGCCTAACCAATTATTTTTGCCTTCTGTGTCCCCATTTTACCTTTAATAAGAACATAAGAACAGCCCTGCTGGATCAGGCACAGGGCCCATCTAGTCCAGCATCCTGTTTCACACAGTGGCCCACCAGATGCCTCTGGGCATATCAAGAGATATGTGCATGCCCTCTCTCCTGCTGTTGCTCCCATGCAACTAGTACTGAGAAGCATAGTGCCTATGAGTCTGAAGACGGCCCACGGCCATCAGACTAGTAGCCATTGATAGACCTGTCCTCCATGCATCTGTCCAAATCCCTTTTAAAGCCATCCAAGCTGGTGGCCATCACTACATCCCATGGCAAAGAATTCCATTGATTAATTATGTGCTGTGTGAAAAAGTACTTCTGCTTAAATTTCCCAAACTTCAATTTCATGGGGTGACCCATGGTTCTAGTGTTGTAAGAGAGTGAGAAAGGTTTCTCTCTGTCTACCCTCTCCACTCCACATGTTTATACACTTCGATCATGTCTCCCCTTAGTCGCCTCTTTTCCAAGGTAAAGAGCCCCAGATGCTTTAGTGTAGCCTCATAAGGAAGGTGCTCCAGGTCCCAGATCATTTTGGTTGTCCTCTTCTACACCTTTTCCAATTCTACAATATCCTTCTTTAGATACAGTGATCAAAGCTGTATACAGTACTCCAGATGTGGTCGCACCATAGATTTGTATAAGGACATTATAATAGTAGCATTTTTATTTTCAATCCCCCTCCTAATGATTCCTACCAAAAAAATAGCTTTTTTCACAGCTGCCGTGCACTGAGATAACACTTTCAATGAGATGTCCAGCACCACCCTTAAGATCTCTCTCCTGGTCAGCCACCGACAGCTCAGATCCCATCAGCATATATGTGAAGGTTGGTGTTTTTTGCCCCAATGTGCATCACTTTACACTTGCTTACACTGACCCGCATTTGCCATTTTGTAGCCCAGTCCCAAAGTTTGGAGAGATCTTTTTGGAGTTCCTCACAATCCGTTGTGGATTTCAGTACCCTAAGTAGTTTAGTATCTGCCAATCTGGCCACTTTGCTGTTCACCCCAACTTCTAGATCGTTTATGAACAAATTAAGGAGCAATGGTCCCAATACCGATCCCTGGGGCACACCACTTCCTACCTACCTCCATTGTGAAAACTGTCCATTGATTCCTACCCTCTGTTTCCTGTCCTTCAACACATTACCGATCCACACATGAACCTGTCCCCTTATTCCATGACTGCTACGTTTAATCAAGAGCCTTTGGTGGGGAACTTTATCAACTTTACCATCTGAATGGGAGACCTGATGTGTGAGCACTGCAAGATATTCCCCTCAGGAGATGAAGCTGCTCTGGGAAGAGCAGAAGGTTTCAAGTTCCCTCCCTGGCATCTCCAAGATAGGGCTGAGAGAGATTCCTGCCTGCAACCTTGGAGAAGCTGCTGCCAGTCTGTGAAGACAATACTGAGCTAGACAGACCAATGGTCTGACTCAGTATATGGCAGTTTCCTATGTTCCTAAAAGCTTTTTGGAAGTCCAAGTTTACTATGTCAGCCAGATCACCTTTATCCACATGCCTGCTGACAACCTCAAATAACTCCAAAACATTAATGAGGCAGGACTTTCCCTTGCAGAAACCATGCTGGTTCTCCTTCAACAAGGCCTGTTCTTATATATGTTTAACAATTTTGTTGTTAAGTATGCTTCCCATCAATTTACTCATCACCGAAATTAAGCTGACTGGCCTGTAATTTCCCAGATACCTTCTTGAAAACTGGAGTCACATTGGCTACTTTTCAGTCCTCTGGTACAGAGCCTGACTGTAGGGACAAGTTATATATTTTTGCTAGGAGTTCATCAAATTCACATTTGAGTTCCATCATAACTCTTGGGTGGGTGCCATCTGGTCCTGGCAATTTGTTAATTCTTAGCTTTTCAAGACAGTTTAGAACATCTTCCCTTGTCACCTCAAATTCACCCAGTTCCTTAGCCGCTAAACCTGAAAAACTCAATTCTGGAGAGAGTATACGGTCAGTATCCTCCACTGTGAAGGCAGATGCAAAGAACTCATTCAGCTTCTCTGCAATCTCCTTATCCTCCTTAATAATCCCTTTCACACCCTCATCATCTAAGGGACCAACCGCCACCCTGGCAGATTTTCTACTTCTGATATAGTTAAAGAAGATTTTGTTATTCCTCTTGACACTTCTAGCTATATGCTCCTCAAACCTGCTCTTTGCATCCCCTTATTGTGTCCTTGCATTATTTATTATTATTTTTTTGGCCAGAGTTTATGTTCCTTCCTGTTCTCTTCATTTGGGCAGGACTTCCATTTTCTGTAGGCAGCCTTCTTCCCTTTTATAGCTTCCCTGATTCTACTTGTTAGCCACACTGGCATCCTCTGGAACTTGGTGGCACCTTTCCCCCTTCTTGGTATACATTCCAACTGTGCTTCTAGTACTGTGGTCTTAAATAAGGTCCATGCTTTCCTGGAGTGATGTCACCCTCCTAACTTTCCCTTTCAACTTCCTTCTTACCAGTCCCATTTTTGAGAAGTTTCCTCTTCTGAAGTCCAATGCATCTGTGTTGGACTTCCTTGACAATTCTCCACTCGCATATATGCTGAATTGGATCACACTATGGTTACTACTATCCAATGGTTTTGCAATTCTGACATCTTGCACCAGCTCCTGGGCACCACACAGGATTAAATCCAAAGTCTCCATCTCTCTGGTTGGTTCCGCAACTAACTGTTCTAAGGCAAAGTCATTTAGCACATCTAGAAATTTGGACTCTCTGTCATTACCTGAATGTGAACCCAGTCTATGTGTGGGTAGTTGAAGTCATCCCTTATTACTGCCCTGTCTCTCTTTGATGCCTCTCATTTGTTTCTCCAATTCCAGGTCACTCTCAGAGCTTTGATCCAGAGGGCGATAGCAGTAACACATTTCCTTTCAGACCTCGTAATGTTACCCATAATGTTTCTGTGGAGGACTCTAGTCCACCTAGGTTTTCTAGCTTATTGGAATCTATCTCTTCATTTTCTTTCCCCCGCCTGTTCCCATCGCTATCCTATCCAGCAGGTCTCTGAACTCTCAAGAGAGCTGCCATGCATGGGGTTAGCCACGGGTATATCTTAGTGAAGAGAGAGAGAGAGTGTGTGTGTGTGTGTGTGTGTGTGTGTGTATTTAAATTGTGTTTTTCAAGCATTTCAAAGTAGTTTGCAGAAAGATTTAATACAAATAAAATATTTTAAACACAAAAAATAAAGGAAGCCATCAGTAAAAACAAATGAAATGGCAGCCACCATGAAACCATATCACAGAAGATCTTTTTGAAACAGTAAGTCTTTTTGAGTGGCTGACAAGTTTTGTCAGCCCCTCAGAAGTGACAGGGGTTTCTACCCCCTTACTGAATGTAAAAACGTTCTGGAATTCTAGAGAAATGTTGGGGTTGGATACTTCAATACCAGGTCTAATACAAACATCTGCTTTATTTGGAAAGGCATTCAGAAAGAAGTTGCTTCTTTCACAGCCTTTTAGCCATTTATCATCTTTTGCCAATGGCCCCTTCTTTATAGTTGCATAAACTTTAAATGCATAGTTGATCCTCTACAGTTTTCAAATCTTGAAATCATTTTGTATTGGAAACAGAAAAAAATTGCAAATACAATCTCTTGGTATCTGTCAGAGACATAAGCACACATCCTCCAAGCTACCTTGACTGTTCTTGTCCTCTTTTTCTCTCTCCACATTTTTGGCTACACTGTTCCATTTATAATCATTAGACATTTCTAGGTGCAGATAATCTCTTGGAAAGTCATCCTGTCTTCTGTCCTTGCTTGCCCTGATAGCTGCATTTTTATTGATTAATTTTGAGCCATGCTGTTAACATGGTTTATGATGTTCATACTGACTGACCCCCAGAGCAAGGAATGCTGGTGCTACACAGCCCTCAGGGACATACGAGTAGTGTCCCAAACGTCTGCAGCCTAACTATGAAGGAGTGGTGCCATAATCATAATGTTTTAATCATAGGATATACATGTCATCAAAAGTTTTACACACCCAGTTTCAGCTTCAGACATTAATTATTTTGTTTTGCTATAGGTCCAGAAAGTTGATCATGGCCAACAAAAGGAAAAAAATGGAAGATGTGGAAGCCAGAGCTATAATTATCTAAATAATGGGGGTGGGGGGTGTTACAGCCAAACGACATTTACAAGTATTGATGGAGACACTAGGGTAGGATGCCCCTTCATACAGGACAGTCAAAAAAATGGGCAGCTGAATTCAAGCGGGGTAGAACCAGCATTGAGGATTACCCTCAGTCAGACAGACCGTGTGACTTTATGGACCAAGAAACAGTCAACAAAGTGCATGAAATTGTCATGCAGGACAGATGATTGACTGTCAGACAGATTAGTGAAAGTCTGGATATTTCTAAAAAAAACAGTTGACCGCATTATGTCAGAGCATCTTCAGTTGAGAAAGGTTTCCACCCAGTGGGTCCCCAAACTACTCACACCAGATCAGAAATCCGTTAGATGTAACATGTCGAACTGGCATTGTTTATGCCCAATCCAGATGGATTCTGGCAATGCTTTCTAACTGTTGATGAAACATGGGTTCACAACTGAGAGTAAGGAGCAGTCCAAGCAATGGAAACATCTTGACTCCCCCACTCCAAAGAAAGCCAAGTCCTTCGCATCAACAGGCAAAGACATGTCAACAGTTTTTTGGTATGCAGAATGGGTAGTGCTTGTGGGTTATCTACAAAAGGGGCATACTATCACCGGTGCATATTATGCTACCTTGCTGAGGCATCTGAAAGATGAGTTTAAGGATAAAGGCAGAGGAAAATTTATCAGTGGGATGCTTTTTCATCAGGACAATGCACCAAGCCACACGTCAGCTGCCACCATTGCTTCAAGCCATGAATGCATGTTCCAACTGCCTCAGCACCCTCCCTATTCCCTAGATCTGGCCCCATCAGATTATCATCTTTCCTAATCTCAAAACATTTGACTGGTACCCATTACCCTTCCAATGCTGATGAAATCCATGCTGCAGAGGCTTATTTTGATACACTGGACAAGTCCTTCTATGATGATGGAATAAAGGCATTAGAGTACCGTGGGACAAAGTGTGTGAACTTAGTAGGGGATTATGTTGAGAAGTAGCCCCTATGTATTTCCACAGGTGGGTTACTGCATGGCCAGGCTGCAACTTGATGCTTGGGCTTCCTGGGGAAATTTGGAACTTTGTTTTCTAGGGAAGGGGAGGTCATCAAAGTTGACCATTTCCTGGGAATGAGAGTGTATTCTGCCCCTCTTACTGCATCAGTGCTTCCTTGCTCTCGATGTAAGACACAGAGTGCACTGCAATTTTAGTATACCTTCTGAAGAGAAGGCATACAAGTTCACCTTGTCCATGATTGTGTCCCCTTGTAATACCTTTTGTGTTTACAGTCTGATACAAATCAAATTCACTGTTAGAAGTAAGAAATTTACAGTATTGACGTTTAGCACTTCAGTAACTTATTTTGACCACTAGAAGCATTAGGCGTTGTGTTAATAAGTCTCTAAGGAAGTTAGCTGTTGAAAGCTAGTGCCTGTTTGAGTATGTTATCCAATGTATCTCAGAATGTGATGTTACTTAATAAATCTTTGTTTTTTGAACTCAACTGACTGGCTCCAGATAATCACTTGGGTTGAACTCCTTTACCAGGGCATGTTCTGCTGTGTGTGGACCAATCAATGTTTCTCCCCAAACTACTCAACATTCACAGAAGGTAGGAAGGGGCCTAGAGTTGCTCAACAGGTTTGGTTGGTTTTTGCTGACCCACCATGTTATTTCAAGATAGTGGCCACTGAAAGTATAGACAGTATCTCGTTGTAAGCCGTGCGCTGACAATCTGATACAAAACAAATTCACAGCAGATGGGAGGGGGTTCTAGCAGGAACACAACAAGGAACACAAGTGGGTCCTGGGATGTGAAGATAGCTGGCCACTTTCCTCCTCAGCCCACTCCCCAATATCTTAACCTCAGAAGAACTGACAAAGAATATATCAGCTATATAGTTTATAGCTTCTTCCTCCTCTGTTCTGGAGCCTTGAGGCCAGGGCTCCACAGAATATCCTTGGCCTGGCCCGGGCCCCTCCTGTCCTCATGACTGGCTGCCTAGGTGCTCAGACACAGCCCACCCTTCAACCTGACTGACAGGCTCAGCAGTGAGGGAAATGCTGGCTGATGCTCAGAGACATTTCCCTTGCTGCTGAGCCTGTCAGGCTGAGGGAGCAGTGAGCTGAGACAGATCACCTAGCAAACCAAAACTGAGGACAGGAGACGGGGATGCTCCCTGACATTCTTCCCTCTCTCCTGGAAAGAACCATCTGCATCCCTGTGCATCTCCTTTCATTGTGGTTGCTACTCAACATCCCTTACATTTACAGTATTAATTAATCTTTGGTAGGTGCATTTTATTTTATTGCAGCTCTACAAATTCATGCTTTCTTGATGTTGCATTCTAAGGTCTCTGAAATTGCCTGAAATGGGCCAAGGGGTGAAAACTAATTTTAAATTGCCTGATACCTGTTGGCAAATCTAACATTTAGCTTCTAAACAGTAAGAAGCCCAATTGACATGTTATGCTCAACATGTGCACAGTCTGTGTGCAATGTAAGTGCATAGAGATCTGCATACACATAGTTATTCACATCAAAGCACATACAGTAAGTAGCACATTTCTTGCCTTAGAGATTGGCAAATCCCAGGTCCAGGGAATCATAGAACCCAGAAATTTGACCATGGAGCCTAGACTAGGATATTCAAAGGTAAAGTTATTTAATAAAATCACTCCATGCAGTCCTGTTTCTGTTCTATGTTACTTGTAAATGGGATGAAGAGAAGCCCGTTTACCCTCCCCTCCACAATTTCTGTCACTACATCCAGTAATTTTGTCAAGTGTCCATAGTCTGGCTCCTAGATCCAAAGCAAACTTTCAAGGCCTGGTCTAACCTACAGTGAGGGAAATAAGTATTTGACCCCCTGCTGATTTTGTCTGTTTGCCCTCTGACACAGAAATGACCAGGCTATAATTGGAATGGTAGGTTTATTGTAGCTGTGAGAGACAGAATAACAACAAACAAACCCTCAAAAGCCCAGTGCCCAAAAGTCAGCGATGGATTTGCATAGTAGTGAGGGAAAGAAGTATTTGATCCCCTATCAACCAGCAAGATTTCAGGCTCCCAGGTGTCTTTTCACTATATGCAGGTAACGAGCTGAGATGAGGAACACCCTCTGTAAGGGAGTGCTCCTAATCCCAGCTTGTTACAGTACCTGTATAAAAGACACCTGTCCATAGAAGCAAGCAATCACTCAGCTTCCAAACTCACCACCATGCCCAAGACCAAAGAGCTGTCGAAGGATGTCAGGGACAAGGTTGTAGACCTGCACAAGGCTGGACTGGGCTACAAGACTATCACCAAGCAGCTTGGTGAGAAGGTGACTACAGTTGGCACGATAACTCGCAAATGGAAGAAACACAAAACAACTGTCAATCTCCCTCGGTCTGGGGCTCCATGCAAGATCTCACCTCGTGGAGTTGCAATGATCATGAGAACGGTGACAAAGCAGCCCAGAACTACACGGGGGGAACTTGTCAATGATCTCAGGGCAGCTGGAACCATAGTCACCAAGAAAACAATTGGTAACACACTACACCGTGAAGGACTGAAATCTTGCAGTGCCCGCAAGGTCCCCCTGCTCAAGGCAGCACATGTACAGGCCCGTCTGCAGTTTGCCAATGCACATCTGAATGGTCCAGAGGAGAACTGGGTGAAAGTGTTGTGGTCAGATGAGACCAAAATCGAGCTCTTTGGCATCAACTCAACTCGCCGTGTGTGGAGGAGGAGGAATGCTGCCTATGAGCCCAAGAAAACCATCCCCACCATCAAACATGGAGGTGGACACATTATGCTTTGGGGGTGTTTTTCTGCTAAGGGGACAGGACACCTTCACTGCATCGAAGGGACGATGGACAGGACCATGTACCGTCAGATCTTGGGTGAGCACCTCTTTCCCTCAGCCAGGGCATTGAGAATGGGTCGTGGATGGGTATTCCAGCATGACAATGACCCAAAACACACAGCCAAGGCAACAAATGAGTGGTTCAAGAAGAAGCACATGAAGGTCCTGGAGTGGCCCAGCCAGTCTCCAGACCTTAATCCCATAGAAAATCTGTGGAGGGAGCTGAAGGTTCGGGTTGCCAAACATCAGCCTCGAAACCTTTCTGACTTGGAGAGGATCTGCAAAGAGGAGTGGGACAACATCCCTCCTGGGTTGTGTGCAAACCTGGTGGCCAACTACAAGAAACGTCTGACCTCTGTGATTGCCAACAAGGGTTTTGCCACCAAGTACTAAGACATCTTTTGTGAAGGGATCGAATACTTATTTCCCTCACTACAATGCAAATCCATCGCTGACTTTTGGGCACTGGGCTTTTGAGGGTTTGTTTGTTGTTATGCTGTCTCTCACAGCTACAATAAACCTACCATTCCAATTATAGCCTGGTCATTTCTGTGTCAGAGGGCAAACGGACAAAATCAGCAGGGGATCAAATACTTATTTCCCTCACTGTACCTCTCAGGATGGTTAAAATACTAAAACGCTGGTCTGAGCTGCCGGTATGAAGGAGGAGATACAGATCTACAATGCGCAGTACAGATATCATCAATGATTCATTCTACCAAACAATTAGGTCTTCTGCAACTATACCAAGCTATCATGACCTCAGAGACAAGACTGAGATCAAATCAACATTGCACAAGAAGAATAAGCTTTTAAATAACCGGCTAAGAGGTGATAGCACGGGTTTACAGCAACATAACTTCTTATGAGATAGGAGTTTTAAAAGCTAGAAGCATTTTGTACAATCCTGATTAAATGTTTGGGAAAGCTTCACAAAGAGGAAGAACGGAAAGAACCACCCTTTCAAATGTCTGTCTTCAGACATTCAAAAAATGTTAAATAATCATGTTGTAAATACTCTCAGAAAAGTCCATACTTTGCTCAAATGATTGAGTTATCCCCCTCACCCCACCCACTCCATCCACAAGATGTTCAAACCCCATTAACATTTAAAAATTCATCCTAGGGAGACATATGCATGAACAGCTAATAGCAATTCAAATTAGCATGTTGTGATTCATGCATATTTAAATCTGTCAATTGTCAAGTACCACTGGAATGAAAAATAAAGTCCATCACAAATGAGTATCAGAAGCCAACACAGTAGACAATTTATGCTTCCTTGTACCATAAGCAATGAATCTACCTAATCCCACTGCATATCATAAAAAGTGCTGATGGTTATATTTCTATAACAAGAATGTTGGGATTCAAGCATCATAGGAAGCTACATCCATCAGCCAGGAATGTTTACTTCTAGTTCCAGATATGCTGGCTGTCATGTTCTGCAGTCCTCTGACAATGGAAGGAGGGCTGCAAGGTTACACAATGCTCAAGTGTGTGTTTAGACAAGTGGACAAGGCTTTTGGAGAGAGGGGAAAGATGCAAAAATCATTCCTCCCTCCCCCTCCATGCCTGGTTCACTCAGCACACAAGGATGCTGAAGGTTGCTTGTAGACCCACTGCCCCACTTTCATCACTGGAGGACTGAGGATCATGTCAGCCAGCATTTGGCTGGGCTTACTCTTTGCTGAAGAAAAGGCACTCTGCATCTTTTTTTGCATAAGCACAACTCTCACCCACAACCAAAATCCTTTTATTTACATCTTATATAGTTGAATCAGCCATAGAGAATAGATTCTATGGCTAACCCTAAACACAAATTAATCCATAAGTGAAGTCTTCCTTAGGAGTTCTACTTCAGGTGCCACAGTACAAAGGCTGACAAACATTAGGGCACAAAACCAGTTTGCCCAGTTTGGTTCGAATTTGAACTGGGTTCGAACTGGGGTGGGGTGATTCAGTTTTGGTTTTGCTCGACGACACCCCCCCCCGGGTTCGGTTTGAATTCGAACCATGTTCTAACCAGTTCAAACTAGTTTGAGCCTCCAAAACTGGTTTGGGTGGTAGGCACCCATGGGGGCCAACCATCACCCAAATCCCAAAGCAATTGGAAACTCCTACGATTTTTTATGAATTTTGATTTTTTTTAATTATTGCCCATTATTCCCTATGTGGCCTACCCAGGGGCACAAAAAGGTGGTGGTGGTAGGCACCCAGGGGCAGCCCCAAATCCCCATTATTCCCTATGGGGTTTTTTATTTTTAAAATTCACCATTAATAGTAGGGGCACCCAATTGCCTTGGGGTTTGGTGGGTGGTAGGTACCCCTTGGTGCCTACCCCCCCTTCTGCACCCCTGGGTACTCCACATAGGGAATAATGGGCAGTAATCAAAAATTCAAAAATTCATAGAAAATCGTAGGAGTGTCTGCTTGCTTTGGGGTTTGAGTGGTAGTTGGCACCCATGGGTGCCTACCACCCAAACCAGTTTTGGAGGTTTGAACCATTTGAATCTCCTCGAATCAAAACAGGCTCAGTTCAGTTTGAATTCAAACCAACAGGTCAAACCCAATGCCTGGTTCGGTTCGAATTCAAACTGGTGTGCACATCCCTAACAAATATTTTTGGTTGATCTTTTATCTGAATAGTTGCTTTAGTATGAAGTCCGCTAAATATTTTGTGATTCCCCATGACAGTAAAATATAAAAGCTTCAGGTGCAATTTCACTCTCAGCCCCATCCATAAAAGCCTGCCACAACAGCTTCAAACTAATCTCCACCAATTAATCGAACAAAAGCTTTAGCTAATTAAATTGACAAATACAAACTCCAAAACAGGTACAGAACGTTGGATCCTCTGCACAGGGCCCCTTGCCTCGTATATCATAATTGCTGTTGCCATTTAAGAAGTACTGTGGAAAAGTGTGCAGAACTTTTAAACAAGGACCCATGATTTAAAACTTTTTAACATGTCAATTCAATCATATGCATAGTCCCTGAAAACCATTATGTTCCTATCCCTGCAGAAAGGGTTGCACACATATTAAATTGGCTGTACTTATGCTAAACTACAAACTCACATTGATCACTCATTATTTCTTAGTCCTGCACAGGGCTGCCCAACTTCTCTGCACAGCAGATGTGTAAGCACACAGAGAGGGCAAAAGGCTGCAGAATGCTGTTAGTGTGGCAAATAAGAGGATTTTACAGTGAGCAGGCTAAACAAAAGACATTTCATCTAAAGAAGTCTTCCTAGATCTCATTTGATAATCTGACACGGGTGGTTTTTTTGGTAGCCCTTACCAAAAAAAAAAAAGTCTGTAAATATTCCACAGAACATCTTGATTGCTAACTGCCCTGCCTACTATGGAGCCAAAGTTGCTTCTGATGGTTCCCACCTGATTCAAGAACAGATTGGTTGTTCTTGTGCTATATGTGCTAGTTACATATAGCAAAGACATGTGGTCCGGATTCCTTTGGAGTAAGCTTAATTACTCAAGCCCTGTTCAGGGCTTGTGTAATACAATCTTGCATACAAGAGTGTGCACTGGCAAGACCTGACCCCTGCTAATGTACTCAGAACCCTCCTAGTCTTCATGGTTATGACATTTGCCTGCAGAGATGAACTCATGGAACTCATGCCCTCATGGAAAGATTGTTCTTGTGATTAGGACACTGAAGACCTGAACTAAAGCATCACCGAAAGGATCTCTCCTCGAGGACAGCATTTACTCTGCAAACAAATGTGCTATATGTGAATGTAATGTAATGTGAATGTAAATTGTGAATAGTGTGCTTCCTGGTGCACTGGCTGACTTCCAGCACAGCACTAGTAGGACAGAGTCAGAGCAGCAGCACATGCACCCAAGGAGAAGGGAAGCATTGCTTGTTGCTCTTCCCTCCCTCCAAACGTGCTCTTTGGCTTCCAGGAATATGTTCTTGTGTGTCTCATGATAATACCTGATAAGGTGAGGTGTGAAAACTGCATGCTACCAATATAAATCCTGAAAATTCTATCCATCCATTCTATAGTATTTGCTCAAATTTAGCATGGAGCAATCAGGTGACAAACACTATCATTACTTCAAAGTTCATGCAGCTTCTGTTGAGAAATGAAAAAGATACAGTACCTTGAGAATAGTCACCTTTCACTTGTTGTCTACCTAAATTCAGCCAAGGATGACCTGCCCTTTTTTGCTGTTCAATTTGCCTTTTAAATTTATCAAAACATTCAGATCTACAGAGGGGTATGTGAAAATGATAAGCATCTTAACTCTCCTCTTAAACCAAAGGGTTTAAAAATATTTTAATGTATATTTGTGTTAAGTGCATGCTTTATTGTTGATGCACAGATTTGTTTGTAAAGATTTATTTGTTAAATACCCAACACAGTAGTTAAAATTACTTTAATGTTCTGATAGGCTAAAGGTGGCTTCCAAGTACTGTGCTTCTGTTGCTTCCCTTTTGACACAGGAAGTTAAACGCTATTTTCACCCCATAATGGCAGAGTACAAGATGTGAACAATTACATGAGCGGCTGACCTGACTTTTAGCCTACATCTTTCAACATGGAATTATAGCTACTTATCTTTCCTGTCAGATTAAGACTCTTCAGTCTTGTCACAAAATGACCTTTTTCATTAACATGAAACTATTTGAACATTCTTGATTTCTCATGTTTTAAGTATTTCCCACCACATTCTGTCACCCTTGTCAGGGTCAAAAGTGTGTTTTCTGTCACTGAACGCCTGCATGCCAAGTAGAAGGACACAGACTGCCTTTGAATGGATGTCTAACTCCAATACAAATTAATTCCAGAGAAGGAAGACTCTAAAGCCCTGTTCACATATTATATTCAATGCAGTACTATCTGTGTACAGTGTAGGCAAAGGTATGAATAGTTGAACATAATTATTCAATAATTAGTATGAACATAATTATTCATGTTATGTTCAGTACACATACAGTACAGTAGTACATTTCCACATCTGTATTTGAGGGGGTCTGTTCCATTTTAAAATGTACAGTACTCATGTGCACACAAAAATGAACACATGTACAGTATAATGTCTGAAGAGGGCTTAATTTGTTCCCTAAAGCAACTGTTCAGGTTATAGTTTTTCAAACAAAGTTGCTTTAGTGGCCAAAAAAACCCACCAATGTCTGAAATATAAGGGTCATGTCTTAGCTATCAATGAAGTCAGCCCTAACCATAAAATTGAATGACTTTTTATTTGCCAGGAACCAGGAAATGGCTTACGTCACACTTATTTTCTTATAAACACTAAGGGCTATGAATAGGGATGTGCACAGAACCACGGAGGTGTGGACCGGCCCTGGGGGGAGTGTGGCTTTAAGGGCGGAGGGGTAGTACTTAACCCCTCGCCACTCTCCCCCCTCCAGTGCCGGACTTTTCTAAAATGTTTTTGGGGTGGCAGAGTTCTTCCCTGACGCCCCTGCCCCCGTCATCATCTTCCAAGTTGAGAAGCAGTAAAAGCTGGCACCACACATGTGCCCGTCGCGGCACGCACGCACCAGTTGCCGCTGGCGCGCGTGCCATATACGTCACAATGATGTATGCAGTGCACAGCAGCAATGGGCGCCGCGACGGGCACGTGCATGGCACCAGCTTTTACTGCTTCTCAACTTGAAAGACAATGACGGGGGCAGGGGCAGCAGGGAGGAACTCTGCCGCCCCAAAAACGTTTTAGAAAAGTCCAGCGCCAGAGGGGGAAGAGTGGCGGGGGTAAGTACTACCCACCCGCCCTTAAAGCCACACACACCCCCGCCGAACCGGCCCGGAGGACTTTTGCATGGCCCCGGACCGGTCCGTGCACACCTCTAGCTGTGAATACTGTGACACAAATGAAGCTAGGCTTTCAAATGTTTTATTATGGGTCCCCTAATCATTTATATGAAACTAGCTGGGCCGAGCACAGAGCATCTGCACCTCTAGTTCTCCCCACCCCCCAACCAACCGCCACCATTTTCTTTCCCCACCTGCCCACCACCACTGCTTTCTTGCCCACCCGCCACAATTTTCTCTCCCCCCCTGCCACAATTTTCTCTCCCCCCCCCCCCCGCCCACTGCCATTCCCATCTACCGGCCACTTTTTTGTTTCCCACCTCACCTCTGCCAGTGCCACCGCTTTCCTCTCCCCCTGCCGGAAGCTCGCTCGCAAACTCTCGCGAGAACTGCCACACATGGGATTAGCAACAGGTATGCCTTAGAGAAATATATAGATAGATAATTAATCCTCCTCCAAACAAAAAGTGTGCTTTGCTAATCCAATGTGGAGGTAGAATGTACACCAAAATAAATCATACTATATAAACAATCACCTGAGGGGGTTGTGTTGAACTTGACATCCAAGAAGACAATAGCTGTGGGGGGGGGGGACTAAACCCCAAAAATATTTCCCTTTGGCAGTATAGGGATAGAACAAGACCAGAGACATTGATATTGACAATAACCCAGTGTTAGTAATATCAAAAATTACGCAAAACTATCGGGCTCTAATTGACCCCACCAATTTTTTTTTAACATAAAACACCACATTTTAAATCTAACAGTTCCATAGAAATATAAACAATGCCACACTATGTACTTTTAATAAAGCACAACAAAACTTGCATGTATAGCACATGCTACTCAATCAACCTACAATCACTGCAATGCAGAAAACACACATTATGATGTGTTCTTTTCAATAGATTTTAACCAGTGGCTCTCTCTACCAGTCTTTGTATTACTTTGGGTTGCCTTCAAAAGCTGTTGATAGCTGCTGAGATGACTTCAGGTAATCTTTGGGTCTTCCTCAACAAAGCACCACCAATACACTTTGTCTAGATGTGTGAATCTTTCTGTAGAGATTCACAACGAGTCAACTGAGCAATGCCAATACAGGCCAACCTTGTTACTCCTCGCCTACTACTGCAAGTAACAAAACTGCAACAACCTGGATGGCTTTAAGAGGGGTTTGGATAACTTCATGGAGGAGAGGTCTATCAACGGCTACTAGTCGGAGGGCTATAGGCCACATCCAGCCTCAAAGGCAGGATGCCTCTGAGTACCAGTTGCAGGGGAGTAACAGCAGGAGAGAGGGCATGCCCTCAACACCTGTAGGCTTCCAGCAGCATCTGGTGGGCCACTGTGTGAAACAGGATGCTGGACTAGATGGGCCTTGGGCCTGATCCAGCAGGGTTGTTCTTATGTTCTTAAGTAACAAGGCATTACTCCTATGGGGAAAGTGGGGCTTGGGTTCCAGGATTGATTAAAAAGGGCAAAAAAATCTCAAAAAAGGTGTGGGGGAAGAAAAAGTAACTACTGCACAGTGGTCCATAGGGTCTCCTTCTGTCCTCCATGTGGCCAGCAATGCCCCCCAAACCATGAAATGCCCCCCAAAACAGCAAAAATAGGGCAAACAAGTGAAAAAATGGGGGGGAACCCATACTGTGCTCTCCAGGGTCTCCTTGTGCCCAGCAATGCCCCACCAAGCAGCAAAATGGCCCCCTAAAACTGAAAAAATCACAGGGGCCACAAAATGGCTTCTGCTTACATGCTCCTTGGGATAGGAATGCATGAAAATGACAGGAGGAACTGACTTTGCAGTCACTTCCAGCTCTCTAGGAACCATGGATACATGGGTTTTAACCCTTTAGTATCAGCAGATAATTAAATCAGGAGTCATTTAGACGCCCGCGGATAGCGAGCCCACAAATAGCGAGGTTTCCCTGTAAGTCAGGCCACTGGCTAAGTTATGTGGAACTGGCTCCAAATATTTTGCAAATGGAAAGCTAGCAAATAAATGAGTGCACAAAATGACCCCAGGAACTTGAGAGAAAGAAAGACATCCTAACTTACAAAGCATGCATGCAGCAAAAGGAGGATGTGCACACTTGCTGCATTCCAGAGTAAAGCAGTATGGGCACTCTTGTGGAGGGGGGCAATTTTTTCCAGTCTCTCCTTCCCACTGAAACACTCTATGAGCTTTCATGCAGATAGACATTCCATGATTCTTATGTTTGAGGAACAGAGTATATCAGAAAAAGCATCTTGAAAAATAAAGCAGAAAAGCATGAAGTTTCAAGAGAGAAGAGTATCTGTTCTAGGCCAGAACTGAACCAAGTGAAAGAAGAGGAGATCTTTTTATTCTTAATATCCATTACAACATTCAGAGCAACTAGAGTAAAAATAAACCCATCATCAGTGTGTACATTGTAGCTTAAAAAATGCTACTGTTAATGAGACTGTTCTGGGCTATTGTTGGGAGCACACAAGTCCATTCCCTTTTGTTGGGGGGAAAATGTACCCCAACCTTAGACTCAGAGGTACCAACCCAGAAGTATGTGGAATTCAGGCCTGTGTCTGGTTCCATTTTGTTAAGTCAGGAATTAATGCCTGGACTCAGGGTAAATTGACACCCAGATCTGAACTGTGAAGGAAGAGGCGATCCAGCATTGTACTGTGAAATGGGTACTCAAGGAAGCACAAAAGCCAAGCCAGAACAATCCAAATGCTAAAATGTGACTCACTGTCAGATAATGTCTGTGGAAGAGGCCAGGGGCTGATCTCCCCTTTCCTATTGCAAGAAGTCTATGTTAATGCTTGTCAATGATTGCTCTGCTATACTCAATTGCTCTCTATAAAAATTCAACATAGGTAAATGCACACAAAGAAAATACCTATAGACTTTAATTCTTACTTTACTAATACCTTAACACCTCATGGGATGAGGATGGCAAATCTGGGACAAGAGAAGGGGCCCATTTGCAACTCTGAGATGCAGATTTGCTTTGGGCAATGTCCCTCCTCCCCTTCTAAGCTTACAGCTTACAGAAGATGGGATTCAGATCTCTCTGGACTGGCTAATATCCTGACTAATTAAAAGACATTATCCAGAAGGTAACAGCATTGTCAACCTTTTGGGGACCCAGGAAAAGATGAGGAGATATGAATAGCGACTATGAGAGATAAAAGGAAAATACAACTATAAAGAATGAGGCTTACTGGACAGAGAGCTAGCAGTCTCTTGCCTACAGGCGTCTTTGGCCTACACACAAGATCTGCTCATGAGCAAATCAAGGGTTTGCTGCCCAAGCCACGGGGCTAGAGGCAGGAACTCTTTCCATAGGAGAAGGGACTGTTTGTGACTTCTGCTGCAAAGTGAGAAGTCAAGACTTCCCCAGCCATGGTGCTCTGAGTCTCAGCAGTGCTCTGAGCAAACTGCATGCTTGATCTAAAAGCTCCTGTCTCCAGCCAAAAGCTTCTCTCCTTCAGCCAAAAGCTCCACCGTTCTCAAGCCTCTGATCTGGGTAATACGCCACCCCACAAGCCTTGGATCCCTCCATCCTTTCCCCTTCTCCTTTCCCCCCCTTCCCTCTACTAACTCCTGATCTTCCCAACCCATGCTAGTCCTCAACCTTCTTTACCCCCCACCTTTTTCTGTCTATATCTGAATTGTATTAGGCTCTAGGAAGATTTAATACACACACATATGTTAGTTGGGAACACTGGGTGAATATTGGTGCTGGCTAGGGTTGAAATACTGTTAGTAATACTGATAGAATGTTCTGCTTTCTGCTCAGTTAGACTGATGTTGTTATTCTTTTATACTCAACTAGTATTTTGAAGCCCGTTAAAATAACGGGCGCTAGTACCTCCCCCCCCTTTCTTCCTTTTCCCTTTCTCTCGCCCTCCTTTATTTCCTCTTCTCTCTCTCTCTCTCTCTCTCATATTTCTTCCTTTTCTCTCCCTCTCCCTCTCTTTCCTTTCCTTCCTTTCTTCCTCCTGTTCTCCTTCCCTTTCTTTTTTCTTTCTTTCCCGCTTTCCTTCCTTTCTTCTCTCTCTCTCTCTCCACTCCTTCCTTCTCCCTCCCTCTCGCCCTCCTTTCCTTCCTTTTGGAGCAGTATATGTGGTCTTTGTGCCCAGCAGCTATGGAGGGTGTGACCGGCAGCTCAGCAGCGACCCAGCTGCCGCCAGCAATGGCTGTAATAAAGTTGATGATGATGGTAGATTTAGGACGGCCGTGTTATTTCCCGCACGCATCATTTACAGGGACCGGGGGAAGGGAGGAGGGAGTGACTGACCACGTCTGACGACATTACAAAAAGGGTGGAGCCTTTAGTCCATCTTTACTTTGCGTGCGGAGCAGCGCATTGTGCTGCTGCTTTCAACGCAAATCCTGGAGAATATGCGTCTTTCTTTTACCCCAGGGAGGAGTCTGAATCAGGACCATGGCAAGAGCAAAGAGTAAAGCCCCCTTACCCCATTCTGTGATCCCGATTCAGATTAGGTTTCCATCCTCTGGAGTCGGTGCACCCCCCCCCCCCGCCGCCTTTTCTTTGCTCCCTGCAGCAGGCCCGGGCTTTCCCCACGGCAGGGCCAGTTCCGCCGCAGCTGCCTCTGCCCTCCCCAGTCCCCGCTGCTCCTTCGTCCCGGGAGACCCCGCCCCCCCACCAGCAGGCCCAGTCCCTTCCAGGCCGCCCCGCCGCGGCCAGTTGCCCTGCCGCCGCCCCTGCCCCGCCACCTCTTGCCAAGGCTGCACCTTCGCTGCCACCTCGGCCGCACTTCCGCGGCGGCGGCTGCCATCGGGGCCAGTCGTCCCGCCGCCGCCTCACCCGCACTCCCGCCGCCAGTTGCCCCGCCGCGGCCACCTCTGGCCGAGGCCACGGCTCCGCCGCCGCCACCTCGCTCGCACTCTCCTCCCGGCGTTGGCAGCGGCCGCTTCTCCTTCTCCCAGCCCCAACATGGCCGCCTGGTGTCGGCGGTCGTGTCTCCCTCGGACTGTTCTGGGCCTGCACTTTGCGCAGGCCCAGAACAGCCCAGGGAGACAGGGACGCAGATCCCCAACGTTCCAAGGCCACGGACACTCACTTAGGGCTTTATTATATAGGATAAAGCCCATTGAATCATTTAGGATTGCTTGGATCTCCTTTCTTCCTTGTGCCCAGATCCTACATGGTCACTTTATAAAAGAACTTGGTCACTTGGTGACACTGATGAGACAGGCCTAATTTTGTATGCTAGCTAATGAGCATATTTAGTATATAAATCAGGCCTGGACCAAAACAATATTAACAAACCTCCCTGACTAACTTTTGGGCTTACGTAGCAAATCTAGAGTGAGCAGTTCATTACAGAATAAATTTGTGCAAAGCTTCGGTGTTGGAAATTACTGACAGAGAGTTGGAGTCCAAATACAATCAGGTTTATTTAAAGTAATGGGGTACAGAAAGGAAAAACTGATTAATAAGCAACACAATATTAACTTAGACAAGGAATAGTCCTTTCAGTCCCAGGTTTGGCTTTGACTTGCAGTCACCTTCCCCATACTACCTGCTAAGTGACTTACCCTGATAAGTAAGCTCATGTAAGCAAATGGTGATCCCATTGTCCCATGAGTTCAGCTAGTCAAAATGGAAACTACAAGCCTGTAGTTCCAAATCACATGCAGGGGTGCTGCTGGGATCCCCCAAACAGGTTATTCTCTTAAAAATGCAAAGCGGTGGAGGCATTAAGCAGAACAAGACAATTGACCTCATTAAAGTTGAGGATAGTGAGCAGCATGGAGCTGTAGATCAGGCTTCCCCAACCTGTGGCCCTCCAGATGTTGCTGAACTACAACTCCCAGCATCCCGCTGGTTATGCTGGGAGTTGTAGTTCAGCAACATCTGGAGGGCCGCAGGTTGGGGAAGCCTGCATGGCTGGTATCAAAGGTTGGGGTGTGGGTTACACTTTGCTGAGGTGATTTAATATCATTATTCAGAGAAGGGTTTAAAAAAACAAATATACAGGTGCAAATAAAACTTGAATTTTCTCCATATTTTATGTGCCATTCATATCCTGAATATACACATAAAACACAATTATAATGGCATGGAAATGAATAAATAGAACAAATAGACATATGTAGAGGTCAAACAATTCTGTGAAAACATTTGAAATATGTAGCAGGCAATTGAGGGTTTTGGTACATTTATTTCTGAAAATCTAACTACAGAAAATGTGACATAGAGCTACTTATGTATAACAAGGCAGGTAATTAAGGACCAAGACAGATAAAACACTCTGGTGTGGTTCACGTTTCCTCAGCAGGTGGAAAGCATATCAAACTGTAGCACTTGGGTAGTTATCATCTCCCTTCCACTAACACTATGCAGCCAGAGACATCTGTTCAGTAGGTGGCTTACAATATCCTTATGCATCTCCTTTCACAGTGATTCCTACACAACATTTCCTACATTTACAGTACTCATTAATCAATGGTAGGTACATCTTATTTTATTGCTGTTTTACAAATTCAAGCTTTCTTGACTCTAACATCTCTGAAGTTGCCTGAAATGGGCCAAGGGGTGAAAATTAAACTGCCTACCTGCTGGCAAATCTTAAGTTTAGATTTCTAAACACTAAGGAGCCCTGTCCACATGTTGGGTTCAACTCATGTAGTTTGTGTGCAATGTAAGTTTATACAGATCTGCACACACATATAGTTATTCACACCTTAAGTTCAATGCGCGTACATTAGTACCTTTCCTGTCTGAGGGATTGACAAATCCCAGGTGCCAGGGAGTCAGGGAGCCTAGAAATTTAACCATGGTGCCTAAACTAGGATATTCAGAGATAGAGTTATTTAATAAAATCTGTTTTTGTCCCAGGCAGCCCTATTTCTGCTCTGTTAACATACAGGATGTTAGAGTAGCTTGGGGCCTGGGCCATAGTCGGACTTAGCCAAACACAATTTTGGCTAAGGCTGTAAGGCCTCTTGGCAGTTGCTTAACCAAGAAATTAAAAAGCAAATTTTGGCTTCTGGTTACTGCTGATTTGACAAGCGGCAAAACTGAGATAGAATGAAGGCGAGGGGAGCTGGTCTTGTGGTAGTAATCATGACATCCCCTTAGCTAAGCAGGGTACACCCTGGTTGCATATGAATGGGAGACTATTGTAAAATAGTCTCCTCAGGGGATGGAAGAGCCAAAGGTTTCGCTCTGCAAAGAGCCAAAGGTTTCAAGTTCCCTCCCTGGCTTCTCCAAGAGAGGGTTGAGAGAGATTCCTGCCGACAACCTTGGAGAAGCCGCTGCCAGTCTGTGAAGAGAATACTGAGCTAGCTAGACCAATGGTCTGACTCAGTATATGGCAGCTTCCTATGTTCCTATGAAAGTGCAGTCATGGAGCACTTGTGGAGAGTGGCCAGTTGTAGTTAACAGAAGGGAATTCCAGGAGCTAAAAACAGTCATGCTGATAAAATGAAGAGAAGAAGAAGCAAAATCAACAGAAACATCATGCAGGAACCCAGATGGTCAAGGACCAACACAAAATAAAGTTGCAAATCAGAAGATACAAGATGACATTGAACCTGCTTATGGAGACTCAACCCAGTCCAGCCTCTTTCCAGGAAACCAGAAGGAAGACCACCAACTGGGACTGAGGGAAACTGACTAGATACCCATGGGTAATGACATCCACACCTCCAAACTAGGAGCTGACTATAAGGGATAAAAAAGGAGAAAGAAATGGTAGTTCTGGACCTTCAGCTCTCCATCACAACCTCCAAAGCTTTGTTTGGGCACCCTACTGTTGTTGATTAGCACTCTGTGTGCCTATTCTAATAGCTGGCTAGGAGGTGGCCTCCAGTGTGCTCTCTCATTTTTTTCATCTGTGTGCAGAATGAGTTTTGTTCTGGGCAGCAGTATCAAGGCAGGGTCTGCACAGATGTATTCAGAATGGGACCTTCCTGATTCACCCTGAGCGGGATCTAAAGAGCCAGCATGGTGTAGTGGTTAGAGTGCTGGACTAGGACTGGGAAGACCTGAGTTCAAATCCCCATTCAGCCATGATACTTGCTGGGTGACTCTGGGCCAGTCACTTCTCTCTCAGCCTAACCTACTTCACAGGGTGGTTGCAAGGAGAAACTCAAGTATGTAGTACACCGCTCTGGGCTCCATGGAGGAAAAGCGGGATATAAATGTAAAAACAACAACAACAACAACACCTGTCTGACTGTGTAAATAAATAATAAAATTAACTGAGCAGACATTTAAAAAATGTGTGAGCGTGCACACATGCACACACCTCAGAGGGGACAATGGTGGCCTCCTCAACCCAGCAAGAGGTAGTATTTAGCTTTGGAATTGTTAAGACTGTTTACGTACTTGTTTGTGTGTACGTAGTGGAATGATTGGATACTTGCAATGGAGTGTTGATTTGGGGTTTATTCCCTATTATATTAATTGGCTTTGTTTGCCTTAAAACAAAAGTCTTCCACTAAGTACATCATTCCATCCTAAAGAAAGAGTTAACAGAGGTGGTTCAAAGGCACCTCTAGAGCAGATGTTTCATAAATTTTGTGTGCCTATTTAGAAGTTTGTCTCCTTGATTTATTTTAGTGTCTGCAGTTCATCTGAATGCATGTTTGCGAATACAATTGCTCTTGTAAGCAAATGTATTTCTTTAAGCCTCGCATTTAGAATCTTAGGATGTGCTCTAAGATATCCTAGACACCAGAAGGTGAATCCTAATAAGCCACTGGTGTCAAGAGAAGGGACATGAGACCAGGTGACTTGCTCTGAAGCCACTTGCCCAGTTATAGACACACACTTAGTTTTAATCAAGTCTCCCAATTCCCTCTCCTAAATCTGGCATGGAGGAGGGGCCAACCCAAGTGTAGCCTAATATATGAGCCTAACAAGGTGAACCCCATTATCCACAGGGGCTCCATTCTCCACAACTGAGGATAACAGAACCGTGGATAATGAGTCAATGACTGAATGGTACTGGGGTGGGGTAGGCTCCTGGAGGCTCGGAGAGTGAAGAAAAGGGGCCTTAAAAACTGGAGAAAGTTGCCCCACCATGCTCCGCAGGTCTGCAGCAAAATCACAGGGTTTTTATTTATTTATTTATTTTTTTAAAAAGTGAGCAACAAAATTGTAGCCAGAAATGACATCCGAGATAATTTCCAGTCACCCCCGAACCTGTGAATACATGGAAATTATCCCTCTGTTTTCCGCATATGCCGTGGCCATGTGTCCGTCACCCAGCTGTGGATATGCAGAACCATGGATGTCAGATCCACAAATTCTGAGGATTGCCTGTATGCTACTTGTAAAGGGGATAATGAGAAGCTCATTTACACCCCACCCCCCACATCCATCACTGAGTCCAGTAATTTTTTCACGTGTCCATTGTCTGGATCCTAAATTTTGGGGCTGGTTCCTAGATCCAAAGAAAATTTGTTAAGGCCTGTTCCATTTGTACTCTGTATTTTATTTATATTTATATAGTGCCCTTAATCCTGAGATGAAGGGAGACTATACCCAGGTTCACTTTTAAAATGAATGCATACAAAAATATGTATGGGTGTGCTTTTTTTTTTTTTTTTTTACAATCTTGTTTTTAAATTTTGCTGTAAACTGCCTTGGGATTGTTTTAATGAAAGGTGGTATATAAATTTAATAATAAATAAATAAATAATGCAATGCCAATCCAATATGGTAAGAGTCTCACTACACTGATGCACTATACTGATTTTGAGGTGTTATGAGATTTTGCATCCAGCTTCAGGTAAGCTCTGAACAGGCTTGAATTACGAAAGCTAATGCTTAAATCTGAATTCCTCAAACAAGGCAGTAGGTTCTGAGATCCAGGTATGTGTACTAGCCTCTAGCTGCCACACCCACCATCTCCTGGTACCCAGTTCTTCTACTGCCCCTATTTAAATGAGAACACATACAAATTGCAATCAAAATGCCTTGAGCATTTAATTTCTGATTAAAATATTATGAAAGTACACATCCTTCAAAATGACATGAGTTATGGCTGTGAAAAAGTTATACAGAAAAGATAGATAACTTGCAGCCAACCACTAAGTCATTTAATTCTTTTATCAGGACCCTCAATGACCATCCAAATGCTAGTATAAGTACCTGATGGGTCAGAACGAAAATTACTTTGAAGACATACAGCTAATGTCATTCTTGTTTCAGAAAGCGGCAGAAATCCCTTGCATTTTAAAGCAAGCATACAATGTCATAAATTTGTCCAAAGGGGAGGTGGGGAAACAGCATTGGAAAACCCAGCAATACCTCCAAGACTAAATACCCTTTTGCGATATGTTCTCTCTATTCATGGAGTCTTCCTAATTATCACTTACTCCCACAGAGCCACAACCAGTAGATATATCAAATCCTTCTGTTTTAGTCTGTTGCTCCTGCAGAACTCAACACATGCTGAGTTGTATACAGTGCAATTATTTATTAGCCACTATGATACATGAAAGCTTTATTTTTATGTTCCTGCAGCAATCCAGGATTTTGTTCTTACTTGTTTTTCTCTGTGACTAACACAGTCATAGAGAAACTTGGCCAGTACCCCCAAACATGCAGAATAATTGTAAAGATATAGCATTATACTTCAAAAGGTCCTGTTTTCCAAAATGCATTTTTCAGCTTTAGAAGTGAAAACGTTGTGTGCTTTAAATTGTGCTATTTCACAGAAACGAACCTTTTCTTACATTGTAAGCAAAGGTTATACCTAGTAAATAGATTGCCTTTCAGGCATCTGAATGTGGCAGAACATTAACATATTTTTTTCAGTGCCTAGAAAAGCATCTGAATTCAAGAATCTGTGCTGTTCACAAATTGCCAGTTTGTCTGGCATGTCCATCTTAAACTGGAACAGAGAGGATTAAGTGCATCTTTTAAAAAATTCGCTTCTCTATAAACAACTCCTGTGAGCTTAAGAACAAGACTTTCAGTATGACAGATACAGAAGTGATGGGACAGAGCTCAAAACAAAGGGTGCACGCACTGCATTTTATGGGCCTGTTCTCCCTGGATCCATTTTGGTCTTGGCCGGCACCCTCTTCGCCATTCCAAATGGACCTGAAAGACTTGGGATTGCATACTGCAGTAGACCTTCAGCAGCCATGAATACATATATGCAGCCACGAATACACACCAAGAATCATGGAGGACACACAGTTAACTCAAAGGATGGGGAGGAGGCCACCAATCCCTACTGTGAACTGACATAGCACCACTGGCATCAATAGTGTCAAGATTTCTTAAAGTTGAAGTTCTGGCCAATTACCCACTTCAGGCAAGGTTGCCAGCTTGTGAACTGCCATCAGGTCCCATGCCTTTAACACCTTTAAACAAGGAGACAACATAGATACAGGTATAGCTTCTCTAGTTTTAGCAGCACCAGGATAGGAGAAGCTGTTCCCAATAAATCTACTTCACATGGCACCTACATGCCATGAAGCCATTAAATACCCAAGAGTTGCCTGCAGGTCAGTACTAACAAATCATGTTAATATGACAACATGTGAGTATGTCCTAACATTCTCTCTCTCTCTCTCTCTCCATTAGTCAAGCTCCCATGCGCAAACACAGCTTCAAGTTTTGACGTTTGGTCAGACCTCTCTACTATGAACATATTGTTTGCAACCCACCAGGCTTTATTCCACCAGCAATTCACTGTGGACCCCTCTTCTCATGTCCACGATGTTATACACTTTTAAAGGTTCTGGCAGAGGGAAGATGTATTAGAGTTGGAACAAAGGCAGCTTCTCCTGTCCTAAATAATTAATTCCTTCCCAAGGACCTTTGCAATGGCAAAGGGGTGGGGAACCCCCTATCAGCTTAAAGTATCCTAGAATGGCATGTGTGAAAATCCACTCTTTCCTATCGAGTACACAGCTTCCTGCTCACCTAGTCCCAAGTCTCAGCAGGCAACACTAAAGAGCCACTGAGTTATAGCACCAGACTGCTAACATTCTGGGCTAAGTCTAGTCACAGATCTCAGCAGTCTCATAGTAAGAAATTTCACAACTTTTATCTTCCACCACTGCCATTCTTCATAGGCCCCCAGTTTGCTTACTTCAGCTAGACATAAAGACATAGGAACATGTAAGACAACACATGGACGTGACATGTCAGTTTCTTCCTTGTTTGCCATGAAGCATATCCCAGAGAATAGGAAACTAGTGGTCTGTCCTAATGACTCATAGTGCTTTCAAATCTGCAATACCCACTTTTCCTCCATGTCCAATCATCCAATGCTTAGTTCTAACATGAGTTTTCTAAACAGAGCCACATGAACATTATGAATGACTGCTGTATTCTATCTAGTTATCTTTTGTGTTTTGTTGTTTAAATGTTTTGTCCCAGTGGGGATCCTATACAAAGTGGGGGGGGGGGGGGGTAGAGTCAGAAAGGAAAAGAGAAGGAGGAGAAAATGGAGTTGTTGCTCAATAAAACTTTAGTTAAGTCACCATAAGTTTTCTTTGTGTGTATGAGGGAAACAACTATAAAACAATTACCTACACACACACACACACACACACACACACACACAGGTTCTCTTTGTTCATTGCAAATCGTTCTGTAGGTATCAGAATGTTTATACATTCTACATTCTCACCTCATTGCTACAGTTGGGCCATTTAAAGTAAAGGTAAAGTGTGCCATCAAGTCAATTTCGACTCCTGGCGCCTACAGAGCCCTGTCATTGTCTTTGGTAGAACACAGGAGGGGTTGACCATTGCCTCCTCCTGCGTAGTAGGAGATGATGCCTTTCCGCATCTTCCGATATCACTGCTGCCTGATATAATATCAGCAGGGATTCGAACCAGCAACCTTCTGCTTGTTAGTCAAGCATTTCCTTGCTACGCCACTTAAGGTGCCAAGCCGAAATGCTAGGAGCCATTCAAATCAGCATTGAAAATGCTGAGCTGCTAGAACAAATCAGGATCAAGCTAGATGTGCATGTCATGTGTACTGAACATAAGTGCTTCCAAACAAAAGTACCACATATTTCATCTCAAACAGTTGGGAGGGACCCTGTTCTGCTCAGGACCATAGCATTTGGGAAGGAGTGAGTTCATTTCCCTTCTCATGCCTGTTTAAATAACAAAATAAACCCAATGAGCATTTGTCCCAAAGTGGCTATTTCCTGGAAATCAGGCTTCCCCCACAGTTGTTTTGGATGAAAGAGGCAGCACTTCTGGTTTGAAACATGCTGCTCTAGCACACATTTGCATGAATGTCTAGCTTGACCATTAGTGCTCCCCTCAAAGATTCAACTCCTCCATATTCTAATTCAAATGTAAAGCAAGCTGACAATGTGGAATTCAACAGTTACAGCTTTCCCAGTCACTTGCTACATAGACACCTTCTCCTCTCTGTTGCTAATTTTTCTGTGGCATCATGAGCGGGCCACAATGCTCAGTTGCTCCATGTCTTGTCTTCCTCTGTAAACCTTACATCAACTATGGGCAGCATCAAGACTCAGTTAGTGACAATCAAGAGCCATCAAAATAAACAGGACTTAAGTTAATCCTGCCCAACTAATGTAGATGCTGCCTTTTTTGCCCGCATATAAAGCCTGTCATTAGTAATGTGTGCCATTCTCCCAAATCCAAATGAAAAGATGTAGGAAAAGCAGGTGGTCTGTACACAACTAGGCATCCACTGTTCCTATATTGTGCTTAGCTTCAACCTGTGTATGACAAGAATCTGCGTATGACAAGAATCTGCGTATGACAAGAATTTGGTTATACTTTAAAATGAATGACACTGAACTCTAATTTGAGTAAATGGATGCAACATGAATTAAGAAATAAATCTCATTGTGATATATATGCTCCATTAACCGGCTGTGAAAGAATGAGCAACTTTAACTAAGCTTAGCTTAGAATAACTTATTGTACTTAGGTTTTGAAAAAGACTGGCTGTCAGAATTAAAAGTTTAGGATATACTAGTATAAGAATCTCTCCTTTTAAATAGGTACTAACCCCAACTTCTGTGCTACCTCCTAATTGCAAAGGAAGAAAATTAAGATTGTAAAACAAGGGAAAGTATTGGTATATGGAAGTAAAATTGTAAGTGGGCACAATATGTGAGAGTGTAGAACATTTTTACTAGTTTCATTACATGCATATTAATGCAGGAACCTTAGCTTACCATTTCTAAGCATTTTTGGTGCATGAGTGAATGTGTAAGAACCTCAACCCTTCCCCTCCACAAAAGGTATTTTGATTCTAGAATCCTGACATCAGGTCTTTATTTTTTTCCATATTTGCTTCCCTCAATCTCCACCAAAATGATCAAAGAAATATGCCAAGCCATCAAGCACTTGGTGGAGAAATTGAATGCCTTTTATTGTACTATATTGCCCATAACTAGTGATACAGCAAATATCCATGGTTTTCATTTCCAGAAGTCAAGTGCTCTCTCTCTCTCTCTGTCTGTGTGATAGAGATAGAGATAGAGATAGAGATAGAGATAGAGAGTGCCAACAGGATTCTGAACAGTCATGGATCAGGGTAAAAAGAAAAAAGGCAACCTCCTGAGCAAGATGTACTGCAAGTGAGCCAGTTGTACACGATAAGAAACATATTGCTGTATACTATCAAGCTGGCCAGCAATTGAGTGGGAAACTATGATAAGTAGCAGTATCTTGCACAATTGCAGTTGGTCAACATTTCAGTGGGTATTATGCACACTGGTTAAAAATCCAAAGGAATGCTACCCTACCAATATGATTCAGTCTAAAGTAAGTTCTGGACTATATCATCTTGACTTTCTTAGGCAACAAGCTGTTATGTTTTCCCAAATTGGGATTCTCCACCCACCCCAATATCTTTTCAATTATATGCTTTTGGAAGCCGCGTCTCCAGGTTAGCACTTCCTGAAACTATATAAAAGAAATTATTTCCAATTCCACATATCCGTTTTTACAATCTGTATTAAGACCGTTATTAAAAAGGCATTCACTATGTGGAATGAACAGGATCCAGCTCCCTTGTCCTCCAACAGTAGCTTATTATCAGCATCTGCTTCATGAAGATAAGAATTTACAAGAGACCCTTATTCATATCTATGAAGATCATCTGGTTATAAACTGATGGTGTTACAGAATCTCTCTGTGCCAGCACAATCTCTTCAAAAACCTCTTGAGCTTTTTATCATCTTCACATCTAAATGCTGTGGTATTTCAGTTACACGCTGAATAATGCAAACATCCCTGTGTAATCTGGTTCTCTGATAGATTACTGGATTGACTTTACTCTCTCAGTGGATGGTCTTCTTTATTATTGATTGTAATGCTGTTATTCTGCTAGATTGGATGTTTTAATTTTTATTGCTCTTGGCTACAGCCTGAGAATCCAGACTCACTTTGGAGGTGAAGCTCCTTGCAAGCTATTCTGTGGGTATGGTTTGAAATTGAATCTGGGTAAATCCCAGAGTGAACTAGGATGAGATACATCTTTTGTTATTAAGGCGGTTCTTTATTACTTACTAAGCTTATAATCCTTCCTTGGAGATGGAAGGTAACTGCTGACAGTATGAGGTAATGGTGGTAGAGCTAGCTGGCTAGGTTTACTGTGAGAGCCTGAAGGGACTCTTAAAGGCTTCATGGAGGCCAGAGGATTGAAATTTCTGATTGGAGAAAGATCTAAGTTTCAATGTCCATTAGTAGGCAATGGCCAGTGGGGTCAAAACTGAGTAGCTGTTAAACCAGGATTGGTCAAGGATCTCTGAAGGTTCTGAAGCCTGAAAATATAAAAGGCAGCAGAGAGTCAGATTGTGTTGGCCCTTTGAGGGTACTGAAAGGAGGGAGGGAGGGAGGAGCAACCTAGAAAGATATTGAAAGGAAGACAAAGAAGACTTCAAAAGACAAGGCTGGAGGCACACCAGGGAAAGGTGCCAAGGAAGATAGGAATATCATGGGGCAGCCTCCCCAAGGGAGAGCTGAAATCACTACTGCATTCTACAGTCAAAGTTCTGCCTTGTGAAGACTTATCAGAAGGAGAACAACTGATACAACAACAACTTCTTGTAGCAAGGGACATCTTGCAGAAGTCTGGGGAAAGAAAGACTTTACCGCTGGACACATTAGCGGGCAAAAAGGCAACTGATCAGAGGACAACTGACTGACACTGCTAAACTGTACTATCAAGTGAAGCATCGGAGCCTGAAGCCATTAAGACCAAATAAGGAGTGAAAAAGCCTGACTGCCTTCTTGTTTAGCCTGATCAACGAAACACTATTCAAATATGCATTCTGAGGGCTACCAGAACAACTGTTTTATGCCAGTATCAGTGAGTGACCACCGGGGTGGGGTAGGATAGGGCAAGTGGCTTTTATTTAAAAAAGCAGATGAATTAAAGTCAAGGTTCTACCCATCATTACAAGAGAATTTTATTTGGAACTCCTTAAGAAACAATGCCATCCTGCTTTATACTGTAAATAGTTACATAAGAAAAATCCCAAAGGGTGTATTTTGTTTTAGATAAATGTTGATATATTTTAGTTTTAGTTTATAGGTTTCAGAGTTTATTCATTCCTGTGCCTATAGTCATTTACCATACTATCACAAGGAACAGGGGCGTAACTATCATAGGGCCAGGGGAGACAGTTGTCTGGGGGCCCACTGCCTTGGCCCCCCCCGAGGCAAGTCACATGACTGACTCCCCCAGCTACGCACCCACCCACCCAGGCTTCCTTTAGTTGTATTCATGCTCCAAAATTGATGTGAGTGTTAAGACCTGGAGCGACCAGAACAGCAGGTCTTTCTCTAGGACCATTAAATGACTTGCATCTTTCACAATTCACAAAACCTTTTACAAAATACTTTAGGATGATGTTCTGTTGTGGCACATAGTATGTATGTATATGTGTGTGTGTGTGTGTGTGTGTGTGTGTGTGTGTGTGTACGTATTTCTACTATGCTTTTTGTTACCACTATTCAGCCTCATTTAAGATTTATTTACTTCATGAGCTGAGTTTCCGTGAGGGAGGGGCCCATTTTAAAATCTTGTCTCTGGGCCCACTCCAACTTTGCTACGCCCCTGACAAGGAAGCTTAAGGGGAAGAGTTCTCAGGACCCACAGATCTTTCATGACAGTGGGTTGAAACAGTAAAAGCTTTTGGGGTTTTTTAAGGAGTATTATCTATAAGGATTGCTAGGAGTGGGATACCTATAAAGCAGGGCTACTGCACAATTTCGGCCCTCCTGCAGATGTTGACCTATAGTTCCCATCATCTCTGACTATGGTAATTGCAGCTGAGGATGATGGGAGCTGTATTCCAATAACAGCTGGAAGACTGAAGTTGTAGAGCCCTGCTATTGAGCGACCCTTTACGAAGAGCTTGCACAAGAGTTCATGCAGTGCCCTGATAAAGTAAAGGTAAAGTGTGCTGTCAAGTCAGTGTTGACTCCTGGCAACCAGAGAGCCCTGTGGTTGTCTTTGGTAGAATACAGGAGGGGTTTACCATTGCCATTTCCCGCACAGAATGAGATTATGCCTTTCAGCATCTTCCTGTATCACTGCTGCCCAATATATGTGTTTTCCATAGTCTGGGACTCAAAAACTCAAGCCCAGCGGGGATTCAAACCCCCAACCTCTAGCTTGCTAGTCAAGTCATTTCCCCGCTGTGCCACTAGGTGGCTTGGCAGTGATCTAAAAGATACTACTTAATAGATAATTGTTCTCACTCTTCTACATTATGCAAGATCTGGCACAACTTCTTGCACAAGCAGAAGAACTTATTCAGATTTAGTTTCACTTTTCTTGTACAACATTCCAGTGGGCGACTTCAGACATCACGCTGAGCCAAGATGGGAACACACAGCCCCCTCCACTGCCCACATGCAAGTCAGGAGGCTTATATTTCAGACTGTGGCTAGACACAAGCCAGGATCAGTCATGACATCTGACTAACCAATCCTTATTTACTCTAAGGAAAGTGCTTTGAAATAAATCACAATCTGAACTCCATGTGTGTTGCTGAAGTCAAGGTTTAATCTTGGTTCTGTGTATTGTTTGAACCTGCCCAGTGAGATGTAAAAGCAGCCCTTCCATGAGCAAAAGGCACCTTACATATGTGGAAGTGCAAGTTTGGAACCAACCCAGAATTTTCACACTATTTTCAAATCCTGTAAAAACTGCAAAGAAGGAGTCTCTGTATCTGCTCTACTACACACTTTTTAAAAAGTGTATAACCTGCTCCAAGCATCTAAGTGCTTTTTGACAGCAAGGGCAAGGAATGCTTTTCAAACTATCTAGAAATATGTCAACAGTTGATGAAAAAACGTGAAATCTAGAAAGAAAATTAAATCACAGAATCTACAATCAGGCAAAGTTGTAACAAGAATCGCTCTCACTACCTTGAATATTCCACTTGACATAAAAATCAATCCATGACCAAGGAGGAATTTATTACTGCATGGTTGTATTAGATTTTCATGTTGACCTGAATTTAATTTTCCAATATATTACTGAATTGTGGACCAGAACAAAGGGCACCCTCTCTTCCACTGTACTGAATCTTGGAATTCACACTTCATGAATGGTGCTTGAATTAACCTTACTAAACCACGAGAGACAGCCAAGAATATGATCAGGAAAGACTGAAGCTTTAGATTTGGCTCCCAATATATTCACAAGACTCTTAATCCCCTAGCCTGGAAGTTCAAGCATCTAAAAAGCTCACAAGAAAAACTGGCTGACATCCTGATTAAGGAAATGCCAGTGAAGTAAGAGAATAAGAACAGCAGCACTCCCCAACTAACTGCAATGGTGCACCAAGAAAAGGTTATTTTTGACAATACTCTTCTCCAGGGAGCTCTCTGTGCTACCCGAAAATCAATTCTTGAGGGCTGTGCTATTATTCTGAGCTTCTTGCTGCACCGTAATTTCCTTAGTCAAGAGATTAGCTGCTATATTTCTTGTAGATACATGGATAACTCCTTATGAAGTCCACTAGCCAGTTGACTCTTTAGAAAACCTGCTCACTGAACCAAGAGACAACTTTTTAAGTAGTGGCTATCTTATAAAGTCCCCCCCCCCGCAAGTCCTGCTATGCTGCCTCATCATGGGGGGGGGGTGTTCATGGGAGGGATGAGTGAAGTACACCCGGAGGTATACTCTCAGTAGGGTCACCCAAAGCACGAAGGCAATCCCAAATGCCCAGCTAAAGCAAGCAGGCACCTGTATTGAGCAGCAGGAATATAGGAAGGTGCTGGAGGAGGATGATCACTTCAGTGACAACAACAAAGGCATCATTTCATATGTGCGGGAGAAGGCAATGGTAAACCACTCCTTTATTTCACCAAGGAAACCACGTGGATAGACAAAACAGAATATTGTTAATGTAGTGCCGGATGATGGGCCCCTCAGATCGGATGGTACTGAACATGCTACTGAGGAAGCGCTGAGGATCTCTCAGAATACTGATGGTGTTTATGACGCGGTTAGACAAAAGCCTTTTGGACATCTAGCAGCTGCTGCTGCTATACGGAAAAAGAAAATCTGAAGCTGCAAAGACAGAATTACAATGGGAACGTGGAATGTAAGAAGCATGAATATGGGAAAGCTCGACACAGTTAAAGATGAAATGTGTCGACTACAGATTGACATCTTGGGCATCAGTGAATTAAAATGGACTGGAATTGGACACTTTCAGTCAGAAAATCATACTGTTTGCTACTCAGGACATGAAAACCAAAGAAGGAATGGTGCTGCTTCCATAGTCAGGAAGGATATAGCAATGACAGTACTTGGGTACAATGCGGTCAGTGACAGAGTAATATCAATTAGACTTCATGGGCAACCCGTTAATATAACAGTTCAAGTCTATGACCCCACCATCTGATGCAGAAGAAGAGGAAGTTGGTGAGTTTTATGCTCAGGTTCAGTCTGAAGTTGACAGAATATGCAAGCAAGATGTGAGGCTGGTGGTTGGAGACTGGAATGCCAAAGTTGGAAAAGGTAAGAAGGAAAACACTGTCTGCCTATATGGCCTAGGAAACAGAAATGAAGCAGAACAGCTTAATAGTTTCTGCCAAGCCAATGATCTCTTCATTGCTAACACATTCTTCAAAAAACCAAAGTGGTGCCTATACATATGGACATCACCAGATGGAGTACACAGAAATCAAATTGATTACATTACTGGTGCAACGAGGTTGAAGAGCTCAGTTAAAACAGCAAAGACATGGCCAAGGGGCCGATTGTGGAACTGATCATGAACTGCTGATGTGCAGGTTCCAAGTCAAGCTAAAGCAGAAAAACAAAGCTATCCAGCTTCCATGATATGATCTTGAGAATGTACCCACCATTTTCAAGGAGAATATCAGGAAGTGCTTTGAAGTTCTGAACCTCATTGATTGGGAACCAGAGGAACTGTGGAATGAAATCAAAGAAGTTGTTAAGGACGAATGTGAAAAGAGACTGCCAAAAAACAAGAAACAGAAGAAAACAAAATGGATATTCGAAAAGACAGTGGAAATTGCCCAGAAGAGGAGAAAAGCCAAAGTCAAGCAAGATAAAGACCTCAGAAAGGAATTTAATAGGGAAATTCAGAAAGCTGCTAGAGAGAGAAGGAGCAATAGTACAATGACATCTGTAAAGACCTTGGGGAGGGAAATAGACACGGGGGGAAAGGCAAGTTTTCCAAAAAATCTCTGAACAGAGAGGGAGGTTCCAGCCTCAAATTGGTATGTTAAGGGATCATAGGAACATAGCTAGCTGCCGTATACTGAGTCAGATCATTGGTCTATCAAGCTCAGTTTTGTCTTCACAGACTGGCAGCAGCTTCTCCAAGGTTGCAGGCAGGAATCTCTCTCAACCCTATCTTGGAGAAATCAGGGAGGGAACTTGAAACCTTCTGCTCTTCCCAGAGGTGCTCCATCCCCTCAGAGGAATATCTTATAGTGCTCACACTTCTAGTCTCCCATTCATACGCAACCAGGGTGGACCCTGCTTAACTAAGGAGACAAGTCGTGCTTCCTACCACAAGATCAGCTCTCCAAAGGAAAGACAGTAACTGACTCAGAGAAGATCAAACAGAGATGGAAGGAGTATACTGAAAATCTGTACAACAGGGACATAAACATCCAAGATACTCTAGAACAGGCCTGCTCAACTTAGGCCCCCCAGCTGTTTTTGGACTACAACTCCCATAATTCCCAGCCACTGTAGCCAATAGCCAGGGATTATGGGAGTTGTAGGCCAACATCTGCAGGAGGGCCAAAGTTGAGCAGGCCTGCTCTAGAAGATATTTCCTACTTGCAAGATCCTCTAATATGGGAAGATGAAGTTAGATAAGCACTCCAGTCATTACCAAGTCGGAAGGCTTCAGGAACTGATGGAATAGCTACAGATATATGGCAAGCAACAGAAGAAGAATCAGTCAAAGCTCTAACCAAACAATGCCAGCAAATTTGGAGAACAACACAGTGGCCAGAAGATTGGAAGAGGTCCATCTACATACCCATACTAAAGAAAGGAGACTTAACAGATTGCACAAACCATCAGCACAATATCCTTAATGTCACATGCTAGTAAAATAATGCTCAGGATCATCCAATGCGGATTAGAGCCCTACATGGAAAGGGAAATTCCGTATGTTCTAGCTCAGGCAGCCCCAAACTGCGGCCCTCCAGATGTTGCTGAACTACAACTCCCAGCATCCCTAGACACAATTCTTTGTGGCTGGGTATGCTGGAAGTTGTAGTTCAGCAACATCTGGAGGGCCGCAGTTTGGGGATGCCTGTTCTAGTTGGTTTCAGAAAAGGCCGAGGAACAAGAGACATCATTGCTGATGCACGTTGGAAAATTGAGAAAGACAAAAAATACCAGAAAGAAGTCAATATGTGCTTTATTGACTACAAAAAAGCCTTTGATTCTGTCGACCATATCGAGTTGTGGAATATCCTTGGGGAAATGGGCATCTCGGAAAATCTCATTGTTCGCATGAGAAACCTATACACAGGGCAGGAAGCCCCAGTCCAGACAGAACATAGTGAAACAGATTGGTTCCAGATCGACAAAGGAGTAAGGCAAGGCTTTCTCCCTCTTTATTCAATTTATATGCTGAACATATACTGAGAGAAGCTGGATTGGAAGAAGATGAGCATGGTTTTAAAGTTGGAGGAAGAAACATCAATAACCAGCGCTACGCTGATGACACCACTGTGATAGCTGAGAATGCGGATGATCTGCAAACTCTAGTAATGAAAGTCAAGGAGCACAGTGGGAAAATGGAACTACAATTAAATGTAAAGGGGGAAAAAACTAATGACAACAGGTTGACGTCTCAGACAACAGGTTGACATCTCAACCAGTCTCAGAATTGACAATGAAGACCTTGAAGCGGTGGATAGCTTCTGCCTTTCTGGATCGACCGTCAACAGTAAAGGATCCAGCAGTCAAGAAATACGCTGCAGACTAGCACTTGGTAGAGTTGCAACAAAGGCCTTGGAAAGGATATTTAGATGCCATGACGTGTCTACACCTACAAAGATTAGAATAGTTTGGACAATGGTTTTTCCCATGACACTCTATGGATGAGAAAGCTAGACTTTGAAGAAGCAAGATAGAAAAAGTATTGACTCTTTTGAACTTTAGTGTTGGGGAAGACTTTTGAGGATACCATGGACAGCCAGGAAAACAAAACAAATGGATCCTAGAAGAAATCAATCCAGAATTTTCACTTGAGGCACAAATGGCCAGGCTCAAACTCTCATAGTTTGGTCACATTATGTGAAGACCCATCTCCCTTGAGAAGTCCATAATGCTTGGAAAATTTTAAGGCAAGAGAAGAAGAGGATGACCAGCAGCAAGGTGGGTGGACTCGATTATGACAGCAATGAATGCACCACTGAGAGACCTTAAAGGCCAAGTTGAAGACAGATCATCCTGGAGAGAATCTATGTGGTTGCTATGTGTCGACACCGACTTGATGGCACTTAATCAATCAATCAATCAATCTTATAAATTAGTAAGGGGAGATCAACTGCCCTATTCATCCCAGAATCACATTTCTCCCAGTGGCTGTTTGCTGGAGTCTTCTTTGTGTCTTCTTGAGACTGTGAGCACATTTGGGACAGGGAATGATTTTGTCATTCTTTTTGCTCTGTAACCACTTTGAGACTTGGGGGGGGGGGGATTTGCTAAAAAAAGTCATTCTCACCAGCAACTCTAACTGGGCTAGAGCAGCTCTATTAAGATACAGCTGCTCAAGGGAACCACCGGGATTGGGACTAATCTCAGCACTACTCAGCCAGGTAAAAGTAAGGTTAGAGGGTGTGCCTGTGCCTTTCTCCCTCACTGCCCAGTCATGTGGGCAGCCAGACCACCTGCAGCCATTGGTAGAGGCCAGCGGAATGAGCGAACCAGCCTCTATCAATGCCACAGTGTTTTTACTAATGGTATGACACAATTAACCACAGTGGATGTCAACCAGTGTCCATAAGAATTGTTCTGACAAATCACCGATTAGTTCTTGCTGAATCAACAGCAAAATAAAAGGAACTAGAGGAAATTTTGTTCTAGCTTCTTTCTGCTGATCTATATGCATATTTGTCATCAAGAGAATGTATATAAACTGTAGTACCTTTTTAAACACATTGCAAAGTAAGGGTAAAACCCAAACTAAATACAGCAACCAAAAAAAGGCTGATCTGATTGTACAAGCAAATTTGTTCTCATCAACTGTCTTTAACATAAATGAATAATTTTAGTACAGTCTTTAACCAGTCAAAATACAACTAAGCAGCAGATAGTTTAACATAATAATACTTCATATACAACAATACAATTAAATAAAGAAGTCCTAGATATCAATAGTCTTGAATGAAATTGTTTTCAAATTAATCAGTCTCAGGTTCATCCAGTTTTAGTAAAAAGGTTAGTCCAATAAAAACTGCCAAGACATTTCGGCTCATTTCTTCATCAGTGCTGCTATGCAAAATATACATTTCAGGATATTATCTTCAGCTCTTACTATTATTGGGTAATATACATAGTGGCACTTGCAGAAGGACTTTTTGTGACTGAGCTGCTCTGCAGTGTTATGTGGAAGAGGAGCCACCTGAATGCATGTTCACACAGGATTCCCCATTTGTGTACATATGGGCTTTTGCAAGACATTGCACAAGAGCTTGTGAAAGGAGTTCCCCATTTGCATATACAGTATATGGCTTGAGCAACAGGGAGAACTACTCTGGAACAGAGGTTAAGTTTTAGAGGCAATGACTTTGTGCCACACTCTTTTGGTAGTGTAATAGTGTTTACACTAGTGCAAGATGACTATTGTGGATGCTACCCATTATTAAGATTATATAAGGTCCTACACATGGCCCTAAAAGAAGGACTGGAGAAAGCAGGATTGTTCCTACTGTCCCCCACACGGCCACAGAGATCCTCTAGCTACACAGCTTACCTGCGCACATGTTCACCATTGAGATGAGCAGCAGAGCTTTCTGGAGGCCAGGGAAACAAAGCCCAGCCTCCAATAATCCCATAATGCTAAGACTAAGGTTGTGGGTCCCAAGCAACTTTTTAAGTATGGAACAGGGGATGAGTGGTTTTTGCTGATCCTCTCTTCCTCTCTAAAGCCCATTGTACCTCCTGAAAATATGTCCCTTAGGGTTGTGAAATATTTGTGAGGAGCACAGAGGGCTGCAGAAGGAAGGAGAAGATCGAACAAAACAAAAACAAAAAAAGCTCCTCCCCAGTTGTGTTCATGGGATATTATCAACTGTACTTATTAGTCTGGAAGTCAACCAGTAGTAATGAGTGCCTTTTAATTAAACTGTGTGATTGATATGACTGCTGAAAAGGTATGTGAACTGATTTGCTTTTGCAGTTCATTCGGATGATTCTGGCCTTGAATGCTTTTTTAAAAAATAAAATATATAACTACATACAAACATTTTAAGAGTATACAGAACACCAAGGACTCCACTGTGCTTCACAAGATTTAGAGTCATGTTTAGAATTTCATGAAGCTGCCTATGTATTTCATGTTTGAGAGCTTCAAGTTTCTGTTTCCATGGATACTCTCCCTACATCACAATTCTAGCCTAAGGTTCTAATGTCAGTTGTTATCAGATAATTTCTAAATATATTTAAAAGCTGCAACATCTGAATTCTCCTTCTCAAAAAAAATGTTATAATCCAAGAAAATTAAGAACAGATTAGTCAAAATGTCCATCTGCTGAATAAAGAATTAAAACAGGACACCATAGCTGAGAGATATTTTTAGTACTAGTGTATTAAGTCTATCAAAATGGGCATTGGGGAGGATTTATACTTCTTTTCTTAATGTGAAATTATTTATGGTAACTATTTCTACTCCTACAAAGAGAAACAGGAGAGTTTAAAAACACAACTATCTGACTGCTCAGAAAAAGCTCAGTGTTCCAATAAGCCTAATCTACAGGTTTGTAAGGTTTCTATTGTAAATGGCTTTGAAATTTGGAGAAGTTGTGTATACTTTTCTTCATTAAAAAATGTATATACCCTTCTATAGAAATGCACTGTCTGGTGACAGACTCTGCAAACATAAGGACACTAAGGAATTACTGAAAATCTTGTCCCATTGAAGTCAAGGACAGAAAGGACATTGATAAAGTGTCAACACATTTCTGATTATTAACTTTACAAATCCAGGCCTTTGAAAATTGGGAAGTGTCAGAATTAAAGGGGTAGGATTGCATTTCTATGTAAAAGCTGGACTTATGAAGCAACCACTTCAGGCCACAGATTCAAGTATGGATGTCATTTTTTCCTGTTTCCTCATTCCAACCTCTGTGCCTTTTTAAACATATAAATACCAGCTGACGGGGCTATCACTTTGGCTTTCAACCTCAGCAGCAGAAGTGTCTAAGGCCAGGACTGCATTTCTGTAATACTGGTTCCTGAAAACACTAATTTATTTATTGTTCATTTTCTATACCACTTTTCATTACAGTAATCTCAAAGCAGTTTCAATATATATTCAGCATACAAGACTGTACCCAGAAGACTCAGGACTCTGTTTCAGATTTCCTTATACGCTTCTCATATAAGGTGCAACTCCTCAACCTTACTTACTCCACATCACCTAAGCATTGCACTAAATATGCTGCAGCAGCCATTTAAACATTTTTTAAAATACAAATGTACAACATATAACAATGGTTCACACATACAGTTGGTGCTGGAAAAATCATGTCTATTCATTAGATGCTGCCTCCAAGCCATTTCAATTCCAACCATCACTGCCATATTTTCTCTTGACTAAACTCATCCAGGTCCTTTTCTCAGGTAGTCTAACAACTTTAGGTTTCCTGTAATTCAGTTAGCAATTTAATTTTCCTGCTATCTTATAAAATCATTAACATTGAAGCATAGCAAGCAGAAAATAATCTGACCAACTATCACGTCAATAATAGATTAATGCTCCATAAAGCATTAATCTGTGAGAACAATTTTGAACTTACTCCTCACCACTAAGTGATGGCAGAAAGGGAGCAGGAGAGGGAAATAAAAATCTATCTTGCTAGTCATGCATGTGAACTCTAATGTTGTGCAAAACACAGACAATGGGAATAAAGTTGTTCTTGTGTGCAACTGTCTATGATGTACATTTATGTATTCATTCATTCATTCATTTGTACACCGCCCCAAACTTTCATCTCTGGGCGGTTAACAATAGCATAAAACAAGTTAAAATATATACAAAAACTTACAACAATTTAACAATTTAAAAATCAGCCATGAATTAAAACCTTAAAATTTTTTGAGAACTAAAAAAGCTTGGGTGAAGAGGTGGGTTTTCAAATGCTTTCTAAAAATGTTCAGAGATGGGGAGGATCATATCTCAGTAGGGAGCGCATTCCACAGTCTCGGGGCAGCAACCGAGAAAGCCCGTCCCCGTGTGGCCACCAGCCAAGCTGGCGGCAACTGGAGATGGATCTCTCCGGAGGACCTCAATGGGCGGTGGGGCTCATAATGAAGAAGACGTTATCTTAGATACCCAGGGCCTAAGCCATTTAGGGCTTTATAAGTTATGACTAGAACTTTGTATTTTGGCCGGAAACCTATTGGCAGCCAGTGTAACTCTATCAGCAAAGGAGTGATGTGGTCTCTCCAAGATGACCCAGAGACCAACCTGGCCACCACATTCTGTACCGACTGAAGCTTCCGGACTATGTACAAAGGCAGCCCCCCATAGAGCGCACTGCAGAAGTCAAGTCTGGAGGTTACCAACATATGTACCAATGTTTTGAGGTCGTTCATCTCAAGAAACGAATGTAGGTGGTGTATCAGACAAAGCTGATAGAAAACCTCTCTGCCCACCACCTCAACCTGAGATGCCAGGGAGAGGTGTGGATCCAGGAGTTCTCCCAGACTACAAACCTGTTCCTTTTGGGGAAGTGTGACCCCACCTAGAACAGGGAGATCAAAATCATCTCTAGAGGTCTGACCCCACACAATAAGTACCTCCGCCTTATCTGGATTCAGCTTCAGTTTATTTTCCCTCATCCAGCCCATTACTGCTTCCAGGCAAGCATTTAGGGAAGTTATGCCATCTCCTGAAGAAGGTGACATGGAGAAGTAGATCTGGGTGTCATCAGCATACTGGTAAATCCCCTGATGATCTTTCCCAGCGGTTTAATTTAGATGTTAAAGAGCATTGAAGAAAGTACGGAGCCTTGGGGGACACCATACTTAAGCTCGGGTTTTGAGGAGCAACAATCTCCAATCGACACCATCTGGAATCTTTCCGAGAGGTAGGAGTGGAACCTCTGTAAAACAGTGCCTCCCACCCCAAAAACCCTCAGACGTTCCAGAAGGATACTATGGTTGATAGTATCAAAAGCCTCCGAGAGATCCAAAAGGACCAACAGAGTCACACTTCCTCTGTCAATTTCCAATTGGAGATTGTCCATCAGGCCGACCAAGGTAGTCTCCACCCCATAGCCTGCCTGAAAGCCAGTTTGAAATGGGTCTAGATAATCAGTTTCCTCCAAGACCTCCAATATTTTGAAAATAATTGTATTCTTCTGTTAGAAAATGGACAAGTTAGTCCTCTCTTTTTCTTCTTCTTGCTACTGTACATAAAAGCAATAGAAAATCTGCATAAAACTTCAGTAATAAGATCCAAAAAATACTCCAAGGTCATTAGAAAATGAAATCTGCCCAATTTACCAAGTAAACAACTGTCATTTCTCAATATTTTGTTCATTCAAAGCATAAGAGTAGTTATGCATAAATAATGTAATATCTGGAACTTTTAACAAAATATTGACAGCTAACAGAGGGAAACATTTTTTTAATGCAAAATCTACTTCTGCTTACTTTAAACACATATTTGAGCCAGGCTATTGCTTTCAAAAATTAATTGTCTTGAAGGTTTTGTGAAAGGAATATCACTTTGCAGAAAAATCATCTTTGTACCACAATTACTCTCTGGTTTAATCATCCAGGTGTGTATAGTGGCACAAACTATAAAACTGTGACAGTCTTAGATTAAAGGCAGACCAGATATAGAGACAGAACAATGGATACTTTGTTCAGATATGGGGATAGAACAATGGATACTTTGTTCAAGCTGCTTTATAAAAGCAGACGAATTCCTGTACTGTATAAGTTCTGTTTAAGAACTTTTTTCTTCTAACTATAAGTTCCTGCAGTGGTTTCAGAAAATTAGTCCCTTAGAGAAGTGATGAAATTTAGTCCGTTATGTTCTGAAGGTGACAAGTTAGTGAGTTGATTACTGGGTCCTTGTAGATATACCAAGCTTCTAGCAAAGACAGAAGACTCCAGAGGCGGATTTTGGTGATCCACAGAAATGTCTCTCTCTGGACTACTCTAGAACAATACTTAACACTCACAGTCAAAAGCAGACTATCAGCAAACTAATGATAGTTTCCGCCATATTACCTTCTGCTTTACAGACAAGTAGCTAATAGCTTCTGGTGATTCACAACAGTAAAACATAGGTATATCTATGCATGTCTCTTATTTAACTCTGGTGGCTTTCCAACCTACTATTTGAAAATAGCCTGTTTAAAAATGGCTGGAAAATTTAGAGGAAAAACAAACTTAAAACACAAGAATTATTATCTTGGAACAACAGAACATAACATTCAGAAAAACACAGTCATATAAATAGCACCGTACATTGGGTGTGTTCACGGAACCGCCAAACTGCGGTCTGGCACTGAGGTGGGGGGTTGCTTTACGAGCGGGGGGACGGTTTACTTACTCCGCCGTTTTCCTGCTCTGGCGCCCGTAATTTTAGTAGTAATTGGGGTGGCAGGATACCTCCCTGCCACCCCTTCCCCGCTTTTGCTATGAAAATCTCCCAGGAGTCCTCTGCACGTGCACAATGTGCGCGTGCTTCACATCTCTGTGATGTGCACACGTACACACGCAGAGGACTCCTGGGAGCTTTTCATAGCAAAAGCGGGGAAGGGGTGGCAGGGAGGTATCCTGCCACCCCAATTACTATTAAAATTACAGGTGCCAGAGCAGGAAAGCAGCAGGAGGGGTAAGTAAATGCTCCCCCCGCTCTTAAAGCAACCCCCCCACCTGAACCGAACCACCCTGGTCCAGACCAGTCCGGGCAGGTCTCAAAAGAAGAGTGTCCAAAAAGCTGATGGTATTACTTAAAGCATTTCCTTAGAGAACAAACTCCTGCCTTTGACTCTCAGGCACAGCATATGTCAGGAACAGTCCCTCTAAGACGTGCACAGGTACACACACTCACACAAAATATAGGCTCAGTTCATTTTAGATCCCACTCAGGTTGAATCAGGAAGACCCCACTCTGAATGCACATGTGCACACACTGCCTTGATACTGCCACCCAGAACAAAACTCATTCCACACACAGATGAAAAATATTAGAGAGAGAACACTGGTCAGGAAGTCTGACAGATCAAGTAGAAAAACAAACAGGTGACATATTCAGCTTGTTAGTCTAGGGGCATGATTCTCACAGGATGAGAGAGGCCTTGGATTGGATCAAATCCCAGCTCCCCTTCTGAGGGTAATACAATAGATAAAAGGCACAAACAGTAGCAATAGCAACAGCACTTACATTTATATACCGCTCTATAGCCGGAGCTCTCTAAGCGGTTTACAATGATTTTAGCATATTGCCCCCAACATTCTGGGTACTCATTTTACCGACCTCGGTAGGATGGAAGGCTGAGTCAACCTTGAGCCCCTGGTCAGGATCGAACTTGTAAACTTGTAACAGGGGAAAGACTGTTTAGTTTGGGAGAATATAAACCTTTCTCTAGTAGCCACCTGCCTAACTTCCAAAAGCAGGAGCACACAGAAGGTCTATGAGAATGATCTCAATTGACAGGCAGGTTCATATGTTGCTATCACCCTAGGAGAAGTGCCATTTCAGATTTTAGTGACAGCAGGGAGCAAGATTAAAAGGCCCACTGCTGTAGTCAAAAATAAATTGCAAAAAAATGCAGTATGTATTAACGAGAAGCACTTTTGTTTACCATGATATCATCACTATAGTAAGTCAAAAAGTCTCCTCTTTTTAAAGCAAGGGGACTTGTGATTTTAGTATAAATTCATAGGTTATTGGCCCACGCTATTGCTTATAACAATAGCATTTCCATGTACAGAACCAGAATATGGGTTTATCTCAATGGAATCTGTTTACATTTCCCTTTCCCCACTCTGTAAAATATCCCTGAAGTTATGTATTTTAGGTAACCATTCAAAATGTGCTCAGTTTGTAAATGTCAAATTGACTTGATACTAAAACAGAATCCACATCCATGTGCTTATATAATACTAAGCCTAATTATGCGTGCCCTAATTAAACCAGCAGATGCAGAAATCTGTTCTGTGCCAATGGGTTTTTCACCATTTGATAAGAAAAGCCAAAGGTCAAACATTAGATGATAGTTTGACATTCATGTATTTAGACCCCTGTGAACTAGAAATAAAAAAAAAATGTGCAGTTCATTGGTGGGGGAGTTAATCACATGTACTTTAAAATCTTTTGCAAGGCCATACAAAGCGACAAACTATAGGTTTCTACTATTAATTACTTCTGAATAGTTCAACCATATTACAAACATTTATCAATCAGGTTTAACTGAAGATATATGATTCCTGGAAAGACCTAGAAATACTACTTTGCAGAGAAAGAGTTTCTGGTATTAGCTGAATTAGCTGCCATAACAAATCCTTTCCCAAATGAGACATCATTTAGTTGAATACTCCAATATATCCCTGCCCATGACCTTCACTCTTCCAGACTACCATCCACAGTCCTCTCTTGCTGCCCTAAGCTGCATACAGATGGTCCTGCAAGCAGGAGCAGATGTGGATTTTGCTGGTGCAGGATGACCTCTGCTTCCCACCCACCCACGCTCTTTAAAGGACATGTGCACAGCCTCCAAAATGATGACTGCCCTCTTTGCTCTTCCCCCATTCAGTTTCTTGACTGGCATAAAGCATGGGGAATCAGTGCTGAGCAAATCCAGCTTCTACTGAAAACCAACACAACAGAATTCATTTCCAACGAAGCAGATTATATATATGCTCAAAAAGCAGCAGTGCAGTTCCACAATGGGCTCTGCACTCAAATGATTTATGTCTGTACATATCCTTAAGTGACCTCCTTTTTTTTTGCCCCTTACATAAGATATCTTGAATAGTTTTATAATAAATAATATTAGTCATTAGGTACACTAATATTAGTGTACCATGTTAGTGTACCATGTATGCCTGAAATCAACCTTTTTAGTGCTACTGCTCCATGAAATGCAAATGGTTTTACTTTCCCCATGACATTTCATATGATTGCCACATCTTAGCACATGCAACTAAATGAGGCTGTTCACTGAGCACAGGAGAAAGAAAGTTATAGGATAAAAAGAGAGAGATTCAGGTTTTTAGAAGTGGTAAAACATTGAGACTGAAACTTAGAGATTAAATGCCTAAGATAAAAAGATTCAGATAAAACTAAATCAGAGAGCTTTCTCTGGGCACATGTCCCAAAATCCAATAATTACATTGTGTTTATTGGTATTTATATGCCACCGTTTCCTCTAAGGCGTGCGCACATGTGCACGCTCACAAATTTTCTGATGTCTGCTTAGTTAATTTTAGATCCCACTCAGGTTGAATCAGGAAGGCCCCACTCTGAATGCATGTGTGCACACAGTGCCTTGGTACTGCCACCCAGAACAAAACTCATTCTGTACAGAGATGAACAAAATTAGAGGGACCACTGTATATCACTTTTCAACAAAGAGTGCTCTTGAGGCAGTTTACATGGGCTGTTCTCAGCTGACAATTTTACTTTCCTTCACCGCGGGAAGGGCAGGTGTGCATTCACATATCATCCAGTCAAAGTCCTTGTTTGCTGCTGGGGACCACTCCATACACAATTCGGGTTTTTCATTGTGCACTGGAGCTTTGCCCAATTTACTGTATATCCGGGGTAAAAAAAAATCAACTTTTTGCATCTGTTTTTTGGGCAAATTCAGAATATCCAGTATGCCCCATAACATGCAGTACTTCACCCCTCTTAATGCCATGGTAAAGCCTGGTGTCTGGCAAAGTCCATGGCAAATGGAAAAAGAACAGCAACAGTCACTGAAGAGATGCTCTATTGTGCTGGATAGGAAAAGCTTCTCTCCTCCTGCTAAATATAAGAGGTAAGGTAAAGTGTGCCTTCAAGTCGATTTCGACTCCTGGTGCCCACAGAGCCCTGTTGTTTTCTCTGGTAGAATACAGGAGGGGTTTACCATTGCCATCTTCCATGCAGTATGAGATGATGCCTTTCAGCATATTCCTATATCGCTGCTGCCTGATATAGGTGTACCAGCGGGCATTCAAACCGGCAACCTGCTTGTTAGTCAAGCATAGTACACCACTTTTAAAAGTGCCTCTTTCCTCATTAGCAGGGGTTGATGTTCACAATCTCAATTATCTCAAGAAGAATTCTGAGAAAGATGTTGCCATTATAGTTAAACCATTTATGTTTGCAGAATGAAAGCTGCAATCTGGCCCCAGCAGGAAGCAGGACCTTCAAAACTGAAACTTTGACTTTGCGCAGATTTCACAATTAGAATGGTTACAGTACAGTCACATTCACATTTCCGTGATGTTGTCTTAAGTGTCTATAATTTTTATTAAGTGAGCTTATCCACCAACTTGAGAAATGATGTACCAATTCTTTTGAGATTGGAATGAAAGAATATGCAGTCTAGAAACTATCATGAACAAATAGCAGATGACAGAAAGGCAGCTAGTGATTCCATACAACCTTTGGAGGTCATGTTCCCACTTTAGACTGTTTAGCAATGTAAGAGTGCTATATTCCCTCACAGTAAAGGAGAGTACTACTTTTCTTTTGAACCAGGTAGGGAAGCGGGAAGAATGCAAAAAGGGACAACAGAAGTTTAAAATCCAACAGTGATCAAACTGTAAAGTTCTTCACTACTAAGGCAAACTCTAGGAAAATGCAGATGTAAACACTCCAAAGGGTTAATTTAGTGTGTCTTCTTGGAATCCATACTCAATGACACAACAAGGGGTCTGCATGCAAATGGTCTCATTCTATCCTCAGCATCTCTAGATAAAAGATCCCAAGTAGACCTTGGAAGCTGCGGCTAGTCAGAGGGTACAAAATTGAGCTAGATGGACCAACAGTTTGACTGTTGGCAGTCAATAAGGCAGCTTCATACACATGCACATACACTCTGCTCTGGAAGCCACATTAACCTACCCTGGATAAGTGAATCTACAGAGTCCAGGGGATATAACACAATTGAATGTAATCCTGGAATCTACAGACTCCAGGACTGAATGGTCAGTTTTTAATGGCTCCAGTTGGAGCCATTAAGAACTGAGTCTGATTGATGGGACAAAGCAGGAGTAGGCAACCTTATTTCTCCAGCTGTTGCTGAACTACAACTCCCACCATCCTGAGTCACAATAAATTGTGTATAGTTCCGTAACAGCTGGAGAGCCAGGCTGCCTATCCCTGTAGAGTATGCTACATTCTCTGTGTACAAACTGGCCCCCATGAGGTTCCTACAGTATGTTCCCCACTCCACATATCCATCACAATTGAAGACCTTTCGCTAGCTTAGCCTTTGGATGCCTATTGTCCCAGTCTTCTATAGATGAGCATTTGTTCAAATGAAGCCTTGATTATCTATCTATCTATCTATCTATCTATCTATCAAATTAGTATACCACTCCAAGCTTTCGTCTCTGGGTGGTTTACAATAACATAAAACCAGTTAAAAACATATACAAAAACTTTAAAACAATTTAAAAATTTAAAAATAACCAGAAATTAAAACCCAAAAATATTAGGAAGCTGAGAAAGCTTGGGTGAAAAGATGGGTTTTCAGGTGTTTTTTGAAAATTGTTAGAGATGGGGAGGATCGTATCCCAGCAGGGAGCACATTCCACAATCTTGGGGCAGCGACCGAGAAGGCCCGTCTCTGAGCAGCCACCAAACGTGTTGGCGGTAACTGGAGACGGACCTCCTCAGATGACCTCAATGGGCAGTGGGGCTTGTAATGAAGAAGAAGCTCTCTTAGATACCCAGGGCCTAAGCCATTTAGGGCTTTGTAAGTTATAACTAGCACTTTGTATTTTGTCCAGAAACCTATTGGCAGCCAGTGTAACTCCATCAGTAAAGGAGTAACATGGTCTCTCCGAGATGACCCAGAGACCAACCTGGCTGCTGCATTCTGAACCAATGGAAGTTTCCGGACTACATACAAAAGCAGCCTGACGTAGAGCGCATTACAAAAGTCAAGTCTGGAGGTTACCAACAGATGTACCACTGTTTTGAGATCATTGATCTCGAGAAATGGGCGCAGCTGGTGTATCAGCCGGAGCTGATATGCTGAATTGATATTTGAAGAGCCAGATTCAGCTCTCTTGTGTAAGAAACTGAAACTTTCTGTAGAACTGCAAAAGGGAAGTAGCTGCAAAAGTACTGACGACAACTAGTCACCATCAACTCTCCAAAAAATGGCAATTTAACAGCAACTACAAGGTGTCAATAGAAAGAATAGCTAAGAAATCTCTGTTGTCCACAAGGATCACGAACATAATGGATACAACATGAATTTCTGCTGATTCTTATCCCCTAACAACTCTAGCTAGCCATAAAAAACTATTTAAATTAATAGGACAAAGCAAATGCCAAGAAGATATTTTTCACAGGTAACATGGAATTAATGATGGCTGGCCTACCACAAGCATAACATATGAGGAAGACCTTGTTGTGATACAATGAGCCAGGGCTTTTACATCTGGAATCAGAAAATCAAGTTGCAGGGGAGAGCATCACTCACCACTAGGGATGTGCACGAACAGTTAATGCACTCCCTGGGCCCGCACAGGGGGTGCCTTTAACCGAGCAGGTAAGGCACTCCTTACCTGTTTGCCCATTCCTCACCACTTTCCCTCCGCCAGCACTCTATTCTTTAAGAGACTCACAGGGCTGCAGCATTCCTTCCTGTAGCCCCAATCAGTGTTAGCACACACATGTCTGGGGCACATGGGTGCTGGCCATTTGTGTAGTGTGCTGACCATGCAAATGGCATAACCTTTTTTTTTTTTTTAAAGGCACACACACACACACACACACACACACACACACAGTTTGAACAGGTTCGATACTCCAGAAAAGGAGCACCAAACTTGTTCGTGCACATCCCTACTCACCATTTGCATGAAACTGAGGGAATTAAGTAACTTACCCAGTGGTATGCATTTAACTAAAAGACCTATCCATACCAACAATATCCTAGGGATGTGCACGGAACCACAGAAGCGTCATCCGGCACTGAGGGGACTGTCACTTTAAGCGGGGTGGTGGTAGTACTTACCCCCCCCCCCGCCGCTCTTCCCCCTCCGGCGTTGGTGCTTTAAAAAATCTTCTTGGGGTGGCAGAGTTCCTCCCTGCCGCCCCTGCCCCTGTCGTTGTCCTTGGAAGCTTGATACGATGAAGAGCTAGCAGCGCGCATGCGCCCTTCACGGTGCGCGCCACATGTATACCACATGTATGTGGCGCACGCGTGCCAATGGCGGAAATGAGCGCACGCGCCACAAAGGGCGCATGCGCGCTGCTAGCTCTTCATTGTATCAAGCTTACAAGGACAACGATGGGGCAGGGGCGGCAGGGAGGAACTCTGCCGCCCCAAGAAGATTTTTTAAAGCACCAGCGCCGGAGGGGGAAGAGCGGCGGGGGGGGTAACTACTACCACCACCACCACCCGCTTAAAGTGACAGTCCCCCGCCCATCCGAACCGCCGGAATTCCGGTCCGGTCCGGAGGGCTTTTCCATTGCGCCAAACCGAACCATGCACACTACTACAATATCCTAAGCCCTGAACAACGAAGCACATTAGCATACCTGCCAACATGTCCCTATTTTCCCATTCACCTGAATGGGAAAATAGGGACATGGCAGGTATGCATTAGTATAGTTAAAGGTAAGGTTGTGCCGTCGAGATAGTGTTGACCTGGTGACCACAGAGCCATGTGGTTTTCTTTGGTAGGATACAGGAGGGGTTTACCATTGCCTCCTCCCGCGCAGTGTGAGATGATGCCTTTCTGCATCTTCCTATATCGCTGCTGCCTGATATAGGTGTTTCCCATAGTCTGGGAAACATACCAGCAGGGATTCGAACTGGCAACCTCTTGCTCCCTAGGCAAGTTACTTCCCCGCTGCACCATTGTTTATTAATAATGCAGCATAATCAAGGTACATCATGTTTCAGAGATTTAGTAAAACCTTATCCCAGCAATGACTCTACACCTGTCATTTATCATAAATTCCTCACTCAGTTGTCAGCACCCGCCTTAAATTCAGAAGGCACATACCTAACACCAGGTTGAGAAAACAGTAAGCATTTATTTATAGTTCTAAAAGGCTACACCTAATAGCAAACATCTAAGTTCTTAATGGTAAAACACTCTACCTGCAGCAGAGCAGGTGTGTTGAATGCACAAGGCAATTAGGTTTTAATTACCTGAAAATTTGTCAACATCACTCAGTGGGAATAATGAATCACCACTGCTTTAGTCACATTAATCCAAGAGATAGTCTTAAAGACCAAACAGCATACACTCAATAGAAAGTGGATCAGGGGAACTTCAAAACTGTGAATATGTAGGCCTCTCGTAACTGCAGAGTACATGTATTATTTTTTATAAAATTGTACATCTTAAGCAGTGCATCAAGGTCAATTCAACACTGTTCGTGTAATCTTGCCTCAGGTCAGAGTATTTTAAAACCAGATCCAACTTATCCTTTTATCATAGCTGCATAATGTACATGCTCAACGTATTTGGAGAGTGCATAGTGTGGACTTATAGCCTCACAGCATGTCATTAATTGAAGGGATGTGTAAAACTATTATAGCAACAACAATATTATTACTGATAGAATCTTCCAATCCCCTTAGCCAAATAGTGCTGCAGAAACGTCAATGTAATATCTCTCACGCAAATATTCGAGAAAGGCACACGACTGTGTGGGAGGGCAAGTGGGTGGGGGTAGAGAGAAAGGATCAAACTCACCTTTTCCCCAGACGATCAAAGATATTCTTCCGGGAAAACGGCTCATGCTCGCTGATCCAAGCAGCGCATATCTCCAGAGACCAGGATGAAGCTTCCCACAATGCACCGCATGCCAAAAGTGATGCATTGGAAGATACTCCCATGAGTCAGATGTTCTAGGCACCTGACTTTCTGCATGCTCGGGCTGCAAACAGCACAGTCACAACCACGGTACCAGGATTAAGGGTGCACTCGCATGCTTAAACTTAGGCAAGTGGGCAGAGCCAGGATCCACGCAGATCCTGGAACTCCACAGGAGCAGCCTAACCCCGACTTGTCTGCCCTAACCTGCATTAGGCTTCTTGTGAGAACTCTTTGATCATTTAGACTGGAATCCTACAAACACTTACCTTACATCTTCTGGGTGACTTACTTCTAACAACATAGGACTGGGCCAAGCGTGTAGCACTCTTACAATGAGAAGCAATAACAAGATGCACACTGCACTTCTTTGGAAATATGCAAGAATGCATGACTGCAACTTTATTGAAATTGCCATCAAACAGTACTAACTAACAAAAAATGGCTTTGTGCAGGTAGCAGGGTGATGTGAGTCACTAGCCAGCTAATGTGCGACTGACTGGAGAGGGACTGACTTGGAGTGGCAACACTCAAGGCGTCCTCAAGGAATGAGAGCCAAAACAGCTGTGGTTATTTCTATGCATATTTTTAGCAGCTACTCCAGGCTAATGGAATATGTGGCAGAAACAAAGCAACAGCAGGAGGAGCTGGAGGAAGCTCCCCACTTCACAGGACAAGGCACAGCTGCTTGCTCTGAGTTCTTGCATTGTTTTGTGCTGGCTCTGGCAGGTAGCAGTAAAGTTTGTCTTGGGCAGAAGTGCTTTTTTTTGGCGGGGGGGGGGGGGTGCTGCCCTTATCCCCTTTTCTGACTAGCCACTCGGTGATCAGAATAGGCAGGCTGACCCTGGCCAGCAAAGCAGAGTGGCAGCCCACAGCTTCCAAAGGCACTTGTGGGTCCCCTCCTTTGAAATATGTTGGCTTGGCACCCTCAGCCTTGGTGTGTTCACAAAACCTCAGGAGCTAATTGCGGGAAGGCAGGGGCTCGAGAGCACGGGCTCCCTCTGGAACACGTGGTAGGCGGAAGCCCTTTGGAAATTGGTTCTGGAGCACAGCACAACACACCTCTCAACTTCACTCCCACCTCCCCACCCCTGCTCAGGGGGTGAAGGGAAAAAAAAAGTCCTGCAGACTCCCACTCTGCTTCTGTGTCTTCATTTCTCCCTGACCCCTGCTGCTGCTACAGGAGGAGGGAGTTCTTCTGTCGTGAGTTGGGGCTTTCATTTCTGAGGAGCTGCAAACGTGTCCCCAGGCAGCATAGGAGAAGCAAGGGGAAGGGGCACAGATTAGCCATCAATCCACCAAACTGTCTGCCCTGTTGCTTTCTCTGTGGTCTGTGTTTCCTCCGCCTCTTTTCTTTTCTTGCAAGAGAATCGCGTTTCCAAGCTGCCTTCACGAAACAGTAGTGGAGAGCTAAAAACAGCTCTGAGGCTGTTTCATGAAGGAGAGCCCTTTGCATTCTGTTTCCATTTCCTTTTTAGTGGGGGGCAGGGGAGAGAATGGAGTGCCCAGTGCATTCATAGTGAGCTCTCTTGTAGTGACTTCTCTTGGTTCCTGTTCTTCCAAACGTGCCTGTCTTTTATTGTCTTTATTCTCACTTTTCCAAAACAAGTACATAGATTGGGGATGTCAGAAAGACAGCAGGAGAATCCCAGGTTCCCCACTCCCCCAGCAGACTTGTTTTGTAAGCTGAGATCTGTCTGGTGTTATTTACAGAGTGATGCTGCAGGAACTCTTCCCTCAAGCTGATGGTCAGCTTCTAGGCACAGGCTGTGCTTTTGATATTGGGAAACAGTTTGGAGGAAAGGGATTAAAACAGCCCTGTTCAATGGTTAATTCCTTTCAAAGGGTGCTGGCTCATCCTTGTGCTACATGCAGCCAGAGCACACACATGATCCCGAACCTGGGATTGAGGGTGTGCTCACACCCTCTAACTTCAGTTAAGGGCCGGGGTTAGAAGTCGGGCTAGCGGGGGCGGAAGCACCAGGATCAGGAGTGATGCTGATGTTCCTCACGAGCAGCCCAACCCAGGCTGGGCTGCCGTAGCCTGGGTTGGGCTGCTCATGTGAATAGCTTCCCCTTCTACCCAGTTTCTGCCATTTGGGGCCCACTTTGGTGGTTGTTTTGGCATTTGCTTCCCTCCGGGGATAAAGTTTTGCCACCTACCCACCACTCCCCAAATCTACATCCTAAACCAGGGGCAGAAGACAGGCTGGAGGTAGTTTAACCTGTTTCCAGTAGCAAAGAAGCAATGGCAGTACTGGCCTCAGGTTCAAAATGACTGCCAGCAAGGTTTTCCCCTGCAGTCCTAGGAATGGCATAGGTGCTCCTGGGATTTGTAGCCTTTTCTAGGGATGCAGCCATTGCATTCCTAGGACCACCTATGCCATTCCCAAGGCTGCAGGGAAAACCTGTAAGCAAAAAAACATTGGTCTTACCTGTGAAGGGTTCTTTTTTGCAGTTTCTGAGGTCATCCTAAACAATGGGTTGTGTACCACCAATCATGCCTCAGGAAGACAGGAAATAGAATTTCAAAGTAGATGGTAATATCCAGTAGTTAGGCTGGAGGTGCCAAACCCCGCAGTTCTGGACTGCTGAGTCTGGCATACAGTGTCTAGGCTACAATAGGTAACTATAATATATGAGAGAGAGAGAACGAACAAAAGAGAGGAGATCAGCCTAGCACAAAGAGAACAAAGGATACAGTAACAGAGGGAAATCTAATACCCTGGGAGTCAGCCTCCTCCCACAACTTGCCCTTAGTCCCATGGAGAAGAAGTAGACATCCACAGGTGGGCAGGATAACCTCAGACACTGAAAAAGAACCCTTCAAAGGTAAAGCCAATTTTTATTTTTCCACAGTTGTCTGAGGTCATCCTAAACAATGGGACATGCCCAAGCAGAAGAGCAAGTGGTGGGGAAGGTGGATATGTCAGACCACCTGTTGCAAAACTGTATGGCCAAGAGCTGCCTAGGCCAAGTGAAAGGAGGCAATTTTGTAATGTTTAATGAATGGAGATGTTGAAGACCACGTAGCCACCTGGCAAATAACATGTATAGGGGCATTAGCTGAGAAGGCAGCTGAAGCGCTGGCACTACAAGTGTAGTGCGCCATGATGCCCTTTGGAACGGGAATTCAAGAGATTCGTATGCCAAAGAAATAGTGGCCTGGATCCATTTAGTGAGGGTGGTCTTGGAGACCTTATTCCCTAAGGATGTGGGGTGAAAGGAGATGAAAAGGGAATTGGAAAGTTGAAGGTGTTTAGTGTGTCTTAGGTAGATCCATAGAACTCTCCGGACGTCCAAGGTGTGGAATCGTTTCTCTTTTGGATGGATGGGGGAAGGACAAAAGAAGGGAAGAACTACGTCTTGAGACCTATGGAAAGGGGAATTAATCTTTGGGATGAATGTAGGGTGGAGGAGGAGGATGGCATCCTGCTGAAAGTTGCAGAGTTCCTTTCGTGCCAAAAGGGTCCCCAGCTCCGATACTCTGTGAGCTAAAGTTATGGCCATGAGTAAGAGGACTTTATAGGAGAAGAGTTTCAGGAGTATCAAGGGTTTGAAGGGCTTAAGAGTGTTCAACAATTTGTTGAGGTCCCAGGATGGGTATCTATGTATGGTGGGGGAGCCAGGTTGCTGGCCACCCTCAGGAAATGTCTGAGGTGAGGGTGAAGAAGGGAAGAACCCTGCAGGTTAAGGTGCAAGACCGATGAAAGAGCAGAAACTTGCCTATGAAGGGTGTTGTGGCGTAGGCCAATGTCTAGACCTTCTTGGAGGAAGGTGAGAACTTCAGGAATTCCTGCAGGGATAGGGGAAAGGTGCTTCCTACGTGCCTACCTACAGAATGCTGCCCAATTGGCATGATAAATCTGACTGGTAGAAGGCCCTCTGGACGCCAGTATGGTGTTCTGAACAGAGGTCATGTAGCTGCTTTTTATTAGCAAGGTGCGCTCATCATGCCACCCCTGCTGCCACGGACCTGGATGCATGTTGGATACAGTCCAAGCTTGAATCGGCCATGAAGGCAGCGGCCTCAGTTAGCTTGTTGATCTCCTGTTGTTTGTTCTTGGGGGGAATGAGTTGGATGAACTCCTTTGGCCATAACGCGGAGGCCTGAGTGAAGACAAAATTGGAGGCTGCTGCTCTAACAACTGTCACTGATGTATCATGTACCTTACGGAGGAGCAAATCACATTTCTTATCCTTGGAAATTTTGAGTTGCTCGTCTCCCTCCTTATTTATGAGAGTTCCCAACACTAACTGTGCCACAAGGGCATCTACAATGGAAGAGAATAACAAAGCCATAATATTATTGGGAAAGGTATAGAGATTTTAGGGCATGGAGCAGAGGGCTTGGCAGAAAAGGGCACCTTTCATTCCAACAGCATGGTTTCTTTGAATAGAGGAGGGAAGGAGACGGAAAGAGCAGGAGGGGAGGTAGAGGGGAATACTACTTGGTCCAAGCCAGCTTGAGTCTGTGGACACATCTTTAATGGTCCTCCTTGCCTTGGCTAGTAGGACCTCAAAATCTGAAGCTGCAAATAGTCGAACAGAACAAGCAGTTTGAGCGGATGATTCCTCCTCGGAGAGTTCTCCCTTCTCAGTATAAGAAGAGGAATGAGGGGAACCAGAGGGAGGGGGCCCCGGGAGAGGTCTCTGAGGAACTATGGGGGGAAGAGAAGGAGGGAGGATAGGGTTAAGAAGTAAAGGCTGAGAGTCAGGAGCTGAGAGAGATGGGTTCGGTGTGGAGGGAGGAGGGTCCTCCTGAGATGATGATGAGGAGGAGGGTAAACATCTTTTCTTTCTTAGTTTCGGCTTCAGAGGTCTTGGTAAAAATTGTCCCCTTTCGTTAAGAGGAATGACCCCACCCCGGTAGGGCTAGAGCCTGGAAAGGACGACAGGAAATCAGGTTTGGAGGGGCATTTGGAACACTTAGGAACAGGAGCAGTAGGAATGGGATTGAGCAAAGATGGGGGAGGAGGGGATGCAGGGATAGCCTTGGCTTTAAGTTCTTTCTATATAAACTCTTTGAGCCAAAGCTCCAAATCTGGGGCAATAGGTCTACACAGTGTAGGGTACCCTGAAGGGTCAGTACTCACAACCTCTATAGGAAAGAATGCAGGTTCAGGAGAGGGCTCTGCCGGCACTGCGGGAAGCTCAGAGGAAACAGGTGATGTCTATGTTGCTGGCTGGGATGAGGGGGGAATGACCAGCGGGCCGGGTTCCCCCTCCCCCTGTGGAGTGCCAGGAAGCTTTGGCGCGGGTGTTAAAGAGGCGCCCATCAGAAGTGCTGCTATGTCTGTGCTGCTCTGTATCTGTAGAATGGCGGCCAGGAGGCCTTTAGGAAAGCGCTGTGTGGCTGCTTGGGCTTGTTGGCAGCTTTAGCGCTCTCCTCCTTCAGGTGCTTCATCTTTTTGAAGACTTTCAAGGCCGCTCCTGCACTGCAGATGGTAGTAAAGTTTCCATTAATGGGGCAGCAGGGATCAGCACGCTGCTCGGCTCAGCAGGAGAGGGAGAGTGGGAGCATTTCTTGCTGGGGGGGGGGAAGGAGTGCGTTTTCCTTCCTCTCTTGGAAAGGTGCTTCCCAAAGAGGAAGGGTGCTTCCCAGTGGGGACCCTCCGAGAGGGAACCCCCCCCCCCAATAAATCCCCAGCATGAGATGGCTCCATCATGAGTGAGGAGAACAAGACAAGGACGGTGGCAGAAATCAAAGTTAAAGAAATGAAAGAATAAACGGAGCCAACTGACCGAATTAAGTAAACTGGGGGGGAAATGGTTTGAATTTATCAGAAAGTAATGAAAATATGACTCCCTTCCCACCCTGGCACAAGTGGGGGTGGGGGGAATAGAGGAGGAAGGAAGGAAGAGAAACAGGCCTGATTGAGGGCTCTCTCAAAAACTATGTTCCCTGAAGCAAGACAGGAACTGAACTGGGGGTTTGGCACCCCCATCCTAACTACTGGATATTACCATATACTTTGAAATTCTACTACACGTCTTCCTGAGGTATGATTGGCACACAACCTGCTATTTCGGATGACCTCAGACAACTGTGGAAAATGAATTATCTCCATCCTGTCTCCTGCCCATGCTGTTAAGTAGTTTCATAGGTCAGGACAGGGCAGCAGCAAAGAGCAGATGAGAATATTCAGTAGCCCATTCTAACTGGCCTGGTCCACTTCAATTTGCCCTGTACCAAACAGCAGTTTAATTTGGCCCAAATCCAAATAGCTATCTGAAGCTTTGCACAACCCAAGAAGTGATCCTCCCCATGATGAGGAATATTGGGCTCCCCAAAGTTCCCAATCTCTGGGAGGATCCCTCTCCAAATGCAGCATTTGTCTCTGTACATGAATATAGCATATGACAAATACATCCTTGGGAAACTGAGTGGGGCTATGGAGCATATCAGCACACTCCTGTTGATCCTGTAATTGTGCATGGCTGTGGTTATCAAGGGGGAACTCCCTCCCTTAGCTGCAGGGAGTTCTCAGGCAGGCTGCCACCATCCACTTTTCTAGGCAGGAAGATTCATCCTTCTAAGGGGATATCCTGGGAGAGTAAAGTGGAAAACCCTCCCTTACACACAAGATTGAGCAGTCTTAGGCAGGGTAGATTTGATTTAAATCAAATCAATTTAAATCATGATTTAAAGCACTAGTCAGTAAGACTAGATTTGAATCTTTTTTCTTTCTTTTTTTTTACATAAAGACTCATTCTTGCTGGTACAATCTTAATATTTACAACCAGATGAAGGTTTCATTTTTGGTCCTCTTTTAGACAGAAAAATTGCCTAAAATAATCTTACAGAAACCTCTGGAAGAGCATTATATTGTGAATGGATTAATGGAATTCATTTACCAAAAAATTTGAACACTGCATATATACAGCCTCATGCTACATAATTAAAAATGAATCCTTATTTCATGATGAATAACCTTTGGACTATTATGTATCTTAAATAGGAAACTATCTTTAGAGAGAGTTTTTTTCCCCTCAAAAAGCTTTTTTAAAAAGAAAATGCAATTTAAATTTTAAAAATCATTTATTTTTATCCACCCTGGTCTTAGGTCTTCAAGAATGTGGGACTAGGCAGGACCCAATGAGGAGTGACACTCAGAACAACAATGGTTTATTTTAAAAAATACAATGGTAAGGAAAAATGCAGAAGGATTCAGCAAATTTGGCATCCTTTCAGACAAACCCCCAAAGAATTACAATAAAGTTATAACACAGATCCAAGAAGTTAAACATAATTCCCTGCCTGGTCCCTGTCCTTCCTACTTACTTCTGGGTTAGGGTTGCCATATTCTGGCTTTCCAAATCCAGGTACTTAGCTTTTTAAGAAAGAAAGAAAGAAAGAAAGAAAGAAAGAAAGAAAGAAAGAAAGAAAGAAAGAAAGAAATCCAGGTGGGCTAAGCAATCTGGGTGAGATGCTTAAAATCCGGATGAAACCAGGAATAGTGTGGGGCATGTCAACTCTACCCAGGTAAGCAATTCCCAGTTGATTCCCAGCAAAAGCTACTCCCTTTCCCCTTAGCAGCTTCTGAACCTGCTGCTCTAGGAGAGAACTCCAAGGCAAAACTGACTCTAGAACAGAAACTCTTCCAACATATATAACATTTATATCCCACTCTTCCCCCAAGGAGCCCAGAGCAATTTACATGTTTATGTTTATCCTCACAAGAGCCCTGTGAGGTAGAGTAGCCTGAGAGATATATGACTGGCCCAGAGTCACCCAGTGAGCATCATGGCTGAATGGGTGTTTAAACTCAGGTCTTCCTGGTCCTAGTCCAGCACTCTAACCACTACACCATGCTGGCGCTCCCTAGACAGTTGTCCAGTAAACCCTGCCCCTTACTCTGGATTGGTCCTTTAGTTTTTATTTTCCCAGGCTTTCTTCCTTATTAGGAAAAGCCCAATGCCTCCAAACAGTTACTCTGAGGCCTAGTCCTCCACTAAAGCCTTACTATCACTACAATAGCATACATGCTTGTATAATGCATAGACAGACTGTTATAAGGGCCCAAACGTCTCAAACAGAATCACTATTTAGACTGTGAAACTATTTTGCTATCCGTCCTATGTTTTCACAGGGTTACTCTCTGTGCCAGTGATGATGGGTTAACAACAAAGATAGGAACATAGGAAACTGCCATATACTGAGTCAGACCATTGGTCTATCTAGCTCGGTCAGAGGCGTAACTATAGGGGGGCAGGGGGGGCACATGCCCCGGGCGCCATCTTTTCGGGTCACATGGGGGGCGCCGCCATGACCAAAAAAGTTTTTTTTTAAAAAATTAATACAAATTTCTTCTGCTCAGTGCAGCAGCGCAGCAGCAGTCAAGGGAGCGCATCGGCGCCCCCTCCCCCACGAGCGGTCCCTTCCGCACCGCCCGCACCCCTCCCCATTGCTTTGCTGGCAGCCAGTCAGTGGCCTGGCTTGGCGGCGGTGGGCGCCGCAGCAGGCGCCTTTCATACTGCTCACTGCGCCTGCCCTTGGCTGAGGCTCACTCGCTCCATCGCTTGCTTAGTCTGGAACAGCCAGAAAGAGGCCCTCTAGTGGCTTGCCAACGAGAAGGTCTCTAGTCAGTGACGCACGCATGCGCAACTCGGCCGGCGTGCCGTGTCGCGCTGCACATGCGTGCAGTGCGTCCATCCTCCTCTGTTCGCCTGCACGTGGGGGTGCGGTCGCCATCACGGAGGAAAGCGTCGTTGCTGGGGCTGGGGCTGCACTGCAGCAGGCGCAGGCAGGACGACGAGGACACACAAGGACACCCGGCACGGAAGAAAGGATTCAGCGGCGGGTGGGTGGAAGCAGCAGACCAAGTGTCAGGGTGAGAATGAGTTGCAAAAACTACAGAGGCCACATGTGGAAAAAAACATATTAAAGAATCAGGCTTTTATTTAGCTGCCCAACTATGGTCTCAGGTGCCTAGCAGGTGTTAATGTTTGCATTATACGGTCCTCTCTCCGCCCCAAAAGAAAGAAAAACAATCATAAAGATTCTTTGGCACTCAATCTTAAATGCATGCATGTATATGGAACTGAGAGTCAATTCCCACAGCCTGGGTAGTACAGCAGTGTGAGTTGACTCAAGCAGTGTAACATAGCTGCCTGTGCATTGTTACAAGGTGTTTCAAGAGAGTTTTACCATGAGTTCTGCTTGCTGGCATGCTCGTTTTTGCACTGTGAAAGCTTGCCTTGTGATCTCAGTTTACGCTGAAGTGCTCCTATAACAGCTCCATCTCAGAAAAACCTGCAGTGTTAGCTTTAACAAGTGCCTGTGGTATCCTGCTAAAGACACAAAGTTTGGCAAGAAAAATGGGGGAGGGGGTTATATGCCAGGACCTTTGGAGATTGTCTCTTGCTTGTGAGGAAAAACCTAAGTATAATGTGGTGTGTATCATCAATCATTGCATCATAATTCTGTTGTTTGAGATACAGGCCAACTCCACAGGGTTGCTGCTTGTGAGGAAAAAACACATGTGTGTCAGTCAGATGTATCAGCAGCGGCAGGGGGGGCGCGGCGGGGGGGCGCAATTTCAGTGCTTGCCCCGGGCGCCGTTTTCCCTAGTTACACCTCTGAGCTCGGTACTGTCTTCACAGACTGGCAGTGGCTTTTCCAAGGTTGCAGGCAGGAACCTCTCTCAGCCCTATCTTGGAGAAGCCAGGGAGGGAACTTGAAACCTTCTGCTCTTCCCAGAGCAGCTTCATCCTCTGAGGGGAATATCTTACAGTGCTCACACATCAAGTCTCCCATTCAGATGCAACCAGGGCAGACCCTGCTTAGCTATGGGGACAAGTCATGCTTGCTACCACAAGACCAGCTCTCCTCTCCTGAGGGATCTGGACTGACCTTCCTGCCTCTCCCTCACTCATTCTTGTCAAAGTCACCAGTACATTATTTAAGTAGAGTCCCTGAAAAGTTGTGAGCACTCATCTTTATAGCGATTGGAACTGATGAGGAAGGAGCTTGGGACACAGCAAACAGGCTCAGTAAAGTACATGGGACAAGATAGGTCTAGTAACACATTATGCAATTGCATCCTTCAAAATGTTTCTTTCTTACTAAGAATAAACTTACTTACCTACCAAGAAGGATCTACCTCTTTCCATTCATGTCTGTTTCTAATCTAAATCACACATATTCCTGAAGCTGGTGAAGGACTATTTGATAGTATCTAAAGTAATACTTAAAGTTTTTGGTGTCAGTTCGCATACTCTCCTCCCTTGGAATCTGGTGAAAAGGACAAAAGAGATGCCTATGCAATCCAGGTGAGTCCTGAATTCTGCAATTTAGATGTTGCAGGATGTGAGCAGTGTTCCCTCTAAGGCATGCACATGTGCACACTCTCATAAGTTTTTGGATGTTCACTCAATTCAGATCCTGCTCAGGTTGAATCAAGAAGGCCCCATCCCGAATGCTCACACGCATACAGTGCCTTGATACTGCCACCCAGAACATACCTCATTCCAAGCACAGATGAAAAAAGTTAAACACAACACTGGGGGAGAAAGAGCCTATATTGCTTTCTGCCTGCTCTGTTGAGACCCTGGGAACCAACAATTCAACTAACTCGATAAGCTGGTGCTCAGCTCCGGAAGGAGGTGGAATCACTGTTGAGCTTTCTCTTATTCATACTCATGTACCATCTGCAGAGCCCATAATGCAAAGACTCCATTGCGAGACAGAAGACCATATTAGCCCAACAGCAAGACAACCCATGTGTTACCAAAAAGAGAGAAGCCTTGCCAATTTCCTAAATGCAGGGGGCATTTAAAGCAGATTTGGTGGACAAGAACATATGTTTCTCCTGACACAGAAAAACCCTGATCTCTCCAGTTGTTTTCTCCTAGTAAAGCTTCAAGTAATCCCCATTGGAAGAGAAAATGGCTGGAAAGAAGTGACTTGTGAGGGGAAGGAGAAGCAAGGGTGGTGGAAAGGCTCTGGCACTTCCCTGCCTGCTCATGTTACGTTTAAAATGCCACCCCTGTGGGAAATTGGTACAACCCACACAGTAACAGAAATATTGTGATGTCATAAGATAAAATGGGTCCTAAGGAGTGGAGTTGCTGGAGTGCCAGGCTGTAGCCTCAGAATGCAGAGTAAAGGCTAAGGCAAAGGTAGGCAACCCTGGCTCTCCAGCCGTTGCTGAACTATAACTCCATCATTCCCAGTCACGTGGCTGGGAATGATGGGAGTTGTAGTTCAACAACAGCTAGAAAGTCAAGTTTGCCTGCACAGGGCTAAGGTGTATTTTTAGATTGTGACCTATTTGGGGATAGGAAACTATTTTATTTCTTTTTCTGTATATATCATTTGAGAAATGTTTTTGTTTAAAAGTAGTATATAAATATTTGCAGTGATACCTGGAGTAATTTAATATGGGTAAACATAAGTTGCATAGGTCAATGAGTGAGAGGGACTTGCAGTATAGAGGTTGTGACTAGCAGAACTGCAAGAGCTCAGTTGATTTAATTATCAGATCCTGCAATAACCAAAGTTGTAACTGTTGTAAAGAATAACACCCCTCCCAGAAATTTATCAGAAAAAAATATTTCCTAAAGATGGACCATTACCTGCCTCCCTTTTCTTCTTCCTTAAGCATAAGGCCTGAAACACTGAAATTGGAGTCCAAAATTGTTAAAATAAATCTATATAGTAAATGAGATAGTGAAATTTTTTCAAGAGCAGTTTTGGGGGAGGAAATAATTTCATGCTTCCTAATGTGACGTCTTAAGGCTTTTTAAGCTTACATCCCATTTTTGTTGCTGGAGGGTTAGAATTAAAGCTTGCTACAACTTTAAGAGCCAAGTAATAGATTCACACAAATTTCCGAATTAGTCTACTTCTATACTTGCTGGTTATGGCAGCTGGCACATCATTTTCCAGCCCACGGTATATTATGACAGTTTCCCGATAAAACTGTTACAACCGAAACCCTAATAAAAGTTTAATGATGCTAGACCTTGCCTAAGTGCATATGTTGGTTTCTGACCTGCACTTAAGTTTCTGCGTATAAAGGCGTGCTTAAACTTCAGCCACATGCTCACTGTCTGGCATATCAAAATTAAGGTACAGCCAGAGCACAAGGAAACCTGAAATGTGGTACAGAGGTAGGCCCACATCCTAATTACCAGAAACACTGAAAATAATGAGCCTGGCCTCAGAGCAGCGATCAATACTCCAACACAGAACAAGCCATGGAATGCATGGATACCCATAAACTAGCCTGGAAAGGGAGAGGATAGGCAGTAACAGCTCAAGCATCTGTGTCTGCAGAATGTAAGCTGTGTTTATCTCTACCACTTATATATGAACACTTGCGCGGAAATTACTTGGGAAAAGAACCTGCTGTGCTCTGAATCCTAGGCATGTGGGCGTGATTCATCTAAGATTTATATATCCAAGTGTCAGTAGAATGAATGGGTGTGAACAGAAAATGGGAAAATTGGTTCCCATCCCATTCAGAACACAGCAGGACTGGAACGAAGCTCCTGCCGTATGAACACACACAAAAAGCTTGTAACACTTTATACACTGGAGGACAGAACTGCAGGAATTGCAGGCAACATTTACTTCAACCCATAAGTTCATCTACTAAACTTTGTTCCACCCAGTGCAAAGTGAATGTACCAGCAGAGATATCTGAGGAGCAAAGACATGGATAATTGATAATTAGAGAGCTAAAATGGTGATCTGTTTGAAGAGCTGGTGATTAAGTCTCAGCTCCTAACAAGTAACTGTTTTCCTTGCATTTCATGTCATAGCATGAAACAATGCATATAATTTAAAGGCACCTGCAGGAGCATGCATGGAACAATAATCAATTCATTTGGGACCCCACTTGCTGCACTGGCAGTCATCTTTTGCTCATGGCTGTAGCCATTTTTTTATCCACACTGCCCCAAGATGGGACAATTATTCAAGGACAGCTTTGTGTATTGCAGCCCCACTACTACCAACATAGGCAGTGGCAAAAGCATTGGTTTAAGTCATATTTGAGTAAATTAATTTGAGAGAGAGAGAAAACCCCACCCATACACATTCATTTCAGAATAAAATGGATCCCAATAGGCCCCATTTGGCCAGGCTCCACTTGTTCCAAACATTCACTCTGAGTATTTCAGTAGTTGCCAATGGCCAATTTGTCAGAGATTCTCTCTAACCCTAATTCTAAGCTGGAAACCTTCCACAGACTAAGCCAGCCATCATTCCAACTCAGAATCTTCACTATATCACATTTGTTTACAAAGTCAAAAGCACTACCATCAAATATTGCTTTAATATCTCACAAGCAAACAAAAAGCAAACTCTGCTTTTAAAAGTCCAGTCAACCTAAAAAACTGATAATCCAAAATACCTAATGCCCATTATATTTTACACTACATTTGTTGGCTAACTTCATGTCATGTTAACTTTACACTTTTTACATTTATACTTTGTTTTAAAAGATGTATGATGCAGTCCTAATTGTGTTCAGTTAGAGTAAATCAATGGGATTTACTCTAATTGAACACAATTGGGATGATACATATTTCAAAACAAATGTAATGTCAATGTAAGACTCATTGTAAAAATGTGAAATCCTTTTTTTCTACAGCTTCAGTGATGTTAAAATATGAAATCAATGCAATGGCAAATTGTTTTAATAGAAATAATTGCTTAAGTTAAGAGCACTAGAGAGTACAATCCCATTGAACACTCATTTGTGTCCAATGGGATTTACTGCAGTGTGCTTAACCAGCAATTATTTCTATTAAAACATAACAATTTGGCATTGTGTTGATTTCATATTTTAACATCACTGAAGCTGCAAAAAACAAGGAAACACTCTCCTGGATTCTATAAAATAATTCCTTGTAATTGAGCGCCAAGTTACTGAGAAGGTGGAACAGGATATTTTTAACCCTCTTGCAAAGTTACAGACAGGGAAATTTAAAAAGAATCTCTTTCAGAATCCGCTTCTTTCCATTCCTATACTGGAACGCTGGGACAGTAAGGATACCAATAGAATCAGCAAGAGTTCACTGCCAGGAGGCATTCAAATAGCTGGTGGAGGAGAGTGGCATAATTTGCCTCAGGATCCTGTCTCTCTCTAGAATGTTTTGTGCCTCCTCCAGCTGCCCAATACCCCAAACTTGTCCACAGTTAGAGAACCACAGCTATGGAGTTTTCCTGCCCTAGTGAGCTTAATTCAGAAAGATTTTAAAAATCTTTGAAGAAAAACACACTGGCGTTTTCTTTTAAGGTATTAGAGGAGGAAAGAGAACTTTTGAAACAGTATATCTAAAGGTATGCGGCACAGTTGTGTATTTTTTCTCCAATAAGATCTGAGTCAGAATGTTTTTATTTTAATGGGATACCTGCCTGGGTCTTACAAGTCTGAAATGTTGCCTACAGTTCACCAGGACTAATAATATCCCCAAGATCTCATGTCATTAACATGACTATTACAGGTGTTGCTATGAGTAACATCCAAACAAATTAAAAAAAAACCAGGCACATTCGCCTGTTAAGCAAAAACAAGGAATCTAGTAACACCACAAACCCCAAGATGTATTTGTTGCACAAATGTTTGTAGGCTACAACTTATTTCATCAGATGTAGGTTACGAAAGCTCATGAACAATACTTTTAAAGTGTCAGAGGACACCTATTTTCACTACAGACAGCAGAGATTAGGAGACAATCATGCAATGCTCTAAGTTTGCAGATGTCACCCAACAACCTTTTCACATACTGGATAGTAAGTGACTTGCTCACAATCAACAGGATACATTGTTCTACAATGGAAAGGGTGATGTGGCATGGCACCTATGACCCTCATGTATTCCCATCTTATTTTAGCGAGTGAGATACAGGCTCAAGTCCTACTCCTTCAAATTTGCACCCAACGTTCCAGGCGTCTCTTACCTAAGATTTCAAGACAGGAGCACAAAGTGTACTGTTAAAAACAGCCATTCACCACATATGGCAGAAATGGCTTCAACACACACTTGCTTTGCCTTGAAGGGCAGTGTGTATCACTTCAGATTTGCAGTGAGATTTGCTTCAGATTTGCAGTGAGTGAATGCCTGTTCTTCAAAACCTCTTCCTTCAGACTATAGAACATATGTCTGTCTTCATCATTGGGCTTCTCAAGGTCCTTCCATCTCCTTGTGAGCCTGTTACTGTACATACTCCTGCCTCAGCATCATTGGTTCTAAGATCACAGTGGACAGCTGCCAATGTTCCCAAGAGCCAGAGGCCTGTTAACCTGATGTGCTCTATTTGAACTGTCTAAAGGTAAAGCGTGCCCTCAAGTTGATTTGGACTCCTGAAGCCCACCGAGCCCTGTGGTTTTCTTTGGCAGCAGGGGTTTATCATTGCCACCTCCCGCACAGTGCGAGAGGTGGCAATGATAAACCCCTCCTGCCAAAGAAAACATTTCGGCAACTTCCTATATCGCTGCTGCCCGATATAGGTGTTTCCAGGAAACACACCAGCGGGGATTCGAACTGGCAACCTTCTGCTTGTTAGTTAAGCATTTCCCCATTGAATATATCTACTACAGTTTTATACTTCTCTAACAATGTTCTGCCATCCTCAGCACATGAAAGGGGCAGAGTCTCTCCCCCACCATCCTCCTGGTCTTAGTATGGTTAAAGGTAAAGCATGCCGACAAGTCAATTTCGACTCCTGGCAGCCACAAAGCCCTGTGGTTTTCTTTGGTAGAATACAGGAGGGGTTTACCATTGCCATCTCCCACGCAGTCTGAGATGATGCCTTTCAGCATCTTCCTATATCGCGGCTGCCCGATATAGTACCAGCGGCAATTCGAACCGGCCACCTTCTGCTTGTTAGTCAAGCATTTCCCTGCTGCACCACAGTATGGTTAGGAGGTCCAGATGTGGGCCTCCAGGCAACTCCCTACGCTCCTAAGGACACACAGTCCAGCATGCCTGCCCTCAAAAGAGTCCAGGAATAAGACAGCGGCAACCAATGCAGCTAGGAGTCCCATAGGGAGGCTAATAGAGAGAAGTGGCCCAACAGCTACTCCCTATCCTGTAAAGGCGCAAACTGGGCACCCTAACACCCCAAATGAGCTTCCCCGATGGAGCCTCTAGCTTTCCTGAGACCACAGGGCAAGACAGGCATGGCTCAACTTTCACCCTTGTAAGAACAGCACTGTTGGATCAGGCCCAAGACCTATCTAGTCCAGCATCCTGTTTCACACAGTGGCCCGCCAGATGACTCTGGGAAGCCCACAGCAAGAAATGGGGGCATGCCCTCTCTCTTGCTTTTGTTCTCCTGCAACTAGTATTCGGAGTCGAGCATCCTGTTTCACACAGTGGACCACCAGGAAGCCCACAGTCAGGAGTTGAGAGCATGCCCTCTCTCCTGCTATTACTCCCATGCAACTAGTACTCAGAGGCATCCTGCCTTTGAGGCTGGCCTATAGCCCTCCAACTAGCAGCCGTTGATAGACGTCTCCTCCATAAAGTTATCCAAACCCCTCTTAAAGCCATCCAAGTTGTTGGCTGTCACCACATCTTGTGGCAGAGAATTCCACAAGTTGATTATGCATTGTGTGAAAAAAATACTTCCGTATAAGAACATATACAGAAAGTGTTTAAGGATCAGGGCTGGCATCTGTTATCTCCCCAACCCCAGAATTTTGTGGGGTTTTTAGGTTTCTTTGGCCATTCTGGTTTAATGTGATTCATTTGGCTTTAGTTATTTCAATAAGTTCTGTTCTGTTTTTATGGTTTTGTGCCAAAGGCAGTGTATAACACTAAAATAAATGATAGTATGTTTTAACTGTGTTTTAGCTGCCTTAAGGGCTTGTTTGAGGATCAAAAGATTGTGTGTGTGTGTGTGTGTGTGTGTGTGTGTGTGTGTGTGTAAACAAACACTCCAAAACTGTTTCAGTGTGCTCACCAAGGCACCCAGGCTCCTAGCGACAGCCTCGAACCCTCTACTGCAAGAAGAGATATACCCAGATGTATCTGACGCGGTGGCACATGCCCAGGAGAAGAGCTGGTCTTGTGGTAGCAAGCATGACTTGTCCCCTTGGCTAAGTACAATCTGCCCTGGTTGCATATGACAGGGAGACTAGAAGTATGAGCACTGTAAGATATTCCCCTCAATGGATGGAGCCACTCTGGGAAGAGCAGAAGGTTCCAAGTTCCTTCCCTGGTAGCATCTCCAAGATAGGGCTGAGAGAGATTCCTGCCTGCAACCTTGGAAAAGCTGCTGCCAGATTGTGAGGACAAAACTGAGCTAGATAAACCAATGGTCCTACTCAGTACATGGCAGCTTCCTATGTTCCTAGGGAGGCATCTTGCCTCTGAGGCTAGAGGTGGCCTATAGACAGACTAGTAGCCATTTATAGACCTGACCTCAATGAATTTGTCTAAGCCCCTTTTAAAGCTATCCAAGCTGGTGGCCATCATCACATCCAGCAGCAAAGAATTCCATAGATTAGTTATGCGCTGTGTGAAAAAGTACTTCCTTTTGTCGGTTCTAAATTTCCCAACCTTCAGTTTCATGGGATGATCCCTGGTTCTAGTATTGTGCGAGGGAGAAAAATTTATCTCTGTCCACTCTCTTTACTCCATGCCTAATTTCATACACCTCTATCATGTCTGCCTGTAGTCGCCTTTTTTCCAAACTAAACAGCCCCAGCTGCTGTAGTCTTGCCTCATAAGGAAGGTGTACTACCTTGATTGCTCTCTGCTGCACCTTTTCCAGTTCTCCTTAAGATACAGCGACCAGAACTGTACACAGAACTCCAAATGTGGCCACACCATAGCTTTGTATAAGGGCATTATAATACTGACATTCTTATTTTCAATCCTTCCTAATGATCCCTAGCATGAAATTTTTCTTTTTCACAGCTGCCATACACTGAGTCAACACTGTCAATGAGCTATCCACCACAACCCCCAAATCTCTCTCCTGTTCAGTCACTGACAGCTCAGATCCCATCAGCATTTATGTGAATTTTTTTTTTTTTGCCCCAATATGCACCACTGTACACTTGCTTACATTGAACCGCATTTGCCATTTTGTCACCCACTCCCCCAGTTTGGAGAAATGCTTTTGGAGCTTCTCAAAAACTGCTTTGGATTTTACTACCCTAAATAGTCTGGTGTCATCTGCAAATTTGGCCACTTTGCTGCTTACTCCAACTTCTAGAACATTTATGAAAAAATTAAAGCACACTGGTCCCAGTACAGATCCCTGAGGGACCCTCATCTCTTACTTCCCTCCATTGTGAAAACTCTCCATTTATTCCTATCCTCTGTTTCCTGTCCTTCAACCAGTCATCCTCCTGACCTTTCATTGCTGCTCTCCTGACCTCCACATTGATTTCAACTCTGTCATGTCCCTTGGATAATCCTAATTCCCAGAGTCAACTAGTGATGTAGACGGAACCAGTTCAGAGGCCCTTTATGGGCCTCCGAACCGGTTCCAATGGCAGGTTGTTCCGCCAGTTCAAAGGTGGGGGGTGCTGCTTTAAGGGTGGGGGAGGGTGCACACCCTCCTGCCACTCTTCCCCCACCAGTGCTCCATTTTTAGTAAGTCCATGGGCCATAGCATACCTCCCTGCCACCCCATTTGCCCCAATTTAGCGGATATACCCAGAAGTATCTGATGAGCCTGCGCACCAGGACAGATCCACGCACACTGCGTGCAGTTGCACGTGTGGCTGGTGTGTGCCGGCACATGCAGGAGCATCAGATACTTCCAGGTATATCCAGTAATTGGGGGCAAACGGGGTGGCAGGGAGGTACGCTGCCGCCCCATGGACTTACTAAAAACAGAATGCCGGTGGGGGGAGAGGGGCAAGAGGGGCGAAGTGCACCCTTCCCCGCCCTTAAAGCAGCAACCCCCCACCTTCGAGCCTCCCCCACCTGGATCTATGCACATCTCTAGGGTCAACATCTTACATTCTCCTCAGGAGATCAGACTCTCAGGTAATGGCTAACTACCCCAGACCCCATTGTTCTCTTCCAGGTACTACCCCAAGTAACTTGGATTAATGTTTACTTGGGGTAGTACCTGGAAGAGAACAATGGGGTCTGGGGTAGTCCTCACCCCATGAGGCATCTTTCACCCTCACCCATGAGGCATCTTTCACCCTATGAAGATAGTCAGCAGAAACCCCTCCAATTTGCTCAACCCCTAAGGGCCATCTCAGAGGTTGGGATCCTCTGCTTTCCCATCATCATTCCACCCTCACCACCGAGGATCTAGATTCCTTTCCTTCCTGTTGAGAGCAGACAGTATAGGCTTTCCCACTTCCTCCACCCTAGGACCTCTCCCCAATTCCCCCTATTCTGGAGTGTCTGTGTGAATGCATGTGCATGTTACTATCCGGCTAGGTTAGGAGATTCCTCCAAAGATTCTTCTTAGATTGTCCCCCACCATGCCCCCTTATTCCATGTCCTGAGTCCCAGCAGCCTCCTGCAATCTGCAGAGGCCAGCCCCACTTACCTCCCTCACCCCCAGAGACTAGGTCACGGAAGCCGGGCCCAAGTCCTTGCATACCCACAAAGAAGTTGCTGCCGCATCACCAAGCAGGAAAGCCGTTTCCTTCCCCCTTAATCAAAAGCAGACTGAACCAAAAACCCACCACCACTTCCTTTCCCTGCCTCCCCCTAAGTCAGCCTTAACTTTACATTTATAAGTAGAAACAGAGATAAAGCACCGAGCCAGGGCACGCATCCACCAGTGTTCGAGTCATGTGAGAAATCCCTCATTATCATTTTAGTCAAGCCTCTCATTTTTATTCAACAAAGCAACCTTGTTATTTGGATTCAAGCCTGGGATTGTGACTTTCTGGGGAAACTGCCTGCTTTACGACCGTGCTGAAAGGTCCTGCAAGTGAGGAGAAAGGTCCCTACATAGCAGTATCACCTTTAAAAAAAATCTGGAGACTGTCAAGGAGGAAAAAAGAAGCAAATGTTTATCATTGGCAGTCCTCCACCTTGGGTCCCCACACATTATTGGATTACAACTCTCACCCCTTCAGGCTTTGTGACTGAGGATGATGGGACCACCTTAATCACAACAGCATCCGGGGGCCCAAGGTTGAGGACCACTGCTGTATAGAGTTTATCCACGTCAGAGAAACTGCTACACATTATCGGGGGGGGGGGGCATTAATGCTCAGAAGTTCACCATCCCTTGCAGTTTGTGACACACTAACAGATTTAACAAAGTATATGACCACTACCTCAATCCATAAAACAGAATAATTATTTGTACAAATGTAGCTTTAAAAACAAAATTAATGAATTGGGGAAAGCAAGCAGACAATCTTCAGTACTTGCTGTAACCCAACGGAACAATCTCATTGGGCTGTCTGGCAGTAATCAGTACAAAATGACAAATGGCCTATCATCTAATTGTAGCAGGGGTTGGATCCCCATCCGCTTCAGGCAGACAGATCTTAAGTCAATTATTCCCTTGATATTATTAGGTTAAATTGCACAACTGGAGAAAACAGAAAGCCAGATTGGCAGCCTGCATCTGGACTTTGTAGAGGACACCCAATTCCTCAAAAATCAACTAATCTAACAGGCTACCAGTAGTTGTTTCTGCTTAAGCAAAGGAACCACCATAATGCTCTCTAAACAAATCCCAAGCTCCAGGCAGGAACTAGTTTCTATACAGTCACTTGCACACTTTAGTGAAAGACTGCCCCTCTGCAATTGCATGGGGAACTACTACAATAAGCCCATAGGTACAGTTCAGAGACAGACTGTATTGCCAATTGAATCACTGCAGAGGAATCTGCCTGATTTAATTAAATCAGAAGGCCAGCCAGCCAGCCAGGCAATCACAGCAGGTAGAAGTGTTCATTCCACCTGTCTTAAAGCACTTCCTTGTCTTAAGGATATCATAAATATAACCATATATTTATCTTATAGAAATGTATGCACACAACTCACATAGATCAACTCTTTCATCCTAGCCAACCTTTTGGGCACCACATTATCTAGTTGAATAGTGGCTTATTTCCACCCCTTTACACTAACCTGAAAGCACTGCTTTTATACCAAGTTTTCAAACTTGGGCCCCCAGATGCTGGACTACAATTTCCATTATCCCACAATGACTGAAGGAGCTGCAGTCCAATAACATCTAGTATAAGAACTCCTGCTTTACAGGTTATTACTATTATTAACCATATAGCAACATGACACTCTACAGAGCAATACAAACAAACAGGGAATATACATCCCAAGGAGCTTGCAATCTAGTAAATTTCCCATCGTTGCTTGTACCCTAGCTTAGTGATTTAGCTAATGTACATCAAGCTTGTGGTTTAGGTTTCATCTCACTTAGGAAAATCTACTAACATCTATCAACCAAAGTTGAAGTACTAGTCATATTATAGGGCAGCAACACAGGAAGTTTAATGACACTGAATTAAACTATCTCCATCTACTGGGTAACCTCCTTGATCAGAAAAAGTTATAAACCCATTTCGATTTAGTTTTCTACAGGACTCTATACATATACATTCCCCATTATTAAATACTATAATTCTGATGTAGTAACATTCATTTCTGCAAGTCAGAACAAAGTATCTGGTCCCCTCTCCCCCACCACCATCACCCACACTGCTTTCACAGGCTCACTGGAACAGATCAAACTATTAGATAAATACCCAGGATGGACCATAAATCTGTATAACTGATCTTACTCTGTAAATCTTTCAGGTGAAAGCAAATGCAAAGCAAGGGCAAGGCAAAAAGACTGTGGTTTTCAGTCTCGGGGAAGAAGATGGCAGAAAAATCAATAAAAGAAATCAATAGAGGAAAAATTAAACACAATCTAAAATTTGCTGTTTGCCAAAATTCACATGGCAGCCCCATCATTTAGCTCTGTATTTTAGAGATGAATGTGAAAGAGAGTTAGGCAGGCTGGCTGACTAGCTCATTCACTCAGAGTGCTGAGTGGAAGGTGGAAGTGGAAACCTCAGTGTTTTGCAATGTGACATATTTGTCTCAGTGATGAGTTTCAAGATAAAGATTGCAACTCCTTAGGCCTGCTCCCTTCCTTCATTAGAAGACAATGAGAGGGTGTTTTTTTTAAAAAAAGCCAAACTTAATTATCAAAATCAAACACACTGACCAAGCTTTTCATACACCAGACTGAAATCATCTAACATTTAGCTTTTGTGTGTTATGACAAATCTCTTTCTCTACAGTGATGCTGTGGAGAGTAAACAGGTCTAAACAGAGAAAGAAAGAAAACCACACACAACACACCAGCTGCATATAAAGGGTACTCCTGGATGCCACAGACAGGGGGAAGAGTCCAAAATTATACAGCAACCACAACTCTTTGAGCTTCAGAAACACACTGGAGTAGGAGGCAAAGCAGTATAATGTCAGGATTACTGAATGAGAGTGTCTGTGCTGACAAAAGATTTAACATTTATAAGGAAGACGAGTGGCAAAACCACAGGACAGGCACATTTATACCTTTGCTCAGTTGTGTACCCAAACGTCACATTGAAGCTAAGATACCTAGTGCTGAAAGGGAAGCTTTTATAATGTGATTCAGAGCTGGACAGATGGTGTACTGCAACAGAGCCCCCAATGAAACAACAGGAAGATCACCAATCCAAGATGTAGAACTGCATTTAATTCCCTGACTGTGACCTTCTCCCCCGCCTAGATCCCAGAAGAGTATAAGAGCAAGAGATAATTAAACACACACACACACACACCACAAAAGCCACACTGGAGGCACCCCTTCTCTAGAGACTGTATAACCAGGAGGCAGGAGCACTTACTTGCTGTTTCGTGCTGAACCGCCGGACTTAACTCCTCGAGTCACCTCTGAAAACTTATTTCCCAAATATCTCCAATCCACTCAGTTATTCGAAGCTCAGGGGGAAATGAGCCAGCCCCTGGCTTCTGATCGCATAGCCCATGCTTGGAAACGCAAGTTGCACTCTTGATGTTTCAAAAGGAATCGGCTTGAAGTCGCTGTGGAGCTCTCCAAACTGGGGAGGGATGAGATCCTACGGCTGCTGTTTGTAGCTGCATGGGATGGGGTGGGGGAAGAGATTACTTTGCGTCCATCCAAAAAAGGGAAAGGGGTGGGCGGGGGAATGAACAGATAGCAGAGAGGATCGCCCTTTCAGCAGCAGCAGAGAGAAACGAGCCGATCTAGAGACACCAACCGCAGCGGCGCTTCATCCCACTGGATGCCCAGTTCTAGAGGCGTTGTCCATGCCTGCGGGCGTAGACCTGTAACCAAAGCGCAAAGCGCGCTCTCCCTCCTCGCTTCCTTGCCCTGGCCTTTTCCGCTTTCAGTGCCTCCCCCTAGATCAACGGCGCCGGGCTCTTCGCAGCGCGTTGCCTTGCGATGATGCCTCTGCAGGTGGAGCAGGCGCTCGGAAGACAATCCGGAAGGCGCAGCAGGGTCCTTTCCAAACCTAGCCCTGCACGGGAAAGCGCAGCGGTGATGGGACGGAAGGAAGTTTTCAAACGGTGTTGTGCCTTAAGAAAGCGGGCGCCACGGGACCTGCCGCTTGCCCAAAGCACGTGGATCTTTTGACCCAAGGGCCATCTCTGCGACAGCCTGGCATTTCGCTCCTGGACGCTTATTCAGCCGTTCCTGAAGCTACCTGACCTCACTTCCATGTGTTCCTTCCTCGCTTCCCCAAATGTGGGGGTACGGGCCTATTGGCGTGGCTTCCTTGCTTCCCAAACAGATCAAGCTGCTCAGCTATATTCCGTTTAATAGGAATCATTAACCTAGAACGGAGCACAAGAAAGAAAATGATCCATCGTCAGCTGGGCTTTTTATTATGAGGAGCGAAAAGCTGCATAGGCAGGAAGAGCGAAGCAAGCCCAGAAGTTGGTTTCAACGAACACGTGTTGCACAAAGTTAGCCTCTCCTTCTCCTGCTTTTGCTGTTTGCGGACGGGTGGGAGGAAGCAGAGAGGAGGTGGAAAAGCCAAGCATAATTATATACTTGCTTTCAGTATTAGGGTGGGGGACAACATCCAAAAGCCAGAGGCAGGATAGCGAGTTTTATAGTGAGTTTGCACCACCGATGAGCTGGATTAGTGAACCCTCTTCTCTTCGTCCTCCCAGGGTTAACATTGATCTCTACCTGCAGTGGGACATCTCTAAGCTTACTCTGAAGAAAGTCTCACATTTCATAAGACTTGATCTGCAAATAACTATGTTAGGTAGCGGAGTAAAAAGTGGATCAAATCCTGGATATGGCTACAGTGTGTTTAATTTTTGAGCCCGATTCACTTCACAACACCCGTTTTCAGTGCCAGAGCTGTGCTGCGGAAGGTTGGGAAATATTTGAACATATGCAGAGTGCCTTTCCCTCACTACTGAATAACCAACTAACCTCTGTCTATCTGGTTGCGGCGGAAAATGAGGTTTCCGGTGAGATCCAGAAAGACTTCAGCCGTGAGACATTTCTATATAGGTATGAAACATTGCCGCAAAGAACGGGATGCAAGATGGATTTTATACGGAGTACCTCTCAGCGGGCAGCTTTGGGGGGGGGGGGCAGTATCAAATTGAAAACCCGAGATAAAGCAACATTTTAATACTCAACGGTTCGTGGCTTATATATGTGCAAACCACATCAGGGCGATGTGGGGTGGAACCACCGCACAAACCTACCGCTCCCCCACCCCGCAAAAAAGAAGTGTGGCGATGTGCGTGGGAGGGGGACAAAGCCTTGCTGCGAGAATGTACCCGAAGCATGAATGAAGACGGTTTGCACAGCCTTCTCCCGCGAGCTGCAACAGCAGCACACTGGAGAAAAGAGAGAAAGCAATCTTTGTCTTGTTTAAGTACATCTCACTAACCCGCGAAACAAGGGGGCAGCGGGGCATGGCTCGCGCTAAAACGCACACTAATCCCTGGTATCTCTGGGTATAGCTGGGAAAGAACCATGCCCGAGTCCGGGGAGAGGTGCCGCCAGTCAGAGCAGATTTTTAGCGGGGCTCGAGGGAACACAAAAGGCAGCTTCATATGCACTGAGCGCCTACTACCACGCAAGTGAAGCTGAAGAGCTCAAGACGCTCTATGAAGAGCTCAAGACCCTCTCCTCCTGGCTACGCCACCAAACCGCAAAAAGACGCCCCTCTCCTCAAATAAAAGGCTTCGTATAATTCCGGGGCGGGGCAGAAGGGCACGCTCCTGTTTCCTGATTGGCTGCCGCTGCTTCTCGTCACCCAGCCAGACCTCCCTACTTGCTGATTCGAAGCGCATCTTCGCTCTGGTTTGTCGTGCTAGGGGGCTTCGAGCGAGGGACGTTCTTTCGCCTCCCTGCGCGCGTTGCGTGCTTTCTAATTACAAGGCAGCTGATTAGAAACCGCCTACACAAGCAAGCGCAAGCGTGGAGATACCAGCCAGCCTGCCCGCCCTCCTCCCGCCCGCCTCGCCTCCCTTGTTTCTCTCTCCTGCCTTTCCTCCTTGCTAATAAGGAGCTGCTGCGGCAGAAATAATTTTGCATTCGTTCTATGGGATGCTTATGGTGCGAGACGCTGATAATGCGCCGTTTCAAAGACTGTGAGGCTGAAAGGAATTAAACGGCGGCGGGGGGTGGGGGGACGCTTACTTAAGCACATACGCGAAAACTGCTGGCATGTGAAATGCCGCCCTGCTCGTCTGAGGCAGCGAGCTGTTAATTACCCCTGCGAGGAGAATTATCACGCTGGCAGCTTGCAACCGCTAAGCAGGCGAAGAAGAGAGGACATCTTTGGATGCCCCGGGCTTTGTTCTAGCAGTGCCAGGATTTCTGCCTTCAGGCTGCTTGCCACTTTAAAAGAAGGGGGAGATGGCTGCTGTGTAATCTAGCCTCCTCCTTAGTTCTTCTTGGGTTAAAAATTTAAAAAAATAGTTGCGTAAGGAGGCATCCTTGTCTTTTCTTCTTCTTCCCTATCAAGGGCTGCCAGCTCTATGCGAGGCAAGGGATGTGTTGCTCTTGGCACGCAAAGGATATCTGTTTGGGATGCCTGATCTGCTCATAAGATGCCTGATCTGCTCATAAGGCCCAAGGCCCATCTAGTCCAGCCAGCATCCTGTTTCACACAGTGGCCCACCAGATTCCACTGGAAGCCTACAGGCAGGAGTTGAGGGCTCCTCTGCTTTCACCCTAGTGCTGGACAACCATTTTGGCAGAGCTGGGGAAGTACTTGGCCGTTACCTTAGCAACTATAAGAGGTGCACACATATGCTGGGAAACAGCAATAAGGCCCATCTGGTTCTGGCTCCTCACACTTGCCGGGGCTAGTCAGATGCCTCCAAGAAGCTTGCAAATGGGACATTATGGCATCTGTTTTACATGTTTTCTTGGCACCATCTTAGTGCCCAGGCCAGTCCAGATCTTTTATTTTTAACCACTAGCCCAAATCCTATAGCATCTGCCTCTAGAATGTATCAGTCTGGGCTTGACAAAATGCCACTATCTGTAATCGCAATAAGATCCTTGCAGGAGTACTGTCTGCTCACAATTTTAGAAGGGCCGTGCTGCAAGTACATCTGAGACCCTCAAAGTAGAGAACAGATGGCAAATAAGCAGAACTCCCACCATAACTTTGCCAAGAGTTTTCAATTATGTTTCGGAATTCAACTATGTTTACTCAGAAATGAGCCCCGCTGAGTTCAATGGGATTTACTTTTTAACTATGTGCCTTACATCCAGAGCCTATGCATTTTTACTCAGAAGGAAATCCTACTCAGTTCAATAGGATTTACTTCCAGGCAAGATTGCAAAGAACTGCAGTCAATGTGCTACAGCTGTCATCAACAAAACTTTGTAGACTTGCTTTTTTTCTTAAATTTTTATACCACCTTTCATTAAAACAATCTCAAGGCAGTTTACAAAACATTTAAAATTATATAAGACTATCAAACAGTTACACAATAAAATGTTAATGTGGAATATAAAAATATAAATCTTTTAAAAAGCATACACAATAAGACCATAAAATACAGAGCAGCAGCAACAAAAACAATAAAAGCCTGGGTAAAAACTTTCTAAAAGCTGATGGAGACTGATGGCCACCAGGAGAGCTTTCCAAAATTTGGGGGCAATAACCAAGAAGGTCCTGTCACGTGTGCATGACAGTTGAGCCTCCCTCATAGTTGGCATGCAGAGCAGAGCTCCCTCCAGTGACCTTGTCAAGTGGGCAGGAACCCTTGGGAGCACATGGTCCCTCAGTTATCCATGGCCCAAATGTTTAAGGCCTTCAGAAGTTAAAACCAGCACCTTGAATTGGTCCTGGAAGTGATTGTGTATCTGCCATAGCTGCTTGCAGCTGCGGTGGGCACACTTGAGCACCGCACACTTGCGCAATGCATTATTGGGGCTCGGGGGGGGTACCACATGGCAGCGCTTCCTGCACCCAGCCCCTGGAGCGCCTGAGTGAGGCACAGGAGCGCCTCAGGGAAGCTGCCACTCTACTGGGCGGGTGTTCCACCCACCCAGAGACCCATGGAGGATCATCTGTGAGGAAGGTAAGGTTAACCCTCCTTCCCCGCAGTTAGCCCGAGAGCTCTTCTCTCTGATCATGAGAAGAGCTTAATTATTTGCATACTTTCTGCCTGTATTTGAGCTGCTACTTCCTTGTGCATTTAGTGAAAGAATATCCTGTCTGTTCTTTGCATAATTGAGAACACCAGTACTCTTGTGTATAAAATAAATGAGAGTGTCGGGAACATTATAATCAATTTGACAAAGCCTCACTGCTCTTAACAAATAATTTGTTGCATTCTTACTTGGTATGTTCAAGTGTTGTTGTTTTTCCTCACTGATTGTCCTTAAAACAAAACAAGTGCCAATAGGGAAGATAACATTTTCCTTCAAAATATCTCCCTACCAATATGTATAATAAAATATTTACAGCCTGTGTTGGAAAATTGCAATAAGGTCCATCTGGTTCTGGTTCCTCACTCTGGCCGTGGCTAATCAGATGCCTCCAAGAAGCTTGCAAACAGGACATTATGGCATCTGCATTATGTATTTTCTTGGCATCATCTTAGTGCCAAAGCCAGTCCAGATCTTTCATTTTTAACCACCAGACCTAGTTATATAGTATCTGCTTCTGGAATGTGTCAGTCTGGACTTGACAAATGCCACTATCTGTAATTTTAATGAGATCCTTGCAAAAGTACTTCTCACAACTTTAGAAATTTGCCCAGAATTCCCACTGGATTCAAGAGCTTTCTCCTAAACTTAGGCTCACATCAACAATTAAACAGACAATTTATTCCTGCAATGTAATGGGCACAGCAATATTTTTTCTTAAAATTTCCATAATCCACTGGATTAAGGTGGACTAGAAAACTTCTCAAAGTGACAGCAGTGCCACTTCCCTATTGGACATATATGATCCAATCAAAGGTAATTTACCACACCAAAGATGGCTCAAATCAAGGTGAGTAAGCTATGGTCATTGCATCAGTGAAATGTCATGATCAATGACAAATGGTAGAGCAATCTCAAAATAAGATTTACAACAACAGAATTATTCAGGAAGGAGGGTGGCAGGAGCATAAATGAACAGGATTAAGGATAAATCATTTATACCATATCCTGAAACAGAAATAAAATATAAGCAGACATGCCACTCTGAACCATGCTTTGTTTGATCACTGGAATGGCAATCCATGCTTTTTGGATTATAAAGTCTGGTTAGTAAAAAATCACAGTCTGCTATGATTTCTCAGTTGAGCCATTGTTGTAGAATAACTTTAAAATTATTGTGGCATAAGATTCATGGCACCTTCACTTTTTATAAGTTAGTCCATCTTTATTGACATTAGCTAAAATCATACAAGCAGCTAGAAAATGAGGAATGGGGGAAATCAACAGGAAAGTGGAAAGAATGCAGACTCCAGAGGATCAGATAATATTACCTGGATTACCTACAGAGGATCAGGTAGTATTACCTGGATTACCAAGTAGGACCTTTACGCTCAAGGCACATGAGTGCCATCAAATCCCCAACTAAAGCCACCTGGTTTTGAAGCTTGATATTAATGTTCATTTGAGGAAATAAAGATCATTCGTGGCTATGTTCAAAATGATTTGCAAATATATGCATTTCACATTAAGTAAAAGCTTATTACCAAGCTGTTACTTCTATCCTTTAGAGGATGCATAGTTGTTTCATTGCAATATTTTGCAGGCATAACATTTCCAGCACTGGATTATTCAGTGGTACAGTGGGAATGATTTCTATCTGCTCAATATACTCACAATAACTAATACTGAGCAACAAATAAAATGTTAAGGTTGAACTCCTATGCAGACGTACTGGGAGTTGATGCTATTGAACTCCCTGGAACTTAACTTCCAACTATACATGCATGTGATGGAGCACGTGAGGATGTCTCAGCTTCAGGTATTTCTGGATAAAACTGCTTATTTGGCTCAATTCCACTCCGGCATTCAACACAGATTCAGGATGGAAACTGTCTTCATATTAACATATCAAGATGGGGATGACCTTAGTGGATTACCTGCACTGGAAAATGGATGGGGGGGAGGGGTGCAACCCTTGGTTCTTTGGGACCTCTCAGTGGCTTTTGGTACCATCAGCCATGGTTAGTCCCAGAAGGTAATGTGGGGGGACTACTGCTCCACTCCCTTGCCGTTGATCTGTGGAGTAGTGCAGTGCTAAATTGTATACTCTATTCAGGGTGAAGCAATGTCCTCAGGTAGCACCTGGGCCATGGAACAGCAAGTGCAACCATTCTTCCCTGACTCCCACCACCTGCAGGTTTCACCTCACCTGCTGCTGCTCCCTAACTTCTTCCTGCCCTACCACACTTCCTTCCTCTTCTTCCCACCTTGTATCCCAGACCAGCACCCTGGTCAGAGGCAGGGTCAACCACATCTTCCTTGCATGTTCTGCCCTTCCCATCTTCTGGCTGCATTACCTTCTGAGCATGCCAGGATTTTAAACTGCAGATTCAACGTAAGGGAGATGAGAATGGAGCTGCTAGCTTTGCTAGCTGGATGCATTCTCTCTCATTCTCTTCTCCCCTAACCCTCCACTCACAGGTTTGTGTACTGAATCTTTTTTGACAGCAGAATGCAGTGCACATGCTGTTATGAGGAGAACCCTTTTCCCTCTTGTGGGTTTGTGTGAGCGAGGTTATAAAGCAGGTAGTTTCCCAAGAATGTCACAACCACAGGTTTAAAAATTCAAGGTATTTTTTAAACAAATTGCGTATAAAGAGAGAGACTTGACTGTGATACTAGCGCTGGGATTACCACATTACTCAGACATGCAAAATACACATGTGTCTGGGCTAATTGCTTTACTTTTTTATTTTTTTATTTTTTTTATTTTACTTTTTTTTAAATCCCGCTCTTCCTCCAAGGAGCTCAGAGCAGTGTTCTACATAGAGTTTCTCATCACAACAACCCTGTGAAGTAGGTTAGGCTGAGAGAGAAGTGACTGGCCCAGAGTCACCCAGCTAGTATCGTGGCTGAATGGGGATTTGAACTCGGGTCTCCCCGGTCCTAGTCCAGCACTCTAACCACTACACCACGCTGGCTATAATTGTAGGTGCATGTTTTTTACTGAGAGGGTGGGGAGGGGAAGCAGTGCTAGGGTGGTTTGTTTAGTGGAGGATTTCAGTGGAAGGAAGCTGAGAAAGTTCAGGGAGAGATGGAAAGAAGAGGTGGTCTAAGGATGAAGTAGGGAGAAAGGGAACCTGAAGAAACCCGGGGAGAAGAGGAGAGCACACTGGGAGAAACCTGGAGAGAAAGATGGGTCCAAAGGACTGGAGACAGGATGAAGAGAAGCTGAGAAAGTTTGGGTGTGAAAGGGAAACAGAGCCAGCTAAAGAATCAGTAGAGAGATGGGGAGGAAGTGACCCAATAAATTTTGGGATAGGAAAGGGAGGAAAGAAGCAGTCTGAGGAATTGGCAGGGCAAAAGACAGGGAGAGACAAGGAGGAAGTTAGGGATGTGCACAAACTGGTTCAGCGCTCCTTTATGAAGCACCAAACTATTTCAGAAGTCCGGCGTTTGAGCTGGTTCAGAGGCAGGGCTCCTTTAAGGGGCAGGAAGGGTGCACACAGCTCGAATGTGTGTCAGCCAGTTCCAGTACAACACTGACCAGAGCTGCAAGGAGGTTCTGCAAGGAGGTATGCTGAAGCCCCGCGCCAGCAGTTTTGGGGAGAGCACCAGCAGTGGCGGGGAGCGGGAGGATCCCTTGGGATCATTTTTATTGTGTATTTGTTGTGTTTCCAACATATTCTTTTCAGCCACTTTGTGCCAACTATTGGTCAGGAAAGGAGATCTGTACATGGGGGGCAGGGGATAGGATCAGGCAGCACATAAGACAACTCCGTGCAGATAAAGTACAAAAACTGAATTATCTTGAGAATTATGAGAAATCGTTAAGTGGATAAATGCACAAACACTTTGGGATGATACATTTTACATCTACTTGAAAGCATTCTAATACTTTATTTCTTTAGATATGAAAACAGAGATTATTTCATTTTCCCTCTTTCATAGCTGTGATTGATGTCAACAGTGATCTGTATATCAACGCCTCCAGATAAATCTCTTTTCACCATGCATCCAACAAAAAGCATTTAATCATCTGAATTGTCAGGTTGAGTTGCTTTAGATATTGTTTCTGCATACAAAGAAACAATTATTTATTGGATATCGTTCAAGTCCTAATAGATGTGTCTTTATCAAGTGAAACAATTAATTTAATTCTGTTGTATTCCAAGACTGCAATTCTGCAGTCAAAATATTGCTTTTGGCTTCCCATGTTTATAAACAAAAGTTAGCCTCCTAAAGATTGCTTGTTGTCATGTTTGCATGCACAAATCTCTACTTAAAATGGAGCAACATGAGGAGTTACTCCAACAATCCACCAATGGGGGCAGGGCTTGACAATGCCCAGGGCCAACTTGCCATGGCGCGTGGACATTTAAGCATGGTGCCTGAGCCAGGTGATGGTCTGGCATTTGAACCAGACGGGGCCCAGTTCGAGCAGAACTGGACCAGGCCGGGCCAACTGGAATTCGGCACATCCCTACTTCCTGTCATTTTGGCCAAAGAAGATATTTCCTTCACTCAGTGCCCAAATGTAACTTCCATTTTAAAAGAAAATGCAAACTAATTAGAGCCTAAAGTTTCTCTGCTGGGTGGTTAGGCATTCCACAGAGTTATATGGAATTACCATATAGGAAAAGAAATATGAGAATCCAGTCATTCAGCTGAGGGAAGCAGCTGGAGTACATCAGAGACCAGAATGATCTAACTAGAATTTGACTTGATAAGATTGGCCATCCTCTTTTCAGATTTTTCCACTGTGGAAAGCTAAGATCAACAATAATTGCCCCAAGCAGATGTATCTGGACCAAATGATGTCTTCGTGTGCTGCTTTGTGAGCATAGAACTGTAATCTATTAAGGGCTTGTTGTGGCAGGCAGCATAAAATTTAGGAATGTACCTGCTACCTCTAGACCACATATACAACCTCATTCTAGTACACAACAATAATAATATATCACATGATGTGTCATTTTGTGTCAATTAGTCATAAAATATATGTGTTACATGGATAACATCCAGGATAGTTGTGCCCCTGAGATATGTTTCATCAACTTTTTTCTTCCAATTGTAATCTCCTGAAACAGCAAGTTACACACTTAGCAACTGGCTCTTAGGTTAGGCTGCTGCTACTGCTCCCCTGAACATCATCTTATATCTTCTCTGGCACTTTTAATAATTTGCACAATTTCAGGATTTATCTTCCCATCCACCATTTGTTGTTGTTGTTGTTGTTGTTTTAAGTGGATACATTGGACAAATAGGGCTTCCAAGCTATTGGTCCTACAGAAAGATATCTGTGTGGCAGGCAATGGAGAGGAAGGGCACATCCCACTCTGTTTCAGTGCTGGCCCCTGGTGATTGTATGAACTGGGGATGAACACACACTGCAAGTACATTGGGACACTGTGTTCTGCTTTCTGTGAGTTAATCTAAGAGGAGCTGGTACCTGGACAATCCTGCACTAGAGTCTGCAATTAGTGTCTTCATTTCTTTCAATTCTATGATAATATCTGCGGAGAAAAGAACCTGGCTGTCAAAATTCTAACAATATGAGAGTAGTAATGAAGCTGAAGTTTGGAACTGGGGAGTTTGGAGTAAAAATTTATGGGTTAATTACAAGCTAAACCCCGTCCCTGGGAAACATGCTAACTGAGCAAAGAGGCAACTTTGAAAGTCGGATTCTCTAATATTTAGCAGGTTAGCAGAGAGGAGCAACTGTCCCTATCCAACCCCAGCACAGCATCCACCAGTGGTTTTTGCTGATGTCTACCTTATGTGTCTTTTTAGACTGCGAACCCTTTTGTGGAACAGGGAAGCATCTTATTAATTGCTTAATTTTGTCAGTCAACTACTCTGAGAACTTTGTTGATAGATAGATAGATAGATAGATAGATAGATAGATAGATAGATAGATAGATAGATAGATAGATAGAGGGACGTAACTATAATAGGGCAAGGGGAGACAGTTGTCTGGGGGCCCACTGCCTTGGGGGGCCCCAGAGGCAAGTCACATGACTGACTCCCCCAGCCACGCACCCGCCCCGGCTTCCTTCAGTTGTATTCATCCTCCGAAACTGATGTGAGTGTTAAGACCTGGAGCATGTCTTTCTTTCGTACCATTAAATGACTTGCATCGTCCACAATTTACAAAACCTTTTAAAAAATAATTTAGGATGATGTTCTATTGTGGCACATAGGTTATATGTGCCACAATTTTACTATGCTTTTTGTTACCACTGTTCAGCCTCATTTAAGATTTCTTTACTTCATGAGCTGAGCTTCAGTGAGGGGGGGGGATTTTTAAAATCTTGTCTCTGGGCCCTCTACAACCTTGCTACGCCCCTGGATGGATACGATAGATAGATAGATAGATAGATAGATAGATAGATAGATAGATAGATAGATAGATAAGCAGTGTAGTAGTAGTAGTAGTAGTAGTAGTAGTAGTAGTAATCCTCACATGATTTTGGACTCAGGTCCTAACCTGAGATCAGAGTTTAGCTCTGACCCAGCAACAGCCCTCTCCACTGTCAAAGCTTGCAGTTTCTGAAAATTCGAGTCCCTCACCCAGAACCCTGGGAAACTATAGCTATATTCAGACATTCTGATGTACACATGTACATGTTTTTGGTGTGAATGACTGTATTTCTGTTCATTATAAAAGGGAATCATTTTAAAAGAGAATCCCTCAAATGCATTGACATATTAGCCGTATTATTACAATCAGTAAAGTTATTCTGAGGAGCAGCCAGCTACAATTTAGAGCTGTGCACACTCCCAAAAACTGTGTGTATAGCGGCAGAAATTCTGGTTGGAGGATTGGGAAGTGAAAGTGATCGTGTGCAAGGTACAATTATGGTTGGGTGCTGTGCTGAGCTGACATGGGCCATCTCAGATCTGAAGTACGGTGGCTTGGCATTCAAGTCACCTACGTTGCTGCTGATGCCATTGCAGCCACAATACCTTCAATGTATAGTTTTGGGGAACAGAAAACTGAGTAGCAGCAAGGTTGACAAGACTAGGGATCAAGACAGAGACATCTCCAGCCTTGTCCTATTCTCAGAGACTTCATTCATTCATTCATTCATTCATTCATTTATGTGTATACCACCCCAAACTTACATCTCTGGGTGGTTTACAACAACATAAAACAAGTTAAAAGACAAAAATAATAAAAACCTTAAAATAATTTAAAACACAGCTTAATTAAAAAGCTTGGGGGGGAAGGTAAGTCTTTAGGACTTATTTAAAATTTTCAGAGATGGGGAGGCTATTATCTCAGCAGGGAGTGCATTCCCGAGTCTTGGGGCAGCAATAGAGAAGGCCCTTGCCTGCATAGCCGCCAAATGAGCTGGTGGCAACTGCAGATGGGCCTCTCTGGATGACCGCAATGGGGATCATGAGGAAGAAGATGTCCGGCAGGGGGCCCTGCCGGCCTTACCAGCTCTGATGTTCCCTCAGCAACCAAGGCCAGAGAGGCCCCAGGCCGGGCAGGCAACCAGGCAGAGCAGCCCGACAAGCGGTCAGCTGAGACTCTGCAAACCAAGGAGCCGGCTAGAGGGGCCAGAGGAAGGGTGGGGGGTGAGTGAGAGAGGAGGCAGAAGCAGACAGAGGCACAGCTGAGGGGGATATGGATGAGAGCAGCCTGCTATGGAAGGGCAGAGGTCCAATCAGTGGGGGCGTGGGATGCATCAGTTGTCAGGAGGGATTTAAGGCAGGCTTGGCCAGTGATGAGGGGCAATTGGAGGGTGAGTGATGGAGGCATCCAGAGAGAGACTGCCACCGTGACCCCAAGGAGCTTGAAGGAGGAGGACTTGTGTGAACCAAACACCCTCTCCTCAAAAACTCTGAGGCCCTGCCTGGGGGAGGTGAGAGGGAGAAGTAAAACAAGAGAAAGGCCATGGAGAGACCAAGGTCATGACAGTTCTCTTAAATATCTACCTGTAGGTCCTAAGTTGTTTAAAAAATTATAGGTTGTAACAAGCACCCTGTATTTTGCCTGGAAACTTATCAGTAGCCAGTGAAGCTCTTTTAATATAGGAGTAATATGGTCACTTCGAGTTGACCAAGAGACCAACCTGGCTGCCACATTCTGGACGAACTGTAGTTTTCAAACTATGTACAAAGGCACCCCCACGTAGAGCACATTGCAGTAGTCAAGTCTGGAAGTTACCAGCATACTGTATATACCACTGTTCTGAGGTCATCCAACTCAAGAAACAGATGTAGCTGGTATATCAGCCGAAGCTGATAGAAAGCACCTCTGGCCACCGCCTCAACCTGGGACCCCAGGGAGAGGGGTGGATACAGAAACACTCCCAGACTATGTACCTGTTCCTTCTGGGGAAGTGTGACACCCTCCAAAATGGGCAGATCAAAATAGTCTCTTGCATTCTGACCTCGCACATTAAGTCCTCGGCAATTATCAGGTGCACAGGCAGACCTGAGTCAATAGTCGTGAGTTGATATTTCCAAATCAAGTCTAAACTGAGTAGTTTTAGTAAAGCCTGTTCCAAATCAAGTCCAGAGAAAGTTATGTCTGGAAAATATGTCTTAATTTATGCTTAAGCTCACTTTTCCTTCTTAGCAATATATGTCCTTGTTACCCAAAATCTGTATCTCATTGAGCTTTATCGCTTTTACATTTTGAGGATGTGAGAAACAGCAAAATTGCAATATGGGAGTATAAGATAGCTTCACCTCAGAACAATTATGAGGAAAAGTGATTTTGTGGTGACCAATGTCAAAACTGTACATATGAATCTGAGATGTATAAGTGCAGGAGAGTATGTGATTATGGACAAGTATTTATAAGCTTAGTATTTATATATTACTGTTCCTAAAATGCTTTGTAGACAGTACATTGTATCAGTGGCCCCCACTCTGTGCAATGTTAGAAGTGCAGAACAGGAGCTGCATCAACTGAAGAGGCTGCATTGGAGCCCAGCCCAGAGCATCGTAGGGTAGCCAAATGTGTGCAGAGGGGGGGAGGGGAGCAATTTTCACTGATCTCTCTTTCCCCTGAAAGTACTTTTGCCTTCGGAACTATGTTCCTGAAGGTCACACAGCCCTCAGATGCATAGTTCTGAAGCCGAAAACACATTTTAGAGGATGGAAAGAGCAGTGACAATTGTTCTCCTTATCCAAGCATGCTTGTCTGCCACCAGATGCCGCTGGAAGCCACAGGCAGGAGTTGAGGGCATGCCCTGCAACTGGTACTCAGAGGCATCCTGCCTTTGAGGCTGGAGGTGGCCCACAGCCCTCTGACTAGTAGCCGTTGATAGACCTCTCCTCCATGAAGTTATCCAAACCCCTCTTAAAGCCATCCAGGTTGTTGGCTGATACCACATCTTGTGGCAGAGAAGTCCACAAGTGGATTATGCATTCTGTAAAAAAGTACTTCTGTTTGTTGGTCCTAGATTTCCCGGCAATCAATTTCATGGGATGATCCCTGGTTCTAGTGTTATGGGAGAGGGAGAAGATTTCTCTCGATCCACTTTCTCCACACCATGCATGATTTTATAGACCTCCATCATGTCTCCCTGTAGTCATCTTTTTTCTAAACTAAAAAGCCCCAGGTATTATAGCCTTGCCTCATAAGAAAGGTGCTCTAGGCCCCTGATAATCTTGGTTGCCCTCTTCTGCATCTTTTCCAGTTCTACAATGTCCTTTTTTAGATGTGGTGACCAGAGTTGTATGCAGTACTTCAAGTGTGTTCGCACCATAGTTTTGTATAAGGGCATTATAATATTAGCCATTTTTTTTTTCAATCTCCTTCCTAATGATCCCTAGCATGGAATTGGCCTTTTTCAGATCTGCCGCACATTGAGTTGACACTTTCAATGAGCTGTCCACCATGACCCCAAGATCCCTCTCCTGGTCAGTCACCGACAGCTCAGATCCCATCAGAGTATACTTGAAGTTGGGATTTTTCGTCCCAATGTGCATCACTTTACACTTGCCAACATTGAACCACATTTGCCACTTTGTTGCCCACTCCCCCAGTTTGGAGAGATCCTTTTGGAGCTCCTCACAATCCGTTTTGGATTTCACTACCCAAAAGAGTTTGGTATCATCTGCAAATTTGCCCACCTCGTTGCTTACCCCTGCTTCTAGATCATTTATGAATAAATTAAAAAGCACCGGTCCCAGTACAGATCCCTGGGGGACCCCACTTCTTACTTCCCTCCATTGTGAAAACTCTCCATTTATCCCTACCCTCTGTTTCCTATCTTTCAACCAGTTAGTAATCCACACATGTACTTGTCCCCTTATCCCATGACGGCTAAGTTTCCTCAGGAGTCTTTGATGAGGAACTTTGTCAAAAGCTTTTTGGAAGTCCAGGTTTAACACTGTGCAGAATGTGAGCTACCTACCTGCCTACCTACCTATTATGTTTATATACTGCCTCATACAAATGTCTCATGGCGGTTTACAAAATAAATGTCAAAGCCAGAATTAAAACTAAACATTAAAACAGAAAATTAAAAACCACCAATTAAACAACAGTAACAACAACTATACAAACCAACTTACAGTTGTTCGAAGACTTGATGAAATGAATGCGTCCTGAGTGCTCTTTTAAAACCTACTAGAGATGGGGAAGTCCTTACAACAACAGGGAATTCATTCCAGAGCCTTGGGGCAGCTATAGAAAAGGCCTAACCCTCAGCTGCCACCAGATGAACTAGGGAGCAGCCTCAGGCAGACCTTTCCCAAGGATCTTAATAGGTGGTGGGAGTCCTGAATTGGGGGTGCATATATTTCTGAAAGATCTGGAAATGTTATGATTCTTATGGATGGATAAACAGAGTATCTATGGGCGAGTGGGAGGTTCCAGCAGACTCAGGGTGACCCACAGATTTATTGGTGTTAAAATCTAAAGGGAGGGGGAAGGGATTTAAAAACCTTAACATTGTTGTCATGTTAGTCAATGGGATTATTTATTTATTTATTTAACAAACTTTTATACCGCCCACTACTGAAGTCTCTAGGCAGTTTACAGCATAAAACAAACCAAGAATTTAACAGTTAAAACATATACATCAGATTAAAATATCCATAAAAACACCAACCAACTAAAATGCTTGGCTGAAGAGATGTGTCTTTAGTTGCTTCCTAAAAGCCAACAGTGATGGAGTAGCTCTAATTTCATCAGGAAATGCATTCCACAACCCTGGGGGAACAACAGAGAAAGCACGCCTTTGAGTCGCCACCAGACGAGCTGGCAGCACCCTCAGATGAACCTCCCCTGAAGATCTTAATAGTTCGCTGGGTTCATAATAGAGAAGGCGTTCTCAAATTCCGTGGGCCCAATCCGTTAAGGGCTTTATAGGTAATAACTAGCACTTTGTATTTTGCCCAGAAACCTTTTGGTAGCCAGTATAGATCTTTTAGAACTGGATGGAATGTCCATGGGCACAGTGCAGTTAACAAGCAGGTGAGCAGAGCTAATAGAACTCTGGGTGAGTGGCAGGGAGGGGGAGAAGGGCTGGAACAAAAAGAGAGGGCAATTTCTCAATTTGAAGAGTATTCCCTCAAGACAAGCACACCCATCTGCTTCTGAAGGGGAAAGGTATGTAAAACTCTCTTGCTTTCTCACCAGCCATTTCACAGCTTTGTATTTCTGAGGGTCATGTTCCTCTTGAGCTGGGATTGAGCACCAGTGCCCCCGCCCCAACAAAAACACCCAGGCCCCCCTCCCCCTGCAGAAATACCCAGAACATGGAGCGGGCAGCGGGGGGGGGGGCGGGGGGGAGAGTTGTATATGAAGAATGATCCAAATTACTGTAGGGTCTCTTGTCTTTAACTTAAAAAAAAAATCAAGGCAGTCCTTGGACAGAATAGAACCTTCTTCACACTGCCCTATTACTTAATAAGCCAGGGACCTCCAGCTCATAGCAGATGTTCTGAGCTGCTAAGATACCTTATTTCTCTCTGTTGCAGCTTTCATCCATTCTAATAGAGTGCACATAATGTTACAATATTTGTAAATCTGGATCTCAGATGTTCATATTGACTGCCAGGTTATAGCAAAATTAGCCTCAGATTTTCTGTTCACCTAGCCCTTACTCAGTCAGGATCATGTAAAAATGGCAGTATATATAAGCAGCAAGGAAACTGCATTGACAAAAACAACTTCAGTAAATTATTTTATTTCCAGCATACGATTCAATAACTCCACTTACTGTATTTCTTCACTTGCACTTACTTATACCAATTTAGTCTGGTCCATTGGTTATAACTTGAGGTAGACTCAGTTACTTGTCGGTATTTTCTAAACGAGAAATACCAGTGTGGAAATGTTTTCTTTAGTTCTGAAAATGGTATGCAGTTACATTTTATCACTCCTGCCCAGATGCCACACAGCCTGTGATATTTATTTCACTTGCAATCTAGCCCAAGGTTTGGAAGAGCAAGTTAATATTATATTGCATTTTTAGCTCTAGGTAAGCTACATAAAATATAGGGATTCTTCAAGTAAGTAAAGAGAAGACTGAATTCTAGGAAATCCACCATCTTGTATATTTAAGACCAGACAATTCCTTATTAATTCATGAAATAGTAACATGAACTATTTTTTAACTGCCATTCCTTATTAAAGTTTGACAAATCACCACTGTCTAAGTTAAGAGTAGCACTGAATTGGAAAGAGTAGCACCAAACTGAGTGGGATCTTGGAGGGAGATCTGAACCCTCGCTTCTGGGTTCAGTACTGTTCACCATCTGCATTAGTTTTTATGGGAGAAGGTTTGTCCTCCTCAGCGAAGGAGTTACACACTTAGCATCAAACACAGAACTGGTTGCTTCTTTCCAGGCAACAAGCAATGAATCTACTACTTCATTGTCCTATTCTCTAACTGGATTTTGTCGGATTACTACAAACTTTAATCTATACAAGAATTTTATAAAGCTATAACTACAGCTTCTAACTAATTTCAGAAAATCTTATCTGCTTTATCTGTCCTTTTAATTAAGTGTTATCCTTACATTGTAGTAGCATCAACAATTCAGAGAAAGGAAGTGTTAACACTCCACAATATAAGCAATATCAGTGATTTTTTCTAAATTATGATCGCCATAAAAGCACTTTAATTAATTTTATTATCAGTCATTGGTCTCCAAACAAGAAAAGGAGATGACCTTGTGGCATTTTAAACAGTAGAAAGTTCAAAGCCGTTTTATGAGTTTGATAATCACATAATTGATAAGAAGCACATAATATTCCCGTGGCATTCCTAGGCCCTTTTGGTGATCCCCTGGAATCACTTGGCACCCTGGATTAGGTGGGTGTGCAGCTTTACTCAAGCTGTGCCCTTGGGACTGAATCCACATCATCATAATATATTCTTTATAAAACGCCTAATATGAGCTAAGCCCTGCACAGAAATAAAAATAAATACAAGTTTTTGTCCACAGGCTTCCAATCTAAAAATAACATGAGACAAAAAGGAGGGCGGGGGGTCTGGAGGGAAAGGTGCAAGCCTGGAGAAAGTGAAATAAGAAAAGAAGGTGAAGAATATAATAAGACAACCTAGAAATAGGAAAAATAAAAACAAATAGTACTTGAAAAGGAAAGGCAAGAGAGAAAAGATTAGTTTTTAACACAGAACAGCCTGCCAAATATTTAAAGGGAGAGAATTCCACACATAACGGACTTCAAGAGAGAATGGAAAGAGGTGAAAAATAGCACAGGAGAGTGGAGATTTAATAACAACAGAAGGGCTGAAGAGGAGAATCTGCAAGCAATGAAAATAGAAAAGGGGCAGAGCCAAAGAATCATTGCTCTGGGCCTAGAACAAACTGACATGCTGTACTTATAATCTTATGAATCATGGGGTGGGTGGGGGGGTGGGGGTGGAATCCATTATAATCCTGAAATTGTATTCCACATGGCTATTTTGTAGCTTTTTGGTTGTTGTACTTAATAATGGTATTATCCAGTTGTGCCTGATTTTTTGTTGTTCTAATGGATCAATGTGACTGCAAACATTTTATAAACCAATTCACTTTAAAGCTTTATTGGGGGGGGGGTGTCTTGATGGGTTTTAGTGTCTTTTAGCTTCTCTTAATTCCCTGTTGTGTTTTACTGCCTTATATTTCTGGCTGCCTGATTTGTATGTATAGTAGAGATGTGCATGGAATGGGATTTGTGCTCCATTCCAGGAATGGAAGGAAGAGAGACAGTTTGGGCAAACACTGACTGTTGTGTTTGCCTCTGCCCCACCTCCTCCAGGTGTGTTCCATCACTGGAGCTGTTGCTGCTATAAAGAGCAGGCTAGGCCAGGGGCACGGACCTCTTGGCAAGAGCACAAAGGCTCTCTGCCCTGTGGCTCTTGGCCTAGTGGTGAGCAGCCTGGGGCCTCCGAAGACCTTCCTTTTTTCTATCAAGAAGCCAGCAAGAGACTGAATGAGTCCTGGACCTGGTTTTTATCAAACAGAGGAGCTGTGTTCAGTTGAGCTGAGGAGATGTGTCTGGGAGTGCACAAAAGGGGTGGTGATGGTCTGGAGGTGGCAATATCCCAGGTAGCAGGCAGAGGGAGGTATGGTGGTGGGAGTTGGGCAGGCTGTTACAGGGGGAAATGGTCCAGGCAACTGAGGCCTGTTCCTTTTTCCAGCTCTTCTCCCCACCCTGTGCCCCCAGGGAGCTCTAATAACACTCCCTTGAGGATTAGGGTGCTGCTGTTGAATGCCAGGTCAGTAAATGCTAAAACAGCTCTCATCCACGATTTGGTTGTGTATGAGCATGCTGACCTGGTATGTGTGACGGAGACCTGGTTGGATGAGCTGGGTGGGGTTGGTCTCTCTCAGCTCTGTCCTCTAGGTTTCCTGATCATGCAGCAGCCTGCCTAGAGGGTTGGGGAGAGGGCGTTGCAGTCATCTATCATGAGACCTTTCCCATTTCCAGGTGCCCAGTCAGGCAATCTCAGCACTTTGAGTGTTTGTTCTTGAGAGTGGGCCTCTGAGATAGGCTGGGAACTCTGCTGGTGTACTGACCACCCCGCTGCACTTCAGTCTCCCTACCTAAGCTGGTGGGGGTGGGCTCGGAGGTGGCCTTGGGTTCCTCCAGACTTATTGTCTTGGGGGATTTGAATGTCCATGCTGAGGCCCCCCTAGTAGGAGCGGCTCAGGATTTCATGGCCTCCATGGCAACCATGGGCCTATCTCAGCTGTTATCTGGCCCTATCCACATGGCAAGACATACTCTGGATCTGGTTTTTGCTGCCCAGGCAAAAGAAATGATCTGGAGGTGGGGGAGTTTGAGATAACTCACTTGTCATGGACAGATCATCATCTGGTGGGGTTTAGTTTGACTGTTCCATCTGCCCTCTGCAGAGGTGGTGGACTGATTAGAATGGTCCACCCCCAGAGGCTAATGGATCTGCTCAGTTTCCAGACAGCCCTCGGGTCTTGTGGTAGCAAGCACGACTTGTTCCCTTAGCTAAGCAGGGTCTGCCCTGGTTGCATAAGAATGGGAGACTACATGTGAGAGCACTGTAAGATTTTTCTCTTAGGGGATGGAGCCGCTCTGGGAAGAGCATCTGGGTTCCAAGTTCCCTCCCTGGCTTCTCCAAGATAGGGCTGAGAGAGATTCCTGCCTGCAGCCTTGGAGAAGCCGCTGCCAGCCTGTGTAGATAATACTGAGCTAGATAGTCCAATGGTCTGACTCAGTATATGGCAGCTTCCTATGTTCCTATGTTCCAGTGTTCAGAGCTGGTGATTCTGTTGTGGCCCTGGTGAATCTCTGGAATGGAGAGACAGCCCACGCTGTTGACACAGTTGCTCCTAAGCACCCTCTCCAGCTTGGTGGAGCCCATTCTGCTCCTTGGTTTTCCTTAGAGCTTAGGGCGATGAAACAACTCGGGTGACAGCTGGAATGACGCTGGGGGAAGAGTCATGACGTATCCAACCGAACACGGGCTAAAGCCCATTTTAGGGACTACTCTGTGGCGGTGGGGTTGGCGGGTAAACACTTTTTCTCCGCTTCCATTGCAACTGCTCAGTGCAGACCAGCAGAGCTGTTTCGTACAGCAAAGACATTGCTCCACATATCTCCCAGGCTAATGGGGGAGGAATCATCTACAGCCCGTTGTGATAAGCATGTCACTTTGCAGATAAAATTGCTCGCAACCATGCTGATTTGGACTCCAGAGTTTTGGCAGTTCCAGCAGATGTGCCTCTGGTACCATCTGGTCCTATTGTATTGGATTCTTTTCAGTTTGTGCAACCTGAGGATGTGGACAAGATCGTGGGCAGACATTGTGCCAAGATCGTGGGCGACATTGTGCGCTCTTGACCCTTGCCCTTCATGCTTAATAAAAGCTGCCAAGGAGGGTACAAGCAGATGGTTGGAGGTGATTATTAATGTTTCATTAAGAGAGGGCAGGATGCCATCATGGCTCAAGGAAGTGATGGTAAGACCATTATTTAAAAAGCCCTCCTTTGATCCCTCCAATTCAGACAACTATAGGCCTGTTTCTTACCTTCCCTTTTGGGGCAGGGTGATAGAGCATGTGGTGGCGTCCCAGCTGCAGAGGGTCTTGGATGATATGGATTATCTAGACCCTTTTCAATCTGGCTTCCACCCCAAATATGGGACTGAAACTGCCTTGGTCACGCTAGTAGATGACCTATGCCGGAATCTAGAAAGGGGGAGTGCATTCCTGTTGGTTCTGCTGAACCTTTCTTGGAGGGAGGGTCCAGAAAGTGGTGCTGGGGGACTGTTGCTCAGTTCTGTGGCTATTGGCCATTGGGGTCCCACAGGGTTCAGTTTTGTCCCCTATGCTGTTTAATATCTACGTACATGAAACTGCTGGGAGAGGTCATCTGGGGACTTGGACTGAGTTCTCAGCAATATGCAGACATTGGGGCTGCCCTTAAAGATTATTCAGAAACTGCAGCTAGTGCAAAATGCGGCAGCTAGGATTTTTTCTGGAGCTGCCCGCTGGGATCACATCACAACCATTTTTCAAAAATTTCCAAGAGCTGCACTGGCTACCAATTTGTTTCCAGGTCCAATTCAAAGTGCTGGTTTTGACCTTTAAAGCCCTTAAGGGTTTGGGCCCGGAATACCTGAGGGACCGCCTGCTCTCAAGGGTTGCTGCCCGCTTGATGAGGTCATCTGAGGGGGCTCTGCTCCGGGTGCCAACAGTGAGGGAGGATCGGCTGTCATGCATGTGGAACAGGGCCTTCTCTGTTGCTACTCCCAGACTCTGGAATGCTCTCCTGGTGGCTTTCACTTCTCGTTTCTACATCACAGTTTTTAATCTTGGCTTTTTACCCAGGCTTTTATATGATCTATATATATATTTCTCCTGGATGTGCCAGAGAAAATGCGTCCCAGCAGCCCAGCTGATTGGCTGGGCTGCAGAGGTACCTGATTGGCTGGCACACCCAGGAGGAGGAGAATTGGCTGGCTGTGACCCAGGGCTGCTGGTGGGCTCAGCCTGGCAACGGTTGGTGGTCGTGGGCCAAGCCCGGCTGCTGCGAAGCGGTGGCAGGCCCAGCCGAGGGCTGAGGCGGTGAAGCCATGGGCGGCCGGCAGCTGGGCAGCATGCCCCGATACCGGGGCAGAAAGTGAGGGTGGGGGAAGAGGTGGCTGGTCTGCGGCTGGCCGCAAAGACTGGCAAGCGGTGGCAGTGGGCACGACAGGCCACGGAGATGGCACTTGGCATGGTGGGCCCACCGGCGGGACAGTCTGCGGAGGTGGCTTGGCCAGGCGGCGCCGGGACCGGCCGCTGAGGCCAGGAGGAGCCCGTGGGAGACTGGGGTGGGAGGGAACCGGGCGGCGGGACTTTCCTGTCTACCGCCTGGGAGGAGGAGCAGTGGCAGCGGCCCGGTAAGTAGAACTTTTAAAAATGCAGGGGGAGGGGGAGGGCAAGAGGGAAGGCAAGAGGGAGTGGGGCAGGGGGAGGGCAAGAGAGAGTGGGGGAGGGGAGGGCAAGAGGGAGTGGGGCAGGGGGAGGGCAAGAGGGAGTGGAGGAGGGGGTGTAAGAGGGATTGGGGAGGGGGAGGGCAAGAGGGAATGGGGCAGGGGGGAGGGGGAGTGCAAGAGGGAGTGGGGCAGGGGGGAGGGAGCAGGGGGAGGGGAGGGCAAGAGGAGTGGGGCAGGGGAGGGGGAGGGCAGGAGAGAGCAGAAGGGGAGGGAGGGCAGGAGAGACTGGGGCAGGAGGGTGAGAGGGAGGGGAGGGTGAGAGAGAGTGATGGGAGGGGAGGGAGGGAAAGAGAGAGTGGGGTGGGAGGGAGGGGAAGAGAGGCAGGAGTGTGGGGCAGAAGGGAGGGAGGGAGAGTGGGGGAGAAGGGAACAGCCAGCCCCAAAGAGAGCACAGATGCTCTGTGCGGGTTGGCTAGTTGTCTCTATTGCTGCTTCTTTGTATTTTGTATGGTTATCTTATGCTTGTATTTTAAATATTTTAGTCAGATCTATGTTTTGATGTTTTAGCTTAATATTTTAATTGTGTAATTTTTATAATCTCATTGTAATTTTTGTGAGAACAGCCTTGGGATTTTTTTAATGAAGGGCAGTATACAAATTTAACAATACATAAAATAAAATAAATTCCGAGCTCAGAATGGAACTCAAATGCCCGGAATGATCGGTCGGAACAAGCTCAGAATGTTTCATGTGTTCCAAGCATGATTTTGGAGGCCTGTTTTTCCCTTGCAATCTGGTTTTGGCAATAACTTCTGATTGGCTTGCAATCTCCTTGCTTCTTGGTTGGTCTATTGTATGAGAACAAGCCAACCAAGAAACAAGGAGATCTCAAGCCAATCGGAAGACACTGCCAAAACCAGACAGCAAGGAAAAGCAGGCCTTCAAAATGGCTTTCGGAACACTCAAAATGTTCAAACTCAGAACAGGGTCATTCTGTTCTGAACTCAAAACAAGCTCTTCATTTGAAGGGTTTTCTGTTTCGAGCTCAAAATGGCCCATTTTGTGTCAGAAAATTTCAAGCTCGAAACGTTGTGCACATCCTAATGTATAACCACTGCCAGTCTTGTGTGGGGGTGGGGTGAGAGGGAGAGAAAGATCCTTTCCAAGCACTAGCCCTGTCCTTGTTTTAGTTCTTCTGAAGAGTAACTCCTGAGTACTACTATTGAGTATGTCAAGCACTTCTAAAAAATCATATATGTTTTTTTGTTTGCTATTTGTTTGTTATTTCTCTGTGTAAACCACCCTGAGCCATTTTTGGAAGGGCAGTATAGAAATCAAATTATTATTATTATTATTATTATTATTAATAATAATAATAATAATAATAATAATAATATTGCACGGTAGTGTCCCACCTTAAAATCCCAGCTTTAAAAACCTATAAATTGGTATTCTTGCCACCACCTACTGAATTATTGAGCGGCAAGAATTTTTAATACCAATGAGAAAAACCTTTTTCAGTTCAGTGATCTATTTGGGTTGAAGAGTTATATACAACTCTGCAAGCTTCCAGTTTCTAGCTATGCAAAGAGTTATCATGCTCTTTTCTAGAAATTAGGGTGAAAGGACAAATACATTAATGAGGCATAAAATAATGTTTATTCTGCTCAGTCCTGGTCAATTTCCACTTTCTTTGCATCCCCCTGCAGAACTGGGTAGGAAGGACACGCAAGTTCCTTGTGTGATTCCTTCTACTTTTGCATTACTCAGATTCCAACTCATGATTATTTCTAATTAAATACATGGTTGGTTAAAGGAGATCCACAGCAAGAAATAGCTGCTGAGTTAGAAATCAAAGTCAACTCAGTACAGTATATTCTGGACTCTGCATGACAATTTCATTTAACTATCATACCCACAATGGTGAATAGGTTTTATTTCCTATTTCCTACCATATCATAATAATCCAGCTATCCAATATTTTGCAATGGCAAAATATCTCCTATAGGATTGAAAAATACATTATAAACAAGACAATTAAAATAGCTCAGTAAAAAATAAGTCAACATTAGCGTGGTGTAGTGGTTAGAATGCTGGACTAGGACTGGGAAGACCCAAGTTCAAACCTCCATTCAGCCATGAAACTCACTGGGTGACTCTGAGCTATTACTTATCTCTCAGCCTAACCTTCCTCACAGAGTTGTTGTGAGAATAAACATAACCATGTACACCACTCTGGGCTCCTTGGAGGAAGAGTGGGATATAAATGTAAAAATAAATAAGTAAATGTTTTCGCTTATAATCTAATATACTCTGTTATACAGTAATATGTTTTTGTTATTGATTGTATATTATTTGTGATTTTTTTCTGCACTGTAAAATTGTATGCCAAACCCAGCCATCCCAACATACCAGGAGGAAAAAGTCCATAAAATAACCCCCCAACATAAGATTCTTGCAGAAAGTTAGACCCAAAGAGTTGGGTGGACTTTACTGGGAAATGAAGTGCATGGGGTGGGTGCCATCCCTGATAAACTGTGGCCTCTTCTGGCATCAATCTGGCCTCCATTATGAGACAAACACAGAGAAGCTCACAGAGAGGATGGGGATGTTTGGAGGTCATATGGATAAATAAACTGCTGTTTCCTAAGGACATGAAACAAGTATGGATTACTACTGTGATCCAATATCTGCTATACCCCAGGTGTGTGGAGAGTGTCATGAAGGCAGTCTCAATAGTATTAATGCTTTGAATGTAGGCATATTTCTGTCTTAAAGAGTCTTTTTGCTGTGTGTGTGAGTGGGGGGCGGGTATCATTATAAAAACATAAACCTACTGATCTGAAGCCCAGCTGTGATACAGTATTTCCCAGGAGCAAAAGACTCCAGGGCTAGCTAAAGCCTAATTCAATTACTGTAGTGGTTTGCTTAAAGTTATAACACAGCAATTTGCTCAGACAGCAAACATTAAATTCATATTTTATTATCATTTGCCAGCCTTATATTAACATCGTCTCATTTTTATTCTATGGAAAACGTATGAGCATGACCTTTTTCAATGACTCCTTTTGAACTCTGATCACTAATCTAGTCAATTTCATCATTATGTTCAATTATTGGTCGATGTTATTGGTCCATGTTATGGTCTTTGCCTACTATTGTGAAGAGCCATATCAGGACAAAAAGCATTTGAGTGCTAATTGAACACTTCTAGCACAATTCTAAAAACATACAAAAACAATACATGAAAATTATATTTGACCCAGTGTTTAATCTAGCTATTATTTTCAATCTAATGAATTTACAGTGTCTTTCTTGCTGAACTTTTGTCGAACGTTTCATCACTAAAATGACAGAACTTCTCATCAGATTTAATCAGACTGTTTGGCAGGGGCAGGCTGAAATTGGAGTAGAGTGAAGCACCTGTCTCAAGCACCTAACTGAGGGGACTGATGAAACAATTGTACTACTTCCTAATATGCACCAGGTGCTGGAAAGGAAGTGCTTCAGTTTCCTTTTCTTCAGATTTCCTTGCAGCATGAGAAATTGCCTCTGCTTGAGTTCTGTTCTCCACATTTTCTGAAGTCCACTGGAGTTTCCTCCTGCTTTCCTAGCCACTTTGAACAAATTGATGGAGTGGGACAATCCTCTCACATAATGTGTGGCTTCTAGGAAAAAGCCGTGCAACTTGCTTAAATACGTGTGCAAAGTGAGTGATCCCTTGTTGTAAGACTCTTCCTGGCACTGGAGGTAGTGATGAATGGTTATGGAACAGGAGCAAGAAGCAAAGAAGCATAAACCTTATCTTTTGCCTGGCTGACCTTTGTTGAACTGGTGTTTGTGGGTGAAAGTGAGCAAAGTGTGAGAAGTCCATTCAAGCAACATATCCATATATGAATTAGGTGTGACAAAGGACCTGAGATCCAATATGTCATGGGTCCCACTCAGGTTTTAGGCCATGTATCTGGGATATTTGCTGGTTTCTATACACATGGCTGTGCTTTTAGATAGCTGCTGGAATAAGATGTGTGAACATGCCTTTCGCATCTGTGGCTGAAAGAAGGATAAGCTTTCCAAAGCAGTGGCAGATTGGCAAAGATTTCAAAAGCAAAATAAGGGTTTCCAAACTTAAGGCTAAGAGACTGTGCATAAAGGTAAAGAGTCCATACCTAGATAGTTAGAAGCCCAGCAGAGAGGGAAGGGAGAGTCCATCTATCTCCCACCCAGTGCTGCCTGGAGTGAGAGACCAGTTGGGTGCTGGGGTTCCTTCTGCTGTTGCCTGCCTGCTTTTGCTTCCCCTGTGGGGCTGCAGCCTCAGGTTAACATCTGTGGGAAGTGTGGGCAGGACTGGGACCAGCCCCTGAGTGACTCAGCTGTTCACCTGCTCAGTTTGGGGCTTTATAGGAAGGCTCCTTGTGGCGGCGGGCACACCACCGTCGCCCCTTTGGGGGAGCCACTTTGGGGGAGAACGAGGGCGAGGGCTTCTGTTTAATTAGTTTTAAGCTGTTTTAGACTTGGGTTGAAATTGCTATAATGTGTTTGGGTTCATCTGAAGATAGGGGGAGAGGGGGTGCCTTCATTGACTATGGGGCAGCCATCCCGGTGGTGTTGGTGGGGAATAGAAGAAGTAATGTTGGCAGGTCAGCGGGGCGTTCCAGGGGAAGGGTAAACAGAAATTTAATAGCTGTCTCCCCTTCTGGCTGTCCTGCCAGCTCTTTGACCTCGGGGAGCACTGCCAACAACCCACATAGCTTTTCCCTGCTCCTCTGTAATGCCAGGTCGGTCCAAAATAAATATGAACTCATCCATGATTTGATCATGGATGAAGGGGCCGACCTAGTATCTATTACCAAGACCTGGTTGGGGGAGGCTAGTAGTCCAGTTTGGTCCCAGATTCTCCCTCCAGGATATTCTGTAGAGGAGCAGGTGATGGGAAGTGGGTGGGGAGGTGGGTTGGCTGTGGTCTATAAGGATAACATCTCCCTTACCAGGGTCCCTGTCAGAGTATCAGACCATATTGAATGTGTGTACTTGAGTTTGGGGACCAGGGATAGATTGGGACTTCTGTTGGTGTACCAATCGCCCCGCTGCCCAGCGAAATCCCTTACTGAGCTCACAGACTTGGTCACAGAACTCGTGTTGGAGTCGCCCAGACTCTTGGTGCTGCGGGGCTTCAATGTTCATTTGGGGACCAATCTGTCTGGGGCAGCTCAGGAGTTCATAGCAGCCATAACAACTATGGGCCTATCCCAAGTGGTCTGTGGACCGACGCATATTGCAGGTCACACACTTGATTTGGTCTTTTACTCCGATCAGGGTGGTGCTCTGTGGGTGGGGACTCCTGTGATTTCCCCATAGTCATGGACAGACCACCATCTGGTTAAGGTTGGACTTACAACCACTTCCCACCTCCGCAGGGGCGAGTGGCCCATTAGAATGGTCCGCCCGAAGAGGTTATTGGATCCATCATGATTCTAAGAAGCCTTGGAGGGATTTAATGTTGGCTTTGCTGGTGATCCTGTTGATGCCCTGGTTGAGAATTGGAACAACTTGCTCACCAGGGCAGTGACCCACTTCAAAATTGGCCCCTTGGTATACAGAAGATCTATGGGGGCTGAAACGGCAAGGTAGGTGACTGGAGCGCAAGTGGAGGAAGACTCAACTCGAATCTGACAGACTGCGACATAGAGCACATCTAAAGATCTATGCTCAGGCAATACATGCGGCAAAGAGGCGGTTCTTTTCTGCCCATATTGCCTCTGTGAATTCACGTCAAGCGGAGTTGTTCAGGGTTGTAAGGGGATTAGTATCTGCCCCCCGCCCGAACCAGAATTTTGAGTCATCAGTTATCCACTATGATGTGTTTAAATAGTTTTTCGCAGATAAAATCTCTCGGATTCATGCGAACCTAGATAGAGACTCCACAATTAATTTGATGTCTGAACTGCAGGTGTCCGACAACTCCTCTTATACGATTCGACTGGATCAATTTCAGTTTGTGACTCCTGAGGATGTGGACAAGCTGCTTGGATCGGTGAGGCCTACCACTTGTTCTCTTGACCCTTGTCCAACATGGCTTGTTCGATCTAGCAAGGAGGTTGTTGTAAACAGCCTGGTGGGTATCATAAATGCTTCTCTGAGGGAGGGAAGGAAGCCTCTTTGTCTTAAGTAGGCAATCATTAGACCTCTTCTAAAGAAGCCTGCATTAGATCCCTTGGATTTGAGCAATTATAGGCCTGTTTCCAACCTCCTATGGCTGGGCAAGGTAATTGAGAGGGTGGTGGCCTCTCAGCTCCAGGCGGTCTTGGAGGAAACTGATTATCTAGACCCATTTCAAACTGGTTTTCAGGCAGGCTATGGGATGGAGACTGCCTTGGTTGGCTTGATGGATGATCTCCAATTGGGAATTGACAGAGGAAGTGTGACTGTTGGTCCTTTTGGATCTCTTGGCGGCTTTCGATACTCTCGACCATAGTATCCTTTTGGAACGTCTGAGGGTGTTGGGGGTGGGAGGCACTGTTTTACAGTGGTTCCGCTCCTACCTCTCAGATAGATTCCAGATGGTGTCGATTGGAGACTGTTGCTCTTCAAAATCTGAGCTTAAGTATGATGTTCCTCAAGGCTCCGTACTTTCTCCAATGCTGTTTAACATCTACATGAAACCTCTGGGAGAGATCATCAGGGGATTTGGAGCTGGGTGTTACCAGTACGCTGATAACACCCAGATCTACTTCTCCATGTCAACTTCTTCAGGAGCTGGCATATCCTCCCTATATGCCTGCCTGGAAGCAGTAGTGGGCTGGATGAGGGAGAATAAATCCAGATGAGACGGAGGTACTTATTGTGCAGGGTCAGAACTCTAGAGACGTTTTCTATCTGCCTGTTCTAGATGGGGTCACACTTCCCCAAAAGGAACAGGTTTGCAGTCTGGGAGTACTTCTGGATTCACACCTCTCCCTGGTTTCTCAGGTTGAGGCAGTGCCCAGGGGTGCTTTCTATCAGCTCTGGCTGATACGACAGCTGCGCCCCTTTCTCAAGATCAATGACCTCAAAACTGTGGTACATCTGCTCGTAACCTCCAGACTTGACTTTTGTAATGTGCTCTACGTGGGGCTGCCTTTGTACGTAGTCCAGAAACTTCAGTTGGTTCAGAACACAGCAGCCAGGTTGGTCACTTTACTGGCTGGTCTCTTTACCAGGTTGGTCTCTTTACTATGTTACTCCTTTTCTGATGGAGTTACACTGGCTGCCAATAGGTTTCTGGACAAAATACAAAGTCCTAGTTATAACTTACAAAGCCCTAAACGGCTTAGGCCCTCGGTACCTAAGAGAGCATCTTCTTCGTTATGAGCCCCACCTCCCACTGAGGTCATCTGAGGAGGTCCATCTCCAGTTACTGGCAACTCATTTGGTGGTGACACAGAGACGGGCCTTCTCAGTCGCTGCCCTGAGATTGTGGAATGCGTTCCCTGCTGGGATGCGATCCTCCCCATCTCTGGAAATTTTCAAAAAACACCTGAAAACCCTTCTTTTCATCCAAGCTTTTTCAGCTTCCTAAATTGTGGGGGGTTTAATTTCTGGTTTATTTTTAAAAAATGAATTATTTTAAAATTCAAAACCTGATTTCGGGGTTTTTAATCACTGTAATTGTTTAATTGTTGTTTTAAAATGTTTTTTAAATTGTTAATTTTTATATTGTTTTTTAAATTTGTTTTAGCTCTTTACTGTTTTAGTGGTGTGTTTTAGTTGTAAACCGCCCTGAGCCATTTTGGAAGGGTGGTATACAAATCAAATAAATAAATAAATAAATAAATAAATAAATACCTTAGACCCAACAGTGATCCAAGAAGATACTCCAAAACCCTGGAACTGGTACCAAACGTAAAATGAAAACAAATGCAATAAAATACTATCAACATACAGACATATCAAATTAAATTACCCATACACTGTCTTGCTTCTTCTGAAAGCCACCTCAATAGGGATGTGCACCACGATCCAAGGATGAATAGATTCAATTTGAATCAGCTCAATTCAAACAATTTGACATCAAATTGAATCACCATTGACCTCAATAGCAATACTTGAGATTGAATCGAATTCACCCTAATTTGATTCATCAATTCAAACCGCCATTTTGTTTGAATCGATGAATCAAATCAGGGTCAATTCAATTTGAATTGCAGGTTCTACTGCTTCTATTTCGTTTTCTGTGTGGAGAGCAGAACTACCGACAGTTTTTCTTGGAAGAGCTGGTCTACCCATTGGGTTAAATGGGTAGACCTGCTCTCCCAGAAAACCTATTGGTAGACCAGCTCTCTTTCCCAGTGAGAGCTGGTCTACCAATTGCTTTTCTTGGTGAGCAGGTCTACCCATTAAACCCAATGGGTAGACCAACTCTTCCAAGAAAAACTGTGCTTGAATTGCACTATTCTTCTGGGGAGAGCTGGTATACCCATTTGATTTAATGGGTAGACCTGCACTCAGCATAAAAATTGAATCAATTCAGTGATTCACTAATTAAATCATCTAATCAGCTGGCAGGTGCCAGCTGCTACAATGATGTAATTCGAGGTTTTGGAGTTTGATTCGAGATTGAACAGAACAGCAAAATCCAGTTTAGTGCACACTAAATAATATCACAAGTTTTTGGGAAGTGTTCTGATCATTGGTTCGAATGTTGACAGCCTCTTCAGGAAGAATATCCAACAGCAGAAACCACTGAATGGACATGAGTATCTTAATTCAAGTCCTGCCGTGGACTTAATTTTTATATATACCTATCTCATTGACAATACCAGATACCTTAAAAAAAAAAAAAAGCAAGAAACATGATAAGGATTTCAAGTAGAATGGCTGGGAACAACCAGTACAAGGCAACCTCATACGCTGATATAAATAACATTTGACATGTTGAATTATACTCTTAATTTGTTTTGCTGTATATTTCAGGTTTTTTTACTTGAGTGTACCAAAACGTAAGCATATTTTAGTTCAGGAAACCAAAATCAACTCTTATTAGTTTAATGAGGCCCAAACAGTAGCTGACATCCAGACTAATGCAGTGCTGGTGCTCTAATGCTCTAGTGGTTCTAGAGAGATGGGCAATTAAAAAAAAAAAATTCCCTTCACTCTGAAGCCCACTGTGCCTGCCAGAAATATGTCCCTGAGGGTTTTGCCCTAGGACTAGCATAGCATTAGCAGCACAAGTGCTGCATTAGTCTCAATGACAGCCAATGTGAATAGGCTGAATCATCCCTCAGAATTCCCACCCCCAACCTCAGAGGCATATCTAGGGAAAATAGCACCTAGGGCAAGCACTGAAATTGTGCCCCTGTCCAAACATCTGACACCCATCTTTCAGATAACTTTACCATAATATCAGCTCAAAAATACAAGTTCAGACATTTTCAGGAGAAACAGGTTGTAAGCAACACACACATGCATACACACATATAACGACACATGTGGCACATATGTGCCAGTCACCTTCCCAAGGAAACACAGCACATCCATGTGCTGGGCATGCCTCCATAGAGCTAAGCAGTGAAATCTCTCTTTAGCAATTGCTCTGTCACCTCAGCACACCTCACTACAGGTTGCTGCCTCCAAGAAATTCAGAGATGGGTTTTTTCTGTCCAAACAGCTTTTGCGTTAAAGGGAGATGGTTGCAATGGGAAATCCTAGGGACCCCAAACAATCTGAAATTATCCAGCAGCTTACAATAGGCTTGAGTTCAGCAGCCTGATCAGGAAGAAGGTGGAAGTTGCAACTAGTTACAGAACAGCAAAACAGCGTGATATTCGAATCAGAAAAATGGTTTGTGTGTGTGTGTGAGAGAGAAAGAATTTATAACAATAATTTACCCTGCACTACCGTCACCAATTTTCTGTCACTACTGGCACCAATTTTCTGTCTCTGCCACACTGCAAAGGTTTGGTAAAAGGTTGCCCCTGCACCATCCTCTCAAGTTCCTGGGTCTAAAGGTAAAAACAAAACAAAAACCCCAATTCTATTGCACACGTATTCCATTTCCTATCTGTTGCTGTGACAGATACTAAGGTAGTAAGAGCATATGGCCTGTGATAGTGTGTATTGGATGGAGGACACCAGCCTCCTTCATAGCATTACAACCCTTTCAAAAGTGAGTTCTGCCATAAATGAACCATAGGCACACAAATATGGTGCCTTGGATGTTACACCTCCCTTGTTCAATACAGATGCAGGCAACAGGCAGATTGGACAGTAAACTTTATGTCTAGTTTATCAAATGCACTAGTCAATCAGAATCAGAATCAACTATAGACCGGTCTCTAACCTGCCCTTTTTGGGCAAGGTGATAGAGTGTGTGGTGGGGTCCCAGCTGCAGAGGGTCTTGGATGATATGGATTATCTGGACCCTTTTCAATCTGGCTTCTGCCCTGGATATGGGACTGAGACTGCCTTGGTTGCTCTAGTGGATGACCTACGCTGGGAACTAGACAGGGTGTGTGTGTCCCTGTTGGTTCTGCTGGACCTCTCAGTGGCGTTCGATACCATCAACCATGGTATCCTTCTGGGCCACCTCTTGAGTATGGGAATCGGAGGTAGTGTGTTGCAGTGGTTCCGGTCCTTTCTTGGGGGGAGGGTCCAGAAGGTGGTGCTGGGGGACTACTGCTCGACTCCGTGGCCATTGGCCTGTGGGGTCCCACAGGGTTCGGTCTTGTCCCCCCATTCTGTTTACATGAAACCGCTGGGAGAGGTCATCTGGGGACTTGGCCTGAGTTGTAGGCAATATGCGGATGACACTCAGCTCTATCTCTCCTTGTCATCTGATCCTAGGGAGGTGGTGGATGTCCTGAATTGGGGGCTGGAGGACGTGATGGGTTGGATGTGGGCTAATAAACTGAAATTGCATCTGGACAAGATGGAGGTACTGTTGGTCAGTAGGAGAGCCAATATGTATGAGGAGATTTTATCAGTTCTGGATGGTGTTGCACTCCCCTTGAAGGAGCAAGTACACAGCTTGGGGGTACTACTGGACCCGGCTTGTGCAAAGCCTGTGCACGGCTTTGGCTAGCGCGCCAGCTGCGTCCCTTTCTCGAGAAGGCAGATCTGGCCACAGTTAACCATGCCTTGGTCACATCATGGCTGGATTACTGTAATGCACTCTATGTGGGGCTGCCCTTGAAGTATATCTGGAAACTACAGTTACTGCAAAACATGGCAGCTAGGGTTTTATCTGGAGCTGCCCAGTGGGAGCACATCACACCCATTCTGAAAGAGCTGCACTGGCTGCCAGTTCATTTCCAGGTCCAATTCAAGGTGCTGGTTTTGACCTTTAAAGCCCTTTTGGCCCGGGATTCCTGAGAGACCACCTGCTCCCAAGGGTTGCTGCCCGCTTGACAAGGTCATCTGAGGGGGCTCTGCTCCGGGTGCTGACAATGAGGGAGGCTAGGTTGTCATGCACTCAGGACAGGGCCTTCTGTGTTGCTGCCCTCAGACTCTGGAATGCTTTCCTGGTGGGTATCCGCTTCTCAGTCTCCATCACAGTTTTTAGAAAGCATGTCAAATCTTGGCTTTTTGCCCAGGCTTTTATATGATTGTTTCCACTGCTGCTTCTTGTATTTTGTACTGTTTTTATGCTTGTGTTTTAATTTAATTTTTTTTAAATCAGATTTGTTTTTTATATTTTTAGCTCAGTATTTTATTGTGTCTTTTTTATCATCTTGTTTTTAAATTTTATTGTGAACCCCCTTGGGATTGTCTTAATGAAAGGCGGGGTATAAATTTAACAATAAATAAATAAATCACAGCATGACTATTCAATGTGTATTTTAAAAACAATTGTGTTCAAAGTAAAAAGGGAGTTCCATTGATTTTTTAAAAAGACATTCTAAAATATAACTTTTTTAGAAGGCAAGGAAACTTGAGCAAATCTGCTTGGGATTTTATAAAAACCAGAGTACAACTCAGCTAAACTGAAGGGAATTATTTGCAGCACATTAACCACTTATTTCAAAAGACAAGCCATTTTTCATTATGGTAAGACTGCACAACACAGGGATGGCAATACATTGCAAATGCAACATTTCTGGGTTTGAATTCTTACAGCAGGTTTTTTTAAAGCACCAAACAAGTTAAAGGCAGGCACTTTCCAAGTTTGAAATCTCACAAACCTTATTATCAGGTCGCTTGACAAATATGCAGATAAAGATAGAGCTCTGTATAGAGAATTAAACAGCATGTGAGCGAATATTTCCATGTTATTGCTTGCCTCTCCCCCACCCCCACTTCCGTTTTGCCAGCTTACAAGGTATTAAACCAACATTGTCTTTTTAAGGGATATTTTGTCCACTTACTGTTGTGCCATTTATATCTGGGTTTTGGTTTTTTTTTTTAATGCTTGGGTCCCTTGCCAACAACTTTGCATTCTTCTGACTCCCTAGATCAGGGAAAAATCTAGACTTGGGTCTCGCAGAGGCCATTTGAGCATATGCAGTGGCCATTTTTGTTTTGAGCAACCTTTAAAAAAATTAAAAATGGCCACCGCACATGCTCAAATGGTCCCTGTAAGGTCCTATGCCTTGCCAGGCCTCGCAGAGGCCTTTTGAGCATGTGTGGTGACCTCCAAAATGGTCTCTGCACTGATCTTTGTAGGCCCAAACAGGCCTGAAAATCAGCCCAGGACGGGCTGCAGCAGTGATCTAAGAGGCCGGCATGGGGAGGGGGAACCTTTGCAAACCCCCAATGGCCTTTAGGAAGTCCCTCGAAGGGGCTACAGGTTAAAAAAAAATATTTAAAAATATCCATGAATTGGGGAGGGGGTGGGGGGCAGCATGGCACTGGCACCTAGGGCACATGCCCTGGCTGCCCCACCCTAGTTTCGCCTATGCCCAACCTGATATTTTAGAACAGTGATTCTTAACCTGGGGTTTCAGGGGTAGGTCCAGGTAGTCTGTGGAAAACCTTTGCTGTACTGAATTAAATTTGCTTCCCAATGAGCCAAAATAAAGTTCTTGAAAATGACTATCCAAAATAACTATGCATTTTCTTCTAATTTTTACTGGAGCCTTATGAAAACATAATATAGAAATGATGTGGGGATCCATGCATAATACTTGAAAATATGAGGGGTCTGTAGGTGCAAAAGGGCCACACACCCCTTTTTCAGGGTAGCATGTGTGCCTCATATACAGTATCTCCCTCTCATTGTGTCTAACTTTTCAGGAGCCTTTAGTTATGCTATAATTAAAAGAATGGCATTAAGTAATACAGACTACTTTTAGCTTGCTGCAGATACAGTATAAATATTGCTGGGAAGGGAAGAAGCTAATTAATTAATTATATTTTGCATACATTGCATACACATATCTTGGTAGATGATGCAATGAAATGAAAACAGGACTAAATTAGATTTCCAACACCTATGTAAATAAAATGGAATTAATTTTAAACTTTGGGAAAGTAGATTTATTATAGGCTCTTTACTAGGGATGTGTGAATCGATTCGGATACAAATCTATTTGTACTCGAATCTAGCTGATTCGGGTGATTCGTAGACAAAACGAATCACCCTTGTGGTCCATTGGCTAGATTCGGGTACAAATTGAATCGCGGCTGATTCAATTCACCTTCATTTCTTCTATTCATTTTGACTGTCCTTTAGATAGTGCCAATTGTCAACTGCCATGTGCCAACTACACCCTACTCCCACCCGCAAGGCAGTGAGGTACTACTCAGTTTAAGTTAAGTGCCTAATGGGTAGAGGCTACCACCCAAATTGCAGAGGGATTGGGCAAAGGGCTGGTTTTTGGTGAATTGTTGAAGTTTTCCATAGGAAATCATGTAGGTTTCAGCAGCTCCATAACTGCACTTGGGGGGTGCTGGGGTGGCCCAGAGTGAGTGGTGGTGTAGTGAACAGAGGGTGCCAGCCACCCCCATGGGTTTCTAGCCCATGGGGTTCAGGGTTTTGTTGTTTCTGAGGTGCTCTGAGAGTCGAGTCTCTGGTAGCAAATGAGATTTTCAATACAAACCATGAATCCACTCTCATTTGCTACCATAGAATCTACACTCAGACCACCTCAGAAACAACAGAACCCTGTACCCCATGGGTTAGCAACCCCATGGGAGTGGCTGGCACACTATGTGCACTACACCACCACTCACTCTGGGCCACCCCAGCGCCCTCCAAGTGCACTTATGGGGCTGCTGAAACCTCCATTATACCTTATAGGGAAAAACCTTAAAGATGAGTAAATTTCAACTATTCACCAAAAACCAGCCCTTTGCCCAATCCCTCTGCAATTTGGGTGGTAGCCTCCACCCATTAGGCACTACCACCTCACCACACTCTTCCACTCCAGATCCCAATTTATCCCCCAAATCTTCCTCAAAGACACTAAACCTTCAACTATTCACCAAAAACTAGCCCTTTGCCCAATCCCTCTGCAATTAGAGAACCAGTGTGGTGTAGTGGTTAGAGTGCTGGACTAGGACCGGGGAGACCCGAGTTCAAATCTGCATTCAGCCGTGAAACTAGATGGGTGACTGGGCCAGTCACTTCTCTCTCAGCCTAACCTACTTCACAGGGTTGTTGTGAAAGAGAAGCTCAAGTATGTAGTACATCGCTCTGGGCTCCTTGGAGAAAGAGCGGGATATAAATGTAATAATAATAATTATTATTATTATTATTATTATTATTATTAGGGTGGTAGCCTCCACCCATTAGGCACCCATTAGTAACCTCACCACACTCTTCCACCCCAGATCCCACTTTATGCCCCAAATCTTCCTCAAAGACACTAAACCTTCAACAATTCACCAAAAATCAGCCCTTTGTCCAATTCCTCTGCAATTTGGGTGGTAGCCTCTACCCATTAGGCACTTAACTTAAACTGAGTAGTACCTCACTGCCTTGTGGGTGGGAGTGGGGTGTAGTTGGCACATGGCAGTTGACAACTGGCACTGTCTAAAAGACAGTCAAAATGAATAGAAGAAATGAAGGTGTGTAATGAATCCTCATAAGGATTCATTGAGTGAAAGTTATTATACACCAAAGAATCTGAACACTTAAAAAATAGTGACCACACATTTTGCTCCTTAACTCCACTTCTATAAGGGCTAGAGCTTAGCTTTTTTTTTAAATGAAAGCCGGGAATCTGGGGAAATTAATAGGACAGATCCAAAACCTGAATCGATTCGATTCGGATCAGCTGCGATTCGGATCCGAATCGAATTTGGGGTGATTCGGATGGGTCAGATTCAGATCCAAATCAAATCCGGGTTGTTTTGATTCAGTTACAAATCAAAACACAGAAAATCCAAATTGCACACCCCTACTCTTTACTATGACAGATTTCTTTTTCTTTTTTTTACTACCCCCCAATTTATGTTCCTCCTGATGTATTAAAGTTCTGTTTTGAAGAGAGAGCAGACATGATACATGTGAATCAGCTCCAAAGACATTAGAAGGAACCAGTTCCCGTTTGAGTGAAAAGATAAATGCATATTTCATGTTGTAATTGGCATTCTGTGCTTAAGATCAAGTGCCCTGTGAGTATCCGAAAGATGCTTAGGAGATAAGATGCAAAAACTGCAGAAGAATGAAAGCAAAGGCCAAGAAAAGGGGGGCAGTGGAAAGGAGTTAAGAAAATAAAATCTGTGTTTTGATGTGCTGTTCTTGTCAGAAACACCTAAAATTAAAGGCACTCCTCAAAGAAGTAAGAAACAGCATGCTATCTGAATGTGCTAACCCTTTTAACCTGCCTGTTACTGCTCATTTACTTTGCTTACTAGCTACTTTGAGTAAGGTACCAGTGTGAAAACCTCTTTGTGTTAGTCATCCCAGACAATCTGCCAGATAATAGGTGTGCAACTTAATGTTTGATATTTTGACATTATTTTAAAATCATTTAGAAAATAATGTTAATAGGGCATATTAATCATCACAATTGTTTTAGCTCATTGTTCAAATTCTGCCTCTCGGCCTACTGTATAGAGAGATCATTTGTTATCCCCTTGAGATCACAGGAATAAATAAGAATGGACTTCATCCAACAAAGAAATGGAAAAACATGACGTAGTTATTATTTCCAGAAATGGCACCCAATGGTAGCTATTTACAACCAGAAACATTGGACCCTTTTGGTGGTGGTGTTTTTCTTGTAACTAAAATACATCGTAATTTTAAAACTGGACAGGCCATTCTAAGTCTGTGTCAATGGCCGCATTCGCACATAACACAAAAGCGGAGTTAAGGGGCCAGGGGTTGCAAACTTGTACATCCAAATGCAGGAAACTCTGGTTCCTCAAGGAGAGCAACCTGAGGTTTTCTTTTCTAAACTCCAGTTTGAACCCTCAGGTTGTAGTGAGTTTCACAGCTCCAACCCGAGGTTAGCCACAGCTTGCATTACCTTTGAATGCAGAAATGCAGGCTCAGCTGTCTGGAACTGGAGTTGAGGGAGGAAGCTCTTCCATCTCTGTGTCTATGATTGGCTGTGCAGGCAGTCCTTCATGCAAGAAGGAAGCCCACATAGGTAATTCCCCCTCCTCTCTGCAGTCTCCCTGACTGCAGAGAGCCTGGTCTCCATTACATCAAAATTTGGACAGGAGAGCAGAGTGGGGTGGGGAGTAGAACCGTGCATCCATTGGATCCGCAGTTCCACATTATGAGCGAATGCAGCCAATGTCTTTGGTTCAGCCAAATCAGTCCCTGAGTATAGGACCACTGGGTTAATCTGTATTCCACTTTCCCCGCAAAAAAATCTCAGAGAAGGAGACCACTTCTCTGTTACAGTAATTGCCAGGTACTTGCTTAACATCAGAGATGGAAATAGGCAGATAATGCTTTATTAATTATCTCCCATGCCTGACCCGGGAAGTTTGTAGAGCTGGCCTGTCCCTCTATTTTTCCTTGAGCAGCAGAGAATAATCACCTGCTGGATCCTGCTGCCAGCTCCAGCCACAGTTCTGATTGCCCTGATGAGTTACAGCTAAGTGGGGTAGGGATGTGCAAGAATAGATTATTTTCCATTCGATTTGTACCCGAATTGAATCACCCCCAATTTGTTTTGGGTCCGAATCTGGCCAGCTAGAACAGGGGTAATTTGTTTTTGTCCACAAATCACCCCAAACAGGTAGATTCAGGTACAAATCATTTTGTACCCGAATCGATTCGCACAGACAGCAGGCACAGACAGTGATTCTCTCCATAGCAGGAAGGGGTGTGTGTGTGAAAAAAAATTCTCTTCTCTTTTCCTCAATCAGGAAAGCAGGAACAAAAAGAAGAGTATTCACTCCAGGCAGTAGGCAGGCAAGGGAAAGCAAAGCTCCTCTGGCTGGCACTCTCGCTCTCTCTCGACAGAAAGGCAGAATGGTGGCTGACTGCCTCCTTTACGTTTGAAAATTTCTCCTTTGAACTCCCCTCACCCTTGTCCACCCTTGTCAACATTCCCCTTGCCAATGCTGGGTAAGTCACGCCCGGCAACACAAGATTTGAATAGAAATGGAAACAAGCCAATCTGGAACCAGGGAGAAATCGCCAGCCTATTTATTTATTTAGTTATTTAGTTAGTTAGATTTATATGTCACCCTACTCCCATAGGACTCAGGGCGGCTTACAAGCAATAATATATACAAAAACACAATTTCATAAAAAATATATCTTACATAGCCTCATAAACCACAACCCCATACAATACTCATTCCACATGACATAATAACCATGGATTACAAGAGCACTCTACGGCCAGCTATCTCAGCGACCGAACACCCAGCGGAACATTTCAGTCTTACATGCCTTACAAAAGGCCAACAGATCATGGAGAGCTCTGATATTATCTGGAAGACCATTCCATAGAGTCCATTGTTGCACACTGTAAGTCACCAATCTGAAACTTGGGAGGGCGGGATTTTCAGAAAAGTTTCCTGACACAAAATGGAGACAGCAAGAGAGATCACCACAAAATGGAGGTCTGAATCTATGAATTTTTCGGGTCCAAGATCTTGGTGATTTGTTTTGGAACCGAATCTGGCCAGCTAGCACAGGGGCAATTTGTTTTGTCCACATATCACCTGAAACAGGTAGATTTGGGTACAAATTATTTTGTACCCGAATCAATTTGCACATCCCTAGCGTGGGGGCCAGTTCCAGCAGCCAGGCTCCAGAAGTCCATGTGAGAGGTTGGGTTTGGGGGCTTCTGCCTTAAAAGGACTGGGGCAAGCTGGAGGCAAAGCCAAAGGGGACCAGCTGTTGGTGGCAGCCTTCAGGGGTGGGACTGAGGGCTGAGGCCTATTTATTTATTTTCTTGGACTCCTTCCATATACAGCTAGGCTCTTTTATTGCCCAGCTCTTTACAGCTATGTTTCAGGGCTCTGGTACAGGTGGGGAAATGGGAGGGCACTTCTGAGGGTTCTGGAGTGGCTATTACAGTAGTGGTTGGGAATAGAAGATCTGGCATTGGCAGGTCAGCAGGCCATTACAGGGGAAGGGAGACCAGAAATTTAGTTGCTGTTTCCCCTTCCACCTGTCCTGTCAGCTCTCAAGCCTTGGTGAGTAGCTCCAACCACCCTCAGAACCTGACCTTGCTCCTTTGCAATGCCAGGTCAGTTCAAAATAAGACTGAAATCATCCATGAAGGAGCCAACTTAGCTTGTATAACTAAGACCTGGTTGGGGGAGGCTAGTGGCCCAGTATAGGCTCAGATCCTCCCTACTTGATACTCAGTGGTGGAGCATATAAGGGGAAGGGGAGTGGAGTGGCTGTGATCCATCGGAATAATATCTTCTTTACCAGGATCCCTATGAGACAATTGGACCATATTGAGTGTGCATTTTGGCCTGGGACTCGGGATAGATTGGGGATTCTATTGGTGTACCGAGCACCTGTTGCCCAATGGAGTCCCAAACTGAGCTGATAGAGCTGGTCATGGAGCTGGTGTTGGAGTCGCCCATGCTTTTGGTGTTGGGTGACTTCAATGTTCACTTTGGGACTGGCTTGTCTGGTACAGCTCGGGAGTTCATAGCGACCAGGACAACTATTGGCCTATCCCAATTGGTCTCAGGGCCAAGCCACACTGCTGGCAACACTCTTGATTTGGTCTTTTGTTCAGATCAGGGTGGTGTTCCATAGGTGGAAACTCCTAGAGTGTCTCCATTATCATGGACAGACCACCATCTGGTTAATGTTGGCTTCATGGCCACAACACACCTCTTCAGGGGTGCAGGACCTATTAGGATGGTCCGCCCAAGAAGGCTGTTGGATCCTATAGGATTCCAAGAGGACTTGGAGGGTTTTAGAGATGGTTCTGCTGGTGATTCTGTTGATGCCCTGGTGGAGAACTGGAATAGGGAGCTTATCAGAACAATAGACACTGTTGTCCCTAAGTGCCTTCTCCGCTGTGCTTTGAAATTAGCTCCATGGTATACTGAACAGCTATGGGAGCTAAAGCAGCAAGGGGGAAGACTAGAGCATAAGTGGAGGAAGACTCGACTTGAATCTGATAAGACACTTCACAAAGCCCATTTGAAGGCTTATGCTGTGGCAATATGTGCAGCGAAGAAGCGATTCTATTCTGCATGTATTGCATGCATCCACAACTTCACATTTACTAGGGTTGTTAAGAGTTGTAAGGGGATTGAGACCGTTTCCCTCGTCTCTGAACACAGATCTGAATTTTTCATTATCTCACTGTGATGTTTTTAACAACTTCTTTGTGGATAAAATATTTCTCATTCAAACCAACTTCGAATCCACAGTTATGGCAGGGGCAATTGCAGAGGTGTCCATTATCTCTTCTGGTTCAATTAGAATTGATCAGTTTCAGTTTGTGATCCTGAGGATGTGGACAAACTCCTTGGAGGCCTACCACTTGTCCTTTGGATCCATTCCCAACATGGCTTATTTCATCTAGCAAGGAGGTTGTTATAGATGGCCTAGTTGACATCATAAATGCCTTGCTGAGGGAGGGCAGGATGCCTCCATGTTTGAAGGAGGCAAATGCAAATACCTTTGCTTAAGAAGCCTGCCCTGGAGCTCTCAGTGATGGATATTATAGACCAGTCTCCAAACTCCTTTGGGTGGGCAAGGTAACTGAGGGGGTGGTAGCTAATCAGGCAGTTCTAGATGATACTGATTATCTAGATCCATTTCAAACTGGCTTTAGAGAAGGCTATGGGCTGGAGACAGACTTGGTCAGCCAGATGGATGATCTCTATCAAGGAATGGACAGAGGGAGTGTGACTCTGTTGGTTCTTTTGGACTTTTCTGCAGCTTTCAATACTATCGACCATGGTATCCTTCTGGATCGCTTTGGGGATTTGGGAATAGGTGGCACTGCTTTGCAATGGTTCTGTTCATATCTCTCTGGTTGTCATGCCCTCAGTCTCAGATAGCGAGGAGGAAGGGGAAGCTGACAGCCTTTCAGCCGATGCAGGGTTCCTGAGGGGCAGAGCCCAGCTATCAGTTTCCAAGAGACGGCTGAGGAAGGTCCAGCTGATGTTTCAGAGCAGGCACAGCAGTCTGAGGCAGCAAAGACAGTGACGGACAGACTAGAAGATGAGCTGTGCAGGCAACCCCCACTGACTCCACAGCAAAGGCGTGTCACAAGGCAAAGAGCACAGCTGGAAACTATCAGGAGGAGTAAACGCCTCTTGCAGAGGGCTGATAAGCCTTGAATCCCTGCCAGCTGAGAGTTATCAGCTTGGACTATAAAGCACGTCAACAGCTTTCTGTTAGCCGCTGGAAGACAACATTTGTCAACCCTCGTGTCGACAGCTTTCAGCCCAAGCCTGATATAGAGAACTATTCCAAGCTGTGTTTCGTTTCTACAGCCCAGTTTGTATTGTGGACTATCTTCCTGGACTTCCCTTCCGGGTGGCCAGTTTGCTGACACTGGTAGATTCCAGACAGTGTCACTCAGAGATAGCTGCTCTCTGAAATGAGAGCAATTCTATAGTGTCCCTCAGGGCTCCATCCTATCTCTGAAGCTTTTTAACATCTGCATGAAGCCACTGAGTGAGATCATCAGGAGATTTGGAGCAGGATGTTATCAATATGCTGATGACACCCAAATCTATTTCTCCATGACATCATCATCAGGAAATGGCATATCCCCCTAAATGCCTGCCTATAGGCAGTAATGGACTGGATGAGGGATAATAAAATGAAGCTAAATCCAAGGAAGATGGAGATACTCATAGTAAGGGGTCATACTTTGAGGGACATGATAGATCTTCCTGTTCTGGATAAGGCTGCACTCCCCCTGAAGGAGCAGGTACGTAGCTTTGGAGTGCTTCTGGACCCAGGCCTCACTCTAGTTTTCAGGTTGAGGCTATGGCCAGGAGCGCTTTCTATCAACTGGTTACCCATTTGCTTCCAGGTCCATTTCAAAGTGCTGGTTATCACCTTTAAAACCCTTCAGGGTTTAGAGCCTGTTTACCTTCAGGACCGCCTCTCCCAGCCAGTCCTGTCCCATCCCGTGAGATCTTCTCAGGTTGCCCTCCTTTCGGTCCATGGTCCTAGAGAGGTCCATAGTACTAGGGCCCATGGAAGGGCTTTCTCTGTTGTTGTCCCTTCACTTTGGAATTCTTCTTTCTTCCCAGGTTCGGTCTGCATCCTCCCTTTCAGCCTTTAAAACCTTATTGAAGAATTGCTTTTCCGCCAGGAGTTTGCCCTTTAATTTTTAAATATATATATATCAGATGCTGTTCTTGTTTTGAACACCACCCTGAATTTGTGGATTGGGTGGTATATTAAATCTTTTAATAAATAATAAATAAATAAACTTCAGTTGATACAACAGCTGTGTCCATTCCTTGATTATAATGATTTCAGAACTGTGGTGCACTTTCTTGTAACCTCTAGGCTTGACTACTGCCATGTGCTCTACATGGGTCTACACATGCCTTTGTGTAGTTTGGAAACTTCATTTGGTTCAAAATGCAATGGCTAGAATGGTCTCTGGGGTGTCTCAGAGAGACCATATTATGCCTGTTTTAAAGCAATTGCATTGTTAGCCAATATGTCTCCCAGTGAAATACAAAGTGCTGGTAATTCCCTTTAAAGCTCTAAATGGCTTAGGACCGGGTTACCTGGGAGAGCACCTCCTTCTTCATGATCCCCACTGCACATTAAGGTCACCAAGAGAGGTCTGTCTCTGGATGCCACCAGCTCATCTGGCAGTGATTCAGGAGCGGGCGTCCTCTATAGTCTCTCCTGGGCTGTGAAATGCGCTCCCTATAGACATTTGTGCTGTAACATCTTTACCAGCCTTCAAAAGAGCCCTTAAGACACATTTATTTAGCCAGGCTTTTAGTAATCTCTGAATGTTTTAAATTTCTAATTGTTGTTTAAGTTTTAATTGCTGTAATCTTTGAATGTTTTAATTTTTTAAAATTGCTGTTTTAATAGAGCCTTTGGAGTCAGGTGGTTATATTAATTAAACAAACAAACAAATAAATAAAAATGTCATTGGCCAAAAGACTCAACAAAGCACATGGGACTACCTCAGGAGTCTTCAGACCATTATAAAGACACACTCTTTAGTTTCCATACATCTAGTCTAGCAGGCAGGGATTGATGAAAGGGCTACTCTCCACGCAGCCCCCCCAAAAGGTGCAGTCAAGCTTAGAAGTTCCAGTTCCTTACCAAGCCACTGAACAGGTTTAACAGCTCAGTTGAATTCTGCAGTTTTAATGTTAACTTTCCAATATGGGGTTTCCCCCCACTGCCTACCAAATTAATGCTCCTTATGTCCTAACAATTCAGAAATGTTGCACCATTTATATTTATGAGCACATAACATCTGCTGATGGTGTGCAGGGCTGAGTGGGTACATACATTGAGCAAATTGATGTGGGCACAATATTAAGCAGATTTATGGAAAATACAGCTCTGTATATTCTTGCTGTCTGTAATATACTGTCATCATGTACAAGAGAAGAATTTGCATCCAAATGAGAAAACATGAGGATTCGTACAATGCTGTTGACAACTATATTTTTCTCTGTTCACTTAGGTCATTTTTATCTGTCTGTATGACCTCCTCTTTTATTTAATGTTAACAAACCCAAAGAAAACCTGTTTAACTACCAGAATTTTACATCTCCTGGCATACATCCTGAAAAAACAAGAACGGAAAAGTTAAACTGTTTATCAGTACTCAGGTGGGAACTGCAAAATTGCCAGTGTAGCCAAGAAGCATAAATGAATATCAACAGGGCTCAGGTCCAAAATAACTTAAGAGCTTTTGAAAACCTTGTCCCATTGTTCACAACAGACAAATATTCTATTTTAAAATGGCACCCTATGGGCTTCGCAGTGCTTTTATGTTTACATCTATAATTCCATTCTTGCAACACCTCCTTTTAATCCCGCTCTGTTGGCTAACCTACCATCTCTTGGTACATAGTTTCAAAGAATTTGTTTATAGTAATAAAAGGTGTGCATATACATATGGTCCAGCAGAGGTGAAAGGCAGAATCAGTGTGGAGTCTGAAACATGAATCAGTAACAAAAGCAATTATATGTGTTAAAAGCAACTTATTCTGAAAAACCTCTTGGTAGTTGTTGTCTCTCCATGGCCATTCTCTTGTTACTTCTCCTTCTCACCTCTCCCAGGCAGGGCCTCAGAGTCTTTGAGGTGAGGGGTTTTTGTTCACCCAAGTCCTCCTCCTCCAGGCTCCTTGGGGTCACTGTGGCAGTCTCTCTCTGCAGGCCTCCACCACTTGCCCTCCAACTGCTCCTCATCACTGGCCAAGCCTGCCTTAAGAACATAAGAACAGCCCTGCTGGATCCCTCCTGACAACTGATGCATCCAACACACCCCTAATTGGAACTCTGCCCTGCCATATCAGGCTGCTCTCACCCTTATTTATTTTGTGAGCCAGCGTGGTGTAGTGGTTAGAGTGCTGGACTAGGACCAGGGAGACCCGAGTTCAAATCCCCATTCAGCCATGATACTAGCTGGGTGACTCTGGGCCAGTCACTTCTTTCTCAGCCTAACTTACTTCACAGGGTTGTTGTGAAAGAGAAACAAGTATGTAGTACACCGCTCTGGGCTCCTTGGAGGAAGAGCGGGATATAAATGTAATAATAATAATAATAATAATAATATTTAGACAGCCAGTGTAGCTATTTCAAAACAGGCATAATATGGTCTCTCTGAGTTGCTCCGGAGACCAATCTGGCTGCTGGATTTTGAACTAATTGAAATTTCCGAACTTCGTACAAAGGCAGCCCCACATAGAATGCATAGCAGTAGTCAAGCCTGGAGGTTACCAGCTGGTGCACCACTGTTTTGAGGTCATCCTCTTCAAGAAATAGACGCAGCTGTCGAATCAGCCGAAGCTGATAGAAAGCACTCCTGGCCATAGCCTCCACCTGAGATACCAGGGTGAGTCCGTACTCCCCATCCAGTGTGACCCCATCCAGAACAGGTACGCAGCTTGGGAGTACCCCGACCTTACCCCTCTCAGCTGTGCCTCTGTCTGCTGTGCTTCCTCCCTCACTCGCCCCGCCTTTCCCCCAGCCCCTCTACCCTGTCTCCTTGGTCCCACAGTGTCTTGGCTGGCCGGTTGTTGCGCTGCTCCACCCAGCCGCCCAGCCCGCCTGGGGCATCTCTGGCCTCGGCCACTAAAGGAACATTGGAGCCAATAAGGCTGGTGGGGGCCCCCACCGGACAGTAGTTCTGACGTTTTGTTGGGGAAATCAAAGAACTTTCACTGCTCAAAAGGCTTCTGTGCATCTTACAACTAGCAATAGCAATAGCAATAGCACTTACATGTATATACCGCTCTATAGCCGGAGCTCTCTAAGCGGTTTACAATGATTTAGCATATTGCCCCCAACATTCTGAGTACTCATTTTACCGACCTCGGAAGGATGGAAGGCTGAGTCAACCTTGAGCCCCTGGTCAGGATTGAACTTATAACCTTCTGGTTACAGGGCAGCAGTTTTACCACTGCGCCACCAGGGGCTCAACTAGTAATGCCATCCCATTCTCTCAAGTTGTCCTTTATTTTCAGGTGCTACAGCATTCTTATTTACACTGGATTTCACTGCCTTGCTGATTTTCTTACACTTTCAAATACAAAACTTTTGTTTGTTTGTTTCTATTGGTCAATTCACAGTCCACGAAAATCAAGGAATGGATGTCCATTAATGCCAAAGAGCTCTAAGGCTTTTTGTTTAAACTCTATTCCTTTATTTCTCTCCCATGATCAGAGGGCAGAAATGGACAAACTAAAAACTCTATGCACTGTGGGCAAGATTGCATGGGTTCAGATAACAGGGTTCCAGCTATCTTTTTACTGTAAAATATTAGTGCTCTCTGTTTTCAAGAGTTCACTCAGAAAGGATTATGGGTTGCAAATGAAATGAGTAGTATATTACAATCTCATTATCAGATTGCATATCTCACAGAAATCTCTTCAATAGGCTTTGGTTCCTGATAAAAATGATCTGCCAATGGCTCTGGAATTCCTTTACTAATTTGTCAAAGAAATATGAGAAAAACTTTAAAGTTGAAAAGTAAACAACTGGTCCTTTCTTTTTTCTGCAGTAAAATGAAACAGGAAACCCAACCCAGGACTATTCTACTAAATAGGGTGCTGGAATATAAAGCTGCTAGTATAACACAAAATAAACAGTTATGACTCTGTGGGCTAGTTCGAACATGGGTGATCGCTTCATATCTTATCACTTGATGGCATTGAAGCTGAATGTGTGAATAACTGCTAACTGGGCAAAGAGGCACCTTTTAAAGTCAAGGCTCTTTTATATTTAGCAGGAGAAAAGCAACTGTCTCTATTCAACTCCAGCACAGCGGCTGTGTTGTTGTTGCTGCTGCTGTCTGCCTTATCTTTCTTTTTAAATTGTGAACCCTTTGGGAACAGGAAACCCTCCTCCTCCTCCTCTTCCTCCAAAGTGAACTGCTTTGAGAACTGTTTTGTTGAAAAGAGGTATGTAAATAAAAAATAATAATAACCAACATAATGAGGAAAGTTACTGAGATTAGTCCTATTGAAATTAAAAGGACAAATTGCACATTCCCTAACTTGTTCTTTAACGTCAATGGGACTATTCTGAGTAATATTTCTCATCATGCTAGCCAGTAATAGACAACATTGAACATAATTTTGTGTAATGCAATATAAAAGTTATGTCTATGTTCTGTGATGGCTGCTGATTCATGTCTTATCAAGGTACTTAAAGTGGCTTATAAACATAAAAACAAGTTAGTATAATATGAAATAACTAGTATTTTTAAGCCCGTTATGATAACGGGCGCTAGCTTTCTATCCCGTCTTTTCTGTCTCTCTCTCTCTCTTTCTGTCTCTTTTTTTCCCCCTTGTCCCCTCTCTCTTTTTGTTTTTGTTGTTGTTGTTGTCTCTGTTTTTGTTCTTCCTTATTTTGCTTATACTTTGGGGGGGGGGGTTGTGTGGATGAATAACGGCCAAAATGGCCCATGAGAAGGTGGCCGCCCCCGCCTATCGCCCTCCCGCGCACCCAGCTGCCGGAGCCCACCTTACCCGCTCCAGCCCGAAGGAGAAGAGAGGAACTCGGGAACAGAGCTACTCTCTGTGTTAAGCTGCTGCCCATACTGTCGCAATGGACGCAATAGGCGTCCTTTGCGTCCATAGCGGCAGTTTGAGCAGTGACTTAGCACAGAGAGGAGCTCTGCTCGTGAGCTCCTCTCTTTTCCCTCGGGCTGGAGCGGGTAAGGTGGTCTTCGGCAGCTGGGTGGGCGGGAGGGCGATAGGCGGGGGCGGCGACCTTCTCATGGGCCATTTTGGCCCTTAATCTTTTTTGGGGGGGAGCGGGGAAGGTGATTTTGGGCAGCTGGGAGGGAGGGTGAGCAGGCGGGGGCGACGGCTGTGAGCGGGCGGGGGCCTCGTTGGCGGCTTCGCCGCCACCTCGCCCAGCTTCCCTGTCCCCCGTCTCGGTCTTCCCCCGCCGCCATTGCCCTCGCCTTTTTCAGGGCGGCCGCTTCTGGTTGCCTCGGCCTCCTCTCGCCGTGCCGCAGCTCATGGCCGAGGCGGTGGCTCTGCCGCCGCCTCGGCCACTTTCCCCCGCCGCCACACACCGGCTAATGGCCGCCCGTGGCTGTGGGACACTGGTGTCTGCAGTCCTGTGTCCCTTGGGCTCTTCTGGGCCTGCGCTTCGCGCAGGCCCAGAACAGCCCAGGGAGGCAGGGACGCAGATCCCCAACATTCCAAAGCCACGGCCACTCACTTAGCCTTTTAGGATAGATGGTACAATAAAACAACCAGCTAAAGAGATTTGGTGTGGGCAATCAAAAGAGGGCCTCTCATAAAGATCTTAAGGCCCATGGTGGAGGCATTCCTTCGGAGATTCAGGGCTCAGACCACTTAAGATTTTGAAGGTCCAAATCAGCACTTTGATGGTTGTCCAGAAATTAACTGGTAATTGCTAATGCAATTATTTACAGAGAAGTGTAATATGGTCCCTATGAATCATGTTCATGACTCAAGAGCTGGGATTCCTTAAGTCGGCACCGGATGCCAAAGTTATCAGTCATGCATGTGTGACCTGTGAAGCAGCCCTGTAATTTGTAGCCCTGTGCAAGCAGCCACTGCAATGGTCCTACCATCCACAAAGGGACCTCTTGCTCTCTTGTGCTGATTCTAGAACTCTGATCCTCCATCAGCATTGCTTTACTTGAGTTTTCTTTCCCACAATTCACCCCATCCCAGTTCCTTCCTGCTCACTAAGAGCCACTGGGCACAATCCAGGAAACATTAGTTGTTTCTCAAACAATACTAAAGGCAGTGGCTGACATCCAAGCTAACAAAGCATGGGTGCTATGTGAGAATCACCAGTGCTGCTGATAGTTTGACTAATGCAAGTGTTCCCAATGGGGAACTAATACTGGCTGCAGCTGCAGTGTGGGGAGGCATGAGAGCTCTGAATACCCCCTGGGAGCCCTTCACGCCCTGTTGTGAAGCCCTGGATTTACATACCGATAATTTTGTATTAAGGGGGAAATATTGACCTCTCACCAGAAGTGCTCTGTACCACACAAAAATATGTCCCTAAGGGTTGTGCAACCCTCAGAGACATATTTTAGTGTGGCACAAAACACTTCTTGGGAAAGGGAAGGTCATAAAAACTTGTTTCCCCTCCCCATGTGAGTGCTGGTGCTGCTTTAGTCAGGAACTCAGCAGTAGCACCAGTACTTCTCACCTAGCACGCATGCAGAGGCACTCTTACCCCTAGACCTTGGGGCACCGGCGTATGGCCTCCTGTCTCTGGGGGGCCTCCAAATGTCCTGAGGGGCCTGCTGCCACCACCCGGTGCTCGCCACACTGCTTCCAAACCACGCCACTCCTTGCCATTTTTGCCATCGCCATGTGCACTGCTGGGGGTGGTGGTGAGCTAGCCGAGTTCTGATCAGCTGAGCTGTAAGCTCCAGAAATGGAGCTATCCAATCAAATCTGGTTTTTTAGGTCTCTCCAGGAGCCGAGGTAAGAGACGCAGCACCTGCCTGCCTTCCCTGCTAAAGGGGGACAAAGAAATTTAGCCTCCTAAAAGGGAGGGTGAACGCCTGCTCAAGCTGTGATGCCTTTTTTTGCTTGTGCTGGCTGGAGTTACTAATAAAAGGCTAGTGAGCTCACTGGAGCCCCCATGACCAGGGGCATAGCAAGGCTGGAGAGGGCCCAGGGACAAATGAAGATGGGCACTTACCTCCCCATGCCCAACCTTTCCTTCAGAGAGGTGAGGGGGAAGAGCAAACAGCGAGTTGCTGCTCGGTCAGCCCCCACCCCCCAAAGGGCTGAGAAACATTTGTTCCACTCCTATGACTCTGGATACCACAATCTCACACACATGCTACAAAACAAATACAAGCTCTTATCAATAACATTTCACAATAAAATGTCCTTTAAAAAGATGCACACATATTATGATTTGAGATTATGCACACCTATTATGTACTCACACAGTCCTGCCTGCTTGAATGATTGGGAAATAACCATAGATTCTGTAGCGTATGAATATATCTCTGGTTTGAAAGTAGAACTCAATAGTAAAAAAGGCTAACTTTATGTGGGGCTGCCTTTCTACGTAATCCAGAAACAGCAGTTGGTCCAGAATGCGGCAGCCAGGCTGGTCTCTGGATCATTTCAGAGACCATATCACTCCTATCTACACTGGTTGCCGATAAGTTTCCAGGCCAAAAAAGGCCTTGGTTATAAACTATAAAGCCCTAAACAGCTTAGGCCCTGGGTTATTTAGGTGAATATCTTCTTCACTATGAGCCCCAACACCCATTGAGATCATCAGGAGAGGTTCGTCTGCAGTTGCCATCGGCTCGTCTGGTGGCTACTCAGGGACAGGCCTTCTGTGTTGCTGCCTTGAGGTTTTGGAATGTGCTCCCTGCTTAAATAAGAGCCTTCCTATCTCTTACAATGTTTAAAAATGCAGTCAAGACATATCTGTTCACTTTTAATAATTGTTGTAATTTTAAACCTTCTTATTTGTTGTTTGTATAGTTTTGTTGTAAGCTGCCTGGAGATTTGCATTTTGGGTGGTATACAAATATGTTAAATAAAATAAATAAATATAAATATAACCCTCAACCCCCAAAAGGGAATTTCAATTTCCCTGCAAGCTAACAACAGGCAGAAGTGCTCTTATCCCTGGACTTTGGAGCTGAAGTCCAAGGCCTCTGCAGCTCCTGGGGCCCCCTAAATCCTCTTTAGTCTGTCCTGGGTGGTGTGGTCACCCAGTGGAGCATGATGATGCTTAATTTGCAGGGGAGGGGGCCCCTAAAAAATTACCTAGGTGCACCTTTGACAACAGGCTACTTAAGCCAGACTTAAGGAAAGAAAGTTTTGATTCTATTCTTCTTTCAGCAAAGACCCCCACAATGAAGTGCTGAGTGCTGACTAGCATCCTCTTTTTGCCTCAAAACTGTGTCCTCTGTCCCAAATACCTTTGCTGTTTCTTAAACAAAAGCCTCTCATCTTTGCTGTTCCAAAACTGTGTGAGAGAGGTATGAGACAAGAGAGAAAAACATGCAAAGGGAAGCCAAAGCTAAGGAAATGAAGTGCTGATGCAACACACCCACCAAAGCAACAGTACAGCTTCCTTCTCCCTTTAGTGCCCCAATACAGGATATTAGGGTTGCACATTTTGTATTTTTTCTGTTTCGATTTGTACCAAATCTGAATCAACCCCATTTTGTATTTTGTCTGAAATTAAGCCTTCCAAATCACCCCAGTTTTGTTTTGTAGCCGAATTAATCTGAATCCGAATTAATTCAGATTTTAAAATGGGTCACATGGTCAAAAGAGTATGTCGGGGTTATAGTGCCCAATGAGTGGAAGCTACCACAAAGATTTCAAAGGAATTGGACAAACTGCTGATTTTTGGTGAATTCTTGAAGTTTGCACGTTTTTCAGATTTCCCCCATAGGGTATGATGGCGATTTCAGGAAAAGTATAGCTTGATGGGGGTGGGGGGCAGGGGTGTCCCAGAGTGGAGTGTGGTTGGTGGTAGTGCCCAGTTGGTACAAGGAAGCTACCACAATATTTTTCAGAGGAATTTGGCAAGGGGCTGATTTTTAAAGAATTAATGAAGTTACGCGTCTTTCAGATTTTCCTCGTAGGGTATAATGGAGGTTTCTGCAGTCCCATAACTCCACCTGAGGGGCACTGGGGTGGCCCAGAGCAAGTGGCGGTGTAGTGCACATAGGGTGCCAACCACCCACATGGGTTGCCAACCCATGAAGTACAGGGTTTTGTTGTTCTAGAGGTGTTTTGAGCGTAGATTCTCTAATAGCATATGAGAGTGGATTCATGGTTTTTCATTAAAAATTTCATTTGCTACCCGAGAATCTAAACTGAACACCTCAGAAACAACAAAGCCCAGTACCCCAATGGGTTAGCAATCCAGGGGCGTGGTTGGCACCCTATGTGCACTACACCACCACTCGCTTCGGGCCATCCCAGTGCCCCCCAGGTGGATTTATGGGGCTGCTGAAACCTCCATTATTCCTTGTGGGGGAAAATCTTAAAGGTGTGTAAACCTCAAAAATTCCTAAGAAACCAGTCCTTTGCCCTATTTGGAATCTGGGTGCAATAGCCTTGGGGCACTGCCACCCAACCCACTGTTTTGCCCCTGAAGCCCCACATAAACAAGTTGAAAGAGTGAAGAGAATGATGAACAACAACGACACTTAATTTTTTGGCACAGCTACTTGAGTATTTTGCAGGGGGTGTGAGCCTGTCCCTGTGGCACTAGCACAACAACACAACCCATTTTTGGATTCAAGCAATCTTTCAATAAAAACACTCCCTCCCCATGGAACAGTGACCACATGTCATTTGAGATAGCAAGATGGATCAATGAACTGCCTTGGTACTATGGAACAGCTTCAAATGTTTTTAACTGAAGTGGAGTGAGCCGTAGCCCAAACAAACCAGCCGACTCTCCAGAATTGTTGAGATTTATCATCACTGCATTTAAGAAAGTGCAAAACCATGGATCATGGTTACAAGAAAGAGAGAAGCAACTAAGATTCTTAGGGATGTCAATAGATTGACAGGGGTATTCCCCACCCCCCTCCTTTTGTCTTCTGCAGTCCCATGTGGATGACCTGTCCCTGCAATGGCAAAAGTTGTGAACCACTGGCTTAGACATCATGTCCCACAAAATTACATTGTGGCCTAAATTACATTAGACTGCTCAACTTGGACAACAAAACTTAGACACCACTATAACTCATAAAAACCAGAAGAAAAACAAAATAGGTCTTCAAAAGAACCCTGAACAAGTCAAGAGATTCTTTCTAAACCTTTGGAAAGAAAAATCTGTCTAATTTCAGAACTTTCCTAACCAGCTTCTCGAAAAGCTTCTCCACATAATTTATACCATGGCTTTTAGCAAGAGATTTGGAATTGCATTGAACTCCCAAATAGGGATGTGCCCAGACCGGTCCAGAGGCTATTCTAAAGGCCTCTGGACCAGTCCGGACCTGGGCGGTTTGGTTCGGGTGGGGGGGTTGCTTTAAGAGCGGGGGGAGTGTTTACTTACCCCTCCTGCCGCTTTCCTGCTCTGGCGCCCGTAATTTTAGTAGTAATTGGGGCGGCAGGATACCTCCCTGCCGCCCCTTCCCCCCTTTCACTATGAAAAGCTCCCAGGAGTCCTCTGCAAGCGAGCGCACATCACAGAGACGTGATGCACGTGCACAATGTGCATGTGCGCAGAGGACTCCTGGGAGCTTTTCATAGCGAAAGGGGGGAAGGGGCGGCAGGGAGGTATCCTGCCGCCCCAATTACTACTAAAATTATGGGCGCCAGAGTGGGAAAGTGGCGGGAGGGGTAAGTAAACACTCCCCCCGCTCTTAAAGTAACCACCACCCCCACCCCAGTGCCGGACCACAGTTTGGCGGTTCTGTGCACACCCCTACTCCCAAAGATATTTGAGTATTTCTGTCTCCAAATGCTCTCTTCCTAATCCCTTTGCAAGGTCAGTTTGCATTTCAGTCACACTGAATACAACACATACTTAACCATTCAACAGCTTTTTGCATATCTTATCTTCTGCTAATCACTCAGTGCCTCAGCTGGAGAGGAGAGAGTCAGAGAAGTCAATTTGAATTGCAATGCTTTTCCAAAGAACAAAGCATTCTGTCTGAAACACTGTCATTTCGATTTAGAAACAAAAATCTCTGTTTTTTAATTCTTGATTTTGTTTTGATTACAAAACCTCCAAAATGGCCATTTTCGGGCACAAAATGTTTTGTACCTGAATTGAAATGCACAAGCCTACAGGATATAAGTATGAAAGGGGAGGGGGAAAGTCACAGGAATAGTGAGATAAGAAGGGGTAGGGAAAGAGAGAGAGAGAGAAGGCAAAGATAGAAAAAAGCCAGATAGGGTTTCTGGGTCGTCCAAAGTGATCCTCCCCGCAAAATACTCCTCCAAGCTTTACCAAGCCCTCTCCCAAAGCTGGTATTTGCTATTATGCTCTCGACCTGATGATTGGTTACAGAATAGGGAAGTGAGTGGGGTTGCAGGACTGGCCATTGTTTTTTACCTAGCTCTGAAAAAAAAAACAGGTGGTGGGAAGGAGACTGTGAGTTAACTCAATGGAAAACGGGAGGGGGGGAGAGAGACTGTATTCAGGGGAAACCTTTACAGAACAATGCACTAAAATGCTTCTAAAGCCACATTTTGCATTTCCAAACCCACTTTTAATCTGCTCAAGGAAGGCTCTGACTCCCCACTCCTCTGCTATCATGGAGTGACCTGCAGCCCTACTGCTTGCAACCCTCCTGCCTCTTTTTCCCCTTCTGAAAAAACCAAATCATCAGAAGCAGTCCTCCCTGTTCTGAACTCTGTTAGGAAGAGGCTCTGGGAAAGGAACTGGGGGCTCTCAGGGGGGCATTTCCCAAGGGGCAAAGACATACCAGGCACTACTTGGCTTCTACCACAGAAAGGCTCGTAACACACTTGCTGCCCCAGTCTCTCCATGTGCAAGAGTGGGGAGGAGAATCCTACTGCTGTGATTGCATAGAAGCCTGGGAGGGGTATGGCCACAATAATAATAAGGAAGATAACAGCAGCTAGGGGCTGTGCTGGGAGAAAAACAGATTAGGCAACAAAGTAGGGGGTTTCCAATGACTTCAGCACACCAGTGAGGAGGGGGAAGAAGTCTGCCCACCACCAACAACAACATGGATAAATGGGAAATGGTGGCTGGCAGCACAGGGGTGGAGCAGCAGGGCCCTTGTGGGACCCTTGACCCTCTGGGCCCAGGGACATTTGCACACCCTCGTCCAATAGAAGCTACGCCCATGCCCACGATTATATTTGGGAAAGGGAATTTCAGAGGAACAGAGATTGCCGCAGCTGAGTCTCCACCCCCTCCCTTAATGAAATCTTAAGTGGCTGACTGGGAACCCCATCACACACAGAGAGACACCCCTCCTTCCACTGCTCAAATACGCTAGAACTTTTCCCATCAACTTCTAGGTGATTAAATTTACATTGTGGCTGGTAAGGCTGCATGGAGCCTCCCAGATCACTTCAATGGTGACTGAGTTGTTGTTGTTGTTGTTGGTGGTGATAGAGATTGTATTTATTTATTTTATTTTATTTTATTTTAACATTTATATCCTGCTCTTCCTCCAAGGAGCCCAGAGCGGTGTACTACATACTTGAGTTTCTCCTCACAACAACCCTGTGAAGTAGGTTAGGCTGAGAGAGAAGTGACTGGCCCAGAGTCACCCAGCAAGTATTATGGCTGAATGGGGATTTGAACTCGGGTCTCCCCAGTCCTAGTCCAGCACTCTAACCACTACACCATGCTGGCCACAGACGGAGATGTTGATGATGATGATGTCAGTCAGCTCCCCCACCTCCCCAGGCCACGCACATGGCAGTGGTGAAAATGGCAAGGAGCAGCGCGGTTGGGCAGTGGCGGCAGGCTTCAAATGCAGGTTTTATCTTAAAAAAATTTAAGGGGGGGGGCTCGTGGCAAGGGTGTGTGTCACTGAAGCCCTTCAGGTCCGAGCTCCAAAATTCCTAGGTGCACCACAGCAACCATTCTTTGTTTGTCCGGATATCATCCAAAGGAATTAACATGTAGGATTAAATTCTTAAATTCCATTGTTTTCAATTAACTTTCACTAAATTGTATCCATTCTGTTGCTCTTTTATAACCTAAACAGCATTGATGTTGTGGCTGTGTTGCTAGTTTTTGTCCTACATCTTGTTCTGGGCTAATGTTTTGTATTTACACACAGTATAATGGAATTTTAAGGATTTTGCCTATAAAAAAATCCAACTAAAACAAATATGTATTGCCTGCAGAGAAAAAGTAAGTAACTATTTCTAGCCAAAGGGGGAAGAATTGTTCTTTCATTTATGAATGTTGCCCTTAGCTTTGAACAACATATAATGTGTTGAGAGTTGGGTTTTTAATACAATTTTTACAATATTTACAATGTTGCTTTCAAAGCCAGTCAAGACTGGTTTGCAAAAGATATTTCTCAAATGTTCAGATCTGCACATTATGTTAATATAAATCAAATAAAATAAATAAATAAAATGCTGTAAAAGTGAACTGAATAAGCAATATCAAGTAAATTATGCTAGTACAATGTTGGCCTGTATATAAATTATTCTGTTATAAAGTTTGCCTGTATATAGGACTGAAATAGAAAATCTGAATCTGATTTTGAAATATTGCTGGCCTTTTAAAATTTCACAGTCAAAGTTTGCATATTAATTTGGAATAGATTCTAGACATCAAATATAGTTTTACCAAACTTTTGACAGTGCTGGTTTAGAACTTATTGATGCTTTAATAGCTGCCATTTTACCATGTCTACAAAGAGAAAGAATTAAGAACATATGACAATGGCTGACATTCTGTGCAGAGTAATGTGGGCAATTTGAATTGCTGTGGGCATCTAAAACAATACCTGTAGAGTTGCTCAAGAATATTCTTGCACAACTACTTCAAACTGCCCAGTCGTTCTACTGTGGTACTATGTCCATTGACACCACTGTGGCACAACTCTCCAGTCCTTACAGTGCTTAGACAGTGGAAGAAGCTGAGCAGAGAGGCAAAGGGATTGGAAACTAGCAGGGCATCTTCCTTCTTCTGCAGCCTAGTGGGGAAAGAGGAGGAGGGGGATGTGATTTTTGTTGCTCTCTCCCTCCCTCCAAAAAGACTTTTCACTTGTAAAAATGTGTCCCTGAGGGCTACACAACCCTCAGAGATGTATTCCAGCAAGTGAATAGTACGTTTGGAAGGAGCAGAGAGCAGCAAAATTATGCCCCCTCCCTTCCCCTCCTGCCTGCATTGGGCTGTGAAAGAAGGAAGACACACTGTTGGTTTCCAACCTCTTTGCATCCGGAAGGGATTCTTCTGTTGTCAGGGCATTGCGTGGAACGCTAGCCATTGGAAATAGTGGATGTAGCACTGCTGAAGTGCAACTGTGCATTTTAAGTGAACGCTGAAGAGCACTCTGTTGCAGCAATGTTGGTTTTGTTTTAGACATCTGTGGCAGCACGGGCCATTCAGAACTGCACATGTTACTCTTCACAGAATGTCAGCCTGCAAGATATTTTATCTGACTAAATTAGCATTCAAGAGCATCAATAATTCCTTTGGTTTCTGTTTTCCCCCCCATAAATACTCTTTAAGTTCCATTTGTTTCAAAACTGGCCTTTTAACATTTGTAAACTGAAGAAGATAAGTAAATTGATTAAAACCTCTCCAGTGCCATGGTTCAGATTGCCTTGACCATAGTTTAAATTGATTGTTTTAAAATATGGTTCTCAGAGGAATGCACTAGTACAAATTACATATTAAGGGAAAGCCTTTGTAATTAGATGCAACCCTTAAGCACTTATCCACAAGGTAGACCATACCCGTAGGGAGAATACATAAATAAAGCACAATGATAGCCTGTGCTGAGACAAACAGCGAAAACTCACTCATTCTTTCAGCACAGTTCCATAATTATATTTGTAGCAGCTAGAGGAATGAGACTGTAGTTGAATGGTAAAGCACATGCTTTGTATGCAGAACGTTCCAGGTTCAATCTCTGGCATTTCTAAGTTGGGACGGGAAAGATCCCCTCCCAAAACCAGTGGTGGGGAGGCTGCTGCCAGTCAATATTGAGCTAAATGGACCAATGGTTTGACTCAGTACATGATAACTTAATATGTTCATTTCACACTTGCTTTTGATGAATTCAAATTGACAGTGCACATGGTGATACCAGTCCCAGCACACCATTCCTCCAGTGGCTGTTGCTGGTGTCTACCTTACGTTTCTTTTTAGATTGTGAGCTGTGAGCCCTTTGGGGACAGGGGACCATCTTATTTATGTATTATTGATTTTTCTATGTAAACCACTTTGAGAACTTTGGTTGAAGAGTGGTATATAAGCATTCATAGTATTAATAGTAGTAATATATGATTAACTTGAGACTATTGTCCCTTTTCCTGAACCTTGGCACAGTAAAATTGGTATGCTGAAAATAAGCAGGTGCAGCTTTTCCTGGCATGACAATGAATGATGGGGAACATTTCACTTGCTTGATTTGTGAGTGTCAGACTGCTGTTGAAGGCATAGCAAGACCTATTAATAAGTCAACAAGCATTCAGAAATCCTTGCTGTTTGCTCCAGTTGAGGGATTTTCTACTCACTTTTGGAATGATAGTTTAGTTGGGTAGATTGCCACTCAAAGAGTAAGAGAGTAAACTGGATTCCAAAATTATCTGAGAGGTATTTCCATTGGTTTCAATAGCCATTTTGTTGATGGTGTGGCAGAAGTATGAAATGACCATATTTTGTCCACATCTTTCCCACCATTTCATTGTAGCAGATCTCCCTGTGAAGAAGCAGGAAATGATTAGAGTGCGAGTGCCAGAGATGTCTGGCTATGTATGGCATAACTTTTTTCTTTTTAAGAATATGCAATGGAAATTCCCCCCCACCCCAATACATGTTCTTTACTGGAGTTGTCCAGGGTGCTGAATAGCTTAATGAATCCAGGAAACCTCCCTCAAAACAATCTGCTTTTGGCTCCAATTGATCCATCTGGATAAAAGGTGAAGGCAATCATAAGCAGATTGAGACTATCAAGTGAGTATTTGATGTGGGTTTGGTGAACTACAGACATCATAGCACAAACACACAGAAAGAGCATTATTGTGTTCTTAGTATGCAACTAAACTAGAATGACCAGTCTAATTTAACTGAATGATAGGAGAAACTCAGGGAGGATATTTCACATGGCACATAATTAAATCTATGGAATTGTCTGCCACAGGATGTGGTGATGGCCAATAGCTTGGATGGCTTTAAAAGGGGCTTGGACCAATTCATGGAGGTCAGGTCTATCAGTGGTTACTAGTTGGTGACTAAAGGCTACTTCCAGCTTCAGAGGCAAGATGCCTCTAGCAAATACCAGTTGACAGCAAGACCAAGGGCATGCCCTCATCCACCTCCTGCCTGTGGGCTTCCCATGTGCATCTGGCAGGTCACTGTGTGAAACAGGATACTGGACTAGCTAGGCCTTGGGCCTGACCCAGCAGGGCTGTTCTTAATGTTCTTACATTGTCAATCCACATTTCTGTCAGTGGTTGTAAAGATAAAGATGAAGCCATAGTCTTTGGTTGGACATTGCGATACTGTAGAAGTAGGAGATGGAATAGTAGAAAGCACAGGAATCTAAGAGTTTGCAGCTGAATCGATGCTCTTTCTTTTAATAGTTTAGCCTGTGCACCATGACTAGCCATGTAGAGTCCTGACTAGCACCTGTGGATAACAAGATGTATGTGTGCGTGTGTGGCTGGGGAGTGTTATACGACGAATATATGATGCATATTTATATTCCACTTTTCAACAAAAGTTCCCAAAGCAGTTTACATAGATATAATTTTTTTAAAAAAAATGACTCCCTGTCCCAAAGGGCTCACAATCTAAAAAAGAAACATAAGATAGACACCAGCAACAGCCACTGGAGGGATGCTGTGTTGGGGATGGATAGGGCCAGTTGCTCTCCCCCTGCTAAATAATCACCGCTTTAAAAAGGTGCCTCTTTGCTCAGTTAGCAGGGGTATTAGGGATAGCTCCTGCTAAAACACATCTCGTTTCTTTCTATAACCCTTTTATAAATGCGAAGAGTAATTTGTTTCTTGGTTTACGCATAGTAAAATTTATTGTATGTGCCGGTTGTTAAGATGTTAGGATGTTTCATGAAAATTGAAGAGGAGAGTTTTATACCTGTGTAAACAGCCTACTGTAGTGTGTGAAACAGCTATAAGTGTAGCTCAGTGATTATTCTGGAGAAAGAAAGAAAAGACTGCAACCATAAGTCTGAGTGTGCTGCTTAATAGTCTGTGAAACAGGATTTGCTTAGTTTGTCATATAAATCTACTGAGACACCTCTACATATTCTTCTGCTCAAAATATGTTTTCTGTTGTGCTTAGAAACCTACAGTCAGGATTACAGCTAGCAGAGCACATTCTCTCATTCTCTCTTACACCTGTTCAAACTACTTTCTCTAGTGACTCTACACATTCATGTAATATTAGCTGCAACTGTGGTATTAATCATGGAGGTAGCAGATGCTTTAATCTCACAGTTGCCCATGAAGCCATCTGTACTTCAATCTACAGAATAGCTGAAAAGGAAAGACTTACAGTGATTGAAATGTCTGAGTTTCCCCCGCAGAAGTTATTAACTGAGGGAGGGGGGATGTCCTCACAGCCATGGTTGAGTTTTACAAAGATTGTACAACTCTTTTACAAAGATCGAGTTTAACAAAGATTCTCTGTATCTATCACAAGCCAGGGTCCAAAGATCCTCACAACTAATTCCCTAAAGGTGTTTCCTAAACAGTGGCCCCTTATGTTGTGTGGCAAATTGAGCTTGAAACTGAAGAGCTTTTCAAACACACTTTGTGAAATGGCATGGGAAATCAGGTCAGCTCCTGCTTATCTAACTGGTTAACCATAGCAGTTTGACCAGGATTGCCTGGAAATTCTTGGTTCTCATAATCAGCTCCAAAGGCTCAGTGATCCTGATTAACATTTTAACCAGGATCACCAGGATTGTGTGAACTCAGCCTTCATTTACCCCCAATTTTGGCCAGTTAGTTAAAGGACAAATGTCCCTTGGCTCAATTCAGGATCAGCTCACGTTTTGTTAACTTCACCTCCGATTTTCAGTGAATTTACAGCTGAATGTAGTTTACAGCTACATTTTTTATTCAAGTCCTAGACACAGATTCACAGCTCAGCAAAGGTTGTGTGAAAATTCCCTCCCTTAAAACTACGACCAGTTTGTCAAGAAACTACAGCATAAGGAAAGGAAAGTTTAAAAAAAGAAGTTAATTACAAAGAAAATATCTCTACTTGCACCTATAGGGAAGAAAAACTGAGAGCCTGCTGCCAATTTGAACTATTTATAATTTACCTGCAATTATAACCTCCATTATAATTGCTCTCTAAATTCTTTTGTATTAGTCTCCATGTGTTTAAAATATGGCTAAAACTTGCAAAGAATGCTCATTATCCTTGTGTGAAAACATATCAGGAGTTTCAGAAGTCATATAAAGAATGAATATTTAAGTACATTTTACCCACACAGCTTCTTAAGTACCCAATAGTTTTCCTACACTGACATTTACTGTGTGTGATTTGCTGTGCCATAATGGACTTGAATTAGATTGTTGAATCTCCAAAATAATATAATTTCTACATGCTTCTACTATGAAGGGGCAAAGACTAGCACCCACTTTCCCCATTATTTGGTTGCTAAAGTAAGGGCAATTTTATGTTTAGGCAAGTTATATCTATACATGTAATAATATTTATATCTCTTTATTACACACACACCCCATTCCTTTTCCAGGGTGATGTACACTGTATACATTTCTACATAGGGAATAGCAAATGTTGAAAACACAAATATATGGTTAGGAATAATCAGTGGCAGTCAGTGCTCACTGGAGCAGGAGGGGTGGAAAGAACAAGAACATAAGAAGGGCCTCGCTGGATCAGGCCCGTCCAGCATCCTATTTCCCACAGTGGCCTTGGAAAGCTATTCAGCTGGAGATGAAGGCATGCCCCCTCTCCTGCCACTGCCATCCTGCCTCTGAACGTGGAGGTACCTACAGCCATAAGGACTAGTAGCTATTGACAGACTTGTTCTCCGTGAATAGGCAAGGCAGCTTATGGTAATTAGCCCCCACCACTGCAGCTGCTCCACCGCTGGTCAAATGGCTGAGCTTCAGGCACACCGGCCATTTCCAGGTTGAGCCCAGGAAAACACTCCCAAATTTTTACCAGGGCCCTTCTCAGATGACAATTTTACTTCACTTCACCATAGGAAGTGTGGGTGTGCATTCATATATATGGTGGGAGGAGGATTTACATCAAAGTCTGTGTGGAATATCAAGATGCCTTCCATACACGATTCAGATTTCCCGTGCACACTGGAAAGTTAGCCCACATTATTTCTGAGTTAAAAGGTTCCACTTTTTTACAGTGCCATTTGGGGATACTTTGATATATCCCAATGTTTCTTCTGAGATGTATGGAGGGACCATTCTGATAGAGCTTTTTTTCTTAAAGTCTCATTTTTATTTTTAATTTTTAAAAACAGATTTACTCAGTGATCTTGCGAAAGATTGATTGCCTGAAGGAGGAACATTTCGCCCAATTATTTTGTCGATCTTCCTCAAGATTGACTGGGGGAGCAAAACCAAAACCAAAAAGAACTCCAGATAAATCTATCCAAACACAAAGCCCAGCAGAATACTGCTGTGGTGTGGGGAGGGCATAGGCAGCCTACATTTAGGCTGCTCACCCACCCAACTGGTGGTAACCCCCACAATGCCCCCCGCGGCACCCTTTCTTATTTCTGCCATGTGGCAGTGGAGGTAGCAGCAGCCACTTTCCTGAGGGAGCAGTGTGGTGGAGAGAAAAGGGCTCCCCACATGCTGTGGAAGGGGTACTGTGGGGGATGGGCATTGCAGGGGGGAACCACTGGCTTGGGGGCAGGCAGCCTGAACATGGGCTGCCTATGCCCTCCCTATGTCACTGTCACACTCAACTCTCTTAGCCTGTCTTCAGCCATTTTCAACACAGGGGCAGAGCTGTATTTTTGTGCACGGGTTCCAAGAACCCATGCACAGCTGCAGTCAGGACTGCAATGCCCGCTGTTATGGACAGCTGGTGGTAGCTCCCGGATCTGCATTTCTCACCACTGAGCACAGTGGCAGCCTCCCTGAAGAAGCAGCCTGGGGTAGGCTGCCCCGCTCCCGTGCTTCAGCCACCACTACTGCCACTACCACGTGCAAGATGGGGAGAGAAGGGATGCCCTGAAAAAGAAGGTAATATGTGTATGTATGTACCACGAGGAAGCAGGTTATGAAAGCACACCCAGGAGTCAGGAAATGAAGGGCATGTTCAATGGGGGCCTAGATGTGCCCCCCCCATGTAAGATTATACCAGAGTGGAACCTGCATGTGTGAGGAGGTGGTGGTGGCCAAGCGGCGGGGGCAGGGCAGCCCACCCCAGGATGCTCTGTCAGGGATTCTGCTGCTGCTGCTGCCACCACCACATGCAGCAGAGAGAAAAGGGGTGTTGAGGGCCACCGCCGGCGGTTCTGCATGGGGAGCTCAGGGGCCCTGAGGGCAACTGCGCATGGGTGCACAATTATAGCTCTGCCCCTGGTATGGACACTTGTATTGAAGAAGGCTGAAGACAAGCTAAGAGAGCTGAATGTGATGATGGCATAAGGAAGGTAAAGGCAGCTCATGTTTGGGCTGCCTGCCCCCCAACCCAGCTGCACCGCTCCCCTGCTGTGGCACTCCCTGTGATGCCCTTTTTTTCACTGCACGAGCGGGGAGCCTCTTTTCTCCCCACCATTCGGCAGTGGTGGTGGCAGCGCTGGTAGCTGCCCCGGCTGGGCTGCCTTACTCCCACACTCAGCCACCATCACTCAGCATGAATGTGTCAGGAAGAGAAGGGTGCTCTGTGTATGTGATGGAGTGAGAAGGTACATATGTGTACTTATGTACCAAAAGGAAACAGTTTATGCAAGCACACCCAGGAGTCAGCAAGGGAAGGGTATGAGCAATGGGGGCCTAGATGTGCCCCCCCCCCAAGTGTAAGACTATATCACAGTGGAACCTACATGTGTGAAGAGGTGTCGGTGGCAGCCATGGTGGCAGCTGAGTAGTGGAGTCAGGACAGCCTACCCTGGTCAGCTCCCTTAGAGAAGCTGCTGTTGTTGCTGCCCCCACCACTGCAGCCACCCCCACCATAAGCACCGGGGAGAAAAAGAGTTCCAGGGGCCACTGAGTGCTAGCTTACAGCTTTGCCCCTGGAAGAATGGCAGATGCTGTCAATAGACTGGATTTTTACCACAGGCTTCACAATGGTGTGTGTGTGTGTGTGTTTGTGTGTGTGTGGTTGGTTGATCTGGCAAGTCGTCGGTCTTGTGGAAGTCTCCCCAAAAAATAGTTTTAAAAAAGGGAAATTGAAATGGGCCCAATTGAAATTTTCCAAAGACACACACACCGTGCATGCTCAGGTAGGAAAGAGGAGGAGCGGCATCCCACCTCATCTAGAAAGCCATTGGCAAGAAAGAAACAGAGAGAGACTGGGTGGGGTGGTATGAATGGTACATGGGGGGAAATTGGAAGGAATGGAGAGGAACCCTATTAAAACAACACTGATGTGAACGGCCCCCAAGTTTCTCCAAATTATCTTTACTGAGCTTATACATGGCTAATATATGCCCTCATATCATGCTCTACTTTACTCCACTTAATCCTGCAGTAAATCCCGCCATCCCGGAAATGCCTAGGTTCAACTCTGAAAAGGGCGGCATACCTGAGCCTCGGCCAGCTGAGCAGTGGCAGCCATGGCAGGCCAGTTCAGAGGCAGGGCTAATTACCATGTTAAAGGAATAATCTGCTTTATTCACTGCCCCTCCTGCCCCGATGAGCACCGGATGCCACTGAGAATAATTTTATTCTTAGGCACGTCTGATGGAATGCATAGATCTTGAATTGTGATGTGCACTAGAAGCATTCTGTGTTGCTGAAGACCTGACACATTTTTTGCCCTCAGCCATAAGGGAAATCTTGATGTAATAAACTGTAACAAACAAGCCTAAAACATTTTTTAAAAGAAGAATTCTAAAATTGACATTAGTGGTCTAACGTTTAGATGGAAATCCTGAGAATTGGGAAATGTGGATGCTTTAAGATGCATAATTTGCATTTCTGGTCCCAGAAGTAGAAACTAAACTTTGTGACTCAAGCTGTTCAGGAGTTTCTACTGTCTTTGAAATTCAACAAGGTTGGAATATTAAAGTTCAACAAAATATTGCTAGTGAAGCTACCATCTCTCAAATATATCTCGTTTGAATGGCACATAGCTAAGGTCCTTTCTCATATCAATACTCTTGCAAATCAGGTTATTGTGGGTTATTAGCAAAATGACTTGCTGAATGACCCATATGAGAGAGTAAAGGGTTGAAGAAGGTGTACTGAACTACAGATTTGAGTCAGATAAAAAGTATCCTAAAGCCAGAACATAGTTGAAAGTTTAGAGCGGGTTTTGTAGATTCAGCATTTTTTGGCAGGCAGAACATTGTAGGCATCTTTTTGTTTTTGTTTTTAAAAAATAGTACAGTTTGCACAATTATCAGTGCAGGAACAATCACCAGACACTGCTATTTTCAAAACAACATTACTCCAAAATCCCAGATCTAGCCAATTCTTGGCATACAGCAACTTAAAACTGCTTCTCAAGCACCTCATTTTCAGAAACACCTTGCAGTCATAGTAAATTATTTTCTCCAAGGCCTCATCAAAGTGGGCCTCATTATCACTATGCATTCTTTGTGACTACAAAGAGGTTTGAAGGGCATCTTATTGCAGTTTAATTGTCTATCTAACTTCCATTGCTTCTATCAGCTAATAGCAGGTTCCACAACATTCCTCAAAAGTTGTGTCGGTACACTAAGGTCACATTCATACATAATGTGGAACCGCCTGCTCTCCTGTCTGCATTCAGACAAAATGGAGAGTGAGCTCTCTGCAGTCAGGGAGACTGCAGAGAGGAGGGGGAACTGGCTATGTGGGCTTCCTTCTTGCTTGAAGGACAGCCCATACAGTCAATCACAGCTGGAGAGAGGGAGGACTCAGGTTAGAGCTAATGCAACCTCCAGTGCTGCATTTAGACTAAATGCTCTGCAGCTGGAACCCAGGTTATAAGCAGCAAAACCAAGAATTTAAATTGGAGTCTGCAGAGCACAACCTTGGGTCGCTGGATAAATGGGACTGCAGTTGCATGCATTCAGACGTAATGGCAGGAAAACCTCTGGCCTCTGCATTTCCGGTTCCATGTTACGTGTGAATGCAGCCTTTGTCTGTCAGAGAAAACTGCAGCCATTGGAATATTAATAAGGCCAACGGATGGCCAATTCACATGACCATATTTGCAACCTCTACTGCTTTCCCAATAAGCTGCAAGGTTGACATGCAGGAAGATGTGCTTAGTAAATCTTACTGATCTAATTTGAGTTCCAAGTCAAGAATCAAGATAGGATCAATGAGATTTCCCAAATATGACTTCTCCTTCCCATCAGTCAACCCTGCCATTTCTGGCAAAATTGTAGATTTGGGCGATATCTAACCTTGTTTAGATAGCTAAATTCTCCCAGGATGACTATTACCCATAAATGTTGTTGTGGCAAAGGAAGAAACAATCAGCTAGTGGTGATCACCTGTATGTGCATACAGTATTCCCATTTGAATGAGAAGGAATAAACAAATGAAGGGGATGAAAATAGAGAGATAAAGTCAATGGCCTGCACTACTTGTGTGTATATTTGCAGAAATAATGCTGAATTAGTTTCTTCCAAAACAAGACTTCTGCCTACACACTTTTTGGTCTTGTAAATGCAGCAGTACTTATTGCAAGCCAAACCCCAACATTTTACAGACTTGAAAGCTAAATGCTACAAGTTCATCATGCCAGAACTGGCATTATTATCATGGCAGAAGGAGCCACTGAGGTTAGAACTGAGAACCTTCAGTTCATTGTATAGTTGCTCCATGCTGTGGGCCACCAGGACTGCAATGTATAACATATTTCTGGGTAACAGAGGATTCAGTTTCTGTCCTGGCTCTGCCCACCCAGGTTGGCCATTGACACCTACTGAACAAGAAGGCCTATAAAGGCTTCCTGTGTGGTCTAGGACCTTGCTTGGGCCAGGGCTAGGGGCAATTTAGTCAGTGTGGGACTCCCTTCCAGTTAATTTTAATGGAGGTTAAAATTGCAGGGCCCAGGGTGGTTGCCCTGCTTGCCCAGTTGCCCTGCTTGCCCAGTTGCTTCCTGGGCAAGTGTTTTCTTCTGGCTCTGGCTCCTTGTTCCCAGCTCCTGACTGTACTCAGAGAGCTGCCAATGTCTCTGCCCTGACATGAGGAGGAGGAGGAGGGTGGGGGAGTAAATATTAGAAGCCCAGCAGAGGAGGGAAATAATTAGAAGCCCAACAGAGGAGAGGAAAAGCCCATCTGCTTCCCATTCAGTGCTGCCCGGTGTGAGAAACTGTGTGTGTGCGTGCTGTTGGCTCCTTCTGCTGTCGCCTGCCTGCTTCTTTCCTCCCCCTTTGAACTTGGTTGGGGGATGCTAGTGGCCCAGTCTGGTCCCAGCTTCTCCCTCCAGGGTACTCTCTTGAACAGCAGGTGAGGGGACATGGGCAGGGATGTGGAATGGCCGTGGTCTATAAGAACAACATCTTCCTTGCCAGGATCCATGTCTAAGTGTCTGACCATATTTATTCATTCATTTATTTATTTAAAATATTTCTATACTGCCCCAAACTTGCATCTCTGCGTGGTTTACAATTAAAATCATTTAAAACATTAGATCAATTAACAATTAAAATCATTTAAAAGATTAAAAATATTTAAAACCCAATATTAACATTATTTAAAACTATGAACCTAATTAAAATCCTGGGTGAATAAATGTGTCTTCAGTGCCTTTTTAAAAGTTGCCAGAGATGGGGAGGCTCTTATTTCAACAGGGAGCGCATTCCAAAGTCCAGGGGCTGCAATGGAGAAGGTCCATTCCTGAGTAGCCACTAGATGAGTTGGCAGCAGCCGCAGATGAACCTCTCCAGATGATTTTAGCAGGCAGTGGGGCTCATGGCGAAGAAGACTTTATAGGTAATAAGCAGCACCTTGTATTTTGCCTGGAAACATATCGGCAACCAATGCAATTCCTTCAACACAGGAGTAATATGGTCTCTCCTAGATGACCCAGAGATCAACCTGGCTGCCACGCTCTGAACCAACTGCAGTTTCCGGACTATCTACAAAGACAGCCCCACATAGAGCGCATTACATTAATCTAGCTTACAAGTTACCAGCAGATGTACTGCTGTTTTGCGGTCGATGATCTCAAGAAACGGACACAGCTGGCATATCAGCTGAAGCTGATAAACAGCACCACCAGAACAGGCTGATCAAAATTGTCTCCCGAGTTTCAACCCCATACAATAAGTACCTCGGTCTTATCTGGATTCAGTCTCAGTTTGTTATCTCTCATCCAACCCATTACAGCCTCCAAGCAGGTGCTTGGGGAAGTTATGCCTTCTTCTGATGATGTTGACATGGAGAATAGATTTGGGTTTCATCAGCATATTGATAACACCCTGCACCAAATCTCCTGATGATCACTCCCGGCAGTTTCACGTAGATGTTAAATAACATCAGAGACAATACGGAACCCTGAGGGACACCATACGAAAGTTCAGATTTTGATGAACAAAAGTCTCCAAGAGATACCATCTGGAATCTGCCAGTGAGGTAGGAGCGGAACCACTGCAAAGCAGTGCCTTCCACCCCCAATCCCTTCAGACGCTACAGTCAACAGTATCGAAAGCCGCCGAGAGATCCAAAAGGACCAACAGAGTCACACTTCCTCTGTCAATTCCCAATTGGAGATCATCGATCAGGCTGACCAAGGCTGTCTCTACCCCATAGCCCACTCGGAAACCCGTTTGAAATGGGTCTAGATAATCAGTTTCCTCCAGGATTGCCTGGAACTAGGAGGCCACCACCTTCTGATTCACCTTGCCCAACCATGGAAGGTTGAAGACAGGCCTGTAGTTATTTAACTCTGAGGGATCCAAGGCAGGCTTCTTCAGAAGTGGTCTAGTGATTGCCTCCTTAAGACAAGGAGGCATCCTGCCCTCCCTCAGAGAAACATTACCAGGCCCTCTACAACAGTGTCCCTGCCAGATAATATAAGCCATGTCGGGCAAGGATCAAGAGTGCAGGTGGTAGGCTGCACCGTTCCAAGCAACTTGTCCACATCCTCAGGAGTCACAAACTGAAACTGATCCAGGGTCATCACATAAGAGGAGCTGCTGGACACCTCAGCATCACTCCGTAACATTTGTGGAGTTTGAATCCAAATCGGCCCAAATACGAGAGATTTTGTCCACAAAGAACTCAATTAAAACGTCACAGCGTGTAATTGTTGGTTCTAAGTACTGATTCAAGAGGGAAGGGGTGCACATTAGGCCTTCATGACCCTGAACAACTCTGCCCAACGTGAACTTGCGGAGGCAATACAGAAGGTAAAGAATCTCTTCTTTGCCACACGTATCACCTGAACATAGATCTTCAAATGCTCTCTATGTAATAATCTGTTGAATTCAAATAGAGTCTTCCTCCACTTGCGCTCTAGTCGTCTACTTTGCCACGTCAGCCCCCATAGTTCTTCCGTATACCAAGGGGCCAGTTTCGAAGGTGGCTGGAGAAGATGCTTAGGAGTAGTCATGTCCACTGCCCTGGTGAGTTGATCATTCCAATTCTCCACCAGAGTGTCAACAGGGTCATCAGCAGAGCCAACAATAAAACCCTCCAAAGTTTCTTCGAAATCCTGGGGATCCAGTAACCTTCTCGAGCGGACCATCCTAATGGGCCCTCCACCCCTGCAGAGGTGGGACATGGCCATGAGTCCAACCTTAATCAGATGGTGGTCTGTCCATGATGAAGGGGAAATTACAGAAGTCCCCACCCATGGAACACCACCCTGTTCAGAGTGGAAGACCAAATCAAGCGTGTGACCAGCAATATGCATCAGCCCCAAGACCATCTGGGTTAAGCCCATAGTTGTCATGGCTGCTATGAACTCCTGAGCCGCCCTGGACAAATTGGTCCCAAAGTGAACATTGAAGTCCCCCAGCACCACAAGCCTTGGAGACTCCAACACCAAACCAGAGACCAAGTCCGTCAGCTCAGTTAGGGACTCGGTCGGACAGCAGCGCAATCGATACACCAACAGAAGTCTCAGTCTATCCCTGGTCCTCAAACATAGGTACACACATTCTATATGGTCAGACAATTCATCAGGGATCCTGGCAAGGGATATATTGCTCTTGTAGACCACAGCCACTCCATCTCCCCGCCCACTTCCCCTCCCCTGCTCCTCAACAGAGTACCCTGGAGGAAAAAGACGGGACCAGACTGGGCCACCAGCCTCCCCCAACCAAGTCTCCACAATATATACCAGATCAGCCCCTTCATCCAGAATCAAATCATGGATGATTTCATCTTTATTCTGGACCAACCTGGCATTACAAAGGAACAAGACAAGGCTCTGTGGGTAGTTAGCATTGCTTTCCAAGGTCAAAGAGCTGTCAGGACAGCCAGAAGGGGAAACAGCAATTAAGCTTATGATTCCCTTCCCCTGCAACAGCCTGCTGACCTGCCAATGTTACTCCTTCTATTCCCCACCACCACTGGAATAGCTGCCCCATAATCAGTGGATAACTCACACACACACACACACACATCCTGAATCCGATTGAATGTCAGTACTTAAATTTGGGGACCAAGGATAGACTTGGACTTTTGTTGGTGTACCGATTGCCCCGCTGCCCAATGGAGTCTCTAAGTGAGGTGACAGTCTCGGACTTGGAGTTGGAGTCTCTCAGGTTTGTGATGGTGGTGGGACTTCAATGTTCACTTTAGGACCAATTTGTCCGGGGTGGCTCAGGAGTTCATAGGATCCATGACAACTATGGGCATATCCCAAGTGGTCTTGGGACTGACATATATTGCTGGTCACAAGCTTGATCATCAGATATATCCCTGCAAGATCTAGGCAGAGTCTTGAGTGAGAATCATAGGCTCCTGTCAAACCTGTTTTCTGCTGATGCTGCAAGCACAATTCAGGAGCTAATGTCAACAGACGTCAACAGATACTGATCTAGAGATCAATTCAAATATAGCACATGCCATGGGTGATGTGGTAGAGGTGGATAGAGCAGGAAGGAAAGGGGAGGTGCAGAGAAGTCAAAGATGACCAGAGTTTCTCAACCTATTTTCTGTGTAGTGACTTCCTTTCCCTCTTCTCTTTTTGTTTTCCTTCCTTCCTTCATTCACTATTCCTCTGTTTGTGGGCGAAGGAGAGATGGGTGACTGATTCATTGCTTACAAATACTTAGTTTTTTCTAAGTGTATACTTACTGTGTCTTGCCAGCTGTCCTTACCTCTGAGGATGGGACTGTGGGACACTCTGAGGAGGCAGGGACAGATGGCAGACTGGGAGAGAAGGAGGCAAGCCCACCAACAGGAGAGAACCTGGCCCCAGCGACCCAATGCAGCCCACGGCAAGCAGAAGCCTCAACCATGAGGCCAGCAAGGAGCAGGCAAAGCGCTGGGAGGACCGAAGGGGAGGCATGTGAGGATGACATCAGTAGTGCGCCTCCTGAGGGGAGGTGGCCCAAGGGGGAGGAGGAAGAAGAGGGAAAGGCAGGGATGACAGCTGTAGGGGATATGGAATTACAGGGAATAAGGATGGGTGTTGGCCCTTAACAAGGTGGGTGGGCGTTGCAAAACCTGTGAGAAGGTATATGAGGGGCTGGCCGGGGATGAGAGACTGGCTGGTGGTGAGTGTTGGGAGCACCCGGAGAGAGGCCGACACAAGGAGCAAACAGCCTGGGACGGGGGAGGAACAGGATGATGCTAAATCCCCTCCCTGTTCCCGTTCTGAGACTGGACCAGGTAAGCCTTGCCAGGCTGGTTTAGGGGCACAAAGGGGTGTACAGCCAGACATACTGATAAATCTCAGTCGCTGCCAGGTTAAAAGACTTCCCCCACCCACCCCCATTTCCGGCAAAAAGCAGGTTGAAGGAGCAGCCATGCCGAGTATGGCGGCTGCTCTAATGTGAGCTGCCACCACACTTGTAGTGCAGTGCACTCTGGGATGAAGGAGGGGTAAGTCCTCCTGCTCCCAGCTCTTGCCTTCATCGCATCACTCATGTGGACATGCGGTGCAACAGAGGGAAACACGGCTGCCACTGATCTGCCAGGGAAGGCAGGCAAGTTCCTGCCTTCCCCGCAGCCCTTGGAAACAGGGGCCAATGGTTGGGTGTACAAGCTCAATGTGTGGTAAAACTGACCCATGCCTGGACATCATGTGTTTCCTCATTACTGCCTGCCACTGGAGCAAAAAAAGAAATGCATAACATTGTTACATCAAAACATGGCGTAAATGTTACAAAGGGGGAGAAATCAGTGTAGGGCCCTATGGGTGTGTGTGTGTGTGTTACTGAAACAAAAACATATTCTTATTCCATAACATGAAATGATGTTGCATATAATAATTAACAAATGGAGTCCATTTCTCTATTAAGGAGACAGAGGTAATTCATCTCTTTCAAACCTATGGGTTTCTCCATCTTCACAATCTCAAGGGATTTAATCAGTCATTTCTATATGAATAGTACTGACCATTTTTGCCTGCAATATCTAGCAAAAATAATCTGAGCTGCAACCAACAAATTTCAAATGAAAAAGACATTTTTCAGAAGGTTGAAATGCATTATCCAAATCCATTTTTTTAATCTTCAGCATTTAGGTTCAGCCTTACATATGAGTGCAGAGAGAAGCATGCAGCATTGACTGGAATTTCCCCCTTGCCCCTCTATATCTGAGTGTAGGAAAAGATACAAAATGACCCATAGGTAAGCAGGTTTGACCCATTTGGCTCCTGATCTATTTCATGAGCTTTCAAGGCAGGAAAATAATGCATTTTTTTCTTTAAATAGCATGATGCAATTCATATCAGTGCTGATTGCAAAGCTGATCCATCATCACTTGGTGCTTGCTCTTTTTATTTTTTCCAGCGGACCCACTGATGAAAATAGACCAAGACTTCTTATAAAAGCCACAGCTAAAGAACTGCAGGATGTTCCATTAGGAAGCAGCAACTATCCTGATATATGGTAGCCCTGTTTGTTTAGTGTCACACTGAGCAATTTCTGACTGAATGGCAAAGATTTAACTTAAAAGAAACTCATAATAGACAGGAGGGAATGTAAGCAACACAAAGATTTCATGGCTTTTCCCCCTCCCTTATCTACCAGCAAAATAAATAAAAGGGGGGGGGATAGGTAGGTTGTTAGATAGATAGATAGATAGATAGATAGATAGATAGATAGATAGATAGATAGAGCTTATGCATATATAGCTAATGCATTACAGCCTTTGTTTTCATAAATCTTATGAGTATTGAGATATGTCAGTACCAGGTTGATTCAATCAAGCTGTCTTAACAATTCACTGGCACATCAAAGGGAGCTGGGGTTTATAAGGAATCCGACACTATCCGGCCCATCCTGGTGGGGCATGGGGGGGTGGAAAACAAGCTGCAGCTGCGACTCATTCCCACTCTGCTTGCCCTACCCTTATCCTTCCTATTCTCCCTCGCCTCACTATGGAATTAACCCCAGGTGTGGGGGCTGCTTATTCAACCAGTTCCCCAACCCAGTGGGGGTTAATACTGCAGTGGGACATGGCAACAGAGAACAAGGCAGCTGGGCCAGGGTAAGGAAAGTGCAAAGGACTTTCGAAGGACTTTCAAAGTGAACTGCAACTCACTTTTCAGCCCCAGAATGGGCTGCCAGTGTATCTGACTTTAGTTTCCTCTTAAGTGTCTGTACAAGAATAGATATGGCTGAATTCAGACACAACACGAAACCGGAGGTTGGTGGACCCATGGTTTCAATTTTAAACTGCAAATTACACCACAGACATTCATCCAATCACAGTCCAGCAACCTTGGGTTCCAGGAGAGGAGAGCCCCTCTCTGCTGCTTGGCCACCGAGGCTTATCCCAGCAAGCTGTGCTGCGGACTGTGGGCAAAGCATTAGCATGTCAGCAGAGTGCCTGCGATTGGCCACAATCTTGAAGGGGGTGTGCCGAGCACGATCGGCACTACCCCTGCTAACTTGGCAAAGAGGCACCTTTTAACGTGGTGGTTCTCTTTATTTAGCAGGGAGAGAGTAACTGGCCCTGTACCCCCCAGCACAGTACCTCCAGCAAATGTTGCTGGTGTCTGTCTTATGTTTCTTTTTAGATTGTGAGCCCTTTGGGGACAGGGTTCCATCTTATTTGTTTGTTATTTCTCTGTGTAAACCACCCTGAGCCATTTTTTGGAAGGGCGGTATAGAAATCCAATGAATGAATGAATGAATTATCATTCATTTTCAGAGCTATCCATCCACCCTCGGCATGGAAAGGGCATTTAAATCCCTTCAAATGCCATGCCATGCCAGTGCTTTAAATGCAATGCCATGCCAGGCAGTGATAGCAACCACATTCTCCTAAGACCCCTGCACCTAAAAAGTCCCGCACAAACACAATTTCAGGGTGGGTGAGTGGGATATTGGTGGGCACTATTTCCCCGTTACTCAAGAAAGGAAAGAGAACATGAAGACTTCCTAGGAGGGGATATGTATATGAGGGAGGGCAAAGGATCCTGGGTGGTGTGTCCTGCCGTGACCTAAGATGCTCTTGTGAGAGTTCACCACTTTAAATCAGTCCATGCAGACCAAATTACATTGCTGCTCCACTGGCAGCTTGCTGCTGGTGGGCTATCCCTCTTGTGAGAGGGCAGGTCTACTGGGGAGCACCATGTGGCTGTAACCCTTATGTCTCCCATCGGACGGCATGCTCATGAGTTGAGCAAACCCAACAAGGGGGCCCTGCTTGTGCGGGGCCCCCAATTCTCCATGGCAAAATATAGAAGCATTGCAAACCCACCCCCCCAAGAAATCTTGCATGCACCCAAAGGAGATTTTGATGCTCCATGTGTCAGAGCCTGCGCATGTGCACAGACAGGGGGAACACTGGGTGCATAGACAGATCTTTAAACCCATTCAAAATCCCCAGGTTCAGACCAGCATTGTGCCACATGGAGATCTGCTGGCATGGGGAATCACAGAAGAGGGGAGCCCCAGTTTCCAGTGGATCGCCATTTCAGGGCACATGCAAGGGTACACATGCCAACATGAGTGGACAGACTGGCAGGGGCAAGCTTTGAGAGCTACATGGTGGAAGTCAGCAAGACAGAGCTCCATAGCTGGATAGGTGACAAGAGGAGCAGGGAAGCCAGCGAGAAGTGCCACAGGCATGGAGCAGCCGCATTCCTGGGTGGGTCTACACCACCGTCTCTATGGTTATGATTTGAAAATCAGCACAAACCCGTGGTTATCACAGCATCTTGGACAGGACTTAATTATTTGGCAGCCAAACCAGAGATCTTGGCAGCAAAACTCTGTGCCAACCGAAAATTCAAACTAAAGTTTGGTGAGGCAAGCCACAAGTTGCTTTCAGCTCGAAACCATGGATTCACAAATTCAGACGTAATGGAGTTTCAACTTCTGCCCCGTTTAACTCCGGTTTTGTGTTATGTCTGAATTCGTCCAGTGTCTGAACATTTCTGATCCAGGGATGGTTTACAGTGGTAATTTATCAGAAATAACAATTACATTTTGTGCAATGAATGCTTCCTCACTTGTGTTGTCTACATGAGTGCACTAGGAAATTAGTATGTACTGTAGCCTGTAAATTACCCTGCTTAAAGCTTCACTGGACTGAAGAAGAATTCTACTTGGGAATAATACATAACTACACATGCATTGGTAGAAATCACTTTTCAGCATGAAGGGCAATTCACTGAAAACTCTTGAAAACCTCAGTGTTCATTGCTCAAAAGAAGCTGCTTCTTTTAAAAGAATAATCATCGTGATGATGAAATAAGGATTAAACTGCATTTAACATTTAAACACATTGGGGTTGTGGGTTTTTAAAAACTATTTATCCCACCATTGAGGAAAAGGGTTCAAAGAACCCGGGCCGCCAATGAAAAGGGCTACTAGAGCCCCCATCGCATGTGATGTCACACACAAAGGGTGCATGGCCCAATCACCAGAGAGCCCAGCCCAGCCCAGCCCTCCTGATCTCATTTCCAGCCAGCATTTGCTGCCTGGCTGTGTATTTCCCTTCCTCTCCCTCACTGGAGGGAGAGGAAGGGAAATTAACACAGCCAGGCAACAAACACTGGTTGAAAATGAAATTGGGAGGCCTGGGGCGGGCTATCTGAGCTGGGGCCACGCACCCATGTGCATGCATCACACACACACACACACGGGGCATTGCTGGTAGGGTGGAAACGGGGCATTGTTGGCTGGCTCTGCCACTGCATGTCTACTTGTATGACAAACTAAATAGCTTTCTGTGGTTTTCAAATAAGGATTAAGATGTTGAAATTGATGTATTTCGAGACCTACTGTAGGATGCCAGCTTTTTGACCTGTCCCTGTCCCTCTGTCCTTAACAGCAGCATGATCTGTGGCAGTAAAAAGGTGCATTACTTCATTATGTGAAAACCTTTACCTTCCAATTCTTCCAAAACAAACATTGTTAAAGCACAGTAAAGCTGCAGGGGCTAGTTTCTAGAAAACCTAGCAAACCGAATGAAGCTGTGTCAATGTTCTTCACTGTAAGGGCTGGGGGACAGTGGTGGCCCTCATCAACCCTAAGTGTGGCCCTCTGACTAATTGTTTATTGGGCCTGTGTGAAGCTTCAGCTAAAGCTGGATGCTTTTCACAGTCTTCCGGGCACCATCATGTCGAGATGATTATGTTCATCATGCAGTGCTTTGCCTTGCCTAGTGCCAGGGGCTCCTTTCAGGGAAATGGAACCATGCTGAGTAGGGGTGTGTGTGATCCATGGTCTTGTCCAAATCTGGACTGACCTGAAGTCTGGCGAACCAGTTTGGCCCAATTGCAAACCAGTCCGGAGGTTCAAGGGCCGCTGAGGGTGGTGCTGGTGTGGTGGTGAGTGGCACCTTTAAAAGGAAATAAGCACACTGTACTGATGTTACCACCACTCCAGGCAGCTTCCTGCTGTGACAGCACTTTCACCAACAGCCTGTGAGGCAGCGTGGCACTGGCAATTACCTGGCCTCCATACAGGTGAAGAGTCCAGGTGAATGCTAGTGCCATTCCTCTGCTGCTGCATGCGGGCTGCTGGGGAGAGTGCCACTGCATCAGGAAGCTTGCTGGAGTGGCAGTAACACTGATAAGGACGTGCTTATTTCCTTTTAGAGGTGGTGCTCACCATCCCTCCCCCACCCAGCGCCACCCTCACTGGTCCTCAAACTGCTAGACTGGTTCACAGTTGGGCCAAACTGGTTCAAATTTGGACTGGGCTGCAGACTGTGGTCCATGCACACCTCTACTTTTGAGTCCCTGTCCCATCTTGGAAGGTGTCACAGAGCACTCTTCCCAGTGCTTTCTTCCAAGAGTTCTTAAGAGAGGGCTCCATCTCTCTTTAAAGGCCCTCCCAGCACTGAAAAAAGTGCAGCACTGTGCCAAGGACAGCACAGTGAGAAATGGTTCTCACACACAAGGTTTTTTGTGAGAGACTTACAAACTTGAAAAACAGTGATGATCACAGAGCCACGCAGTCAGTCACATCAGCCTAATCATATGTAGATGGAATGCAGCAGTTAGTGGAAGATCTCGGAGCTAAAAACTCAGTTTTATCAGGAATACCATGATAGCCTTGATGAGAAAGCTGAAAGCCTGAGATACAAGACAAGCATACATCGCCACATATATTAGCTTGCATTTTAAAAAAATTTTGGCAGTTAATGCTGTGGGCAAAAACCTGAAAATTTCACTTTGCTTTAGGTTTACTTTTGAATGGATATATTTTGAAGGGGTTGCTAATACTATCAAAATAAATTATGCTAAATATTAAAATACATTAAGGGGTTGTACTATGTTTTTCTACTGTAGGCTTATCAGATTCTAGGGCTGTGCATGGGCTAAAGTAGCAACCCGAACATAATAATGATCCAGGACTTCCTGCTCATTCAAACAATGCAGGGGTTAGTCTAGATTGCATCAAGTCAATAATCAGTATCAGCTCGATGCACTGGGATGGGGGTGGGAGTCTGCTTAATTAAGATCTGGCTTCTCTGAAGAAATCAGCTGCCTTCTAGGCAGGCGTGGCGGCGGCATTTCAAATTGCCACCTTTCCTTCCTTAGTCTTGCCCTATAATGCACCAGGAAAGGAAGCAATGCCATGACATTACATCCGATTCCTGGTGCATTACTGGGGAACAAATGGTCACACTTTATAGTTACAGGGTGCTGCTATTTCCCCCCAGTAAAAGGACATAAATCATGGCATTGCTTCATTGACTAGTGCATTACAGGATGCATTACCAGGGAAGGAAAGGTGGCATTTTGAAACACCACTGCTGCAAAGGCCCAGAAGGCAGCCAATTTCATTGGAGAAGCCAGATCTTTATTAAAAGGTAAGACCCGCATCCACCCTCTGCTACTGTTTGCGCTAATACTTGATATATCTTGATTAAATATTGGTTAACCAGAGCAATTTGATCAGGATTGCTCTGAAATCCTGGGTTCACACAACCAGCTTCGCTGGGTTCACTACTCCTGATTAACCTTTTAACCAGGATCCTTGTGATAGTGTGTACACACAGCCAAAGTAATGTATAGTCATTTAAAAGGTTTTAGAGAACAATCTTTCTTGCTCCCTGATTGGTGGTAATTTTTAGCTATTAGGATAATATAATTGAAGGGAAGGACATATGTTTTGCATGCAAAAGGTCCCAGGTTAAATCTGCTAGCTTCTGCAGGTAGGGCTGGGAAAGACCCTTGTCTGAAACACTGAAAAGCCACTGCCAGCTAGTTTAGAATTCTGAGCAAGTTGAAGATTCAGTAGGTAGGTCTGGTTCAGTATAAGGTCTTGGAATCATAGAATCTTATAGTGGGAAGGGACCTTGTAAGTTTTCTAGTCCAAGCCTCTGCTGAATTCAGGAAACTGCTACAGCATCCTTGATGGCCATCTACCCTCCATTTGAGAACCTCCAGTAAAGGAGAGCCTACCACTGCATGAGTAGACTGTTCCATTATCAAACAACTTTTACAGTTAGGAAACTCCTCCGAATGTCTAGGCCAAATCGGCTTCCTTGCCATTGGTTCTCAGCATAACAGAGAAGAAGTCCTCTGCTTCTTTTGTGTGACAGCCCTTCAGATATTTATTATTATTTATTTATTTTATTTATTCAATTTCTATTCCGCCTTTCCAGAAAAAAAAAAGGGTCAGGGCAGTTTACATTAAAAACAAAACAAAACAATTAAAAACAGAAACTATAAAACACCATAAAACAATTAACAGTTAAAACTTTATTCATTCATTCATTCATTCATTCATTCATTCATTCAATTTCTATATCGCCCTTTCAAAAATGGCTCAGGGCTGTTTACACAGAGAAATAATAAATAAGTAAGTAAATAAATAAGATTGGTCCCTGTCCCCAAAGGGCTCACAATCTAAAAAGCAACATCAGATACACACCAGCAACAGTCACTGGAGGTACTGTGCTGGGGGTGGATAGGGCCAGTTATTCTCCCCCTGCTAAATAAAGAGAATCACCACATTAAAAGGTGCCTCTTTGCCAAGTTAGCAGGGGATGCAAGTTAGGATTCAAAACAGTTAAAAAAGCTGGAAAACCAGGTTACAGCAAGTTAAAAACATTTACAAGAAATTAAAACCCTGGAAGGCCAGGCCAAACAGAGAGGTCTTGAGGGCTCTCCTGAAGGCCAATAATGAATTCAAATTACAGATTTCTGCTGGGAGTGCATTCCACAGCCCAGAAGCTATTACAGATAAGGCCCGCCTCCAAGTAGCCACCAGAAGTACTGGTGGTAACTGGAGATGGACCTCCTCAGATGACCTGAACATGTGGTGGGGATCATGCAGGAAAAGGAGCTCTCCAAGGTAAGGTAATTTAAATATGGCTATTACATCCTTCCTTAATCTTCTCTTCTCCAGGTTCTTCCAACCATTCCTTATAACTCCACTATTACAAGAGCACCAAAATTTACCTATTTATTTCCAGGCTAAATTCAAGGTGTTACTTCTTACCTTTAAAACCCCATATGACATATGTCCAGGATCCCTGAACAAACACTTACTGTCATATGGGCATCCTAGGAACATAGGAAACATAGGAAACTGCCATATACTGAGTCAGACCATTGGTCTATCTAGCTCAGTATTGTCTTCACAGACTAGCTGTGGCTTCTCCAAGGTTGCAGGCAGGAATCTCTCTCAGCCCTATCTTGGAGAAGCCAGGGAGGGAACTTGAAACCTTCTGCTCTTCCCAGAGCGGCTTCATCCCCTGAGGGGAATATCTTGCAGTGCTCACACATCGTCTCCCATTCATATGCAACCAGGGCAGACCCTGCTTAGCTATGGGGACAAGTCATGCTTGCTACCACAAGACCAGCTCTCCTCATCCTGGATCACTGGGGGCCAGTCCCAAGCATCTGTTGGTATGAGGTGCTGGGGGGGTCTGCTAGTACAACTCTGGAGCCTCACTCCTTCTGCCATCACAGCCACTCTCAAGCATTAAGTGTTATCAGACTGTTTGCTGCTACAGTGCAGTGCCATACCCATATGGTAGGACTCAATACTGCTGCTCTTCAGCCCAGGTGATTTGAGGAACCAGCAGGGGCCTAGCTGGTCCCATATAGCAGTTGTTTCAGTCTTCAGTCAGAGAAATGACACATGGCTGCACAACAGGCCTTACCTTGGTAGTCGATCCCAGGCCTGCTCTGACTACATCTTCAGCCTTGGACCCTTCTGATTCTCGCTCTAGCACTTGATCCCAGCCGGTTTTGACCCCTGCCTCAGCCCCGTTGTCTGCCTGCTCTGCCGTTGGACCTCTCTAGCTGCAGCCTGGCATAAATCCTAACAATTGGTTTCAATCTCAGCACTTGTGCCTTGAGTCTTTTAGCTTCAGAAAGCAGCAATGAAGTCAGTGTGGGTTTTCTTGAATTTGACCTTTATAAGATTTTTCTATCAAGCTTCACTCAACTTGGACAGCAATGCAAAATACTGGCTGTGAAGAGCATGGCTTCTGCTTGGGTCTGATTTGACAGCTTGTGGATCAGGTTGCATCATTAAAATGCAGTCTAAATAGAGGCTGTGGCACTTATTAGGGAGCAAAATACTTATCTCCTTCCAGGTGTAGGAAGGTTAATAAAAACACTTCATTATCTACAGAGTGTCAACTGTTGAGCTTTGCTTTTCAACAGCTAAGAAAACCATTATCAAGTAGGAATGCTAATGTAACATTTTGCATCAGGACACAGTCTTAAAACCACAGCTGATTGATTTTTGCTTTATCATCAGGGTGAACACTTGCTCCCCTTCTTCATTCCAAGCTCCTTTTAAAATAGTTGAAACATGTCTGTCTATCCCCCTTCATTTCATTTGCTCTAGATTTAGTACATCTAGTTCCTTCAGTCACAAAATATTTTTATTTTAGGCCCTACATCATCTTTGTAATTTTTCTCTTACTTGTTTCCAGCTTTAGCTGGCAGCATTCATCTTGCACTTAGTGCAGATGCCTGTCAACCATAGTTTGCAAATCAGGGGCTTCTAAAGGTTTATTCCCTCCTACTTCTCTCCTTTCCTCTCAAGGAGTGATTTTCTCCTCCCAGCATTAACAAAGGTTTTGCATTACATTTATGTGTAAATTTAATCATCCTTAGCATCTCAGGTAGGCTCACAATCTTGTGGTCGCTGTTTCACTCCCTGTGGAGTAAATCCTCTGTAACCTGGCACATAATGTTCATGATAATATTTTGCAGTCCAGGTGTTACAATGTCAAAAATCAAAATGTTCCACCTTCAGATTTTCATCTCGTAAACTAATTTTGGGGTATATGCCATCCATCTAGAGAGAAATATGCCAAAAACTAAGGATTCTGTGAGCTGTCCTGATAGTTAAACATCATTAAAACCAAATGTGAAAACCTAATAGTGGACCTGGCAATTTTTAGAATCCATTTTCATCCCCCCCCCTGCCTATTTTCTGGGTATCTCTTGATGTTCACCTCAGCTTCTTCTCCCCCTCCCAGCTCTCTGTCTCTGCATTTGCTGGATTTAGATCATGGGTGGGCTATTCAGGAAGGGGGGTTTAAGATTTGTTTTGTATTCTAATATTTACAAAAATGTTTCTATACACGTTAGAAAAAAAATTCAAAATACTTGTCGTATTAGCACAGCTAATGCCTAAATATCTGTCATTTCAGACTATACTCTTTTGAACTGAAACTCTAGATTAACATTAGGTTTATTTAGCTGTGATTTTAATTAACAATGTGTTCATTTTGGCAAAATATCACTGTGAGAACTATTAATGTAACATTTTTCCACACCTGAGAGAAGTACATATAATCTGTTAGTGACAAACTTGTCTGAACTCCTATCATCTGATTTCCCATTATGGCTTCATCTGTTATTTATATGTCTTGTTATAATATGCATAAAGTGGTGTACTGAAGTGCTCTAGATAATGCCATAAAAAAAAATTCTGCTTCTTTTCTTTTTCAGTCTGACAAATAATTCCTCTTTGTGTGAACTCCTACTTCCTTTATAGAAAAAGCATGCAGCTGAAGTTTACAGGTTCTTTCCTCCTGAGGTTTATAGAGCATATGCAAAAGGCACCATGGACACAGATTTGGTATTATGAATGCCAGTGAGTGCTGAACAATACAGGTATTGGCCCCAAGAATCCTAACATGAAATGAGTTGATCTGGTGTCCTGAATTAATTGGGTAAAGCTGGCCTATTAGTGTGTATTGGCTGCTGAACAGAGCAAAGGTAAAGCGTGCTGTCAAGTCAATTTCGACTCCTGGCAACCACAGAGCCCTGTGGTTTTCTTTGATAGAATACAGGAGCGGTTAAACATTGCCTCCTCCCACACAGTTTGAAATGATGCCTTTCAGCATCTTCCTATATCGCTGCTGCCTGATATAGTAGCAGCCGGGATTCAAACCGGCAACCTTCTGCTTGTTAGTCAAGCATTTCCACGCTGCACCACTTAAGGTGACAGAGTACAGTGGCGAAAAATGAACAGCCCCTTTGATCACCTCTGCAAGTGTGCAGGGATGCTGACATATTTGTGACATGCTTTGGATGGTCCTATGAACTGGGGCTCCACAGGGAAATGAGACATGTGATTGCCATGATTTGTGCAACTGAAGCAGCCCTGTGAACAATTCAGCTGGGCTGTTTCACAGACTGATGTGATAACACCCATCAGAATGTGCCAGCTTGGCTTTTGCATGGAAAATTGCTTGTCTGGAAGCAACCCTGAAGGAAAACTGTACATCAAACCTATCACCTGAGGGAAAGCTTGAAAACACTCCCCCCCTTTCCGATGTGCAGAGCATTTTTCATGAGGGGACACTTTCAAACAGACAGCTCTGCATATGAAAGCTAAGGATGTCCTCTAAAGTTATGCCTCTACTTGTGAACATGTGGATCCACCCTCAGGTAACAGAATAGTCATAATCTGTATTTGAGTCACACAGAGGAGGACTATGGCGGATTGTGAGCTTTCCTATAAATCCAGTGACTATACAGACCCCAACCTGTTATTAACTAGGAGCATGAATAATGCAGTAAATTCTCATATGCAATGCCAGCTCATTCTTAAACAATGGAGTCTGAAATTTTAGAAATGTTCAGCAGCAATCTCTAAATCACACATAAAAATGTTTCCAGTGAGGAATAGAAAAGTATGTTATGGCTTGTTGTCTTGAGCTGTCCTGGTGACTCATGAGAGATCCAAGTGACAAAATAAATGAGCCCCTTTAGCACATTTCCTGCTCGTTCTGTTTTAAAATCTGATTATATAAGATCATTGAAAGCATGCAAGTATATACACCTAAGTTCATATCAGTGGGCTAAGTTTGAAATATTGCACATTCACTAGTTTGACCAAAAAAGGCGCCTGAAGGATGCTTCAAATTGAAAGAAGATGGCAGCAGCAGCCGATACCACCACAGTACCACCATCAACATCAGTACCACCTCCTCCTCCTCCTCCTTGGGGAGTACACCCATGATTCCCTTCCCTTCCCTTCGTGGGAGTACACCCATGATTCCACTTTCCACTGCCTGGTGCACATGTTCCCCTCCATGCTCCCACTCTCAGATTACGTCTATCATTGCACGTATGCTTTCACTAAACAGGAGTATTTTTCCTTGAAAAAAGCACAGCTGGCCCTTGGTTACTCCAAAACAGTCACTTTGCATTTGTTCCTCTCCAGCCACTTCAGGCTGACATTTTGCATGGAGAAAGAGTTCTCAGAGACCAAAAACACAGCTCCTTATTTGGAATCGAGCTAAATCAGAGAGCAGTAAGTTTGAGTGTCCAAATGGTTCCTAGAGGTTGTGCTACTTGTAGCTATAGTTTTCTATATCATGCAGTGCCTATGAATATGTTAGATGGGACATGCAAATATTTTCCAGGTAGGTTCATTGACTTAGGATGCCCAATAAACTTGTGTCACCTTTCCATGCCGAATTTCTCCTATTTTCACCCACTCTATGAAATTAATATGTCTATGTAATATTCTTATACAAGAGTAAATGAGAGAAGACTTATATACTGAAATGCTGAACATGTGGGAGAGGGAACTAGTAAAAAATTGATTACATCAGGGGGGAAAATCAAATCAAATTATTTGTGTTTGTTGATTATATTGATTCATGGAGACACTAGTTAGGTCAACATTGTTATTTAGATTGATATAAGAATGTAAGTATTAGAGGCTGCTTAGCTCCTTATTTAATGGATAATTCCTTATTAATCAGTAATCTTCTTAATCAATAATATTGATTATTTTTAACCAATACAAATTTTCTTGGCCATGCTGCAATAATGTTCTGCCGAGCCCAAAAAATGTTTTCCCAACGTTAGGAGAAACAAGGCATGTAGGCCCATAGGTTGGCCAGCAGCAGCTTGTGTTCACCTGCTGCCACCACGCCCCTTGCCCCGCCCCCTGTGTCTGGCATCCGTTTTTGAGCTGCTTAGCCCAGGGCTGGCTTCCCAGGCTGGCCTTTTAAAGCAGGGAGAGCTGCTCCTGGCCTCGCTGTGAACGCGGCGCTGGCTGGAAACTTGGCCCTTGTTTCCAAGCAAAACCCCACCCCCTGCCTCTAACATCAGACACAGGGGACGGGGCAGGGGCACAAGGTGCGGCCCTTGATCGGCATGGCCCAGATTCTTTGAACCCATTTGTGCAATGGTGGCTCCACCCCTGAAGGCACGTCAGACAAGATATAGAATTTTAAAAGAATAATCCATCATTTTCACTTGTGTATTTCTCCAGTCCCAAGAAGAAACAGAATGTATCCACTATCAGCTATAATTATACATAATCTATATATCATTTCTTGGTGTAAAATCTTTATGGAATTCTCCTTAAAGAATCTTGAGAAGTAAGTCATTACTGGCCTAATTTTAAAGCCCCATGTTCCTGCAGTAAAGAACCCAGATATGGATGTTTTCAACTAAGCCACATGAAATCAAGCAGCTGAGAAGGGTACTAATTTGTTCCTTTAAAGAAGTATTTTTGAAGTTAGTGATGTAGAACCACAATGTGTTTTATCAATTTGCTTTAAGGGATGATCATGAAAAACTAGTTAGCAAAAATGGTATCTTCATTTCCAAATTTTACTCCTGCTATTTATCTCTGTTTACTGAGATTCATTTATGCTTGCCTCTTCTCTAGAGTTATGCTGACAAGCCAGATGGCATTGAATAGTTAACATACTTCATTTTCAGAATAAATCTCTTGCCACAAACTCCATTTTTAACAATGTTTTTGAACTCATAGAATAGCCATTATTTGTAGCAGCTCTGCTGGCTTGGAATATTTTCCCTTGAGACTGTGTGAATTTTCCTTTCCTTCTTCTTCAGTTTCACTTTTGTGGCTAATAGTATTACATGGTTTCAAAGGCTTCATGTCTGAAAGAAAGCCTGCACGATATTGCAGCAGCAAGCTAAAGGCCTGCACTATATTGTTCAAATGCCTTCTCTCACCCTGCATAAGGTATGATCTGTAGTGCTGAAGCTGACATTGCTTATTACTGTCATGTGCATGGCTGTGAGAAGGTGTACTTGGATTTACTCTGTGAAAGTACAATTTGGGGGGTCTGGACAGGGGCATAGCTAGGTGAGAGGGGGCTTGTGTTCACCCCTTGGAGTGAGGGAGATAATGAAGAAAATAGGAAGGGGTAGAGCTGGGGGGCTCTCAGGAGCTGGAGGGCTCAGGTTCTTTGAACCCATCCGCTCAATTATAGCCATACCCCTGGGTCTGGAAAAACAGACTGGAAATATCAACTTCTGACTGAGATGAAACTGTGAGACATGTACATGTTGCAGGGAGCAAATTATGCTGTTTACATGGAAAGAGGCATATAGGGAGGGGAGTGAAATCTACTCCTCTCCTCTGCTTACCTCACTGCACTCCATTGATTTAACTGGTGTTCTGCTGGGCTAGTCTCCAATTCTAGAAGTGAGCTGGACTGGGGAAAAATTACATTTAACGTTATGCAGTGCAGTGAGGTAAGGTGGGGCAGGGATCTGGGTTGCACTTTCCTTCTTGAGCACTGCTATTTGTGTAAAGAATAGATGTTCCCACCTCCAATCTACCGGTAAATGGAGCAGACATGTGGATAAAATCCATGCAGATGACAGGTTACAGCTATACTGACCCAAAAATGGTGGTATCAAAGGCTAACAGAGCATGTTTCCAAAGAGAAACCCACAAATGAGAAAAATTCATGTGGTAAATTTTTGACAGGGGAAGCAAAATTCCACTATATTCTTCTCATAAACAGATAAGACACTGGTAGTGACTAAGGGTGTGCACAAAACCGGCTTACCCAGTTTGGTTCAAGTCCAGACTGGACTTGAACTAGACTGGACGTGTTTGGTTTTGTGCACCCCCAACTCCCCCACCACCAGCTTGAGTTCTAGCTGGTCCGGAATTCAAAAAGCTAAAAAAGATTATTATTTTTTGTAACTCACCACCAGGCCCAGGGTAATTTTGCCACCTCTGGGGAGTACTGCTGCACCTGTGGGAGAGTCTCTGAAGTCCCCCCCCCCCCACCAGCCTCCTCCGGTCTTTGGCCTTTCCTGCCTTCTCCCAGCTCTCGGTGGCCATTTGAAGGCTGCAGCATATGTGCATAGACCTGGGCACACAAATAGCCCATGCACATGCACTGTGGCCTTCAAATGGCCACTGTGATCCAGGAGAGGGTCAGAAATGCCCCCAAATGGGCCAAAAGACCAGGGAGAGGTTGACAGGGTAGGGGAAATTTCAGAGACCTACCTGCAGCCACAGCAGCACCCCCCAGAGGCAGCAAAGTTACCCTGAGTCTGGCAGTAAGTTATAATTTTAAAAAAAAAGCTTTTTGGACCCTGGATGGTCTCCGAGCCAGTTCAGGGAAGTCAAGCCAAACTGGGCCCAGTCCACCTCAAGGTAAATCCCTTGAGCCGGCCTGGTTCTATGGTGAACCAGCTCAACTGCAAGCCAGTTCGCACATCCCTAGTAGTGACTGTTGGGGGTAAGCAGTTGACTATCACAACCATGACATTTTAAAACCAAGTTTTATTTCATCACAGGCATATGGGAGATAGAAATGACATGGTAGCAGTGGCATAGCCACCACTGAACTAAGGGCACAAAAGCCCTGGGGTGTGAGTCTCCAGGGGCCACCTGCTGGCACATCCCCCTGCACCTGCTACTCACCCAGTACACATTGCATTGCTGAGTGGGTTTGGAGTGCAGCAAGAAAAGGTGGCCCCTTGAAGGCAGGCCTGTTCTCATGCTGGCAAGCAGCAGCGCATTGGCGTGGTGACATCATCAGACCAGGTCAGTGCGGCCAGCATGGAGTTGAGTAGCCACTTCCCAGCAAATGGGAAGGCCATGGCAGCAGGGGCCATGAAGGCAGGTGGAGGAAGTGGGCTGCTGCCTCAAATCTCACCCCAGGGTCACCTTCATCCTCACCACACCCCTGTCTGGTAGCCCAAACATGCAACAAGAACACAAACTTTTTTGTTATTAGCACTCTATCGGCAGACATTGCCATTTTACAATACCTAGCAATAAGCAAATTCTCCACCCCATTTACAGATCAGAGAAATGCAAAACAAACAAGCAAACTGGAAAGGACTAAAAGAGGAAGGCTCCCTAACTCCTTTACTAGAAAAAGGAGGTGACACTGCCTTAGAAGTCTTGCTGAGGACAAAAACCAACCAAACAAACAAAAAACACCACAGGAAAAGTTCAAGTCATCAAGAGAAGTGAAAAAAGAGGTAAGGCACCTGCTGCACTCCTCAAGACTTGCATAGAAGAAGAAGCTCTTTCTGCTTGAGGGGAGAAGCGTGAGTGCCTGAGCTCTGGAAAGTTCCGAAACGGGGTTCTCTGTGGAATCCATCTGGTACCTGCACTGAGACCATGGAGAAGAATGTGCCTCCATCCTTCTCATCAGAGTGTCCTTTTCAACAACATTCTCCACAATCCCTTACTGAAGACTAGAAAATGTGGAATTAGCCACTACTTTCGTCTCAGCATGTAGGCAAATAAAACAAATAGTTCAATTCCCATTGAACTGGAGGTGCAAATTGCATAGCAGTGAAGTCTTTTACTGCAGAGGTTAGTGTGGGAGTAAGCTGCTGCTGCTGCTGTTGTTTGGAAAGGTCTGAGTGTGAAAGCTTTGTAGTCTATCCCTTCACCCACGGTGGTTTTGTCCTGCTGTTGTGTTTATTTCCCCCCCACACTTAAAGTATTTTTGATGGACAAGAAAATGTAGTTGGTTACTACACATAGCTATGTTATTGATCACTCAATCAATCTTTATTCTAGCCCATTGATCATTTCTAAAGAAAAAAAATGAGACAAGAACTCTTCGCAATGGCCAGCTGCTGTAGGGAAGCTTTGCCCTACTTACTCTGAAAAGGGATACTTTGGAAGTGCAGTGTTGAACATGCAGAAATCAGCAATCATTTCTGGATACCTTTGTCTGCCTCCCTTACTGATTGCATTCAAGTGATTGCCTTCAAGACAAGTAATTGCCCATCTTTTAAGGTCTGTGCTTTAGAATCAGTTTCTGGGAGTTTTTGCTGATTGTAGTACTTACTGAATTACTGTTTATCCAAAGTTGTAAATTTACTTTTGGGGATTATTTTTACCGCTGTTGTGCTAGTGTGCATTGAACTGACTCCTGAGTATGCTTGTAGTCATTACTGTATGCAATCTTGCTTTCTTGGACCTTATATTGGGCCAATTCAGATGTTACTTTGTCTGTCCACTCACCACACATGATCAGGATGTGTGCACATGCTGTGAATGCACACATCCTTCGCCCCTCCCTTCACACTGGAGTGCCTTTCCCTAATTCAGTTGAATAGTTCTTCTCCTGCTTCATATAAAGAGAATCCCACTTTGAAAAGTGTCTCTTTGCTCAGTTAGCTGGAGTAACTAGCCAGGCCATAAACACTGGAGAGAAGAGAATAGACTTTACTTGGCCCTGAAAGGTTTATACTGAAGGCACTACAGGTTGATAACCTGTAACTTTGGTTCTTCTAATGGTCATCTGTACTTTTTACACCAATGGACTATGCGCCTGAACAGAGACCTCATTGGAACCTAACAAGCTCAATTCTCCTGCTTTGGGCAGGAAGCCCACCCCCAGCTGCTATATGCAGCTGTGCCACCTCTCATCCCCTAGCACAGAGTCCAATTTCAGGAGACCCTGTGGGGAGGATGGGAGGGCATGTAAAAGTACAGATGACCACTAGAAGAACCAAAATTACAGGTAAGCAACCTGTAGTTCTTTGACATGGTCTCTGTCTTTTACACCAATGGACGCATAACAAGCTAGCACCCAAGGAGGAGGAAAGAGACGAAGCAATATGTAATCTGCCAGAATTATTTATTTCAGAAACAAATATAACAACTGACAATGGACTGCAGGACACTCCTGCCAAACACAGCATCATTCCGTGCCCTGGCATCAATAACATAATGGTGGATAAACAAATGGGGCGACGCCCAAGTAGCCGCCTGACAGATATCATCCAAAGAGACTGCACGATCAAAGGCAACAGAGGCCGCCATGGACCTGACTGAGTGGGCCTTAACAGAAGCAAGCAACTGCTTATGAACCAATTTATAACAAAGCTCAATTGTCGAAACTATCCACCTGGACATCGATTGAGCGGGAACTTGGAGGCCTATACGAGGACCATCATAGAGAACAAACAGGGAAGGAGTTTTCCTCCACTCAGCAGACCTCTGGACATAGAAGGATAACACTCTTCTAACGTCCAAGTGATGTAACCTATGCTCTGCATCAGAGGAAGGGTTCTGGAAGAAAATGGGCAGAGTGAGAGGCAGAGAACGATGGAACATAGAGACCACCTTAGGAAGGAATTGAACATCTGGCCTAAGTACCACCTTGTCTTTGTGAAACTGCAGGTAAGGTGGATCAACCCTTAGGGCCTGTAATTCACTCACCCTCCTGGCGGAGGTGATGGCCACCAGAAAGGCCACCTTCCAAGTAAGGAGATGGGGGTCGATTGAGGCCTAAGGCTCAAAAGGAGGCCGTAGCAAGATGGACAAAACCACAGACAGGTCCCAGGCCGGTGACATAACCAGATTGTCAGGAAAAGCATGTGACAGACCCTTCAGGAAACTCTTTACCACCGGGTCTTTAAACCACGAAGCCCGGGTCATCGGGGAATGTGCCACAATGGCAGCTAAATGTACCTTAAGGGTTGAGATCTTTAGACCAGACTCCTTAAGTGAGAGCAGATAATTACATACATTTTGCACAGAGGGGCTAGACACATCAAACCCATGCACATTAGCAAAGGAACAGAAGTGAGTCCACTTATGGTCATAGGATCTTCATGTAGACTGCTTTCTGGCCGCAATCAAAACATCCTTTAGTCTTGTTGGGACATTGTCAGGACCTTCCAGGCCATCAGATGAAGGGGCCAAACAACCTGGTGGAGCACTCGACCCCGCTCCTGTGACAGCAGGTTCAGCAGAGCAGGGAGGCGCATCCAAGTCACTGCCAGCCGCCTCCGGGCCAGAAACAAAGGCCTCCTGGGCCACCAAGGGGCTATCAGGATGGACCTGGCCTGCTCCAGTCTCAGTTTGTTCAGCACCCTCAGAATGAGTGGGAACAGAGGAAACAAGTACAGTAGAGGGCCCGTCCTAAAGGCATCACCCAAAGAGCCCTTGCCCTCCCCTCCCCTGGAGCACTAGAGGGTGCACTGAGTATTGCCCTGGGAAGCAAATAGGTCCACAACCGGAGCACCCCACTTTGCAAATATGTCCGCCTGGACATTCAGGGAACCCTGGATGTAGACTGCCTGAGGTGACGCCGCATGTGCCACGCACCAGTGCCAAAGGTCCAGTGAAAGGAACAGAAGGCTCTTCGAAGACGTGCCACCCTGTCGATTGACTTAGGCTTCCACCGTCATATTGTTTGTCTGGATCATCACTGATTAACCCACAATTACTGGCAAGAACCCCTTGAGTGCATTGAATATGGCCAACAACTCTAAATAGTTGATGTGTCGAGTCCTTTCCTTGGGGGACCAATGTCCGCTCAGGCAAAACCCATCCAAGTGTGCTCCCCAACCAAGCTCCGACACATCGGTTGTGATCACCCATCGAGACTGAGAAGTTCTGAAAGGGGCACTGATGTTCAAATGGTGGATTTTGGCCCACCAAGCCTCAGTCGCCAGGCTGGATCCCTAAGGGGGTTGAATACGCCCAAGAACCACCTTTGAATTATGCACATACAAAGGTGCACTTGAGGAAGCACATAAGTGGTGGTTGCCATATGCCCCAACAAGTGCTGTTCCGAGTGCATAGTTTGCAAACTTCCAGCCAGAAAGGCAGAGGCCAGCCTCCTGAGTGTACGTATGTGAGTGTCCGGGAGGAAGACCTTCTCCAAGGTCACATCGAAAACCAACCCTATGAATTGTATCCTGTGGTTTGGTTCCAGCTGAGATTTCTCGAAATTGATCTGGAAACCCAAACCCTGCAGGGTATCCATGACCGTCTAGAGGGCGTCTGGTGCTCGCCTGAATGAGCCAATAGTCCAAATATGGCAGGATCTGCATGCCACGCTCCTGCAGGAAAGCTTCCACTGGATCCAGACATTATGTAAAAACCCAGAGTGCCGTCGTGAGACCAAATGGCAAGGCTTTGAATTTATAGGATATCCCCCCTATCTGAAAGCGGAGGAAGCGTTGATGCTGATGACGTATCGAGATGTGATAATATGCATCCTTCAAGTCTAGTGAGACCATCCACATGTCTTTTTCAAGTATGTCCAGTATGGTCGGTATTGACAGTATCTGGAAACACCTGCACACCAGGTGTCTGTTCAGTGCCCTAAGGTCCAGTATAGGACGCCGACCTCCGTCCAGTTTCAGTTTGATAAAGTACCAGGAATAGATACCGGGATTCTCTGGATTGGCGACCCGTTCTATCGCATCCTTTGACAGGAGAGCAGCAACCTCTTGATCCAATTCTGGAGTATACGCAGTAGACACGACCCCAGACACGGGTAGCATCCCACAGAACCCAAGGGCGTAAGCCAAACGAATGACTGTTAGAACCTACTGGTCCGTGGTCACCTTGTCCCATTTGGTCAAAAATGGGACCAGGCGAGTCTGAAAGCTCCCTGAGTCATTATTTCTTTGGGGAAACATTCGGACGCTGCATTTGGAAGGCCAGTTTATTAGGCTGCAGGCCTGACTTGTATTGGGACTGGTACTTGTTGCCACGAAAGGAACGTTCAAAAAGAGATTGCTGTTGAGACGAGGCCTTCTGTTGATTAGGGGGTCCACCTGGAAGGCTTCTGCAACTTGGGTGTCGGTGAGGAACAGGACATGGACCTCAATGTACTCCTCAGCTTCTGGACTTTTTGAAGCATTTTATCTATCTGCTCTGCGAAGAGGCTAGAGCCTTCAGAGGGAAGGTCCTCTACTCTAGCGCAGTCCTCGTAAGTCAGTCTAGAGGAATGCAGCCAGGCATGCCGCCTGAGAGCCACAAACATGGTCATCACTTTGGCCACGTACTCCACTAAGTGTCTGGCCAAGTAGAGTTCTTGTTTAGCAACTTGTATTGCTTCTCGTAGGAATGCCTCATCAGGATCACGCTTATCCTGTGGCAGTAGATCCAGAAAGGGGGCCACTTTCTCCAACAGAAAGTGGTTATAGCGGGCATTGTAGGCCTGATAGTTGGCCACTCTTAAATGGAGAGCTAAGGCCAAATAAAGCCTCCTTCCAAAGGAGTCCAATTTTCTGCCCTCCTTGTCACCTGGTGTCAACTGGCTGTGGCCGCTAATCTTTTGCAAAGACACTTCTACAACAATAGAATTAGGGGTAGGATGATACTTTAGGAATGCTGTTTCATCTTGCAATTGCACCCTATAAAGATTCTCCAACTGTCTATTAGGCTGAGAAAGAGTCGCTGGCTTTTTCCAGTGATCCCTCTTGACCCCCAACAATGCTGAGTTGAGGGGTAAAGCAGCCGGTAACTTGGCTTCTGCATCAATAAGAATAAACAAAGGGTCCAGTTCACCTTTCTGTTGTGTACCGAGGCTTACTCCTAATGCCGAAGCCATCCATGCCACATATGCAGAGTACTGTTTAAGATCCTCTGATGGAGAAACAGGCTTAGAATCTGACTGAATATCCAGGGGAAATGAGCCCCAAGAAACACCCTCTGATTCCCGAGAGCTAGGATCGCTGTCATAGTCCGACTCAGGAGACGCTGAAGAATCCTGGGTCAAGGCCATCGAAACTTCAAGGGTTTCTGGTTTGCCACCCTTATCACTCAGTATCGAGGCAGGAAGCTCCTCTGGCAGCACCTGAACAGAGAGCGAGGCTTGCTGCATAACAGGAGATACAGAGGGCAATTCATGCTGCTCAGGACGGTCCTGAGGGGAGCATTGTGGGGAGCGAGAACACGATCTCCCTTCAGAGTGAGAGGGCGGCTCATGCCAGTCCCGAACAGTTCCAGGCCTCCCATACATGGGATCATCCAGGTATCGAGGGCCATAATGAGGGCTAACATAGTCTGAGTAGTCCGAACGATTGTCCCCGTGATATCGTTCATAAGAACCTGAGTCCCGACGCCACGCACTATAAGAGGGCACCACCTCATCCAAAGGAGAGCAATGCTCCAGTATACGGTACTGATCCATCTGCAAGGGCTCATGACGATCCCAGTCCTGATCCTGTTTATAAACAGAGGAGCGCCTTCCAAGTCCCAGTGGGCGCTTCGATCCCTGGGTGAGAGATGCTCCTGATGCCGTTAAGAGGGCGAACGATGCTGAGGCAGCCATGACGGATCTTCTGTGGGCTTATCCGGTGAATGGGTTTTCTCCCCCAATGAAGCGTAGCTAGGTTCATCCGTCACTTCTGACAGTTCTCTACTCGGGCGTGCACGCTCAGGTGCCACGTCCAATGAATCCCTGGCTAGCGGCAAATCCAACTTAGGCTTCTTGGCCAATGGGCCCTATGGCCTAGAAACTGACGCATTCCTCTTTTTCTTCGGGATAGTAGGGAGATGTTGTTGACCCACCAGCAAATCAGCAAATCATGAGGCAACTTCAGCTTCTTCTTTTTCTTCAGCTTCGACATCAAGGGAGTTGGAGAAGGAAAGGGTGCCAGGGCAAGTCCTCAGAATGCACCGAAGTGCGAAACCGTTGAGTGAATGAAGATGAGGGGGCATCAAAAACAGTATCAAGGCTCGGTTTTTTACTTCCACAGAAGCGGAATCAGGACGATTAGGCTGTACCAATGAAGTTATCTTAACTGACCACTTCAACAATAAGGCTTCCAAAGAACAGACAGCCAAGCGCAGGCGAGAAGCCCTATCCCTATCCTATCCTATCCCTAGCAAGAAGCCCTATCCATGCAGGCGAGAAGCCCTATTCTTGCAAGCCTGCTTCATAAACCTTTGGCAGTGAAGATAGGTCTCAACAATGCGGGATTCCCCCAGACAAAGAAGACATTCGACATGAGTATCGGGGGAAGGGATCTTAGATCTACAACGAACACATTTCTTGAAGTTTGTTATGCTCGTCATAAATGCTGTAGGCTAGCCAGCCACCATGCTCCAGCCCAGCTGGGATTGGAGCTCCAAAGGAGGAAAAACAAAACGCCAAGAAAAAGCCACTACTACGTGAAAATAAAGAAGTAAGAAAGAAACAGAGAAAGAAAGCAGGAAAAAACAACAAGGGGATAGATAATAACCCCACTCGTTGCCGAGCTGCAGATTCCACGATGTTGACTGAAGTGCGGACAACGAAAGACTGAGTGGTGCAGCTCTGGGCGGGGTTCCCGCCCAAAGCAGGAGAAGTGAGCTTGTTGGGTTCCGACAAGGTCTCTGCGTAGGCGCATAGCCCACTGGTGTAAAAGACAGTGACCACGTCGAAGAACCAGGCATACATGTCTTAGGTGAGAATTTCACAGCTTGAAAAAATATATAAAATATCTCAGCAGAAATGTATTGTACAAGTAATTTCTGTGGAAAGGAAGGACCTTTGTAGACTTTTAGAAAGCCAAGTTTTATCTTTGATGCCGACTTTGTGCTAGCAATCATTCACTGGCAGTAGTGTGACATCTTATTCCTATATAATGGATGGGGATAATTTTGTTACAGAAGGTAAAGCCTTTCTCCAGGGAACTGCCATACTCATGTTCATTGCTTTTATAAACAATCCAGATGGAAAAGGCATGCTAGGGAGTAAAGGACTCATGGAACAACAGAAACTTTCTAATGGATATGGAGATTATCTACCCCAGGGGCAAAACTATAATTGAGTGGATGGGTTCAAAGAACCCAGGCCACCCCTTCCTATTTTATTCACTTTCTTCCTCACTCCAAGGGCCAACTGGTGAGAAGGGTGAACACGGGCCCCCTTTACCCTAGCTACACCACATGCTTGCCACTTTGGGCATTTTTAAAGGTCTGCATGGATGTTCCTGCACTTGAGTGATACAGTGCTGGATTGTTCACATCCTTTGTTTTGTTTTTAGTGGAATGATCCAGTAAACTTTAGTTGTGACAAAGTCCTGTTGAAAATAATGTGATGTAAATTAGCTACTAATTGCAACTAACTTGTTCTGTAGATTTAAATGAGACTTTAAATGAGACCTTCCTGTCCTTTATTCAGAAATTAAGTCCGACTGACTGACATCCAGACTAATGCACCACCAAGGCTACAGAGGAAAGCCGATATTTGCTGATCTCTCCTTTCTTCTGAAACTCACTCTGGCTCCTGAAAATATATCACTGAAAGTTATTACTATTTATACAAAGCTTATTTTGGGGAAGCAGAGTGGTCTTCTGAAAGAAGGGAAGATTGGTGTTAATCACCCCTCCCCCCAGGTTGCCTGACATCCATTAGTCTGGATGTCAGCCTTTGAGTTCAGTGGGGCTTACTCCTAGGAAGGTATGCTTAACTTTAGTCATGACTAATTTTAGCTGGATTGCAGCCTAAATTCAATGTATAAATAATTCAATGTATTCAATGTATAAACAATTATAAAACAATGAATTTTACAGTATTATTATAATGATAATGATTCCAAAGAGACAACACAATCAGAAAGAAATTTGCAAGGACAGTCAACATTATTCATGCATATGAGAGAAAGACGGAGACAGAAATTTCCTATGCCTAGCTTATTTTAGAATTTTCTAGCTCAAGAAGGGACTTTCATTGCAGAATAAAAGGCAGACTTTCTGGCCAACATCCTAATTAATGAAGTGCTGATGCTCCGTGAGGTGTGCTGGTGCTGTGAACGGGATCAACTAATCAATCACACCAGCACCAGCAATCACACAGAGGAGGAAGTTCCATGATCTTCCAATCCTCTAGAAGCTCTCTTTGTCACCCAGAAATATGTCCTGAGGGTCAGGCAGGGTGTTACAGGGGACCTCAAGGGAAGGTGATACAGAGGACCTCAGGGGAAGGGAAGGATACAAGCACCACTACAGCATCAATCTGGCATTCATCTGCAGGACTGGCACAGCTCAAAGCACACCCATGCTTCATTAGTTAGGATGTCAGCCTCTGGATATTTAATGCTTATAGGCATTTGTGCTGTACTTAACTTTTACTTGATGAGTTTCATATAAGTACACTGGTTAAACTTCAACTGTTTACATCTTCCACTTAAGATTAGGGATGTGCAAGAACCTGTTCAGAGGCCCTTTTACAGGCCTCTGAACAGGTTCAAACACGGGGCAAGTTTGAAGTTTGAAGGCCCCGGGGGGTGGTGCTTTAAGGGTGGGGGCACTTACACCTCCTGCTGCTATCCCCCCAGCCGACATTATTTTTTCAGAAAAACCTTTGGGGCAGCAGTGTACCTCCCTGCTGTCCCGTTGCCCTCCTTGGTGGGAAGTGGCCGGAAGTACCAGGTGCACATGTGTGCCCGTCTGATGGGCGCCCGTGCACCCGGTACTTCCAGCCGATGAAGGCAACAGGGCGGCAGGGAGGGACGCTGATGCCCTGAAGCTTTTTATGCAAAAATAACACTGGTGTGGGAAAGGCAGCAGGAGGGGTAAGTGCACCCTCCCACACCCTTAAAGCGCCACCCCTGCCGCTTCCGAACCGGCCAGCTGTGGTTCTGTGCATATCCCTACTTAAGTTATCATACATCCACGAGTTAATATCCTGTTTTCCTAAGTTTATAATAAATATATGCCATAAATACTTAAATCCATCATTAATTAAACACTGAATTAATCCAACAAATTCCTTCTACAAATCCAGAATCAAAAACAGCTTAACATCTTAATTCATTCCAGTAAAAACTTTAATCTTTCCAAAGGGACCCTCTCATTAAACTATCAATACCAAGAACTTAGAAACTGGTTCCAGTTTCCACACTAGTTGCTTATCTTATCTGGCTTTTTCCTGCCTTCATGAAATCTTACCAAACATCAGATATTTATTTGTTTGTTTGTTTATATTTGCTTATTTATACAGCCTTTCCTATTAAACACTCGGATGTATATAACGCAAAACAAACAATACAAATCATAAAAACTATTCATTAAAACATAATAAAACCATAAAACCATAGCTATATGAGATGAGTGAAGTTTCCTAGAACTGCCTCACATAGACCTGGAAATGAAATGAGTTGTTTGCCCTCCTCCAAAATCAGAAATAACTTGGTTCCTTATCTGAGGCAATTCAAGGTTGGAACAGCCTCCTGCCAAAAAAGGGATACATCTCTCTCTCTCCTCTCCTCTCCTCTCCTCCCGTCTCTCACACACACCCGTAAGAAAAATTTTAATGGGAGTTATGCAGCAGAAATAATATCTTCTCTGTTTATCCCTGAGGCCTCTTTTTAGGAGGTTCCCCCTTGTAAAACAGAAGTGGAGGGGAAAGATAGGCAACCCCCCCATGGGAGACTTTCAGGGTCAGGGATCACCCAATAAGGAGCTATCTTTCCTCCCCCCATGGGTCCACACAACCAGGTCGCTTCTTGATTGATGAGGACTGTGTCCACTGCTTGACTGGCACCATGCCCTGCTTCAGGGAAGCCTTTGCATGGCTCTTGGCAGCACTAGCTGCAGTCACACTAGGCGCACTAGCACTGCCAGTGGAGGCAAGGAGATCCAGGTGATACCACCACATGGAGGTAATCCCCAGATGCTTAGCATTCTTCCCCCGACTGACCTGTGCCCTGCAGTGAACACAGCAAGCAGAGGTTGGGGCATTTTGAGGGATGTCAAAATGCCACCAAACATCGCTGCTCTGGGTGGCCTCCAATGTTCTGGATGCCATCTTGGGCATCTTTGGTGACAGCAGACTTAAAGGGGCCACTGGCTGCCCACCACTGTCATGTACCCTGCATGCCAGATGGGTCCAGCTTTGGATGCGGGGGCACCGCAACAGCAGCAGACCCTTCCAAGTCACTCAGCCCCAGAGGACCCAGAACTGGACTCCACCACACATTGCCGGGCATCATCGGGGGCCCCCACTGAGTGGTGAGAGGAGCGGTGTGGGACACAAGAAAGCGGGACTGTCTGGCTACACTCCCAGCCAAAGAGTCCCTGCCTTCTACCTCCACCATGGGAGCAGCTTCCCTAGCAGGAGAGCACCCTGCATGGGGCGGCAGCACTGATGGTGCATCCTGACCTGGACCTGGCTTAGTGGCAGCAGGCTCATCTGGATAGGAGAGCCTTCGCATCACCACCTCATCTGAGGCAAAGAATTCACCAATGGGGCCCTGTGGGGCCCTGTGCCATCTTCTCTGCCTCCCTGGCCTCCCACACCCACTGGGATGCCCCTACTACCTCTGCCTGCCACCCTGCTGTGAGCCTTGCTCACCACAAAGCGCAAAAACGGCGGCGGGGGGGGGGGACAGAAAATGTAAAGACCCTATTTAAAAAAACAACTTAATTACCCACCCACACCACCCACAACAGCAACACAAAACAATGTGGGACAACTAAGGGGAACCTGCGAAAACAAGAAACAACCTGCAAAGAAAAGTACAGAAAAAATAACTCTCCCCAACCCAACCAAGGAGGCCCTAAACTAAGGACAAAGGGGGCACACAAAAAAGCAATCACTTACCCCTCTTTGTTGTCCTGAAGAGGCTTCTGCCCACACACTGGTCAGCAAAACAACAACAACAACAACAACAACAAAACACTGACTAGTGGCAGGCTGGCAGCAGCACACTCAGCTGGGCCGGGGAGGGGGCAGATGAGCAGCCTTCCAGCTATTCACCCACCCAAACAAACAAATTAAAAGAGAAACACTGAATAAAATAAAATAAAATCTGCTGGAAGAACATTCTACAAAAAGGGGGATCGGGGGGGAGGTGGTGTTGGGGATCCAAAAAATTGGGCCAGAGGGGCCTCAGGCCAAAGGCCTGTGCTGCCACCCCCCCCACCCATGTCTCCAGGCAGTGGCTAGAGCTGTGCTAAAGCTGGAGGAGAGAACTCAACTCAGACTGCAGGGGGAAAAATCCAAAAGGGACAGCAGCCACACAGCCACGAAAAATAACTTGGTGGGGGTGGGTGGGGGTGTTGAAAGCCAAAACAGGCAGGGAAGAACAGAGAGCAGACCTCACCACCAGCAAAGTGAGGCAGCACCACAAACCACCATAGCCTGAAAAGCAGTAGCAGAAAGCAAGCAGTTTTCTCTCTCTCAGCAAAGAGTGGATTCCAAGCCCAGAGGCTGGGCTTTAAGTAGAAGTTGAATCTCCCTCCCTTGGAAGCCCCCACCTTTGCCCTCCCCTTGGACCAATAGGGTGCTAGTTCTGCAGGCTCTGGTAGCACAGCCAGGGGCATAGCAAGGTTGGAGTGGGCCCAGAGACGAGATTTTAAAATGCCCCCCCCCCACACCAAAGTCCAGGGCCTCCACACACCCCAGGCTCCCAAGGATTTAAGTCTGATATTTCAAAATAAGTATGCTGCCTGGAAATACATTTCACTGAATACACACACACACACACACACACACACACACACACACTTCACAATATATATAGTGATATACATTGAGTACTATATATTTGTGCTACTTTTAATGCCTAGAACACACTAGAAACACTAATTATTAAAATGGGCCCCTCGCTGCAGATTAGCAAAGGAGACTTTCAACCATGCAGTGTGAGCCTATGTATGTCTTCTCAGAATTCTGAACAAATTCAGTAAAGTTTGATTCCAGGAGGTTTTTCGCACGAGGCATTTAAAGCCCTTTAACACACATCTCCTCTGGAATGGAGGTGCTGCATTCACATGTTGGCCGGATTTACCCTAAGAAAAAATAAATAAAATAAAAGCACAACACATGCGTCACAGTTATCACTCATGTCACAGTTCTCACTCAGACCTTCTGGTTTGCAAAACAACTTGAACATAATTGTATTTATGAATGAATGAATGAATGAATACATAAATAAATTTGTTCCAGAAGTTTTTGTAATTTTCTGCCATGAAACAAGCCACTTATAGGACTTTTTAGATAGTTTTTTTTAAAGCCAGCAAATTTTCCAATCAGTTTTAAATTAAATATTCAGAGACTTCTCAGTCTCTCCTCCCACCCCCATCAATGCCCTATGGCAAGCAGATCCCTATATATGGGGGCAGGGGGGTTGTAACCACAAAAAGGAATTCACATTCTACCTGGCAAAGGCTGAGCTGTCTGGCCTGGGCAGAGGGTCTGCTGCAGAGAACTGTGGTGGCCAATGGCCACTCTGGCTGCCAGACTGCTTCCTGGGGCTTGCTGGCCTACTTGAGTTCAGGCTTCACTGAGGCCTACACAGAGGCCTCCCTGGAAGCCCCGCCCACCTACCGATCAGCTGAGAGGCGGGGAGAAAAGCAGCTTGCCTGCTGCTTTGATTGCCGGCCAGGATGACATGCAGGAGAGAGGGCAAACAGGGCAAGTGGCTGAGGGGCCTTGGGGCTGGGCAGGGGGCAATGGGTAGACATGTGAGGTATATCTGGGGGGCCCCTCAAGGCAGTGGGGCCCCGAGACGACTGCCTCCCCTTGCCTAATGGTAGTTACACCCCTGAGCACAGCAGAGCCTACCAGAGAGCCAGACACATCTGGCCAATCAGGGAAGCAGAATCTCAGCAAATCACAGCAAGTGACCTAGTGTTACAAAATGGCCATCAGCACCTAAAATGGAGGCTCAAGCATTTGAACCAGTTCAAACCAGTTTGAACTGGACCTGGCTCTGTTTGGTTTGAACATAGGAATGCTCATAGGAATGCCCTGCTTGGTCTAAGTTCGAACCTTCACACCGAACTGGCTCGAATTCAAACCTGTTTGCACATCCCTATCCCTCAGTGCAAGAAGAGGCCACTTTTTCAAGTCTCGGATTGGTTAAAAAAAAAAAAAGGAACCGAGGGACTTTATATGTTTTTTTAAAAAATCCCCTCAAGGGTGGCTGGTCTTTGCCCTCTGTCCCAATTTTTCAGGAGGCAGCCCATCAAAAAGCCCCATATTGCCCCTCTTAAATATAATGGATCTCAATCACATTAATTGTATTTGAATTCAGATGCTGCAGAGGCAAACATCAAGGGTGTGGAGAGAAAGCCCATCCCCATGGGCACTCTATGGAGGCTTGGTTTTTCTCCCACATCCTTGGTTTTTGCTTCCTGTTTGTTTACTTTTTAATATAATGGATTCATGGAGTTCCATTACATTAAAAAAGCAATGAGGGAACACAGAAATTCTTCTCCACTCAGATTTTACTCTGACTCGTAGATGAATTGGGGAACTTGTAAAGTTTGACTTTCCTTGGAAGAAGGTTTTAACGACCCCCTAAATTTGTTTCTGAGCTTGCCTTGAAATAATTTCAACAGCATCCCTATGAAATATACCATATCATTTTCCACATCATTTTAAAAAATCAAATATATTAAACAGGGATCTTTAATATCTTTCTGTTTGCTAGCTAACTGAATTCTAGCTGTAATAAATGAATTAATGATCATTTCCTCAGGTTCTCAATGCACCAAATCATCTGTATTTGCACAAGTTTTAGTGGTGCCATAGGTGATGTGTGAGGACAGACTCCTAATAGGAGTCCACTTCCTTCTATAATCCTGAATGTTCTTACAACTCGATTGCATATTGATATTAACATTAGTCTGATCACCAGCATGTATTCAATATGCTTGTATTAAGCTTATTTATCTTAACAGGGTTAAGGCACTGTTATTTAAGACTTTATCATGATTGTCTTTTAGTTGGAGATAGAATATCTAATTCTGTTAAGAAATATGGCTTTTATCATTCACTAATTACTTTCCACAGCCATTATTTCATTTCATTTTAAACTTTTCAGTGTCCCCCTCTCTTTTCTATCCACCCCCCCATGTTACTTTTGATAATATTTATTTATTGCATTTTTAAAAGAAAAATTATATACCACCTTTTTTCAAAAAAGAACTCCAGGTGGCTTACAATAAAAATTGAAAACCACAATAACAACACCATAAGGGTATTCACACACACACACCTTAACCCAGGCTATGGCAGCCCAGCCTGGGTTAGGCTGCACGTGTGTAGCACTGGGAGTGAGGTTACGCCAAGTGCTGCCCCCCACATGCCAAGCCCCACTTTTTAACCTGCCATTTAGCCAAGGTTAAGCAAACCTGTGGCTCTCTTAACCTCAGCTGGCAATAGTCTGGGTTATTGCAGCTGGGTTAAATGGCTTCTCCCCAGCCTGCTGCTATTTCTGGCAGTAAGTGGGAGGAAGAAGCAGCCATGCTCATGCCCCAGGGCACCCTGGGATGTGGGAGGGGGAAGTTCTCCTGCTCCCAGCATTTTTCTTCACCACACCACTGCTCGTGTAGATGTGTGGCGCAGTGGAGGGGAGGATAACAGCCACTCATCTGCCGGGAAAGACAAAGGAGCTCCTGCCTTCCCCACAGCTCTCCTGCGCTACCTATCAAGGTCATGTGCATGGCCTCTATTATTATTACTATGAATATTTATACAGCACAGCAGTGCAGCAACATCCTCAAAATAAGCAGAGCAATAGAACCACAAGCACACTAAGTAGCAGAGGGAAAAAACATTTCTATTAAGCAGCAGAAGCCAACTACAAAACATCATGGAAAGCTTGCTGGAAAAGTTTTACGTTTCTGTCTAAAATGTGATAGGGAAAGGATTTGCTAAATATTAGGGGGCGGGGAGTTCCCAAAGGGCTAGGGCCACAACAGATAAGGCTTGCTGATGGTCTCACTGAAATATCTTATAGGCTGGGCAGAACCATGCAGGAATAGATGGTCATTCAGGTATCTTTGTCCCAAGTCATTAAGGGTTTTGAAGGCAATAACAGCACCTTGAGTAGCACCCCGAAATATACTGGTAACAAGTGCAGCTGATATAGTAGCAAAGTGATGTGACCTTAGTACCTGGCATTATGTACTGACTGTATTTTTGAAGGTCTTCAAGGGCAGCCCCACACAGAGTGTGCTGCTGAAGTCTAGATGAGAGGTAACAATTACATCTTATATATTGTACTTTTGTGTCATAAGCTGCTTTGGGAACCAATTTTGGCTGAAAAGTAGATTATAAACATGATGGATGGGTGGATGGGCTGGAGGTTGACCAAGAACTCCCAGCAGAAAGGTCCTCTTTTTTTCTGCAGCTGAAAGAGATGCTCTTTTATTTTTAGAATGAGACTTTTCCTCCCTAAGCAGGAGGAGTCAGATTATCCACTTTTGGAAATGAGAGTGCTGTCCAAGGTCCTGACTGAAATGCTCTTGTTGAATCAAAACTCTATTAATGGTTTCGCAGCTTGGGAGTGCTCCTAGACCTGACTTTGTTCCTGGATGGCTTTGCTTCTCCAGCTGCAGGTAGTGGCTTCAGCTAGAGGCATTCGTATTTATTTATTTGATTTATTTGATTTATTTATTTGATTTTTGCACAGGTTTGGCAAGTGCACCAGCTCCACTTGCTCCTGGGACAGACAGACCTGGCATATGTGATAGTTTTTGCCAGCTGCTGATAGCATAATCTGGGTGACTCCCCGCAGAGGAAGAAGGCAGAAGGAGCTTGATTCTGAGACTGATTGATGGTAGAGATGCACCACTTTGCGTATCAGCAAACTCTGGCCCCAGAAAGTGGATAACATAGGCCAGGTTCCAGCCCTTGGTATCCATGCATGTGCTCCAGAGATTAATGCCACTTGTTTCATTCCAGCCATAAAAGGGTGGATGGATTTGAAGGTTTCCTCTCTTGCTTGATGTTTTAAATTAAAATAGAGCAGAGATGGAGACAAATATCTGTCTAGTAAGAAATGGCTCTATTTAACAGAAATCTGGTAGGCTAAAATGTGTTGTGTTCGTCTATCAGGCTCAGATGAAATGCTCTGGGGTCAGAAACGAGACACACATATCATTGTTGTAACACTGCTTTTTGAAATGGATAATAGTTAGGAGTTGCATGCAGCTGGAACACAACTAATTAAACTGCTCTCATGGTGATCTCAGGCCTCATTTTAATTTTTAGACAACTTGCATCAAATGTACCCTGAGGATGAGGTTCCAGTATTACAGAGTACCTGTCCAAAATGCTAAAAGGTTCTCCATGCAAAGACATGAAGAAGTCAGCATAACTGGACGGGAGTATCAAGAGAAGAAGGGTGCAAGAAGGTATAGTAAAGAGAACTTTGGCATGCAAGGGGATCAATGCTGGAGATAATTTAGAGCAAAAACTTTCAAAAAGAAAGAGAGCTACACATAAGGTGAAAGACTGCATATCTGATACATGCTAATCCAAAATATTATCCTCTGATAAACTTGAAATCCTTAGTATCACTCTCCTCTCCTCCCCTGAAAACACATTGAGAACTGTGGAGTCATTCTAATTGCCATTTACATGATAGATTACATTTTGTGAACCTTTCACCAACTGGGAAATTAATTATTGCAAAGTGATCTGGAGAAAAGAGACAAAGTAATTTAACAAATAATGTATTGCAATAATCTTCCACATCATTAGGTACAGGTGTCTCTTGTACAAATGACTCGTCTTAATGCAAAGCATAACCTTCATTTCAACATAAATTTAAGACAATGAGTTCAGAATTTGTAATGTGCTGCACATCAGTGCTACTAACAAGACAACGACCATCAGAAACATGAAATCATTTATTGTACCAAGGAAGGAAGGAATGTTTGATTACTGCAATCTTTTTTTATTTTTGGTAGATTTAACAGAACTTTATACTCTCAGCAATATTAGAAAGCGAATTAATTGTTTGAGCTACTCTCACAGCTTAGCTTTACCAGGATGCCTCTATGTTGTTCCAGACCTCTGAGAACAAAGGAGCACACTTGGGAGTGGGCATCTAGAGATGGTTTGATGTTACTTTCAGCCACTTTAATCATTCATAGGGGAGGCTATAATGTGTATGCCCAGAAATCAGTCAGCTACAGAAGTTTTCAGAACTTGGAAAGTAAGAAAGTGAGGAAGTAAGAACTGGGAAAGGAAGGACATTTTGGAGCTTCTAAGACACACACTTCCATAGCAGAGATCACCGAGATCCTACTATGCTATTTATATGAGTAGTCAATTATTTTGAAACATGACAGTAGCTAAAAGTGGATTGTTAAATGAGGATCCATTCAAGAGTCCACTGGTTCTGGACTGGAAACAATATAAAAACAATACATTAATTAATGCAAGTTCAAATGTACAACAATTTAACATCTTTGTTGGAATCTGTAGCCCTGAGTTCACACTTAATGTTCAATGCATGTCCAATATTTTAGGTACAGTGTACACATGTAATGATTTGCACACACAAACAGTAATTCACAGTTATGTTCAATGCATGTGAAGGAGCTCATTTTCTATCTCAAGGTAGAGATGTGAGTAGCATTCACCCACATTCACTTTTTAAATGAATGCATGTGTAGTCTTTCACCCTAATACATGTACATGAATACATGTATTTGTACACATGAACAACATGCATGCATGCTCCAACATAATGTCTGAATAGCATTTCTGTTGCATGAATGACCATCTCCAGCTTTTACTAGATTTATGCCATACCACCAACACCAGCAAAAAAAATGCCCACAAGATTGATAGAACTGTCTCACTGCAGAGGTTGCTTTCTAAATAGGATTTGTATCCTAAAGCAAATGTACAAAAGGAAGTGATGGTAGATAGCTGGGGCAAAGTGGAAATTGGTTTTACTTTTGACAACTACCAACATGCACAACCCAGTTCTATGTTAGATCACTGAAGATGCAATTATCTTTTAATGACTATATCATCCAAGCATAAGCTGTTATGTTGCCAGTAGTCATTGTTTAGTTAAATTGTAGTGATCCTTCATTTCTCAGATGCCAGATACTCCTAAATCAATCATATTTTCTTGTCATGCTGAAACATGACAATTTGCACACCTGCTTCTAATGATTAACCTGACATATCTTGAGATATCATCATGCCAGGCCCAGGTTTAAAAGCACATAAATTGTCTTTGGCTTGCACTAGGGTGGATGAACCAATATGCTTTGTATGCTGCAAATGAGGGCCCAACCTAATTGCCAAAGTTCCAGTTATCCCAAAAGACCTGTGGGTAGAAACTGTATCTATTCTATATCCGTCCTGTTCTCAGAGTGTTCCTTTTGCCTTCTTCACAGCCGAAAACAAACAAGGTAGAAGTTCCCTTATCACATGGCAGGAGACAAGCAGCCACATTTCTTTGTGCTGGAAGCCTGAAAGCATGACTATAACTATATAACTCTGCCAATGCATAAACAGGATACTTTGCTATGTGAGTCTTCATGATTGCTGCAATATGCCTATGTGAATACAGGGATATGAAATAATTTGGCATATGGAGCTGAGAGGCATAATGCCCAGGATATGATATATCATTAAGGACACAGATTTGTTAATGTACTGTTACTTTACAGTGTTCAGAAAGTGCAAACATTATTAGTATTTCAACGTGGGATCCTGCATTAATTACGATATATTGTAAGGAACAGAAGATGATGTGATGAAATTGTCACCTTCAGCATCTGTCAAGAGCCCTGTGTCGGTGGCATGAGTTGGTAGCCAAGAGCTGCATTTTGGTAGCTTTGGGAGAGATTAGTCCAGAACCATATTATGCAGAATAACATAAACAATATTTGCATGAATGCTAATCAAGCAATTTCATTAAGTTTACATTAATAACAGCAGGCTCTGTAGTTCACAGTATATCTCGACCAGTAGAATCATACCATTGAACATTCATAAGAGCACATGGCTGTCAGATCTGAACCTTTGCTATTAATTTTTTTTATTGATGTGAGCTATGTAATCCCAGATGAAACTAACAGAGCAGAAACTGAGGTTGTGCTCTAGCTACCTGTATTATCTGTGACCAAACTGATATCAGATTACTTCATGGCTTGGCTAGATTTGATTGGGAACCTTGATCACGTCCAATATACCCAACAAGGTTTTTTTTGGGGGGGAGGGGTGGCACTGTGTTGCAAGACAGCTTCACAATAGATAGATAGATAAAACCACAGCTTACACAAGATTAACTCAAACAAACCTACAGTGACAACTTGACAGAATTTTGTAATTCACAGTGTTATGTGTGGACATGTGTACATGCATGCATATGCAATCATGTGCATGTGTAAGAGCACAGACATCCCATGTTTCTTACAGACTAACAAATGTCTCTACTCTGGAACTAAAGTGATTGATAAGAAAACATCACCTCTAAAGATGCTTTCTGTGAAATTAGTTTTCCTGCACTATTCACAATTAGATGCGATAAATATAGTTATTTTCGTTGCTTTAGATACATGTCCTAGCTCATTTAAATAAGTGAATAACAACTGCTTTGGATGCTGCAGAATGCTGGGAATATAAAAAACACATTACTCTTCCACTGCACACTTTAATCAGTTTTCAGTATTCAGTTCTAGTACATGCATGGCTAGATTGCGGATCTCCAGGTTCTCTTCTGTTCTGTGTCAGATTTTAGAATGACACTAAAAGCATTTAGAATGAACTATGACTTAGAAAACTATTTGTTTTACCTCCTGTGCAGTGTCACTCAAAACAAGACAGTTGTCTGCAGTTTCCTTCCAAGCCATCTAAAAGCCATACTGGTGGTAGGGTAGTGAGGGCAAGGGCAAGAACAGAACAAAAACAAAACACATACATAGAATGTCTTCCCATAATTCTTCACTTTTGGATATACAAAAATTTTTGTTCTCCCAGTTTTGTTTAGCTTGTGATGCAGTGGAACTGCCTCAGATGCACAAGATTCTCTCACTGTTGGCAACAACAGGGGAAAGCAACTCTTTCCATCAAGGGTGGCAATATGAAGCCCATGCAGTGGAAAGTGTGTAGTCGATCAGCCTAAGGATAGTATTATTGTGTGGGGTGGCACTACAGTTCAGTGGTAGAACATGAGCTTTGCACCCAGAAAAATCCCAGTTCTATTCCTTCCATCTCATATTAATGGGGCCTTCTCCCTGGCCTTACGGGAAGGGGCTGACTTGCTCAGTGACGAGGAAGACCCACACTGGGTATGCGGTAGACTTTTCTGCTCTGATACAGGGATCTCATGAGAAATGTGAACCAATGGCAACTCCAGGCCTCTTTGCACTTGAGGTAGGGCCCCAAATGCCAACCCCCACATACATGTACCCTCCTTCCCCTCCTCCCCCCCTTTTAAAGCAAGGGACAGGAGGAGATCTTGCTGCTTTGTTGGTGTGTGGTGCCTCAACCACCTGCTGCCAGAGGCAAATGCTTCATCCCACCTAATGGAAGGGCCACTCCTGGCAGAAAGGGGCAGTACCGAAGAGCCCGCCATTTTGTGTTTCTTTACTTGGCATTTGGGTGGGGTCATGAATGCACCCACTCTCCTTCCCTGATTGTGGTGTCTCCCCCTGGGCTTAACTGGTCACTCTTTATATGGGCCATGAGGGAATTTTGACTCCTGTCTTGGAGAGGGAGGATTTTTACCCGGGGGGGAGGGGGCAGTTGTTGTCACAACTTGGCCGGATAGCTGGATGACATAAGGGAGGTAAGATTGCTAGGCACTGGGAGTGGAGCTTACTTGGGGGCAGCTGTTGTTGTAACAGTAGCCTTTTCTGACATGCCCCATCATAACTGTGAGCACTGGGGCACACAGGTGAGTGACACAACAGGGGTAGGACTTCCTTCCCTTTTCCCCTATTGCACATGGCTACAGTGGCTTCCAGGGGAAAATTCCAGGGGAATTTTCTAGGCTGGGATCCTAAAGCCTAAGTTCAGCTAGGGCATGCAGAAGAAACACCTGTAAGAAGGATTCTTGTCCATTCCACATGGGTCATGATTGGATAGCTTCTATGTCACCCAGTTCCTGGTACAAATCCTTAAATACGTTGCCTGGTATTTCAATAAAGTCATGGCTGGACAGGTTCTGCACCAGTTTACCTGCATATACTGTATGGTGTCATGCAGCTTTTTTTGTCTCAGTGCAAAGGCTCTTGAGTGCCAGAGCTGAGAAAGATTTCTGCTTTAGACCTTGGAAAGCCACCACTAGTTAGAGTAGACTATATTAGGCAAGGTGACATTACCATGTTTGCTTAGAGCACATGTGCTTAACACACAGGTGGAGCTAATCCCATGTCCTCACAGTGCATCCCTTGGTAATAATGGCAGATTGGGGAATTAGTCTGGTGTCCAGGGAGCCTTTTTCCTCTGCAGCCTCTAGCTCTGTTCCTGTTAGGCAGCTATCAACTTGGTACAGCTGATTCACAAAACTAGCTGAGATGTCCATTTAGTCCAGTCCCATCTAGTCCAGCATTATATTTCACACAGTGGCCCACCAGATGCCGCTGGAATGCCCTTCCTCCTGCTGTTACTCCCCTGCAACTGGTTCTCAGAGGCATCCTGCCTTTGAGGCTGGAGGTGGCCTATAGCCTTCCGACTAATAGCCATTGATAGACCTCTCCTCCATGAAGTTATCCAAACCCCACTTAAAGCCATCCATGTTGTTGGCTGTCACTACATCTTGTGGCAGAGAATTCCTCAAGTTGATTATGTGTTGTGTGAAAAAGTTCTTCCATTTGCTGGTCCTAAATTTCTCGGCAATCAATTTCATGGGATGACCCCTGGTTCTAGTGTTATTTGAGAGGGAGGAAATTTTCTCTCTATCCACTTTCTCCACACCATGCATGATTTTATAGACCTCTACAATGTCTCCCCATAGTCATCTTTTTTCTAAACTAAAAAGCCCCAGATATTGTAGCCTTGCCTCATAAGGAAGGTGCTCTAGGCCCCTGATCATCTTGGTTGCCCTCTTCTGCACCTTTTCCAGTGCTATAATGTCCTTCTTTAGATGTGGTGACCAGAATTGTATGCAGTACTACAAGTATGGACACAGATGTACATCCAGGGGGGCTCCAAGGCCACCCTTAGGCATGCTTGCACCCCCACCATGTTCCTCCCTGTGAGCACTTGATGAGTGGGCATCAATGCCCACTCTAGTTGTCCTTGGTGGTATCTATTGCAGCTGTGTTCTTGTTTGATGCGCTCTACTGCACTATTGCAGCATGTCTACTTTTTATGGGGCCTTGAGAGCATAAGGGCATGTCCCTGCATCTGACCCTATCCTTCTATGTGCAAAGTAGTTGCCTGGCCACACTGACACACATCCAGCACTCTACAAGCATGCACGTGGCAGATGGCCCATTGCATACAACCACCCAGATTAGTGGTTGCTTGACCAATGGAGTTTGTTGGCCCTCAACCTCTAGTTTCATGCAGATGTCAAGCTGCTCCAAACAGCCATGCAGTCCCAGACATCTTCTGCTGCCACTACATCAACTGGTGGCACTGGCACTACCAGAGGCAAGGGGAGCAGTCAAGCTCGAGACAGCTCAAAAAAAGGTCCATGCCAAGCTTTGGATGGATGCAGAAACTGGGGTCTTTGTGGATCTCTGGACAAGCAATGAGGTACAGGCCCAACTGCAGAACCAGTTCCACAACAAAGCCACCTACTGCTCCATCTCCAACCATATGGCTTTCCGCAGGTATCAGTGCACTACCAACAGGTGCAAGGAGAGACTGTAGCACCTCAAAAAAAAAATTTAAAGAGTTGACCTCATACAACAAACTCTCTGGGGTGTAGCCCAGGACAATGGCCCACTACAACTTGCTGGCATTGGTCCTGCTGGACAAGAGGGACGTCACCTCAGGGGCCACAGCAGGGACTGGCCACCCAACGCCAGGGAGGAAGCTGAGGGCTAACCATATGTTTGCCCTTACAACCGTGCAGGGGGTAAGCAGACCCGCTCAACAATCGGCTGCCACAACCACTGCCCCAGCAACACTGCCAGCTGCCTCCACTGCCCCTGCCCCTGCCCCGGCCCCTACATGAACAGAGGCCACTTTCATGGTGTCCCATCTGGCCATCCCCACTTTCCCTTCTTTTGCAGTAGAGGTCCCTAACTGCACCTGGGTCCCGTAGCAACAGCACACTGCCCCTTCTTTGGGGACAGCATGCTCCTCTGCCCGGTCTAGTGGTCTAGTGCCAACAACTGCAGTGCCCTACCAGCCCCCTATGTCCACCACAATCTCCAGGGTGCCTGAGGTGGCTGCAAATTCCACCTTCACTGGACCCTCACACACACCAGCTGTCACCCAAAAGCAGACAGGTGTGGCAAGGCCCAGGGAAACCTGAAGGGATGCCAGGGGTAACAGAGAACTCTTGCTGGTGCAGTTTGTGGATCAGGTTGGTTATGCCCTGCAATCTAGCCTCTATGCCATCAACTCTGCCAGTGATGATGATGAGACCCAAATATTGGACGTGTACCCACTGACCCCATCCTGCCTTTTTGGCAAGGACAGCCAAGCCTCCCTGCTGGAGCATGAGATCCTTCAGGGGGCAGGACTTGGAATTGTCAACCTCCAGGACCAACGTCATATATATGACACCTCTGGTGGGAGAGATGTATGAGCCTGAGGGAAACGTATATCTCATCCCCATCAGGCCTTTCACCCAGACAAGGGAACCCTATGATGATAGGCAGTTGCTAGGCCAAGGATTATTCCAAGTAAAAAATGAAAAGAAGTAGAGGGATTCTTGTCTCCCCTAATATTTCTTTTATTGCCAATAACAAAAAGAATAACAAAAGCAGAACACAGTTATTGATATAAAGTCAAGGCACACACTTGAGTGGAGGTATGCAGTTTCAAAGTAAAGCAGCAAGTAAGCAAACTGAATGCAAATAAATACAAAAGGCAAGCCTCAGAATAAAATGCTCCCCTCACCCGAGGGCTTGCTAAAAGAATTTCCAAGCTGACTTCTCTATCCTAGATGTTTTCACGCCATAGTAGGATCCACTCCAGATTTTTTCCCTTCTGCCCCAACACACAGTTTCAGGCCTGAAAGTGGTTTCACTCTCACTCCCCCCGCCCCCCCCCCCATTCAAAACAACCAAGTCAGAAACTTGATAAGCTCATTTTTTGACTAGGAGCAGAGAAGTGGAAGCCAGGCACCAGGGGCGCAGCAAGGTTGGAGTGGGCCCAGAGACAAGATTTTAAAATGGGGCCCCCTACCTCACCGAAGCTCAGATCATGAAGTAAAGAAATCTTAAATGAGGCTGAATAGTGGTAACAATTATTTTTTAAAGGTTTTGTAAATTGTGGATGATGCAAGTCATTGAATGGTACTAGAGAAAGACCTGCTGTTCTGGTAGCTCCAGGTCTTAACACTCACATCAGTTTCAGAGGATGAATACAACTGAAGGAAGCCCAGGCGAGTGCGCAGCTTGGGGAGTCAGTCATGTGACTTTCCTCTGCCCCCCCCAAGGCACTGGGCCCCCAGACAACTGTCTCCCCTTGCCCTATTATAGTTACGGCCCTGCCAGGCACAGAATACACAACAGGTGCTGTTCTCAGCAAAAACAGAAGTGTGAATAAACAACACAAAATAGTTTTACATGGGTCAAAATAGCTCTGCTCAGGCCCTTCTGTCCATTTAAAATCAAACACCCACCCAAAATTGAGTGCTGTCCATAACATCCAGGCTTAGGTACAGACCTTTCTGAGGAGCTTTTCTCCTATGCACCACTAGATATGGTGTCCGGTGCGGGGGCCACCACAGCTACCTGGGGACCACTGTCCTGTGAGGGGGTTTCTGAAGGTGTGGGTCCCCGCCAGCACACCCATGGATAGCAACATCTCTCACTACTGGATCAACCAGGTGAGTGAACATGTCTCCTGCTAAGGGTTGTGTGGTGTTTTGGGATGGGGAAGTGGGGTGGGGGGTGCCATTCCCATGGATGGTAGCAAGGTGGATGTGGTAGTTGGTATTTGGGGGGTGGGAGACTGGAGTGAGGTGGGGTGATTCCTATGGATGGTTGCGGGGTGGAGGAGAACTGGTCTTGTGATAGCAAGCACCAATTATCCCCTTTGCTAAGAAGGGTCCACCCTGTTTGCATTTGAATGGGAGACTGCATGTGAGCACTGTAAGATATTCCCCTTAGGGAACGGGGTCACTTTAGGAAGAGCATCTGCAACCGTGCATGCAAAAGGTTCCCTCCCTGGCATCTCCAAGATAGGGCTGAGACGTACTCCTGCCTGCAACCTTGAAGAAGCCACTGCCAGTCTGTGTAAACAATACTGAACTAGATGGACCAATGGTCTGACTGTATATGGCAGCTGCCTATGTTCCTATGTGCTGGTCCCGTGGTTCTGATCATTGTGTGGGGGTGTGGTGTGGGTCCAAGTTGGGGGGGGGAATGATCTGTCAGTGCTGACCTGGACAGTGACAGGCCCCCTCCCATCCTAACAACCCATTTATGTTTAATCCAGTCCATGGGGGAAGGGAGGTCTTGTGGCGACAAGGCCTGCCCATTGCGGGGGAGGGGAAACAACTCTCTGATATGCCTGCACATCTAGGCAGGTAATGCCAAAGGATTTCTTCAAGCTGCACCATAATGCTGTTCTCCCTTTCCATGCCCCCTCCCTGCAGCATCGCCGATGAGAGCGGATCCTGGCCAGCCACAACCTGCGCAACCTGTGAGACCTGCTGTGCCTGTGGACCCGCCAGATCCCACCCCATGCAGGCCAATGACCAGCATGAAGCATGTGACCCAGCTACAGAACAGGAGGCATATGGACTGTCTCCACTGTGTACTAACATGGGGGCTATTCTCACGGCCAGGAGACAGTGAGCTAAGAGAGCCTAGCCCAATTTCTCCTGGTCGTCTGCTGCCACAGGAGCTGTGCAGCTCCTAGCAGCAAACCACCCAAAATACCCCTCCCCTTAAATGAGGTTAGCAGAGCAAGTGCCCTGCTAACTCCGTGTAGTTGATTGTGTGCCGCTGTGGCAACACATGAGAAGACCCCCGCCAGGAGGCTAAAACAAGCCTCCTGGTCTCCAGGATGGCCCGCGCACTCATGCAGGGCATCCTGGGACTTCTGGGGGCCGGGCAGCCCCCAATCCCTGCAGCTCCTACCAGCTCTGTGACGAAGCTGGTAGTTCTGTGGCTGGCCAATCCGGCCACCCAGGGCTTGGAGGCTGCTTGTATGCGGGAAGAGCGGGCTAAGACAGCTCTCTTTGCACAAACCCTCCTGGCACTTCACGTGGGTCATGTGAAGCTCCTCATTGTCTGTCTTCTTGCCTAAAGCATGCCTACCTCTGTATGTGTTGGTCTATGTTGGGGCCATGGGGTGGAGTCAGTCTTCAAATCTGTTGATTGGTTTTCTTTATCAGTTCTGTCGCTTTTGCTCTCCCCCTCTTACAGAAGTGACTGTTAACTTGTTAGCTGGTGTTGAGAAATAATAAATAATTACAATGTTGTTTCTGCAACTAAAGTTAAGCCTCTTTTTGAATTCTGTATAAATCAAAGAATCACTCTGCAACAGTCCTGACTGCATTTGGGTGCAGAAGGGAAGGAACTTACATGCTCAGGTATACCATTCTTCTGAATATTCAGGTGCCTGGTGGGCTCCATCTCCATATTTTAAATGTATTTATTCATTGACTGATATCCCACCTTTCAACCAGATGGTCCTTGAGCCAGCTTACAATGGATTGCAGCAATAACAGTTAACCACACATACAGCTCTTCGCTCTCTGGCTGATGGTAGAGGCCAGAGTGTTTCTCTTTGGTACATGATTCTGTTGTCCCTGGACAACTGGCAGCTGGAACAGGGTGTTCGTGCCCAGCTGGGAAGGGTGAAGCAGGTTCCCTGCAACTGTTTTTTTCATGGCTGATGGGTGGGGCCATGTTGGTGGTCCCCTAACCATGATGCTCTTTCTGGGAAGCAGCAGATTCAGTCTTCCAGTGGCTCTTAGCCCTGTGGTCAATGGCAGAAGATGGTAGTAACTAGAAGGTATTTGCCTTTGCTGCTGCCATCCTTAGGCAATCCTTCATCCCAGTGGAGCGACTTCTAGGTTTTCTACATATGTTCCTACATCCAGGCATCTTTGTCTCAAGCTGTCAGCCTCTGCTGATTTGACCATTTGTTGAAGGGTGGTTTGCTGAAAATTTCCTGAACCTGGAGCTGGCTCTGATCTGAAGCATGAACATGGTCTCTGTTACTGCTAATGCTAAATAAAATGGAATGACTATCAATGCAGAGGAAGGTTGGCATGCCACATTAGCCAAGGTACTCTTTGCTCTAATATCAGGCAATGACAAGGGATGGTTCAGGCAACCTCAGGAAATCTGATGATTACTGTATACGGAAATATTTTTAGGTGAAATGTTACAGTGAAAAATCTTCAAAGTGTACTCCACTCACACAAAAATATATGCAGAATTACTTAGTGGTAGCATTTTGACACCTTCTGGCATTCCTCAGTAACATTTGTCCACAGACCAAGATCAAAGATCTCACTTTTAATGAACTACAAGTTGCAAAAAGGAAAAAAAAAACCATCACACTGGCATAGGTTATTAAATTTTTCAGAACACTCTTATTCTGCAGACTGCACTCTTTAAACACCACGAATTCCCTGTTAATGTTGAATAAAAGATAGTTGTTACCAGGTGTCTGAAAGAAATCACTTATATTAATATTTAATTACACTCTGCTTCTTGGAGGAATTTGCAACCACCCCGCCCCCCCGACAGCCCACTTCCAATCTTTTCAGCTAAAAACCATCTTCTCGATATTTCCATGTCCAAGGCAGGAACAAAAATACACAAGCTTTGCCATCATGCTGTATAACTGACAGAAATGTTCCCTATGGGCCATATGCCCACAAGAGAAATTATGATCCTGGAAGAAGAAAACGCTTTTGGGTGACAGTCCAGTCTCTTTCTTGACCCCTGAGTGGTTCTATTCCAACCCCCCAAGGCAGCAAGTTTTCTTCCATCTCTATATTCTCCCTGTCACAATTTGGCACTGAGAGGGTAATGGGTGAGCCTGGCCACCTGGTGAGGAGGAGGTTGTCATCATATTGCCACTACCCTCAGACTATTTATGAATCACTTCAGACAAAGTAAGTAAGGTTGTTGTGACAGCATGAGGTGATTTGGGGAGGGGGATTAATGTATCTCTGCATCTGAATGCTCCCCTGGGCAAACAGCTCAGCATCTTCTGGAATTATTTGAAAATGTGGAATGTAGCAGAATGTAGTGACATTTCCCTGTGAAATATCAGGTAGGGTGGCCTTCTTTTGGTTCTGGCTAGGCATCCGTGCTTTTGTGTGATGTAAAAATTTAACAAGTGAAGCCTTTTCTTGGCATAGAGAAAGTGTGACCTATTGGACTTGATTGTTTCACAGCTGTTAAAGGTACATGATTCCTGCAAGAAGAAGAAAAAGCAGTGGCCCTATATGAAAGATTTCCCAATGGCAACATATATGTAAAAATAAGAGAACACCTTCTTCATTATGAACCTCGCTGCCTATTAAGATATTCAGGGGAGTTCTGTCTGTGGGCTCTATCAGCTTGACATCAGGTGACAACTCAAAGGCGAGCCTTCTCTGTAGTTGCCCCAGAGCTGTGGGACGCACTTCTTGCTGAGATCAGAGCTGCTCCATCCCTGTTGGCTTTTAGGAAACAACTAAAGACGCATCTCTTCAGCCAAGGTTTTTAGCTAACAGGTAGATTTTATGGGTATTTTAATTTCATCTTTATATGTTTTAATTGTTAAAATTTCTTGGGTTTTTTGTTTTTTGGGCTGTAAACAACCTAGAGAGCAGCAGTAGGTGGTATGCAAATATGTTAAACAAACAAACATGTGGTGACTTAATCTCTGCATCTCAATCCACTGATGGAAATGGAGTTAAAATAATTCAGAACTGGAGTATCACAGTTTCTCTGGCACTGAGGTTAAATTGATGAGATACACACATTATAAGGGAGCTGCACTATGGTGCCAGCTGGCCATAGTGCAGTAATAATAGTTAACCACACAAAGAGAGAAGAGACAAGAAGAGAGGAGAACAAAGAGAAGGAATGCAATTGGAAGGCTGCGGAAGTATGCTCCAGGCAAATTTTCCTCAAAGTATAGCATACACTGTGAAGTGAATGTGGCTCCTCCTTTCATGGAGGGGTCATCCTGAATCCTGTGTTTTTGCCCAGCCTCTACTCTAGAGAAGAGCTGACACTAGTACTCTGGTTTCCTGAAGAAATTTAAAAACACAGACTTGAGAGCACACAGAAAGTCAACCACAAACTATGCTTGGAGGCTTCAAAGAGGTGCTAAAATCTTAGCAGCTGAATGGTGAGGGAACTGACGCTGAGTGACATGAAGTCCAGATCAGCTACCCAGAGGCTTTGGTGAAAGAACAGCTGTCTTTCTGCAGCTTATCATTCTCCATCAGTGTCACGGTCATTTCAGAAACCTGCAGCAGACATCTTGCCTGCTTGCAATAGAAATGGACCTATTTTAGATTTTCTAAGGACATGATTAGATTTTAATGATCCCTATGAGACTTGGAGCATGCTGTCCTTCAATTGTCAGGGGAGCATGGATAGCATTTTAATTGAAGCAGGCAGAAGGCAAAGTGGGAGCAGGGCTGATCCTGCCCTGCTTCACATTTGCAGCAGGATGCTCGAAACAGATAAGAAGCAGCCTGAAAGGGCTTCCTAACTGATGTGGGAGCCATGTTCAATATGATGCAGGAGACAAGCTCTAGACGTAGTGTAGTTTCACTGATGAGATTCTAGGGGCAGAAATGTTATTCCTAAGGATATTGTTTTTCCTTATAGCCTCATAACTCATCACCTTCCTTGATCCTTTCCATTTCTGGAACAGTTCATAGTGGCAAGGTGGTGCAACAGATGACCTATGTTTTAATTCATTTGGGGCTAGTAAACATGAGTTCAGCAGTATGCCAGCCTCTTAGAGACATTTGTTTTAATATTTTATATAAATCTTAGATACTCTTAAGATTTTGTTATATATAGTTTGCTGCAGAAAACAACCCATCATATGGATGTCACAGGCAAACCAATATAAAAACAAGATTACACCTTCATTACATTTGGTCACCCAACTAATGCATAAAACACTTCAGGGGTGGGCCTTTTAATAGTTTTGATGTTCTTTACTTTGAATTGCCTGGCTGCTGTTCAGAAATTCTCTCTCAGATCATAGGAAGGTACCTATTCTAAATATAGTGAGATTTGTTTTGTTTCTTCCTTGACACATAGTGAGTCAGCAGCCTCCTAGGCTCTAATGCGTAATTTAACAAAAACGTGTAATTGCCTGAAGAAACGACCACTGTCTCCCCTGCATGCAACATTAATTTTAGCGCAAAAGAGTATTAAGAAAGGCGCTCCAACCACAAAATACCTCAAAATATTTAATAGGAAACCTATATAATTTGCAGTAAAAGCTAGCTATATTATTCACCTTTCTGCATTCAATTAAAAACAGGTTTAAGCTGAAGCAAAACAAGCAATTTATTGAGAAACTAATGTACATCCCAATTGCTGAATACCCTGTCTACAATGCAAAGATCTGGGAGTAGATTGGTCCAAGTGTCTCCTTGCATGGTTGTAACTGTGTACCTATACATTAGGATCAAGATGTCATGTATGGTTTTCCTTACATAGTTTTCTTTACTGGCTCCACAAGTAGCATAAATGGCTGCTTTTGGTTGGAGGGAGAAAAATTTAAATGTGGCGAGAAAAACCAATACAGGGAACATTCTACAGGCAATACTTCAGCACCATATGCTCATCACACCTAAATGGTGTTCAGCATTATCTACTCTGATAGTGCCAATCACCTGTTAGGTTGCCGACACATTCACTCCACCCCTCCTTATGCTGACCAGAAGGTTATCAATGTTGACAGTTCCAATTACTTCTGGCGGGGAATCTTCCCTGAATGCAGAAGTGAATATATACTGTTCTACTAAGCTCAAAGTTGTTTGGAAGGGACTCCTTAGCCCTATTTGGACATTATGCTATATGAATGTACAGATATCTGTACATGTGTTTCCATGAATGACTGTATCTGAATTCATTTTAAAAGTGAACCTGATTACAGGCCCTTCAAATGCACAGATAGGAAGTGTACTTCTGTTCCTGCATGCAACATAAGATGTGGATGTATGTTCCTGTGTATACTGTACACTCATACGAGTGTTGCATAAGTTGTGAATGGGCCTCTTGTCTGTGGAAGAAGGATTTGAAAAGAATTCATTTGTACTGGGACTTAGAGAGTGATTCTGAATTTTCTGGAGATTCAGTTGGTCAGACATTCTGAGCCCAGAAGTAAAGAAATGTCAGAAAACAACTTGAAACCTCTTTTAACCTTTTATGTTTGGTGGTGTAGTCTGATTTCAGCAGAAATCACACTATGAAATATATCTAGTCTACCAGATCAAGTGTATAGCATTATGTAATGATGGCTTGGAGAGTAATTCACATGATGCTGTCTTTTGTGGACTGGAAGTTTAGAATGGATAGGGCTTCTATCTTGTCCCCAATGGAATGTATCCCAGAATGTGCTTCTGCCCCTGTCTTATCATCAGGGTTCTTTTGATATGTCTGATCTGCTATGGAGCTAATCTGATATTTAGTTCAGAATATTTAGTTCATTCTGCCAAAGGCTGTTTTACAAAAACATTATACCGTATTTTACGGACTATAAGACGCTACGGACTATAAGACGCACCTTAATTTTAATCCAGTTTTTCTGTTAAAACATATAAGACGCTCCTGAATTTTGGCGGATATTTTTCGAGGAAAAAAGTGAGTCTTATAGTCCATAAAATACGGTATTAGCTGAGTGCTTCTTTGGACATGACAATGGGAACATGCAACACTACTGAAAAGGTTCTTGCCTGGTACCAGTCTATATTTTATGCAGCATTTGCATACTAGCACTGCATGGCACAGCTAGACACCATGATGGTTAGCAGGCACTGTATGTAGAAGGACCAACGCAGGGTAAGCAACTTTTAGATGTCTCACTGGCTCATTGAGCTTCTCAGTAGTGATGTACATAGCTGGTGTTATCTAGACAGGCCCTGAGCGCTACATTATAAATGGTATATCCACATGGCTGTGATCTGAACTTTTAATTGCACCATAAAGACATCAAGTCTTATATACTGGAATGAAACAAAGGGAAAAGATGCCACCCCAATTGCTCTACATTTCTACAGTCTTTGAAGTAAAAATCTGAGTGAAAGATTGCTGAAGTGTTTTGTGTTTATCCACTTAATTAGCTAGCTAGACTGTGGGAGCTAATGAAGAACATTTGCAATCAAACACACTGTGGGACCTCCAAAGACATTGTTCTCAGTTGCAAAGTAAACAAACAAAGAGCCCATTCTCTGCAAAGCTCAAAGATCAAATGTTCTATGTTCCACAAACATGAAGAGACCTCTTGTGTTGCCTGTTCTACATTTATCATGGATTTAACAATGAAGAGATGGACCCAGAGTGTAACTACCTCAAATAAAAAAAGAACACTATACACACACACACACACACACACACACACACACACACACATATACAGGAATATACAGGTGAAACTCGGAAAATTAGAATATCGTGCAAAAGTCCATTAATTTCAGTAATGCAAATTAAAAGGTGAAACTGATATATGAGACAGACGCATTACATGCAAAGCGAGATAAGTCAAGCCTTAATTTGTTATCATTGTGATGATCATGGCGTACAGCTCATGAAAACCCCAAATCCACAATCTCAGAAAATTAGAATATTACATGGAACCAAGAAGACAAGGATTGAAGAACAGAACAATATCGGACCTCTGAAAAGTATACAGTGTACTGTGCTTGATTGGCCAGCAAACTCGCCTGACCTGACCCCATAGAGAATCTATGGGGCATTGCCAAGAGAAGGATGAGAGACATGAGACCAAACAATGCAGAATTGCTGAAGGCCGCTAATGAAGCATCCTGGTCTTCCATAACACCTCATCAGTGCCACAGGCTGATAGCATCCATGCCACGCCGCATTGAGGCAGTAATTGCTGCAAAAGGGGCCCAAACCAAGTACTGAATACATATGCATGCTTATACTTTTCAGAGGTCCGATATTGTTCTATTCTTCAATCCTTGTCTTCTTGGTTCCATGTAATATTCTAATTTTCTGGGATTGTGGATTTGGGGTTTTCATGAGCTGTACACCATGATCATCACAATTATAACAAATTAAGGCTTGACTTATCTCGCTTTGCATGTAATGCGTCTGTCTCATATATCAGTTTCACCTTTTAATTTGCATTACTGAAATTAATGGACTTTTGCACGATATTCTAATTTTGCGAGTTTCACCTGTATATATATTCCTATACAACAGTTAAAGTTGCCAACCAGATTTGCCAGGGCTATTTATGGATTCTTCTCTCTCTCTTTCCCCATTTTGTTCCTTTCTTATGCTTTCCTTTTGAAAGTATTTGGGTGATTTAGTGAAGCACCACAAAAAATACCAGTCAGAGACTTGTAAAAATAGTATTTATTTTTACTGCAGCTGAACTTGCCACTGTAATTTGCAAGACTCACTTTAGTTGCAGCACTAAACATTTTTGAGAGGTAAAATTTAATATTCCCTGCCAGGCATACAGAAGCAACTCCATATTTCATGTCTAATGCAAGTATTGAGAAATATTCACATAAGCTGTGAGGATGCTGATGACAATAATGAAGATGCTTGAAAAGAGAAAGTAAAAGAGAAAAGAAGGTGCTTGAGGTCAGTGGGAAGCACCCAGGATAAGTTAGTTATTACTAAATCCCATTGAAATTAATGGAACTGACGTTAGTCATGACTAATCTGTCGCATTGATTTCAATGGCTGACATGGAGCACAGAGCAAGAGCTCTGTCATCACAAGGCACCAATAAACTAGCAGAACACGAGGCTCCACTCCATAGCCTACCCAAACACCAGTCAGAAAAGGGTCTAGATAATCAGTTTCCTCCAAGAATGCCTGGAAGTGGGAGGCCACCCACCTTGCCCAGCCACAGAAGGTTGGAGACAGGCCTATAGTTACTTAACTGTGAGGGATCTAACACAGGCTTCTTCAAAAGAAGCCTAATAATTGTCTGCTTAAGGCAAGGAGGCATCCTGCCCTCCCTCCGAGAAGCATTTATAATCTCTACTAGGCATTCTACAACAATCCTCCTGCCCAATATTATGAGCCATGTTTGGCAAGGGTCAAGAGAATAGGTGGTGGGCCGCACCCTTTCAAGCAGCTTGTCCACATCCTCAGGAGTCACAAACTGGAATTGATCCAGATTAACAGCATAAGAGGAGTTGCTGGACACTTCCACATCAGGCAGTGCAGTAATTATGAGGTATGAATCTAAGTCAGCCTGAATACGAGAGATCTTGCCTCTGAGGCTGGAGGTGGCCTATAGCCACCAGACAAGTAGCTATAGCCACCATACTAGTAGCCAGCTGTCCTCCATGACTTTGTCTAAGACCGCTTTAAAGCCATCCAACCTAGTGGCCATCATCACATCCCGTGAAAGAGAATTCCATAAGTCAATTATGCGCTGTGTGATGAAGTACTTCATGTTGTCAGTCCTAAATTTCCCGACCTTCAATTTCATGGTATGACCTCTGGTTCTAAGGTTATGAGAGAGGGAGAAAAAAATCTCTGTCTAATCTCGCTACTCCATGCATAATTCAATATACCTCTATCATATCTCCCCATAGTTGCCTCTTTTCCAAATTAAAGAGCCCAAGCTGCTGTAGCCTTGCCTCTTGAAGGAAGATGCTCCAAGTCCTTGATAATCTTGATTATCAATCTTGATAATCTTGATTGCCCTCTTCTGCAACTTTTTCAGTTCTACAATGTCCTTCTTAAGATATGCTAACCAGAACTGAACATAGTACTCCAAATGTGACTGCACCATAGAATTGATTACACACATTATAAAACTAGCATTTTCATTTTCAGTCTACTTCCTAATGATAAAAGGCATGGAATTAGTCTTTTTCACAGCTGCCACACACTGAGTCAACACTTTCAATGACCTGTCCACTACAACCCCAAGATCTCTCTCTTGGTCAGTCACTGACAGCTCAGACCCCATCAGTGTATATGTGAAGTTAGGGTTGTTTGCACCAATATGCGTCACTTTACGCTTGCTTACATTGAACTGCATTTATCATTTTGTTGCCCACTCCCCCAGTTTGCAGTACCTCACAGTCTGCTTTGGATTTTATTATCCTAAATAGTTTAGTGTCAACTTCAAATCTGGCCACTTCATTGCTTACCCCAACATTCTGATCTGTTCAAGACAGTTTAGGAAATCTTCCCTTGTCACCTTAGATTGGCCCAGTTCTTCAGCCTCAGAGCCTGTGAAACTAAGTTCTGGAGAGGATACATGGTCAGTATTTAGTTTCTAAAAAAACTAAGAGCAACCATTGAGGCTTCAATCTCAAGCAGAAGTCTTGCATGGCAGGATGAGGATATCTTGACCTTTCCCCCCTCTACTGATTTTCCCACCCTGGTTTGCATTTGAATGTAAAATGTGTGTGAGCACTGTAAGATATTACCCACAGAGATGGAGCCACTCTGGGAAGGGCATCTAGGTTCCAAGTTCCCTCCCTGGCATCTCCAAGATAGGGCTGAGAGAGATTCCTGCCTGCAATCTTGGAGGAGCCACTGCCAGTCTGTGTAGACAATACTGAGCTTGATGGACCAATGTTCTGACTTAAGAACATAAGAACAGCCCTGCTGGATCAGAACCAGGGCCCATCTATTCCAGCATCCTATTTCACACAGAGGCCCATCAGATGCCACTGGAAGCCTACAGGCAGGAGGTGAGGGCATGCCCTCTCTCCTGCTGTTACTTCCCTGCAGCTGGTACTCAGAAGCATCCTGCCTTTGAGGCTGGAGGTGGCCTATAGCCTTCTGACTAGTAGCCGTTGATAGACGTCTCCTCCGTGAAGTTATCCAAACCCCTCTTAAAGCCTTCCAGGTTGTTGGCTGTCACCACATCTTTTAGCAGAGAATTCCACAAGTTGATTATGTGTTGTGTGAAAAAAATACTTCCGTTTGCTGGTCCTAAATTTCCAGCTAATCAATTTCATGGGATGACCCCTGCTAATCAATTTCTAGTGTTATGTGAGAGGGAGAAGAATTTCTCTCTATCCACTTTCTCCACACCATGCATGATTTTATAGACCTCTATCATGTCTCCCTGCAGTCATCTTTTTTCTAAACTAAATAGCCTCAGGTGTTGTAGCCTTGCCTCATAAGAAAGGTGCTCTAGGCCCCTGATAATCTTGGTTGCTCTCTCCTGCACTTTTTCCAGTACTACAATGTCCTTTTTTAGATGTGGTGACCAGAATTGTATGCAGTACTCCAGGTGTAGCTGCACCAATGTTTTGTATAAGGGTATTATAATATTAGCAGTTTTCTCTTCAGCCCCCTTCCTAATGATCCCTAGCATGGAATTGGCCTTTTTCATATCTGTTGCACATTGAGTCGACACTTTCAACGAGCTGTCCACCATGACCTCAAGATCCCTCTCCTGGTCTGTCACTGACAGCTCAGATCCCATCAGCGTGTACTTGAAGTTGGGGTTTTTCATCCCAATGTGCATCACTTTACACTTGCCAACATTGAACTGCATTTGCCATTGTGTTGCCCACTCACCCAGTTTGGAGAGATCCTTTTGGAGCTCCTCACAATCCATTTTGGATTTCACTACCTGAAAGAGTTTGGTATCATCTGCAAATTTGGCCACCTCACTGCTTATCCCAACTTCTAGATCACTTATGAATAAATTAAAAAGCACTGGTCCCTGTACAGATCCCTGGGGGACCCTTACTTCCCTCCATTGTGAAAACTCTCCATTTATACCTACCCTCTATTTCTACCCTCTAGCCCCTGGTGGCACAGTGGTAAAACTTCCGCCCTGTAACCAGAAGGTTACAAGTTCGATCCTGACCAGGGGCTCAGGGTTGACTCAGCCTTCCATCCTTCCGAGGTCGGTAAAATGAGTACCCAGAATGTTGGGGGCAATATGCTAAATCATTGTAAACCACTTAGAGAGCTCCGGCTATAAAGCGGTATATAAATGTAAGTGCTATTGCTAAGTGCTATTGCTATTTCCTGTCCTTCAACCAGTTAGAAATCCACACATGGACTTGTCCACACATGGACTTGGTGTAAGGCAGCTTCCTATGTTCCTACAGTATGTACTGAGCAGGCTAGAAGGCCTTTCAGCTCTCACATTCTATAATGTCTTTGTTCTCACAAGGGACAGTTTGGAAGAAGAAAAGAGACAGAGAGGAAAGAGTTATGATGCCCCTTTCCAGGCTACTCTTCTTTTGGAGCTTGCAGTCTAGGAAGAAAGAAAGCATTGTGGGAAGGACTACCTGTCATTAATATCATTGATAGTTTGATTGCTTTCAAGGGACAGTAATTCAACAATCTCATTTATTTATTTAAAAATTTATATCCCTCCAAGGAGCCAGGAGTGGTTTACATGGTTATCTTTATCCTCACAAGAAGCCTGTGAAGTAGGTTAGACTGAGAGATAAGGGCCTGGCCCAAAGTCACCCAGTGAGTTACATGGCTGTACATAGATTTGAACCTGGGTCTCCACTATATCACGCTGTCCTTTGCAAAAACAAAAAACAAAAAAACATCCACCTGAGATATCTCTTATACTGACATATGAATAACCCAAAACAAACACATGAGGTTCCTTTGAATTCCTTCTTTGAGTAAAATTTGAAGTAAGAGTTCTTTAAGCAAGAATTCTTTTTTAAGGATTTAACCTCTGAGTTATTTTTTATTTACAAGTATTTATATACCACTCTTCATCCAAAGTTCCCAAAGCAGTTTACATAGAAAATTAGACATGAATAAGATGGTCCCCTGTCCCCCAAAGGCTCACAATCTAAACAGAAACATAAGGCAGATACCAGCAACAGCCACTTGAGGGATACTGTGCTGCGGTTGGATAAGGCCAGTTGCTTTCCCCCTGCTAAATATAAGAGAATCACCACTTGAAAAGGTGCTTCTTTGCTCAGTTAGCAGGGGTTTTGGAAGCAATTCATACAATACCCTTTATTGCCAGGGATAACACAGGGACAAACTGTGGTGTCATTGTTCATGTTGGTAATATAGTTTCTACAATGAAGAAGCATTTTTGGGATTGTATCCATCTGCTGGGATGACAGAGATTAAGAGAACCTAGATTTCCCCTCTCCTCCTGCTTTTTACCCATTTTCTCTGCTCTTTCAGGTCTTTGAATCTTACTTGCAAAGGCTCTGTAGATAGTAAATCTAAGGTAGGGAGGAAAACATTTGTCAACAAAGCAATCTCAAAGGAGTTAATGGCTGTTTGTATATATTAACCCCCATTCTTCAGGCAGATATTCAAGACGTCCAGGAAAATTTCCTTCCAAGTTGTCTTATATAAAGATTTTTTTTTTTTTTTGCCAGTCTAGTCTTAGTTCAATCAATTTAGCATACATAATCAAGCATAGCCTAGCAGTTAACATGCTCATCAACTTCAGATCACAAGTTATCGCTAACACATTACATCTGGAAGAATCATTTATAATGCACAGCCTATACTTTAATTTCCTGGTAGCAGGAACTAGTATAACTGAATGAGAGTTTCTGTCTAAGGGGAAAAAAAGGTATTTTAATATGCAGCTAGAGAGTTCCCAATAATACCAAGTCATTCTTCATCTTTCTACATCCATGGAATGATAAATATTTAATATATTGATTTGTATTATTTTCAACCATTTTATTTATGTTAGTGATTTCATACATTCAAGAGCTGTCATGGTTGCCAATGGATATGTGGTCAGGCATTCTTCTGCCACAGTTTGAGAGTAGCAGGTTGGAGAGATTACTTTGGAAAATGAGGAAGAACAAAGGAAAATGATAGTCTCATTTGCCCTCTGTTCCCTCAACCCCTGCAGAGTTGGGGCACTATTTCCCTGACTTCAAAGTACTGTATAAATGAGTAAAAATACAAATGGCGACCTATGAAATATACATATGGAATGTTTCAACCATTGGATAGTACCAATGTACTGTGTCACAATTAATAATGCATTTGTAAGGATGAGCAAAGCCTAGATGGATAGTCATTTGTTTTATGCAAAACTTCCCCCTTGTTATGTTAACTCTGCTAAGCTAAATGGTTTCTTTGATCAGAGAATTGTATATGACAATGCTTTATTAATATTCCAAGGAAGAGAATGAATTAAACTGCATGAATAAAGCAGAATTCTAATTTTTGTTATGAGACTGCACTGCTTCTTCATCCTCTCACCCACCTGGTTTCTTTTCAGATCACATTCAAATGTCTGTGAGGAAATAGTGTTACACACAAAGATGCCTAATGTTAAGAGATCCAAGTTTTAATACAAGCTCCTCTTTTCAATATATTTTATCTTGGTGACATCAAACTCATTAGCAACTATATGATTTCTATAAAAAGGGAAAAATGCACAAATGAGTTCATAATAATCTCTGACAAAGGTCAGTGCTCTAAAAATAGGCATGCACTGTAAATACGATTGAATCAGTAAAAAGGAATGTAAATATCCACACTTTTGTGTTATGAAGTTGGAGTGTTTCAAAAATTTGTCTTACGCAGAGATAACTGAACAGTTGGAATGTGCTCAGAGACCATGTGGATCACCTCTTTTACCAAGCATCAAATGACCACACTATTTATTTATTCCTCTTCTCCTGATAATATATTTCATTCTCTAGCCATTCTTGCATTTACAAACACTTGTGCCAGTACTGCTGATGCAACCATGGGAATTAATTGCCACCAAGAAGTTGCAGCTGCACTGAAATAACCAAGCCAGACCGTGGGTGGGTATCAGTATCCCCCCAGCACGGAAGTTTAACTTCGCAGCCAGTAAGCAGTTGATTTTCTACATTAACTAGATACATTTATTGTAATTTGAACAGGCTTCTTAGGGAATTTTCACACAGCATTATCTAGCTTGGAGAGAGAATGTTATTTCTTGGCTTCATCTCTCACCATCTCTATCTAACACTTAATTTTTCTGCTACTTTTTTGTTCTCTTATGCCTTCTTATATTATTTCTGAACCCTCCATTTTATGTTGCTATTTCTTTCATATCTATGGTATTATGACAGATATGACAATGATGTATTTCTTTCTGAAGGCTCAGTGATGTTGTCTTAGGTGGGATTCCAACCACTTCTCATTTCTGCTAGGTTTTGACCACCATTACAACTCTGCTTCCAGCGGTTCGTTTTTTGAACGTCTCACAATACTTTGTTTCCGAGATCAAGCTGTAATATACGTAAAAACCCAGTTGCAAAAACAGAAAGCAGAACTATTAAAATAAACCTGTAGAATCATTCTAGAGCAGCTGGACCATGACATATAGAGACTGAGCAGCTGCAGAGGATCCCCACATGATGACTCTGTGTCCTCCTGTACTTCTTAGAAGTAGCTACAGATTCACATGTATCCTCCTATGTCTCTGAGTAGCTACATATTCATGTGATTTATGATACACCACTACAGAGCATGAGAATTAACCTGGTTATTTCACAAGGTGCTTTGTGCTACATTTCAAACTCAGCAGAATAGAAGCAGAATCATAATCAGTTGGTGCCCTTTTAAATTCACTCTGAGGCCTATCTTGTAAGGGCCAAAAGCAACTGTGATTTTTTTCTTATTATAGGTCAATGTCTTTCCCATTAGAACAGTTGGCATGATAACAAATTAATTCAGTACTATTCTATCTATAACATTGACTCCTTCAAAAAAAACCAACAACAAACCAACTCCAAATTGCAATGTCCTATTCATTAGCTGCGTAGGGCACCTGGTAAAAGTTGGCTGGCCAACATTAACATTTAAAGTGGTCTTTGTTTGTATTGCTTGCCAATTCAGATCTCTGTCCAGGCTGCATAGATGATCCTCCCCAGTCTGCCACTGCCTTGGAACAGACAGAATGATTTATCAGAACCATCAATGTCTGGCTGAAAATGAGGAGCTGGACATCCATGCCTTAAATATAGATTTTGATAGAGTGGAAAACAAAAGCAGAATGTAGAGGAATTGCCCCTGCCTAGCTGTTTGCAACACAGATTTTGTTTTGCCTGCATTTTCTGTTTGTTTCTTTTAGGATTCTTCTGAATTAAACATTGCAAGCAAATGTAATGATGAAGAGTAATAATTCTATTGTTGATCTTGCCCATAAAAGCAGAATAAATAAAACTGTCATCCTGGAGACTTCTTCATGCACTCTTACTTAGTCAGTTCTTTCCATTTCCTTCCAGCCCTCTCTCACTCTAAACTTTTATTCCTCCTTAGTTAGTCCCAGTCCGTATTCAGTGTGTCTAGAATCATAATGCATTACTGCTGATGTTTAGTAGGATGGGGAAAGAGAACAGAAGAAAATGGCTTCAGTTCCACTTACCATTCTGACTTGCATCCCAATGCATTGCTTTTCTCTGGTCAACCTGATTTGAGTGTGAAAAAGCAAAGCAGTAGGGTTGGATAATTAAGACTAAGAAGATTTCTCTCCCAGAACTGTAAGAGCCATCATGCAGTCCTATTAGGAACCAGTCCCAGAATGCCACAACGGATAGGCAGGTGCTTATTTATTTATTCCCCTACATATTGTTATAAACACTAATGCCTTTCATTAAAACAATCTCAAAGCAGTTTACAAACATTTAAAACTATGAAACAGTTACACAATAAAATATTAAATTGGAATACAAAAATAGAAATTTAATTAAAAGTTTGACACATGTACTTAATGAGACCATAAAAATACAGAGCAGCAGCAACAAAAACAACACGCATATAACAGCCTGGGTAAAAAGCCAAGATTTCACTTGCATTCTAAAAACTGTCATGCAGACTGAAGAGCAGATGTCCACTGGAAGAGCATTCCAAAGTCTGGGGGCAATAACTGAGAAGGTCCTGTCCCATGTGCATGGCAGCCGAGCCTCCCTCATTGTCGGCATGTGGAGCGGAGCCCGCTCCAAGGACCTTGTCAAGTGGGGAGAAACACTCGGGAGCAGGTGCTCCCTCAGATATCCTGGGCCCAAACCTTTAAGGGCTTTAGAGGTAAAAATCAGCCCCTTGAATTGGACCTGGAAACAAATAGGCAGACAATGAAGCTGTTTCAAAATGGGTATAATATGATCCCAGCAGGCAGCCCCAGATAAAATCCTAGCTGCCACCTTTTGTACTACCTGCAGTTTTGGAATATTCTTCAAGGGCAGTGCCATGTACAGCATCTAATAGTAATCCTTAGTAACACCTTAGTGTTAGGAACATAGGGATCTGCCACATACTGAGTCAAACACACCATTGGTCTATCTTGCCCTGTATTGTCTTCACAGACTGGCAGAGGCTTCTCCAAGGTTGCAGGCAGGAATTTCTCTCAGCCCTATCTTGGAGAAGCCAGGGAGGGAACTTGAAACCTTCTGCTCTTCTCAGAGCAGCTCCATCCCCTGAGGGGAATATCTTGCAGTGCTCAAACTTCTAGTCTCCCATTCATATGCAACCAGGGCAGACCCTGCTTAGCTAAGGGGACAAATCATGCTTGCTACCACAAGACCAGCTCTCCTCTCTCTTACAGTAGCACTGTAGTGTTGTGACTAAGGTGTGGGTAACTGTGGCCAGATCTGCCTTCTTAAGAAAGAGATGCAGCTGGCACACTAGTTGAAGTTGTGAAAAGGCACCCCTTGTCTTTGCTTCCACCCGAGGTTCCAGTAGCAGAACTGGGTCCAGCAATACCCTCAAGCTGCATATCTGCCCTTTCATATTTGTACACTGCCCCAAACTTCCATCTCTGGGCGGTTTACAGCAACATAAAACAAATTAAAACAGAAATTAAAACTTAAAAACAAAATTTAAAAACAAAACAAAACAAAAAACAAAACTTAAAAACAATTTTAAACTACAAGTCTAGTTAAAAACTTGGGTGAATAAATGTTTGTTTAGAGACTTTCTAAAGGTCGTCAGAGATGGGAGGCTCTTATTTCAGCAAGGAGCACGTTCTAGAGTATTGCGGCAGCAACAGAGAAGGCCCGTCCCTGTGTAGATGATCTCAGTGGGTGAGGAGACTCATAGTGAAGAAGACATTCTCTTAAATACCCTGGGCCTAAGCTGTTTAGAGCTTTATAGGTTATAACCAGCACTTTGTATTTTCGGTAGGCAATATAGCTTAATAAAGGAGTAATATGGTCTCTCCGAGACAAGCCAGAGACCATCCTGGCTGCTGCATTCTGTACCATTTGCAGTTTCCAGACTACATACAAAAGCAGACCCACTTAGAGCATATTGCAGTAGTCCATTCTGGAGGTTACCAGCATATGTATAACCATTTTGAGGTAGTTTATCTCAAGAAATGGACACAGCTGGCGTATCAGCTGAAGCCGATAGAAAGAACTTCTGCCCACTCCCTCAATCTGAGACACCAGGGAGAGGTTTAGGTCCAGAATCACTCCCAGACTGCATCACTGTTCCTAATGAGGAAGCGTGAACTCATTCAGAACCAGCAGATCAAAACTGTCTCCTGAGTTCCAACCCTGCACAATAAGTACCTCCATCCTATTTGGATTCAGGCTCAGTTTGTTATCCCTCATCCAGAAGCGACCTTAAAAGAAGGCCCATTTAGAGCTGGGAGTAAGCTCAAAGTTCTCACTAATTGTTTAATAAACTGTATGTTTCTAACTGGCCTCCTCCTTTAATAATATCTCTCTCTTCTCACCACCTTTCTGTAAAAGGTCTGCTATCTATGTCGGTTTTGCCTGACAAGGACTGCTTTTCAGTGCCTTGCTCAAAGAGATTCCATGCCCCTTTTATATACTGTAAATGAGAGAGAGAGACCCTTGGGGAAATTTCCCCTGCTAAGCATTCTTTATGACTGGCAATGGGCTGAAAATGAGCCTTGAGTTTTGCTCTCGTTGGAGCGGAGCAGGAAAGAAACAAATATTTAATCTATAGTTTTAAGTATATTGTTATTACCATTTATTGATTTTTACACTTATATCCCACTCTTCCTCTGAGTGGGAGGAAGGAAGTACATGGTTATTTGTACTTGGCCCCGAGGAAGTACATGGCTCAGAGGAAGTACATGGTTATTTTTATCTTCACAACCACCTTTTGAGGTAGATGAGGCCGAAAGCAACGGGAGCGCAAGTGGAGGAAAAGGCTCAAAATTGACAGGACACAGCATGGAGCCTATTTGAGGGTTTATGCGGAAATGGTGCATGCAGCAAAAAACAATTCTGGTCTGCACGCATTGCTTCTTCAGGTTCTCCTTCAGCAAAGCTGTCCCAGGTTCTCAGGAGTTTGGTTCAGGCTCCATCAGTTTCAAACCAGTCCCCGGAGACCTTGTTCTGCTGAGATGCATGTTTTTTCATCTGGAGAAGTCCGTCTCCAGTTACCACTGGTACATCTGGTGGTGACACAGAACTGGGCCCTCTCTGTAGCTGCTCCTGGCCTATGGAATGCACTCCCAGCAGATATCCACAGTTTAGGCTCACAGCTGGCCTTTAAGAGAACCCTGAAAACTTATTTTTTTTTGGCCTGGCCTTCCAAGGTTTTTAAATTGTTTTTTGATATTTTAATTGTTTTTTGATATTGTAATTGTTTTTTGATATTTTAATTGTTTTAATATTGTTTTAATATTGTTTTTATATGGTGTTTGTTTTATATCTTTTTAAATTTGTTGTGTACCGCCCAGAGCCTTTGGATGTGGCGGTCTATAAATGTAATGAATGTAATAAATAAATAAATAAATAAATAAAAGTGTGATAGATAGATAGATAGATATGCTTTGGAGTGCTTGGCTAGGACAAGTATAACCCAACTATACTTTTGGTTTAATGTGGGGAAGCAGTCTATTACAGTCTAATCTTGAGCAAAGCTTTGGTCTAGAAATGATGATGAAGCACATATGCAGTTTAAAGATTTATTTGGGGGAAGAAAGGGTACAGAAAATGAAAGGTTGGTTAGGCAAAGCAATAAAAAGTATTAAGAAGAATAATCTCACAAAGAGGAATTTTAGCTTACAGTCAAAATCATAAATAAATGAGCTTAAGGCTTGCTGTAGAAAGGGCTTGGATGCTGAAATGGAAAGAAAAGAGAAGGGGATGAGGAAATGTAGAGGGGCAGAAGGTTAGTATTACCTATCCTTGTCTGGTGGTGTGTGCAGTGCACTTGTAGATGGGCACATGAACAGATTTCCTTGCAGGGGGGAGGCAGCAGAAAAGCAGGAAGAAGAAAGTGCAAGTGGCATAGAGCTACCCCTCGTAAGCTTGAGAGCCAGTATGGTAAAGGTCCATGCAGATTCTGATTCCAATTCTGATCCCGAGGCCATGTGGCTGGGCCAAGGATACTTGTACTCCAAAACATGTCCTGAGGCAATGCATAAATCACGCTCCCTTCCTGGAGAGGCTGAAACTCAGGTAGAATAATGAAGTTCATGGTTGCAATAGTTGCTCAACTTGGGTTAGGACCTACTGAACAAAAGGCTGGAAATAGCTTGGGTGAAGTGTATGTGGAGGCCTGAATGGGTTTCCTTAAAAAGCTTATCTAAGAACCAGGATCTCTCTCCAGGTGGGGAGAGAAGTTTTTCTTGAGCCTTAATGACTTGGATCCTTAGTCCTCACCAACTCATTAGGTTGTTGACAGTGGGGTGGGGATGCACCCTGCTTATCTGAGTTACTGTGGAAGAGAATTACCTCTGGCAGGAGGGAGTTAGCTATTCTCTGAGAGTATGTTTTTAACCTGAGGTCTACTTTGCAAGCTTTGCTTTCCCTTGGAAGGTCAGACAAAGAGAGGTTTTAGGGATAATGATGTCCTTCAACTTTGTTATGATGATCTAAGGCTGCATTGCTCCATGCTTTGCTTGTGCTAAGCAACTAAATCGCATAGTTTGCCAAATGTGGGCATATGCAGAGTTCACTATCTCATGAGCTCAGCTATCCCAAAATGGAAGCTGTGGTCCCACAGTTCCATATCATAGAGAGGGGTGCTGGTTGCAGCCCTAATATCAGTTATTTTGGCAACACCAGTGAGTTCCATTAACTGCACCCACCTACTTTGAAACCACCATATCTGTGGGTCACCTGTAGTCTGACAGTATCTCCCATTCACAGGGCCCTGGTGGGGTCTTACAGAGCCTTAAAGAGCCCTGGTTGGGTGCGGGGCCCAGGGCAAATCAGCCAGTGTGGGGCCCTCCAGTTAATTTTAATTTTAAAAGGGCGTTAAAAGAGTGGGGCTCAGGGTGGTTGCCCTGCTTGCCATGCCCTAAGGACAGCCCTGCCCACTCACCTGCAGGCACTCCATAAGGATCGTAACGTTTCCAGCTCTTTCGGAAACCATATATAGTTTTTCCAATGCTCTTCTATGGTTTCTATGAGAACCAAGAATCTACACACATGCTGAGAACAGATTTTTAACTTGAATCTACTCCAAGTCCCAGACACCAAATTTTGCTCACAAAGAGCTAAACAAACACTCCTCAAGGGAGATTTCTAAGATTTCAAGGACTGGTATCCAAACCCAGTGATGCTCTCAAGCCTTAGGGAAATGCTCAGTTTGAAAAGCTCATTGGATGAAAAGTTAATAGTCTTGAGTTTGGTCTGTCGGATACTTGGCTTCCACCTGTGAGAATCTTCACTAATATCATTCCCCAATGGAATTAAGAGAAACCCACAGCAAGGCTGCCTACACAGGCAGGCTGTTTTAGAGACAGGAATCTCAATCCTTCTTACAACTGTTTACATTATTTAATAACAATCCCAAGAACTAGAAATGCTGACAAAGTTCACAAATAATTGACTCATAATATGCAGTTTTATTATGTGCCAGGCTCCCTTACTCTGGAACTTGTCCTCTGTTATTAATAATGACTATTTTGAGCTGATGCCCTACTTCTGCATCTGCATGGTTGGCATTAATCAGACCAGGACAATGAGGTGGATAGCCACTATTGGCACATGCTCAGAACTTGATTACCTTTGTTTGGTCTCAGTGCAAAACTGCCCTTCCTTCCTGACTGCTGAATTTTAGTCCAATCTTAGTAGCCCCAGTGCTTGGGCAGGATAGCTTTCCGGTCCAACCCCTCTTCATATTATTGAGTCCTATCACCTACCCCCATTCATGACTGCCTATACCAGGAAACCAGCCTGTCTCTAATCAAATCAGGCTTCACTTCTGTAGTGGGAGGATCAATACCACCTGAATAGGCACTCTTGCTCTAGAGCAGTAGCTACTAGGCCTGTGCATTATCGGAATTGCCCCAGTATCAATATTATCAGACTACTGAAGGGGAATATCTTCCAGTGCTCATATATAGTATCCCATTCAAATACAAACCAGGACAGACCCTGCTTACAAAGGAGACAATTCATACTTGACAGCTCTCCTCCCATAAACTCTGAGTGAGTTCCATTACAGGGTTCGAAGCTGTTCTCCTGCAGCCAAGACCAAGTCAGTGTACCTTTGAGTCACCAATTGCCAATAGCTTGAGATCTTCTGCTATCTACCTGCCAATTGCACCATCTGTAAGTCTGCAGTCCTGCACCAAGCCAATGTGCCTCTGATTTCTTTGCCAACTTGCCTCCAGCATCTCCCATCAGCCTGTCCACTCACCCACCTGCCTGCCTCTGCAAGGCATGCATTAATTTTAACCCAGTTAAAAAGCAAGTAGTGGATTCTTGGATGTGGCAACAATTTCACTTGGGTTCTCAGGAGTGTACACAATTTTCTATTGGGATTCTCAGATGTTAGTCCATCATTAAATTGTTAGGCCAATTTATGCATTAATTTTAAACATTCATTGAAAAGCAATTAATGCATCGATTTGCTGCAAATTAAATGCACAGAGTCCTGAAAACATGTACTGCACCTGTGCAGGTTCTTAAAAGCTTTCTGCCAAACCATTCCAGAAATATAAAATGGGGAGCAGAGAAGTGGGGTGCTCTTTCCCCTTTACATGAAGGCAAAGGGTGGGTTCCTTCAAATGAGGGCGGAATAATATTCAGCTGGGGAGTTTCCATTTCAGAAGTTTTTGTAACTTTAGACCACAAAACACAAGCCATTTAGAGCACTTGTTTGCATTTTTAATTTTTCAAAAATTACTTAAAAATCAAAGGACATGATAGTTTGCCTCAAATTAAATACAGAATCATGCCATCCTGCATTACATGAGTGCCTAGTTTCAGAGCCCTCTTCCCAGCCATTCCCAATTCATGATTCCCCCCCCCCGCATTTTACTATTGACCTCAAAGTAAAAAATTTCCAATATGATATCCAATATCCGTAGGAGTCCCTAAATCAAATTCTGACACTTATCAGATTGGATCAGATATTTTCTGGGGTGCACAGGCCTAGTAGCTACTTACTAAGGCTATTAACCTAGGTGGCCAGATTTGGCTTTTAAAAAGCCAAATGCTGGCTTACAGCCCATTTGACCCACTAGTATACCCCTTAGGTTCTGGCAACTCTGCTTATTCACACGAGCAGCCCAACCCAACCAAAGGTCGCTTCTGATCCCAGTGCTGCCTCCGCTGCAAGCCCAACTTTTAGTCGGGCTTGCAAACCTCATTTAGCCAAGGTTAAACAAACTGAGGTTTGTTTAGCTGAGGTTCAATTAACCTATTTATTTATTTATTTCTCTGGGTGGCCATAGGCAAGCAATAGTGAACCTAGTCAACCTAGATTGTCAACCTAGGCAAGCGATAGTGAACATGATAATGAACATGATAGTGAACATGAAATGACAAAGGCTTCCCTGTGGCCCACCACCGTTTCCAGCAGTGAACCAGGGGAAGGAGAAGCTGAGATCGTGGCAAGGTGCACCCTGGGATGCGGGAGGGGGAGTCCTCCGACTCCCAGCTTCAGCCTTTGCCACGCTGCTGCTCATGTGGGCACATGGCACGGTGAAGGCACAGATGGCCACTGCATGCTCCTGCCTTGCCTGCAGCCCTCAGGAGAGGTGGCCAGAAGTCATGTGCATGACCTCACTGTCTGGCAGCGGAGACTGATGCAACCAGAGCTGTCAATGTCTCCTTCCTATTCCAGACACGAGCCAGGGTTAGGGCAATGGGACTTCTAATGCACAACAAAAAGAGAAATCCTGCAGTTGCTTAGGCAATATACTCTTGCCTGCCCGCCCGCCCTCACAAGCAGCTTCCCAAGAACACACATCTGCCAAAACACTTTTAATCAATTTAGAACTCTCAAAAGAGTGATGTTTCAATTATTCATGGAGGCAGCTTGAATTAGTAGCCCATGCACTACTGAAAAATAATTAAACACTAACCAAGAAGCAGCTACTGCAGTTTTCATGGTTCCAGTTTAAAATGTTGTCTAACAACTAACTGGTCGAGATTAAAATATGCCCCTGCCTTACAATCTGGCCAGTTCTTCAGCACTACAAAAACCATGTGCTTTTGCACCAGTATGCATAACAGGCTTTCAAAGAAATAGCCAAGAATGAATGTAAACAATAATCAACACAGCAAGCCACTGCATCACATATCCCACCTCTCTATGCCACCTAAAGCATTTTGATATATTTATTTCATTTAAAATATGTATATCCCACCCCTCCAGCACACTGCTGCTCAGGGCAGATTACAATAAAAGAATAAAAACATAAAAATCCACAATAAACAAATAAAAGACCATAAAATACAGTGAATCATCTTAAAACACAATAAAAGACAGGGCAGGTAATATAAGACATACCAGGTAGAACAGCAGCCAAGAATAGGACTAAATGAAAATTACAACCAGTCTTTAAAAAGGATGGTTTTTATGGTCTTTTTAAAACTAAGAAAATTGATGAAGAGACTGATGAAGCCCTTCTGGGAGGGCATTCCAAAGATGAGGGGTTATTATTGAAAATATCTTATCCCAGGTCCCCGCCAACCAGATCTGTGTCAAACAGGTGCCTGTCTAGTTTTTAAAAACCTCCAAGGAATGGAAGCAGATTCCATTGCAGATTCTGTTCAGAGCACTACAGCCCTCAAGTCTCAGAAAAGGCCATTCAGATAAGCACAATTAATTCTAGATAATTAGAGAGTGAATTTCCAGTATGTTTTCTGTTCATCTTTAGGAGTGATCCTAACACATCTACTTGGATGTAAGTTCACGGAAATCAGAGAAATGTGTTAAGGATTGAAATGGTGATCCTCATCTGCATTAATCAACTTAAGTACAGTAGCAGGTGATGGCTATTTCAGAGGCATTTTCCCATGATAATAGGGCGCAAGCTGGTGTGCATATTTAAATTTAATCAGCATTTACCAAGTCCTACTCTAAATGCAATGCAATGATTCCCATGGTTAAAAGTACTTGACAAGATTTCTAAAGTGGATGGTTTCCAGCTTGCTTGCAGATTGCATAGCTCTTTCATTCTGCCATCAGTAGGGTTTTGATCCATTGAGTGCAGGAAGGCACAGGTCCAGGCTATATTGCTCCCTTATGAATCATGAGCTCCAAAATGTTATATGCCTTTTCTTAACCATTCTAGTCCTGTGGGGAACACAGGACATCGGAGAAAGGACTTTGGACTGAGGTTGGTACTACATTTTCAGCATCGGTATGACCTTGCACTAGGTCTCCTTCTGTAGGAGACAGACAATTAAGAGAAACCTTGCTGTGAGCAACAATGGTTAGATATTTCACTATACAATCAAAGAGTCTAGGGAATTAGCTTGAATATATAGTCAGATTCTTCCTCCTTTTCAGTTTAATGATAGCAAGCTCCTTATACAAACTGCATCAGTATGCTGACCTCATCAATTAGGCATCTTAATATTCTTGGCAACAGAATTGTAACCAATAAAACCTGGCATCAAACATTAAACAGTCTTGGTTGCCCCGTTACCACCAATTTTCTGACAAGCATTAAAGATAATTTTGCTTTCCTACTTTTTACGACCGTATATCTTAATTGAGCGTGCTTAGGCCACAAATAAGTGAATGAGACCTAATTTTTAATACACTGTCCTGGTTTCTATAGAAACCAAATGTTTGAGAGCTCAGTATGCACAATGGAACCTAAGACTGTCACTTCGGATACTTTGTGTCCACACCCCAAGAAAACATGAGACACAAAGAATTCTGGTGAAAGGGCCACAATTTTATTGCTATAAAATTCAGTGAAGCTGTAACAGAAACTGGGATTGGCTCTCCACCCCTAAACTGCGGTCCCTAAAGGCGTGCCACCTCTGTGGCAGCCTATCCTAATTTGTATGGGGGGAAACATCTTGGCTCCAGGCAACCCCATAGCTTTAAGGCAGAGGTTGACCATCTTAGCTGACCTACGGTCAGGTCGCTGTCCTTGGTGGCACCCCCTCCCCCAAAGCCACCCTTTCCGGGGGGATGTTGTCTGACAGGGTAAAGTGGGCTAGGTCAGACTTCCCTGATCTGCCAAGCCTCATGGGAACTGACCGACCACTCCATAGCCATATGCTTACCTGAAGGTGCTCACCAAGGCTTATATGTTACTTCCCAATGCACTGTACCTGCCAAGTTGTGACCAGGAGAGGAAAACTTAACTAACTAAAGAGTACAGTCAGGGGCAGGTGAAAAAAGATGGGCAACCCAAGGCCAATAAGGTAAATGCCCAAGTGCAGCTTTAGGGCTGCTGAAACCTCCATTCTTCCCTATGGAGAAAAACCTTAAAGACACTTGGCGGGTGCTGGGGTGGCCCAGAGTGAGTGGTGGTGTAGTGCACAGAGGGTGCCAACCACCCGCATGGGTTGCTAACCCATGGGATACTGGGTTTTGTTGTTTCTGAGGTGTTCTGAGTGTAGATTCTCTGGTAGCATATGAGATTTTCAATGACAAACCATGAATCTACTTTCATTTGCTAACCTTAAAAACACATAAACTTCAAAAATCACTAAAAAACCAGCCCTTTGCCCAATTCCTTTCAAATAATTCTGGTAGCTTCCTTGCCCCCCTTGGGCACTACCACCCACCACACTCTGCTCTAGGCCACCCCTTTGCCCCCGATGTGAAGCTATACATTTGCTGACACCTCCATGCTTCTTTATGGAGAAAAACCTTAAAGACATGTAAACTTCAAAAATCACTTAAAAATCAGCCTTTTGCCCAATTCCTTTCAAATAATTCTGATAGCTTCCTTGCCCCCCTTGGGCACTACCACACTCTGCTCTAGGCCACCCCTTTCCCCTGACGTGAAGCTATACATTTGCTGCAATCCTCATTATTCCCTATGAGGAATTTAAAAATACTTTTAAAATTCACCAATAATTGGAGGAGTATCAGATTGCCTTAGAGTTTTGTGGGTGGTAGGCACCCCTGCTAAACTTTGTTGTTGTCTGGTACTCCTATTAATGTTGTGTTTTATTTCTGTATCTCTTCTATCATTTGTTCTATTTATTGTTGTTTTTACATTTTATTTGTATGCTACTATGAAGGGTGGCCTAGACATTTTTTCCCTTTCCCTTTTCACATTTGTATACCACCCAAAACACAAGTCTCTGGGCAGTTTACAACAAAACAATAAAAACAACCGATAAAAAGATTAAAACATTTCAACAATTAAAATTTAAAATGTTAGAACTATTAATAACACAATTAAAACAATATCTAATTAAAAGCCTGGGTGAACAAATGTGTCTTGACTGCCTTTTTAAAAGTTGTAAGAGATTTTTAAAACTCCCCCCCACACCACAAATAAGATTGCAATTTTATTCTGGATGCAGACTGCCTGTAATATCTGGTTTAGTCATCTTTGCTGCCACCTTTTTCACTATTTCTGCAAAGCTATCTTAGGATAAAACCAAGAGGTTTTTAAATTACTACTACTACTACTACTACTACTACTACTACTACTACTACTATATTTTATATCCCGCTCTTCCTCCAAGGAGCCCAGAGCAGTGCACTACATACTTAAGTTTCTCTTTTTTAAAAGCCTCATCACATTTATTACCCAATAGGAATCCGCTAGGAATATGCAAGCCAGACATTTGGCTGGTTCGGTTCGAATTGGGATCAGATTCAAACTGACCTGGCCCAGGCTCAGGCTCAGCTGAACTAGGCCCAGTCTGGTTATTAAACCAGCCAAGCTGGCTCACAGGCCAGCTATGGGGAAATACTTGTAAAGGGGAATCCAGTAAGGATTCCCTGTTACAAGTAAAGAGGGATTCCATAGATTAAGAAGGGGGGTGGCAAAAGGGGAATATTAACCTTTAGTTTCCTGTTCCATTACTGATTCACTGAGGCTGTTCTCATGCACACCCTAACCCAGGCTATAGAAGTCCAACCTGGATTAGGCTGTACATGAGAACCACTGGGATCAGGACCAATCCCAATAGAGTAGCGCTGCCTAGCCCAGCTTTGTAACCCAGCTTTTAGCTGGGATTAAAGGCTTGAGTGAGCCCTTAACCCAGGCTCCAGGGTTGTGTGTTCCCTGAGGCTGTGTTCAGCCCTAGCAGACCCCAGGCTAGAGCACCCATCTCCAATGCACCACACACATCACGTGGTGCATTGTAGGATATCTGGAGGCTGAGATGCGTCATTCCAGAGCACTGTGCTGCACCATGCAGTGTGAATCTTCTGAGAGTGCGGTGCACACTCCCAGCAACATTTCAGCAATCATCTGGGGAGAAGGTGAATTGGACCATCCTTGTGTCCCAGTGCCACCCCCCCTCCACTCGCCCAGTTGTGTGAATGACCCCACAATATAATGAGGCAGATGAACCACTTCCTGACAGCATTTTAAGTGTAACAGACTCAGAACCTGTGTCTCCACATTGTCAAGTAAAACGTAATGGCCATGAAGTGCAGATTATGGCTGATTCTGATGATCTATTCACTATCATTTCCCATTTGCTTTACAAGAATCTCCTTACTACATCAGATCTGTACCTGCAGCCTTCAGACATCCACCAATGGGGATATGGAGGTTCCCTTATTGGCATAAATGGACACTACACCCCTGTCCTGGAATTCAAAGGACAAACTGCAGAAGGGAAAGTGTACACATCACAAAAATAAGTCTCAATATTGGGCTGAGAACATCAGAAAGATCTATGGATAGTGTATGGATGCTGATTTCTTGAATATTTTTGATGGTACTTTTGGCACTGCTGTACATTTCAAACATAAAATTCATATGAAAGTAAATGCAATACCTGTACAACACAAAGTGAGGAACATACCCATAGCATTGCTCCAATCAGCTATAATTGAGCAGATGGGTTCAAAGAACCTGGGGCCTCCCCAGATCCACCCCTCCCTATTGTCTTCATTATTTCCCTCACTCCAAGGGGCCACTGAGGAGAGGGATAAACATGGGGCCCCTCTCCCCTAGCTACACCCCAGTATTTAAAACTTTGGACTTGTCTTTGGCCTATTATCAAATTCCTCTGTTAAAGGTTCACACAAATACACAGCCTGCATTACCACAGAGGGTATTTTTCAATTCAAAAGACTGCCCTTTGGATTCGCCTCTGCAGCTTCGGTATTTCAAAGAATGATGCATGCAATTTTGGGGACTACGGATGGCATCACTTACTTTGAGGATGACATTTTAGTGTATGGCAAACACATTGAGGAGCATGATAAACTGAGAGAAGTCTTAAGAAAACTCTGACAACACAGACTTACTATCTCTGCAGAGAAATGGCAGTTTTGCACACAATTGGTGACATACTTGTGACACACAATATTTCAGAGTGGCATCCATTGCATTTTCTTTTGAAAAAGAATGTACCATTTATCTGGCCATAGCTGAAAGCCCTGCTCTCACTTCTTTTGACACCAACTAGCATCAGAGGCATATCTAGGGAAAATAGCGCCTAGGGCAAGCACTGAAATTGCGCCCCTGTCCAAGCAGGGATGA